>NC_135484.1:130364486-131564486 GCF_052094955.1 Ictidomys tridecemlineatus
AAACATCTTTTTCACCCAATCTTGATGATACTTTCAGGTAATGATCAGTACACCAATCCCTCTTGGCTCACCAAATTTCGTTCTTCTAGGTTAAACCATTCATTTGCAGTAACCATTTTCATTTTTAGGTTTCAATCTGTTTTTTTCAATATGGATACATGCAGTTCAAACTCTAAATCAAACACGGTTTGTGCTAGCTCTTTGAAACTTGGCAGAAGAAAGTACTTTCAAGTTTTCTCTTTTTGGTTAGTTTCCTTTGATGTAGCCCCAAGCAGAGACTGACGAAAATCACTTTCATTGAAAGGGTTTGACTACCTTCCAAAAACTTTGAGTTTCCTGAAATCTCAGCAAATATTTTTTCACCCAAACTTGATAATACTTTGAGGTAATGATCAGTACACCAATTCACTTGGCTCACCAAATTTCGTTTTTCTAGGTTAAACCGTTCGTTTGCTGTAACCATTTTTATTTTGGTTTCACTCTGTTTTCGTCAATATGGATACATGCAGTTGGAACTCTAAATCAAACACGGTTTGTGCTAGCTCTTTGAAACTTGGCACAAGAAAGTAGTTTCAAGTTGTATCTGTGTGGTTTGTTTCCTATTGATGTAGCCCCAATCAGATTCTGACGAAAATTACCTTGTATAAAAGGAGTTGCCTACCTTCCAAAAAATTATGAGTTTCCTGAAATCTCAGCAAACATTTTTTCTCCCAAACTTGATGATACTTTCAGGTAATGATCAGTACTCCAATCCCACTTGGCTCACCTAATTTTGTTTTTCTGGGTTAAACTGTTCATTTGCAGTAACCGTTTTCATTTTTAGGTTTCACTCTGTTTTCTTCAATATGGATACATGCAGTTGGAAGTCTAAATCAAACACGGTTGGTGATAGCTGTTTGAAACTTGGCACAAGAATGTATATTCAAGTTGTATCTTTATGGTTTGTTTCCTATTGATGTGGCCCCAAGAAGAGACTGGCAAACATCACATTCATTGAACCGGGTTACCAAGCTTCAAAAAAACTATGAGTTTCCTGAAATCTCAGCAACATTTTTTCACCAATCTTGGTGATACTGTCAGGAAATGATCAGTACACCAATCCCACTTGGCTCAACAAATTTCTTTCTTCTAGTTTAAACCGTTCGTTTGGAGTAACCGTTTTTATATTTAGGTCTCACTGTGTTTTCGTCATTATGGATACATGCAGTTGGAACTCTAAATAAAACATGGTCTGTGCTAGCTCTTTGAAACTTGGCACAAGAAACTAGTTTGAAGTTCTATCTTTATGGTTTCTTTTCTATTTATGTAGCCCCAAGCAGAACCTGAAGAAAATCACTTTCATTGAAAAGGGTTGCCAAGCTTCAAAAAAACTAGGAGTTTCCTGAAATCTCAGCAAACATTTTTTCACCCAATCTTGATGATACTTTCAGGTAATGATCAGTACACCAATCCCAATTAGCTCATTGAATTTCATTCTTGTAGGTTAAACCGTTTGTTTACAGTAACCATTTTCATTTTTAGGTTTCAATCTGTTTTCTCCTATATGGGTACATGTATTTGGAACTTTAAAACAAACACGGTTTGTGCTAGCTATTTGAAACTTGGCACAAGAAAGTAGTTTCAAGTTCTATCTTTTTGTTTGTTTCCTATTGATGTAGCCCCAAGAAGCGACTGACGAAAATCACTTTCATTGAACGGTGTTGCAAAGCTTCCAAAAAACTATGAGTTTTTTGAATCTCAGCAAACTTTTTTTATCCAATCTTGATGATACTTTTAGATAATGATCAGTACACCTATCCCACTTGGCTCACCATATTTCTATCTTCTAGGTTAAACCGTTTGTTTGCAGTAACCGTTTTAATTTTTAGGTTTCACTCTGTTTTCTTCAATATGGATACATGCATTTGGAAGTCTAAATCAAACATGGTTTGTGGAAGCTCTTTGAAACTTGGCTCAAGAAAGCAGTTTCAAGTTGTATTTTTATGGTTTGATTCCTATTGAAGTAGCCCCAATTAGAGACTGACTAAAATCACTTTCATTGAAAGGGGTTGCCTATCTTCCACAATACTATAATTTTTCTGAAATCTCAGCATCATTTTTTCACCCAATCTTGATGATACTTTCAGGTAATCATCAGTACACCTATCCCACTTGGCTCACCAAATTTCGTTCTTCTAGGTTAAACTGTTCATTTGCAGTACCCGTTTTCATTTTTAGGTTTCACTCTCTTTTCTTCAAAATGGATACATGCAGTTGGAACTTTAAATCAAACACGGTTTGTGCTAGCTCTTTGAAACTTGACACAAGAACGTAGTTTCATGTTGTATCTTTATGGTTTGTTTCCTGTTGATGTAGCCCCAATCAGAGACTGACGAAAAACACTTTCATTAAAAGGTGTTGCCTACCTTCGAAAAAACTACGAGTTTCCTTAATAAAGCAAATATTTTTTCACCCAATCTTGATGATACTCTCAGGCAATGATCAGTACACCAATGCCACTTGGCTCACCATATTTCATTTTTCTAGGTTAAACCATTCGTTTGCAGTAACCGTTTTTATTTTTAGGTTTCACTCTGTTTTCCTCAATGTAGATACATGCATTTGGAACTCTAAATAAGACACGGTTTGTGCTAGCTCTTTGAAACTTGGCACAAGAAAGTAGATTCAAGTCGTATCTTTATGGTTTGTGTCTTATTGATGTAGCCCCAAGCAGAGACTCACAAAAATCACTTTCTTTGAAAGGGGTTGCCTACCTTCCAAAAAACTACGAGTTTCCTGAAATCTTAGCAAACATTTTTTCAGCCAGTCTTGATGATACATTCAGGAAATGATCAGTACACCAATCTCACTTGGCTCACCAAATTTTGTTCTTCTAGGTTAAACTATTCGTTTGCAGTAACAGTTTTCATTTTTAGGTTTCACTTTGTTTTCTTCAATGTGAATACTTGCAGTTGGAACTCTAAATCGAACACGGTTTGTGCTAGCTCTTTGAACCTTGGCACAAGAAAGTAGTTTCAAGTTGTGTCTTTATGGTTTGTGTCCTATTGATGTAGCCCAAAGCAGAGACTGACGAAAATCCCTTTCTTTGAAAGGGGTTGTCAAGCTTCCAAAAAAATACGAATTTCCTGAAATTTCAGCAAAATTTTTTCACCCAATCTTGATGATACTTTCAGGTCATGATCAGTTCACCAATCCCACTTTGCTCACCAAAGTTCGTTCTTCTAGGTTAAACCGCTTGTTTTCACTAATCGTTTTCATTTTTAGATTTCACTCTGTTTTCTTCAATATGAATACATGCAGTTGGAAATCTAAATCAAACACGGTTTGTGCTAGCTCTTTGAAACTTGGCACAAGAATGTAGTTTCAAGTTCTATCCTTATGGTTTGTTTCCTATTGATGTAGCCCCAATCAGTGACTGACGAAAATCTCTTTCATTGAAAGGGGTTGCGTACCTTCCAAATAAATACGGGTTTCCTGAAATCTCAGCAAACATTTTTTCACCCAGTCTTGATGATACTTTCAGGTAATGATCAGTCCACCAATCCCACTTGGCTCACCAAATTTCGTTCTTTTAGGTTAAATCGTTCTTTTGCAGTAACCCTTTTTATTTTTAGGTTTCACTCTGTTTTCTTCAATATGGATACATGCAGTTGGAACTCTAAATCAAAAACGATTTGTGCTAGCTCTTTGAAACTTTGCACAAGAGAGTAGTTTCAAGTTGTATCTTTATGGTTAGTTTTCTATTGATGTAGCTTTAAGCAGATACCGACGTAAATCACTTTTATTAAAAGTGGTTGCCCAGCTTCCAAAAAACTACGAGATTTCTGAAATCTCAGGAACATTTTTTCACCCAATCTTCATGATACTTTACGATAATGATCAGTACACAATTCCCACTTGGCTCACCAAGTTTTGTTGGTCTAGTTTATACCATCTTTGGCAGTAACCGTTTCAATTTTAGGTTTCAATCTGTTTTCTCCTATGTGGATACATGTATTTGGAACTCTAAAACGAACACGGTTTGAGTTAGCTCTTTGAATCTTGGCACAAGAAAGTATTTTCAAGTTGTATCTTTATGGTTTGTTTCCTATTGATGTAGCCCCAATCAGAGACTGATGAAAATCACTTTCATTGAAAGGAGTTGCCAAGCTTCCAAGAAACTACGAGTTTCCTGAAATCTCAGCAAACATTTTTTCACCCACTCTTGATGATACTTTCAGGTAATGATCAGTACACCAATCCCACTTGGCTCACCAAATTTTGTTCTTATAGGTTAAACAGTTCATTTGCAGTAACCGTTTTCATTTTTAGGTTTCACTCATTTTCTTGAATATGGATACTTGCATTTGGAACTCTAAATCAAACACAGTTTGTGCTAGCTCTTTGAGACTTGGCACAGGAAAGTAGTTTCAAGTTGTATGTTTTTGGTGTGTTTTTCACTGATGTAGCCCAATCAGAGTCTGACGAAAATCACTTTCATTGAAAGGGGTTGCCTACCTTCCAAAAAACTACGAGTTTTTTGAAATCTCAGCAAACATTTTTTCAGGCAATCTAGATGATACTTTCAAGTAATGATCAGTACACCATTCTCACTTGGCTCACTAAATTTCGTTCTTATAGGTTAAACCATTCGTTTACAGTAACAGTTTTTATTTTTAGGTTTCCCTCTGTTTTCTTCAATATGGATACATGCATTTGGAACTCTAAATCAAACACAGATTGTGCTAGCTCTTTGAAACTTGGCACAAGAAGTACTTTAAAGTTCTACCTTTATGGATTATTTCCTATGGATGTAACCCCCAATCAGAGACTGACAAAAATAACTTTCATTGAAAAGGGTTGCCTACCTTTCAAAAAACTAGGAGTTTCTTGAAATCTCAGCAAACATTTTTCACCCAATCTTGATGATACTTTCATGTAATGATCAGTACACCAATCCGACTTGGCTCACCAAATTTCATTTTTTAGATTAAACAGTTCGTTTGCAGTAACCATTTTCATTTTTAGGTTTCACTCTGTTTTCGACAATATGGATACATGCAGTTGGAACTCTAAATCAAACACGGTTTGTGCTAGCTCTTTGAAACTTGGCACAGAAAGTAGTTTCAAGTTCTGTATTTATGGTTTGTTTCCTATTGATGTAGCCCTAATAAGAGACTGAAAAAAATCACTTTAATTGAAAGGGGTCCTACCTTCCAAAAACTATGAGTTTCTTGAAATCTCAGCAAACATCTTTTTCACCCAATCTTGATAATACTTTCAGGTAATGATCAGTACACCAATCCCAGTTGGCTCACCAAATTTCGTTCTTCTAGGTTAAACCATTCGTTTGCAGTAACCATTTTTATTTTTAGGTTTCACTCTGTTTTTTTCAATATGGATACATGCAGTTGAAAACTGTAAATCAAACACGGTTTGTGCTAGCTATATAAAACTTGGCACAAAAATGTAGTTTCAAGTTCTATCGGTAAGGTTTGTTTCCTATTGACGTAGCCCCAAGCAAAGACTGACGAAAATCAATTTTATTGAAAGGGGTTGCCAAGCTTCCAAAAAACTAGGAGTTTCCTGAAATCTCAGCAAACATTTTTTCACCCAATCTTGATGATACTTTCAGGTAATGATCAGGACACCAATCCCACTGGGCTCACCAAATTTCGATCATCTAGGTTAAACCGTTCGTTTTCAGTAACCGTTTTTATTTTTAGGTTTCACTGTGTTTTCCTCAATATAGATACATGCAGGTGGAATTCTAAATAAAACACCGTTTTTCCTAGCTTTTTGAAACTTGGCACAAGAAAGTAGTTTCAAGTTTTACATTTATGGTTTCTTTCCTATTGATGCAGCCCAAATCAGAGACTGACGGAAATCCTTTTCATTGAACGGGGTTGCCTACCTTCCAAAAAACTACGAGTTTCCTGAAATCACAGCAAATATTTGTTCACCCAATATTAATGGTACTTTTAGGTAATGATTAGTACACCAATCCCACTGGGCTCACCAAATTTCGTTCGTCTAGGTTAAACCATTCGTTTTGAAGTAACCGTTTCATTTTTAGGTTTCACTCTGTTTTTTTCAATATGGATACATGCAGTTGGAACACTAAATCAAAGACGGTATGTGCTAGCTCTTTGAAACTTGGCACAAGAAAGTAGTTTCAAGTTCTGTCTTTATGGTTTGCTTCCTATTGATGTAGCCCTAAGCAGAGACTGAGGAAAATCACTTTAGTTGAAAGGAGTCCTACCTTCTAAAAACTAGATTCTTGAAATCTCAGCAAACATCTTTTTCACCCAATCTTGATGATACTTTCAGGTAATGATCAGTATACAAATCCCACTTGCCTCACCAAATTTCGTTCCTCTAGGTTAAACCATTCGTTTGCAGTAACCATTTTGATTTTTAGGATTCACTCTGTTTTCGTCAATATTGATACATGCAGTTGGAACTCTAAATCAAACACGGTTTGTGCTAGGTCTTTGAAACTTGGCACAAGAAAGTAGTTTCAAGTTCTGTCTTTATGATTTGTTTCCTATTGATGTATCCCTAATCAGAGACTGAGGAAAATCACTTTAATTAAAATAGGTCCTACCTTCCAAAAAACTACGAGTTTCTTGAAATCTCAGCAAACATCTTTTTCACCCAATCTTGATGATACTTTCAGGTAATGATCAGTACACGAATCCCACTTGGCTCACAAAATTTCGTTCTTTAAGGTTAAACCATTCGTTTGTAGGAACCGTTTTTATTTTTAGGTTTCACTCTGTTTTCTTCAATATGGATACATGCAGTTAGAACTCTAAATTAAACACGGTTTGAGCTAGCTCTTTTAAACTTGGCAGAAGAATGTAGTTTCAAGTTCTCTCTTTTTTGTTTGTTTCCTTTGATGTAGCCCCAAGCACAGATTGAAGAAAATCACTTTCATTGAAAGGGGTTGACTACCTTCCAAAAAGTATGAGTTTCCTGAAATCTCAGCAAATGTTTTTTCACCCAAACTTGATAATACTTTGAGATAATGATCAGTACACCAATCCAATTGGCTCACCAAATTTCGTTTTTCTAGATTAAACCGTTCGTTTGTAGTAAACATTTACATTTTTAGGTTTCACTCTGTTTTCGTCAATATGGATACATGCAGTTGGAACTCTAAATCAAACACGGTTTGTGCTAGCTCTTTGAAACTTGGCACAAGAAAGTAGTTTCAAGTTGTATCTTTGTGGTTTGTTTCCTATTGATGTAGCCCCAATCAGATTCTCACGAAAATCACCTTGAATAAAAGGGGTTGCCTACCTTCAAAAATACTACGAATTTCCTGAAATCTCAGCAAACATTTTTTCACCCAAACTTGATGATACTTTCAGGTAATGATCAGGAAACCAATCCCACTTGGCTCACCAAATTTCGTTCTTCTAGGTTAAACCGTTCGTTTGCAGTTACCCTATTCATTTTTAGGTTTCACTGGTTTTCTTCAACATTGATAAATGCAGGTGAAATTCTAAATCAAACACGGTTTGTGCTAGCTCTTTGAAACTTGGCACAAGGAAGTAGTTTCAAAATGTATATTTATAATTTATTTCCTATTGATGTAGCCCCAATCAAATACTGACGAGAATTACTTTCATTGAAAGTGGTTGCCTACCCTTCAAAAAACTACGAGTTTCCTGAAATCTCAGCAAACATTTGTTCACCCAATCTTGATGATACCTGCAGGTAATGATCAGTACACCAATCCCACTTGGCTCACCAAATTTCGATCTTGTAGGTTAAACCGTTTGTTTCCAGTAAGCATTTTTATTTTTAGGTTTCACTCTGTTTTCGTCAATATGGATACATGCAGTTAGAACTCTAAATCAAACACGGTGTGTGCTAGGTCTTTGAAACTTGGCACAAAAAAGTAGTTTCAAGTTGTATCTTTATGGTTTCTTTCCTATTGATGTAGCCCAAGCAGAGATTGACGAAAATCACTTTCATTAAAAGGGGTTGACCACCTTCCAAAAAACTAGGAGTTTCCTGAAATCTCAGCAAACATTTTTACACCCAATCTTAATGATACTTTCAGGTAATCATCAGTGCACCAATCCCACTTGGCTGACCAAATTTCGTTTTTCTAGGTTAAACCGTTCGTTTGCAGTAACCGTTTTTATTTTTAGGTTTCACTCTGTTTTCTTCAATATGCATATATGAGGTTGGAACTCTAAATCAAACAACGTTTGTTCTAGCTCTTTTAAACTTGGCACAAGAAAGCAGGTTCAAGTTGTATTTTTATGGTTTGTTTCCTATTGATGTAGCCCCAATCAGAGACTGACGAAAATCACTTCATTTAAAAAGGTTGAAAAGCTTCCCAAAAACTACAAGATTCCTGAAATCTCAGCAAACATTTTTTTCACCCAATTTTGATGATACTTTCAGGTAATGATCAGTACACCAATCCCACTTGGCTCACCAAATTTCGATCTTGTAGGTTAAACCGTTTGTTTGCAGTAAGCATTTTTATTTTTAGGTTTCACTCTGTTTTCGTCAATATGGATACATGCACTTGGAACTCTAAATCAAACTCGGTTTGTGCTAGCTCTTTGAAACTTGGCACAAGAACGTAGTTTCATGTTGTATCTTTATGGTTTGTTTTCTATTTATATAGCCCAATCAGAGACTGACGAAAATCACTTTCATTGAAAGGGGATGCCTACCTTCGAAAAAACTACGAGTTTCCTGAAATCTCAGCAAATATTTTTTCACCCAATCTTGATGATACTCTCAGGCAATGATCAGTACACCAATCTCACTTGGCTCACCAAATTTCGTTCTTCTAGGTTAAACCATTTGTTTACAGTAAACTTTTTTATTTTTAGGTTTCACTCTGTTTTCTTCAATGTGGATAGATGCATCTGGCACTCTAAATCAAACACGATTAGTCCTAGCTCTTAGAAAATTGGCACAAAAAAGTAGTTTCAAGTTCTATCTTTATGGTTTCTTTCCTATTGATGTAGCCACAATCAGAGACTGACGAAAATCACTTTCATTGAAAGGGGTTGTCAAGCTTCCAAAAAACTACAAATTTCCTGAAATCTCAGAAACATTTTTTCACCCAATCTTGATGATACTTACAGGTAATGATCAGTGCACCAATTCCACTTGACTCACCAAATTTCCTTCTTCTACGTTAACCCATTTGTTTGCAGTTCCCGTTTTAATTTTTGGGTTTCACTCTGTTTTTTTCAAAATGGATACATGCAGTTGGAAATCTAAATCAAACTCGGTTTGTGCTAGCTCTTTGAAACTTGGCACAAGAATGTAGTTTCATGTTGTATCTTTATGGTTTGTTTCCTATTGATGTAGCCCCAAGCAGAGACTGGCGAAAATCACTTTCATTGAAAGGGTTGCCCAACTTCCAAAAACTACGAGTTTCCTGAAATCTCAACAAACATTTTTTCACTCAATTTTGATGATACTTTCATGTAATGATCAGTACACCACTCCCACTTGGCTCACCAAATTTCGTTCTTCTAGGTTAAAGTGTTCGTTTGCAGTATCCGTTTTCATTTTTAGGTTTCACTCTATTTTCTTCAATGTGGATACATGCAGTTGGAACTCTAAATCAAACACGGTTTGTGCAAGCTCTTTGAAACGTGGCACAAGAACGTAGTTTCATGTTGTATTTTTATGGTTTGTTTCTTATTGATGTAGCGCCAAGCAGACACTGACGAAAATCACTTTTATTGAAAGGGGTTGCCTACCTTCGAAAAAACTACGAGTTTCCTTGAATCTCAGCTAATGTTTTTTCACCCAATCTTGATATACTTTCAGGTAATGATCAGTACACCAATCAAACTTGGCTAACCAAATTTCATTCTTCTAGTTTAAGCCGTTCGTATGCAGTACCGTTTTCATTTTTAGGTTTCAATCTGTTTTCTTCGTTATGGATATATGTATTAGGAACTCAAAAACAAACACGGTTTGTGCTAGCTCTTTGAAACTTTTCACAAGAAAGTAGTTTCAAGTTGTATTTTTATGGTTTGTTTCCTATTGATGTAGCCCCAATCAGAGACTGACGAAAATCACTTTTATGGAGAGGGGTTACCTACCATCCGAAAAACTACGAGGTTTCTGAAATCTCAGGAAACATTTTTTTACCCAATCTTGATGATACTTTCAGGAAATGACCAGTACACCAATCCCACTTTTCTCACCAAATTTCGTTCTTCTAGGTTAAACCATTCATTTGCAGTAACCGTTTTCATTTTTAGGTTTCACTCTGTTTTCTTTAATATGGATACATGCAGTTGGAACTCTAAATCAAACACGGTTTGTGCTAGCTCTTTGAAAATTGCACAGTATAGTAGTTTTATGTTCTTTTCTATGGTTTTTTTCCTCTTGATGTAGTCCCAACCAGAGACTGACGACAATCACTTTCATTGATAGGGTTTTCCAAGCTTCGAAAAAACTACGAGATTCCTGAAATCTCAGCAAACATTTTTTCACCCAATCGTGAAGATACTTTCAGGTAATGATCAGTACACCAATCCAACTTGTCTCACCAATTTTTTTTTCTATGTTAAACCGTTCATTTTAAGTACCCATTTTTATTTTTAGGTTTCACTCTGTTTTCATCAATATGCATACATGCATTTGGAACTCTAAATATAACACGGTTTATGCTAGCTTTTTGAAACTTGACACAAGAAAGTAGTTTCACATTCTATCTTTTTGGTTGGTTTCCTATAGATGTAGCCCCAAGAAGAGACTGACGAAAATCACTTTTATTGAAAGGGGTTGCCAAGCTTCCAAAAAACTATGAGTTTCCTTAAATCTCAGCAACATTTTTTCACCCAATCTTGATGATACTTTCAGGTAATGATCAGTCCACCAATCCCACTTGGCTCACCTAATTTCGTTTTTTTAGGTTAAACCATTCATTTGCAGTAACCGGTTTTATTTTTAGGCTTTACTCTATTTTCTCCGTATGGATACATGCAGTTGGAACTCTAAATCAAACCCGGTTTTTGCTAGCTCTTTAAAACTTGGCACAATAAAGTAGTTTTACATTCTATCTCTATGGTTTGTTTCCTATTGATGTAGGACCAAGCAGAGACTGACGAAAATCACTTTCATTGAAAGGGGTTTCCTACCTTTCAAAAAACTACGAGTTCCTGAAATCTCAGCAAACATTTTTTCACCCAATCATGATGATACTTTCATGTAATGATCAGTACACCAATCCCACTTGGCTCACGAAATGTCATTCTTCTAGGTTAAACCGTTTGTTTGCAGGAACCGTGTACATTTTTAGGTTTCAATTCTATTTTCTCTAATATGGATACATGTATTTGGAACTATAAATAAAACAAGGTTTCTGCTAGCTCTTTGAAACTTGGCAGAAGACAGTAGTTTCAAGTTTTATCTTTATTGTTTGTTTCCTATTGATGTATCCCAAAGCAGAGACTGACAAAATTCACTTTCATTGAAAGAGGTTGCCTACCTTTCAAAAAACTATGAGTTTCCTGAAATCTAAGCAAAATTTTTTAACCCAATCTTGATGATACTTTCAGGTAATGATCAGTACATCAGTCCCACTTGGCTCACCAAATTTCGTTCTTTTATGTTAAACCGTTCGTTTGCATTAAGTTTTCATTTTGAGGTTTCACTCTGTTTTCACCTATATGGATACATGTAGATGGAACTCTAAATCAAACACGGTTTGTGCTAGCTCTTTGAAACTTTGCACAATAAAGTATTTCCAAGTTCTATCTGTATTACTGGTTTGCTGTTGATGTAGCACAAAGCAGAGACTGGCGAAAATCACTTTCATTGAAAAGACTTGCCCAGCTTCAAAAAAACTACGAATCTCCTGAAATCTCAGCAAGTGTTTTTTCACCCAATCTTGATGATACTTTAAGGTAATGATCAGTACACCAGTCCCACTTGGCTCACCAAATTTCGTTCTTCTAGTTTAAACCGTTCGTTTGCAGTAACCGTTTTCATTTTGAGGTTTCACTCTGTTTTCTCCTATATGGATACATGTAGTTGGAACTCTAAATCAAACACGGTTTGTGCTAGCTCTTTGAAACTTGGCAAAATAAAGTTGTTTCAAGTTCTAACTCTATGGGTTATTTGCTGTTGATGTAGCACAAAGCAGAAACTGGCGAAAATCCCATTCATTAAAAGGGCTTCCCCAGCTTCCAAAAAGCTACGAATCTTCTGAAAATTCAGCAAATGTTTTTTCACCCAATTTGATGATACCTGCAAGTAATGATCAGTACACCAGTCCCACTTTTCTCACCAATTTCGTTCTTCTAGGTTAAACCGTTCTTTTGCAGTAACCATTTTAATTTTGCGGTTTCAATCTGTTTTCTTCTATATGGATACATGTAGTTGGAACTCTAAATCAAACACTATTTTTGCTAGCTCTTTGAAACTTTGCACAATAAAGTAGTTCCAAGTTCTATCACTATGATTTGCTTACTACTGATGTAGCCCAAAGCAGAGATTGGCAAAAATCACTTTCATTGAAATGGCTTGCCAAGCTTCCAAAAAACTAGGAATCTCCTGAAATCTCAGCAAATGTTTTTTGAACCAATATTGATGATACTTTCAGATAATGATCAGTACACCAGTCCCACGTGGCTCACCAAATTGCGTTCTTTCAGGTTAAACTGTTCGTTTGTAGTAACCGTTTTCATTTTGAGGTTTCACTCTGTTTTCTCCTATATAAATACATGTATTTGAAACTCTACATCAAACACGGTTTGTGCTAGCTCTTTGAAACATGGCACAATGAAGTAGTTCCAAGGTTTATCTCTATGGTTGGTTTGCTGTTGATGTAGCCCAAAGCAGAGACTGGCGAAAATCACTTTCATTGAAAGGGCTTGCCCAGCTTCCAAAAAACTACAAATCTCCTGAAATCTCAGCAAATGTTTTTTCACCCAATCTTGATGATACTTTCAGGTAATGATCAGTACACCAGTCCTACTTGGCTCACCAAATTTCGTTCTTCTATGTTAAACCGTTCGTTTGCAGTAACCGTTTTAATTTTGCAGTTTCACTCTGTTTTCTTCTATATGGATACATGTAGTTGGAACTCTAAATCAAACACGGTTTTTGCTAGCTCTTTGAAACTTTGCACAATAAAGTAGTTCCAAGTTCTATCACTATGGTTTGTTTGCTATTGATGTAGCCCCAAGCAGAGACTGGCGAAAATCACTTTCATTGAAAGTGCTTGCCCAGCTTCCAAAAAACTAAGAATCTCCTGAAATCTCAGCAAATGTTTTTTCACCCAATCTTGATGATACTTTAATGATGAAATCAGTACACAAGTCGCACTTGGCTCACCAAATTTCGTTATTCTAGGTTAAACCGTTCGTTGGCAGTAACCGTTTTCATTTTTAGGTTTCACTCTGTTTTCTCTTATATGGATACATGTATTGGGAACTCAAAATCAAACACGGTTTGTGCTAGCTCTTTGAAACTTGGCACAATAAAGTATTTCCAAGTTCTATCTCTATGGTTTGTTTGCTATTGATGTAGCCCAAAGCAGAGAATGCGAAAATCACTTTCATTTAAATGGCTTTCCCAGCTTCCAAAAAACTACGAATCTCCTGAAATCTCAGAAAATGTTTTTTAACCCAATCTTGATGATACTTTCAGGTAATGATCAGTACACCAGTCCGACTTGGCTCAATAAATTTCGTTCTTCTAGGTTAAACCGTTCGTTTGCAGTAACCGTTTTCATTTTGAGGTTTTACTCTATTTTTTCCTATATGGATAAATGTATATAGAACTCTAAATCAAACACGGTTTGGGGTAGTTCTTTGAAAGTTTTCACAATAAAGTCGTTAAAAGGTCTATCTCTGTGGTTTGTTTGCTATTGATGTAGCCCAAAGCAGAGTCTGGCGAAAATCACTTTCATTGAAAAGGCTTGCCCAGCTTTACAAAAACTATGAATCTCCTGAAATCTCAGCAAATGTTTTTCACCCAATCTTGAGGATACTTTCAGGTAATTATTAATACACCAGTCCCACTTGGCTCACCAAATTTCGTTCTTCTAGGTTAAACCGTTTGTTTACAGTAACCGTTTCCATTTTGAGGTTTCACTCTGTTTTCTCCTATATGGATACATGTATTTGGAACTCCAAATGAAACACGGTTAGTGCTAGCTCTTTGAAACTTGGCACAATAAAGTGTTTCCAAGTTCTATCTCTATGGTTTGTTTGCTATAGATATAGCCCAAAGCAGAGAATGGCGAAAATCACTTTCATTGAAAGTGCTTGGCAAGCTTCCAAAAAACTACGAATCTCCTGAAATCTCAGCAAATGTTTTTTCACCCAATCTTGATGATACTTTCAGGTAATGATCAGTATATCCGTTACACTTGGCTCACCAAATTTCGTTCTTCTAGGTTAAACCGTTTTTTTGCTGTAACCATTTTCATTTTGAGGTTTCAGTCTATTTTCTCCTATATGGATACATGTATTTGGAATCCAAATGAAACAACGTTAGTGCTAGCTCTTTGAAACTTGGCACAATAAAGTATTTCCAAGTTCTATCTCTATGGTTTGTTTGCTATTGATGTAGCCTAAAAAAAAGACTGGCGAAAATCACTTTTATTGAAAGTTCTTGCCCAGCTTCTAAAAAACTACGAATCTCCTGAAATCTCACCAAAAGTTTTTCCATCCAATATTGATGATACTTTTAGGTAATGATCAGTACACCCGTCCCACTTGGCTCACCAAATTTCGTTCTTCTTGGTTAAACCGTTCGTTTGCAGTAACCTTTTTCATTTTTAGGTTTCTCTCTGTTTTCTCCTATATAAATACATGTAGTTGGAACTCCAAATCAAACACGGTTTGTGCTAGTTCTTTGAAACTTGGCTCAATAAAGTTGTTCCAAGTTCTATCTCTATGGTTTGTTTGCTATTGATGTAGCCCAAAGCACAGACTGGCGAAAATCACTTACATTGAAAGGGCTTGCCCAGCTTTAAAAAAACTACGAATCTCCTGAAATCTCAGCAAAAGTTTTTTCACCCAATCTTGATGATACTTTCAGGTAATCATCAGTACACCAGTCCCACTTGGCTCACCAAATTTCGTTCTTCTAGGTTAAACTGTTCGTTTGCAGTAAGTTTTCATTTTGAGGTTTCACTCTGTTTTCCCCTATATGGATACATGTAGATGGAACTCTAAATCAAATACGGTTTGTGCTAGCTCTTTGAAACTTGGCACAATAAATTAGTTCCAAATTCTATCTCTATTGTTGGTTTGCTGTTGATGTAGCCCAAAGCAGAGACTGGCGAAAATCACATTCATTGAAAGGGCTTGCCCAGCTTCCAAAAAACTACGAATCTCCTGAAATCTCAGCAAATATTCTTTCACCCAGTCTTGATGATACTTTCAGGTAATGATCAGTACACCAGTCCCATTTGGCTCAATAAATTTCGTTC
Organism: Ictidomys tridecemlineatus; assembly: GCF_052094955.1. NCBI lineage: Eukaryota > Metazoa > Chordata > Mammalia > Rodentia > Sciuridae > Ictidomys > Ictidomys tridecemlineatus. Next base: position 130,379,914 of record NC_135484.1, read on the forward strand.
TTCTAGGTTAAACCGTTCGTTTGCAGTAACCGTTTTCATTTTGAGGTTTCACTTTGTTTTTTCCTATATGGATACAAGTAGATAGAACTCTAAATCAAACACGGTTTTAGGTAGTTCTTTGAAAATTTTCACAATAAAGTCGTTAAAAGGTCTATCTCTGTGGTTTGTTTGCTATTGATGTAGCCCAAAGCAGAGACTGGCGAAAGTCACTTTCATTGAAAGGGCTTGCCCAGCTTTACAAAAACTACGAATCTCCTGAAATCTCAGCAAATGTTTTTTCACCCAATCTTGAGGATACTTTCAGGTAATTATCAATACACCAGTCCCACTTGGCTCACCAAATTTCGTTCTTCTAGGTTAAACCGTTCGTTTACAGTAACCGTTTCTATTTTGAGGTTTCACTCTGTTTTCTCCTATATTGATACATGTATTTGGAACTCCAAATGAAACACGGTTAGTGCTAGCTCTTTGAAACTTGGTACAATAAAGTTTTTCCAAGTTCTATCTCTATGGTTTGTTTGCTATAGATATAGCCTGTGGTGAGCTGTTTCTGCGGACTGTGGTCGCCATTACATGATGGCACTGGCTCCGCTGTGGTCTGTGAAGGACAACTCCATATCAGAGAGAGTTGGCCTATTGTCAACTCCTTACCAGAGAATATTGGCGTGTCGTTCTCTAGCACCCTGTGAGAAGGGTCCACGTGGCAGCTTCGCATTGGGGTTCGAGGTGCTTTATGAAGGCTGGGAGGGGCATCCAATTATTATTCCAGGGATTAGAAGAATTATTAGAAGAATGTCAAGGGCCTGAATAAACTGCTGAAAGAAGATTCCTGAGTCACGTCTTCCTTGCGGGCAAGGGGGTCGCGACAAGTTGTGCCGAAACCCGGGAAAATAGAAGAAAAAAGAAAAACCCAGGAACCAGAACTTTCAGCAGTCAGGGAGGTGCGCCGGTAAGTCCCAGGTAAGGTGGGACCCGGTGTTAAAAAGCGGAGGCTCCTCTATACATAAAGAGGGTGCGTTAAAAGGTTCCTGATCCTCTGTAATAAAGAGAGGGCGTTACATCTCATAGCAATTGCACTCTGTATTTTTGTTTTGTTTTCTGTGTATTTTCGTTTTGTTTTTGTGTACTTTCACTTTCGATTTCTGTGTTTTCTTGTGTTGCGTCATGGGTGCCGTGACTTCAAGTCCACTTCTTTTGGCCCTAGATGGCCTTTTACATTCCAAGGGACTGGAGGTGAAACGCAGTACCTTAGAGAGATTTTTACAGAGGGTAGATACAGCTGCACCATGGTTTGCATTTTCAGGCAGCCTCACTACACCCAGCTGGGATAAATTAGGCAAAGACCTTGATTTTGCTCGTGAGCAAGGCATGCTAGAGGGCGGGGTGATACCCCTCTGGAAGATGGTCCGTAGTTGCCTTACGGATGGCAGATGCCAAGAAGCGCTTGTTAAAGGGCAGGAAGTTTTAGAACAATTACATGAGGAAAAATCAGAAACAACAGAGAGTGAAGTGTCTCAGGGAGAGGGGAGTGTGCGGGACGTGGAGAACGGGAGGAGACTGTATCCAGATCTCAGTGTGCTGCGCACGCCCCCATGCAAAAGTGGGTCAGAGGTAGAAGATAATGAAGAGGAGGAGCTGGAGACACTGTCTCGGCAGCTAGGGAGTTTAGGTACAGGGAACAGAGATAAGCAAGGGCTCAAGAAAGGACAGCCTCCCGATCCGCCTCCGTATGGCGGGGGTGTTTCGGGACGAAGTTTCCACGCCCAAACATGGAGGGCTGTTAACTCTGAGATGGGTCTTGCTTATCCAGTTTTTCAGGATGATAATAGGGGAAGATTTCATGAGCTTTTGGATTTCAAAATTGTAAAGACCCTGGCGGAGTCTGTGCGTACTTATGGGGTCGATGCCGCTTTTAAACTAACTCAGGTGGAGAATCTGTCCAGATACTGCATGACTCCCTCTGATTGGGCTAGCCTCATTCGGGCTTGCATCTCCCCAGGCAAATATTTGGACTGGAGAGCATTTGTGCTAGAGGGCGCAGCGGAGCAGGCCGCCCAAAATCATGCAGCAGGACACCCCCATTGGGTCAAAGAAATGCTTTTGGAACAAGGGAGATTTGCTAATCAACAGACAGGATTTCCTCTTGAAGCATATGGCTCACCGAGGAGCCTGTTTGGGTGCCTCAGTGGCCCCTTCCCTCGGCTAAATTGGCAGCAGCCCATGACCTAGTTAAAGAACAACTTGACTTGGGCCACATTAAACATTCTACTTCTCCATGGAATACTCCCATATTTGTCATTAAGAAAAAATCAGGGAAGTGGCGCCTACTGCATGATTTATGAGCAGTTAATGCTCAAATGCAACTTATGGGGCCCATTCAAAGAGGGCTGCCGCTGCTTTCCTCTGTTCCTCAGGGCTGGCATATCATTGCTATTGACATTAAAGACTGTTTCTTTTCTATTCCCTTGCATCCTAAAGACTCACGACGTTTTGCCTTCACCCTTCCCTCGTGTAATCACGAGGAACCAGATCAAAGGTTTGAGTGGGTTGTTTTACCACAGGGAATGTCTAACAGTCCTACGATTTGTCAGATGTATGTAGGGAAGGCACTCGCACCTCTCAGACAAAAATATCCTTCCATCAAGATTATTCATTATATGGATGATATATTATTGGCAGCCAAATTAGAACAGTCAGTTAATGATGCCTATAAAGACCTGGTGAAGTTGTTAGCTCAGTATGGATTACATATTGCACCTGAAAAGGTTCAAACAGGGGATTCTATTCAGTATTTGGGAGTGACGATTGGATATGACATATTAAAACCACAAAAAGTTACTATAAGAACTCAAGATCTCCAAACTCTAAATGATTTTCAAAAACTGTTGGGAGATATTAATTGGATAAGAGCTTATTTACATATTCCTAATATCGTGCTCCAGCCTTTGTATGCTATTCTTAAGGGTGATCCAGATCTTACTTCCCCTCGTACCCTCACTAAAGAGGCCAGAGCGGCCCTTATAAAAGTAGAAGAAGCTATACAACATGCTACTCTATGCAGGCTCCAGAGTGATAAACCTTTCCAGTTATGTGTGCTTGCCACTATGCGGCAGCCTACTGGAGTACTGTGGCAAGATGGGCCTTTACTATGGATCCACCCACATGTATCCCCAGGAAAATCTTTAGAATACTATCCTGATGCTGTTGCAGCGTTAGCACTTAGAGGGATTCAACAGAGCATTCAATTTTTTGGACAAGCACCTTCTTCTCTTATTATACCCTATTCTAAAGTTCAGATTAATGTTTTGTGTGCTACTCTAGACAACTAGGCTATTCTATGTTGCTCGTTTCAAGGGGATATTGATAATCATTACCCTTCTCATCGATTACTCCATTTTGTTAAAGAGCATCCTATCATTTTTCCTAAAGTAACTTCACCCACTCCAATTCCGGGGGCTGTTAACATTTTTACTGATGGCTCTAAGTCTGGAATGGGAGCTTATGTGATTAATGACTCTCCCCCTGTCCAACATCAATTTGCTCCTGGAAATCCACAATGGGTAGAACTACAAATTGTCATTGAAGTTTTTAAACAGTGTTCTTTTCCTTTCAATCTCATTTCGGACTCTATCTATGTGGTGCAGGCGCTCAAAATTCTGGAGGCTGTAGGAGCTATTAGTGACACCCATAATTTATCTACTTACTTTAATCAGCTTCAACACCTTATCCGTAGCCGTACTGCCCCTTTCTATCCAATGCACATTCGGGCTCACACCTCTCTTCCTGGCCCGTTATCACAAGGTAATAATTGTGCTGACTCGGCAACTAAAAGCCAGTTGGTATGCTTGGCCTCCTCCCTAGAAGAAGCTAAATTGTTTCATCACAACTTTCATGTCAATGCTATGACATTGCACAGACGTTTTTCCATCTCAAGAGCGGATGCTCGTCAGATAGTATTACAATGTCCCCATTGTGTCACATTTCTTCATCCTCCTACTTATGGTGTAAACCCACGAGGATTGAAGCCATTGGTTGTCTGGCAAATGGATGTAACTCACGTGCCTGACTTTGGCAACCTCAAATATGTACATGTTTCTGTTGACACATACTCTGGAATTATTCATGCTTCTCCTTTATCGGGAGAAAAGGCACGTAATGTCATTACTCATTGCTTAGAAGCATGGGCAACATGGGGTGCACCTGCATCCCTTAAGACTGATAATGGACTTGCTTATACGGGCAGACAGTTTACATCTTTTTGTTCTACTATGGGAGTACACCTTGCTCATGGGTTGCCTTACAATCCTCAAGGGCAAGGCATTGTTGAACGTGCCCACCGCACCTTAAAAGAAACCTTAGAAAAACAAAAAGGGGGAATAGGAGTTGACCATACTCCTAAAGAACGCCTGTCCTTAGCTCTTTTTACCATTAATTTTTTGAATTTGGATATTCATGGCCGCTCTGCGGCCGATAGACATGTGTCCCCTCAGCCCTCTGTGACTGGCTATGTTAAGTGGAAGGATGTTCTAACGGGCCAATGGAACGGCCCTGACCCCGTGCTGACATGGGCACGAGGATCTGTATGTGTTTTTCCCCAGGATCGCACGGAGCCGCTGTGGATCCCTGAACGCCTGACAAGAAGAGTCTCGAGATCTACTAACCAGCAGCAGGAGGTGCCCCAACAGTCCTATGATGAGGAGCTTCATTCTGATGAGTGCTCTGGCTCTGATGCTGGTACCAACGGTACAGATGGCACCAATGCAGTGGTGGGCAGTGGCACGGGCATGGCCAATGCCAATGCCAGTTCATAGTAATTCTAGTGTCCTCCCCACTCTTTTTTCTACCTCATGTGAGATGTCTGCTCCTTGTACCTCTCCTAGAGGGGACATGGAAAATATTTTTAACCAGTCTCAAGTTAATCTCACAGGAGTTTTTTTGTTTCAGCCTTGGGAACACTAATTGTATTAGCCTTAAGACCAAAAATTTGAATAACTGGGAGGACCCATTGCGGTCCAGTCGAGTCTCAGGGAGCATTCTCAGTGCTGTATTGAGCCAAGTAGTTTCAGGGAAGCAATCAGGCTCAGGGACCCCTGCAACTCGCTCTGTTTTAAACATAACTACTTTAGCTATTATCTCAGAGGTACTAATCCCAATGCCTTCTTCTTCTAATAGTACTTGCAATGCCACTCATTTCAAGGCCTCTCCTTACTGTACCCCTAATTTTGGTTTTCCCCCAACATTTACGCCTTGTCAGGATCATTCTTGGGAGAAACATCAAGTTGCTAAAGGTTTCTCCTTCCCCCCCCCCCGAAGAGATATGTTTATAACTTTAACAACAATGCCAACTCCTCTACAGGAACAGGTTGGTCCTGGTTTCAATGGCTCATTTCCAATGAGAAGGGGGCTTCAGCCGATATTTCTGCATTGGCTCAATTACTAGGAGCCAAAAGTTGGCTGGCTAATGTTTCTGACACTACTAAGGAGAGTGAACGAGGTAATAGGCTTACGTCTGTTTCGTTCAACTCTCTGTTACATTATACCACATTGCCTCCTGCAATGGTCTGTATCCAATCCCCGTTCCTGTTCCTTTTAGCTAATGACACCTCATCGGGGATGCTGGACTGTTCTAATATTACATGTTTCTTATCTGAGTGTTGGAATGGTTCTTGGACTGTAGCAGTGATTATGAAAATTCCAACTTTTGTCCCAATCCCAGTCACTGCGGATCCAGATAAATTTCCTATTGTAGAGCTACTTAGAGTCCGCAGAGATTTTGGAATCACAGCAGCTATAGTGACAGCCATGGTGGCATCTGCTGTTGCAGCAGTTACGGCCGGAGTAGCCATGGCCAGTCAAGTACAAACTGCTGCCACCATTAATCAAGTTGTTCAACAAACGTCCACTATACTTGAATCGCAAAATGCGATTAATCAACATATTTTGTCAGGGATATTAGCTGCCAACCAAAGAATAGATTTTCTTCAAGCTCAGGTAGAGGAATTGGCTGACCTAGTACTTTTGGGCTGCATTGACCAACGTGCACATTTATGTATAACCTCTGTCAGATTTAATGATTCCAGGAATGCTTCCCACATCATTGGTGGATATCTGGCCGGGAATTGGTCCATGGAAGCGGAAGACATGATCCAGTCTCAACTAACCCAGATAGCTGTCTTGAATAGAACCCGTGTCAATCCCATGACTCTGGACCAATTCACCAATTGGATATCTTCTGCTTTTTCCTTTTTTAAGGAGTGGGTGGGAGTAGGCAATTTTGGTGCACTGTGTTGTTTTGGTATGTTCCTCTGTTTGTGGTTTCTCTGTCGCCTTAAAGCTCGTAGTGCTCAAGATAAGGCTATGATCATACAAGCTCTTGCTGCTTTAGAAACTGGCAACTCACCTCAAGACTGGCTTGCGCATCTTAAACAGTAAATCTTTGACATGGTCATTGCACCCCAAGTTATTATAACATTGCACTGGGATTGACATGTCTTTCCTAGTTATTCTCTTAGTGTTGGAAAGCCCTTGCACTCTGCAGGCCTTGCTGCCATTGCACGCAGATGGGTTTCCACACTAGTGCCTTTGACATGGTCGTCGCACCCCAAGTTATTCTAACATTGCACTGGGTTCGACATGTCCTTCTTTTGTCTTTCTTCTAGTGCTGAAAAGCCCTTGTTCTCTGCAGGTCTTGTTGCCATTGCACGCAGAAGGGTTTCCACACTGGTCTTTAGCTATGGCTTTAAAGCCCGTGCCTTTCTCTCAGGGTGTCGCCAACTTAATTGTGGTTGTCCTACAGAGGTAGTCCCAGCTACCCCCTTTTGTTCACCATCGTCACGATACAGGATGCGAGGCAAGGCACTGCACTTGAGTGATCCCACAGTGGACCGGGACCTCAAGGAGAGCATGTCTTATTGCATGTGGGTTTGACGTGTCCACGCCCCGCCCCACGAAAAAAGGTGTCGGCTGATATGGAGTCAGATCTGGGGAAGGGCCCTCCTTAGGACTGAGCCATACTATGCAGCCACTTCTGCACAGTGGGATAGGACCTCTACTCTCGCCTGTATTGTTTTAAGAAAACAGAAAGGGGGAACTGTGGTGAGCCGTTTCTGCTGCTTATGCAGACTATGGTCGCCATTACAAGATGGCGCTGGCTCCGCTGTGGTTTATGACAAACAACTCCTTATTTGGGAGAGTTGGCGCATGGTTTTTCAGCACCCTATGAGAAAGTTCCACGTGGCAGCTTCGCATTGGGGCTTGAGATGCTTTATTAAGGCTGGGAGGGGCATCCGAGGGAGTAGTAGAAGAAATATCAAGGGCCCGAATAAACCGCTGAAAGAAGATTCCCGAGTTGCGTCTTCCTTGCGGGCAAGGGGTCGTGACAGCCTATGGCTAGGGTTAGGGCTATGGTTAGATCTAGTGTTTGGGTTATGGTTAGGGACAGAATTATATCTAGGAATAGAGCTAGAATGATAGAGTTAATCTTAAGGCTAGGGTTTGGGTTAAATTTAAGACTAAATTTGGGCTAAGGATATGTCTTGGATTGGTGTTAGGGTTAGGCCTAGGGTCAGGGCTATGTTTAGGATTAGGTTTATGGTAAGGTTTAGGGGAAGGGATAATATTATAGCTATGTTTAGGGCTATGGCGTTGATTAGAATTAGGTTTAGTTCTAAGGTTAGGTTTGTGTTAGGATTAAGGCTAGATTTGGGGTTAGGATGAGGGCTAGGGTTTGTGTTACGGTTAGGGCAAGTTTTAGGGATAGGTATAATATCAAGCTTGGTGATAGTTATAGGATTAGGTTTATGGATAGGTCTAATGTTAGGTTAAGGGTGAGGACAGTTAAGAGTAAGGTGTATTTTTAGGGTCAGGGTCAGATTTCGAGTTTGTGTTGGGTTAATTAATCAGGGTTTGGGCTCAAATTAACATTGGAGTTAGTATTATGGTTCAGTTTATGGATAGGTTTAAGTTTAGTATTCAGGTTAAGAATTGGGTAATTGGTAGGGTTAGGGTTAGTGATAGGATTAGGGTTAAGCCTAGGGTTAGCATTTGTGTTAGAGTTATTGTTAGGGTAATGAATAGCATTAGAGTTAGGGTTTTGGATAGGATTAGGGCTAGAGTTAGGGTTACCGTTAGGGATAGGGCTACGGCTGGGTTTGGGGAAGGATTTGGCTAGGTACAGGTTAGATTTTGAACTAGGGTTAGTGTTAGGGTGATGGTTAGGTTTAGGATTATGTCTAGGTTAGATTTACAGATAATGTTATTGTTAGTGTTAGCGTTAGAGCTAAGGTTATCTTTAGAGTTAGGTTAATGTATAGGGTTAGATGTCAGGTTAGGGTTAGGGGTAGTTTTAGGTTTGGGGTTAGTGTTAGGGATAGGGCTAAGATTATCATTAGAGTTAGGGTAATGGATAGAGTTAGATGTCAGGTTAGGGTTAGGAGTAGTTTTAGGTTTAGGGTTAGTGTTAGGGTTTGGGCTAAGGGTAGTGTTAGAGTAAGGTTTAGGGTTTTTTCTAGGGTTAGGGCTATGACAATGGTAAGGTTTAGGGTTAGGTCTAGAATAAGGTTTACAATTAGGATTAGAGCTAGGGTTATCATTAGGTTTAACATACGGTTTAGGGTAAAGGATAATTTTAGAGATAGTATTAGGGCTAATGATAAAATTATGATTAGGCCTAAGATTAGGATTAGGTTTAGAGATAGGGCTAGGGTTATGTTTAGGGTTCAGTTTTGAGTTCGGTTTAGGGTTAGGTCTTAGACGAGGGTTAAGGTTAGCTTGGTGGTTAGGCTTAGGGTTAGGGTTACGCTTATGGCTAGATTTAGGCCTAGGATTAGGGCTAGGTTTTGTGTTAGGTTTGGAGCTAGTTTTAGTGCTATGGTAATGTAAGGGTTGTTTTTACGGTTATGACTAGGTCTAATGTTACGTTTAGGTTTCCATAAGGGTCAGTTTTATAGCTAGGGTTAGTGTTAGTTTCAGGGTCTGTGTTTGGATTAGGTTTAGAGTTAGGGCTACAGCTAGAATTGAGATTGGTTAGGTCTAGAGGTAAGGTTAGTGTTTGGCTTAGGTTAAGGGTTATCATTAGAGCTAGGGGCTAGGTTTTTGTTTAGGTCTTGGTTAAAGATATGGCTAGATTTTTTATTAGGTTTAATCTAGGGTAAGTGTTAGGGTTAGGTTTAGATATAGGGTTATGGGTAGGGCTAGTGTTAGGGTGTGGTTTAGGTTCAGGGTCAGAATAAGGGTCAGGGTAAGGGTTAGGATTTGAGTTATGCTTAAAAAAAGAATAAGGGCTAGGGTTAGGACTAGTAATAGGGATAGTGTTTTGGTTAGACTTAGGATTGGTTTTAGGATGAAGGTTAGCATTAGGGTTTGGGTTTGGCTACGGTAAAGGATAAGGTTAGAACTAGGGTTAGAGCTAGGGTTCAGGTTAGGTTTAGGGCTAGTGTTAGGGTTAGGGTGAAAGCTAGGGTTAGGTCTCTGATTTGGGCTAGGATTTGGTTAGCATTAGGTTTAAGGTTATGGCTAATGTATGATCTAGTGTTATGATTAGAACTAGTTTTAGAATTAGGGTTAGGACAAGGTCTAGTGTTAGGGTAAGGTTTAGGTTTAGGGTGATGTTTAGAGGTAGGGTTAGTGTTAATGTCAGAGACAGGTTCAGGGAGAATTTTAGGGTTAAGTTTAGGACTCAAGTCAGGGCTAGGCTTAGGGGTAGATGTAAAGTTAGGTTTTGATTTGGGTAAAAGTTTAGGGTTAGTGTTATATCTCAGTTTTGTTTTATGGCTAAGCCTATGGTTAGGGCTAGTTTTAGGGTTAGGGCTAGTTTTAGGGTTAGGGTTAGGTGAAGAATTAGGGTTAGATTTAGAGTTAAGTTTAAATCTAGGTTTAGGGTAAGTTTTAAGGTTAGGGCTAGGGTTATTCTAGGCTATGGATAGGAATAAGGTTTCAGTAAGTGATAGGGTTAGAATTAGGGCTAGGGCTTGGATGCAAGTTATATTTAGTCTTAAAGCTAGGGTTATGGTTAGGTTTAGAATTAGGGCTAGGGTTAGAGTTAGAGTTAGTCCAAGGGTTAAGGTTAGAACTAGGGTTACTGTTAGGATTAGGGTTTGGGTTAGGTTGAGGTTAAATGATGGGGTTATAACTAGGTTTAGCACTTGGGAAAGGGTTAGAATTAGGGTTAGGGTTACGATTAAGGCTAGGTTAAGGGCTAAAATGAGAGCTAGAGTTAGTGTTAGGGTTAAAGGTAGGGCTAATGTCAGGACTATGGTTAAGGTTAGGTATTGGTTTCGGGTTATGTTTATGGTTAGGTCTAGTGTAAGTATTAGATTTAGAGTAGTGTCAGTGTATGGCTTAAGGTTTGGTTTAGGTTAAGGTTTAGGTTTAGGGCTCGAATTAGCATTAGGGTTTGAGTTAGGGTTAGGGTAATAAATAGGCTTAGTATTAGGGTTAAGGTTAGTTTTAGGGCAATAGACAGGTTTAGTGATTGCGATAGGCTTAGAGTTAAACCTATGGTTAGCATTAGGTTTAGGATCATGTTTAGGATAATGGATAGAATTAGAGCTAGGTTTAGGGCTAGGGTTATGATTAGGATTAGGAATAAAATTAGGATAGTGTATATAATTAGAGCTATGGTTAGGGATATGGTTAAGGTTATCATTAGGGCTAGTGTTAGGTTAGGGTTTGAGATAGGGTTTGCCTAAAGTGAGGCTTAGGGTTAGGGTTAGGGCTAGGGTTAGGTTTAGGGTTACACTTAGGACTATGTTCAGGCCTAGGATTAGGGCTAGTTTGTGTGTTAGTTTAGGCCTAGAGTTAGAGCCATGGGTTATGTAACAGTTAGGGTTATGATTAGGGCTAGGTTTAGGCTTAGGGTTATGGCTAGGTCTAGTGTTAGGATTAGGTTTTGGGTTAGGTTGAGCTTTGGAACTAAGATTATGTTAGAGTCAGGGCCAGTGTTCAGGTTAGAGTTAGTGTTGGTATTAGTGCCAAAATTAGGACTAGGGTTAGGTCTAGGGGTAAGGTTAGTTTTTGTGTTAGGTTAAGGTTTATTGTTAAGGCTAGGGCTATGTTGATGTTCAAGTCTAGGCTTAGAAGTACGGATAGATTTATGATTAAATTTAAGTCTAGGGCTATTGTTAGGTTTAGGTGTATATATAGAATTACTTGTAGGGCTAATGTTAGGGTTTGGTTTCAGTTTACGGTCAGGTTTACACCTACAGTTAGTGTAAGGGTCAGAATAAGTGTCAGGGTTAGGGTTTGGGTTTGGGTTAGGGTTAGAGGTAGAATGAAGGTTAGGGTTAGGACTAGTAATAGGGCTAGGTTTGGGTTAGGCTATGGATTAGGTTTAGGACTAGGGTGAGCATTAGTGTTAGGTTAAGAGCTACGGTTAGATCTAGGGTTACAATATTAGTTAGGGCTAGTTTTAAGGTTAGGGTTAAAACTAGGGTTAGTGCTCATATTAGGGCCAGGTTTTGGGTTAGGTTGGGGATAGAGTTAGGCCTACACCTAATGAATGAACCAATGTTATGATTAGGGCTACTTTTTGTGTAAGTGTTACATCTAAGTCTGTGTTAGTGTTAGGTTATAGTTAGTGTGATATTTATAGCTAGGGTTAGTGTTAGGGTCAGGGTCAGTTTTGGGGTTATAGTTAGGGTTAGGGTTAAACTCAGAATTATCACTAGAGTTAGGTCTATGGGTAGGGTCTGTGTTTGTGTTAGGTTAAGTTTAATTATTAGGGCTATTGCTAGGTTTTTGTTTAGGTCAAGGCCTAGAGATATGGTTAGATTTAGGATTAGTTTAGATTAGGTTTAGGCTAGTGTTAGGGTTAGGTTTATGTATAGGTTTATTGCTAGTGCTAGTGTTAGGGTTCCGCCTATGATTAGGGTCAGGTTTATACATACAGTTACTGTTAGGGTTAGAATAAGTGTCAGGGATATGGTTAGGGTTTGGATTATGGTTAGACCTAAAATGAAGGATAGGTTTAGGAATAGTAATAGGGTTAGGGATTGGGTTAGGCTAAGGATTAGAATTAGGCCTAGGGTTAGCATTAGGGTAAGGATTAGCTTAGGATAAGGGATAGATTTAGAGCTAGGGTTAGGCTATGTTTTAGGTTTGGGTTAGGGCTAGTGTTAGGTTTAGGTTTAGGGTTAAAGCTAGGCTTAGGTCTTGCATTAAGGCTAGGTTTTTGTTAGAGTTAGGGCTACTTTTGGAGTCATGATCAATATATGGACTAGGGTTACGATTTTGAGCGAGTTATAAGATTAGGGTTAAGACTAGGTCTAGTGGTAGGGTTAGGTACAACATTAGGGTGATGTCAGGGGTAGTTTTAGGGTTAGGGTTTTGAATCAAATCAGGGCTAGGTTAGATCTAGGTGAAGAATTAAGTTTTGGTTTAGGTTAAGTTTTAAAGTTAGGGCTATGGTTCAGTTTTGTTTTAGGGCTAGGGTTATGGTTAGGGCTAGTTTTAGGCTTAGCATTAGGTTTAGGGCTAGTGTTAGGTCTACGTTTAAGCTTAGGTTTAAATTTAGATTTAGATTTGGGATTAAATCTAGGGTTAGGTCTAGGGCTAAGCATAGGGCTATTTTTAGGTCTTGGTTTATGGCTAGGATTAGGGTTATGGTAAGGGATAGGGTTAGAACTAGGAATAGGGATAGGGTAAAAGTGAGAGTTAGTCTTATGATTAAATTTAGTGTTTGGTTAGGTATAGGGCTTAATTAGGGCTAGTAATAGGGCTAGGTTTATGGTTATTTTTTTACCTAGGGTTAGTTTTAGTCTTAGGGTTAGCTTTAGTGTAAGTGATGGGGTTAGAGCTAGGAATCAGGTTAGGGTGAAGTTTAGGATTAGGGTTAGGGCTGGGGTTTCATTAGAATTATGATTAAGGCTAGGTTTAGGGCTAAGATGAGGGCTAGGGTTTTTCTTAGGGTTAGGGCTAGGATTAGTTTTAGGGCGAATGTCAGGTCTAGGGTTACGGTTTATGGCTATGTTTAGTGTAAGTGTTAGGTTTAGGGTAAGGGTCAAATTTAGACTTAGGTGTACTATTAGGGTCAGGGTCAGATTTGGGTTTTTTTTTAGGTTAGGGTTTAGGGTTAGGGCTTGAATTAGCATTAGGGTTTGGGTGAGGGTAATGATAGTGTTTTTTTTTTTTTAGGTTTCAGGTTAGATTTAGCATAATGGATAGGGTTACAGTGAGGGATAGGGTTATATTTAGGCCTAGGATTAGCATTATATTTAGGGTTATGTTCAGGGTAATTGATACGGTTAGAGCTAAATTTAGGGCTAGGATTATGGATAGGATTAGGCTAGGGTTAGTTTTAGGGTTATGGGTTTGGTTTATGTTAATATTAGGGCTAGAATTATGGCTATGGCAAATGTCAGGCCTAAGGTTATGGTTAGAGATAGTTTTAGGGTTAGGTTTTTGGCTAGGTTTCACGGTTAGGTCAAAGGGTAGGGTCAGGGTTGGAGCTAGGTATATTATCATGGGAAGGGTCAGAGTTAGGGTTTGAGATAGCCTAAGGTTTAGGGTTAGGGCTCAAATTAGCATTAGAGTTATATGTAGGGTAATGATAAGGTTACGTTTAGGGTTCAGATTAGGTTTAGGTTAATGAAATATGTTAGGGTTAGTGATAAGTTTAGGGTAAGGCCTAGGGTTACCATTGGAGTTATGTTTATTGTTAAGGTAATGGATAGGGTTAGAGCTAGTGATAGGGCTAGGGTTATGGTTAGAATCATGGATAGTGTTAGGGTAAGGTTTAGGGCTAGGTTCTAAGTTAAGGTTAGGTTTAGGGTTAGGGTTAAAGCTAGGGTTAAGGCTCAGATTAGGGCTTGGTTTTTGGTTTTGTTAGGCCTATGGTAAAATCTATGGCTAATGTATGAATTAGTGTTACAGTTAGTGCTAGTGTTAGCGTTAGGGCTAGGTGTAGTGTTACAGTTTGGTTTAGGGTTAGAGCAAGGGTTATTGTTAGGGTCAGTGTCAGAGTCAGGGTTAGTTTGAGGGTTAGGTTATAACTCGAATTAGGGCTAAAGTTAATACTAGTTTTACAGTTAGGGTTTGATTTAGGTTAAGGGTAAGGGATATAGGTTTGTTTTTTTTTAGGGCTAGGGCAATGGTTCCCCTAGATTATGGATTAGCATCAGAGCTAGGGATAGTGTTAGGTTAAGGTTTAGGCTTAGAGTTAGGGTTAGATTTAGATTTAGGGTTAGATATAGGGTTAGGGCTAGGGCTAGAGCTAGGGTTAGGGTGAGGGTTAGGGTTATTGTAATGAATATGCTTAAAACTAGGGATACGGCTAGGGTGAGAATTAGAGTTAGTCATAATAGTAGTTTTAGGGTTAGTGTTAGGGTTAGGGATAAATTAGGACTAGGATTAGGGCTAGGGTTAGTGTGAGGGTTAGGGCTAAATTAGGGCTAGGATTAGGGCTAGAGTTAGGGTTAGGGTTAGGGCAAAATTATGACTAGTATTAAGGCTAGGGTTAGTGTTGGGGTTAGACCAAGGGGTTAGGCTACAGTTGGGGTTAGCATTGGTGTTAAGGTTAAGTTTAGGGGAATAGGTGGGGTTGTAGCTAGCTTTAGGGCTAGGGTGAGTGTTAGCATTCGGATTAGGCCTAAGATTGTAGTTACGTTTAGGATTAAGGCTAGGTTTAGGGCTAGGTTAAGGGTTGGGTTTCTGTTAGAGTTATGGCTAGTACCAGGTCTAGGGCTAATATCAGGTCTAGGGTTAATATTAAGGATAGTTTTATGGTTAGGTTATGGCTAGTTCTAGTGTAAGAGTTAGGTTTATGCTTAAGGTCAGCTTTAGCACTAGGTTTATTATTAGTGTCAGGGTCAGAGTCAGGGTTTGCTTTTGGTGTAGCTAAAGGCTTAGGGTTAGGGCTAGAATTAGCATTAGGATTAGGTTTAGGGTTAGCATAATAGATAGGGCTTAGTTTAGGTTTCAGTTAAAATTTAGGGTAATGGATGGGTTGGTTTAGCAATCGGGTTAGGGTTAGCATTAGAGTTAGGGTTATGTTTAGTGTAATGAATAAATTTAGAGCTAGGGTTAAGGCTAGGATATGGTTTGGATAAAGTCTAAGATTAGGGCTAGGTTTAGGGATAGTGCTAGGGTGTGATTTGGGATAAGTTTTATGGTTAGGTTAAGTGTTAGGTTTAGGGCTAGGGTTATGATTAGGTTATGGTAAGGGTTAGTGTTTTGAGCTAGGGTTAGGGCTAGGGCAAGTGTTAGGTTTAGGTTTAGGTCTAGGTTTACATTTATGGTTAGAGTTAGGTTTAGTGTTAGGGATAGTGTTTTAATTTGGGTTAGGGTTAGGTTTAGGGTAATGGATATGGTTAGAGCTAAAGTTCAGGCTAGGTTTAGCGTTTGCATTAGGGCTAGTGTTATGGCTAGGGTTTAGGATAGAGCTAGGGTTGTTTAGTGTAAAGGTTACGCTTGGAGCTAGGGTTAGGTCTAATGAAAGCCTTAGGTTAGGGCTAGGTTTAGGGCAAGGGTTAGGCTGAGGGTTATGCTTAGAGCTAAGTTTAGGCCTAGGATTAGGGCTACGTTTTGTTTTAGGTTTAGGGCTAGTGTTAGTACTAAGGGCAAAATAATAGCTAGGGTTATGTTAGGACTAGTTTTAGAGTTATGGTTATGGCTAGGTCTAGTTTTAGGTCTAGGTTTTGGGTTAGTGTCAGGTTTATAGCAATTTTCAGTGTTAGAATCAGGGTCAGTTTTGGGGATAGGATTAGGGTTAGGGTTTGAGCCTGAATTAGAACTAGGTTTAGATCTAGGATTAGGGTAAGTGTTCAGTTTAGGTTAAGGTTTATTGTTAAGGCTAGTGATAGGTTTTTATTTAGGTCTAGGGCTAGAGTTAAAGCTTTATTTAGGATTAGCTTTGGGTCTAGGTCTAGTGTTAGGCTTAGGTATAGGTATAGGGTTACCAGTAGAGCTAGTGTTAGGGTTTTGTTTAGGATTAGGGTCAAGTTTAGACCAAGGGTTACTGTTAGGGTCAGATGAGTGTCAGGGTTAGGTTTAGAGGTAGAATGAGGGCTAGGTATAAGACTAGTATTATGGTTAGAACTTAAGTTAGGCTAAGGATTAGGATTAGGACTAGGGTTACCTTTTGGGTTAGGGTTTGGCTTAGTTTAAGGAATAGGTTTAGAGTTAGGGTTAGGGCTACTGTTAGGGTTATGGTTAGGGCTAGTATTAGGGTTAAAGCTAGGGTTAGGGCTCGAATTAGGGGTAGAATTTGTGTTAGGGTTAGGGCTGCAGTTAGGACAATGACTAATGTATGAACTGAGGTTATTATTAAGGTTAGTTTTAGGATTAGGTTAAGGCTAGATATAGTGTTATGGTTAATTTAACATTATGGTGATGTTTTGAGGTAGGATTAGTGTTAGGATCAGCATCAGGGTCAGGGTTTGTTTTAGGTTAGTTTTAGGGTTTTTTGTAGGGTTAGGGTTTAATTTAGGTTAAGGGTTAGGGCTATGGCTTGGTTTTTGTTTATGGCTATGGCTAGGGATAGGGCACGTTTTAGGATTAGCAATATGGTTAGGGGTAGTGTTAGGGTTTGGTTTAGCCTTATTTTTACACTTAAATTTAAAATTAGGTTTAGATTTAGACTTAGGTTACATCTAGAAATAGGATTAAGGCTAAAGATAGAACTTGGACTAGGCCTAGGGCAAGAGTTATATTTAGTTTTATGGCTAGGTTTAGGTTAGGATTGGATTAAATAAAGGCTAGGATTAGCACTAGGCTTCGTGTTATGCCTAGGTTTAGGGCGAGGGTTATGGTTAGGTTTAGGGTTATGGTTAGTTTTGTGGTACTGGATAAGGTTATAGGTAGGTTTAGGTCTAGGCGAGGAATAGGATTAGAGTTAGGGCTCAGGTTATGGTTTGGTTTAGGATTAAGCCTAGGTTTAGGGCTAGGATTACGGCTAGGGATAATTTGAGGTCTAGTGTTATGGTTAAAAATAGTTTTACGGTTAGGTTTATGGCTACATCTATGTAAGGGTTAGGTTTAGGTTTAGGGTCAGGTTTAGAGCTAAGTGTACTATTAGGGTTAGGGTCACGATTCGTGTTTTGGATAGGCTAAGGTTTAATGTTAGGGCTCAAATTAGCATTAGAGTTAGGATTAGGGTAAAAATAGTATTAGGTTTAGGTTTCAGGTTAGGTTTAGGATAATAAATAGGCTTAGGATTAGAGATAGAGTAAGGTTTAGGCCCACGTTTAGCATTAGGGTTAGGGTTATGGTTAGTGTAATGGATAGGGTTAGAGATAGGAGTACAGCTAGGGTTATTGTTATGATTACTGATAGGGTTAGGCTTAGGGTTAGGTTTAGGGCTAAATCTATGGTTATGGCTAGGGTTATAGTTATGATTTTGATAGGGTTAGTTTTAGGGGTAAATCCAGGTATAGGGCTTGGAATAAGGTTTTCAGTTAAGTTAAGGCTAGGTTTTTGGTTATAGCTAATGTAAGTACCAGGGTTGCAATTAGGGCTAATTTTAGGTTATGGTTAGGGCTAGGTCTATTGTTAGGTTTAGATATAGGGTTAGGGTGATATTTAGAGATAGGGTTAGTGTTAAGGTCAGACTCAGGGTCAGGGTTAGTTTTAGGGTTTGGCTTAAAACTCAAATTAGTGCTAGAGTTATGGCTAAGTATAGGGCTAGGGCCTAGTTTATATTAAGGGTTATGGTTAGGTCTATGGCTTGGTTTTGTGTTAGAGCTAGAATTAGTGCTAGTTTTAGGATTAGCCTTAGGGTCAGGGCTAGGGTTAGGTTTAGGTTTAGGCTAAGGGTTAAGGTTCGATTTAGATTTAGGTTTAGATCTAGGGTTGTTACTAGGGCTATGAATAGGGTTATGTTAGACCTATGGTTTGGGATAGGATTAGGGTTCCAGTAAAGTATATGGTTAGAATTAGGGTAAGGACTAAGGTGAGAGTCTGAGTTAGTCTTTCGGATAGTGTTAGTGTTAAGGTTAGGGATAGGGCTAAATTTGGTCTAAGATTAGGGGTAGGGTTAGTGTTAGTGTTAGGCCTAGGGTTATGGTTAAGGTTATAATTAAGGCTATGTTTAGGGCTATGAAAGGGGCTAGGATTTATTTACAGTTATGGCTAGTATCATTTTTAGGGCTAATATCAGATCTAGGGTTATGCTTAGGAATACTTTTAGGGTTAGTTTTATGGCAAGGTGTAGTGTAAGGATTAGGTATAAGGTAAGAGTGACGTTTAGAGCTAGGGGAAATATTAGGCTTACTGTCAGTGTTAGGGTTTGGTTTAGGTTTGAGTTTAGGGTTAGGGCTCGAATTAGCATTAGCATTAGGGTCAGGGTAATGATTGGATTAAGTCTAGGACTCAGGGTAGGTTTAGGGTAATTGATAAGTTTAGGGATAGTGATATGTTTAGGGTTAGGCCCAGAGTTAGCATTATGGTAAGGCTTATATTTAGGTAATGATAGAGTTAGACTTTAGGTTAGGGCTAAGGTTATGGTTAGGATTAGGTATTGATTTAGGGTGAGGGTTAGAACTAAGGTTAGGCTAAGCTTTTGTTTAGTGTAAGGGTTAGTTTCTGAGCTATGGTTAGGGCTAGGCTGAGAGTTAGGTTCAGAATGAGGTCTAGGGATAGGATTACGGTAGGTTTTGGGTTAGGGTTTGGATTAGGATTAGACCTAGGATTAATGGTAGAGTCAGTAAAAGCATTAGGGTTAGTGTTAGGGTTTTGGATATGATTAGATCTGGAATGAGGGCAAGGGTAAGGGCTATTAATAGGGTTAGTTTTTTGGTTAGCCTAAGAATTAGGGAGAGGTCTAGGGTTACCCATAGGTTTAAGGTTTTGCTTAGAGTAAAGGATTGGTTTAGAGCTAAGGTTAGGGCTATGGTTTTGGTTAGATTTAGGGTAAAATCTAGGTTTAGGGCTCAGATTAGGGCTAGGTTTTGTGTTAGGTTTAGGGCTAAGGTTATGGAAATGGCTAATGTAAGAACTAGGGTTACCATTAGGGTTAGTTTTAGTGTTAGGGTATGGGTTAGGTTTAGTGTTAGGGTGAGGTTTAAGGTTAGGGTGATATTTATAGCTAGGGTTCCTGTTAGGATAGGAGTCAAGGTCATGCACAGTTTTAGGTTAGAATTAGGACTCGAATTTGGGCTAGGTTTACTGTTAGGGTTCAGTTTAAGGTGAGGGTGCTATTTAGAGCTAGGGTTAGTGTTAGGATTTGAGTCAGGATCAGAGTTGTTTTTAAGGTTAGGGTTAGGACTCGAATTAGGGCTAGAGTTAGGTCTAGTTGTAGTGTTAGGTTTTGGTTTAAGTTAAGTTTCAGGATTAGGGCTAATGCTTGGTTTTGTTTTAGTCCTAGGGTTAGGGTTATGGCTACTGCTAATGTTAGGCTTAGGCTTAAGTTTAGGGTTAAATATGGAATTGGGGTTAGATCTAGGGTTAGGGCTAGAACTAATGATAGAGAAATGGTTATCGCTAGTTTTAGGGTTATGGTAAGAGATAGGGTTAGAAATAGGAATGGGGCTGGGGCGAGAGTTAATCTTAGGGCTAGGGTTAAGGTTAGGTTAAAGATATGGCTAAATTAGGGCTAGGATTAGGGCTACGTTTAGTGTTTAGCTTAAGCCTAGGGTAAAGGTAAGGGTTAGGATTAGGGTTAGAGTTTTGAGTTGGAACTTAGAGTTTAGGTTTAGAGTTACGACAAAGTTTGTGGTAAGAGATGGCTTTATAGTTAGGTTTTAAGGTAGGGTGAGCGTTAGAATTAGGGTTGGTACTGTGGTTAGAGTTCCGGTTATGATTAAGGCCTGGTTCTGGACTAGGATGAAAACTAGGTTTTTTTTTTTTTTTTTTTTTTTTTTTTTTTTTTTTTAAGGGATAAGGCTAGGATTAGTGCTAGGGCGAATTAGAGGTCCAGAATTATGTTTAAAGATAGTTTTAGGTTTAGGATTATGGGTACATCTAGTGTAAGTGTTAGGTTTAGGGTTAGCGTAAGTTTTAGAGCTACGAGTATAATTAGGGTCAATTCCTGGGTTAGGGTTTGGGATAGGTTAAGTTGTAAAGTTAGGACTTGAATTATCATTAGGTTTAGGGTTATGGTTATGGTAATGGACAGAGTTGAAAATCAGTTTAGGGCTAGGGTTATGGTTATGATTAAGACTACGTTTTAGGTTAAGTTAGTGCTAGGGTTAGGGTTACGGCTAATGTGAGTACTAGGGTTATACTTACAGCTAATTTTAGTGTATTAATGATAGGTTTAGTGTTAGATTCAGGTTTAGGGTTAGGGTGATGTTTTGACCTCGGGTTAGTGTTATGGTCAGAGTAAAGGTCAGGGTTAGTTTTAGGGTTTGTCTTAAAACTCGAATTATGGCTTGGGTTAGGACTAGGTGTAGGTTTAGGACTTGGTTTAATTAAGGGATAGGGTTAGAGCTTTGGCTCAGTTTGGTTTTAAGATTAGGGTTAAGGTTAGGGCAATTTTAAAGATTAGTGTTAGGGTTAGGGCTAGTCTTAGAATTAGGTTAGGCTTTGGTTTAGGGTTATATTTAGAGTTAGGTTTTTATCTAAGGTAAGTGCTAGGGCTAAGGATAAAGCAAGGGTTAGGACTAGGATTTGGCATAGGGTTAGGTTTGTGGGAAGGGATACGATTATAACGAGTGATAGGGCCAGTGTGAGAGTAAGAGTTATTCTTAGGGCTAGGGTTAGGGTTAGAATTAGAGATAGGGCTAAATTATGGCTAGGGTTGGTGTTAGGGCAAGGTTTAGGGCTAGTTTTAGAATTAGCATCAAGGTCAGGGTTAGTTTTAGGCTTAAGCATCAAGTTAGGGTTAGATTTAAAGTTTGGTTTCAATCTAGTGTTAAAGCTAGGGCTAAGGATAGGGCAATTATAATGACAAGGGTTAGGGTTAGAGTTAGGGTTATGTTTAGGGTAAGGGATATGATTTTGACTAGGTTTACAGCTAGGGAAAGTGTTAGTATTGGGGTTAGGGCTAGAGTTAGGGTTAGGGCTATGATTAAGACTAGGTTTATGGCTAGGATGAGGTTTAGGGTTTGTGTTAGGGTTAGGGATAGTATTAGGGCTAGGGCTAATGTCAGGTCTAGGGTTATAGTTAGGGCTAGATTTAGTTTTCGGTTTATGGCTTGGTCCAGTGTAAGGATTAGGTTTGGGGAAATATTCAGGTTTATATCTAGGGTTATTTTTAGGGTCAGGGTCAGTGTTAGAATTTGGGTTATGTTAGGGTTTAGGTTTAGGTTAAAGACAGGGCTAATTTTAGGGTTTAGATTTGGTTTAGTGTAATAGATAGGTTAGGGTTAGGCCTAGGGTTAGCTTAAGGGTTAGGGGTATTATTAGGCTAATGGATAGGTTTAGACATAGGTTAGGACTAGGGTTATGTAGAAGATTAGCGCTAGTTTGGGGTTAGGGTTAGGTTTAAGTTTAGCATTAAAGCTAGGTTTAAGACTCAGATTAAAGCTAGGTTTTGGGTTAGGTTAGGGCTAGGGTTAAGGCTAAGGCTAATATATGAAATAGGGTTATGATTAGTGCTAGTTTTAGGTTAGGGTTAGAGCTAGGTCTAGTGTTATCTTGAGGTTTATGGTGATAATGATGTTTAGATCCAGGGTTAGTGTTAGGGTCAGAGTCAGGGTCAGGGTGAGTTTTAGGGTTAGGGTTAGAGCTAGGTGTAGGGCTAGGGTTTGGTTTAGGTTAAGAATTAGTGTTATGGCTATGACTCAATTTTGTTTTAGGGGTAAAGCTAGGGTTAGAGCTAATTTTAGGATGAGCATTACCATTAGGGCTAGTGTTAGGTTTAGGTTATGATTAGGGTTAGGTTTAGATTTAAAGTTAGGCTTAGATCTAGGGTTATGGCCAGGGCTATGAATAGGGCTAGGGCTACACAAATGATTAGGGCTAGGATTAGGGTTCTTGTAAGGGATAGAGTTATATCTATGGTTAGGGTGAGAGTTAGGGCTAGAATTAGTGTTAGGGTTAGAGATAGGGCTAAATTAGGGCTAAGATTAGGGCTAGAGTTAGTGTTAGGTTTAGGCCTAGGGTTTGGGTTAGGGATAAAATTAAGGCCATGTTTAGGGCTAGGATAAGGGCTAGGGTTTGTGTTTGAGTTAGGGCTAGGATAAAGGCTAGGGTTAATATATCAGGTCTAGGGTTAATGTTAGGAATAGTTTTAGGGTTATTTTTATGGCTAGGTCTAGTGTAAGGGTTAATAGAGTCAAGGTCAGGTTTAGAGCTAGGAGAATTATTAGGGTCACTGGTCAGTTTTAGGATTTGTTTAAGGTTTGAGTTTAAGTTAGGGCTCAAATTAGCATTAGGGTTAGGCTTAATGTAATGATTGGGTTAGGTTTAGGCTTCAGGGTAGGTTTAGGGTAATTGATAGGTTTGGGGAAAGTGACAAGTTTAGGGTTAAGCCTAGGGTGAGCATTATGGTAAGGTTATTTTTAGGGTAATGGATACAGTTAGAGTTAAGTTTAGGGCTAGGTTTATGGTTAGGATTAGGTCTTGTGTTAGGGTTAAGGTGAGGGTTAGAATTAGGATTAGGCTTAGGGTTTCGTTTAGTGTAAGGGTTATGTTCTGAGCTATGATTAGGGCTATGCTGAGAGTTAGGTTCAGAGTTGGGTCTAGGCATAAAATTATGGTAAATTTGGGGTTAGGGTTGGGATTAGGTTTAGACCTAGGTTTAGTGTTAGGGTCAGAATAAGGTTTAGGTTTAGGGTTAGGGTTTGGAATAGTGTCAGAGCTAAAATGAAAGCTACAGTTAGCACTATGAATAGGGTTAGGGTCTTTGTTAGTCTAAGGACCAGGGATAGGTCTAGGGTTTCTCTTAAGTTTAGGGTTTCGGTTAGGGTAAGGGATTGATTTAGATGTAGAATTAGGGCTATGGTTACTGTTAGAGTTAGAGTTGAAGCTAGGTTTAGGGCTTGGTTTAGGACTACTTTTTGTGTTAGGTTTAGGGATAGGGTTAGGATAGTAGCTAATTAAGGACTAGCATTGCCATTATGGTTACTTTTAGGGTTAGGGTTAGGGGTAGGTTTAGTGCTAGGGTTAGGTTTAAGGTTAGGGTAATATTTATAGCTACAGTTCTTGTTAAAATAGAAGTCAGTGTCAGGGTTAGTTTTAGGGTTAAGGTTAAGACTCAAATTAGGGCTATTGTTAATGTTGTGTTTGGTTTGAATTTAGAGCGGTGTTAAGAGCTAGGGTGAGTATTAGAATATGAGTCAAAATCAGGATTAGTACTAAGGTGAGGCTTAGACTCGAATTAGGGCTTGGTTTAGGTATAGGTGTAGTTTTAATGTTTGATTTAAGTTAAGGTTGAGGTTTAGAGCTATAGTTAGGGCTAGAGTTAGGGCTAGAGTTAGGGATAGGGTTAAGGCTATGGCTAATGTATGAAGTATGGTTATGTTTAGTGCTAGTTATAGGGTAAGAGTCAGGTCTAGGTCTAGTGTTAAGGTTAAGTTTACGGTGATGATGATGATTAGAGCCAGGGTTAGTGTTAGTGTCAGAGTCAGGGTCAGGTTTAGTTTTTGGGTTAGTGTTAGACTATAATTAGGGATAGGGTTAGGGCTAGGTGTAGGGTTAGGGTTTGGTTTAGGTTAAGGGTTAAAGTTAGTGCTATGACTCAATTTTGTTTTGGGCCTAGGGGTAGGGTTAGGGCTAGTTTTAAGATTAGTCTTGGGCATGGGGCTAGTGTAACTGTGAGATTTAGGCTTAGCTTAAGGATTAGGGATAAGAGTAGAGTTCTGGCTAGATTTAGTCTTAGTGATAGGGTTCAATTTCAAGTTAGGTTGAGATCTAGGTTTTGAGATAGGGCTAAGTATAGGGCTAGGATAGGGCTACATTTAGAGATAGGTATATGGTGATGGCAACGGATAAGGTTAGAACTAGGTATAAGGCTAGTGTGAAAGTTAGAGTTAGTCTTAGGGCTAGGGTTATGGTTAGGAATGGGGCCTAAATTAGGGCTTGGATTACGGCTAGGGTTAGTGTTAAGGTTAGGCCTAGGGTTAGGGCTAGGGTTGGTGTTGTGTTTAGGGTTAGGTTTAGGTTTAGGGTAAGAGATGGGAATATACCTAGTTTTAGGACTAGGGTGAGAATTAGGATTAAGGTTAGGGTTAACGTTATGTTTAGGATTATGATTAAAACAAGGTTCATGGCTAGGATGTGCACTAAGTTTTGTATTAGGGTTCGGGCTAGGATTAGAGCTAGGGCTAATGTCAAGTCTAGGCTATGGTTACAGATAGATTTAGGGTTAGGCTTCTGGCTAGGTCTATTGTCAAGTTTAGGTTTTTTGTTAGGGTCAGGTTTAGAGCTATAAATATTATTTGAATCAGGGTCAAGGTTAAGGTTTGGGTTAGGTTAAGGTTTAGGTTTAGGGCTCAAATTAGTCTTGTGTTTAGGGGTCGAGTAATGACAGAGTTAGGTTTAGGTTTCACGTTTGGTGCAGGTTAATGGACAGGGTAAGGCTAGTGCTAGAATTAGCGTTCTGCGTAGGGTTAGTATAAGGATTATAATTATCTTAGGGTAATGAGTATGGTTAGAGCTATGGTTAGGGCTATTGTTGTGGTTAGGGTTAGGTCTAGGGTTAGGCTTTGGGTTATCTTAGGGCTAGGGATATTGTTAGGATTATCTTTAGGGTTAATGCTAAGGAAGGCCTTGGAATAGGGCTAGGTTTTGCAATAGGTTAGGGCTATGGCTAATGTAAGAACTAGTGTAATTATTAGTACTAGTTTTATGGATAATGATAGAACTAGGTGTAGTTGTAGGGTTAATTTTAGAGTTAGGGTGAAGTTTAGAGCTAGTTTTAGTTTTAAGTGCCAGGGACAGTTTTCGGGTACAGTAATGGTTAGGGTTAAAGACAGAATTAGGACTAGAGTTAGGTTTAGAGGTAGAGTTAGAGTTTGGATTAGGTTCAGGGTTACTGTTAAAGGTAGGTCCAGTTTGTCTTTAGATCTAGAGCTATAGATATGGCTAGATTTAGGATTAGGTTTAGGTCTAGGGCTATTATTAGGGTTAGATTTAGATATAAGGTTACCAGTAGGGCTAGTGTTAGGGGTTCAGATTAGGGTTATTTTTAGATTTACACCGAAAATTAGTGTTATGGTCAGAATAAAGGTCAGGGATAGGGTTAGGGTTTGGGTTATAGTTAGATCTAGAATGAAAGCTAGTGTTAGAACTATTTATAGAGTTAGGGTTTTGTTAGGCTAAAGATTAGTGCTAAGAATACAGTTACCATTAGGGTGAGGGTTTGGCTTAGGGTCAGGGATAGGGTTAGAGCGAGGGTTAGGACCATGGTTAAGGTTGGGTTTAGGGTTAATGCTCGTGTTAGGGCTTGGATTAGGGCTAGTTGTATATTAGGGTTAGGGCTAGTATTATGATTATAGCTATTGTAAGAACTAGGGTTACGATTAGGGCTAGTTTTAGGGTTAGGTTTAGGGGTAGGTCTAGTGTTAGGGTTAGGTTTAAGGTTAGGGTGATGTTTAGTGCTAGGTTTAGTGTTTGGATATGAGTCATGGTCATGGTTATGTTTAGGGTTAGGGTTAGGTTTCAAATTAGGGCTAGGGTTAGGGCTGGTGTAGGGTTAGGGTTTGGTATAGGGTGAGGGTTAGTGTTAGGGGTATGGCTCAGTTTTGTTTTAGAGCCAGGGCTAGGGGTAAGGCTAATTATAGGATCATCATTAGGGTTAGAGATAGTTTCATGGTTAGGCTGAGGCATTGGTTTAGGGTTAGTTTTAGAGATAGGTTTCGATCGAGAGTTAGTGCTAGGGATAAGGATAGTGCAAGGGTTATGACTAGGGTTAGAGGTTGGGTTATGGTAAGAGTAAGGGATAGGATTACAAATAGGGATAGGTCTTGTGTGAGAATTATAGTGAGTCTCAATTCTAGGGTTAGAGTCAGGGTTAGGAATAGGGCTAAATTAGGGCTAGGATAAGGGCTACTTTTAGTGTAAGGGTTATGGCTACAGTTAGCGTTATGGATAGGGCCAGGGCTAGTGTTAGGGTTAGGGTAAGGGTTAGGGATTAAGCATTAGTTAGGGCTAGGGGGAGTCCTATGTTTAGTATTATGTCTGGTTTAGGGTAATGGTTATGGTTAGGTTTAGGGTTGGGATTAGGACTAGGGTTTCATTAGGGTTAGGTTTAGTTTCAGAGTAATGTATTGGATTAGATGTAAGATTAAGTTTAGGGTTAAGTTTAGGTTATGGTTAAATTTAGGTTTAAAGATAGGTTTAGTTTTGATTTATGGTAAGGGTTAGGGTTAAATTTGTTGCAAGGGTTAGGTTTAGGGTTAGGTCGAGGTTTAGGTTTATGATTAGGGTTTGAGTTAGGGTTAGGTTTATGGCTAGTGTTATTATTAGGATTAGGGTTCGGGTAATGTTAGGCTTAGAGCTAGTGTTAGTACTAGGGTTAAGGTTAGGATTAGGGCTAAGATTAGCTTTATGTTTAGGAATATGGCTAGGATTATGTTTAGGCTAAGGGTTAGGCTTTTAGCTAGGGTTATGTGTAAGGCAAGGGTTAGGGTTAGTGCTACATTTAGGATTATGGTTATGCTTAGGGTAGGTTTAGGCTTCATATTAGGGCTAGGTTTTGTGATTTGATTAGGCCCAGGATTAAGGCTATGTGTTATGTAAGATCTAGGGTTCTGATTAGAGACAGTTTATGGGTTAGAGTTATGGCTATGTCTAGTGTTAGGTTTAGGTTTTGGGTTAGGTTCAGGTTTAGAGCTAGGTTTAGTGTTAGTGTTAGGGTCAGTGTTCAGGATAGAGTTCGGTTTAAGTTTAAAGCCAGAATTAGAACTAGTGGTAGGTCTAAGGATAGGGTTAGTGTTTGCTTTAGGTAAAGGATTATGTCAGGTTTTTTTTTTTTAGGTCTAGGTCTAGAGTTATGGCTATATTGAGGATTAGGCTTAGATCTAAGACTAGTGTTAGGGTTAGGTTTAGATATAAGTTTACTGGTAGGGCTAGTTTTAGGGTTTGATTCAAGGTTAGGGTCAGATTTAGACTGAGGGCTTGTTTCAGGGTAAGGATTTGAGTTAGGGTTAGAGCTAGAATGAGGGCTAGAGTTAGGACTAGTAATTGGGTTAGGATTTGGTTTAGGCTGTGGATTAATATTAGGATTAATGTTAGCATTATGGATAGGGTTTGGCTAAGGGTAAGTGATATAGTTAGAGCCAGGGTTAGGGATACATTTAATGTTAGGATTAGGGCTAAAGCTAAGTTTAGGTTTAGGTTTACTTCTAGGGTTAGGGCTCAGATTACGACTAGTTTTTCTGTTAGATTTTGGGCTAGGGTTAGGGCTATGGCTAATATAAGAACTAAAGTTATGATTGCAGTTAGTATTTGGTCTAGATCTAGTGTTAGCGCTATCTTTAGGGGTAGTGTGATATTTAGAATTAAGGTTAGTATTAGAATATAAGACAGGTTCAGATTTAATTTTAGGACTAAGACATAAATTAGAGCTAGAAGGGTATGGTTAGGTTTAGGGTTAGTGTTTAGTGGGGTTAAAACTTAGATATAGGACAATGGCTCAGTTTTGTTTAAGGGATAAGGCTAGGGTTACGGCTATTCTTAGGATTAGTGATAGTGTTAGGTCTAGTGGTAGGTTGAGGATTAGGCTTAGGGTTAGGGTCAAATTTAGAGTTCTATTTAGATCACGGGTAGGATCTAGGGATAGGTTTAGGGCTAAGGTTATTGCTTGTGTTAGGTTTATTTTAATAGATAGGTTTAGAACTAGAAATAGGGATGGGGGAGCGTTAGAGTTAGTCTTAGGCCAAGGTTAGGGGTAGAGATAGGGTTAGGGGTAAATTAGGGCTAGAATTAGTGCTAAAGTTATTGTTAGTGTTAGGCCTATGGTTAGGGCTAGAGATAAGGTTAGTGTTGGGTTTAGGGTTAGTGATAGGGTTAGGGGAAAGGATGGGGTTATACTTAAATTCAGGTCTAGGGTGAGAGTTAAAATTAGAGATAGGGCCAGAGTTAGGGTTTGGGTTAGGATTAAGGCTAGGTATAGGCCTAAAATATTTAGTGTTTCTTTTAGGGGTAGGGCTAGGATTTGGGCTGGGGTTAATGTCATGTCTGGGTTTATGGTTATGTTTAGTTTTAGAGTTAGGTAATGGCTACGTCTAGATAAGTGTTAGGTTTAGGTTAAGGGTGAGGTTTAAAGCCATGTGTATTCTTAGGGTCAATGTTTGAGTAGAGTTTGGTTTAGGTTAAGATTTAGGGTTAAGGCTTGAATTAGCGTTAGAGATAGGGTTAGGATTTGGCTTAGGATAATCAATATGGTTAGATTTAAGGTTCAGGTCAGGTTTAGAGTAATGAATAGGGTTACTGTTAGCAATAGTGTTAGCGTTAGGCCTAGGGTTAGCATTTGGGTTAGGCTTATCTTTAGGGTAATGGATAGAATTAACGCTAAGGTTAGGGCTAGGGTTAAGATTAGAATTAGGACTAGGGTTATGGTTAGGCCTAGGGTTAGTGTCAGGGTCCGGTTAGTGTCAGTGTTAGCGTTTGAGCTAGGATATAACTAGTGTGAGGTTTAGGGTTAAAGTAAGGGCTAATGTTAAGGCTAGGGTTAGGGTTATGTTTAGATTAAAGTTAGAGTTTGAACTAAAATTAGGGTTAGGGCAAGGGTTAGGGTTAGGTTTAGGTCTAGGCTTATGGTTAGGGTTATAATAAGGGCAAGGTTTAGGGCTAGAATAAGGTCTATGTTTTGTGCGAGATTTATGGCTAGTATTAGGGCTATGGGTAATGTAAGAGCTAGGGATATGGTTATGGCTAGTTTTAGGGTTAGGGTTATGGAGAAGTCTAGTGTTCTAGTTAGGTTTGGGGTTAGGATAATATTTAGAGCTAGGTTTTTTTTTAGGGTAATGGTCATTGTTCGGGTTAGGTTAGGTTTAGAGTGAAGGCAAGATTTAAGACTAGCGTTGGGTCTAGAGATAGAGTTAGTCTTTAAGTTAGGTTAACGTTTATTGTTAGGACTAGTGCTAAGTTTTTGTTTAGGGCTAGGGCTAGACTTATGACTTTATTTAGGATTAGGTTTGGTTTAGTGCTAATGTTCCTGTTAGGTTTAGGTATTGGTTTATAGGTAGGGGTAGGTTTACGGTTTGCTTTAGGGTTATTGTCAGGTTTAGACCTAGGGTTAGTGTTAGGGTCAGAATAAGGGTCAGGGTTAGAGCTAGAATGAGGGCCAGTGTTAGGACTAGTAATAGAGATGGGGTTTGAGGTAGGCTAAGGATTATGGTTAGGACTAGGGTAGCATTAGGGTGAGGGTTCAGTTTAGGGTAAGGTATAGGGTTAGAGGTAGAATTAGGGTTAGGGTTAGGGTTATGGTTAGATTTAGGGTTAAACCAAGTTTATGGCTTGGAATAGGGCTAGGATTTGTGTTAGCATTAGGGCTATAGCTAATGAAAGAACTAGGATTCTGATTAGGACTAATTCTAGGGTTAGCATTAGGTCAATGTTTAGAGCTGGAGTTACTGTTAGGGTCCGAGTAAGGGTCAAGGTTACTTCTAGGGTTAGGGTTAGGACTCAAATTAGGGCTACCTTTAGGGATAGGTGTAGGTTTAGAGTTTGGATTAGGTTGAGGGTTAGGGTTAGGGTTATGGCTCGATTTTGTTATAGGGTTAGGGTACTGCTAGGGCTAGATTTCCAAATAATATTAGGGTTAGGGCTATTGTTAGAGTAATCTTTAGGCTTAAGTTTAGTGTTAGATCAAGATTTAGGGCAAGGGTGAAGGTTAGAACTAGGGTGGGGCTAGGAATAGAAATACAGTTTGCGTGATGGTGCAGGATAGGTTTGGAACTAGGGATAGGGCTAGGGAAAGAGTTAGAGTTAGTCTTAGGACTAGGGATAGTGTTAGGTTTAGGGTTAGGGTTAAATTAGGGCTAGATTAGAGCTCTTGTTGTGGTAGGTTTAGGCCTAGGTTTAGGGCTACGTTTAGGGTTAACATTTGGGTTAGGGTATGGTATGATGATACAGCTAAATTTAGGGCTAGGGCAAAGCATAAAATTAGGGTTAGGGCTAGGGTTAATGTTAGGGTTAAGATTAAGTCTAGGCTTAGCTATAGGATTAGGACTAGGATTTGTGTTAGGGTTAAAGCTAGGATTAGGGATAGGCCTAATGTCATGTCTAGGGTTATGTTTAGGAATAGTTTTAGGGTAAGAGTTATGCCCAGGTCTATTGTCAGTGTTAGGTTGAAGGTTAGGTTCAGGTTTAGAGGTCGGGGTCTTATAAGGGTCAGAGTCAGGGTTACAAGTATGGGCTAGTTTAAGGATTAGGCTTAGGGCTCAAATTATCATTAAGGTTAATGTTAGGGTTAGGGTAATGGATATGGTTAAGTTTAAGTTTAAAGTTAGATTTAGAGTAATGGACAGGTTTAGGGTTAGGGATAGGGTTAGGTTTAGTCCTATGGATATAATTTGGTTAGGGTTATGGTTAGGGTAATAGATTGGATTATAGCTACCTTTATGACTAGGGTTATGTTTAGGTTAGAGCTATGGTTAGTGTTAGGCCTAGGGTTAAAATTTGGTTAGGGTTATGGTTAGGGTAATGGATAAGATTAGAGCTAGGGATTGGGCTAGGATTATGGTTAGGATTAGGGCTATTATTTGGGTTAGATTTCAGGTTAGGTCAAGGTTTAGGTTTATGGTTAGGTTTAGGTTAAGTGTTAGGGCTAGGGTTAGCATTAGGGCTAGGGCTAAAGCTAGAGTTAGAGCTTTGATTCATTCAAGGTTTTGAGTTAGGTTAGGGCTATTTAGGACTATGGCTAATGTTAGAACTATGGTTATGGTTGGGGCTCCTGTTAAGAATAGCATTATGTCTAAATCTAGTGTGTTGATTAGGTTTAGGTTTGGGGTGATGATTAGAGATAGGGTTAGTGTTACCATCAGTGTCAGGATCAGTGTTACTGATCAAAGTTAGGAATAGAATCGAATTAGGGCTAGGATTAAGGCTAGGTGTAGTGTTAGGGTTTGTGTAAGGGTTAGGGTAAGAATGAGGGATAGGCCTAATATCAAGTCTAGGATTATGGTTTTGGTTAGTGTTAGGGTTAGGGCTTTGTCACAGTTTTGTTTTACAGGTAGGGTTACTTTTAGGATTAGCAATAGTGTTAGCACTAGTAGTTGATGAAGTTTAGGCTTAGGTTTATTTTTATGGTTAGATCTAGGTTTAGGGCTATGGCTAGGTTTAGGCCTAAGTTTAGGGCTAGTGTTAGGATTATTAATGGATAGAGTTAGAACTTGAAATAGGGCTAGTGGGAGTTAGAGTTAGTCTTAGGGATAGGGTTAAGGTTAGGTTTAGGGTTAGGGCGAAATTATGGCTAGATTTAGGGCTAGGGTTAGTGTTAGGTTTAGGCCTAGGATTAGGGTTAGAGATAGGGGAAGTCATGGGGTTCTAGCTAGGTTTAGGGCTAGGGTGAAGGTTAGAAATGGGGTTAGGATTAAGGCTATGTTTAGTGCTAGGATGAGGTTTTGTGTTAGGGCTAGGGCTAGGATTAGGGATAGGGCTAATGTCAGGTCTATATTTATGGTTATTATTAGTTTTAGGGTTAGGTTATTAGCTTTATGGTTAGGGTTACCAATAGAGTAATGGGTAGAATTAGGTTTAAGGTTCAGGTTAGATTTAGAGTAATGTATACGGTTTAGTGTTAGCTATAGGGTTAGCGTTAAGCCTAGGGTTAACATATGAGTTAGTTCATTTTTAACATGGATAGTGTTAGAGCTAAGTTTACGGCTAGGGATAAGGTTATGATTAGGGATAGGGTTAAGGTTAGGCCTAGGGTTAGTGTCAGGGTTAGTTTTAGGGTAAGTATTAGCATTTGAGCTAGAGTTAGGTCTTGGGCGAGGGTTAGGGTAGGAGTTATGTTTAGGGTAAATATTAGAGTTTGAGCTAGGTTTAGGGCTAGGGAAAGTGTAGGATTAGACTTAGATATAGGGTTATGGTTAGGGTTACAATTAGGGCTAGGTTTAGGTGTAGGATAAGGGCTACTTTTGTGTGGGGTTTAGGGCTAACATTAGGGCTATGGGAAATATAAGAGCTAGGAATATGTTTATGGCTAGATTTAGTGTCAGGGTTTTGGATATGTCTAGTGTTAAGGTTAGGTTTGGGGTTAGAATAAGGTTTAGAGCTAGAATTTGTTTAGGGTTAAGGGTCATTTTTCAGGATAGGGTTAAGGTTCATTTTTCAGGATAGGGTTAGGTTCAGTGTTAGTGCCAGAATTATGACTAGTGTTGGGTCTAGGGCTAAGGTTAGTCATTAAGTTGGGGTAATGGTTATTGTTAGGGCTAGTGCTAGGTTTTTATTTATGGTTAGGCTAGATTTATGACTATATTTACTATTAAGTTTTGTTTAGTGCTAGTGTTACTGTTATGTTTAAGTATAGGTTTACCAGTATGGGAAGTGTTAGGGTTTGGTTTAGTGTTAGGGTCAGGTTTAGACTTAGGTTAGTGTTAGGGTCAGAATACGGGTCAGGGTTAGGGTTAGGCTTAGAGTTAGAATGAGGGGTAGGATAGGACTAGTAATAGAGTTAGGGTTTGGGGTAGGCGAAAGATTAAGTTTAGGACTAGGGTAGCATTAGGGTGAGGGTTTGGCTTAGGCAAAGGGATAGGGTTTAAGGTAGGGTTAGGGTTAGGGTTAGTGTTAGGGCTAGGGTTAGGGTTTAAGGTAGGGTTAAGGTTAGGGTTAGGTTTAGGGCTAGGGTTAGGGTTAGAGTTAGTGAAAAAATAGAGTTAGGTCTCAGATTCGGGCTAGGATTTGTGTTATCATTAGGGCTACAGCTATTGAAAGAACTAGGTCTCTGTTTAGGGTTAGTTCTAGGTTTTGCATCAGGGCAATGTTTAGAGCTAGGATTAGTGTTAGGGGCTGAGTCAGTTTTCAGAGTTACTTCTAGGGTTAGGGTTAGGACTCAAATTAGGGCTAGGTTTAGGGCTAGATATAGCTTTAGGGTTTGGTTTAGGTTAAGGGTTAGGGTTATGGCTCGGTTTTGTTTTAGGTTTAAGGTAGATTTAGGGCTAGTTTTCCAAATAGCATTAAGATTAGGGCTAGTGTTAGAGTGAGATTTATACTTAATTTGGTTTTAGATTCAAGTTTAAGCCTTGGCCAAAGTTAGGGCTAAGTTTGGGGCTAGGGATAGGGCTAGTATTTGGGTTATAGTAAAGGATAGGTTTAGAACTAAGGATAGAGCTAGGGCGAGAGTCAGAGTTAGTCTTAGGGATAGGGATAGGATTAGGTTTAGTGTTAGGGCTAAATTAGGGCTAGGATTAGTGCTAGAGTTAGTGTAAATTTAAGCCTAGGTTTAGGGCTAGTGTTAGGTTTAGTATTAGGGTTAGGGTAAGGTAAGATGTTACAGGTATGTTTAGTGCTAAGACAAGGGATAAAATAAGGGTTAGGGCTAGGGTTAAAATTAGGGTTAGGATTAAGTCTAGGCTTAGAACTAGGTTTAGAGCTAGGGATAGGGTCAATATCAGTTAGGGTTAAGGTTAGGCTAGGGTTAAGGATAGGGCTATGGCTCAGTATTGTTTTAGAACTAGGCCTAGTGTTAGGGCTAGTTTTATGATTAGTGATAGTGTTAGGGCTAGTGGTAGGGTGAAGTTTATGCTTAGATTTATTCTTATGGTTAGATCTAGGTATAGGGCTATACCTAGGGTTATGGCTAAGGTTAGGGCTAGTGTTAGGGTTATGGTAATAGATGGGGTTAGAACTAGAAATAGGGCTAAGGCTAGAGTTCGGTTAGTCTTTGGGCTGTGGTTAGGGGTAGGTTTTGGGTTAGGGCTAAATTAGGGATAGGATTAGCAGGAGAGTTAGTGTTAGGGTTAGGCCTAGGGTTAGGGTTAGTGTTAGTGTTACAGTTAGGATTAGATTTAGCGGTAGGGATAGGGTTATAGCTAGCTTTAGGGCTATGGCAAGAGTTAGAATTAAGGTTAGGGCTAAGGTTGGGGTTTGGGTTAGGATTAAGGCAAGGTTTAGGGTTAAACTGACAGTTTATGTTAGGGCTAGGGCTAGGATAAGGGCTATGGCTGATGTCAGGTCTAGGTTTATGGTTAGTATTAGTTTTA
This sequence comes from Ictidomys tridecemlineatus, assembly GCF_052094955.1. Classification (NCBI taxonomy): domain Eukaryota; kingdom Metazoa; phylum Chordata; class Mammalia; order Rodentia; family Sciuridae; genus Ictidomys; species Ictidomys tridecemlineatus. The sequence continues at coordinate 130,413,882 of NC_135484.1, forward strand.
TTGTTAGGTTATTGCTGTGTCTATTATAAGGGTTAGGTTTAGGGTAGGGGACAGGTTTAGAGCTAGGTGTAATATAAGGGTCAGGTTCCAGATATGGATTGGTTTAGGTTAAGATTTAGGGTTAATGCTTGAATTATCAGTGGGTTAGGGTTAGGGTTAGGATAATGGGTAAAATTAGGTTTATGGTTCCAGTTCAGTTTATACTAATGGATAGGGTTAGTGTTAGCGATAGGGTTAACGTTAGGCCTAGGGATAGCATTTGTGTTAGGCTTATCTTTAGGGTAATGGATAGGGTTAGAGCTAAGGTTAGGGCTAAGGTAAGGTTAGGATTAGGATTAGGGTTAGGGTTAGGCCTAGGGTTAATGTTAGGGTTAGGTTTATGGTAAGTGTAGGCATTTGAGGTAGGGTTAGGGCTAGGGTGAGTGTTAGGGTTTGAGTCAGGGCTAGGGATAGGTTTAGGTTCAGGGTTATGTTTAGACTAAGGATTAGAGTTGAGCTAGGATTCGGGCTAGAGTGAGGGTTAGGATTAGGGTTAGGTCTAAAGTTATAGTTAGGGTTATGATTAGGGCTAGGTTTAAGACTAGGATAAGGGGTAGATTTTGTGTGATGTTTAGGGATAACAATAGGGCTATGGACAATGTAAGAGACAGGAATATGGTTATTTCTAGAGTTAGTGTCAGGTTATGGATAAGTCTAGTGTTAGGGTTAGGTTTTGGTTTAGGATAAGTTTTAGAGCTATGGTTTCTCTTAGGTTAAGGTCATTGTTGGGTTAGGGTTAGTTTTATGGTTAGGGCCACAATCAGGAATACCATTTTGTCTAGTGATAGGTTTAGTCTTTACGTTAGGTTAAGGGTTATTGTTAGGGTTAGTGTTAATTTTTTGTTGAGGTCTAAGGCTAGATTTATGACTCTATTTAGCATTAGGTTTGGTCTAGTGCTAGTGTTACTGTTAGGTTTAGGTATAGGTTTACGGGTAAGGGTAATGTTAGCATTTGGTGTAGGGTTAGGGTCAGGTTTAGATCTAGGATTAGTGTTAGGGTCAAAATAAGGATCAGGGTTTGGAATAGTGTTAAACTAGAATGAGGGGTAGGTTTATGACTAGTTATAGAGTTAGGGTTTGGGGTAGGATAAGGATTAAGATTAGGCCTAGAGTAGCATTAGGGAGAGGGTTTGGCTTAAGTAAGGGATAGGGTTAGAGGTAAGGTTAGGGTTAGGATTAGAGTCAGGGCTCGGATTAAGCTAGAATTTGTGTTACAATTAGGGCTATGGCTAATGAAAGAACTAGTTTTCTGATTAGGACTAGTTCTAGCGTTAGAGTTAGGGCAATATTTAGAGCTAGGGGTACTGTTAGCATCTGACTCAGGGTCAGGGTTATTTCTATGGTTAGGGTTAGGGCTCAAATTAAGGCTAAGTTTAGGGATAGGTTTAAGGTTACTGTTTGGTTTAGGTTAAGGGTTAGGGTTAGGATTATGGCTCGGTTTTGTTTTAGGGCTAGGGTAGGGTTAGGGCTAGTTTTCCAGTTAGCATTAGGTTTAGGGCTAGTGTTAGGGTGAGGTTTGGGCATAAGGTTAGGTTTTACAACCAGGTTTAGGGCAAGGGTGATGGTGAGAATTAGGGTTTGGGCTATGGATAGGACTAGGGTTTGGGTTATGGTAAGGAATAATTTTGAACTAGGGATAGGGCTAGGGTGAGAGTTAGAGTTAGTCTTAGGGCTAGCGATATGATTAGGTTTAGGATTAGGGTTAATTGAGGGCTAGGATTAGCCCTAGGATTAGTGTTATATTTTGGCCTAAGTTTAGGGCTATGGTTATGGTTAGGGTTAGTGTTAGGGTTAGGGTATGGTATGATATTACTGTTACATTTTGGGCTAGAGCATGGGATAAAATTAGGTTTAGGGCTTCAGTTAAGGTTAGAATTAGGATTAAAGCTAGATTTAGGGCTAGGATTAGGGGTAGGTTTCTGTGTTAGGTTTAGGGCTAGGATTAGGTCTAGGGCCAATGTCAGTTCTAGTTCTATGATTAGGGAGAGTTTTAGGTTTAGGTTTATGGCTAGGTCTATTGTAAATGTTTTGTTGAAGGTTAGGGTCAGGTTTACAGCTAGGGCTATTATTAGGGTCAGAGTCATAGTTAGGGTATGGGTTAGGTTAAGGTTTAGGGTTAGGGCTAAAATTAGCATTATGAGTAGGGTAATGGATATGGTTAAGTTTCAGGTTCAGATTAGGTTTAGTGTAATGGACAGGGTTAGGGTAAGGCATAGCATTAGAAATAGGCCTAGGGATATAATTTGGTTAAAGATATGGTTCAGGCAATGGATAGGATTAGTGCTACAGTTAGTAATAGGGTTATGGTTTGGTTATGGCTAAGGTTAGTGTTAGGCTTAGGGTTATGTTTACGGTAATAGATAAAATTATATCTAAGTTTAGGGCTAGTGTTATGGTAAGGAATAGAGCTATGGTTCGGTTTAGGTTTCTGGTTAGGACAGGGTTTAGTTTTAGGGTTAGGTTTAGGTTAATTGTTAGGAGTAGGGATAGGGTTAGGGCTACAATTAAAACTAGGGTTAAGGTTCAGATTAGGGCTGGGTTTGGGATAGGTTAGGGCTAGTGTATGACTATGGCTAATGTAAACATAGGGTTACGATTAGGGCTAGTATTAGGATTAGCATTAGGAGTAGGTCTGGTGATTATATTAGGTTTAGGTTTAGGGGGATGATTAGAAATAGGTTTAGTGTTAGGGTCAGAGTAAGGATTAGTGTTACTTTTAGGATTAGGGATAGGACTCGAATTAGGGTGAGGGTTAAGGCTAGGTGTAGGGTTAGGATTTGTGTTAGGGTTAGGGTAAGAATTAGGGATAGCGCTTATGTCAGGTCTAGAGTTACGTTTAGATTAGGGTTAGGGTTGGAGCTATGGCTCAGTTTTGTTTTAGAGCTAGGTCTAGGGTTAGGGCTAGTTTGGGGATTAGTGATAGTGTTAGGGCTAGTAGTAAGGTGAGGTTTAATCCTCTATTAATTGTTATGGTTAGATCTAGGTTTAGGGCTAGGGCTATAGTTAGGGCTAAAGTTAGGGCTAGTGTTATGGTTATGAAAACAGAATTAGAACTAGAAATAGGGCTAGGGTGAGTGTTAGAGTTATTCTTAGGGCTAGGGCTAGGGGTGGGTTTAAAGTTAGGGCTAAATTAGGGCTAGGATTAGTTCTAGGGTTAGTGTTAGTGTTAGGGCTAGGGTTAGGGTTAGTGTTAGAATTAGGGATAGGGTTAGGTTTAGGTTTAGGGAAAGGGATGGGGTTATAGCTATGTTTAGGGATAGGGTGAGAGTTAGAATTAGGGTTAGGGCTAGGTTAGGGTTTGTGTTTTGATTAAGGATAGGTTTAGGGCAAGGCTAAGTGTTTGTGTTAGGGCTAGGGCTAGGATTAGAATTAGGGCTAATGTCAGGTCTAGGTTTATGGTTAGTATTTGTTTTAGTGTTAGGTAATGGCTTTGTCTATTTTAAGGTGTAGGTGTAGGAGTAAGGGTCAAGTATAGAGCTAGGTGTATTATTAGGGTCAGATTCTGGGTAGGGTTTGGTTTAGGTTAAGATTTAAGGTTAATGCTTGAATTAACACTGGATTCTGGTAAGAATTAGGGTAATGGATAGAATTAGATTTATATTTTAGTTAGATTTAGAGTAATGGATAGGGTTAGTGTTAGCGATAGGGTTATCATTAGACCTAGTGGTAGCATTTGGGTTAGCCTTTTATTTAGGGTAATGGATAGGGATAGAGCTAAGTTTAGGGCTAAGGTTAAGTTTAGAATTAAGGTTAGGGTTAGGGTTAGGCCTAGGGTTAAAGTTAGGGTTAGGGGTTAGGGTAAGTGTAGGCATTTGAGCTACAGATAGGCCTAGGGTGAGGGTTAGGGTTTGAGTCAGGGCTAATGTTAGGTTTAGGGTTAGGGTTAACTTTAGGCTAAGGATTAGAGTTTGAGCTAGGGTATGGCCTAGGGGGTGGGTTAGAATTAGGGTTAGGTCCAAGTTTATTGTTAGGGTTATGATTAGTGCTAGGTTTGGGGTTAGGATAAGGGCTAGGTTTTGTGTGATGTTTAGGGCTAACGTTAGGGCTTGGGTAATGTAAGGGCGAGTGATATGGTTATGGCTAGTTTTAGAGTCAGGGTTATGGATAAGTCTAGTGTTAGGGTTAGGTTTTGGTTTATGATAAGGTTTAGATCTAGGGTTTCTATTAGATTAAGGGTAATTGTGGGGTTAGGTTTAGTTTTGGGATTAGGGCCACAATTAGGACTAGCGTTGGGTCTAGTGATAGGTTTAGACTTTATGTTAGGCTAAGAGTTATTGTTAGGGCTAGTGCTAGGTTTTTGTTTAGGGCTAGGGCTAGATTTATGACTCTATTTAGAATTAGATTTGGTCTAGTAATACTATTACTGTTTGATTAAGTATCAGTTTACTGGTGGAGGTAGTGTTAGTGTTTGTTCTAGGGTTAGGGTCGGGTTTAGATCTAGGGTTAGTGTTAGGGTCAGAATAAGGGTCAGGGTTAAAGTTCGGATTAGAGCTAGAATGAGGTCTAGGTTTAGGACTAGTAATAGAGTTAAGATTTGGGGTAGGCTAAAAATTATGTTTAGAACGAACATAACATTAGGACGACGGTTTGGCTTAGGGTAAAAGATAGGTTTAGAGGTAGGGGAAGGGTTAGGGTTAGGGTTAGAGTTAGGGTTAGGGTTATCTTTAGTGTTTTGGATTCCGTTATGGTTAGGTTAAGAGTTAGTGTTAGGGTTAGGAATAGGGTTAGTTTTAAGTTTAGTGTTAGGATTTGATAAATCTTAGGGTTAGGGTTAGGGTCAAGTAAGGCTTAGTGTTAGTGTTAGAGTTAGGGTTAGGGTTAGGGACAGGGTTAGGTTTAGGGTTAGGTTAGGGTTTGTATAAAATTAAGGTTAGTGTTAGGGTTACGATTAGGATTAGGGATAGGGTTAGGTTTGGGGTTAGGGTTAGGGTTAGTCTTCAGATTCGGGTTAGGGTTAGGGTAAGGTTGAGCATTAGGGTTAGTGTTAGGGTTAGGGTTAGGGTGAAGGTTAGGTTTTTTGTTAGGGTTATGGTTAGTGTTAGGATTAGTGTTAGAGTTAGGTTTATATTTAGCTTAGTATTAGGGTTAATGTTAGGGTTTGTTAAGGTTAGGGTTTGGGTTGGGGTTAGGGTTACAATTAAGATTAGGGTTACAGTTAGGGTTAGGGTTAGTTTTAGGGTTAGGGTTAGGGTTAGTGTTAGGTTTAGGGTTAGTGTTTGTGATAGGGTTAGGGTTAGACTTAGGGATCAGGAGTATGTTTAGGGTTAATTTTAGAGTTAGGTTTTTGGGTTAGTTTTAGGGTTCGTGTTACGGTTAGACTTAGGTGTTCAGGTTAGTTTTAGGGTTAGTGTTACAGTTAGAATTAGGGTTAGGGTTAGTGTTTATGTTAGGGTTAGGGTTCTGGTTAGCATTTGCTTTAGGTTTACCGTTAGGATTAGGGTTAGGGTAAGTGTTAGGTTTAGGATTAGGCTTAGGTGAGTGTTAGGGTTAGGGATAGGATCAGGGCTAGGCTTAGAGTTAGTGTTAAATTAAAGTTAGTCTTAGGGACAGGATTAGGTTTAGGGTTAGGTGAGGGTTTGTATTACGGTTAGGGTTTGTGTTAGGGTTAGTGTTAGGTTAGTGTTAGTGTTTGTGTTAGACTTAGGGTTTCAGTAAGGATTAAGATTACAGTTAAGATTAGGTTTACAGTTATGTTTAGGGTTAGTTTTAAGGTTTAACTTAGGGTTAGCGTTAGTGTTAGGTTTAGGGTTAGTATTTGTCATAGTGTTAGGGTTAGGGTTAGTATTTGTCATAGCTTTAGGGTAAGGGTTAGGGTTCTGGTTAGGGTTAGGGTTAGGGTTCTGGTTAGGGTAAGGGTTAGTTTTAGGGTTAATGTTAGGGTTACAGTTAGGGTTAGTGTTAGATTTTGGATTAGGGTTAGAGTTCGGGTTAGCATTAGGATTAGATTTTCAGTTAGATTAGGGTTAGAGTAAGTGTTAGTGTTAGGGTTAAAGTTAGTGTTAGTTATAGAGTTATCATTGGGATTATGATTAGTGTTAGATTTAGATTTAAATTTAGTTTTAGATGTAGTGTTAGAGTTAGAGTTAGGTAAGGGTTAGAGTTAAAGTAAGGTTAGGTTTAGGGTTTGAGTTACAGTTTGTGTTGCAGTCATGTTTAAAGTTAGGGTTTGTATTAGGGTTATTGCTAGGATGTTGGTAAGTGTTAGGGTTATAGTTAGGGTTAGGGTTAGGGTTCGTGTTAGGGTTAGAGTTAGGTTTAGTGTTAGAGAAAAGAGTAGAATTAAGGTTAGGTTTAGGGTTAGTGTTATGGTTATGGCTATGGTTAGAATTAGGATTAGTGTTTGGTTAGGGTTAGAGTTAGGTTTAGGGTTAGTGTTATGGTTTGGGTTATGGTTAGGGTTACAGCTAAGTTTAGGGTTACTATTAAGGTTAGGGTTAGTGTTTGTCATAGGGTTAGTTTTAGGGTAAGGGTTTGGTTTAGGGTTAGGGTTCAGGTTAGGTTTAGGGTTAGTTATAGAGTTAGTGTTAGGATTGGGTTTAGGGTTAGTGTTATTAGTGTTAGGGTTAGGGTTTGTGATAGGGTTAGGGTTAAGGTTATAGTTAGGTTTACAGCAAAGATTAGAGTTAGGGTTAGGGTTAGGCTTAGGGTTACGGTTAGGGTTAGGATTAGTGTTAGGTTTAGGGTTAGGGTTCGTTATAGGGTTAGGGATAATGTTAGGGTTACTGTTAGAGTTATGTTCAGAGTTAGTGTAAAGGTTTGGGTTAGGGTTAGGGTTAGGTAAGTGTTAGGGTTAAAGTTAGGTTAGAGTTAAGGTTATGGTTTGGTTAGGGTTTGTGTTATGGTTAGGGTTAGCGTGTGGGTTAGTTCTAGGATTATGGTTATTGTTAGGATTAGGGTTCGTGTTAGAGTTACTGTTAGGGTTAGTTTTAGGGTTAGTTGTATCTTCACGGTTAGGGTTAGGGTTAATTTAATGGTTAGAATTAGGGTTAGGTTTCGTATTAGTGTTTTGGTTAGTGTTAGAGTTAGGTTGAGAATTAATGTTAGTGCTAGGGTAAGAGTAAGTGTAAGGATTTGGGTTACATTTATGGTGAGGTTTAAGGTTAGTCTTAATGCTAGGATTAGGATTAGTGATAGAGTTAGTGTTAGGGTTAGGGTTAGTGTAAGAGTTAGGATTATGGTTTAGGGTTATTGTAAAGGTTGGGGTTAGTATTATTGTTAGGGTTAGGGATAGTGTTAAGGTTAGGGATAGGTTTAGTGTTAGTTTTAGTCTTAGGGCTGGGGTTAGGATTAGTGTTAGTGTTAGGTTTAGATTTATGTTGAGGGTTCGTTTTAGGGTTAGGGTTAGGGTTAGGATTAGGTTCAGTGTAATGATTAGGATTAAGGTTAGTGTTAGTATTAGGTTTAGGGTTCATGTTAGCGTTAGGGTCAGAATTGGTTTAGTGATAGGGTTAGAGTTGGGTTTAGGGTTAGCTTTAGTGTTAGTGTTAAGGTTAGGGTTAGGACAGCGTTAGGATTAGGGATAGGGTTACAGTTAGGGCTAGGGTTAGTGTTAGTTTTAGTGTTACATTAGGGTTCAGGTTAGGATTAGGGTTCGTTTAGGGTTAGGGTTAGGGTTATGTTTAGAGTTAGCCCTAGCGTTAGGGTTAGGGTTAGGGTTCGGGTTAGTGTTAGGGTTGGTCTTAGAGTTAGGGCAGGGTTAGGATTAGGGTTAGTGTAAAAATAGTGTTCGTGTGAGGGATATTGGTAAGGGTTAGGTTTAGGGTTTGTTTTAGGGGTTAGGGATAGGGTTAGGATTAGAGTTATGGTTAGGTTTAAGGTTAGAGTAAGGTTTAAAGTTAGGTTTAGGATTAGTTTTAGGGTTACTTGTAGGTTAGGGTTAGTATTAGAGTTAGGGATATGATTAATTTTAGGGTTAGGTTTAGGGTTAGGGTTAGGGTTTTTTTAAGGGTAAGGGTAAAGGTGAGTGTTGGGGTAGGGTTAGGTTTAGAGTAAGGTTCAGTGTAAGTGTTAGGGCTAGGGTTAGGGACCCTGTTAGGTTTAGAAATAAAATTAGAGTTACATTTAGGTTTAGGGTTAGAATTAGGGTTAGGGTTAGTGTTATGGTTAAGGTTAGGGTTATGATTAGGGTTAGTGTTAGAGTTAGGATTAGGGTTATTGTTAAGGTTACTTTTGAGGTTAGGGTTAGGGTTAATTTAAGGGTTAGTTTTAGAATTAGGGTTAGGTTTTTGGTTAGGTTTAATGTTAAGTTTAGATTTAGGGTAAGAATTATGGTTTGTGTTACGGAAAGGGGTAAGATTAGGTTTTGTTTTAGGGTTAGAGTTAAAATAGGGTTGTGGTTATGATTAGAAAGAGGGTTAGAGACAGGCATTGGTTAAGGGTTACAAATAGTTTAGTTATTGTATTAGGGTTAGGATTAGGGTCAGGGTTAGTGTTAGGGTTAAAGTAAGAGTTAAGTATAGGGTTAGTTTTAGGTTTAGGGTTAGGTAAGGGTTAGGGTTAAGTTTAGGTTAGGGTTAGTGTTAGGTTTAGGGTTAGGGTTAAGAATATGGTTAGTTATAGAGTTAGGGTTTAGGTTAGGATTAGTGTTAGGGTTAGTGTTAGGGTTAGGGTTAGGTTTAGGGTTAGGTTAGGGTTACTGTAAGGATTACTGTTAGGTATAGTGTTAGATTTAGTATTAGGGTTAGTGTTAGGGTTAGGGTTAGCATTAGGGTTAGGTTTAGGGTTATGGTTTAAGTTATGGTTAGGTTTAGTTTTATGGTTAGTGTTAGTGTTATTGTTATGTTTAGGGTATGTTAAGGTTAAGGTTAATGTTAGTGTTAGAGTTAAGGTTAGTTTTAGTGTTTAAATTAATGTTAGTTTTCGGGTTAGTGTTACATGAATGTTAGGTTTAGTGTTAGTTTATGATTAGGGTTATGTTTTAGGTTTGGGAATGTGTTAGGTTTATTGTTATGGTTAGGATAAGGGTCACTTTATGTTAGAGTTAGGGTTAGGGTGAGAAATAGTGTTATAGTTAGTGTTAGGTTAGGGTTATGGTTAGGATTAGGTTTAGTTTTAAGATTAGGGTTAGGTTTAGGGTAAGTGTTAGGATTAGGATTAGGTTTCAGGCTACTGTTAGGGTTAGGGATAGCATTACATTTAGGGTTAAAATTAGTGTTAGGGTTAGGTTTAGGTTTAGAGTTAGGTTTAGATATGTATTTAACTTTATGGTTAGGGTGACGATTAGTGTTTGGTTTAAGTTAAAGTTAGGTTTAGGGTTAGTGTTAAGGTTAGAGTTAGGGTTAGTGTTATGGTTAAGGTTAGGGTTACAGTAAGGCTTAGGGTTATTGTTAGGGTAGGTGTAAGGTTAGGTTTAAAGTTAGTGTTAGTGTTAGGGTTAGGTTTAGGGTTAGTTTCAGGGTTAGTGTTAGCGTTAAAGTTAGGTTTAGGGTTAGGGGCAGTGTTAGGTTTAGAGATAGGTTTAGATATGTGTTATAGTTAGTTTCAAGGTTAGTATTAGGGTTAGCCTAAGATTAGTGATAGAGATAGCACTGAGAAATGATTCAGTGTGTCAAGTTTCAAACATCTAGCACAAAGTGTGTTTGATTTAGAGTTCCAAGTGCATCTATCCCTATAGGGGAAAATGAAGTGAAACCTAACATTTCAAAGTGTTTCTGCAAAGGAATGATTTAATCTAGAAGAACAAAATTTGGGGGGACAGGTTCAACTGGCATGCTGATCATTATTGCCAGGTATCATCAAGATTGATTGAAAAAATATTTGCTGGTATTTCGGGAAACTAGGAGTTCTGTGGAAGTTTGGCAAATACTTTCAAATATTATTGCTTATTTTCTGCCTTTCCTTCAGGCTACTTATAGAGGGAACAAAGCATAGAGAGCACACTGAAAACTAATTCAGCTTTTCAAGTTTCATGCCTGTAGCACAAACCCTGTTTGATTTAGAGTTCCAACTGCTTGTCTTTTTATAGGGGAAAATGAAGTGAAATCTAAAAATTCAAGCTGTTCCCTGAACATTTCAACTTAGAAGAATGAAATTTGGGGTCCATGTGCGACTGGAGTACTGATCATTACCCTCAAGTATAATCAAGATTGGGTGAAAAAACATTGGCTGAGATTTCAGGAACCTATGTGTTCTGTGGAAGCATGGCAAATGCTTTCAAATAAATTTTTTTATTCCCTACCTTTCTTTCAGGCTACGTAAAGAGGGAACAAAGCATAGAGATAGCACTGAGAATTAATTCACTGTGTCAAGTTTAAATCAAGTAGCACAAACCCTGTTTAATTTAGAGTCCATCTGCTTCTCTCCCTATAGGGTAAAGCGAAGTGAAACCTAAAATTCAAAGTGTTCCTGTAAACGAACGCTCTAACCTAGAAGAACAAAATTTGGGAGGCCATCTGCGATTGGAGTACTGATCATTACCACAAGGTATCATCAAGTTTGTGTAAAAAAATATTTTCTGGGATTTAAGGAAACTCAGAGTTCTGAGCAAGTTTGGCAACACCTTTCAAATGAAATTGTTTATTCCCTGCCTTTCCTCTGGCTACATCAAGAGGGAACTACGCATAGAGATTGCACTGAGAACTAATCCAGTTTTTCAACTTTCTAGCCAGTAGCACAAATCCTGTTTGATTTAGAGTTTCATCTGCTTCTCCCCCTATAGGGGAAAACAAATTGAAACCTAAAAATTAAAACTGTTACCGCAAACGAACGCTTTAACCTAGAAGAATAAAATTTGGGGGGAAAAGTTCCATTGGTGTACTGATCATTACCGCAAGTATCATGAAGACTGGGTGAAAAAATATTTGCTGGGATTTCAAGAAATTCAGAGTTCTCTGGAAGCTTGGCAAATTAAAGTATCTTCCCCACTGTCTTCTGAGAGCTACTTCAAGAGAGAACAAACCATAGAGATAGCCCTGAGAAATGATTCAGTGTGTCAAGTTACAAGCAGCTAGCACAAAGCGTGTTTAATTTAGAGTTCCAACTGTATCTATCCCTAAAGGGGAAAACGAACTGAAACCTAAAAATTAAAACTGTTTCTGCAAACAAAAGCTCCAACTTAGAAGAACAAAATTTGAGGGGGCAAGTGCGACTGCAGTACTGATAATTACCGCCAAGTATCAACAAGATGGGGTGAAAAAATATTTGCTGCTATTTCAGCAAATTCAGAGTTCTCTGGAACCTTGACAAATGCTTTCAAATTAAAGTGTCTGCTTAGTGCTCCTTCAAGAGGGAACAATCAATAAAGATACCACTGAGAACTAATAAAGTTTGTCAAGATTCATGCGCTAATACAAACCTTTTTTGATTTAGAGTTCCAACTGCATTTATCACTATGGGGAAAAACAAAGTGAAACCTAAATATTCAAAGTATTCCAGCCAAAAAACGCTGCAACCTAGAAAAATGAAATTTGGAGGCCAAACTGTGCCTTGAGTAGTGATCATTACTGCGCAGTGTCATCAAGATTGGGTGAAAACAATATTAGCTGAGATTTCGGGAAACAGGGAGTTCTGAGGAAGCATGGCAAATGCTTTCAAATGAAAGTGTTTTTCCCCAGTCTCTGCTTAGGGATACTTCAAAAGGGAATAATCCATTGAGATAGTACTGAAAACTAAATCAGTGTGTCAAGTTTCAGCAGCTAGCACAAAGCGTGTTTGACTTAGAGTTCTAAATGCATCTATCAGTATAGGGGAAAGCTAAGTGAAACCTAAAATTTCAAAGTGTTTCTGCAGAAGAATGCTTCAACCTAGAAGAACAAAATTTGGGGGGCCAAGTGCCACGTGAGTACTGATTATTACCGCTTAGTGTCATCAAGTCCTGTGAAAGTTTGACCAAACCTTTCAAAGAAAATTTCTTATTCCCTGCCTTTCCTTTGGGGTACTTCAAGAGGAAACAATGCATAGACATCACACTGAGAACTAATTCAGTTTTTCAACTTTCAAGCCAGTAGCAAAAACCCTGTTTAATTTAGAGTTCCAACTGCTTCTCTTCATATAGAGAAAAAAACCTGAAATCTAAAAATTCAAACTGTTATTGCAAACAAGCACTTCAACCAAGAAGAATGAAATTTAGGGGCCAAGTGCCACTGGAATACTGATAATTACCACCAAGTATCATCAAGATTGGGCGAAAAAATATTTGCTGGGATTTCAGGTACCTCGGAGTTCTGTGGAACTTGGAAAACGCTTTCAAATAAAAGTGTTTTTCCCCAGTCTCTCCTTAGAGCTACTTCAAAACATAACAAGCAATAGACATAGCACTGAGAACTTATTCAGTATGTCAAGTGTCAAGCAGCTGGCACAAACCATGTTTGATTTAGAGTTCCAAATGTATCTATTACTATAGGGAAAACGAAGTGAAACCTAAAAATTCAAACAGTTACTGTAAATGAACGTTTCAATACAGAAGAACAAATTTGGGTGGCCAAGTGTAAATGGAGTACTAATCACTACCGCCAAGTATCATCAAGTTTGGTGAAAAAATGTTTGCTAGGATTTCAGGAAACTCGGAGTTCTGTGCAAGTTTGGCAAATGCTTTCAATGAAATTGCTTATTCACTGCCTTTCCTTTGGGATACTTCAAGAGGGAACAAATCATAGAGATCTCACTGAGAACTAATTCAGTTTTTCAAGTTTCAAGGCGGTAGCACAAACCCTGTTTGAGTTCCAAATTTTTCTCTCCATACAGGGGAAAATGAAGAGAAACTTAAAAATTGAAACTGTTCTTTGCAAACGAATGCATCAACCAAGAAGAACAAAATTTGGGGGTCCACTTGTGACTCCAGTACTAATCATTACCACCAGATATCATCAAGATTGGGTGAAAAAATACTTTCTGAGATTTTAGGAAACTTGGAGTTCTGTGGAAGCTTGGCAAATGCTTTCAAATGAAAGTGTTTTCCCCAGTGTCTACGTAGGGCTATTTCAAGAGGGAAAAATCAATAGAGAAAGCACTGAGAACTAATTTAGTTTGTCAAGATTCATGCAGCTAGCACAAATCTTTTTTGATTTAGAGTTCCAACTGCATTCATCACTATGGGGAGAAAAGAAGTGAAACCTACAAATTCAAAGTATTCCTGGCAACGAATGATGAGACCTAGAAGAATGCAATTTGGAGGGCAAAGTGTGACTTGAGTAGTTATCATTACTGCCCAGTGTCATCAAGATTGGGTGAAACCATATTTACTGGGATTTCAGGAAACTTGGAGTTCTGTGGAAGCTTGGCAAACACTTTCAAATAAAAGTGTTTTTCCACATTTTCTGCTTAGGGATACATCAAGAGGGAACAATCCATAGAAATAGCACCGAGAATTAATTCAGTGTGTCAAGTTTAAAGCAGCTAGCACAAACCGTGTTAGATTTAGAGTTTCAAATGCATCTATCAGTATAGGGAAAAATGAAGTGAAACCTAAAATTTCAAAGTGTTCCTGCAAAAGGAAGGCTTCAACCTAGAAGAACAAAATTTGGGGGGCCAAGTTCCACTGGAGTACTGATTATTAAAGCCTATGTCATCAAGATTGGGTGAAAAAATATTTTCTGGTATTTTAGGAAACTCGGAGTTCTTTGGAAGTTTGGCAAAACCTTTCAAATGAAATTGCTTATTCCCTGCCTTTCCTTCAGGCTACTTCAAAAAGAAACAACACATAGAGGTCACACTGAGAACTAATTCAGTTTTTCAACTTTCAAGACAGTAGCACAAACCCTGTTTTGTTTAGAGTTCCAAATGCTTCTCTCTATATAGGGGAAAAAAAGTGAAATCTAAAAATTCACATTGTTACTGCAAACAAATGCTTCAACTCAGACGAAAAAAAATTTGGGGACCAAGTGCGACTGCAGTCCTGATCATTACTGACAAGTATCATTAAGTTGGGGGTCAAAAAATATTTGCTGGGATTTCAGGAAACTCGGAGTTCTGTGGAAGCTTGGCAAACATTTTCAAATGAAGTGATTTTCCCAGTGTGTGATTAGGGCTACTTCAAAAGAGAACAATCAATAGAGATAGCACTGAAAACTAATTCAGATTGTCAAGATTTATGCAGATAGCACAAACCTTGTTTGATTTAAAATTTCAAATGCATTATCACTATGTGGGAAAACAAAGTGAATTCTAAAAATTCAAAGTATTCCTGCAAACGAACGGTGCAACCTAGAAGAACAAAATTTGGAGGGCCAAGTGTGACTTTAGTAGTGAGCATTATTGCCAAGTGTAAACAAGATTGGGTGAAAAAATACTTTCTGAGATTTCAGAAACTTCAGAGTTCTGTGGAAGTTTGGCAAACCCTTTCAAATGAAATTGCTTTTTTCTTACCTTTCTTTCTGGATACTTCAAGAGGGAACAAAGCATAGAGATCTCACTGAGAACTAATTCATTGTTTTAAGTTTCAACCGATAGAACAAACCCAAGATGATTTAGAGTTCCAACTGCTTCTCTCCCTATAAGGGAAAACAAATTGAAATCTCAAAATTTAAATTGTTCCTGCAAATGAACACTTTAACCTACAAGAATAAAATTTGGGGGACCAAGTGTGACTGGAGTACTGATCATTACAGCCAGGTGTTATCAAGATTGAGTGAAAAAATATTTGCTGGGACTTCAGGAAACTCAGAGTTCTGTGGAAGTCTGTCAAACTCTTTCAAATGAAAGTATTTTTTCCTAGTCTTTTCTTAGGGCTACTTCAAAAGACAAAAAATCATAGAGACAGCTCTGAGTCCTAATTCAGTGTGTCAAGTTTCAAATAGCTGGCAAAAACCATGTTTGATTTAGAGTTCCAACTGTATCTATTACTAGAGGGGAAAATGAAGTGAAACCTAAAAATTCAAACAGTTACTGTAAATGAACGCTTCAATCTGGAAGAACGAAATTTGGGCGGCTAAGTGCGACTGGAGTACTGATCATTACAGCCAAGTATCACCACGTTTGGGTGAAAAAATATTTGCAGGGATTTCAGTAAATTCGGAGTTCTGTGAAAGTTTGGCATACTTTTCAAATGAAATTGCTTATTCCCTGCCTTTACTTCAGACTACATCAAGAGAGAACATTGAATTTAGATTGCACTGAGAACTAATTCAGTTTTTAAAGTTTCAAGCAGGTAGCACAAACCCTGTTTGATTTAGATTCCAACCGCTTCTCTCCCTATAGGGGAAAACAAATTAAAACCTATAAATTGAAACTGTCCCTGCAACTGAACGCTTCAACCTAGAAGAATGAAATTTGGGGGGCCAAGTTTCACTGGTATACTGATCATTACTGCTATGTATCATCAAGATTGGGTGAAAACATATTTGCTGGGATTTCTGGAAAATTGGAGTTCTGTGGAAGCTTGGCAAATGCTTTCAAATTTAAGTGTTTTCCCCAGTCTCTTTTTAGATCTACTTTAAGGGGGAACAAACCATAGAGAGAGCACTGAGAAATTATTCAGTGTGACAATTTTCATGCAGCTAGCACAAAGCATTTTTGATTTAGAGTTTCAACTGTATCTATCACTGTAGGAGAAAATGAAGTGAAACCTAAAAATTCAAACTGTTACTTTAAATGAACGCTTCAACCTTGAAGAATGAAATTTGGAAGGCCAAGTGCAAC
This sequence comes from Ictidomys tridecemlineatus, assembly GCF_052094955.1. Lineage (NCBI taxonomy): Eukaryota > Metazoa > Chordata > Mammalia > Rodentia > Sciuridae > Ictidomys > Ictidomys tridecemlineatus. Next base: position 130,429,494 of record NC_135484.1, read on the forward strand.
TGGAGTACTGACCATTACTGCCAAATATCATCAAGTTGAGGTGAAAAAATATTTGCTGGGATTTCAGGAAACTCGGAGTTTTGTGGAAGATTGTCACATGCTTTCAAATAGAAGTTCTTTTCCCAGTCTCTGCTTATGGATACTTTAAGAGGGAACAATCCATAGGGATACCATTGAGAACTAATTCAGTTTTTTCGAGTTTCATGCAGCTAGCACAAACCGTGTTTGATTTAGAGTTCCAAATGCATCTATCAGTATAGTGGAAAACGAAGTGAAACCTAAAATTTCAAAGTGTTCCTGCAAACGAACACTTCAATGTAGAAAAATTAAACTTGGAGGCCCATGTGTGACTGGAGTACTGATCATCACTGCCAAGTATCATCAAGATTGGGTGAAAAAATATTTGCTGGAATTTCAGGAAACTCGGAGTTCTGTAGAAACGTGGAAAACTCTTTCAAATGAAAGTGGTTTTCCCCAGTCTCTGCTTAGGGCTACTTCAAAAGGGAAAAATTTATTGAGATAGCAGTGAGAACTAATTCAGTGTGTCAAGTTTCAAGCAGCTGGTGCAAAGAGTGTTTGATTTAGAGTTTCAAAAGCATCTCTCAGTATAGGGGAAAACGAAGTGAAACCTAAAATTTCAAAGTATTCCTGCAAACGAATGATTCAACCTAGAAGAATGAAATTGGGGAGAACAAGTGCCACTGGAGTACAGATAATTACCACATAGTATCATCAAGTTTGGGTGGAAAAATATTTTTTGGGTTTTCAGGAACTTCAGAGTTCTGTGGAAGTTTGGCAAATGCTTTCAAATGAAATTGCTTATTCCCTGCTTTTCCTTTAGGCTACTTCAAGAGGGAACAAAGCATAGATAGCACACTGAGAACTAATTCAGTTTTTAAAGTTTCAAGCCTGTAGCATCAACCCTGTTTGATTTAGAATTCTACCTGCTTCTCTCCCTATAGGGGAAAACGAAGTGAAACCTAAAAGTTAAAAATGTTACTGCAAATTAATACTTCAAACTAGAAGAACGAATTTTGGGGGGCCAAGTACCACTGGATTACTGATCATTAAAGCCAAGTATCATCAAGATTGGGTGAAAAAATATTTACTTGGAATTCAGGAAACTCGGAGTTCTGTGGAAGCTTTGCAAACGCTTTCAAATGAAAGTGTTATTCCCCAATCTCTACTTTGGGCTACTTCAAGAAAGAACAAACCATCCGGATAGCACTGAGAAATGATTCAGTGTGTCAAGTTTCAAGCAGCTAGCACAAAGCATGCTTGATTTAGATTTCCACCTGCATCTATCACTATTGGGGAAAATGAAGTGAAACTTAAAAATTCAAACTGTTTCTTCAAACGAATGATTTAAGCTAGAAGAACGAAATTTGGGGGGCCAAGTGCAACTGGAGTACTAATCATTACCACCAGGTACCTTCAAGATTGGGTAAAAAAATATTTGCTGGTATTTCAGGAAACTCAGAGTTCTGTAGAAGTTTGGCAAACTCAGTTAGTTGTCAGTTCACTCTCTATGCTTTGTTCCCTCTTGCAGTTGCCCTAAGCATAGTAAAGGAAAAAAAAATTATTTGAAAGCATTTGCCAAACTTCCACAGAACTCAGAGTTTCCTGAAATCCCAGAAAATGTTTTTTCAACCCATCTTGATGATACTTGGAGGTAAAGATTGGTACTACAGTAGCACTTGCCCCACAAATTTCTTTCTTTTAGGTTGAAACATTCCTTTTCAGGATTAGTTTGAATTTTTCGGTTTCACTTTGCTTTGCCCTATATAGATAGATGCATTTGAAACTCTAAACATGGTTTGTGCTAGTTGCTTAAACCTTGACACACTCCATTAGTTCTCAGTGCTCTCTCTATGTTTAGTTCTCTTAGCAGAGGCAAGCAAAAAACACTTTTATTTGAAAGTGTTTGCCAAGCTTCCAAAGAACTCCTAGTTTACTGAAATTTTAGCAAATATTTTTTCACTCAATCTTTTTGATACATGGTGATAATAATCCAGACGCACTTGGCCACCCCAATTTTAATCCACTAGGTTGAAGCATTCGTTTGCTGCGACACTTTGAAATTTATGTTTCACTTCATTTTCCCCTATAAGGATAGATGCAGATTCAACTCTATATCAAACACAGTTTCTGCTAACTGCTTGAAATTTGATACAATGAATTACTTCTCAGTGCACTCTCTATGCTTTGTTGCCTCTTGCAGGAGCTCTAAGCAGAGGCAAGAATAAAACACTTTCATTTGAAAGCATTTGCCAAACTTCCACAGAACTCTGAGTTTACTGAAATCTGAGCAAATATTTTTTTTTCACCTGAACTTGTTGATACGTTGCAGCAATCATCTGTACTCCAGCCACACGTGGCTCCCCAAATTCCGCACTCCTAGGTTAAAGCATTCATTTGCAAGAACACTTTGAATATTTAGGTTTCACTTCATTTTCCCCTATAGGTATACTTCCATTTGGAACTCTAAATTCAACACGGTTTTTGCTAACTATTTGAACCTTGAATCACTCAGTTAGTTGTCAGTGGACTCTCTATGCTTTGTTCCCTCTTGCAGTAGCTCTAAGCAGAGGCAAGGAAAAATCACTTTCATTTGAAAGCATTTGCCAAGCTACCACAGAATCTGAGTTTACTGAAATCTCAGCAAATATTTTTTAACCCATTTTTGATGATACTTCTCGGTAAGGATCGGTACTCCAGTTGCACTTGGCCCCCCAAATTTAGTTCTTGTAGGTTGAAGTGTTCATTTTAAAAAATAGTTTTAATTTTTAGGTTTCACTTCATTTTCTTCTATAGGGAGAAATGCAGTTGAAATCAAACACGGTTTGTGCTAGCTGCTTGAAACTTTACAAACTAAATTAGTTCTAAGTGCATTCCCTATGCTTTGATCCCTCTTGAAGTAGCCTGAAGGAGAGGCAGGAAAACAAAACACTTTCATTTGAAAGTGTTTGCCAAGTTTCCACAGAACTGCGAGTTTACTGAAATCCCAGCAAATATTTTTTTTCACCCAATCTTGTTGATATATTCCAGGAATCATCAGAAGTCCAGCTGCACTTTGCTCCTCAAATTTCAAACTTCTAGGTTAAAGCGTTCGTTTGCAGGAAGACTTTGAATTTTTAGGTTTAACTTTGTTTTCCCCTATAGGTACCTATACTCCCAGTTAGAACTCTAAATCAAACAGTGTTTCTGCTTTCTTCTTGAAATTTCACACACTGAATTAGTTCTCAGTATGCTCTCTAAGCTTTGTTCCCTCTTGCAGTAGCCCTAAGCAGAGTCAAAAAAAATTATTTGAAAGCATTTGCCAATCTTTCACATAACTCCGAGTTTCCTGAAATCCCAGAAAATATTTTTTTCACCCGATCTTGATGATACTTGGTGGTAAAAATAGGTAATCCAGTAGCACATGCCCCCCAAATATACTTCTTCTAGGTCGAAGCGTTCGTTTGAAGGAACAGTTTGAATTTTTAGATTAGTTCTAAATTAGTTCTAAATGCGATCTCCATGCTTTCTTCCCTCTTGAAATAGCCCAAAAGAGAGGTAGGTTATAAAAAACAATTTCATTTAAAATCATTTGACAAGTTTCCACAGAACTCCGAGTTTACTGAAATCCCAGCAAATATTTTTTTAACTCGATCTTTTTGATACTTTGCCATAATGATTGGTACTCCAGTTGCACTTGGCCCCCAAAATTTTAATCTTCTCAGTTGAAGTGTTCGTTTGCAGGAACAGTTTGAATTTTAAGGTTACACTTCATTTTTTCCTGTACAGATAGATGCAGTTGGGGGACAAGTGTGACTGCAATATTGATTATTCCTGACAAGTGTCAAAAATATCAGGTATGAAAATATTTGCTTACATTTCACTAAACTTAGAGTTCTGTGGAAGTTTCATAAATGCTTTCAAGTAAAAGTGATTTTTCCTTGACTGACCAGTGCCTCTGCTTAAGGCTAATGCAAAAAGGAACAAAGCAGAGAGAACTCTCTGAGAAGTAATTGAGCATGTCAAGTTACAGTCAGCTTGCACAAACCGTGATTGATTTAGAGTTCCAACTGCATCTATCCCAATAGGGGAAAATGAAGTAAACCCTAAAATTTCAAAGTGTTCCTGCAAACAAATGCTTCAACCTAGATGAACAAAATTTGGGGAGCCAAGTGCGACTGGAGTACCAATCATTACCACCACGTATCATCAAGATTGAGTGAAAAATTATTTGCTGGGATTTCACTAAACTCAGGGTTCTGTGGAAGCATGGCAAATGCTTTCAAATGAAAGAAATTTCTCTTTGATTGACAAGTGCCTCTACTCAGGACTACTCCAAGAGGGAAAAAAGCATAGAGTTAAAACTGAGAACTAATTGAGTGTATCAAGTTTCAAGCAGGTAGCATAAACCGTGTTTGATTTTGAGTTACAATTGAGCATATATCCATAGGGGAAAAGGAACTGAAACCTAAAAATTCCACGTGTTCCTGCAAACGAACCCTTTAACCTAGAAGTACGAATTTTGGGGGGCCAAGTGTGACTGGAGTACCGATCATTATGACCAAGTATCAAAAAGATCGCATGAAAAAAATATTTGCTAGGATTTCAGAAACCTTGGGGTTTTGTGGAAGCTTGGCAAACACTTTCAAATGAAAGTGTTTTTTTTTCTTGTCTCTTCTTAAGGCTACTGTAAGAGGGACAAAGCACAGAGAGCACACAGAACTAATTGACAGTATCAAGTATCAAGCAGCTAGCACAAACCGTGTTTGATTTAGAGTTCAAACTGCATCTATCCTTATTGGAGAAAATGAAGTTAAACCTAAATATTCAAAGTGTTCCTGAAAACGAATGCTTCAACCTAGAAGAACAAAATTCGGGGAGCAATATGTGACTGCAAAACTGATCATTTGTGCCATGTATTAATAAGATGGGGTGAAAAAATATTTGCTGAGATTTCACTAAATTCAGAGTTCTGTGGAATCTTGGCAAATGTTAAAAAAATGAAAGTGTTTTATTCGTTGCTTCTGCTTAGGGCTACTTTAAAACACAACAACAAATGCAGAGCATACTGACAACTAATTGACTGTGTCAAGTTTCAAGGAGCTAGCACAAACCCTGTTTGATTTAGAGTTCCAAATGGGAGTATACCTATAGGGGAAAAGAAGGTGAAACCTATAAAATTCAAAGTATTCCTGCAAACGAACGGTTTAACCTAGAAGTAAGAAATTTGGGGAGCCAAGTGTGGCTGGAGTACTGATGATTCCTGCAATGTATGAACAAGATTGGGTGAAAAAATATTTGCTGAGAAATTCGGAGTTACGTGGAAGCTTGGCAAACACTTTCAAATTGAAGTGTTTTTTCCTTGCCTCTGATTGGGGCTACTACAAGAAGAAACACAGCATAGAGACCACACTGAGAACTAATTCAGTGTGTAAAATTTTAAGCAGCTAGCAGAAACTGTGTTAGATTTAGAGTTCCAACCCTGTCTCTCCCTATAGTGGAAAAAAACATGTAACCTAAAATTTCAGAGTGTCCCTGCAAAGGAATGCTTCAACCTAGAAAAACAAAATTTGTGGGGAGACAAGTGCGGCTTCAATACTAATCATTTCTGAAACGTATCAAAAAGATTGGGTGTAAAAATATTTGCTGAGATTTCAGTAAACTTGGAGTTCTGTGGAAGCTCCGCAAATGATTTCAAATAAAAGTTATATTTCCTTGACTGACAAGTGCCTCTTCTTAAGGCTACTGCAAGAGAGAACATAGCATTGAGAACTCTCTGAGAAGTAATTAAAACTGTCAAGTTTCAGTCAGCTTACCCAAACTGTGATTGATTAAGAGTCCCAACTGCATCTATCCCAATAGGGAAAAATGAAGTAAACCCTAAAATTTCAAAGTGTTCCTGCAAACAAACGCTTCAAACTAGATGAACAAAATTTGGGAGGCCAAGTGCGACTGGAGTACTGATCATTGCCACCATGTATAATCAAGATGGGTTGAAAAAATATTTGCTGGGATTTCAGTAATCTCGAGGTTTGGTGGAAGCTTGGCAAACACTTTCAAATGAAATTGGTTTTTCCCTGTGTCTCATTAGGGCTAGTTCAAGAGGAAACAAAGCATAGAGTTTGACTTAGTGTTCCAAAGGCATCTCTGCCTACAGGGGGAAAACAGAAGTGAAACCAAATCATTAAAACTGTTCCTGCAAGCAAACGCTTCAACCTATAAGAGGTAAACATGGGGGGCCAAGTGTGACTGTAGTACCAATCATTTCCACCAAGTATTTTCAAGATTGGGTGAAAAAATATTTTCTGGGATTTCAGGAAACTCGGAGTTCTGTGGAAGCTTGGCAAACACTTTCAAATGAAAGTGTTATTCCCCAGCATCTGTTTAGGGCTATTTCAATTGGGAACAAAACATAGAGAGCATACTGAAGACTAATTGAGTGTATCAAGTTTCAAGCAGCTTCAACCGTGTTTGATTTAGAGTTCCAACTGCATCTATCCCTATAGGGAAAAACAATGTAAAACGTAAAAATTCAAAGTGTTCCTGCCAATGAATGCTTCAACCTAGAAGAAGAAATTTGGGGGACAAAGTGCGACTGCAAAACTGATAATTTGTGCCAAGTATCAACAAGATGGGGTGAAAAAATATTTGCTAGGATTTCACTAAATTTGGAGTTCTGTGAAATCTTGGAAAAGTTAACAAATGAAAGTGTTTTATTCATTGCTTGTGCTTAGGGCTACTCCAAAAAGCAACAACGAATGCAGAGCACACTGACAACTAATTCAGTTTTTTCAATTTTCAAGCAGATAGCACAAACCATGTTTGATTTAGACTTCCAACAGCATCTATCTGTATAGGGAAAAACAAAGTGAAACCTAAAAATTCAAACTGTTCCTGCAAACGAACACTTCAACCTAGAAGAATGAAATTTGGGGGGCCAAGTGCGACTGGAGTACCAACCATTAACTCCAAGTATCAAACAGACAGGGTGAAAAGAATATTTGCTGAGATTTCAGTAACCTCGGAGTTCCGTGGAAGCTTGGCCAATGCTTTTAAATTAAAGTGATTATTTCTTTACTGACAAGTTCCTCTGCTTAAGGCTACTTCAAGAGGGAACAAAGCATGTATTGCACACTTACAACTAATTTAGAGTGTCAAATGTAAAGCAGCTAGAAGAAACCATGTTTGATTTAGAGTTCCAACTGGGAGTATAACTATAGGGAAAAAGTAGGTGTGCTGTGGTCCTGCCCTAGCGGGGTCCAGGGAGTCCTGAAAGATGAGTGGCATGTTTGAAAAGATGAGACTGGAGTCGTTCTGTTTGAGCAATCTCCAGAGAGAGAGCTAATTCAGCTTTCTCTGGGTCATCTTTTATTACAATTTTTCTCATCATTATAGATTCAGAATACGTCATTGATTATATAATTTAAAAATTTGCCAAGACATAACATTTCCTTAACCATGATTGGGGGTACAAACAATGTAACATTAATTTACATTTTTTCAGGATATGTCCTTCAGTTATATAATTATTAAAAAGTACAGAATCATTAATAAAATACGTTACTAATTTACATTTTTCAGATTTTCCCAAGATTTACTATTTTTCCCAAGATATGTTATATTCTTACTAACTAATGCCAAACTACGTAACCGGACTCTAAGTCTCTTAACAAATCATTAACCTAAAGTACACTTGTACTTATTTCTAATATAAAATTTCCATCTAAAAAAGTCCCTTTAAATCTTATATTTAAAATATCTTAAAGTTTATAAATCATTCTTAAAACATATCAGAAACCTATACAACTACAAACTTAGGAATTTCTAAACTTAAGAATCTAAATGAAATAATATTTCTAACATTAATCTAAAACTGTGTCTTCTAAAGCTATTTTAATTAATTCCTAAATTTATTATCATGAAACTGGTTGAGCTGCTTTCTCAAAGAGTTTCTTTGTTTCTCAGTCAAGGTGCACTAGTTCTAATATCTTTATAATCTTTCTCAATAGAAAGTAAGTTCTAAAATTCAATCCACTTTCCACCAATATTAACTATGCTAATCATATATCCCTATGTAAAGTAAGAAAGGGTTTATAAAAAAAAGAAGAATATATCTTTATATGTTTTAACTTTCCTAAGTGTATAATATAACTTTCCTTAATCAAAAATGAAACTGCATGAACTTTGTAAAATAAGCATACTGATTAGGTTTTCTAAGAGGCCAGAAATATGGGCTTGGGTTCTAGTGGATATAATCAATGTGGTGTCTAAAATTTTCATGACCTTTCAAAGGATGATTGTTGTCCATTATCAGGTTTGTCCACAATGTACTAAGATAGAAAAACAGCCTTTTACTTTGTCTTTGATATGCTGAGGGGTAGTAGAACAGCCTCCAAGGCATGAACTACCTGTTATGTTCTATCCATCTGAAATTTAGTTTGTTTGGCATTTATCATACTCATGCCTCCTGTCAGAAAAATAAGCATGAAAATGAAAAGTCCCAATTACATAAAAAAGGGTCTCATGGTTTCGGTTTCCCACCAACCAACGTGGCTTTGCCAGCATTCATCCTCACTGTGACCCTGTCAAGATAGTGGGAGAGTGGCTTTGCCAACACTTTTTCTCACTGTGACCATGTCAAGACAGTGAGTGGGGGATCGCCTTCACCATAGGTGAAACCTAAAAATTCAAAGTGTTCCTGCAAAGAAACGCTTTAACTTAGAAGTAAGAAATTTGGAGAGCCAAATGCAGCTGGCGTACTGATAATTCCTGCAACTTATCAACAAGATTGGGTGAAAAAATATATGCTGAGATTTCAGGAATTTCAGAGTTCAGTAGAAGCCTGGCAAATGCTTTTAAAAGAAATTAAATTTCTCTTTACTGACAAGTGCCTCTGCTTATCTGTGGAAGCATGGCAAACACTTTCAAAGGAAAATGTTTTTCTTTGCCTCTGCTTAGGGCTAATGCAAAAAGGAACAAAGCATAGAGAGCACACATAAAACTAATTCAGTGTGTAAAATTTCAAGCAGGTAGCAGAAAACCGTGTTTGATTTAGAGTTCCAACTGGATGTCTCCCTATGGGGAAAACAAAACCAAAATGTCAAAGTGTTCCTGCAAAGGAATACTTCAACCTAGAAGATCAAAATTTGGGGGACCAAGTTCGACTGCAAAAGTATCAAGAAGATTGGGTGAAAAAATATTTACTGGTATTTCAGTAAACTCGGAGTTCTGTGGAAGCTTGGCAAATGCTTTCAAATGATACTGTTTTTGCCCTGACTCTCCTTTGGGCTACTTCAAGAGGAAACAAAGCATAGAGAGTGCACTGAGAAGTAATTCAGTGTATCAAGTTTCAAGTAGCTAGCACAAACCATGTTTGATTTGGAATTTCAACTGGGAGTATACCTATAAGGGAAAATGAAATGGAACCTGAAAATTCAATGCATTTCTGCAAACGAACTCTTAACCTTGAAGTACAAAATTTGAGGAGCCAAGTGCTGCTGGATTACTGATGATTCCTACAAAATATCAACACGATTGGGTGAAAAAATATTTACTGAGATGTCAGTAAACTTGGAGTTCTGTGGAAGCTTGGCAAACGCTTTCAAATGAAAATGTTGTTTTTCTTGCCTTTGCTTAGGGCTACTGCAAGAAAGAACCAAGAATATAGAGCGCACTGAGAACTTATTCAGTGTGTCAAATTTCAAGCATCTAGCAGAAACTGTGTTTGATTTAGAGTTCTAACTGCATCTATCCCTATATGGGAAAATGAAGTGAAACCTAAAATTTCAAAGTGTTCCTGCAAACGAACGCTTCAACCTAGAAGAACAAACTTTGGCAGGCTAAGTGCGACTGGAATACAGATCATTACCACCAAGTATCAACAAGATCGATTGAAAAAATATTTACTGAGACTTCAGTAAACTTGGAATTCTGTAGAAGCCTGGCAAAGTCTTTCAAAAGAAATTGATTCTTCCTTTACTGAAAAGTGCCTCTGCTTATCTCTTCTTTAAGAGCAAAGAAAGCATGGATATTTCACTGAGAACTAATTGAGTGTGTCAAGATTCAAGCAGTTAGAACAAACCATGTTTGATTTAGAGTTACAAATGCATGTATCCCTATAAAAAAAAAAACGAAGTGAAACCAAAAATTTCAAAATGTTTCTGCAATCAAACGCTTCACCATTGAAGAATGAAATTTGTGTGGGCCAAGTGCAACTGGTGTGCAGGTCATTTCTGCAAAGTATCAACAAGATCGAGTGAAAAAATATTTCTAGAGATTTCAGTCCACTCAGAGTTCTGTGGAAGTATGGCAAACGCTTTCAAATGAAAGTTTTTTTTTCCCTTGCCTCTGTTTAGGGCTACTTCAAAATGGAAGAAAAGTATAAAGTGCAATCTGAGAAATAATTCACTGTGTCAAGTCTCAAGCAGCTAGCACAAACCATTTTTTTTTATGTAGAGTTCCAACTGCATGTAACCTTAAAGGTAAAAAGGAAGTGAAACCTAAAAATTCAAAGTGTTGTTGCAAATGAATAATTCAAACTAGAAGAAAAAACTATGGGAGGCCAAATGAAACTGTCCAAGTGTAACTTTCTTCAGCTGATCCTTTGATACATGCCAGGAATGATCGGCACTCAGAAAACACTTGGCCCTTCAAATTGCGTTCTTCTATGTTGAACCACTCATTTGCAGGAATACTTTCAGTTTTTAAATTTCCTTTCATTTTCCCCTATAGGGACACATGCAGTTGCAATTCTAAATCAAACACAGTTTTTGCTAGATGATTGAAACTTGACACACTAAATTAGTTCTCAGGGTCCTCTGTATCCTTTGTTACCACTTGAATAGCCCTAAGCAGAAGCAAGAAAAAATATCCCTAACCCTAACGCTATCCAAAACACTAAAAATAAGCCTAACTCTAACCCTAACACTAACATTAACCCTAACCCTAACCATATCCCATAACCTAACCCTAACAGTAACCATAAACCTATCCCTAATCTTAACACTAAACTTAACCCTAAGCCTAATCTTCTATCACTAACACTAACCCTAAACCTAACAGTAACCCTAATCCTAACATGAACCCTATCCCTAAACCTAACCCTAATCTAACCATAATTGTAACTCTAATCCTAACTCTAACCCTAAACTTAACCCTAATATTAACCCTAACATTAACTCTACCCCTACCCTAAACCCTACCCCTATGCCTAACCCTAACTCTAAACCAAAATCTAATCCTAATCCTAACCGTAACCTTAACCCTAATTCTAAACCTAATCATAACAGAAACACTAAACCTAACCTGAACCCTAATTGTAATAATAAGCCTAAACTTAAACCTAACTCTAACCATCATCCTAACCCTAACCCTAAACCTAAAACTAACCATAAACCTAACACTCACCCCAAACATAACCCTAACACTAACTCTAACCCTAACCTTAACCCTAAACCTAAACCTAACCGTAACGCTAATCCTAACACAAACCCAAAACTTAAACAAACACAAACCTTAACCCTAAACCTAAAGCTAACACTATCTCTAACCCTTATCATAAACCTAACCCTTACCCTAACATGAACACTAAACCTAACCCTAACACTAATCCTAACTGTAACCGTAACCTTAAAGCTACCTCTAACCCTAACTTTATCACTAACTTTAACACTAACCCTAATGTAACACTAACCCTAATTCTAACCCTCATCTAACCCTAACCCTAACCATAACCCTCATCTCACCCTAACCCTAAACCTAACTGAACCCTAAACCAAAACTAAAAGTAACCCTAAAACTAAACTGAAACCTAATACTAAAGCTAACCAAACACTAACCATAATAAAAACCCAAACCCTAATTCTAAACCTAACAAAAAACGTAACCCTAACCCTAACCCTAAGCTAACCCAAACATAACAGTAACCCATACGCAAAGAAAAAAAAAAAACTTAATGCTAATCTTAATCGTAATCCTATTGCTAAACCTAACCCTAGACCAAAACCTTACGTAAACCCTAACACAAACCCTAACCCTAATTTAACCATAACAAGCATCATAACCCTAACCCAAAACCTAACATTAACCCTAACACTAACCATATCCATAACCCAAACCCTAACAAAAACCCTCACCCAAACACTAACCATAAATTAACATTTAACCTAACACTAACAACTATGAAAAAACAATCATTAACCCTAACCTAATTTAACCCTAACAAGCATCATAAACCTAACTCAAAACCTAACACTAACCCTATCACTAACAGTATCAATAACCCTAAACCTAACAATAACCCTAACCCAAACCCTAACCCTAAATTAACGGTTAACCTAACACTAACCACTATGAAAAGCCAAACATTAATGCTAATCCTAATGGTAATCCTATTACTTACCCTAACACAAAACCTAACATGAACCCTCAAACAAACCTTAACCCTAACTTTAACTCTATCAATAACCATAACCCTGACCCAAACACTAACACTAACCCTAAACCTAACCCTAAAACTCAGCTTCACCCTAAACCTAATCCTAAAAATAACACTAATCCTAAACCTAACACTAACCCTAATCCTTACCCTAACTATAACCCTAATCATAACTGTAATAATAAAACTAACCCTAACCCCAAACTTAACCCTAACCAAAACCCTAACCATAATGCTAACCATAACACTAACCATAACCTAATCCTAACCCTACACCTAACCTAAACTAAACCCTAAACTTAACCCTAAAACCAAACTTAACCCTAACCCTAAACCTAACCCTAACACTAAATATAACCCTAACCCAAAATTTTAGCCTAAATCTGACGCTAACACAAACCCTAACACTAATCCTAAGCCTAACCTAAATCTAACCCTAACCCCAAACCGAATCCTAACTGTGACCAAAAACCCAAATCCTAACCCTAACACAAACACTAACCCAAACCATAACAGTAACCCTAAAACTAACTTTAAACCAAACCCTAAAACTAACCCTTAGTTTAAACCTAAACCTAACACAAACTCTAAACTAACCATAGGCTAAACCGAACAATTACCATAACCCTAACCCAAACCCTAACACAAACCAAATACTAACCCTAACACTAACCCTAAACCTAACCCTATCCCTAGATCTAATGGTAACCCTAAACCTAATCATAATTCTTACCCTAACTCTAATCCTAACCCTAACACTAACTTTAACCTTAAAACTAACCCTAACCGCAGTACTAAACATAACCCTAACCCTAACCCAAACATTAACCATAACACAAACACTACCTTAACACAAACCTTAACCCTAAACTTTACACCTACAGCTACCCTAACACTAAGCCTTACATGAACACTAACACTCACCATGACCCTAACACAAACCCTAAACCTAAGCATAACAAAACCCTAACCAAACCTTAACACTAACCCTATCCTAACTCTAACCCCAAACTAACCCTAACACTAAAACTAACCTTAACACTAACCCTTACCCTAACATTAACACTAAACATAGACCTAACCCTAAACCAAACCCTAACACAAAACCTAACCCTATCTCTAAACCTAACCTAATGCTAACCATAACCCTAACACGAATCCTAAATGTAACCGTAACCCTAACCCTAAACAAAACCCTAGCCCTAAAACAATTCCTAACTATAACCCTAATACTAACTATAATTGTTACCCTAATCCTAACATTAACCCTAACCCTAACCCTTACCTAACACTAAACTTAACCATAACCCAAACCCTAACACTAACCCTAACCCTCTTACCTAACACTAAACTTAATCATAACCGAAACCCTAACACTAACCCTAAATCTAACCCTAACCCTAATCCTTACAATAACCCTAACAATAATTCTAACTGTATTCTTACTCTAATTTTAACCCTTACTGTAACCATAACACTTACCTTAACCCTAAACCTAAACCTAACCCCTACACTAACCCAAACCCTTACTCTAACTCTAACCCTAACCCTAACTCAAATGCTCACACTAACCAGAAAATGAACCTTAATTCTAAACCTAAACCTTATCCTAACACCAACACCCCAAAACTAATCCTAACACTAACCCTAACTTAACCATAACCCTAAGCCTAAACATAACGCTTAAACTGAAACTATCCTATAACTAACTCTAATCCTAAACCTAAGCCTAAACCTAACCCTAAACCTAATATTAACTCTAACCATAACCATAACCCTAAAACAAATCCTAACCCTAACTCTAAAACTCACCTTAATCCTAACCCTAACCCTAACCATTTCACTCACCTGAACCCTAATCCTAACCCTAACACAAATACTAACTATAACTCTAGCCCTAACCCTTACCCTCAATTTAAACCTAACCCAAACCCTAACTCTTACAATAACCCTAAAAATAATCTTAAACCTAAGACTTACTCTAACCTTAACCCTAACCCTAACCTTAACACTTACCCTATATTTAATCCTAACCAACCCTAACACTAACCCAACCCTTATCCTAACACTAACCCTAACCCTAACCGTAACCCTAAAATGAACCTAAAACTTACCCTAACCCTAACCCTAATATAACCATTACCCTAACACTAACCATAAACCTTAACCTAACACTATCCTAACTCTAAACCTAATCCTAACTTATTCCTAAACCTAACACTAACCCTAACCCTAACTCTAACCCTAATCCTAACTCTACAACTAGCTCTTACACTAACCCTAACCCTAGCCCTAAAACTAATACTAACTGTAGCTCTAACCCTAACCCTAACCCTAAACCTAACCTTCACCCTAAACCTAACCTTCAATCTGACACTAACTCTAAATCTATCCCTTAATCTAACCCAACTCTAACACTCAACCTAACTCTAACCCTAATACTAAATGAAACAGTAACCCAAAATCTAACCCTAACCCTAACCTAACCCTAAACCTAAACATAAAACTAAAAGTAAACTTAACTCTAACCATAATCCTATACCTAACACTAACTCTAACCCTATCATTAATTCTAAATCTAACCTTAAACCTATCCCTAACCTTAATACTAACTCTAAAAAAAACCTTAACCCTAACCCTAACAGTAACAGTAACCCTAACACAAACCCTAACACTAACACTAACCCAAACCCTAACTGCTGTAGTCTGGCTGGGCACAATTCAGGAGCCACTTGTCAAAAGAAACGAACTTTCTTTTTACAACCACACACACGCCAAACAAAACAGCTCCTCAGGAAAAACCTTCAGAGCCCAACTGCCACCACAGGCTTTCCACAAGCCTCCCAACCTCCCCGACTCCTCCTTCTCTTGAGGCCAATTGGCTGGGTTGCATGTGCAGAGCCAAAAAAAAGTCCCTGAATGAGCAGCTCCGTGGTCTGAATGGGCAGGGAAACAGCCCAATGAGCATCACCAAAGAGGAGCCAATCAGTTGGCAGCCAGAAGTTTGTTGGGGCCTTTGTGAGCCAATCATCAGCTGGCAGCTGGAAGTGTGCTGGCAGCTGCAAGTTTGCTGGGGCCCCTTCGGCTGTGGCTTTCAACATCTCCCCCTCTCTGTTTAAACAACAAGATTGTGGCTTAGGGACCGTGCCTGCCTTAGGTTGTCCAATAGTACTTATGGTGCTTACACGTTATCGGATGAGCTGACCTCAAGGCATCAGCCTCCTGTCTTAGGTCGGTACCACTGCAATTGGATCTTACCCATGACTGACTACCGGTCCAGTATACAGCCACACCTGTGGAGAGGTCTTTGTAACAGCGGGGGAAGGGTGAGTTTTTTTGTCTCACCTCTGTTGGCCCGCAAATTTTAGCTGAATGACCATGACAAGCAGAAGGGAGAAAGATACACCAAGCCAATTAATGGCTCTTTTTGGAGAAATTGCACCACCAATGACATCATCAGCATAAATACCCCAACACTACCACAAGTCACTGCACCAACAGATAGTTCACAATGCATACAGGTGAGTTCACAATGCATACAAGAGACTCATAGTCCAGGCAACTTTTGCAAGCAGTTCAGTGATGGCTCCTTTTGGAAAAATTGTATCACTGATGACAATGTCAGCATAAATACCCCAACACTACCACAAGTCTACAAGTCGCTGCACCAACAGATAGTTCAAAATGCATACAAGTGAGTTCAGAACGCATACAAGTGATACATAGTCCTGGGAAGTTCTTAAAGCAGTTCAGTGATGGCTATTGCAGAAGCTGTAGATTGGTTTTATCTTTTTCTTCCCTGGCACTGGGATGAAGATAGAAATTCTGGCAATAATGGCTAAAGAAAAAATTATATAACATTCCAGAAGGCACTAAAAGAAAACAATTTTCTTAACAATTTACATTATCTTGAAGAGAATCATTAAATATAATGAAAAGGAAAAGTGAAAGTAAACAAACAGATCTGTTAACCTCCTTTATTTTTCACATATTAAAAAAATCCTTAACAGCTGTTTACCCAATTTTAATTAAACCATTTAAATCATGTGAATAAAAAAATATTTGGATCCATTTTTTCATAAGCGCTCATCATATATGATATATGGACATATGTACATACAAACAAACAACATAAAACACAAATGTGCACACAACACATAACATAATAGTAAAGGCCTTATAAAATTTTACAGGTGAAATCTCCATTGCAATGTTTAAAAACTCTATAGTCAAAAATAGAACTGATCAGCAAAACATTAACCTAGGTCTGTATGAGCTCAAAAACCAAAATAGAACTTCATGATGTGGGAAAGAGCAATAATAAAATAGATATTTAAAAAAGCATTCTGGTTCTGTCGCAGATGTAAGGGTAGCCGAACTGGAGTTTTGGATATCAGCTGTTATGGATTTGAGCCAAATCATCTTATTTTTGGTCTGTAGAAATCGCTTTAGTTAATCTCTCTGGAATCCAAATTGGCAGCTGTTCTCCCTGTGGAAACACAAAAACAGACCCACGACTCCAGACAATTACTGGGTCAGAACCTTTTCATTGTCCTGCTAGAATATCTTTCCAAAGTACCTTGGGCTTATGCACATTTTTTGGACACATATGCCTTTCCGCAGCAGTAAGCCCTGATGAATCCAAATTTTAAAAGTTTAGAGTAAAAAGGTTATTTTAAGTTTATCTTTGGGGAATATATACCCCTTCCCAATTCTTCTTTTTGCTTGAATAAGTACATTTTAATAGTTTGATGAGCTCTTTCAAATATTCCTTGTCCCTGTGCATTGTATGGGATTCCTGTTATATGAGTAATGCCAAATGATGAGCAAAATTGTTTTAAAAAGGTAGAAGTATAACCAGGGGCATTATCTGATTTTAACTCTTTTGGAACACCCACAGTGACAAAATTTTGTAAGCAATGAGCTATAATATCTTTAGTCTTTTCTCTGGCATGAAGGGAGCCCATCAAAAATCCAGAAGAATTATCAACTGTAACATGCAAATATTTTAATTTTCCAAATTCTAGCAAGTGTGTGATGTTCATCTGCCAAATATGGTTAGGTATCAGTCCTCTAGGATTGACTTCAAGATTAACATGTGGTAAAAAAGTCAAAAATTTTGACATTGTTTTATTATTTGTCTAGCTTCTTCCTTAGTTATTTTAAAACACTTTTGTAAAGTATTAGCATTGACACGGAACTTTTTATGAAAATTTATAGCTTCTTCTAGTATACATAAAATATGTATGTTATGTGTAGTTTTATCTGCTAAATCATTTCCCAAACTAAGGGCTCCAGGCAATCCTGTATGTGCCCTGATATGTCCTATAAAGAATGGATCTTTTCTGTCTCAGATTAGACTTTTGGAAAGCAAAGAGAAAACAGGAGAGGGAGGGGAAATCCTACTAGCATCTTCAAGGGATACTATAGCATTAACTATATACTGATTATCAGAAAATAAATTAAATACAGAATCTTTAAACATCACAAAAGCTTGTAATACTGCATTAAGCTCTACCTTTTGAGCTGATTGTTTGGGTACTAAAAATGTAAAAGTTTGATCAGGTGTAACTATTGCTGCTGTACTATTATTTGACCCATCAGTGAATATATTGGGAGTATTCATGATAGGTCCTTCTTTTTTTTTTTTTTTTTTTTTGTCTTTTTTGGAAAAATTACAGGATGCGATGACCAAAAAGACAAAAAAGGATTAGATGGTAAGTGGTTATCAAATGAAACATTAGATGTGCACATGATTATTGCCAAAGTATTTAACTCATTAGCTAACTCATCAATTTGATTCATAGTATATGGAGTAATAATTTTATTGGGAGAAATTCCAAACACTCATTTTGGTGCTTTTATTCCTTTGAGTATTAATTTTCCTACATCCTCAGGATACCTAGTAAGAATAGTGTTAGGAGAATAAGATGAATGTATCCATAATAATGGATCTTCTTGCCAAAATACTCCTGTAGGAATATTTTTTGTTAGTAGTACACTAAATAATAAAGGCAAACTTATATCAATTCTATCAAAATGCATATTTTCCATATATGTTTCAATGATTTTTAATGCCTTTCTTGCTTCAGGCGTTAACATGTGGGTTGAATTTGGATCTGATGGACCTTTTAGGATATCAAATTAAGGTCTCAACTCTCCTGTTGGTATACCTAGATAAGGCCTTATCCAATTTATCTATTCTAATAACTTTTGAAAGTCGTTAAGTGATTTGAGTTAATCTACTCGTATTTGAATATTTGGTGGATGGACCATGGTTGAGGATAATAGAACTCCTAAATAAAAAATTAGAAAATTTAATTGTACTTTATCTATTGATATCTCTACATTATAATTTTTAATAAGTTTGTAAGTGTGGAATAGCATTCTAGCAATGTGTTTTTATCTTTGTGTGCTAATAATACATCATCCATATAGTGCAATATTTTTAGTTCAAGATTTTGATTTCTAAGTGGCTGGATTACTTTGTTAACATAAATTTGACACATACTTGGGCTGTTAGCCATCCCTTGAGGGAGTACCTTTCATTCATATCTCTGATCAGGATCTTCATGATTCAGTTCAGGGATAGTAAATGGAAAACCTAGACTATCCTTAGGATGAATTGGAAATTTAAAAAAAAAGCAATCTTTAATATCTATAACTAAAACATACCAAGTTTTTGGCAAAGCAGAAAATTGAGGAGTCCGGATTGAGCAGATCTCATAATAACCATCTCATTATTAATGGCTCTTAAATATTGCAATAATCTCCATTTACCAGATTTTTT
The DNA here is from genome assembly GCF_052094955.1 of Ictidomys tridecemlineatus. NCBI lineage: Eukaryota > Metazoa > Chordata > Mammalia > Rodentia > Sciuridae > Ictidomys > Ictidomys tridecemlineatus. The sequence goes on from NC_135484.1 coordinate 130,448,717, forward strand.
TTGATGACAAAAATGGGAGTATTATGCGGAGATAGAGAAGGTTGTATATGTCCTTCCGCTAATTGTTGTTTGACCAAGGTCATGGGCTGCTTGTATCTTTTCTTTAGTCAGGGGCCACTGAGGAACCCATACTGGTCTTTCTGATTTCCAAGAAATTTTTATTATCTCAGTGGCCCTTTCTGAAAATCCAACCCATGTCTGACCATTTCTTGTTCTATTTGTATTGGTGCTGCTATACCTTGTTCTTGTTTTTCTAATCTTTTTCCTTTCCTAAAACCTTGTCTAGTCATAATAGTGGGTGCATATTGGTGGATGTTATTTGTTAATTTCAAACCTAATTGATCTAGGACATCTCATCCACATAAATTTACGGGAAGATGATCCAATACATATGGCTGTATAGTTTCTTCACATCCTTCAGGATCCTTCCAATCTAATACCATTGCACTTCTATGGGGATTAGTTGCCACTCCTATGCCTCGAAGAATTTGAGTGGCTTGTTGTAATGGCCAATATTTTGGCCATTCTTGATGAGATATGATGCTAACGTCTGCACCTGTATCCAGTAGCCCATTAAATTCATGTCCTTGAATATCTAGTTTTAGCATGGAGCAAGAATCTAAATTTAAAGAATGCATAGCCCAATCTACACCTGTGGAGCCTAATCCCTTGGAACCTCTTTCTATAGTACGATTGGAAATTTTATCATGTAGGCTGGGTATTATTAGTAACTGCGCTATTCTGTCTCTTTGTGAAGTTACTGATATACCCTTTGGAGAACTGGCTATAAATTTTATTTCACCTTCATAATCAGGATCAATTACCCCAGGACTTATCATAAGTTCTTTTAGAGTAGAAGAGCTGCATCCCAATATTAAGCCTACTGTTCCTTTGTGAAAAGGTCATTTTACCCCTGGGGAAAGATTTGAACTCCCATCTCTGAAGTTAGTACTGATCTGGCAGAGGAACAGATGTCCAACTCTGCGCTCCCTCTGGTTTGTCTGATGAGGGATCTAATGTACCATGTGTCCTGGGCACTACCCTAATGGGGTTGCTGGGTTCCTCCAGTGCTCCGTATATTTGTGGTTTTGGGCCCCAGAGCATTGGGCCCCCTATCCATATTTTGGCAATGGAGTCCGTGCCTTTCTCCACGATAATGTTGATAAACACCTGGTAGTTGTTAATTTTTGATAATGTAGTAACCTCTACGGTGGTTTGAGAACAGCATTCATTAGCCCAATGTCTCTCTCTAAGGCATTGTGGGCAAATACCCAGTATTCTACTCCTTTGATACCTAGTTTTGTTAAACCCTACTCCTATGGGGCAATTTTTTATAAAATATCCTGTTTGTTCACAATTGTAGCATGTTCTTGGCCTGGCATTTAAAGCCTGTTTTACTGCAGCTGCCACAATTTACCCTTGTTCATTAATGTCTCTGGCATCTAAAACCTGTTTTAGTGCAGCTGCCACGACTTGCCCTTTTCATTAATGTCTCTACATAATTTAATATATGTGTTTAAATCTTCATGTTTCTATGGTCTAATGACTTCTCTGCACCAACGATTCGCTTGCTCATAAGCCAGTTGTTTTATTAATGGCATTGCTTGTTCTGTATTCCCAAAAACTCTGGTAGCTGTTTGAATAAGCCTATATACAAATTCAGAGTAAGATTCATTAGCTCCTTGTATTACCTTAGATAATTGACCTTGTAAACCTCCATGTCCTTGTAAAGTCTTCCATGCACTAACCGCCTCTATAGCAATTTGTGCGCATATGCCAGGATCATATGCAATTTGTTGCTGCTGTATTGGGGTTTGAGTGTGCAGAGTTTAGCTCCCTCAGGCCTGACAGTTTGCAAGAGCTGTCGGTGTGATTTAGGTAAGCTGAGGCAATCCTCAGCTAGGAGGAAGAAAAGTTCTCTTTCCCTTATCACAAGCCACAAGTTCTGCATGGTTTGGCCAAGAGGAAAAAGCTTCCTGCATACTTGTCCTTGGAACAGTACATTCTAATGGAACTAATACATCCTCAGGCGATTAGATAATGTCTACAAAGAACTTTAAGAGGGTACTCATCAAATAGACAGGAACAATCTGAATTTAGCTCTGTGTACCCACTGAGGCATGATATTTGGGCAATGTGGGCAAAGTGTTACTGAAGAATCACTTGCTTTGTTAGAAGAAAAATATAAAAGGAACTTGCAAATAAACCTCAGCATGCAGTTGCAATTGCTGCCTTGGCTCTGCATCGCCTGTGTCCCGGTGATTTCGTGACCCTTACCTAGGGACCCGAATGCTCTAGACATTCACATTTGGGGCCCGGACAGGGACCCTGCTGGACTGACAGGAAGGGTAAGTTCATTTTCTTTATATTACAGCGTGATGGCACAATCTTCATATTCTTCTTTTTAAAGTATTCTTAGGCATTCACTTGCCACCTATAGTATTAACATTTCTCATTCTGATATAGAGATGTGTCTTAAAGTGGTCAGGGAATGGAATCCCTGGTTCCCGGAGGAAGGATCTACCAGGTCCTCTGCCCCTCTGGCCACCAACCCTTTTTTGGCAGCTTCTTTAAAGGCTGTCCAGGAAATGGACTCAGAGCCTTCTGATGATGAGGACGAAACTCCCTTCTTTGCTTTTCCTATAATCAGGCCTGATCCAGCTAATGGAATGGCACAGCCACCTCGGTATGAGGGGATTGATATTGATCATATTGGCAGATTTAAAAAGGTAGTGACAATGTACGAACCTCAGTCCCATTATGTAAAAGAATTGCTTAATGCTTTTGCTACTCATTACACTAATTTTGCTCGTGAGAATTGGAAGATTGTGGGCCGTGCTCTTCTACGGGAACCTAAATATCTTCAATGGCACATATGGTTTTTAGAAGGATGTGCCACTAAGGCTAGAGAAAATGGTAACAGTTAAAACCCTGTTATTCCTGGCATAGGATATCTTATGTTATTTGGTACTGGTATGTACCCAATAAATCGAAAACTTCTTTCAATTGTGGAAAAACAGGTCATTTTTAAAAGGAATTGTAAAAAATAAAATAAAATATATAAATAAATTTTATGATACTTTCTAATTACTGACCGGTCATTTTTTCTAGGACTCTTTCTTTGTACTAGATTCTGTATTTTTTGAGCTCATAAATTTGATCCTACAGACCTAAGTTAATGTTTCTCTGATCAGTTCTATTTTTGATCAACTGTGAAATATTTAAATATTAAATGAAAATTTCACCTAAGACAGCTACAAGGCCTTTATTGTGATATGTGTGCACATTTGTATTATATGTTGTATGTCTGTTTGTGCATATTTCTATATATCATGTACATGTTATAAAGATTGATATATATGTAAAAAGCGCCCTTAAAAATTAAAAAAATGGATCCAAATATTTTTAATTCACTGATTTAAATGTTTCAATTTAAATTGGGTAAACAGATAAAAAATAAGATGTCTTTAACATGTTAATGTCTGATGTGCCTTGGTTCTTGGAATTTCTTCAACAACAACAACAAAAAAAATGGCTAACACTATTCATTATACTTGTCTAATGTTTTGATAAAATAAGTAAATTAATTAGACATTAGATTATTTGTTTATGAGTACTTTTGTTAAATATCTGATTAATTTACAAGGTTAATATGCTAAATGTTAAATATACCATTAAATGCTTTTAACTCCTTAAGTTACATTAGATAACATTATTAATAATTTTTAAGTTGGTAAATAATATAAATAAAAAAATAAATAAATGGTTATCATCGCTAATATGTAGACACTATAATTTCATAACATGGTAAACAAATGTGATTAATTGTGTACTACAAATAACAAAATATCTCTTATTTAAATGGAATAATTTGCCTAAATTCAAAAATTTACAAAGATTATTTTTAAGTGTAAATAAAAAAAGGGTTAACAAAAAAAATTAAAAGGTTCTAGATATGGATTTAACAAAAAATAATGTGTTTCTAAAAGTGAGTAAATAAAAGGATTTAAACAAGTGATAAAAAGGTCTATGTATGTTGGCTATATAGTTTAAGTAAGTGATAAAGAAGGTCTGTGTACATTGTCTATATATGTAAATTTTTGAACAAATAATCTTTAAAAAATTAAGAATTATACAGATATGGTTAAACAACAACTGTTATTTTGCAATATCCTAATATGCAATATTCTAATATTTCTTAAAGAAATAACTCTTTAAAAACTAAACTTAATTAATATAAAAACATCAATATTAATTATGGTACTATTACTCTTCTTTGTATATTAAATGTGTTCATATTTTCCAGGTATACAAGTCATTAAGATAAAAAGCCTTTATCAAGCTGGTGTTCTCCAAAAGGTTACATGGTAATTTTAGGCTTATAAAAATAACATATTAGAGATTTATTTATATCCTTTAATGTTCTATAACTGGGCCTATTATCAGTAAGATATATAAAGTTTTATGTTACTTTTTACACTGAGGTACAATTTAAATGTATTTTTTAAGTTAATGAGAGCCTTATCTACATAAAGGTTAATATTATAAAACACAAATTAAAAAATTAAAAAGGAGGAAAATGACAGATTTAAATGTGCACTTGTTTACACATTTACAAAATCAATGTAAAGCATTGTTACATCAAGCTTTATTTATTTTAAATTTCCTTAATCTTCCACAAGAAAAAATATTGACAAGAACAGAACGACATTTTGAGCAAAAACCCTTAAAAATAGTTCATAGACCAATTTAGATAAAAATTGCGGCAGATGCTGAATGGCAGCCAGGGATTTTACTTTGTAGAGGAAAGGGCTATGCTTATGTTTCAACAGAAAATGGACACCGGCAATGGCTCCCAGGGCGGTGGGTCCAGACACGTTACAATCAGAACAGCACCAAGGGGGGCACCCTATCCACTACCCCAGCCGAGAAATCAAGATCCTGAGCTTGATATTCCGGTAGCAGCAATGGCACATCTTCATCTTGGGGCCCGACGTCATCAACATCCTAATTTCTCTCCCTTACCTACGTGGGGTCAAATTAAAAAGCTGAGTCGGGAAAGGCAAAAGGTGCTACAACGAACGGGGAAGAGTTGCACCCCAGAAAATTTATTTGTGGCCATGTGTGCATCATTGACTGTGTCTTCCGCTTCTGAGGTACAAAATAATAATACTCACTATTGGGCCTATATTCCCAATCCAACTTTGCTGGAACCTATTACTTGGGGTGACATGGATATTACCTTATATACTTCTCCTGCTCTTTTATTTCCCCCTTGGAACAATTTAACATATATAAATATGAATGATGGAACACCATTTAATTTCACTTATAAAAATAATAACAGTAAACCTATATGCTTGGGCGTTCCTCCTTACTTACAATTAGATTGACAACATTGGATATAATTGAAAATTGGAGTAATAACTCTGGAACCCATTTACAACGGCTGTCTGCTTGGTCCATTAATATGACTTGGGATAATATAACTGAACAAAGATACCCTATGTTCCCTGAGTGTCCTGATTTTACTTATCAGGACTTGAGATACTCCCCTTTCATATGGCAGAAATGTTTAGACAAATTTGGGAAGATATTTCAGGATATTATAAGGTGGGGTCTTTATGGGATGTTCTTAAAAAATTGTTCAAAATAAAATATTACTGCTTGTGATTTATCTTCTACATACAAAATCCCGCTGAAAGAGAGATGGAATAAAACCATTTGGAACGACAAATTGATGGCCTGGGGTGATGGCAAAATTGCTGACCCACGCTTGGCTTCAGTGCAGTACCCTCATCATTTACAAACACATTTATGGAAAATTGCTGCTGCAACTAAACCTATAATTTTGTCTAATGGTTCTTTCTCTGGGACTAGTCAATCTGCTTCTTCTTATAATTTTACTGTATTTAAAAAATATAACTACATGCGCGCCCATGCAATACCTGTTCTTAATTAGACATGTTACTTTTGATGAGGAAATTTTATACTTTAATTGTAAATTGTATACCTGTATTAATACATCTGTTCCTATTCCTTCTGCTTATTCCATTGTGCTGTTACAACAATGCTTTCACATTTGACTTCCTGTGAACTTACAAAGACCATGATCCCAAGATCCTGTAAATACTTTGGTTCTGAAATTTTTTAGACGATTGTTAAAACATACTAAACGGTTTGTAGGAATTGTGGTTGCTGTAATTCTAAGTCTTATTGCAGTGGCTACAGTTGCTACAGTTTCAGGGATAGCTTTACATACTTCTTTAAAAACAAAACATTTTGTTGAGAAATGACATAAAAATTCACATGAGTTATGGCGATCCCAGGCTCAAATTGATTCTAAACTTCAAACTCAAATAGATATTTTAAAACAGACGGTTAATTGGTTAAAAAAATACTCACCTTAAAACAAGAAATTAGATTAAAATGTGACTAAAATTCAACTTCTTTTTGTATAACTAATATACAATATAATCAAAACTTACACAAATGAAGTACCATACAAAATTATCTTGATGGTAATAAAACAGCTCAATTAATGATTGATTCTTTACAAAAGGATATATTTAAAATTTTTAAAAAGGGTTTCAACACAATGATGCTATACAAATAGCTAAATTGTTTTTAAAACAGTTAGAGGGATTAAATCCCAAAAGATTTGTTCAAAGTCTTATCCATACGGCTGGAGGAGTGGGAATAGTGTTATGCTTAGTTATTATCCTTTTTGTAATAACATATTGCATGTGCATAAGACCATCTCAAAACTCTATATTAACTTTGTTGAAAACTGTTTTAGAAAAACAAAAGAAAAAGGAAGAAATTGTTGGGGTTTGAGTGTGCAGAGTTTAGTTCCCTCAGGCCTGACAGTTTGCAAGAGCTGTGGCTGTGATTTAGGTGAGCTGAGGCAAACCTCAGCTAGGAGGAGGAAAAGTTATCTTCCCCTTATCGCAAGCCACAAGTTCTGCATGGTTTGGCCAAGAGGAAAAAGCTTCCTGCATACTTGTCCTTGGAACAGTACATTCTAATGAAACAAATATATCCTCAGAGGATTAGAAAATGTCTACAAAGAACTTTAAGAGGGTTCTTATCAAATAGACAGGAACAATCTGAATTTAGCTCTGTGTACCCGCTGAGGCATGATATTTGGGCAATGTGGGCAAAGTGTTACTGAAGAATCACTTGCTTTGTTAGAAGAAAAATATAAAAGGAACTTGCAAATAAACCTCAGCATGCAGTTGCAATTGCCGCCTTGGCTCTGCATCCCCTGTGTCCTGGTGATTTCGCGACCCTTACCCATGAACCCGAATGCTCTAGACGTTTACACTGCTGATCCTCATAAGGTTCCTTTCCTAAAAACATATCTAGAGTTCTCTGAGGATAACCGGCTGCTGCATTTCGCCTAGCTGTCTTCTTGCAAAATTTCTCATTGGCAACCTCCCATAACAGGTATTGTCCTCCATTTAGCACAGCTTTACACATATTAGCCTAATCTGCTGGCGTCATGTTCAAGTTGTTAATGGATTCGACCAAGCTTACAGTGAAGGGTGCTTGAGGACCATAGGTTTTTACAGCCTATTTTAGCTGCTTAACAGTTTTGACATCTAAAGCATGGTGAATTCACTGCTCTCCTGCCTCAAATACAGGGCATGTTAATATTTGAAATCTTGTCTCAGGATCCCAACTATCAACTGCGAGGTTTTGGGGCCTCCCAGCATATGGAGGTGGCCTTGTTAGTTGGACACTTACATCCTCTGGTGATAGAAAGGTGTTAGTAGCAGTCTCCTGTAGAGGTGGTGCTGTTGGTTGGACACTTACACCCTCTGGTGATAGAAAGGTGTTAGTAGGAGTCTCCTGTTGTAACTTTCCTCCTGATGGCTTTTTCTGCTTTACACTTTCTTTCTCTGTCTGACTAGCTTGAGAGGCCTTCTCTTTTACTTGAATTTTTTTTCTCTTTCTGACTAGTTCGATACACCTTCTCTTTCAATTCAATTTTTTTCTCTATCTGACTAGTTCAAGAGACCTTCTGTTTTACTTCAAATTTTTTCTCTGTCTGACTAGCTCGAGAGATCTTCTCTTTTACTTGAATATTTCTACTATAACTATAATACAATGCAAGAAGATAAGACCAAACAAAACTGAAACAGAATGAAACAAAATTGGAACAACAGAAAATCATTATAGCCTTTCTATCCTCCTGAAATATCCATCCTTCCTTTCTCTCTATCTGTTCCTCAGATTTGAGTGGTTTTTCTTCCATCTTACACATCTCCAGGGACAGGCAACTTAAAACAAAAGTGAAGCAAAACAAAAGAGGATTCTTAAAATGGCTAACTATCCTCTCGCCCTGCCTTCAGGGGCGAGCAGATTACCTTATCACTTACTCTTAGTCGTTCCCTGTTGGAGCCATCAAATGCCTCAGTGTGGCTAAGCACAATTAAGGAGGCACTTGTAAAATGAAACAAACTTTATTTTTAAAACAACACGCCAAACAAAACAGCTCCTCAGGAAAAACTTTTAGAGCCCAATTGCCACCACCGGCTTCCAACAAGGCTTCCAACCTCCCCCACTTCTTCTGCTCTTGAGGCCCATTGGCTGGGTCGTCTGGGCTGAGCCAAAAAAGTCCCCCAATGAGCAGTTCCATTTTCTGAAAGTGCAGGAAAACAGACAATGAGCATCACTGCAGAGGAGCCAATCAGTTGGCAGCTAGAAATTGCTGGGGCCTCTTTGAACCAATCATCAGCTGGCAGCTGAAAGTTTGCTGGCAACTCCAAGTTTGCTGGGGGCGCTTCGGCTGTGGCTCTCAGCACCTAACAATAAACCTGAACCGATCACTAGCCCTAACAATAACCCTAACACTAACCCTAACTAAACCTAACATTAACCCTAAACTGAACTCCTAACCTAACTCTAAAACTAACCCTAAACTTACCCCTTAACACTAATCCTCACCCTAACTCTACCATGTAACACTAATCATTACCCTAACCCTAACACTGACACTAACCTTAACCTTAACCATAACCATAACCATAATCCTAACCCTAACCCTAACACAAACCCTAACCCTAACTCTAACACTAACTCTAAACCTATCTCTAACACTAACCTTAATCCTAACTCTACACCTAGCCCTTACACTAACCCTAACCCTAGCCCTAAAAATAATACTATCTATAGCTCTAACCCTAACCCTAAACCTAACCCTAACCCTCACCCTAAACCTAACCTTCAATCTGACACTAACCCTAACTATAACCCTTAAACTTCCCCAACCCTAACCCTAAAACGAACTCTAACCATAATACTAATTGTAACAGTAACCCTAAATCTAACTCCAACCCTAAAACAAACCCTAATCCTAACTCTAACACTAAAAAAAATCCTTCAACATAATCCTAACCATAAAACTAACAGTAACCCTAACACAAACCTAATTCTAATTATAACGCTAACCCTAATCTAATCCTAACCCTATCCCGAACCAAACCCTAACCCTAAACATAACACTAAAAGTAAACTTAACTCTAACCACAATCCTATCCCTAAAACTAATTCTAACCCTATTCTTAATTCTAAATCAAACCTTAAAACTAACACTAACCTTAATACTAACCCTAAAACAAACCTTAACCCTAACCATAACCATAACCTAACCATAACCCTAACTCTATACCTAACCCTAAACCTAACCCTAACCCTAAAACTAACACTAACAGTAACCATAACACAAACCCTAAGACTAACACTAAACCAAACCCTAAACATAAACCTGAACCTATCCCTAGCCGTAACCATAACCCTAAGACTAACCCTAACCCTAACTAATCCTAACATTAACCCTAACCCAATATCCTACCATAATTCTAAAACTAACACTAACCCTACCCCTTGTCCTACCACTAACCCTAACCTTAACCCTAACACTGACACTAACCCTAACCCTAACCATAACCATAACCATGATCCTAAACTTAACACTAACACAAACCCTAACCCTAATCCTAACACTAACCCTATCCTTAACCCGAAACTCAATCCTAATACTAAAACTTGTCCTAACTGTAAACCTAACACTAATCCTAACCGTAGCCGTAACCCTAACCCTAACACTTACACTAAGTGTAATTTTAAACCTAACCCTAACACTAAACCTAATATGAATCCTAACCCTAACACTAATCCTAACACTAACTCTAACACTAACCCTAAAAATCTTTCCCTAACACTAACCCTAAAACTAACCATAACGCAAACCCAAACACCAACACTAACCCTAAACCTAACCCTAATTCTAACCATAACGGTATTTCTAACATTAATCCTAACCCTAACCCTAACACACACTTTAACCCGAACCCTAACACTAAACAAACCCTATCCCTAACCCTAACACTAACCCTAATTCTAACCCTAACTCTAAACTTAACTGTAACCCTAACCCTAACACTAACCCTAACCCTAACACTAACCCTAACCCTAACACTAACAATAAAGCTAACCCAAACCCAAACATTAAACCTTATCCTAACCCTAACCCTAAACTGAAAAATAACCCTAACCCTAACTCTAAAGTTAAATCTAACCCCAGCACTAACCCTAAACCTAACTCTAACCCTAAAACTAACACTAACACTTATACTAACCCTAATCCTAACACTAATACTAACCATAACTGTAACCCTAACACTAACCTTAACTCTAACCCTAACCATGAATCCAAACATTATCCTATCTGTAATCCTATTCCTAACCCTACTTTTAACCCGAACACAAACCCTAACCCTCACCTTGACTCTAACCCTAACACAAAACCTAACCCTAATCCTAACCAGTACTCTAACCCTAACCCAAACCCTAACCCTAACACAACCCTAACACTAAACCTAATTCTCACCCTAACACAAACCCTAAACCTAACCATAATCCTAACCCTAACCTTACCCGATCCCTAACTCTAACCTATCCCTAAGCCTAAACATAACCCAACCCTAATCCTAAAATTAAATTTAACCCTTACTCTAATGATAATCCTAAAACTAAACCTAACCCTAACAAAAATTTTTACCTAACCTACCCAAACCCTCACCCTAACCCTAAAACTAACTTTCACACTAACCCTTACCCTAATCTATATCTAACCATAACACAAACCCTAAACCTAAAACTTAACTTAACCTTACCCTAACCCTAACCATAACTTTTATTCTAGCCCAAATTTTAATTGTAACCCTAAACTTAACCCTAAACCTAACTTTATACCTAACACAAATCCTTATCCTAACCCTAACACAAACCCTAACACTGATTCTAACCCTAACTTAACCTGACCCTAAACCTAACTCTAAAACTAACTCAAACTGTAACCCTAACCCTATGCATAACACTTACCCTAACCCTAACCCTATATCAATACGAAAACTAGTCCTAAACCTAACTCTAATACTAACCCTAAACCTAAATCTATCACTAAACCTAACCCTAAAACAAACACTAAACCTAAACTAACCCTAACACAAACCATAAACCAAACCCTAACACTAAGACTAACCCTAATAGTAATCCTACTATAACCCTAACAATAACTATAACATTAACCATAGCCCAAATCTGAACCTGAGTCCTAATCTGAACAGTAACACTCACCCTAAATCTAACTTAAAACGCAAAACGAACCCTAAACCTAATCCTAATCCTAACACAAACCCTAACCGTAACCCTAAACTTAAACCTAACACTCACAGTAACACTAACTGTAACCCTAACACTTACGCTAACACTAATTCTAACCCTCACCTTAACACAAAACCTAACACTAAACTTAAATCTAATCCTAATGCTAACCCTAACATTAAACCTAACTCTAAACATAACAATAATCTTAACCCTAACCCTAACACTAATGCTAAACCAAAACATTACCCTAACACTAAACCTAATACAAACAATAACACCAAGCCTAACACTAACCATAACCAAACCCTAACACTAACACTAACACTAACCATATTTAAACCCGATCACTAAAAGCAATTCTAACCAAAACCCTAATCTTACCTGTAAACTTAACCTAACACTAACCCTAACTCTTACTCTAACACAAAACATAACCCTAACCCTAAACTTAATGCAAAAAAATAGCACTAACTCTAACCCTAACCCTAAGCCTAAATGTAACCCAAACCCTATCTTTAACCCTAAACCTAACACAAACCATAAGTTTCACCTTATTCCTAGTCATACCACGAAAACTAACCCTAAACCTAAAACAAAACCTAACTCTAACCATAACCCTAAACCTAATCATAAAACTAACACTAACATTAAACCTAACCTTAACCCTAAATCTAACCCTAACTCTAAACCTAACCCTCACCCTAACACAAACATTAACCCTAACCCTTACCCTAACACTAACCCTAACCCTAACAAAACTCTAACTCTAACCCTAAACCTAACAAAAATCTTATCACTAAACATAAACTTAAACTTAACCCTAACACTAACTGTAACCCTATCCCTAACTCTAATCCTTACCATAATTCCAACCCTAAACCTAATCCTAACCCTAACACAAACCCTAACGGTAACCATAAAATAATCCATACCCTAACTCTAAACATAACCCCAAATCTAACATTAACACTAACCCAAGCCCTAACACAACAACTAATCATACCCCTAACCCTAAACATAACCCTAACCCTAACCCTATTCTAACACTAACTGTAACTTTAATCCTAACCATAATTTTAAACATAAACTTAACCCAAAACCTAAACCTAACCTTAATAAGAAACCTAACCCTTACCCTAAACATAATCCTAACTCTAAACGTAACCCTAAATCTAACCCTAACACTAACTCTATTCCTAAAATTAACACTAACCATATCCATAACCCTAATACTAACACTAAACCTAACCCTAACCATAACACTAAAGCTAACCCTATCCTTAACACTAACACTAAACCTAAACCTAAATTTACTGTAACACTAAGGCTAGACCTAATTCTAACCCTAACCCTAACACTTAGTATAACCCTAAGCCTAACACTAACTCTAAAACTTTCTCTAACACTAAATATCTTTAACTCTAACCCTTACCCAAACACACCAAACCTAAACAAAACCCTAACTCTAACACGCAAAACCTAACCATAACATGAAGCCTAAACATAATCCTAACCCTAACACTAACCCTAAACTTATACCTAACCCTAACCCTAAGACTAACCGTAACTGTAAACCTAACCTTAACACTATGCTAACACTAACTCTAATGCAAAGTTAAACACTAACACTAAACCTAACCCAAAACCTAATCCTAACCATAACCCTAGCCCTAACCCTAAGCCAAACCCTAACACTAACTCAAACCCTAACTCTAACCTTAACACTAACCCTAACCTGTACTCTAACACTAAATCTAAACCTAACACTAACACTAACCCTAACCCTTACCCTAAACATAACCAAAACACTAACAATAAACCTAAATCTAACCCTAAAACTATCCCTAAACAATTCCTAAACCTAACACTATACCTAACCCTAAACTTAAAACTAACCCTAAAACTAACCCTAAACTTAACCCTAATGTTAATCCTAACTCTAATTCTAACCCTAACACTGTGACAAACTGTAACCGTAACTCTAATCCTAACCATAACCCTAACCCTAACACTAACCCTAAACCTAACACTAATCCTAATCCTAACACTAACCATAACACTAAGACTAAACCTAAGCCTTTCCCTAACATTAACACTAACCCTAAACCTAACCCTACCCTAACCCTAACTTGAACCAAATATGTAACCCTAACATGAACCCTTAACCTAATCCTAACACGAACCCTAACCTTAACCCTAACACTAATCCTAACACTAGTCCTAAATCTAATAATAACCCTAACAATAACCCTAATCCTAACACTAACACTAACCCTATCTCAACCCTAACCTTAACCCAACAATATCTCTAACATTAACCCTAATGCAAATCTAACACTAACACTAACCCTAACACCTACACTAATCCTAACTCTAATTTTAACCTAACACTGTAACCCTAAACCTAACCATAAACTTAACCCTTACACTAACCCTAACCCTAACCCTAACCCTAACCTGAAACCTAACTTAACCAAAACCCTAATGCTAACACTAACCCTAACCCTGTCCCTAAAACTAAACCTAACAAAAATATAACACTAAACATTAAAATAAGTCTAAATATTACCCTAACACAAAAATTAACCCTAACTCTAACCTTAGCCAAAACACAAACCCTAAGGCAAAAACTAACCCTAACCATTAACCTAAATGTAACACTAACCCTAAATATCACTAATCCTAAAACTAACCTTAATCCTAAACCTAACTCTAAACCTAACTCTAACCCTAAACCTAACCCTAAGGCTAACCATAACTCTACACATAACATAAACCCTAACCCTAACCATAACACTAACTCTAACTAAAACCTTACTCTAAAACAAACCCTAACCCTATCCCTAACTTACCTCTTAAACTAATGCTTCCCCTAACCCTAATCCTAACCCTTAACCTAACCGTAACCCTAAGCCTAACACTAACACTAACCCTAAAACTTTCCGTAACCCCTAACCGTAACAAAAACACTAACCCTAGAACTAACACTAACCCTAAACCAATCTAATACTAACCCTAATCCTAACCCTAACAATAACACTAACCCTAACCCTAGAACTAACACTAAAACTCAACCTATCCCGAATTAATCTATTGCTAAACCTTACCATAACCCTAACACTAACACTAACTTTAAACATAAACCTAACCCTATCCCCAACACTAACAAGAACCCTAATCCTTACCCTAAGACTAACCCTAAACCTAACCGGTAAGCTAACCTTAACACTAATCCAAACCCTAACCCTTAACCTAACACTAACCCTAACACAAATTCCAGCCCTGACCCTCTAACACTAACCATAACCCAACCCTAACACTAAGCCTAAAACTAACCCTATCACTAACTCTAATGCAAACCCAATAACTAACTCTAAACCTAATCATACACGTAATCCTATTCTAACACTAACCTTAACCCTAACACTAATCTTAAAACTAAACCTAATCCTAACACTAACTCTAACCCTAACCCTAACCCTAATCTGAATTCTAAATTTAACCCTATCCCATTCTCTAACCCTAAACCTAACACAAATTCTAAATCTAACCCTAAACATAGCACTAACACTAACACTAATACTAAACCTAACACTAATACTAACCCTTATCCTAACCTTAAAGCTAACCCTAAACCTAAGATTAACCATAACCCTAAACCTAACCCTAATTCTAACCCAAATCCTAACACTTAATCTAACCCTAATTCTAACCCTAATCCTAACCCTAACACTAACTCTAACCCTACACCTAACCCTAACACTAAAACTAAATTTAACTCAAAACCTAACCATAACCCTAACACTAACCATAACCCTAACCATAAACCTAAATCTAATGCTAATCCTAATCGTAATCATAACATTAACCCTAACAGGATCCCTAACACAAACCCTAACCATAGCAAATAACCTAACAGAAACCTATCCTTAACACTAACACTACACCTAATACTGACCATAACCTTAACTCTAACCGTAACTCTAAAACAAACCTTAACCCTAACCCTATCCTAATCCTAACTCTAATCCTAACCCTAAATCTAACCCTAAACCTAACACAAAACCTAAATCCAACCCTAACCCTAACAGTACCACAATCACTAACTCTAACCATAACACTAACTCTAGCACTAACACTAACCCTAAACCTAACCCTAACCCTAACACTAAATCTAACACTAAACCTAAGCTAAACCATAACCCTACTCCTACCCCTAACCTTAGCACTGAACCTAACCCTAACCATAACACTAACCCTAACACTAACCCTAACCCTAAATTTAACACTAACCCTAACTCTAAACTTAACAATAACTCTAACACTAACCCTAAACCTAATGCTAAACCTAACACTAACCATAAACCTAACACAACCTGAACACTAACCCTAACCCTTATTCAAACCTTAACACTAACACTAACCGTAACCATAACCCTAAAATAAACCCTAACTCTAACTCAATCAAATGCTAATTCTAACCACAATCCCAACCCGAACCCTAAACTTAATATTACCAGTAACCCAAACCCTAAAACACACATTAACCCTAACCCTAACCCTAAACCTAACCCTAACACTAACCCTAACCCTAAACATAATCCTAAACGTAACACTAACCCTAACACTAACCCTAACCCTATCCCTAAAACAAAACCTAACCATAAACCTAAACCTAACCCTAACACTAACCGTAATCCCAACCCTAACACTAACCCTAAGGGTATCGAACGAAGATTAGGATTAGGGCTAAAGTTAGAATTAAGATTAGGTTTAGGGTAAGTGTTAATGTTTGAGCTACTGTTAGGGCTAGGGCGAGGGTTAGGGTTAGAGTCTGGGCTAGGGTTAGGGTTAGATTTAGGGTTATGTTTAGGGTAAGGGTTAGATTTTGAGCTAGGGTTAGGACTAGGGTGAGGGTTTAGGTTAGGGTTAGTTCTAGTTAATGGTAGATACACAATCATTGCTAGGTTTATGGCTAGCATTCGGGCTATAGGTAAAGTAAATGTTTATGGTTAAGACTTGAATTAGCTTTAGGGATAGATTTAGGGTTAGGGTTAGGGTAATGGATAGGGTTTCATTTAGGGTTCAGGTTAGGTTTAGGGTAATAGATATGGTTAGTGTTAGAGATAGGGTTAGCATTAGGCCTAGCGTTAGCATTTAGTTTGGCTTATCATTAGGGTAATGTTACAGCTAAGGTTAGGGCTAGGGTTAGTGTTGGAGTTAGGCTTAGGGTAAGTATTAGCATTTGAGCTAGGGTTAGGACTAGGGCGAATGTTAGGGCTAAGTCAAGTCTAGGGTTGGGATTATGTTTAGGGTTATGTTTAGGTGACGTTTGGAGCTTGAGCTAGGGTTAGGGAAATGGTGAGGATTAGGGTTAGGGTTAGGTCTAGGGTTACAGTTGGAGTTATGATTAGGGCTATGATTAGGGCTAGGATAAGGGCTAGGTTTAGTTTGAGGTTTATGGCTAGCTTTATGTATGTGAGGAATGTAAGAGCTAGAGTTCTGTTTATGGCTAGTTTTAGGGTTATGGTTATGGATAAATCTAATGTTAGGGTTAGGTATTGGGTTAGGATAAGTTTTAGAGCTAGGGTTTATGTTACGGTAAGGGTGCTTGTTTGGGTTAGAGTTAGGTTTAGTGTTAGGGCCAGAATTAGGACTAGTGTTGAGTCTAGGGATAGGGTTAGTCTTTGTGTTAGGTTAAGGGTTAATGATAGGGGTGGTGCTAAGATTTTGTTTAGGGCTAGGGCTTGTTTTACGACTTTTTTTTAGGATTAGGTTTGGTCTAGTGCTAGTGTTACTGTTAGGTTTAAGTATAGGTTTAACTGTAGGGGTAGGGGTAGTGTTGGCTTTAGGGTTAGGGTCATGTTTAGACCTAGGGTTAGTGTTAGGGTCAGAATAACGGTCAGGTTTAGGGTTAGGGTTTGAGTTAGGGTTACAGCTACTATGAGGGCTAGGGTAAGACTAGAAATGGAGCTAGGATTTTTGTTAGGCTAAGGAATAGTGTTAGGTCTTGGGTAAAATTAGAGTGAGGGTTTGGCTTAGGATATAGGATAGTGATTGATGCTAGGTTAGGGGTAGGGTTACCATTAAACCTAGTGTTAGTGCTTGGATTAGGGTTATGATTTGTGTTAGCATTAGGGCTACAGCCAATGTGAGCAGTAGAATTCAGATTAGGGCTTATTCTAGGGGTAGCATTAGTGCAATGTTTAGAGCTAGGGTGAGTGTTAAGGTCTCAGTCAGGGTCCGGATTAGTTTTAGGGTTAGTGTTAGGACTCAAATTAGGGCTAGCTTTAGGGCTAGGTGTAGGGTTATGGTTTGGTTTAGGTTAAGGGTAAGAGGTAGGGTTATGACTCGGCTTTGTTTTAGGGCTAGGTTAGGTTTAGGGATAGCTTTCCAATTAGCATTAAGGTAAGGATTCTGTTAGAGTGAGATTTAGGCTTACGTTTAGGGTTAGATCCAGCTTTAGGGCTAGGAAGTAGGTTAGGGTTAGGGTTGGGGATAAGAATAGGGCTAGGTTTTGGGTTATCGGAAGGGATAGTTTTTAAATAAGGGATATGGCTACAGCGAGAGTTGGAGTTAGTCTTAGGGCTAGGAATAGAATTAGATTTCGGGTTACAGCTAAATTAGGCCTAGGATAACTGCTAGGGTTAGTTTTAGTTTTAGGCCTAGAGTTAGGGCTAGAGATAGGGTTAGTGTTAGGGTTAGGAAAAAAATAGTGTTAGGGGAAGGGGTGAGGTTATAGCTAGGTTTAGGGCTAGGGTTAGGGTTTGGGTTAGGATTAAGGCTAGGTTTAGGGCTAAGATTAGAGTTTGTGTTAGGGCTAGGGCTTTCATTAGGACTAGGGCTAATGTCAGGTCTAGGTTTATGGTTAAGTTTAGCTTTAGGATAAGTTTATGGCTAAGTCTAGTGTAAGGGTTAGGTTTGGAACTAGATGTACTATCAAGTTTAGAGCTAGGTTTATTATTAAGGTCCGGGTCCAGGTAGGGTTTGGTTTATTTTAAGGTTTAGGGTTAAGGCTTGAATTAGTTATAGAATTAAGATTAGGGTTAGGGTAATGGATAGGGTTAGGTTTAGGGTTCAGGTTAGGTTTAGCATAATGGATAGGGTTAACGATAGCAATAGAGTTAGCATTAGGCCTATGGTAAGCATTTGGTTAGGCTTATTTTTATGGTAATGGTAGAGCTAAAGTTAGGGCTAAGGTTAAGGTTAGGATTAGGGTAGGGTTAGGGTTAGGCCTAGTGTCAGGTCTAGGTTTATGATTAGGGTTACAATTAGGGCTAAGTTAGGGCTAGGATAAGGGCTAGGTTTTGTGTGAGATTTATGGCTAGCCTTAGGGCTATGGGTAATGTAGGAGCTAGGGTTATGCTTAAGGGTAGTTTCACGGTTAAAGTTATGGATACATCTAAGGTTAGGAATAGGTGTAAGGTTAGGATTAGGACTAGGATTAGGGTTAGGGTTAGTGTTAGAGTTAGGCTTAGGGTAAGTTTTAGCATTTGAACTAGGGTTAGAACTAGGGCGAGTTTTAAGGCTGGAGTCAAGGCTAGAGTTAGGGTTAGTATTAGGTTTAGGTAAGGTTAGAGTTTGAGCTAAGTGTAGGGCTAGGGAGAGGGTTAGGGTTAATGTCAGGTCTAGGGTTACAGCTAAGGTTACAATTAGGGCTAGGTTAAGGGCTAGGATAAGGGATAGGTTTTGTGTGATGTTTATGCCTAGCGTTAGGGCTATGAGTAATGTAAGAGCTAGGGTTATACTTATGGCTACTTTTAGGGTTAGGGTTATGGATAAGTCTAGTGTTATTGTTAGGTTTTGGGTTAGGATACAGTTTAGAGCTATGGGTAATGTTAGGGTAAGGGTCATTGTTCAGGTTAGGGTCTGGTTTATGTTTAGGGCCAGATTTAGGCCTGGCTTTGTGTCTAGTGATATAGTTAGTATTTGCGTTATATTAGGGGTTATTGTTAGGGATAGTACTAGGTTTTTCTTTAGAGCTAAGGCTAGATTTATGGATTAATCCTAATATTTTTAGGATTATCTTTTGTCTAGAGCTAGTGTTAGGGTTAGGTTTAGGTATAGGTTTACCATTAGGGGTGGGGTTAGGGTTCACTTTAGGATCAGGGTCAGGTTTAGACCTAGGTTTAGTGTTAGGGTAAGAATAATGGTCAGGGTTAAGATTAGGGTTTGGGTTAGGGTTAGAGCTAGAAAAAGGGCAGGGTTAGAAGTAGTAATAGAGAGGTAGGCTAAAAGGTGTAAAACTAGGGTGGCATTAGGGTGAGGGTTTGGCATAGGGTAAAAAATAGTGTTAGAAATAGCGTTAGGAATATGATTAGGGTTAGGGCTAGGGTTAAGGTTATGGATAGGGTTAAACCTATTGTTAAGGCTCAGATTAGGGCTAGGATTTGTGTTAGCGTTAGGGCTAGAGCTGATGTAATAACTAGGATTCCAATTAGGGCTAGTTCTAAGGTTAGCATTAGGTTTTGTTTGAGGTTTTTGGCTAGCATTAGGGCAATGTTTAGAGCTAGGGTTACTGTTAGGGTCTGAGTCAGGGTCATGTTTTTTTTTAGGGTTAGGTTTAGAACTCAATAAAGCACTAGGTTTAGGGCTTGGTGTAGCATTAAGGTATTGGTTTAGTTTAAGTGTTAGGTGTAGGGTTATGGCTCGGATATTTTTTAGTGCTAGGGTAGGTTTAAGGCTAGTTTTCCAATTAGCATTAGGGTTAATGCTAGTGTTAGGGTGAGGTTTAAGTTTACTTTTAGGGTTAGATTCAGGTTTAGGGCTAGGGAGAAGTTTAGGGCTAGGGTTTGCACTAGTGATAGGGCTAGGTTTTGGGTTATCAGAAAGGATAGGTTTAAAATTAGGGATATGGCTAGGGAAAGAGTTAGAATTAGTCTCAAGGCTAGGGATAGGGTTAGAATTTTGGGTTAGGAATAAGTAAGGGCTAGGATTAGCACTAAGGTTAGTGTTAGTGATAGGCCTAGGGTTAGGGATAGAGATAGGTTTAGAGTTAGGGTTAAGGTTAGAATTAGTTTTAGGGGAAGGGATGAGTTTATAGCTAGGTTTAGGGCTTGGGATAGGGTTCAGTTTAGGATGTAAATTAGGTTTAGGTCTAGGATGAGGGTTTCTGTTAGGGCTGGGAATTGGATTATGACTAGGGCTAATGTCAAATCTAGGTTTATGGTTACGTTTAGTTTTAGGATTAGTTATGGCTCTTTCTAGTGTAAGTGTTAGATTTAGTGTAATGGCAAGGATTAGAGCTAAGTATATTATTAGGGTAAGGGTCGGAGTAGGGTTTGGTTTAGGTTAAGGTTTAGGGTTAAACCTTGTATTAGCATTTGGGTTGTTGCAGTAATTCACTCGCAGGTTAGTATGAGAAAGAAAGAAGTAGCCGAGCAAGCAAAGCAGCAGCAGAAAAAAAAAATAAAAATAAAAAGTCCTTTATTGTATACAAGCAATCTTTTTATAGTATTGTGATCAAAGAAGGAAGCCTTCCAACAGCAATAAATCTGGTCTTTCAGCTAGTTAAACATATCATTCAGAAGTTTTACTTTCTAATCAGAAGTGTCCCATTTCTCATGGCTAAACTACTCTCAGCCTAGAGCATGCAGAGCTCTGCTCTTGTTAAGAAAAGATAATAAAATTTTTCTCAGGGCCCTCCTACCCACTTGTCAGAACATCCCATTTGCAGGCAAGTCCTCCCAAGAATAGCAGACTCCCCATTTTCAAGCATGTTCGCTGTTACCTTATCTAAACTTTGATGGAGCCTCTTGTTTGTGAGCAGGCCCTCCCAAGGACAGCATGTCTGCTGTTACCTATCTATACCTTGACAGAATATCCTGTTTGCAGGCAGACTCCATCAAGGACAGTAATAGTAACACAGTCAAATCTTATGCTCTACAAGGATTAGGGTTAGGGTTAGGATAAAGGATAGGGTTAGTGGTAGCAATAGGGTTAGCATTAGGCCTAAGGTTAGCATTTGGTTAGGCTTATTTTTAAAGTAAAGTTAGAGCTAAGGTTATGGCTAGGGTTAAGTTTCAGATTAGGGCCTGTGTTAGGGTTAGGCCTAGGGTTAGTGTTAGGGTTAGACTTATTATAAGTTTTAGCATTTGAGCTAGGGTTAGAGATAGGGCAAGCATTAGGGTTAGTGTCAGGTCTAGGGTTACAGTTAGGGTTACGATTAGGGCTAGGTTTAGGGCTCAGATAAGGTCTAGGTTTTGTGTGAGGTTTATGGCTAGTGTTAGGGCTATGGTTAATGTAGGAGCTAGGGTTATGGTTATGGCTAGTTTTAGGGTTAATGTTAATGTTTTAAAATAACTAAGAAACAAGCTAGACAAATAATAAAACAATGTCAAAATTGTGTGACCTTTTTACCACAAGTTAATCTTCAAGTCAATCCTAGAGGATTGATACCTAACCATATTTGGCAGATGGACGTCACATACTTGCCAGAATTTGGAAAATTAATCTATTTGAATGTTACAGTTGATACTTCTTCTGGATTTTTGATGGGCTTCCTTCATGCCAGAGAAAAAAACTAAAGATGTTATAGCTAATTGCTTACAAAATTTTGCCACTGTGGGCGTTCCAAAACAGTTAAAAACAGATAATGCCCCTGGTTATACTTCTACCTTTTTTAAACAATTTTGCTCATCATTTGGCATTACTTATATAATAAGAATTTCATACAATGCACAGTGACAAGGTATAGTTGAAAGAGCTCATCAAACTATTAAAATGTACTTATTAAAGCAAAAAGATGGAATTGGGAAGGGGTATATATTTCCCAAGGATAAACTTAAAATAACCCTTTTTACTCTAAACTTTTTAAATTTGGATTCATTAGTTCTTAGTGCTGTGGAAAGGCATATGTGTCCAAAAAATGTGCATAAGCTCAAGGTACTTTGAAAGGATTCTAACAGGACAATGGAAAGGTCCTGACCCAGTAATTGTCTGGAGTCGTGGGTTTGTTTTTGTGTTTCCACAGGGAGAACAGCAGCCCATTTGGATTCCAGAGAGATTAATCAAGGTGATTTGGATTACAGAGAGATTAACTAAAGCGATTTCTACAGATCAAAAATAAGATGATTTGGCTCAAATCCATAACAGCTGATATCCAAAACTCCAGTTTGGCTATTGTTACATCTGCCACAGAACCAGGATGCTTTTTTCAATATCTATTTTATAATTGCCTTTTCCCACATCATGAAGTTCTATTTTGTTTTTTGAGCTCATACAGACCTAGGTTAATGTTTTGCTGATCAGTTCTATTTTTTGACTATAGAGTTTTTGAACATTGCAATGGATATTTCACCTGTAAAAAGTTATGAGGCCTTTACTATTATGTTATGTGTTGTATGCATTATATTATGTGTGCACACTTGTGTTTTGTGTAATATGTTTGAATCTACATATGTCAATATATCATATATGATGAGCGCTCATGAAGAAAAAGGATCCACATATTTTATTTTTATTCACGTGATTTAAATGGTTTAATTTAAATTGGGTAAACAACTGTTGAGGTTTGTTTTAATATGTGAACAAAAAAAGGAGATTAACAGATTTGTTTGTTTACTTTCACCTTTCCTTTTCATTATATTTAATAATTCTGTTCAAGATAATGTAAACTGTTCAGAAAATTGTTTTCTTTTAGTGCCTTCTGGAATGTTACATAATTTTTTTTCTTTAGCCATTATTGCCAGAATTTCTATCTTCATCCCAGTGCCAGTGAAGACAAAGATAAAACCAATCTACAGCTTATGCAATAGCCATCACTGAACTGTTTGCAGAATTTGCCTGGACTATGTATCACTTGTATGCATTGTGAACTCACCTGTATGCACTGTGAACTATCTGTTGGTGCAGCGACTTGTGGTACTATTGGGGTATTTTTTGCTGATGATGTCATAGGTGGTGCAATTTTTCCAAAAGGAGCCGTCAATTGGCTTGGTGTATCTTCCTCCCTTCTGCTTGTCTTGATCATTCAGCTAAAATTTGGGGGCCAACAGAGGTGAGGCAAAGAACCTCACCCCCCTACTGGTATAAAGACCTCTCCACAGGTGTGGCTGTATACTGGACCAATAGTCAGTGACGGGTAAGATCCAATTGCAATGGTACCAACCTAAGACAGGATTCTGACACCTTGAGGTCAGCTCATCCGATAATGGTTAAGCACCATATGTACTATTGGACAACCTAAGGCAGGCACGGTCCCTAAGCCACATGCTTGTTGTTTAAACAGAGAGGGGGAGATGTTGAAAGCCACAGCCGAAGGAGCCCCAGCAAACTTGCAGCTGCCAGCAAACTTCCAGCTTCCGGCTGATAATTGGCTCACAGCAGCCCCAGCAACATCTAACTGATTGGCTTCTCTGTGGGGATGTTCATTGGAGATGCTCATTGAGCTGTTTCCCCACCCTTTCAGACTGCCAGCTGATTATTGTCTCACAGCGGCCCCAGCAACATCTAGCTGATTGACTCCTTTGCAGTGTTGCTCCTTGAGCTGTTTCCCTGCCCTTTCAGACCACGGAGCTGCTCATTGGGGGAATTTTTGGCTCCAACCACGCGACCCAGATAATCGTCCTCAAGACCAGGAGGATTGTGGGAGGTGGTGAGGCTTGTGTTCGTGTGAGAGGCTTGTGGGAAGCCGGTGGTTGAAGTTGGGCTCTGAGGGTTTTTCCTGAGGAGCTGTTTTGTTTGGCATGTGTGGTTCTAAAAATAAAGTTCATTTCTTTTGAAAAGTGGCTCCTGAATTGTGCCCAGCCAGACTGCGGCAGCTAGTTTTAGGGTTAATGTTATGGATACATCTAGTGTTAGGTTTTGGGTTAGCCTAAGGATTAGAGCTAGGGTTTATGTTAGAGTAATTGTCATTGTTTGGGTTAGGGTTAGGTACAAGTTTAGGGTCACATTAAGGACTAGCATAGGGTTAGTCTTTGTGTTATGTTAAGGGATATTTGTAGGTCTAGTGCTAGGTTTTTCTTTAGGGCTAACGCTAGATTTATGACTCTATATAAGATTATGTTTGTTCTATTGCTGTTAGGTTTAGGTATAGGTTTACTAGTAGGGTAGAGTTATGGTTTGCTTTAGGGTTTGGGTCAGGTTTAGATCTAGGGTTAGTGTTAAGGTCAGAGTAAGGGTCAGGGTTAGGATGAGGGTTTGAGTTAAGTTTAGAGCTTGAATGAGGGCAGGGTTAGGACTAGTAATGGAGCTATTATTTGGGCTAGGCCAAAGATTAGGTTTGGAACTAGGGTAGCATTAGGGTAAGGGTTTGGCTTAGGAAAAAATATGGTTAGAGATAGGGTTAGGTACTTCAAGAGGAAAAAAAGCATAGAGATTGCACTGAGAATTAATTGTGTCATGTTTCAAGCACTTAGCACAAACCATGTTTGATTTAAAGTTCCAACTGCATCGAACACTAGAGGGGAAAACAAAGTGAAACCTAAAAATTCAAACTATTTCTGCAAACGAATGCTTCAACCTAGAAGAAAGAAATTTGAGGAGCCTAGTGCAACCACAATACCAATTGTTCCTGCCAAGTATCAATAAAATTGGGTGAAAAAATATTATCTGTGATTTCAATAAACTGAGAGTTCTATGGAAAATTGGCAAATGCTTTCAAAGGAAAGTGTTTTATAACAGCCTCTCATTGGGCTAATTCAAGAGAGAGCAAAGCATAGAGAGCACACTGAGAAGTAACTGAGTGTGTGAAGTTTCATGCAGATAGCACAAACTGTGTTTGATTTAGAGTTTCAACTGCATTGATCTGTAGTAGGGAAAATGAAGTGAAACCTAAAAATTCAAAGTGTTCCTGCAAGGAAAAAAGAAAAACAACCCCGAACACTAACACTAACCCTGACACTTAACATAACCCTAACCCTAAACCTAACTCTAACCCTAACCCTAAACTTAACCATATCCAAAAACCTAAAACTAGGACTAACACTAACACTAACCCTAAACCTAACCCAACACTAAACCTAACCCTAAACAAACGCTAACAGTAACCCTAACTGTAACTGTAAACCAAAAAACTAACCCAAAAATTTATACTAACACTACCACTAATACTAATTCTAACCCTAACTGTAAGCCTACACAACACACTAACAAAAAACCTAACCCTAAAATAATCCTAACCCTAACGGTAACCATAATACTAACCCTATCCCTAATCCTAACCTTACCAACCTTAAACCTAACCCTAACACTAACCCTAAACCTAATCCTAACCATAATCCTAACACTAACACTAACCCTAACCCTAACCTAACCCTAACCCTAAATCTAACCTTAAACCTAACCCTAAAACTAACATAACTGTAAAACGAACCCTCACCCTAACCCTAACACTAACCATAACAATAGCCCTAATTCTAACCTTACATTAACCTTAACCAAACCTAACTCAAACACTAACCCAAACCCTAACCTTAACCCTAAACACAACCCTAGCCATAACCCTAATTCTAACACTAACCATAACACAATTCCTAATCCTAACCTACCTTTAACACTAACCCTAACATAACACTTATCATAACCCTAACCTTAACCCTAACTCTATCCTTAACCCTTCCCTAAACCTAACCCTAACCATAAAAACAACCCTAACACTAACATTAACTCTAAACCTGCAAATAACACTAACACTAAACTTAACCCAAAACCTAATGCTATCACTAATACTAACCCAAACATTAACCCTAAGACGAACCCTAAATGTAAATTTAACCCTAATCTAACCCTAACCCTAAACCTAAGAGTGACTCTAAAAAGAACCATAACTTAACATTATACTTAACCCTAACCCTAATCCTAACCCTAACACTAACCCTAATAATATACTTAAACCTAATTCTAACTCTAACTGTAACCCTTACCTTAACCCTAACCCTAACACATACCTTAACCCTGACCTTATCCATAACCTAATAATAACCCTAAGCCTAAACCTAATTCTAACCCTCACCCTAACCCTAACCCTAAACATACCACTAACCCTAACCTTAACCCTAACCCTAACCCTAACACAAAACTTAATGCTATCCCTAAATCTAACCCTAATTCTAACCCTAAGCCTAACCCTTACACTAAACCTATCCGTAACCCTAACCCTAAAAATAATTCTAAACATAACTCTAACCCTAACCCTAACACTTACCCTAACAATAACTATAAAAATAACACTTACACTAACACTAACCCTAACCATAACTGTAACCCTAAAACTAAATCTAACCCTAACCCTAACCCTACAACTTAGCCCTAACAAAAATTCTAATCCTAAGCCTAAACCTAACAAAAACACTAACCTTAATACTAACATAACCCTAAAACTAACTGTAACCCTATATTTAATTCTAAAACTCACCCTAAAGCTAACCCTAACCCTAATATTTACTGTAACCCTAATATTTACTCTAACCCTAATGCTAAACCTAATCCTCACACTTTACCGTAACACTCACTGTAACCCTAACCCTCACACTAACACTAACCTAACTCTAACCCTAAACTAACACTAACACTAACACTAACCCTAAACCTATCCATAACACTATCACTAACACTAACCCTAAACCTATTCATAACATTATCACTAACCCTAACCCTAACTCTAACAATAACATTAATCCTAACCCTAACACTATCACTAATCCTAAACCTAACCCTAAACAAAACTTTCATCCTATGTGTAACCCTAAACTTAATACTAACTCTGATCCTAACACAAACTCTAACAGTAAACCTAACACTAACTCATACCCAAACCTAATCTTAAACCCTAATCCTAATCGTAAACCTATCCCTAACACTAACTATAATGCTAACCCTAACCCAAACCCTAACACTAACACAAACTCTATCTATAACCCTAAACCTAACCCTAAAAATAGCCCTAACCCTAATCCTAATCCTAACCGTCACTCTAAACTGCCAAGGCCAATGTCTCGGCTTGGCACCAGAATCACGAGGCACTCACAGCTTTGTAGGTTCAAACAGCAATTCTTTATTCCTGCTCTCACACCGCCTCCACACAGGTCCAGGGGCAAACGTGTTCTGCTGTCACCCGCACAATTCACCTACTCCACAAGGCTATCTCCAAATCCCATTTTAATCTCACGAGAACTCAACGGGAACAAGCAGCAGGAACACCCTAATCCCAGCAATAATCTTCAACCGCCAACTTCCCTAAAACCCATTATCTTAAACTGGCAACGCCTTAAACTCAAGGAGCCGGTTACTTCCTCAAACCTGATCAGCTCTAAACCCGGATCTGCCTTGGTCCTTGAGCAAGGTCACCTCATTAAAGCATGCATGCAATGTCCCATCAAATGTCCTCTAAGCAGCATGGGGTATGCTTGGCAAGGAAATTTCGATGCGTCATTCCTACTTGGTAATGGCCCTCAGCATCTCCCCCCTTCTGATTAATTAAACAACAAGCAATGTGGCTTAGGACCGTGCCTGGTAGGTTGTCCAATTCAACATGTGGTTCTTACCCGTCATGGGAGAACTGACCTTTACACGTCAATTTCCTGTCTTAGGTTGAATCCACTGCAATCAGATCAACCCGTCGCTGACTACCGGTCCAGCATTCAGCCATGCTTGTGGATTGGCCTAAGCACCAGTGGGGGGGTGAGGTTCTTGCCTCACCTCTGTTGGCCCCCAAATTTAACCTTGGTGCCAGTGGGGGGGTGAGGTTCTTGCCTCACCTCTGTTGGCCCCCAAATTTAGGCCATCACTAGTAGAAGGGAGGAAGATACAGAAATGCCACGACACCAAGCCAATTGACGGCTCCTTTGGAAAAATTGCATCACTGGTGACACCATCAGCAAAGATGTCAGCATTACCACAATTAACATGGGGTGCGCTGGCAAGGAAATTGCATCACTGGTGACACCATCAGCAAAAATATGCCAGCAGTACCACAATTCGCTGCACCAGACGATAGTTCACAATGCATGCAACTGATATATAGTCCAGGCAAGTTCTGCAGGCAGTTCAAATCGGAGGAGTCTATCAATATGTCCATTTCCTCCCAAAGTAAATCAAGTCCTTGATTGAGCATTACTTGTTGAGTTATATTCATTGATGCATCAGTTTATACAGTTTACTGTGGTAGCTATCATAGAAGCTGTAGTTTGGTTTTCTTTGTCTTCACCGGCACTGGGATGGAGATGGGAATTCTGGCAATGATGTTAAAGAGACATTATCCTGAACAGAATTATTAAATATGATGAAAAGGAAAAGTGAAAGTAAACAAACAGATCTGTTAATCACCTTTAAAAACAATAGTAAGCAAACAGATCTGTTAATCACCTTTGAAAGCAATCATTAACAGCTGTTTACCTAATTTAAATTAATAAGCAAACAGATCTGTTAACCACCTTTGAAAACAATCATTAACAGCTGTTTACCTAATTTAAATTAAACCACTTAAATCACGTGAATAAAAAAAAGAAAATTCGGATCCATTTTTTCATGAGTGCTCCTCATATAAAAATATGGACATACACACATACTGACATGCAACACAAAACAGTGCAGACATAACATACAACACATAAGACAATAATAACGGCCTTGTAGCTTTACCTATGTAAAATCTCCATTGCAATGTTTAAAAACTCCACAGTCAAAAAAATAAAACACAGTCAAAAAACAAAACTGATCAGAAAAACATTAACCTAGGTTTGTATGAGCTCAAAAAATAAAATAGAACTTTATGATGTGGGAAAAAGCAATAATAAAATAGATATTGAAAAAAAGCACCGTGATTAATCACTGTCGCAGATGTAAGAATAGCCAAGCTGGAGCTCTGGATATCAGCTGTTATGGATTTCAGTCAAATCATCTTCTTTTTCTGTAGAAATTGTTTTGGTTAACCTCTCTGGAATCCAAATCGGCTGCTGTTCTCCCTGTGGGAACACACAAACGGAACCCCGACTCCAGACAATAACTGGGTCGGGACCTTTCCATTGTCCTGTTAGAATATCTTTCCAAAGTACCTTAGGCTTATGTACATTTTTCGGATACATATGTCTTTCCGCAGCACTAAGTCCTGATGAATCCAAATTTAGAAAGTTTAGAGTAAAAAGAGTTATTTTAAGTTTATCTTTGGGGGATATATACCCCTTTCCAATTCCCTCTTTTTGCTTTAATAGGTACGTTTTAATAGTTTGATGAGCTCTTTCAACTATGCCTTGTCCCTGTGGATTGTATGGGATTCCTGTTATATGAGTAATACCAAATGATGAGCAAAATTGTTTAAAAGATTTAGACGTATAACCAGGACCGTTATCAGTTTTTAACTGTTTAGGAACACCCACAGTGGCAAAATTTTGTAAGCAATGAGCTATAACATCTTTAGTTTTTTCTCCGGCATGAAGGGAGCCCATCAAAAATCCGGAAGAAGTATCAACTGTAACATGTAAATATTTTAATTTTCCAAATTCTGGCAAGTGTGTGACGTCCATCTGCCAAATATGGTTAGGTATCAGTCCTTTAGGATTGACTCCAAGATTAACTTGTGGTAAAAAGGTCACACAATTTTGACATTGTTTTATTATATGCCTGGCTTGTTCTTTAGTTATTTTAAAACGCTTTTGTAAAGTATTAGCATTAACATGAAACCTTTTATGAAAATTTGTAGCTTCTTCTACAGTAGAAAAAATATGTATATCATGTGTAGTTTTATCTGCTAAATCATTGCCCAAACTAAGGGCTCCAGGCAATCCTGTATGTGCCCTGATATGTCCTATAAAGAATGGATCTTTTCTATCCCAGATTAGACTTTGTATAGTGGAAAACAAAGAGAAAACAGTAGAGGAAGAAGAAATCCTACCAGCATCTTCAAGGGATGTTATAGCATTAACTACATACTGGCTATCAGAGAATAAATTAAATACAGAATCTTTGAACATCACAAAATCTTGTAGAACTGCATTAAGCTCTACCTTTTGAGCTGACTGTTTGGGAACTAAAAATGTAAAAGTTTGATCAGGGGTAACTACTGCAGCTGTACCATTATTAGACCCATCAGTGAATATATTTGGAGCATTCATGATAGGTGTTTTTCTTGTCATTTTAGGAAAAACTACAGGATGCTTAGACCAAAAAGACAACAAAGAATTAGATGGTAAATGATTATCAAATGAAACATTCGATTTACACATGATTATTGCCTAAGTATTTAATTCATTAGCTAACTCATCAATTTGCTCCATAGTATATGGAGTAATAATTTTATTGGGAGAAATTCCAAACACTGTCTTTGCTGCTCTTATACCTTTGAGTATTAATTGTCCTACAGCCTCAGGATACCTAGTAAGAATAGTGTTAGGAGAATAAGATAAATGTATCCACAATAATGGACCTTCCTGCCAAAATACTCCTGTAGGAATATTTCTTGTTGGTAGTACAATAAATAATAAAGGCAAACTTATATCAATTCTATCTAAATGCATATTTTCCATATATGTCTCAATAATTTTTAATGCCTTTCTAGCTTTAGGAGTTAACATTCGGGGTGAATTTGGATCTGATGGACCTTTTAGAATATCAAATAAAGGTCCCAACTCTCCTGTTGGTATGCCTAGATAAGGCCTTATCCAATTTATATCTCCCAACAACTTTTGAAAGTCATTAAGTGATTTGAGTTGATCTACTCGTATTTGAATTTTAGGTGGACGGACCATGGTTGAGGATAATAGAACTCCTAAATAATTAATTGGAAAATTTAATTGTACTTTGTCTATTCCTATCTCTAGATTATAATTTTTTAACAAGTTTGTAAGTGTGGCATAACATTCCAGCAATGTGTTTTTATCTTTATGTGCCAATAATACATCATCCATATAGTGAAATATTTTTAGTTCAGGATTTTGATTTCTAAGTGGCTGGATTGCTTTATTAACATATATTTGACACATAGTTGGACTGTTAGCCATTCCTTGAGGGAGTATTTTCCATTCATATCTCTCATCAGGACCTTCATGATTTAATGCAGGGATAGTAAATGCAAAACGTGGACTATCCTCGGAATGAATTGGAATCGAAAAAAAGCAATCTTTAATGTCTATAGCTAAAACATGCCACGTTTTTGGTAAAGCAGACAATTGAGGAATCCCTGATTGAGCAGGTCCCATAATGACCATTTCATTATTAATTGCTCTTAAATCTTGTAATAATCTCCATTTACCCGATTTCTTTTTGATAACAAAAATGGGAGTATTATGAGGAGATATGGAAGGTTGTAAATGTCCTTCCGCTAATTGTTGTTTGACCAGATCATGGGCTACTTTTATCTTTTCTTTAGTCAGGGGCCACTGAGGAACCCACACTGGTCTTTCTGATTTCCAAGTAATTTTGATTGTCTCAGTGGCCCTTTTTGAAAATCCAACCCATTTCTGTCTGTTCCTTGATCTATTTGAATTGGCGCTGCTATACCTTGTTCTTGTTTTCCTAATCTTTTTTCTTTCCTGATACCTTGTCTAGCCCTAGTAGTGGGCGTATTAGGATTGATGTTATTTGTTAACATCAAACCTAGTTGATCTAGGACATCTCGTCCCCATAAATTAATAGGAAGGTGATCCAAAACATATGGCTGTATAGTTCCTTCACATCCTTCAGAATCCTTCCAATCTAATACCATAGCACTTCTATGGGGATTAGTCGCCACTCCTAGGCCTCGAAGCGTTTGAGTGGCTTGTTGTAATGGCCAATGTTTTGGCCATTCTTGAAGAGATATGATGCTAAGGTCAGCACCTGTGTCCAGCAGTCCATTAAAGTCACGACCCTGAATATTTAGTTTTAACATTGGGCGAGAATCTAAATTTAAAGACAACATAGCCCAATCTACACCTGTGGAGCCTAATCCCTTGGAACCTCTTTCTACATTAAGACTAGAGAACTTATTATGTAGGCTGGGTAGTATTAACAACTGTGCTATTCTATCTCCAGGTGAAATTACTGATATACCTCCTGGAGAACTAGCTATAATTTTTATTTCACCTACATAATTGGGATCAATTACCCCAGGACTTATCATAAGTCCTTTTAATGTAGATGAACTATGTCCCAACAATAAGCCTACTGTTCCTTGGGGAAGAGGTCCTTTTACTCCTGTAGGAATGATTTGAACTCCCATCTCTGGAGTTAATACTGCTCTGGCAGAGGCGCAGATGTCCAACCCTGTGCTCCCTCGGGTTTGTCTGATGAGGGATTTAATGGACAATGTGTCCTGGGCACCACCCTGATGGGGTTGCTGGGTTCCTCCACTGCCCCGTATATTTGTGGTTGTGGGCCCCGGAGCATTGGGCCCCCCGGTCCGTTTTTTGGCAATGAAGCCTGGTGCCTTTCTCCACGATATCGTGGGTAAATATCTGATCCTTGTCCGTTTTTTGATAAGGGAGTACCTTCTATGGTGGTTTGAGAACGGCATTCATTAGCCCAATGTCTCCCTCTACGGCATCGTGGGAAAATACCCGGTATTCTATTCCTTTGATTTCTAGTTTTGTTAAACCCTCCTCTTATGGGGCAACTCCTTTTAAAATGTCCTGTTTGTTCACAATTATAGCATGTTTCTAGCCTGGCATCTAAAGCCTGTTGTACTGCAGCTGCCAAGACTTGCCCTTGTTCATAAACATCTCTACATAATTTAATATATGTGTTTAAATCTTCATGTCTCCATGGTCTAATAACCTCTCTGCAGCAACGAGTTGCTTGGTCATAAGCCAGTTGTTTTATTAATGGCATTGCTTGTTCTGTGTCACCAAAAATTTTGGCAGCCGTTTGAATAAGCCTATCTACAAAGTCAGCGTAAGGTTCATTAGGTCTCTGTATTACCTTAGATAGCTGACCTTGTAAATCTCCATGTCCTTGTAAAGTCTTCCATGCCCTAACTTCGTCTGCAGCAATCTGTACATATACAGCAGGATCATATTCCATTTGTTGCCGCTGACCCTCATAAGGTCCCCTTCCTAATAACATTTCAAGACTTCTTTGAGGGTAACCGGCTGCTGCATTTCGCCTAGCTGTCTCCATGCAAAATTCCTCATTGGCAACCTTCCATAACAAATATTGTCCTCCATTTAGCACAGATTTACACATGCTAGCCCAATCTGCTGGCGTCATGTCCAAGTTAGTAATGGACTCCACCATGCTTACCGTGAAGGGGGCTTGAGGACCATAGGTTGTTACAGCCTCCTTTAACTGCTTCACTGTTTTAAATTCTAAAACACGGTGAATTCGCCGCCCTCCTGCCTGTTCAAATACAGGGCATGCTAATCTTTGAGGTCCTGTCTCAGGATCCCATCTATCAACTACGGGGTTTGAGGGCCACTCAGCTGTCTCCATCGGTGGGGCTGTTGGTTGAATTACACCCTCTGGTAAAACGGAGTTAGTAACAGCCTCTTGTTGTGGCCTTTTTCCTAATAAACCCTTTTCCTTTAAATTTTCTCCCTTTCTCTGACTAGCTCGAGAGACCTTCTCTTTTGCTTGATCTAAAATGTCTTCCTCCATGGTCTGAATCTCTAACAATTTACTTAACACTTTTTCGGCTTCTTTTTTAATAATTTCTAATCTTCTATAAAGATAACGCAACCCAATAAGATAACACAAAACAAAACCACAACTGAATGAAACAAAAACTGAATAAAAATTCACTGTATCAATTTTCTCTTTCTCGGGGCTAACAAACTTCAAACCTTGAGCCAACCATTTTTCCCAGTTTGCCTGAGAAATTTCTAGGGATAGGCAGCTTGAAACAAAAATGAAATAAATCAAAACAAGAACACATTGTTTTTTGAAATGGTCACCCATTCTCTCACCTTCCCTCAGGGGCGAGCGATTTTACTCACCTCCAAATTTCAGACGTTCCGCGTACAGGCCACCAAAATGCCAAGGCCAATGTCTTGGCTTGGCACCAGAATCACGAGGCACTCACAGCTTTGTAGGTTCAAACAGCAATTCTTTATTCCTGCTCTCACACCGCCTCCACAAAGGTCCAGGGGCAAACGTGTTCTGCTGTCACCAGCACAATTCACCTACTCCACGAGGCTATCTCCAAATCCCATTTTAATCTCACGAGAACTCAACGGGAACAAGCAGCAGGAACACCCTAATCCCAGCAATAATCTTCAACCGCCAACTTCCCTAAAACCCATTATCTTAAACTGGCAACGCCTTAAACTCAAGGAGCCGGTTACTTCCTCAAACCTGATCAGCTCTAAACCCGGATCTGCCTTGGTCCTTGAGCAAGGTCACCTCATTAAAGCATGCATGCAATGTCCCATCAAATGTCCTCTAAGCAGCATGGGGTACGCTTGGCAAGAAAATTTCGATGCGTCATTCCTACTTGGTAATGGCCCTCAGCAATAAACCTAACTCTAAATCTAACTAAACCCCTAAAACCCTAACCGTAACCTAACCTTAACCCTAACCCTAACACTAACTTTAACCCTTTCCCTAACCCTAATACTAACACTAACCCTAACCCTAACCCTAATTTGTATCCTAACCAAGAATGAAACCCTAACCCTAACCCAAAACCTAACACATACCCTAATCCTAAATGTATCCTTAATCCTAAGGTTAACTCTAACCCAAGTATAAACCCTAACACTAACCCTAACACTAAATCTAAACCTAACCATAAACCAATACCTAACCTTAACCCTAACACTAACCCTAACCCAAACCCAAACAATAAATCTAACCCTAACCTTTACGAAAACCATAAACTTTACCCTACTACGAACACTTACCTAACCCTAAACTGAAACCTAACACTAACCTAACACTAAACCTAACCATAACTATAACCCTAAAACAAACACTAACCTAACTCTAATCCTAACTTTTAATCTAATCCTTAACTAAACCATTACCTTTACACTTACACTAACCCTGATGCTATACCTAACCTTAACCCTGAAACTAAACTCTAACCCTAAACTAATCCCTAACCCTAAAACTCACCCTAACCCTAACCCTAAAAGTAACACCAACCCTAACCCTAATTGTAATCCTAACACTAACTTTAAAAATATTCTTAACCCTAACATGATTCCTAACTCTTATATTAACATTAACACTTAACCTACCTCTAAATCTAACACTAACCCTAACACTAATCCTAACCCTAACCCTAAGATGAACCATAATCCTAACACTAACCCTGACCCTAACCCAAACACTAATGATTAACCTAACCCTAACCCTAACACTAAAACTAATCCTAACCATAATTCTAACATTAATCCTAACACTAACCCTAATGCAAAATCTAACACTAACACTAAAACTAAGCCTTACTCTAATCCTAATCGTAACCCTAAAACTACCCTAACCCTAAGCCTAACATACACTATTTTAACCGTAAAAGTGACCTTAACCCTAACCATAATCCTAACATTAACCCTAACCCTCGCTGTAATCCTAACTGGAATCCTATCCCTATCACTAAACTTAACCATAAGAAAATTCTAACAGTAACTCTAACACTAACCCTAAACCTAAAATTAACTTAAATGTTAAACCTAACACTATCCCTAGTCCTAAAACTAACCCTAACACTAAAACTAACTCTACTTTTATACATAAACTTAAACCTTACCCTAACCCTAACACTAACCAAAACACTAACCCTAATCCTAACACTAACCTTAACACTAAACCTAAACTTATCCATAACCCTAAACCAAACACTAACCCTAACCCTATCCCTAACCATAACACTAATCCTACACCTAACCCTAGTGCTAATCCTAATAATAACCATTACTCTAACCTGAAGCCTAACCATAACCGTAAACCTAAATATAACCCTAAAGGTAAGCCTAACACAAATCCTAAACCTAAACTTAACACTAGCCATAACTCTAACCCTAACCCTAACACTAACACTAAACATAACCCCAACCCTAACACTAACTCTAACCAAAACACAAACCATAACCGAAACATTTACCTTAACCCTAACCATAAACCTAATGCTAAACCTAACCCTAATCTTAACACAAACCCTAGCCCTATCCCTAACACTAACACTAACCCTTACACTAACATCATCCCTACGTCTAACTCTAACACTTAACCTAACACTAACCCTAAACCTAACCCCAACCCTAAACCTATCACTAAACCTAAACCTAAACCTCAACCTAAGCCTAACCCTAACACTAAATCTAACTCTAACCCTAATCCTAACCATATCCTTAACCTAACTGTAACACAAACCCTAACCCTAAACATAACTAAAACCCTAACACAAGTGCTTACTCTAAACCTAACTCTAAACTAACTTTAGGTCTAACCCTAATCCTTACCATAACCCTAAACCTAACCCTAACCCTAACACTAACACAACCCTAACCATAAACATATCCCTAACTCTAACAAAAACGCTAAACCAAACAGTAACCCTAAACCTAATCCTAACATGAACCCTAATATTAACCCTTAACCTAACACACATCCTAACTCTAACCATAACTCTAACCCTAACTCTAACCATAACTCTAACCCTAACTCTAACACTAATTCTACCCTTAACCCTAAAACTAACCATAACTCCAATCCTAAACCTAAAACTAACCTTAAACCTAACAATAACACTAACCCTAAAACAAAACCTAACAATAACGCTCACCCTAACTCTAAACCTAATATTAACTCCAACTCTAATCTTAACTGTAACTTTAAACCTAACCCTAACCCTAACAAAAAACTTAAGCCTAACGTTAACCCTAAAAAAATCTTAACCTAACCTTAACCCTTTCTCTAGCACTAAACCAAACCCTAACCCTAACTCTAAAAAAATCTGTAAACCTAACACAAACCCTAAAGCTAACCATAACCCTAACACCAACCTAACCCTAACCCTAATCCTAATCTACAACTTATCCTAACCTTAACCCTAAGGCTAACCCTAAAACTAACTTAAACGTAAATCTAATGAAAACCCTAACACTAATCCTACCCAAAACCTAATCATAAATCTAATCCTAACACCAAACTTAACTCTAACCCTAACCCAAAACTAACCCTAACACAAACTCTAACCTGAATGTTAAATGTAGATGTAACCCTAAATCTAATCTTAACTCTCACCCTAACCAAAACCCTAACACTAACCCTAACATTAACTCTAAGAAAAACTTCAACCCTAACACTAACACTAAACCTAACCCTAACCGTAACACGTACTCTATCCATAACCCAAACCCTAAACCTTACAGTTACCCTAACCCTAATCCTAAGCCTAAGCTTAACCCTAAACCAAACCCTAACACAAACGTAACCCTAACACTAATCCTAACACTAAACTGAACACTATCCCTAACACTAACACAAACTCTAACACTAATCCTAACCATAAACCTAACACTAACCCTAACCCCAACCCTAAACCTATCACAAACATTAACCCTAAACATATTCGTGAACCTGTCACAAACCCTAACCCTAAACCTAAACATAACCCTAACAATAAAACTAACCCTAATTATAACCCTAAACTAACAATAACACTGACCCTAACCCAAAACCTAACCATAAACATCCTAACCCTTAACTTAACAATAAACCTATCCCTAAACCTGATCCTAACACAAAATCTAAAAAAAACCCTAACCCTACCCGTAACACTAACCCTAAACCTACGCCTAACATTAACCCTAAACCTATCCCTAACCCTAACACTACCCATAACCCTAACCCTAACCCTAATACAATGACTAATATTAACCCTAATCTTAAATATAACCCTACTCTAACCCTAAAACTCAACCTAACTTTATCCCTAAAACTAACCCTAAACCTAAACCAAATCCTAATCCTAAAATTAACCCTAAACCTAACCCTTACAATAACACTAAACCTAACCCTAAATCTTGCCCTAAAACAAACCCCAATCCTAACCTAACCATAACCCTAAACCTAACCCTAACTCTAAACCTTACCATAACCATAATCTTTACTCAACAACCTAACGATAACCTAACCCTTACCAAAAAAACCTAACAAAAACCTAACCATTACTTAAATCATAAAACTAAACTTAACCCTAATCCTAACACTAACAGTAAACCTAACCCCATCCCTAATTCTAAATCCAGCCATAAAACAAACAATACCCTAACCTAACCTAAACATAAACATAAACTTAACCCAATCACAAATCTAATCCTAACACAAACCTTACCCTAACCTACTCCTAAAGGTAACCCTAAACCTTACCCTTACTATAATTCTAAACCTAACCCTAACCCTAATAAAAACCCTAACCCTAACACTAACCCTAATCCTAAATCTAAACATAATCCTAATTCAAACTGTAAGCCAAACCCTAATAATACACATAACCCTAAGACAAACAATAACACTAAGCTTAAAACAAAACCTAAGCCTAACTCTAACACTCACCCTAAACCTAATTGTAACCCAAAACCTAACACTAAATCTAAACCTAACCCTAACTGTAACCCTAAACATTAACCTAATTCTAAAATAAACCCGAACACTAACCCTAACCCTAACCTGAACACTAAACTTAACCCTGATCGTAACACTAATCCTAAACCTAACCCTTACCATAACTCATGCCCTAACCTTAACCCTAACACAAACCATAACACTAACACTAACCCTAAACTTAACTCTAACTCTAACTCTA
This sequence comes from Ictidomys tridecemlineatus, assembly GCF_052094955.1. Classification (NCBI taxonomy): domain Eukaryota; kingdom Metazoa; phylum Chordata; class Mammalia; order Rodentia; family Sciuridae; genus Ictidomys; species Ictidomys tridecemlineatus. The sequence continues at coordinate 130,488,054 of NC_135484.1, forward strand.
ATTTGAACTGTATTTCTACCCCTAACATTAACCCTAACCTTAAGACAATCCCTAACACTAACCCTAAACCTAATCATAACCCAAACGCTAACACTAACTCTAACCCTAACTGTAACCATAAACATTACCCTAACCCTAAACTTAACTCAAACACTAACCCTAACTATAACCCTAACCATAAAACTAACACTAACATTAACCTTAAACCTAATGCTAAACCTCAAATATACCTTATCTATAACCCAAATTCTAATTCTAACCCTAACACTAATTCTAAACCTAACCCTAACCCTAACCTTAACCCTACACCTAACCATAACCCTAAACCTAACACAAACTATAACCGCAACCATAATTATAAACCAAACCCTATTTTTACCCTAAAACTTACCTAACCGTAACGTAACCCTAACACTAACCCTAACACTAATCCTAATACTAACCTGAACCCGAACCCTTACCCTATCACTCACCGTAACCCGAAACAAAACCCTAAACCTAACACTATTGCTAGCCCTAACTCTAACACTAACCCTAACTCTAACCATGACATTAAATCTAACCCTAAAAGTAACCCTAACACTAACGCTAACTCTAAACCTAACATTTAACCTAACCATAAACCTGTTTGTAATTTTAACACTAAGTCCAAACCTAACCCTAATCCTTACATTAACCTTAGCCATAACACTAACCCTAACTGTAACCCTAAACATTACCCTAATTCTAAATGTAACTTGAAAACTAACCCTAACTCTAACCCTAATCCTAACACTTACCCTAACACTAATCTTAAACCTAACACTAACCCTAAAAATTACCCTATCCCTAACCCTAACCCTAATGCTAACCCTAACACTAATTCTAAACCTAACCCTAACACTAACCCGAACACTTACCCTAACTCTAACCATAACACTAACTCTAACCCTAAATGTAACCCTAACACTAAGGCTAACTCTAATCCTAACTTTAATCTAACCGTAAACCTATTTGCAATTCTAATCATAACTTTAAGCATAACCAAATCCCTAACACTAAACTTAGCCCTAACCCTAACACTAACCCTAAACCTAACACTAACAAACCCTAAAACTAACCTTAACACAAACCCTAACCCTAACAGTAACTTTAACTCAAACACTAATCATGATCCTAATCCGATACCTAAATGTAATCCTAACACTAAACTTAACCCTGATCCTAACACTAATCCTAAACCTAACCCTTACCATAACTCATGCCCTAACCTTAACCCTAACACAAACCATAACACTAACACTAACCCTGAACTTAACTCTAACCCTAACCCTACACTTACTCTTACCCTAACCCTAACCTAACAATAACCGTAACCCTAATTATAACCCTAAACCTATCCGTAACACTAACCCTAACTCTAACAATACATTAAACCTAAATCTAAGTATAACACTAACACAAACACTAATCTTAAACCTAACAATAACCCTAAACATAACACTAATCCTAACCCTAACCCCAACACGAATCCTCACCATAACACTATCCCTAAACCTAAACCTAACACTAACCCTAAAACTAAACATAATGCTAACACTAAATCTAAACCTAACCCTAATCCTAACCTTAACACTAACCATAAACCTAACGCTAACCCTAAGGCTAACCCTAACCCTAAAACTAACGTTACCCTAACCCTAACCCTAACCATAAACATAACACAAACCCTATAGCAAATATAACTCTAACCATAACCGAACACTAATCCTAAGCCTTACCGAAACCTAACCCTAACATTAAACCTAAACCTAATCCTAACACTCACCCTAACACTAATTCTAAAAGTAACACTAACTCTAATCATAACTCTAAACCTAACCCTAAACCTTACCTTAACCCTAACTCTAACACTAACACTAACCCAAACCCTAAACCTAATACCAATCCTAACAGTATCCCTAACCATTACTCTAACCTAACCCTAACTGTAAAACAAACCCTAACTCTAACCATAATCCTAAACCTAAACTTACCCGAATCTTAACACTTACCTAACACTAACCCTATTCTAACCCTAACCTTAATTTTAACTATAACCCTAAACTTAACCTAATCCAAACACTAATTCGAAGCCTAAAACTCACACTAATCCTTAGCCTAAACATAAACATTACCCTAACCATAAACCTAACTCTAACACGAACTCTTACCCTAACCCTATCAGTAGCCCTAACCCTTATGCTAAACCCTAACCCTAAACCTAACCCTAAACCTAACTCTAACCCTAACCCTAACCCTAAACCTAACCCTAAAACCAACCTTAACACTAAACTGAACCCTAACCTAAAACTAACACTAATTTTAAAACTAACCCTAAACCAAACACTCATCCTAACCCTAACACTAACCCTAAACTTAACACTAACCCTAACCCTTACACTAACACTAACTATAAACCTAACCTGAAATCTTACCCTAACTGTAACCCTACCCCTAACATTAACCGTATCAATAATCCTAACCAAAACCCTAACACAAACCCTAACCCAAACCATAAACCTAACCCTAACCTAACCCTAACCCTAACCCTTACCTGTTCCTAACCCTAATTTTAACACTAACACTAACACTAAACCTAACCCTAATGGTAACCCTAACCATAATCTCAACCCTATCACTAAGCCTAACCCTAAACCGAATACTAACACTAACTTTAACACTAACCTTAAACTTAACTTTAACACTAACACTAACCGTAACCCCAACCAGAACAATAATCCTTATCCTACGCTTAACCCAAACACTAACCCTAACACAAATCCTAACCCTAACTCTAACCCTAACACAATACATAACCCTAACCCTAACACTAATCCTAACACTATCCCTAAACTTTACACTAACCCTAAGTCTGACACTAACCCTAACCCTACCTGGAAACCTAAACCTAACCATAACCCTAAGACTAACACTAATCCTGACCCTAACTCTTACTCTAACCCAAAACCAAACCCTAACCCTAACCCTAACTCCAACCCTAACCCTTATTCTAACACTAATTTTAACCCTAACCCAAAACCTAAAACTACCTCTAACCCTAACCCTAACCGTAACACTACACCTAACCCTAACCCTAAACCTAACACTAACCCCAAACATATACCTAATCCTAAACCTAACACTAGCACTAACCCTAACCCTAAACTTAACACTAATACTAACCCTAAGCATAACACGAACCCTAAACCTAACACTAACTGTAACCCTAAAATTAACCCTAATCAAAATAATAACACTAACCCTAATCCTAATCTGAAACCTAACACTAACCCTAACCATAACTCTAAACCTAAACCTAACTCTAACCCTAATCACAACCCTAAACCTATACCTAACTCTAACCCTAAGCATAACACTAACCCTAACTCTGAACCTAACCCTAAGCCTCTCCCTAACCCTAACCCTATCTCTAACACTCTCTATAAGCCTAACCATAACAAAAACCCTAAACCTAATTCTAACCCTAAGTGAAACATGTATCCTAAGCCTAAACCTAACCCATAACAAAAACTTATACCTAACCCTAACACTAAACCTAGCCCTAACCCTAACACGAACCCTAAGCCTAACCCTAACAGTAACCCTAACATAAACCCACAACCTAACGTAAACCTAACACAAACCGTAACCATAAACCTAACCTTAAGACAGGTCATAACTTATACCACAACCATAACCCTAACCTAAAATTAACCATAAACCTTACTTAACCTAACCCTATCCTTTACCCTAACACTAACCCTAATCCTAACCCTAAAACTTACATAAACCTAACCCTATCCTTTACCCTAACACTAACCCTAATCCTAACCCTAAACCTAAATCTAACACTAACCTTAACCTTAACCCTAACCCTAACCATAACACTAACCCTAACCCAAACTCTATCCCTAACAGTATACCTAAACCTACCCTTAACTCTAAACATAACACTAACACTAATCCTAACCCTAACACTCACACTAACGCTAACCATAACCATAACATTAAACCTCACCCTAACACTAACCCTAACCCTAAACCTAACCCTAATTCTCACCCTAAAACTAACCCTAACCATAACACTAACACTAACCTTAAGCCTAACCCCAATTCTCACCCTAAAACTAACCCTAACCATAGTACTAACACTAACCTTAAACCTAAACCTAAATCTAACACTAACCCTAACCCTAATCATATCTCTAAACCTAACACAAACTATAACCCAAATCCTACAATAAACCCTAAAACTTACACAAACCTTGACCCTATAATTAAACCTAAATGTAAACCTAACCTTAACACTAATACTAAAACTAAACTTAACCCTATCACTACCACTAATCCTAAATCTACTTCTAATCCTAAAGCTAACCATAACCCTTACCCTAACACTAAGCCTAACCCTAACCTTAAAACTTAGCCTAACCCTATTCTTAACCCTCACATTAACCTTATACCTAACACTAACCCTAACTCTAATCCTAATTCAACCGTTAACCTAACCATAGGCTAACTCTAACCCTAAACCTAACACTCAACCTAACACAAACCATAACCATAACCCTAACACTAACCTTAAAACTAACTATAAACCTATCCCTAAATCTAACTCTTAAACTAATTCTAACCCTAACCCGATCTCTAACTCTGTTCCTCACCATAATTATAAAACTAAACCTAAACCTAACCCTAAGCCGTACCCTAACAACAACCCTAACTCTTACCTAATCCTAACCCTAAACCTACCTTTAACCCTAACCCTAAACCTATCATGAAACCTAGCCATAACCCTAACCCTAAACCTCACACTTATCCTAATTTTAGCACTAACCCTAAACCTATCCCTAAACCTAACACTAACACTAACCTTAATCCTAACCCTAACACTAACCCTATCCCTACTCTAAACCCTAACACTAACCCTAACCTTAACCCTACATCTAACGCTAATCCAACCATAACCCTAACACTATCCCTAATTCATTCCCTAACCTGAATTCAAACCTTATCCAAACAATAATCCTAGACCTAATCGAACCCAAACCCTAACCCTTATGTAACCATAACCATAACCTTAACACTAACCCTAATACTAACCTTAACCCCAAACCTAAACTAGCACTAAACCTAACCATAACCCTAATGCTAACCTAACCTTAACCCTAACCATAACTCTTACATTAACCTGAACAGTAACCCTAATTTTACCCTTAACTTTAAAACTAAATTTACACTAACCCTAACTCTAAATCTAATCCAACCATAACCATAACCATAACACAAACCATAACCTTAATCCTAACCCTACCTCTTACCCTAACCCTAAAAAAAAAACATAATCCTAAACCTAACACTAACCCTATCCCTAACACTATCCCTAAACCTAACCCTTACCCTAACCCTAACACTAACCCTAAACCTAAACCAAATAACACTAACTTTAACACTAACCCTAACCCTAACCCTAACACTAACACTAGCACTAACACTAACACTAACCTTAACTCTAAAATTACCCCTAATCCTAATCCTATAACAAAGCCAAAACCTAACATGAAACCAAATCCTAACACTAACCATAAATCTAACCTCAATGCTAACCCTAACATTATCCTAAATCTAATTGTTACCCTAACACTAATTCTAACCTTAAACCTAACCCTATCCCTAAAAGTAATCCTAAATATAACACTAACCCTATTACTAAAACTAACCCTAACACTAACACTAAAGCTCACCATAAATGTAACCCTAACCCTAACACTTACTCTAAACCTTCTAACACTAACCCTAAATCTAACTCTAATACAAACCCAAACAATAATCCTAACCCTAACTCTAACCCTAACTGTAATCCTAACTTAACCTTAACCATAAGCCTACACCTAACCTAACACTAACCCTAACCCTAATTCTAATGCGAACCCTAAATCTAATACTAACCGTTAACCTAACACTAGCAATAACCCTAGACTTAAGCCTAATCTTATGCTCGCCCCAGACCTAAACCTATCTCAAACTCTAACTCTTACCATAAACATAACCCTAACCCTAACACTAGCCCTGACGCCAGCCCTAACCCTCGCTCAAACCTAACAAGAGCTCAAATGCTAATACTTACCCTAAAACTATGTCTGACACTAACCCTAGGCCTAACCCTAATCCTATCCCTAATTGTAACCTTATCCCTCGCCCTAACATTAGCTCTAACACTATCCATTACCCTAAAGATGAACCTAACTCATATGCTAACCCTAGGCATAATGCTAACCCTAATACTAACACAAACCCTATCCAATACTCTAAATCTAACCTGAATCCTAAACCTAATGCTATCCCTTATCCTATCCATAACCCTAACCCTAAAGCTAATTCAATCCTTAACCCTAAAACTTAACCTAAACCAAACCCTACCTGGACAGTGACCCTAATAATATACCTAGCTTTAAACCTGACCCTTAAATAAACATAAGCCTTACAGTAGACCTAGCCATAACCTAACCCTAAAACTAACATTAACCATAAATCTAGACCTGACATTAGCCCTATCCCTAATTGTAGCCCTAGCTCTAACAAAAAACTTTCATCCTAGCACTAAACATAGCCTTAATTCTATCCCTATCACTCATACTAATTCTAACCCTTGCCCTAGCCCAAAACCTAGCTATAACCCCATTCCTTCCCCTAACCCTAAACCTAACCCTAAGCCTAACCTTCACAATAACCCTAGCCCTAAATCTAGCCCTAATTTAGCCCTAACCCTAAACCTAACCATAACCCTAGTCCTAAGATTAACTTTAACTCTTGCCCTAGCCCTATTTCTAGTTCCAACTCTATCCATTAATAACCCTAAAAGTAGCCTGCACCTTAGCCCTAAAGCTAGCTAAATCCCTGAACATATATATAACCATAACAATAAATCTAAGCTTAAACCTCACCATACAAGTAGCGCTAACACTATCACTAATACTAAATGTAGCCCTAGCTGCAAAATAAAACTGAAAAAGCCCTAACCCTAACCCTAACCAAACCATAATCCTAGACTTGACATTAGATCTATCTCAAATTATTACACAAACCCTTACACAAACCCTAATCCTACACCTAGCCTTAACCCTAGACCAAATTCGAGTCTATCTCTAACTCTGATCCATACCACTGATCCTGACTCTGATAAAAACACTAACCCTATCTATAATCATCACTGTAAAGGTAAACCTAATCTACACACTAGATTTAGGCATAATGCTAAATTTAACACTAGCCCTAATCATAACTCTAGTTCTAACATTAGCCATAGTCCTAAATAGCCTTAACCTGACTCAAAACCTAGACCTAATCAAAGCCCTAACCCTAGTTTAACCCTAGTGCTAACCCTAACTCTAGCCCTAACACTTAACCTAAACATAACCATAAACCTAAATCTTTACATAACCCGAAATCTAACCCAAATTATAGCCCTAATACTAACCATAATTCTAGCACTATCCCTAGGTCTAGGCTTACCCATTACCCTAACCATAACCCTAATCAAATTCTAACTCTAGGCCTAACACTAACCATACCTCTAACCTAACCAAAACACTAGCCCTAATTGTAGTTAAAATCCAATCTATTACCCTAACCATAACCCTAACTGAAATCTATCCCTAGGCCTAAACCGAACTTTATCCCTAACCCTAAACCTGTCAATTACTCTAAATCTAACCTTAACTTTAAACCTAACCATATCCATTATCCTAACCCTAATACTAACCCTAATGCTAATTTGAGCCCTAAGCCTAATCCTTAACCTAATTCATACCCTAACTCTGACTCTGACCCTAATAATACCCTTAGCTGTAAACCTGACCCTAAGCATCAACCTAAAACTTACAATAGACCTGCCCATAATCCTTAATCTAAAACTTCTTTTAACCATAACCCTAGACCTGACATTAGCCCTATCTCTAATCCTAGCCCTAACCCTAACACAAATTCAAGCCCAAATCGTATCCCTAAGCCTAGCCTTAATATTAACCCTAATATTAAACTTAGCCCTAACCCTAATTTTATGCTTTGCCCTAGCCCTAAATTTAGCAGTAACTTCATAACTTACCCAAACACTAATGCTAACCCTAACCCTAGCCCTAAATAAAAGCCTAAACCTACCATTAACCATAGCTCTAATCTAGCCCTAATTTAGCCATAAACCTAAACCTAACAATATCCCTAGCCCTAAGAATAACTCTAACTTTCGTCTTAGCACTATGCCTAGTTCTAACCCTATCCGTTACCACAACCCAAAACCTATCCCTTTTCCTAACCCCAACCCTAGCCCTAAACTTTATCCTAGCCCTAAACATGTTTCTAACTCTAACCTTAAGCCTAAAGTTCCCTCTAACACTAGCCCTAACCCAAATGCTAATTGAAAACTAGCCCTAACAATACCCTAGCCCTAAAACAAAATTGAGCCATAACCCTAGCCCTAACCCTTAACCTAAACAAAACCCTAAGCCTACACCTAGCCCTAAATATAGCCCTAATTTTAGTCTTAATTATAACCCTAGAAGTAACTCTGACCCTTACTCAGACCGTAACAGTAAGACTAGCTCTAAACATTGACCTAATGCTAACTCTAGAACTAGCCGTAATCGGAATCCTAATTCCATTAGTTGTAGCCCTAATGCTAACACAAATCCTAGCCCTATTCTCATCCCAAACCTAGGTTTAACCCTAAACCTAACCCTAACCCTAACCCTAACCCTAACCCTAACTTTACCTCTAACCCTATCTATTACTCTAAGCCAAACCCTCACCCTAATGCTACCCTAGGCCTAACCATAATCCTTAGTCTACCTCAAACCCTATCTCTTTTATTAGTCCTAACCCTAACCCTCATTCAAGCTCTAACCCTAACTCAAACCCTGACCCTTATTCTGACGCTTACACTTACCTAGGTTAAAACCTGACACAAAACCTAAAGCAAACCCTAACACTACCTCTACCAGTAAACATACATCTAAACCTAATAGTAACACTAGCACTAGACCAAAACTAATCCTAACTAGAGTCCTAAATCTAGCCTTAGCCCTAAGTGAAAACCTAGCACTAGTCCTAAAAATAACTATTAACTTAATTAATTCTACGTCTAAACCTAACTCAAATCCTTACCCTAATACAAACCCTCAGTATAAATCTGACCCTAAAACTAAAACTAGCCCTACCAGTAAACTTAAACCCAAACCTACCCCTAACATTAGCCCTAGACCTAAGCCTAATCTTAAATATAGCCATAACTGTAGACCTAGACCTAAAAAACCTGGGACCTATCCCTAACATAATCCTTAACCTAAAGCAAACACTAACCCTATCTATAGGCCTAACTCTAGTCCTAATTCTGGCTTTCACCTTAAACCTAACTCTAACTTGAACACTGACCCTAACACTAACAGTATTCCTAGCTCTAAACCTGAACCTAACCCAAAACCTAAACCTAACACTAGACATTGCCATAATTATAACCATTAAACTACCTCTAATCAGAACCGTAGATCTTACATTACACATAACCTTAACCCTGGGCCAAAACCTAGCCATAATCTGAGGCCTAAACCTACCTAAGCATAACAATAATCCTAAATGTAGCCCTCACCCTAACTCTCGCCTTACACATAACCCTAGTTCAAAGCCTAACCCTTAGCCTAATCATAAACCTAGCCCTATTTCTAAACAACCCTAAACTTAGCCCTAAACCTAACCTTAACCCTAGTATTAACACTAGCTCCAACCCTAACATTACCCTAACCATAACTCCAACCCTAATAATAACTCTAGCCCTAAACCTAAACCCTGTCCCTAACCTAATTAGAAACCTAATCCTCGACCTAACCCTAAACTTAGCCCCTGCCATAAACTTAACCCTAACCCTTACCATAAATCAAAAGTAAACCTATCCCTAAACCTAAATTAACCATAACTTAAACTTAACGCTAAACCTAATCTAACATCTAATCCAATATATCACTCTAAAACTAAACATAACCCTAATGAAAACCCTAGCCCTACCCCAACCCTAATGATAAACATAATCCTAAACCAGACCTAACACTAAATTTAAAACTTCCTGTAGCCCTAACTGTAGCTTAATACCTAACCTTTACAATAACCCTAACGCGAGCCCTACCCCTAACCATAACACTAACTCTAGTCCTAATCCTAACACTAATCCTAGCCCTTATCTTAGCCGTAATTTAGCCCTATTCCTAACCCTAACCCTAACCCTAGCATTAACCCCGGTCCTAACCATAGCTCTAACCCTATCCCTTAACCTACATCAAACCCTCACCCTTAATATTAACCATATTCTTAGCACTAAACCTTAGGCTAACCAAAAACCTAACTCTATAACTAGCCCTAACCCTAGTCTTTATTCTAGATCTAACCACAACCCAAACCCTAACCCTATCCCTGACCTTTATTCTGAAGCTAACACTAATCTTAGGTGTAAATCTACACCTAACTTTAAACCTAACCATAACACTAGCCCTATTGGTAACCTTATACCTAAACCTAACCCTAATACTAGCCCTAGACCTAAACCTAATCATAAATCTTGCCATAAGTATAGCTCTAGACCTAAAGACAAACTAAACCTAGCCTTAACAATAACCCTTAAATTAACCCAAATTTTAACCTTACCTCTATACCTAACCCTAGTTATAATTCTGGCTTTAACCTTAACCATTACCCTACCCGAACACTGTCCCTGACTCTAACTCTAACCCTACCTCTAAACTTCACCCTAACCCTAAAACTAACCCTAAAACTACCACTAGCCTTAGCATTAACCATAAAACTAGTCCTAATCATTACACTAGTTCTTACATAAGCCATAGGCCTAATCTATTACAAAACCTAGCCCTAATCCAAGCCCTACCTTAGGTTTAACCCTAAAGATAACCCTAACAATAACTCTAGCCTTAACAATAACCATAAGCCTAACACTAGACATAATCCTAACCATAACCCTAGCCCTAAACCTAGCTCTAATCCTATTAATTACACTAAGATAACTATAATCCTTATGCTAACCCTAGGCAGATCCCTAATCCTAGCACTAGCCTCAACCCTATCTATTAACCTACACATGAACTGAACCCTAAACCTAACTGTGTCATTACCTGATCTCTAAACATAAGACTAATTTAAGCCCTTAACCTAAACCTTAATCTAACCCTAACCCTAACCTTGACCCTAATTCTAAAAATACCCATAGATCTAAACCTGAACCAAACAAGAAACCTTCTATTTACAATAGACCTAGCCATAAACCTAACCCTAAAACTATCCCTAACCATACCCTAGATCTGACATTAGCCCTAGATCTAATCCTATACCTAACCATAATACAAAACTTAGCCCACATCCTAGCCTTGAACCTCGACTTAATTATAACCCTAACCCTAATGTTAACCATAATCTTCATCCTAATGTCACCCTAGTCCTAAAAATAGTTATATTTCCATCCCTTACTCTAAACCTAACCCTATCCCTAAACCTAACACTAACTCTAGTTCTAACCCCAGTTTTAACCCAAACATTAAACCTAGCCCTAATCCAAGCCCTAATTTAGCCCTATCCTTAAACCTAAACCTAGCCCTAAGGTTAACTCTAACTCTCATACTAGCCCTATACCTTGTTCTAACCCTATCCCTTACCATCACCATACACCTAGCCCAAAACGTAGCCCTACCCTAGCCCTATACTTAGCCTTATCTCAAAACCTAGATGTAACCCTGATACTAAATCTAACCACAACTCTACTCTTATCCCTAATCCTTAATCTAAGCCTAAATCTCACACTTACACTAGCTCTAACTCTAAGACTAATCTTAAACTAGGCCTAACCCTACCCCTAGCCCTAAGACAAAACCGAGTCATAGCACTAAACTTAACCCTTAACCTAAACCAAATCTTAACCCTACACATAGCCCTCACTCTATCATTAATTATAGTCTAACCCTAACCCCAAAACTAACTCTGACTCTGACTCTGACCCTAACATTAAACCTGGCTCTAAACATCAAAATCACTGTATATCTAATCTTAACACTAGACCTAAACCTACCTCTAAGCCTATAACTAGCTGTAATCATAAACCTACTTTATACATTAGGGTAGCCTTAACCCTATCCCTAAACTAAACCAAAACCTAGCCTTAATCTGAGTCCTAAACCTAGCTTTAACCCTAAACTTAAACCTAACACTAACCCAAACACTAGCCCTTATCCTATACATAAACCTATCCCTAACCTTAGGGCTAACTCTATCCATTACCCTAAGAATAACCCTAACCCTTCTGATAATCCTAGGCCTAATCCTAACACTATACATTATGCTAAACCAAACCTAAACCCTAAAGCTAAAACTGTCATTACCATAAATCTAAATCTATCAGTAATTCGAGCCCTGCACCTAAACACTAACTTAACCCAAACCCTAATCCTGACCCTAATTCTAAAAATAACCCTAGATCTAAAGCTGATCCTAACCAAAAACCTAACCATTACACTGGACCAAAATATAAACCTAACACTAAATCTACCCGTAACTGTAACCCTAGACCTGACATTAGCCATAGTCCTAATACTATCCCTAACCCGAAAATAAATCCTAGCCTTCATCGTAGCCCTAAACATAGCCTTAATCATAACCCTAACCCTAACCCTAGTTCTAACACTAATACTAACATTCGCCCTTGCCCTAAACCTAGCTATAACCACATCCTTACCCTAAACTAAACCCTAACTCTAACTCTAACCCTAATAGTAACCCTTGCATATTCTTAGCCCTAGCACTAACTCTAGATCAAAAACTAACTCTAAATCTAACCTTAACTCAATGCCTAAGCGTAATCCTAAAATTAGTCCTAACCCTAGCCTTAACATAACCCTAGCCATAATTTATCCCTATCCCTAACCTAACCCTTACCCTAGCTCTAAAACTAACTCTCTCACACAAGCCCTATAACTTGTTCTAACCCTGGCACATTCCATAACCGTAACCCTAGCTCTAACCATAGTGCTAACCCTTGCCCTATCTTTATCCCAAGCACTAACCTTAGGCAAAATATAACTCTAAATCTAAATCTAACCTGAAGCCAAAGCTTAACCCTGACACTAGCCCAAACAATAACACTAATCCCAAAATGAACCCTAACCCTAGCCCTAGCCCTTAAACAAAATTGAGCCATAGCTCTAACCCTAACCATTAACCTAAACCAAACACTAACCTTAAACCTAGATCTAACCCTAGCCCTAATTCGAGTTGGAAGCCAAACCCTAAAACTAACCCTAAACCTGACACTGACCCTAACACTTCAAGCTCTAAACATCATGCTAACACTAAACTTAACCCCTAACACTAAACCTAGCACTAAAACCTAAAAACTAGCCCTAATTGCAAACCTAGTACTTACATTACCTGTAACCCTAACCCTAGCCCTAAAATAACCCAAAACCTAGCCCTAATCCGAGCCCTAACCCTAGCTTTAAACCTAATCTAAACCTAACATTAGCCCTAATTGTAACAATAACTCTAGCCTTAAACTGATCTCTAACTCTATCCATTACCATAACCATAACCTTAACCATAATGAAAACCCTAGGCATAAACCTAACCCTATCCTGAATCCTAACCCTTCCATTACCCTAAACTTAATCTGAATCCTAAACCTAACCCTATCATTACCCTAACCCTAATCCTAAAACTAATTCAAGCCTAAGCTTGAAACCTTAACCTATCCCAAACCCTAACCCACACCTTGACCCTAATAATATCCCTATCTCTAAACTTGACCGTAACACAAAAACTAACCCTTAGTCTAGACGTAGCCATAAACCTAATCCTAAAACTATCTTTAACCATAATTATGGAAATGAAATTAACCCTAGCTGTAATCCTAGCCCTAACCCTAAAAACAAAACTAGCCCTCATCCTAGGCCTAAACCTAGCCTTAATCATAAGCCCAACTCTAGCCATACACCCAAACCTAATTCTAACCCTCACCCTACCTCTAAACCCAGCTATAATGTCATCTCTTACCCTAAATTTAAACATAACACTAACCCTAACCCTAGGCTTAAGGTAAACACAAAACCTAGTCCTAATTCTAACCCTAATTTGGCTCTATCTCTAACCCTATCCTAACTCTAACCCTATTACTAATTCTAACTCTTACACTATCCCTATCCCTATTTCTATCCCTATCCACTACCATCAATCTAATACTAGCCCTAACACTTGCACTAAAGTTGGTCACAGCCCTATCCCCAACTCTAAATCTAAACTTAAACCTAAGCCTAAGCCTAACACTAACACTAGCCCTAAACCTAATAATAATCACAAAACTAGCCCTAACCCTAATCCTAGCAGTGAACCAGAAATGAACAATAGCCCTAACCCTAAACTTTAACTTAAACAAAACACTAACACTACACATAGACCTAAACCTAGCCCTAATTCAAGTCTTAAGCCTCACCTTAAAACTAATCCTGAACCTGACTCATATCCTAACACTCACCGTAGCTTTAAACACTGCGCTAAACTCAAAGAAAACACTAAAATTCATAATAGTCCTAATTCGAGTCTTAATACTAACCATAAAAATAACCCTGACCCTGACTCCTATCCTAATAAGAATCATAGCTATAAATACTACTCTAAACTTAAACCTAACCCTAGCACTAAACCTACCCCTAACTCTAACCCTAAAACTAACACTATTGGTAACTCTAGTTCTTAAATTAGCCGTGGCCCTAATCCTAGCCCTAACCCTAACACAAAAACTACTCCTAAACCAAGCCCTAAACATAGCTTTAACTCAAACTCTAACCCTAACCATAGCTCTAACCCTAAATCTAAATGAATTCCTTACACTAATCGAAACCCTGAACCTAAAAGTAAGCCTAGACCTATCCCTAGCTTTAGACTAACCAAAACCCTAACCCTATTAATAGTCCTGAACCTCGCCTTCATTTTAGCTCTAACACTATCCCAAACCCTAAACCTAACCTTTACCCTTATTCTGATCCTAACACTAATCCTAGGTCTAACCCTAACCCAAACCCTTACCAAAAATTAAGCATAATCTTATCCCAAGACCTAACTCTGAACCTAACTCTCAGCCTAGCCCTAATCATAGCTCAGAACCTAACCCTAATGCTAAACATAATCCTAAACCTAATCCTACTTCTAATCCTCACCTTTACCCTAACAAAAGACCTAATCCTAACAATAACCCAAGCCCTAACCTCTACTTAACTGTATCCATTTCCCTAAAAATAATATTTACCATAATGCTAACCCTAGGCTTAACCCTAACTCTATCACTTTCCCCAAACTTATCAATTTTCCTAAACCTACCCTGAACTCTAATACTAACCCAATCATTACACTAATCCTAACCCAAATGCTAATTTGAGCCCTAATCTAACCTCAAAACTAAACCAAACCCTAACATTGACTGTGACCCTAATAATTCCCCTACTCTAAACATGACTGTTTCTCTACCTAACCCTTACACTAGACCTAAAAATAAAACTAACCCTAAAATTATTCCTAAACTTTACCCTAGACCTGATATTAACCCTAGCCATATTCATAGCTCTAACTCTAACAAAAACCCTAGACCTTATCCTAGCCCTAAACATAGCCTTAATTTTATCCCTAACCCAAACACTAGGCCTAACCCTAACACTAACCCTACACCTAATCTTAGCACTAATTTAGCCCTATCCCTTATTCTAACCCTAACTCTAGCAGAAAGATTAACTCTAACTCTCACCCTAACCCTAACCCTAGTTCTAACTTTATTTCTAACTACAACCCTAATCCTAGCCCTAACCCTTGGTCTAACCCTAGCCCTATTCATAGCTCAGGCCATAACCTAGATCTAATCCTAACTCTAAATCTAACCCTAACCCTAAGCCTAAACCTAAACCTAACACTAGTCCTAATGCTAACACTCATCCTAAAACTAGATCTAACCCTAGCTCTATCCCTAAAACAAAACCAAGTCATAGCCATAACCTAATTTTTAAGCTAAATAAAACCCTAACCCTACACCTAGTCCTAACCATATCCCAATTCTAGTCCTAACCCTCACCCAAAAACTAACCCTGACCCTGACTCTGACCCTAACAATAATCCTTGCTCTAAACATCATCGTAACTGTAATTCTCAATATAATACTAGACCCAGCCCTAACCCTAAACCTATAATTAGTGTGAATCATAACCTACTTCATACTTTAGCTGTAGCCTTAACCCTAGCCCTAACCTAACCAAAAACCTAGCCTTAATCCATATCCTAAAACTAGCTTTAATCCTAAACTTAAATCTAACCCTAAGCCAAACTAGCCCTAATCCTATACATAACCCGAACCCTAACCTTAGGTCTAAACCTATCCTTTACACTAACAATAACGCTAACCATTCAGCTAATACTAGGCCTAAACCTAATGCTCTCCATTGTATTAAACCAAACCTAAATGCTAAAACTAACCCTGCCATTACCCTTAACCTAAAACCTAACATCTCCCAAACCCTAACCCTGACTGTGACCCTAAAAATAACCCTAGATATAAACCTGAATCTTACACTAAAGCTAATCCTTACACTGTATGAAGCCATAAACCTAACACTAAATCTAGCCCTAACAATAGCCCTAGATCTGACCTTAGCCCTAGCCCTAATTATATACCTAAACCTAACACAAAACCTAAACCTCATTCTAGCCATAAACCTAGCCTTAATTATACCCCTAACCCTAACTCTAGACCGAAACCTAATACTAAACCTTACCCTAGCCCTAAACCTAGTAAAAATCACATCCCTTAACCTAAATGTAACCATAACTCTAACCCTAACCCTTGTTGTCACAAATGCCCTATCCTTAACTCTAGCTTTAACACTAGATCAAAATCTAACTTTAAATCTAACCCTAACTCAATGCCTAAGCCTAAAACTAGCCCAAACCCTGATGCTAATTCTAAACCTATATCTAACCTTACACCTAACACTAACCCTAGCCATAATTTAGCCCTAGCCATAACCCTAACCCTAACCCTAGCCCTAAGAATAACTCTAAGTCTCACACTGGCCCCATCACTCTTTCTAATCCTAAACCTTCCCATAAACCTAATCCTATCCCAAATCCTAGTCCTAACCCTTGCCCTATCATTCGCCCTAGCACTAAGCTTAGATTAAAAACATAACTCTAAATTTAACTCTAAACCAAAGTCTAAGCCTAAATCTAAGACTAGCCATAACCTAACACTAATCTTAAAAATTGCCCTATTTCTAACTCTAGCCCTAAGACCAAAATAAGCCAAAGGTCTAATCCTAACCCTTAACCTAAACTAAGCCCAAACCATAAAAGTAGCATTAACCTCAGCCCTAATTGGAGATTTAAGCCAAACCCTAAAACTAACCCTGACCCTTACTCTGACCATAACACTAACCCAATGTCTAAACATCACCCTAACTCTAAACCTAAACCTAACACTAAGCCTAGCCCTAAAACACTAAAATTAGCAGTAACCATAACCTTAGTACTTACATTAGCCATAACCCTAACTCTAGCACTAAATTAACAAAAAAACTATTGCTAATCATAAACATAATCCTAGCCCTAAACTGAATTCTAACTCTATCCATTACTATAACCATAACTCAAAACCTAATGCTAATTTGAGCCCTAATTATAAACCTTAACCTATCCCAAACTCTTAACCAGACCTTGACCCTAATAATACCCTAGCTCTAAACCTGATGCTAACCCTAAACCTAATCCTTACACTAGACATACCCATATCATTACAATAAAACTATCTTTAAACATAATAATTCTGTACGTGAAATTAGTCCTAGCACTAATTCTAGCCCAAACCCTAAAAGAAAAAAATATCCCTAGCCCTCATCCTAGCCCTAAACCTAGCCTTAATCATAACCCTATCCATAACCATAGCCCTAACCCTAATTGGAACCCACTTTCTACATCTAAATCTAGCTATAAAGCAATACCTTACCCCAAACATTGCCCTAACTCTAAACCTAAACTCTTAAACTCTAACTCTAAACTCTAACCCTAACCCTAACCCTAATCCTAACCCTAATTCTAGGCTTAAACTAAACACTAACCCTAGCCCTAATCCTAGCCCAAATTTAGACGTATTTCTAACCCTAACCCTAAACCTAAGACTAACTCTTTTCCTAGCCCTATCACTACTTCTAACCCTATCCCTTACCATAACCCTAAACCTAGCTATAACACTGCCCTATCCTTAGTTCTAGCCCTAATCCTAGATCTAACCCTAATTACAAATTTAACCCTAACCCTGAGCCTAAGCCTAACAATAACACTAGCCCTAACCCTAACCCTTGGACTAAAACAAAACCAAACATTAGCCCTAATTCTAAACCTTAACTTAAACCAAAACTAACACTACAACTAGACCAAACCTCATCCCTAATTTGAATCCTAACCCTAACCTTTAAACAAATCCTAACCCTTACTTATATCCTAACACTCATTCTGGCTCTAAACACCACCCTCACGTTAAACTAAACCCTAATAGTAACCCTAGCCCTAATTCGAGTCCCAACTCTAACCCTAAAACTAAGCCTGACCCTGAAGCTTATCCTAACATGAACCCTAGGTATAAATATCACCCTAACCTTAAACCTAACCCTAACACTAAACCTAATCCATACCCTAACACTAAAACTAACCCTAGTGTTAACCCTAGATCTTACATTAGCCATTGCCCTAACCCTAGGCCTAACCCTAAACATATCAGTATCCCCAAACTTATCAATTACCCTAAACCTACTGTGAACCCTAGACCTAATCCAATAATTACCCTAACCCTAACCCTAATGCTAATTCGAACCCTAACCCTAAACTCAAACCTAAACAAAAAATTAACACTGACACTGACCCTAATAATCTCCCTAGCTCAATACCTCACTCTTACCTTGTAGCTAACCCTTACCTTGTAGCTAACCCTAGAACTAATATTAGCCCTAGCCTGATACTAGCCATAACCCTAAAACAAACCCTAGCCCTTATTCTACCCTAAATATAGCCTTAAATATAACCCTAACCATTGCCCTAGGCCTAAACCTAACACTAACCCTAGCCCTAATCTTAGATCTAATTTAATCCTATCCCTAACATTAACCCTAACCCTAGTTCAAAGACTAAGTATAACTCTCACATTAGTGCTAAAACTAGTTCCAACCCTATACTTTACTACGACCATAATTCTAGTCAAAACTTAGGTGTATCACTAGCCCTATTCATAGCCCTAGCAGCAACCCTAGATATAAGCCTAACTCTAAATCTAACCCTAACCCTTAGCCTAAAACTAAACCTAACACTAGCCCTAACCCTATGGTTAATCCTAAAACTAGCACTAATCCTAGCCCTAAAACAAAGCCAAGCCATAGACCTAACACTAACCCTTAATATAAACTAAGCCCTAACCCTACATTTAGCCATAAATCTAGCGCTAATTTGAGATTTAAACGAAACCATAAAACTAACCCTGACCCTGACTCTGACCTTAACACTAACCCTAGCTCTAAACATCACCCTAACCCTATACCTAAACCTAACAACAGACCTAGCCCTAACCCTAATCCTTAAATTAGCCCTAATTGCAACCCTGGTACTTACATTAACTGTAACCCTAAACCTAGCCTTATCTTAACCAAAAACCTAGCCTTATTCCGAGCACTATCCCTAGATTGACCCCTAATCCTAACCCTATCACTAATTGTAACTATAACCATAGGCATGACCCAAGATTTATCCCTAAGCCTAATCTTATCAATAATTGTAACATTGACTCTAGATGTACCCATATCCCTAACCCTATACATTACCCTAACCCTAACATTAAGCTAATTCTAAACTTGGGCCTAAACCTAACAGTATCCCTAATCCTAACTCTATCCATTACCCTAAACCTAACACTATCTTTACCATAATCCTAACTCTAATGCTAATTTGAGCAGTAACATTTAACATTAGCCTATCCAAAACACTAATTGCAACCCTGACCCTATTATACTCTTAGCTCTAAACCTGGCCCTAACCCTAAACCTAACCCTTACACTAGACATAGCCATAAACCTAATCCTAAAACTATTTTTAACCGTAACACTACACCTGAAATTAGCCTAAGCCATAATCTTAGTCCTAAAACTAGGATTAATCCTAACCTGAACTATAACCCAAGCCCTAACACTAATTCTATTTGTCACCCTAGCCCTAAATCTACCTATAACCTCATCCTGTACCCCAAAACTAACCATAACCCTAAATATAAACCAAACCCTCACCCTAAACCTAAGCCTAATACAAAGCCTAGTGCTAATTCTAGCCTTTATTTAATCCTATCCTAATGCTAATCCTAGCTATAAGACTATCTCTAACTCTTGCACTAGTCCTAGCCCTAGTTCTATCTTTAGCCTTAATCCAAATCTAGATCTAAGCCTAAGTCTAAATCTAAACCTAACTCTAAATTTAACTGTAACAATAATCTTAAACCAAACACTAACACAACCCCTAACCATAATGCTAATCCTAACACTTGCCCTATCCCTAGCCCTAAATATAAACCAAGACCAAGCCATAGCCCTAATCCTAACCCTTAAACTAAATTAAACCCTAACCCTACAACTAGCACTAAAACAAACTCTAAAACTAACCCTGACCATGACACTGACCCTAACACTCATCCTAGCTCTAAAAAGAATTCTAATCTTAAATTAACCCTAACACTATATCTAGCCTTAACCTTACCCTAAAACTAGCCTTAATCATAACCCTGGTTTTTACATTAGTAATTATCCTAAGTGTAGCCCTAACCTTAACACAAATTCTACCCCTAACCCTAGGTTTAATCATAATACTAGCAATACCCCTAACCCTAACACTAGCCCTAACACTAACTCTAACCCTATTTCTTACACTAAGCGAAACTTTAAACCAAATGCTAAACCTAGTTCTAATTCTTATGCATAGCCTAACTTAAATTCTAATCATAATACTGTTTTAACCCTAGCCCTCATTTTACCTCTAAACCAAACCCTCACCCTAGCCATAATCCTAGCTCAAACACTAACCATTACCCTAACCTAACTGTAACCCTATCCCTAAACCTAACACTCTAACCCTAAAACTTATCCTAAATCACAGCCTATCTCTATCCCTAAACCTAGCCCTATTCCTAGACTTAACCCAAACCACAACCTAGCCCTAATCCTTGCTATAAACCTATCCATTACATTAAACATAACTTTAACCCTAATGCTAACTTTAACCTGATCACTAGACCTAACACATTCATTACCCTAAACCTTAACTGAAACATAAACTAAACACCATCAATTATGCGAACAATAAACCTAACACTATTGCTAATTTGAGCCCTAACACTAAACCTTTAGCTAAACCAAATGTTAACCCTGACCCTGACCCTGACTCCAATAATAACCTTAGCCCTAAAGCTGACCTTTAACCTAAACCTAACTCTTACATTAGACCTAGCCACAACCTAACCCTAAAACTACCCTTACACTAACCTAACACTAGCCCTAAACCTAATGCTAACCCTAGTCCTAAAACTAATCCTTAGTCTAACCCAGACCCTGTATTATTACTAGTACTAACCCTAGCCCTCATTCTTGTTATAACCATAACCCAAATCCTAACCTTAATCCTGACCTTTATTCTGACCCTGAATCTAAACCAAACCCTAAGACTACCCATAACCATAACCCTATATTTAAACCTAACCCTAACACTAGCCCTAGATTAAACCTAATCCTAAATCTAGCCATATTTTTAACCACGACCTAAATAAAAACCTAGCCCTAGCTCTAATGAAAACCCTTAACCAAAGCCAAACACTAACTTTACCTCAAGACCTAACCAATCCTAATTCTGTCTCTAGCACTCACCCTAACCCTACTCCAAACACAGCCCTGTAATTAACACTAAACCTAGCTATAAAACTGACCCTAACCGAAACCGAAACCTAACACTAGACCTAGTCATGACTGTAAACATAACACTTAAATTACCATAGCACTAAAACTAGATCTAAACCTAACACAAAACCTAGCCCTAATCCTAGGCCTAAATCTAGCCCAAAGCGTAACCCTAACCCTAACCTAAACTTATCTTATACCCTAAGCCTAACCCTCATGTTAACTCTAACCCTCGCTTTAGACCTACCTTAGATAAACCCAAACCGAACCCTAAACATAACCCTAGTCCTATCCATAAACCTAATACTAATCCTCGCCCTAATCATAATGTTAACACAGCCCTAATACTATCTCTAAAATTATCCATTGCCCTAAACTGAAACTTAACCTTAATGATAACCCTAGCTCTAATCCTAATTATAATGCTAATCCTAAACCTAACCCTAATCCTAACCTTTATGTAGCCTTAAACCTAGATAAAATGCTAACCCTTCCTCTAATACTAACCCTTCCCAAACCATGACACTAAACCTAAACCCAATAATACCCCCTAACCCTAAACTGACATCTAATCCTATCCATTACCCTAACTCTAATGATAATTTTATCCCTAATCCTAATACTAACCCTAAAACTAAAACTACCCCTAACCCTAACCTGAAATCTAACCCTATCCATTAACCTAACTCTAAAGATAACCTTAGCTCTAACCCTAACATTAACACTAAACTTAACTGTAAATCTAACCCTAGATATAATCCTAAACCTAACCCTCACACTAGCACTAAACCTAGCTCAAAACCTAACCTGTACTTTAAACCTAACCCAAATTCTAACCCTAGGATAGCCCTAACCATAACCCTAACTCTAGCCCTAATCTTATCTGAAACCCTAGGTCTAACCCTAGCTCTAATGCTATTCATTATCCTAACAATACCCTAATCCATATAATAACCCTAGGCCTAACCCTAACCCTATCACTAACCCTAGCCCTACAAATTACCCTAATCTTAAAATAAATCCTAAACCTAAACTTATCTATTAATCTAACCCTAAATTTTACCCTAATGAAAATTTGAGACCTAATCCTAATAGTTAACCTAACACAAGCTCAAAACCTGGCCCTGACCCTAAAAATAAAACTTACTCTTAACCTGGCCCTTACCCTAAACCTAGCATTAGACATAGCCATGAACCTAATCATATAACTATCTCTAGCCATAACTCTAAACCTGACATTATTCCTATCCCTAAAACTTGCCCTAACCCTAACACAGAACCTAGCCCACATCCTAAACCTAATTCTAGCCTTAATCCTAACACAAATGTAACCCTAGACCTAAACCTAATTTTAATCATTGGCCTAGCCCTAAACCTAGCTATAAGCCCATCCCTTCTCCTAAACCTAACCCTAAACCTAATCCTAAACATAGCCCCAACCCTAGCACTAACCCTAACACCAATCATAGACATATTCCTAGCACCAATTTAGCCCTAAACTTAACCCTAACCCTAGCCTTAAGAATAAATCTCACTCTCGCCCTAGCTCTATTCCTAGTTCTAACTCTATCCCTTACCATAACCCAAACACTAGCCCTAACCTTATCCCTAACCCCAGCCATAGCCCTAACCCTAGAATTAACCATAAATCTAAATATATCCCTAAACCTAAACTCACCCAATCACTAGCAATAACACTAACTTTAATTGTAAAACTACCCTTAACTTTAGCCTTAGCCCTAAAACATAACGAGCCATAGCACTATCCCTAACCCTTAACCTAAACCAAATCCTAACCCTACATCTAGCCCTAAGCCTACCACTAATTCAAGTTCTATTTCCAACCCTAAAACTAACTTTAACCCTGACTCTGAACCTAACATTAACCCTAGATCATAACATCATCCTGAACTTAAACCTAACAATAAAACTAGACTTAGCACTAATTGTAACTCTAAAATTAACCCTAATTATAACTCTAGATCTTACATTGGCTCTATCCCTAAGACTAGCCCTAATGTAACCCAAAACCTAGCCCTAATGCAAGTCCCAGCCCTAGCTTTAACCCTAACTCTAAACCTAATCAAAGTCGTAACTCTTACCCTAAAACTAACTCTAATTTTAATCTTTGCACTAACCCTAAACCTAACACTAACCTTAACCCTGACACTAACCATAACCCTAGCTCTAACCCTATTCATTACCCTAACATTAACCCTAATCCTAACCCTAATGCTAACTCTTGGCCTAACCCTAACACTTCACTAACCCTAACCTATTCATTATCCTAAACATAACCCTAACCCTAAACCTAACCAAACACTAAACCTAGCTATAACACTAATCCAAAAACTAGCCCTAATTGTAATCCTAGTTCTTACATTAGTCATAGCCCTAAAGCTAACACAAAACCTAGCCTAGCTCTAATCCAAGCTCTAACCCTAGCTTTAACCCTATCCCTAAACCTAACCCTAGCCCTAATCCTAACCCTACCCTAGCCCTAACACTAGGGTTAAATCTATCCCTTACCCTAAGCCAAACTCTAACCCTAAAGCTACCCTAGTCCTAAACCTAATTCTTAGCCTGACCCAAAACCTAACTCTATTACTAGTACTAACCCTAATGCTCAACCTAGCTCTATCACTATCCCAAACCCTAACCCTAACCCTGACCCTTATTCTGACCCTAACACTAACCACTGGTCTAAATCAGACTCTAACCCTAATCTGATCCCTAACATTGGCTCTACCTGAAAAACTATACCTAAAACTAACCCTAACACTAGACTTAGACCTACACTTAATCCTCCATCTAGTGATAACTCTAGGCATAGCCCTAAACAAAAACTTAGACCTAGTCCTTATAATAACCCTTAACCTAACCCAACACTGACCCTAACCCTAGAACAAACCCTAGTACTCATGCTAGCCCTAACAATAAACCTAACCCTAAACTGAACACTGATCCTTACCCTAACACAAACCCTAGCTCTAAACCTTATCCAAACAAAAAATAAACATAACCCTAACACTAGACCTAGCCATATCATTAACCCTGAAAGTAGCCATCACCATAGGCCAAAACCTAGCTCCAACTCTATCCATTCCCCTGACTCTAATCCTTACCCTAATGCTAAATATAGCCCTAACCCTCACACTGACTCTAACACTAATCCTCATCCTAGTCCAAACACTAGCTCAATCCCTAACCCTTAAACTTAAACTAGCACTAACACTAACCCATTGCATAAACCTAAACCTAATCATAACCCTAGCCCTAATCCTAACCTTAAGCATATCCCTAACCCTAGCTCTAAACCTACATATTACCCTAACCATAACCCAATCTTCATGATAAACATAGCCCTAACCCTAGCTCTAAAACTACCCATTATCTTAACCATAACCATAATCCTGATGATAACCATAGCCCTAACTGTAAATCTACCCTAACACTAACCCTAGAGATAACCATAAACCTAACCCTTTCCATAGAGCTAACCCTTTCTATAACCCTAACTATTACTCAAAACCTAACTGTAAACCTATCCCTAACCCTAACCTTAAGTTGAAACCTAAACATAACCCTAACCCTAACACGACATAAAACCCTATCCAATACCCAAAACATAATGATAACCCTAGCCATAAACTTAACACTGATCTTGACCCTTACTGTAACTATAACCTAGCCCTAACCTTACACTTAACCATTGCCCTAGCACTAACGCTAGCTTAAACTCTTAACCATATCCTAAGCCTAAACCTATCTCTAACCCTAGGCCTAAACCTAACTCTAGCCCTAATAATAGCCATAACCCTAGCCCTAACCCTATTCATTATGAAGCACAATCATAACCCTAAAGCTAACCCTAGGCCTAACCCTAACCATTTTTCTAACTCTAAACCTATCAGTTACCTTACACTTATGACGAACCCTAAACCTAAACCTATCATTACTGTAACAAACCCTAATGCTAATTCAAACTCTAAACCTAAACCTTAACCTAAACCAAATCTGAAACCTAATACTAATCCTAATAATACCCCTACCTCTAAGCCTGAACATTACTCTAAACCTAACCCTTACACTAGACCTACCCACAAATATAACCCTCCAAATATCCCTAATGTAAGCCTAGAACTGACACTAGCCATAGCCCTAATTCTTGCCATAACACTAAAACAAATCCTAGCCCTCATCCTAGCCCTAAATATAGCCTTATTACTAAACCAAACCATAACCCCAGCCCTAACAAAAATTCTAACCTGCAACCTAGCCCTAAAAGTAGCTTTAACCCCATTTCTTACCCTAAACCTAACCCTATCCCTATCCCTAAATCTAACCCTAAAACTAGGTCTAACCCCCCCCCAAAAAAATCTAGACCTAATCCTAGCCGTAATTTAGCCCTAAACCTAACCTAACCCTAGCCCAAAAACTAACTCTAACTCTCGCCCTAGTCATAATTTTAGTTCTAACCTTATCCGTTGCCAAAATCCTATCACTTACCTTTACATTATCCCTAACCGTAGCCCTAGCACAAATCCTATATCTAACCCTAACTCTAAATTTAACCCTAACCCTAAGCTAAACCTCTAACACAAGCCATAACACTAATGCTAAACCTAAAACAAGAACTAACCTAGCCCTAACCCTACAAATGAATCAAGACATAGACCTAACTCTAACTTTTAACATAAACCAAATCCTAAGCCTAAACCTAGCCCTAAACCTAACTCTAAATCGAGTCCTATCCCTATACGTAAAACAAACCCTGACCCTGACTATGACCCTAACACTAACCCTGGCTCTAAACATCACTCAAAAGCTAAACCTAAACCTAAAACTAGAATTAGCCATAAACCTAACCCTAAAAGTAGTTCTAATCATAACCCTAGTTTTTACATTAGCTGAAGCCCTAACACTAGCCCTAAGCTAACCCAAAACCTATCCCTAATCAGAGCCCTAAAACTACCTTTAACTCGAATAATAACTAACCCTAACACTAGACAAACTCTAAATCTAGATATAGTGATAACTTTAGCTGCTACATTACCCATATACATAAGACTAGGGCTAAACTTGACACAAAATCTATCCCTAATTATAGCCCTAAACCTAACCATGAGGATAACTCTAACCCTAAACCTAGCCCTAACTTTAACTTTAAACCTCGTTCTAATTCTAACCCTAGCTCAAACCCTAAACATTACCCTAAACATAACCCTAGCCCAAACCCTAAACCTCAGCCTAACTCTAGACCTAATCCTAACTGTAACCATAGCCCAAATACTAGCTCTAACTCTATTCATTACACTTACCATAACTCTAAAACTAATTCTAGCCCTAGTCCTTAACCTAACCCTAACCCTACCCAAGCCCTGACTCTATCCCTAACTGTTGTCTTAGCCCTAAACCTAGCTTAATCCCTAACCCTTAAACTTAACCTAATCCTAAAACTAACCCAAGGCCTAACCATAATCCTAACCCAGCCCTAATCCTAACCTTAACCTAGCCCTAACTCTAGCTTGAACCCTACCCATTAACACAATTCTAAAATTTACCCTAATGATAACACAAGACCTAAAACTAAACCGACCTTAACCCTAAACATAAACCTAACCCTAAAACTGACAGTGAACAAAACCCTAAATCTAAAACTAAGCAAGCTCAAATGCTAACCCTAACCCTAAACCTAAACTTAACGCTAACCTGAACCTAATCCTATCTTTAAATTGACATCTAAATCTATTACCTTAATCCTAATGATAACCCTAGTCCTAACCATAACACTTACCATAACAATAACCCTAGACCAAACCTAGCCCTAGCTCTAACAAAAACCTTTAGCTATCCCAAAACTAACTCTACTCCTAGACCTAAACCTAGTCCTAAATCTGGCTTTAACCCTAACTTTAACTTTAACCCAACACTAACCCTGCCTTTAACACTAAACCTACCTCTACACCTAAAACTAACCAAAACCTAAACCTAATTCTAGACCCAGACATAACACTAACCCTAAAACTAGCCCTAATCATGACCCTAGATCTTACATTACCCACAGCCCTAAGTCTAGGCCTAAACCTAACACTAAATATAGAGTTAATTTTAGGCCTAAACCTAGCCCAAATCATAACCATAACCCTAACACTAGTCCTATACTTTACCCTAGCCCTGGCCTTAGTCCTAAGGTAGCTTAAAGCCTAACACTTACCCTAATCATAAACCTAGACCTATCCCTATCTCTCACCTTAACCCTAGCACCAATCCTAAACTTAACCTAGCCCTAAACTTACCTCTAAACCTACCCATTACTATAACCTTAAACCTATTATTATTGATAATTCTGGCCTGAAAACTAATGTTAACCCCAACCCTAACTGGAAAACAAACCATAGACATAACCATAAAATTAACACTCAGCTTACCACTAACTCTAGATCAAACCATAAATCTAACCATAAATCAAAACATAACCATAGCTCTAATCCTAAACCTATCACTAATTCTAACTCTAAACCAAAATCTAAACCTAACCTAACCCTATCTGTTACCTCAACCCTAACCTATCCTTAATGATAACCCTAGCCCTAACTCTAACTCAAACCCTAAACCTACTGTAATTCTATCCCTAGACATAACTCTAAATCTAGCCCTAACCCTAGCTCAAAATGTAACCATTATGCTAAACATAACCCTAAAACTAACTTTAACCCTGGTTCTAACACTAACTCTAAACTTAACTCGAAGCATATTCCTAATCACAACTCTAGTTCTAATCTAAGCTCTATCTCTATCAATTAACCTAAACATAACCCTTACCTTAATGCTAACCCTAAGTCTAACACTAGCCCTATCACTAATGCAAACCATATCAATTAACTTAATTCAAACTCAAACCTTAAAACAAACCTAACTATACTCTAACTGTAACTTAATGCTAATTTGAGCCATAAACCTAAATCCTTACCTAAGCCAAATCTTAATCCTAATTATTCCCCAAGCTCTAAACCTGATCCTTACTGTAAATCTAACTTCTAATATAGATTTAGCCATAATCCTATCCCTAAAATTATAGTTAACCATAACCCTCGACCTGATATTAGCCCTAGAGCTAATCCTAGCCCTAAATCTAAAACAAAAACTAGCCCTCATCCTAGTCCTAAACCTAGCCTTCATCATAACCCTAACCCCAACACTAACCCTAACCCTAACTCAATACCTCACCCTACATCTAAACCCAGATAAAATGTCATTCTTTATACTAAACTTAAACTTAACCCTATCCCTATCACTAGGCCTAAGATGAACACTAATGCTAGACCTAATCCTAGCAATAATTTAACCCTATCCCAAACACTAACACTAATTTTAGCCCTATCACTAACTCTTACTCTCACACTATCCCTATCCCTACTTCTAACTCTATCACTTACCATAAATCTAACCCTGGCCCTAATCCTTGCCCTATCTTTAATCCTAACCTAATCCTAGATCTAAACGTAACTATAAATGTAAACCTAACCCTAAATCTAAGCTTAAAACTAACACTAGCCCTAACCCTAATATTAATTGTAAAACTAGCCTAACCCTAACTATAGGACTAAAACAAAACCAAGCAATAGATCTAACCTAAACCTTAACTTAAACCAAACCCTAAATTACTACAAGAACTAATCGTAGCCCTAATCGAGTCCTAACCCTAACCTTAAAACTAACCCTGACCCTGACTCATATTCTAACACTCACCGTAGCTCTAAACATGATGCTAACCTTAAACCAAACCCGAGAAGTAAACCTAGCCCTAATTTGAGTCCTAACTCAAACCCTAAAACTAAGCCTGACTCTGACTCCTATCCTGGAAATAAATCAAGCTCTAAATATCACCCTAACCTTAAATCTAACACTAATACTAGAACTATCCCTAACGCTAACCCTAATTGAAACCCTGGTTCTTACATTACCTGTTGCCCTAACTCTAGGCCTAACACTAATACAAAAACTAGCCCTAATCTGAACCCTACACCAAGCTTTAACCCTAATCTTAACCCTAACTCTAACCCTATTCCTAACACTATCTCTAACACTATCCCTAACTCTAAGCAAAACCCTAATCTTAGACCTAACCCTAATCCTCAGGCTAATCAAAAATATCACCATATTAATAGTCTTAAACTTAGCCCTCATTCTAGCTCTAACTGTATCCCAAAACTTAACCATAACCCTGACCCTTATTGTGACCATAACACTAACATAGTTCTAAACCTGACCCTAACACTAGACCAAACAGTAACACTAGCCCTACAAGTAACCTTATACCTAACCCAGACCCTATCACTAGCCCTAGACCTAAACCTAATCCTAAATCTAGCCTTTACTCTAGCTCTAGACCTAAACAAAAACCTAGCCTTAGCCCTGACAATAACCCTTAATTTAACACAAAGACTAACCCTACCCCTAGACATAAACCTAGTCCCAATTCTGGCTTTAACCTTAACTCTAACTCTAGCTTGAAAACCGATCCTGCCTTTAACACTAAATCTATCTTTAAACCTGACCCTAACTGAAAACCTAAACCTACCACTAGACATAGCCATAACCCTGACCCTACAACTAACCCTAATCATAATCCTAGCTCTTACATTACCCATAGCCTTAACTCTATGTCTTAATCTAACACAAAACCTAGAGCAAATTCTAGGCCTAAATCTAGCCCTAAGTATAACCCCAATCCTAAACCTAGCCATAACCCTAAACCTAAAACTAACCCTATCCTTAGTCTTAAACATTACTCAATGGATAAACATTACCATAAATATAAACTTAGACCTATACCTTACTCTAAACCCTAACCCTAGCCCTAACCCTAAACTTAAACCTATCCCTAAACCTAGCTCTAAAGTTATACCTTACCTAACCCTACACCTAACTGTATTGATAACCCTAGCCTTAACCTTAACCATAATCCTAGCCCTAACCAGAAAAGTAACAATAGACCTAACCCTAAAACTAACACTCACCATAGCCCTAACCCTAGCTCAATGACTAACCCATACCATAAACCTAAACATAACCGAAGCCTTAACATTAACCCTAAAACTAAATCTAACCCTCAACATAAGCATAAATCTACAACTAAACATATCCATTACCCTAACTTTTATCCTAACCCTAATGATAACAGTAGCCCTAACCCGAACTCTAATCTTAAACCTACCAAAATCCTGTCATTAGACCTAAGGCTGAATCTAATCCTCAACCTAGCCATAGCACTAACACTAGCTCAAACCCTAGTGCTCACCCTAAACATAAAACTATCCCAAATGCTAAGCCCAATTCTAGCCTTAATCCTAATTGTAACCATAGCCCAAACTCTAGCCCTATGTCTATACATTACCCTAACCATAACCCTGAAGCTAATGATAAACCTAGCCCTAACCCTAACCCAAACCCAAATTCTATCCCAGCCCTGATTCTAACTGAAGCCTCAAACTATCCCTAACACTTAATCAATCCCTGACCCTTACCCTTAAACTATCCGTAAGAAAATGATAAGCCTAACTATAAACCTAACCATAACCCTAGCCCTAATCCTAAATTTAAAACTAGACTTAACCTTAGCTCTAACCCAACCAATTACCCTAACCCCACCATAAACGTCATGATAACCTTAGCCCTAGCCCTATACCTACTCTAACCCTAATTTTAAACTTAACCCTATACCTAACCATAAACCTAACCCTTGCAATAGTTCTAACCCTAGCTCAAACTCTTCAATTATGTTAAACTTAACACTAATCTTACTCCTAAACCTAAACCTAACCCTAATATTAACCCGATATCTAAACCTGTCCATTACCTTAAACCAAATGATAAACCAAATCCTAACCATAGACCTAATCCTAAACCTAACCCTGTCCTTAGCACTAACCCTAGCTTAAACCCTAACCCATACCTTTAACTTAATCCTAACCTTAACCCTAAAAATAACCCTAACTCTAGTCCTAATCCTAAACATAAACTTAGCCCTAACCCTAGATCTAAACCTATCAATTACCCTAATGATAACCATAAACCTAATGCTAACCCTAGGCCTAACCTAAACCTATTCATTATTCTAAACCTAAACTGAAGCCTAAACCTAACCTTATCAATTACCCTAACCCTAACTCAAACCTAATGCTAATTTGAACCATAACCCTAAACTTCAGCCTAGCCCCAAACCAAAACCTGACTCTGACTTTTATAATACCACTAGCTCTCAAATTGAGCCTCACCTTAAACCTAACTCTGACACTAGACGTAGCCATAAACCTTACCCGAAAACTATTCCTAACCATAACCGTATACCTGATATTAGATCTAGCCCTAATTTTTGCCATAACCCTAACACAAATGCTAGTCCTCATTTTAGCCCTAAAGCCAGCCTTGATCATAACCCAAACCCTAACTCTAGGCCTATTCCTAATTTTATCCTTCACCCTAGTTGTGAACCTTGCTATAACCCCATCCCTTCCCCCAAATCTAAACCTAACTCTAATTATACTCTTAACCCTTACACTAATCCTAGACCTGATCCTAGCCCTATTTTAGCCCTAACTCTAAAACTAGAACTAAGACTAACTCTAACTCTCGCCCTAGCAATATTCCTAAATCTAAACCTATCCCTTACCATAACCCTAACACTTGCCCTAACTTTAGCCCTAACACTAGCCCTAGCTCTAACCCTAGAACTAACCATAACTCTAACAATAATGCTAAGCCCAAACCTCACCCTAACACTACCCCTAACAATAACCCTAATCTTAAAACTAACCCTAATCAAGTTAAAACCCTAAAAAAAAAACCCAGTCATAGCTCTAACCCTAACCCTTAACCTAAACCAAAACCTAACCCTACACCTAGCCCTAAACTTAGCTCTAATTGCAGTCCTAACCTAACCCTAAAAATAACCTTGAGCCTGACTCTTACCTTACACTAACCCTAGCTCTAACATCACCCTAAAAGTATAGCAAACCCTAAAACTGGAACTAGCCCTAATTGTTATGCTAAATTAGCCCTAATCATAACTCTAGTTCTTACATTAGCCGTAGTTCTAATCCTAGCCCTAACCTAATCCAAAACCTAGCCCTAAACTGATCCCTACACCTCATTTTAACTCTAACCCTAACCCTAGATTTAACCATTACCCTAAACATAACCCTAACCCTAAAACTGACCCTAACTCTAAACCTCATCCTAGACTTAATCCTAAAAATAATTATAGCCCTACCTCTAGCTCTATTCTTATCCATTACCCTAAAAGTAACCCTAAACCTAATTATAACTCTAGCCCTAAACTTAACCCTAATCCTAAGCCTAGACCTGACACTAACCCGACACATCACCCCAGCCCTAACATTAGCACAAACCCTAACACTTACCCTAAACCTAACCCTAACACTAAACTTACACCTAACTCTAACCCTAACCCTAGCCCTAATTCTAACCATAACACTAGCCCTAAACCTATCCATTACCCTAAACATAAGCCTAACCAAAACATGGCTCTAAACATAGCTCTAACCCCACCCATTACACTAATCCTAAATATAAACGACATGATAACACCAGCCCTATCCCTAAACCTACTCTAACCCTAACTGTAAATCTAACAATAGACCTAACTGTAAACCTAAATCATTTCGTAGTCCTAATCCTAGCTCAAACCCTAAGAGTTACACTAAACCTAACACTTACCCTAGTCCTAAACCTAAATATAACCCTATCCATTTAGGCCTAACCCTAAACCTATCACTAACACTAATCTTATCCTTACCTAGACCTAACCTGAAAGCTAAACCTAACCCTATCAATTACTCTAACCCTAACCCTAACACTAACCCTAATGCTAATTCGGGCCCTCAAACTAAACCAAAACCTAACCAAAACTCCAAAAGAGACACTGACTCTAATAACACACCTAGCTCTAAACCCGACCCTTACCCTAAACATAAACCTTAAACTAGACCTATCCGTACAACTAACCCTAACAGTAACCCTAGACTTTACATTAACACTCTTTCTAATTCTTGTCATTAAACCTAACATAAACCAGAGCCTACATCCTAGCCCTAAACCTAGCCTTATCCCTAACCCAAATCCTAACCCTAGCCCAAATCTTAATTTCAACTCTTGCCCTAATTTTAAATATAAGTATAACCACATCCTTTCCCCTAACCCTAAAACTAACACTATCACTAACACTAACCCTAGCACTAACGCTAGGCCTAATCCTTACACTAACCATTGCTCATATCCTAGCACTCATTTGTTACTAACTGAAACTATAACACTAATCCTAGCCATAAGACTAACCCTAACTCTAGCCCTAGACCTATTTCTAGTAACAACTTTATCTATTGCCTAACCTAACACTAGCCCTAATCTTAGTCCTAAGCCTAGCCATATTCCTAAACCTAGAACTAACCCTAACTCTAAGTCTAACCCTATTTCTAAACCAAAACCTCACCCTAACACTAGCCCTAACCTTAATTCTAATTTGAAAACAAGCCCTAACCATAGACTACAAAAAAACTGGGCTATAGCCCTAATATTAACCCTTAACCTAAACCAAAACCTAATACTAAACCTAGTCCTAACCCTATCCCTACATCTTATACTAACTCTGACTCTGACCCTAAACCTAACCCTACCTCTAAACATCACCCTTATCCTTAACCTAACCATAACACTACACCTATCCCTAATCCTACACCTAACCATAAACCTTAACCCAAACCAAACCCTAATCCATACTCTGATCCTAATAATAACTTAGCTCTATGCCTGACCCATACGCTAAACCTAACCCTTACACTAGACCTAGCCATAAACCTGTCCCTAACACTATCCCTTTCATAACCCTAGACCTGATATTATCCCTAGCCCTAATCCTAGCTATAACCCTAACGCAAACCCTAATCCTCATCCTAGTCCTATACCTAGACATAATCCTAACCCTCACTCTCACCTTAGCCCTATCTGTAAATATAATCCTCACCCTAGCACTGAACCTAGCTATATAACCCCATCCCTTCCCCTAAATCTAAACCTAACCCTAGCCCCAACCATAGGTCTAATCCTACATTAATAATAGCGCTAATCCTAGCCTTATTTGAACCCTAAACTTAACCCTACCCCTAAAAATAGCCCGAAGACTAACTCTAACTCACACCCTAGCCCTATTTCTATTTATAACCCAATTTGTTACCGTAAACCTCACAATAGCCTAACCTAAGCCATAACCCTAGCCATAGTTCTAAACCTAGATCTAATCATACTCTAAATCTAACCCTAATTATAACCCTCACCCTACATCTAGACCTAGCTATAAAACCATACCTTACTATAAAATTAACTATAACACTTCCCTAACACTAGGCCTAAGCTAAATACTAACCGTAGCCCTAATCCTACCCGTAACTTAGTCCTATCCCTCAACTAACCAAAACCTTAGGCCTAAGACTAACTCTAACTCTCACCCTAGCCCTGGCCCTAGTTCTAACCCTATATGTTACCATAACCATAACCCTAGCCCTAACCCTTGCCCTATATTTAGAACTAGCTCTAATCCTACATATAATGCTAAATCCAAATCTAACCCTAATCCAAAGCATAAGCCTAAAACTTAAATTAGCCCTAACCCTAATGCTTATCATATAACTAGCCCAAACCCTAAACCTAGGACTAAACAAAATGGAGGAACATCCCTAACCCTAAACCTTAACTTAAACCAAACCCTAAAACAACACCTATACTTAACCCTAGCCCTAATTTGAGTCTTAGCCCTAACTTTAAATCTTACCCTGTCCCTGACTCATATCCTAACACTGACCCTAGCTCTAAAGACTACCCTAAACTTAACTAATCTCTAACAGTAACCCTATTCCTATTGCAAGTCATAAACCTAACCTTAAAGCTAACCCTGACACTGACTGATATCCTAAGAGTCACCTTAGCTCTCAACACAGCCCTCACCTTTAAGCGAACACTAAGGCTATCTCTTAACCTAAGTAAAATCATAATCTTAATGGTTACCCTAGACCTCTGTCTAATCATTAGGCTAACCAAAACCCTAACCCTATTAATACTCCTAACCCTAACCTTCATTCTAGCTCTTACCCTATCCCAAACCCTAACACTAACCTGACCCTTATTCTGACCCTAACACTAACCTTATGTCTAAAACTGACCCTAACCCTAGACCAAACCTTAATACTAGCCCTAGACCTAAACCAAATCCTAAATCTAGCCTTACCTCTAGACCTAGACGTAAACATGAACTTAGCCATAGCCATAACAATAATAATTAACTAACTAAAACACTAACCCTACCCCTAGACTTAAATCTAGTCCTAATTCTGGCTGCAACCCAAACACTAATTCTAACCCAAACACTGACTCTGCCTTTAGAATAAACCTATCTTTAAATCTGACCATACTCGAAAATCTAAATCTAACACTAGAGCTAGTCATAACCCTAACTCTACAATTAACCATCAACATAACCATAGCTCTTACGTTACCCACAGCTCTAACCCTAGGTCTAAACCTCACACAAAACCTAGAGCTAAACCTAGGCCTAAATCAAGCCTTAAGCATAACCCTAACCTTAACACTAGCCCTAACCCTAACCTAACCCTCACCTTAGTACTAATCCTAGCACAAAGCCTAAACGTTCTAAACGTTACTCTAAACATAAACCTACACTTATCCCTCAATCTAACCCTAAACCTATTCCTAATTCTAACATTGACCCTAGCCCTAAACCTAGCTCTAAACCTACCCATTATTCTAAACCTAAACATGCCCTTATTGATAATCCTAAGCTTAATGCCTAACTTAAACCTAACTGAAAAACTAACACTAGACATAACCTTAAACCTCACACTTGCCAATGACCTAATCCTAGCTCAAACCCTAACTTTTACTATAAACCTAAACATAACCATAGCCCTAATTCTATGCCTAAACCTCAATCTAACGTTAAACATATCTCTAAATCTACATCTAATCATATACATTACCCTAACCCTAACCCTATTCCTAATTACGTCACTAGACTTATTTCTAACCCTAACCCTATAAGTACTAAAATCGTATCCCTAATAGTAACTCTAAACCTAACCCTCCCCCTAGCCCTAACCCCAGCTGAAATCCTAACCCTACGCTAAACATAAACCTAAGTAAGCCTAGCCCTAGTTTTAACCCTAACCCTAACCCTAATTCAAGACCTATTCCTAACCATAAACCTATCCCTAATTGTATCTCAAATTCTATCAATTGTACTAACCATAACCCTAACCCTAATGAGAAACCTAGGCCTAACCTTAACCCTATCGCTAACCCTAAACCTATCAATAACCCTAAACCTAATGTAAACTCTAAACACAACCCTATCATTACCCTAAACCACATTTTAATGTTAATTCACGCCCTATCGCTAAACACTAACCTCAACTAAACTCTAACAATGACGCTGACCCTAATAATTCTCCTAGCTCTAAAGCTGATTTTACACATAACCTAACCTTTACAGTAGTTCTAGCCATAACACTAATCCTAAAAATATCCCCCCACTGTAAGCTTAGACCTGATATTATCCATAGCCCTAAAACTAGCCCTAAACCTAACACAAACCCCAGCCATTATCCTAGCCCTAAACCTAGCATTAATCATAACTCTAAACCTAATTTTAGGCCTAAACCAAAAACTAATCCTAGCCATAATTTTAGCCCTAAAATCCTATTAGTTAGTCCTATCTCTAACCCCAGGCCTAACCCTAGCCCTACAACTTACTCTATCTCTCACGCTTGCCCCATCCCTAGTTCTAAACCTATCCATTACTGGAACCCTAATCCTAGCCCTAACACTAGACCTATCATTAACTCTAGCCCTAATCTAGATCTAATTTTAACTCTAAATCAAACCCTCACCCTAAGCCTAAAACTAACCCTAACCCAAACTCTAAAATTAAATTTAACCGTACCCCTAAAACAAAACCGAGCCATAGCACTAGCCCTAAACCTTAACCTAAACCAAACCCTATGCCTAACCCTAACCTTATCTCTAATTCTAGTTTTAAGCTGAAAACTAAAACTAACACTGACCCTGACTCTGATAATAATATTAACCCTAGTCTAAACATCACCCTAACGCTAACCCTAAACCTAACAATAGACCTACCATAACCCTAAACCCAAATTTAACCCTAATTGTAACCCTGGTACTTACGTTAGCTTTACGCCTAACTCTAGCTCTAACTTAACAAAAAATCTATCCCTAATCAAAGCCCTAACCCGAGTTTTAACCCTAAACCTAGCCCTAATCAATACCATAATACTAGCCCTAATCCTAGCTCTAAACTTATCCATTGCCATAACCATAACCCTAGGCCTAAACCTAACCCTATCACTAATCCTAAACCTATGCATTATTCTAAACCAAACCTAAACTCTAAACCTCACCCTATCATTAAATTAACATTAGTCATAATGCTAATTCAAGCCCTAACTTTAAAACTTAACCTATCCCAAAATTCTAATCCAGACCTTTACCCTAATAATACCTCTAGCTCTAAACCTGACCCTAACTCTACACCTAACCCTTACATTACATGTATCCATAAACCTAACACTAAAACTATCTTTAACCATAACCCTAGATCTGATATTAGCTGTACCCCTAATCTTAGCCCTAACCCTAAAATAAAACATAGCCCTTATCCTAATCCCAAACCTAGCCTTAATCATAACCCTAACCCGATTCATAGCCCTAACCCTAATTCTAACCCTCACCCTATCTCTAAATCTAGCTATAAGGCCATTCCTTACTCTAAACTTAACCCTAGCCCTGACCCTAAGTCTAGCCCTAAGGTGAATAATAACCCTAGCCCTAATTCTAGCCCTAATTTAACCCTATCACTAATGCTAACCCTAACCCTAGCCCTAAGAAAAACTCTAACTCTCACACTAGACATATTCCTAATTCTAACCCTATCCATTACCATAATCCTAACCATAGCCCTAACCCTAGCCCTAAACCTAGCTATAACCATTGACAAATCCTTATTTCTAGACCTAACCCTAGATCTAATCCTAACTCTAAATCTAACCCTAAACCTAAGCCTAAGCCTAACATTAACAATAGCCCTAGCCCTAACACTAATCATAAAACTAGCCCTAACCCTAACCCTTGCAGTAAAAAAAATAAACAATAGCCCTAATCCTAAACTTTAACTTAAACAAAACCTTAACACTACACCTAGACCTAACCCTAGCCCTCATTCGAGTCCTAATCTTAACCTTAATACTAATCCTCACTTTGACTCATATCCTAACATGCACCCATGCTCTAAACACCACCCTAACCTTATACCAAACCCTTAGAGTAACCATAGCCTTAATTCGAGTCCTAACACTAACCCTAAAACTAAGCCTGACCCTGAATGTTAACCTAACACCAACACTAGCTCTAAATTTCACCCTAAACTTAAACATAATTCTAGCACTAGAGGTTTAACCCCTAACCCTAACCCTAAAACTAACCCTAAAACCCATAGTTCTTACATTAGTAATTGCTCTAACCCTAGCCATGACCCTAGCCATAACCCTAGCCCTCATCTGAGCACTAAACCTAGCTTTAACCCTAACCCTAGCCCTAACCTAAGCTCTAACACTATACCTTACCCTATGCCAAAACCTAAACCTATTGCAAATTCTAATCCTAATCCAAATCCTTAACCTAACCTAAACCCTAACCCTATAACTAGTCCTAACCCTTGTCCTCATTCTAGCTCTAACCATAATTCAAAACCTAATCCTGACCCTGACCCTTATTTTTACCCTAACACTAACCCTAAACCAAATCCTAACACTAGCCTTACTGGTAACCTTATACCTAAACCTAACCACTAACACTAGCCTAGACCTAAACCTAATCCTAATTTATCCATAACTCTAGCCCTAGACCTAAAGAAAATCTTATTCTAGCCCTAACAATAACCCTTAGCCTAAAGCCAAACATAAACCCTTCACCTAGAATTAACCCTAGTCCTAATTCTTTCTTTCACATTAACCATAATCCTAAACAGAACACTGACCCTGACACAAACACTAACCCTAACTTTAAACATTATCCTAACCCTAAACCTAACCCTAGCCCTAACATTAACCCTAATACTAGCCCTAATCATAACGAATTTCTCACATTTGCCATAGCCCTAACCTATTGCAAAACCTAGCCCTAACCCAAGCCCTACCCTAGCTTTAACCCTAAAGCTAATTATAACCGTAACCTTAGCCCTAACCCTAAACCTAAGCCTAATGCTAGACCTTATCCTAAGTATAACACTAGACCTATCACTAGCTCTAACATTATCCATTACCCTAATGATAACCCTAACACTTTTTGTCACCCTAGGGTGAACCCTAAACCTATCCCTGACCCTAAGCCTATCCATTACCCTACACCTAACCTGAACTCTAAACCTAAAACTATCATTAATCTATCCTTACATAATGATAACTTCAGCCTTAACCCTAAACTTTAATTTAATAGAAACCCTAACTCTTACCCTGACCCTAATAATACCCATAGCTCTACACCTGACCCTAAAAAGAAACCTTACCCTTACAATAGACGGAGTTATAAACCTAACCCTAATACTCTCCCTAACTGTAACCCTAGACCTGACGTTAGCCCTAGTTCTAATCCTAGTCCTAATCCTAACACAAACCTTAGACCACAGCCTCTCCATAAACCTTGCTTTAATTATAAACTTAACCCTAACCATAACCCTAATTCTAATCCTCACCCTAGTCCTAAAAAATAGCCATAATCCAATCCCTTAACCTAAACCTCACCTTAACCCTAATGCTAACATTAACCCTAGCCCTAAACTTAGGTCTAACCCTAACACTAACCCTAGTCCTAATCCCATCCCTAATTTAGCCATATCTCTAACCCAACCCAAACCCCAACCCTAAGACTAACTCAAACTGTCACGCTAGTCTTATACCTAATTCTAACCCTATCCCTATCACCCTATACCTAACCCTAAATTTATCCCTAATCCTAGCCCATCTTTACCCCTAGCTCAAAGCCTAGATCTAAACCTAAAAATAAATCTAACCCTAAACCTGAGCCTAAACCTCACACTAACACTAGCCCTAGACCTAACATTAATTCTAAAACTAGTCTTAAATCTACCCCTAGCCCTTAAACAAAATCAAATCAAAACCCTAACCCTAAAACTTAACCTAAACCAAACCCTAACCCTACACCTAATCATAATTCTATCTCTAATTCTAGTCCAAATCTAACCTGAAAACTAATCTGAATCCTGACTCTGACTATAACATTAAACCTATCTCTAAACATTTTCATAACTTAACTCAAACACTAGATGTAGCCCTAACACTGACCCTATTGCTAGCTCTAATCATAACAGTACTTTGTAAATTAGCCATAGCCTTAAACCTAGCCTTAACCTAACCCAAAACCTAGCCTTAATGTGAGTCTTAAACATAATTTTTATTATTTATTTTTAAATTTTTGTGGACACAACATCTTCATTTTATTGGTATTTGGTGCTGAGGATCAAACCCAGTGCCCTGTGCATGCCATGTGAGCACTCTATTTCTTGAGCCACATCCGCATTCCCCAAATCTAGTTTTAACCCTAAATGTAAATCTAAACTTAACCTCCCCAAAAGCCCCAATTCTATACATAATAATGTAATCTTAAGTCTAACCCTATCCATTACCCTAATTATAACCCAACCCTCACGCTAACCGTAGGCCTAAACTTAACCTACCCATTACACTAAACCACACCTAAACCGTAAACCTAAATTTTTCATTATCTTAACCCTAAACCTAATGATAATTAAAGCCCTAAATCTAAACCCTAAGTTTAAAAATTTATGATCAAAGGTTCTCTTAACAGGTTAGGTTTAGGGTTATGATTAGATTTAATGAAAGTGTTAGAACCAGTATTAGGTTTAGAGTTAGTTTTTTTCAATGTTTTGGATACTGGACACAATTTATCTTTTTCCCATTCTTAGTAAGCTCCCCATGTTTGTGCCTCCTAAGTAAAATGGTTTCTTCTCTGGAGCAGGTTTATTTTTCATGTTTCACTTCATTTTGCCCTATAGGGGTGAATGGAAATGGAGCTGGACTCAAGCAGGGTTTGTGCTAGCTGATTGATACTTCACACACTCAATCAGTTCTCAGTGCACATTCTCTCATTTGTTTTTTGTGGTAGTAGCCCAAAGCTGAATTAGAAAGAAC
The DNA here is from genome assembly GCF_052094955.1 of Ictidomys tridecemlineatus. Taxonomy (NCBI): domain Eukaryota; kingdom Metazoa; phylum Chordata; class Mammalia; order Rodentia; family Sciuridae; genus Ictidomys; species Ictidomys tridecemlineatus. The sequence goes on from NC_135484.1 coordinate 130,530,460, forward strand.
AGCTTTATCTGTGAGCACTTTAGGAGGTAGCTTCAATTTATTTTGCATGGATTACTTTGGTATTGTATGATATTCATCCTTTTTCTAGTATTAGTAAAATCCCCAAGTTTGGGTTTTCAAGGTTTCCCAGTTCACTATCAGGAACAGTTTGAATTTTTAGGTTTCACTTTGTTATGGCCTATATTCGTGAATGAAAATGGAGCTGGAAATCAAATAGAGTTAGTATTAGCTGCTTGAAACTTCACACGCTCAATCAGCTCTCTATGGGCACTCTCTGATTGTTCCTTGTGAAAGTACCTTAAACTGAAGCATGAAACATTAATTTATCCAACAGCATATTAGGAGAAAACAGGGAAATATGCACATAATGAAATACCTCCCCAAATTATTTTGTCAGATTTCTTTGATACTGGAGAGGATTCATTTGTTAGCTTGCCCTACTCAGCTCCTTTATTTGGAAACTACTATAATCAATGGTTTTCTAAACAGATTGGGTTAGATTTAGTATTAGTTTAGGACTAGGGTTACAGCTAGTTTTTTGTTAGAATTAGTTTTATTTAAATTTCTTTGATACTGGGCAGAATTCAACTTTTACCTAGCCTTACTATATTTTTTTAGGTTTGGGCCTCTTGGGTCAAGGGTTTGCTCTCCTGAACAGTTTGTATTTTAAGTTTTCATTTCATTTTGACCTATGCATGTAAAAAGAAATGGAGCTGGAAATCCAACAGCATTTGTGCTAGCTACTTCAAACCTCACACACTCAATCAGTTTTCTATGAGCATTCTTTGAATTATTGCTTGTAAAAGAAGCCCTAAGCTGAAGCATGCAAAGAAACTTTATGTGAGAGCACTTTAGGGGAAAACACGTAAATATGCATGTACTGAACTACTTCCCCACTTATTTGGTCAGATTTCTTTGATAGTGTGAAAGATTCATCTGTTAGCCTACCCAACTTAGCTCCCCAAGTGTGGGACTTCTAGGATCACAGGGACTCTAAACAGGTTATAGTTAGTGTTAGGGTTAGTGTTAGGACTAGGATTCGACATAGTGTTAAGGTAAGAGTTATTTCTGTTTTCAAATTTCTATGATACTGTGCAGGATTCATCTTTTTCCTATTTTGACTATACTCAAAATGTTTGGTCCTCCTACATAAAAGGTTTGCCTTCAGGAACAGTTTCAATTTTCATGTTTCTCTTTTTTGGCCCTATAAGGGTGAATGGAAATGAAGCTGGAAATCGAACAGGGTTTGGGCTATCTGCTTGAAACTTCACACACTCCATCAATTTTCAGTGAGCATAATCTGGTGCTAGCCATGGAAGTAGCCCTAAGATGAAGTAGAAAGTAACAGATTTATCTCTGAGTGCTTTAGGAGCAAGCAGAATACCCATCTACTGAAAGAGCTTCAATTTTTTGTTTTGGTTGGAATAATTTTATACTGTACAAGATTCAACTTTTACAAACTTTAGTAGGCTTCCCAAGTTTGAGCCTTCAAGGGTCAATGGTTCAGTGTCAGTAACAGTTTGAATTTTTAGTTTTAACTACATTATGGCCTATAGGCCTATAGGTGTAAATGGAAATGGAAATAGAAATCAAACTGGGTTTTTGCTAGCTGCATGAAACTTCACACACTCAATCACTTCACTGTGGGCATGCTCTGGTTTGTTCTTTGTGAAAGTACCTTAAGATGAAGAATAAAATAATTTAAACAAAAGCTCTTTAGGATAAAACAGAAAAATAGGCATGTACTGAAACACCTTCTCCAATTATTGCTCAGAATTTTTGACACTTGACAGGATTCATCTGTTACCTTCCCCTACTAGGACGTCAAGTTTGGTACTTTTATGATCAAACTCTATAAACAGGAAACGCTTAGTTTTGGAATTAGAGTTAGGGCTAGAGTTAGAACAAATATGCGGGTTATAGATAGTTTTGTTTAAATTTCTTTGATAAGGGTCAGGGTTCATATTTAGCTAGCATTATGTTTCCCAGGTAGCACCTTCTCAGTTCAAAGTTCACTGTCAGGAACAGTTTGTGTTTTAGGGTTTCACTTCATCTTGACTTCTATGGGTTAGGGTTAGGATTAGGGTTAGAGTTATGACTTTATTTTATTTTAGGGCTATGGCTAGGGTTAGTGCTAGATTTTGAATTAGTGATGGGGTTAGAGCTAGTTTTAGGGTGATGTTTAGGCTCAGGGTTAGGGTTAGATTTAAAGTTAGGGTTAGATTCTGGGTTAGGGTTAGGGCTAGGGTTAGTATTACAGTAAGGGATAGGGTTAGAACTAGGGAAACGGCTAGGACGAGAGTTAGATTTAGATTTAGGACTATGCTTAGGGTTAGGGTTAGGGTTAAAGCTAAAATTGGGCTAGGATAAGGACTAGGGTTAGTGTTAGAATTAGGCATAGGGGTAGGGCTACGTTAAGAATTAGCATTGGGGTTAGGATTAAGTTTAGGGAATGGGTGGGGTCATAGCTAGCTTTAGTGCTAGGCTGAGGGTTGGAATTATGATTAGTCTAGGATTGGTGTTTAGGTTAGCATTAAGGCTAGGTTTAGGGCTATGGTTTCTGTTAAGTTCAGGGCTAGAACTAGGGCTAGAGATAATGTCAAGTCTAGGGTTATAATTAAGAATAGTTTTAGGGTTAGATTATGGCTAGGTCTAGTGTCAGAGCTATGTTTAGGGTAAGGGTCAGGTTTAGAATTAGAGGTATTATTAGGGTTAAGGTCAGGGTTAGCATTTGGCTTAGGTTAAAGTTTAGGTTTAGGGCTTGAATTAGTGTTAGGTTTAGGCTTAGGTTTAGGGTAATGTATAGGGTTAGGTTTAGATTTCAGTTAAGTTTGGGGGTAATGGATGGGTTAGGTTTAGTGATAGGGTTAAGGTTAGCATTAAGTTAGGGTTATGTTTAGTATAATGGATAAATTTAGAGCTATGGTTAGGGTTAGGTTATGGTTTAGATAATGTCTAAAATTAGATTTAGGGATAGGGCTAGGGTTTGGTTTATGGTAAGTGTTAGGTTTAGGGCTAGGGTTATGGTTAGGTTAGGATAAGGGTCAGTGTTTGAGCTAGGGGAATGGCTAGGGTGAGGGTTAGTTTTAGGGTCAGGTCTAGGGATATGTTTATGTTTAGGGTTTGGTTTAGGGTTCGGATTATGTCTAGAGTTTTCATTACATGTAGGGTTAGGTTTAGAATAATGAATAATGTTAGATTTAGGATTAGGTTTAGGATTAGGTTTAGGGTATGGATTAGGGCTAGTCTAAAGATTAGGTTTACTGTAGGCTTAATGTTTCTGCTAGGGTTTGGGGTAATGTGACTTTTAGGCTTATGGTTATGTCATGGGATACATTTATGGTTAGGGTTAGGTTTAGTGTTAGGGATAGTGTTATTATTAGGGTTAGGGTTAGGGTAATTTACAGGGTTAGAATTAGAGTTTGAGCTAGGATTAAGGTTAGGATAAGAGCTAGGGTTAGGGTTATGGTTTAGGATAGGGCTAGGGTAATGTTTAGGGTAAGGGTTTGGCTTTGAGCTAGGGTTAAGGCAAGGTTAAGTGTTAAGGTTAATATTAGAACTAGGGCTAGGGCTAAGGTTGGGTTATGCTTAGGGCTATGTTTAGGCCTAGGATTGTGGCTAGGTTTTGGGTTAGGTTTAGAATTAGGGTTAGGACTATGGTTAGAGTTAAGGCTACTCTTAGGGTTAAGATTAGGGCTAAACTATGGTTAAGGCTAGGGTTATGTTTAGGGCTGGTATTAGGGTTAGGTTATGGCTAGCTCTAGTGTTAGGGCTAGTTTTTGGGTTAGGGTCAGGTTTACAGATAGGCTAATGTTAAGGTCAGAGTCAGAGTTCAGTATAGAATTAGGGTTAGATTTAGAGCCAGAATTAGAACTAGTCTAGGGGTAGAGTAAGTGTTTAGATTAAGGTTATTGTTATGGCTAGAGCTAGGATTTTGTTTAGGTCTAGGGCTATAATTATAGTTATATTTAGGATTAGTTTTGAGTCTAGATCCAGTGTTAGGGTTAGGTATAGTTATAGGCTTAACACTTGATCTAGTGTTAGGGTTTTGTTTAGGGTTATGTCAGGTTTAGACCTGGGGTTTGTTGTATGGTCAGAATGACGTTCAAGGTTAGGGTTAGAACTAGAATGAGGGCTAGGATTAGGAATAGTAATACTGTTAGTGTTTACATTAGGCTAATAATTGGGGTTAGGTCTAGGGTTAGCATTTGGTTTACAGTTGGGTCAGGGTAATGGATAGGGTTAGAGCTAGGGTTAGGGCTCAGGTTAAGGTTAGGGTTAGGGCTAGTCTTAGGGTTAAGATTAGGGTTTAAGCTAGTGTTAGGACTAGAATTAAGGGTAGGATTTGTGTTTGATTTAAGGCTAGGGTTATGAAAACGACTAATGTACGAACTAGGGATTCTATTAGGGCTAGTTTTAAGGTTAAGGTTAAGGTAGGTGTGGTGTTAGGGTTAATTTAGTGTTAGGGTAAATTTTAGAGCTAGGATTAGTGTTAGTATTAGTGTCAGGGTAAGGGTTAATTTTAAAGTTATGGTTAGGGCTGAGTGTAGGTTTATAGTTTGGTTTAGGTTAAGGGTAAGTGTTAGGGATATGACTTGGTTTTGTTTTAAGGCTAGGGCTAGGGGTAAGGAAAGTTTTAGGATTAGAATTATTGTTAGGGCTAGTGTTAGGGTTTGGTTTAGGATTATGGTTATCGTTAAATTTAAAGTTAGGTTTAAACTTAGAGTTAAGTTTAGATGCAAGTTGGGCTAGGGCTAAGGATATAACTAGGGATAGGGCTAGGGTAAGAGTTAAAGTTAGTCTTACGTCTAGGTATAGGGTAGGATAAGACTAAATTAGGGTTAGTGCTAGGCTTAGTGTTAGGGTTAAGCCTAAATTTAGGGCAAAGTTTATGGTTAGGTTTAGGATTATGTTTAGGTTTAGTGTTATGTTTAGGTTTGGGGTAAGGGATGGGGTATAGCTAGGTTTAGGGCTAGGGCAAGTGTTAGAATTAGGGTTTAACCTTGGGTTTTTTTTTTCTGGTTAGGATTAAGGCTAGATTAAGGGCTAGGATTAGGGCTAGGGCTAATTTCAGTTCCAGATTTAGAGTTAAAGATAGTTTAGAGTTAGGTTAGATGTAGTGTAATGGTTTGGTTTAGGGTTAGGGTGAGGTTAAGAGCTAAGGGTATTGTTTGGGTCAGAGTCGTGTTTAGTGTTTGGGATAGGTTAAGGTTTATATTTAGGGCTCCAATTAGCATAGGTTTAGGATTAGGTTAATGATATAGTTAGGTTTAGGTTTCGAGTTATATTTAGGATAAAGGATATGGTTAGGATTAGGGATATGGTAAGGTTTAGGCCTAGGTAGGTGTCAGATTGGAGCTAGGGGAATTATTAAGGGCAGGGTCATGGTTAGGGTTACTTTTAGGTTTGAGTTTAGAGTTAGGGCTCAAATTTGCATTAGTTTTATGGTTAGGATTATGATAGGGTTATATTTATGGTTCAGGTTAAGTTTAGGGTAATTGATAGGGTCGGGGTTAGTGATAGGTTTAGGGTTAGGCCTACGGTTAGCATTAGCAAAGGGGTTATGTTTAGGGTAATGAATACAGTTAGAGTTAAGGTTAGGGCTAGGGTTATGGTTAGGATTAGGTCTTGAGATAGGGTTAGTCCTAGAATTAGTATTAGGGTATGGGTTATGATTAGGGTAATAAATACAGTTAGATCTAAGGTTATAGCTAGACTTATGTTTAGGATTAGGCCTTGAGTTAGTGTTAAAGTATAGGTTAGAACTAGAGTTAGTGTTAGTGTTATGTTTAGTGTAAGAGTTAGGTTCTGAGCTATGACTAGGGTTAGAGCAAGGGTTAGGTTCAGGGTTATGTTTAGGGATAGTATTACGGTAGGTTTAGGGTTAGGGTTATTATTAGGGGAATAGTTATGATTAACTTTATGTTTAGAATTAGGGTAAAAATACTGTTAGATGTAGATTTAGTTTTAGGGACAGGGCTACATTTAAGTTTAGAGTTAGGGTTAGGTCAATGGTTTTGTTGAGGTTTACATTAAGGGTTAGGGTTTGATCTACGGTTAGGGCTATAGCGAGTATTAGTTTAGGGTTAGGTCTAGGGTTATTTTTCTCTTTAGGGTTAGGATTATGGTTAGGTTTAAGACTAGGGTTACAATTAGGTTTAGGGTTAGGGAAATGCATAGGTTTAGAGCTAGGGTTAGTACTAGGTTTAAGGTTAGTATAAGAAATATGTTTAGGGTGAGATTAAGGGATAGTTCTAGGGTTATGTTTATTGTAAGCGTTAGGTTTTGAGCTAGGGTTAGGACTAAGGTGAGGTTTAGGTTTGGGTTAGGGCTAGGGTTAGGGTTATGGTTTTGTTTACGGCTAGGTTAAGCTCTAGGTTTTGTGTTAGGTTTAGGCCTTGGGTTAAAGATGTAGGTAATGTAACAGCTAGGATTATGATTAGGGCTAGTTTTAGGATTAGAGTTATGCTTAGGTCTAGTGATAGGTTTAGTTTTTCAGTTAGAGTCCGGTTTAGAAGTAGGTTTACTGTTAAAGGCAGAGTCAGTGTTTTGGTTAGAGTTAAAGTTACGGTTACAGCAAGAATTAGGAGTAGGTTTAGGTCTAGGGGTAGGGTTAGTATTTGTGTTAGAATAAGGGTTGTGGTTAGGCCTAGAACTAGGTTTCTGTTTAGGTCTAGTGCTAGAGATGAGGCTAGATTTAGGATTAGGTTTAGGTCCAGTGCTAGTGTTAGATTTTAGTCAAGTGTTAAGGTCAGGTTTATAACTAGGGTATTTTTTATGTTCAGAATAAGGGTAAGGGTTAGCATTTGGGTTTGGGATAGGTTTAAAGCTAGAATGAGGGCTAGGGTTAGGACTATTAATTAGGTTAGGATTTTGGTTAGCCTAAAGATTAGGCATAGATCTAGGGCTTTCATTAGAGTTAGGATTTTTCATAGTGTAAGTTGAGCCTTAGGTTTAGTGTTAGGATATGAATCAGGGTCAGGGTTAGGGTTAGAACTCAAATTAGAAATAAGTTTACTTTTAGGTTTCAGTTTAAGGTTAGGAGGGTTTTTAGAGCTAAGGTGAGTGTTATGATATGAGTCAGGATCAGGGTTAAATTTAAGGTTAGGATTAGGACTCAAATTAAGGCTACGGTTAGGTCTAGGTGTAGTGTTGGGGTTTGGTTTAGGTTAATGTTTATATTAGGGCTATTGCTCAGTTTGTTTTACTGCTATGGTTAGGGTTAGGTCTAGTTTTAGTGTTTGGCTTAGGCTTAGGTTAGGGTCATATTTTGAGTTAGCGTTAGATCTAGGGTTAGGGCTAGGAGTAAGGATAGGGCAAGTGTTAGGGCTAGGGTTAGAGTTATGGTAATGGATAGGCTTAGAACTAGAGATAGGGATAGTGTGAGACTTAGAGTTAGTCTTACGGCTAGGGTTAGGGTTAGGGTTTGGTATAAGTTAGTGGTATGGCCAGTGTTAGGGTTTTCTCTAGGTTGAGGTTCAGTTTTAGACCTTTGTGTTAGGGTCATAATAAGGGTCAGGGTTAGCATAAGGATTTGGGATAAGATTAGAGCTAGAAAGAGAGCTAGGGTAAGGACTATTAATAGGGTTAGGATTTTGGTTAGCCAAAAGATTAGAAGATAGGTCTAGGTTTACCATTATGGTAACAGTTTCACTTAGGCTAAGTGAGAAATTTAGAGCTAGGTTTAGGGCTAGATTTAGGGTAGGGTTAGGGTTAAAGTTAGGTTTACGGTTCAGATTAGGATTAGTTTTGTGTTAGGGTTAGGATTAGGGTTAGGGCATTCGCCAATATAAGACCTAGGGTTACAATTAGGGATAGATCTAGCGTTAGAGCTAGGGGTATTTTTAGTGTTAGGGCTAGAGGTAGTTTTAGTGTTAGTGTTAAGTTTAAAGTTAGTGTGATATTCAGAGCTAGGTTTAGTTTTAGGATATGAGTCAGGGTCAGGGTTAGGGTTAGGACTCAAATAAGGGCTAAGGTTACTGTTAAGTTTTGGTTTAAGTATAGGATGGTGTTTCAAGGTAGTGTGAGTTTACCATATGAGTCAGTTTCAGGTATACTATTAAGGTTAGCCTTAGGAGTCAAATTAAGGCTATTGTTAGGTCTAGGTGTAGTGTTAGGGTTTAGTTTAAGTTAGGTTTAGGGTTAGGGCTATTGCTTGGTTTTGTTTTACTGCTAGTGGTAGGATTAGGGATAGTTTTATGATTAGTGTTAGGATTAGGTTTAATGATAGTTTGAGGCTTAAGCTTAGGGTTAGGTCTAGAATTAAGAATTGTGCAAGGGTTAGGACTAGGGTTATAGTTATGGTAAGGGCTAGGATTAAAACTAATGATAGGGCTAGTGTGAGAATTATTGTTAGTCTTAGGGCTAAGGTTAGGGTTAGGGTTAGGGATAGGGCTAAATTAGGGCTAGGATTAGGTCTATGGTTAGTGTTCAGTTTAAGTATAGAATTAGGGTTAGATTTAGGATTTAGTTTAGGGTAAGAGATGGTGTTATACTAGTTTTAGTGGTAGGGTGATTTTAGAATAAGGGTTAGGATTAGGATTATGATTAAGGGTAGGTTTAGGGCTAGGATGAGGGCTACGATTTGTTTTAGGGTTAGGGCTAGAATTAGGAGTATAGCTAATAACAAGTCTAGAATTATGTTTAAAGATAGTTTTAGGGTTTTGATTATGGGTACATCTAGTGTAAAGTTTAGGTTTAGGATTAGGGTCAGGTTTAGGGCTAGGGGTATTATTAAAGTTAAGTTCTAGGTTAGGGTTTGGAATAGGTTAAGGCTTAAAGTTAGAAATTGAATTAGCATTAGGGTGAAGGTTTTGGATAATGATAGGCTTAAAATTAGGGTTCATGTTAGGTTTAGGAAAATAGATACCTATAGGATTAGAGATAGGGTTAGGTTTATGCCTAGGGTTAGCATTAGGGTTAGGGTTATTGTTATGGTAATGTATAGGGTTAGGGCTATGATTATGGTTATGATTAGGGCTAGGACTAGGGTTACGGTTAGGGTTAGAGTTTGGGTTAGGTTTAAGCTCGGGTTAGGGCTCAGATTGGAGCTGGGATTTGGGTTAAGTTAGTGCTATTATTAGGATTATGACTAATATAAGTACTAAGGTTACAATTAGGGCTAATTTTAGGGTTAAATTTAGGGCTAGGTTTAGTGTTAGGGTTAGTGTTAGTATTAGGGGGATGTTTAGACCTAGGATTAGTGTTAGTGTCAGAGTCAGAATCAGTATTAGTTTTAGGGTTTGGCTTAAAACTCAAATTAGGGCTAGGGTTAGTAGTAGGTGTATGGTTGGGGTTTGGTTTAGTTTAAGGGTTAGGGATAGAACTTATGGCACAGTTGTGTTTTAGGGCTAGGGCTAGAATTAGGGCTAGTTTTAGAATTAGTGTTAGGGTTAGGGCTAGTGTTAGAGTTAGGCTTAGGCTGTGGGTTAATGTTATATTTAGAGATAGAATATGATCTAAGGTTAGTTCTTGGGCTATAGATAGGGCAAGGGTTAGGACTAAGTTTAGGGCTAGGATAAGGGTTATGTTAAGGGATAGGGTTAGAAGCAGTGATAGGACTAGTGTGAGAGTTAGATTTATTCTTAGGTCTAAATTTAGGTTTAGGTTTAAATATAGGTGAAAATTAGGGCTAAGATTAGGGCTAGGTTTACTATCAGTGTAAGAGCTAGGATTAGGGTTAGGGTTAGGATTAATCTAGTTTCAGGGCTATGATAAAGGCTAGGATTTGGGTTAGGGTTAGGGCTACGATTAGGGCTAGGGCTAATGTCAGATGTGGGGTAACAGTTGAGGAGAGGACATTTTTAGGATTAGGTTTATGGCTATGTCTAGTTTAAAATTTAGGTTTAGGGTTAAGGGTCAGGTTTAGAGCTAGGGGAATTATTAGGGTCAGGATCAGGTTAGAGTTTGGTTGAGGTTAGGGTTTAGTGTTAGGGCTCAAATAAGCATTAGGTTCAGGGTTAGGGTAATGATAGGTTTTTGTTTAGGGTTCAGGTTAGGTTTATGGTAATTGATAGGGTAAGGTTTAGTGATAGGATTTGTGTTAGGCGTAGTGTTAGCATTAGGGTAAGGGTAATGGTTAGGATAAAGGATAGGGTTAGAGCTTAGGCCAGGAATAGGTCTTGAGTTAGGGTTAGGGTTAGGGTTAGAACTAGGGTTAGTGTTAAAGTTATATTTAGCATAAGGGTTAGATTTTGAGCTAGGGTTAGGGATAGCGTGAGTGTTAGGTTTAGATTTAGGTCTAGGAATAATATTAGAGTATGGTTAGGGTTAGGGTTGGATTAGAGATAGCATCACCATTAGGGGTAGGGTTAGGGTTAGAGTAATGGATATGTTTAGATGTAGGCATAGGGTTATGGTTAGTGTTAGTTGAGGTTTTGGTTTAGGGTTAGAGCTATGTTTTTTTTAAGTTTATGGTAAGGGTTAGGGTTTGAGCTAGAGTTAGGATTTGGGAAGTTTGAAGTTTAGGATTAGGTCTAGTGTTAATTTTCCCGTTAGGTTTAGGGTTAGAGTTAGGCCTAGGTTTATCAATAAGTTTAGATTTAGTTTTAGGGTAATGTGTAGGTTTAGAGCTAGGTTTAGGGTTAGTGTTAAGTTTAGGTTTAGGGCTAGTATTAGGGCTCTACTTAGGGATAGGTGTAGGTTTATGTTTAGTGTAAGAGTTAGGCATTGAGCTAGGGTTAGGACTAATCAAGTGTTAGGTTAGGGTTAGGGTTATGGGTATGCTTAGGCCTAGGATTAGCTCTTGATTTTGTGTTAGGTTTAGAACTAGGGTTAGGACTGTGGGTAATGTAAGAGCTAGGGTTATGATTAGGGCTAGTTTTAGGGTTAGGATTATGGCTAGGTCTAGTGTTAGGTTTAGATTTTTTGTTAGGGTCAGGTTTAGACTCTTAAAGGCAGGGTCAGTGTTTGGGTTACAGTTAGAGTTAGGGTTACAATTGGAATTAGAACTAGGTTTAGTTTTAAAGGTAGGGTTAGTGTTTGTGTTAGGTTAAGGGTTACTTTAAAGGCTAGGTATAGGTTTTTGTTTAGGTGTAGGGCTAGAGTTAAGGCTAGTTTTAGGATTTGTTATAGGTCTAGGGCTAGTGTTAGGGTTTGGTCTAGGGTTACAGCAGGTTTAGACCTAGGGTTAGTGTTGGGGTCAAAAAAATGGTCAGGGTTACCATTAGGGTTTGGGATCGGGTTAGAGCTAGAGTGAGGGTAGAGTTATTACTATTAATAGGATTATTGTTTGTTTTTTTGTTTTGGTTTTTTTTTTGGTTTTTTTTTTTTTTTTTTTTTTTTAGCTTAAGAATTGGGGATAGGTCTAGGGTTACCATTAGTGTTAGGTTTTCACTTTGGGTAAGGGATAGGCTTAGAGCTAAGGTTAGGGCTAGAGTTAGGGTTGAGGTTAGGGTTAAATTTATGTTTAGGGCTAGGATTAGAGCTAATTTTTGAGTTAGGATTAGGGCTAATATGATGGCAATGGATAATGTAAGAAATACTGTTACAATTAGGGTTAGGGGTAGTAGTAGGTCTAGTGTTAGTGTCAGGTTTAATGTTAGGGTGATATTCATAGCTAGGTTAGTATTAGAATATGATTCAGAGAGTGTTAGTTTTAGGGTTAGGTTCAGGACTCAAAAAGGGCTAGTATTACTGTTATGGTTCAGGTTAAGGTGAGGGCAGTCTTTAGAGCTAGAATGACTGTTAGGATATGAGTCAGCGTCAAGTTTCATGTTAAGGTTAGGGTTACTGTTAAGTTTTGGTTTAAGTTTAGGGTGGTGTTTAGACCTAGGTTGAGTGTTAAGATATGACTTGGGGTCAGGGTTAGTTTACGGTTATGGTTAGGACTCGAATTAGGGCTAGGGTTAGGTCTAGGTGTAGTGTTAGGTTTTGTTTTAAGGTTTAAGGTTAGGACTATTTTGTTCAGTTTTTTTTTTAGAGAGAGAGAGAGAATTTTTAAATATATTTTTTTAGTTTTTGATGGATATGACATCTTTTTTTAATTATATTTTTAATTGTTTCTGAGGATCGTACCCAGCACCCCGTGCATGCCAGGTGAATGGGCTACCACTTGAGCCAAATCTTCAGCCCCTATTGCTCAGTTTTGTTTTAGTACTAGGTTATATGATAATTAAGGTTATGGCTAGTGTTGGTGTTAGGCTTAGTGTTAGGTTAAGATTTGGAGTTAGGGATAGATCTAGGGTTAGGGATAGGTCTAAGGATAGGGCAAGGGTTAGGGCTAGGTTTAGAGTTGTGGTAAATGATTGGGATAGAACCTGGGATAAGGCTAGGACAAAAGTTAGAGTTAATCTTAGGGCTAGGGTTATGGTTAATTTTAGGAATAGGGCTAAATCAGGGCAAGGATTAGATCTAAGGTTAGTGTTCAGGTTAGGTCTAGCATTAGAGCTAGGTTTAGGGTTAAGTTTAGGGTAAGGGATGTGTTATAGCTAGATTTAGAGATAGAATGAGGGATAGAATTAGGATTAGGGCTAGGGTTAAGGTTAGGGTTATGATTAAGCCTAGGTTTACGTCTAGAATGAAGGCTAGGTTTTGTTGTAGGGTTAGGTCTAGAATTAGGGCTAGGAATAATGTCAGGTCTAGTGTTACAGTTAGGAGTAGATTTAGGATTAGGTCTATGTCTTAGTCTAGTGTAAGTTTTAAGTTTAAGGTAAGGGTCAGTCTTAGAGCTAGAGGTAATTTTTAGGTTCACTGTCAGGGTGAAGGTTTGTGTTAGGTTAAAATTTAGGGATATGGCTCAACTGAGCATTAGGCTTAGATTTAGGTTTAGGGTAATGAATAGGGCTAGGTTTAGGGTTCAGGGTAGGTTTAGGGTAATGGAGAGATTTAAGGTTTGTGAAGTATTAGGGTTAGGCCTAGGGTTAGCATTAGGAATAGGGTTATCATAAGGGTAATGTATAGGGTTAGGGTTAGGGCTAGGATTAGGGTAATTGTTAGGGATAAAGATAGGGTTATGTTTAGGCCAAAGATTAGGCTTTTGCTATGCTTTTTAATGAGGTGAGGGTTAGGCTTAGGGTTAGGGCTAGGGCTAGATTTAGGATTAAAATTATGTTTACAGTAGGTTTAGGCCTTGGATTTCGGCTAGGTTTTGTGTTAGGTTTAGGTCTAGGGTTAGTGCTATGTGTAATGTAAAATCTGGGGTTCTAATTAGGGCTTGTTTTAGGGTTAGGATTATGGCTAGGTCTAGTGTTAGGTTTAGATTTTGGTTTACAGTCAGTTTTAGATCTAGGTTTAGTGTTAGTGTCAGGGTCAGTGTTCAGATTACAGTTAGGGTGAAGGCCAGAATCAGGAGTAGGGATGGTCTAGGGGTAATGTTATTGTTTGATTTAGGTTAGGGTTATTGTTAAGGCTAGGGCTAAGTTTTGTTTAGGTCTAGGGCTAGAGTTATCACTAGATTTAGGATTAGGTTTAGGTCTAGGGGTAGTGATAGGGTTAGATTTAGGTAAAAGTTTACCGGTAGGGCTAGTTTCAGGGTATAGTTTAGGGTTAGGGTCAGGTTTAAACTTATAATTAGTTTTATGGTCAGAATAAGGGTGAAGGTTAGGGTTAGCTATTGGCTTAGGTTTAGAGCTAGACTAAGGGCTAGGTATTGGACTAGTAATAGTGTTAGTGTTTGATTTAAGCAAAGGTTTACAATAAAGACTAGGGTTAGCCTTATGGATAGAGTTTGGATTAGGATAAGGGATAGGGTTAGAGCTAGGCTTAGAGCTGAGTTTATGTTTATGTTTAGGGCTAGGGCTAGGGTTTTGATTAGAGTTAAATCTAATTTTAGGGTTCAAATTAGGGCCATTTTTGTTTTGGAGTAAGGGCTAGTGTTAGAACTATGGCTAATGTAAGAACTAGGGTTATTATTGGGGTTAGTATTAGGATTAGGATTTGGGCTAGGTATGGTGTTAGTATTTGCTTTACGGTTAGGGTGATATATAAAGCTAGAATTAGTGTTTGGATATGAGTCAGGGTAAGAGTTAATTTTAGTCCTAGGACTCTTATTTAAACAAGGGTTATGGCTAGATATAGGGTTAGGTTTGGTTTAGGTTAGGTTTAGGGTTATGGTAATGGCTCGGTTTTGTTTTAGGGCTAGGACTATTGTTAGGGTTAGGTTTATGATTAGTGATAGGGTAAAATTTAGGCTTAAGGTTAGGGTTGGATTTAGAATTATGATTATATCTAGGGTTAGGGCTAATGTTAGGGCTAGTGTTAGGGTTACAGTAATGGAAAGGTTTAGAAATATAAATAGGGCTAAGTTGAAAATTAGAGTTATTCTTAGGGCTAGAGTTAGGGTATTGCTTAGGGTTAGGGCTAGATTAGCGCATGGTTTAGTGTTAGGGTTAGGCCCATGTTTAGGGCTAAAATTAGGGTTTGTGTTAGTGTTACGGTTATGGTTAGTTTTAGGAGAAAAGATGAGGTTATGGGCTGTTTAGGGCTAGGGCGAGGGTTAAAATTAGGTATAGGAATAACATGAGTGTTCAGGTTAGGATTAAGGCTATGTTTAGGGCCAGGATGAGGGCTAGTGTTTGTGTTAGGGTTAAGGCTAGGATTAGAGATGGGGCCAATGTCAGGTCTAGGGTTATGGTTAGAAATAGTGTTAACTTTAGGTTTATGGCTAGGTCTAGTGGAAAGTTATGTTTGGGGTAAAGTTCAGGTTTAAAGCTATGTGTATTATTATGTTCAGAGTCCAGTTTAGGGTTTGGTTTAGTATAAGATTTAGAGTTAGGGCTCAAATTAGTATTAGGGTTAGTGTTTAAGAAACAGATAGTGTTATGTTTAGGGTCCACTTTATATTTAGAGTAATAGATAGGGTTAGTGTTAGTGATAGGATTAGGTTTAGACTTAGGGTTAGCATTTTGGTTAGGTTTATGTTTAGGTTCAAAAATAGAGTAGGTGCTATTGTTAGGGCTTGTGTTAACATTAGCATTTTGGCTAGGTTTAGAGATAGGCCTAGGGTTAGTGTTAATGTTAGGTTTAGCAGAAGTGTTAGGGTTTAAGCTAGGGTTACGGCTAGGGTGAGTGTTAGGTTTAAAGTTAGGGCTACAGTTAGGGTTAGGGTTAGGGTTACGGCTTGGGTTAGCATTAGGTTTAGGGTCATGTTTAAGGTAATGAATAGAGTTTCTGCTAGTATTTGTGCTATGGTTACAGTTAGGTTTAGGATCAGTTTTAGGGTTAGGTTGAGGGTTATGGCTATTGTTATGTTTAGGGTAAGGATTAGAGTTTGAGTAGGGTTAGGGCCAGGGCCACTGTTAGGGTTAAGGTTAATGCTAGGGATAGGGTTATTGTTAAACTTAGGTCTAGGTTTAGAGCTAGTATTAGGGCTAGTTTTTGTGTGAAGTTTAGGGCTAGTGTTAGGTGTATGGGTAACATAAGAGCTAGGGTTATGTTTATGGGTAGATTTAAGGTTTGTCTTGTGTTAGAGTTAGTTTTTCAGGTTAGAATAAGGTTTAGAAAAAGGATTTGTTTTAGGTTAAGTGTCTAGGGTTAAGTCTAGGGTTACAGTTAGGGTTAGATTTAGGGTTATGTTTATGGTTAGGTCTAGTGTAAGGGTTAGATTTAGGGTAAATGTAAAGTTTAGAGATTAATGTATTAATAAGGTCAGGGTATGGCTATTGGTTCAGTTTAGGTTAAGTTTTAGGTTTAGGGCTTTAATTAGCATTAGGGTTAGAGTTATGGTTAGGGTAATGAATAGGCTTTGGATTAGGGTACAGGTTAGTTTTAGTGTAATGATATGTTTTGGGATTGTGATAGGGTTACCGTTAAGCCTAGAGTTAGCATTAGGTTTAGGATTATGGTTAGGGTAATGGATAGGATTAGAGCTAATGTTAGGGCTAGGGTTATGGTCAGGATTAGGGCTAGTGTTAGGGTAGTATATAGGATTAGAGCTCTGGGTAGAGCTATAGTTAAGGTTAGGATTAGGGCTAGGGTTAAGTTAGGGTTTGGGATTTGGCTAGGGTTATGTTTAGGGTAAAGGTTAGGCTTTGAGCTAGGGCTAGGTCTAAAGGGAGGTTTAGGGTTAGGGTTAGGGCTAGAGTTAGTTTAGGGTTACACTTAGGGCTAGGTTTAGGCCTAGGATTAAGGCTAGGTTTTGTGTTATTTTAGGCCTAAGATTAGGGCCATGAGTACCTAAGAGTTAGTGTTATGATTAGGGCTAGGGTTAGGGTTAGGGCTATGGTTTGTGTTAAGGTTAGGGCTAGCATTATAACTAGGGCAAATGTCAGGTCTATGGTAGTTTAGAATAATTTTAGGGTTAGGTTTATGGCTAGGTCTAGTATAAGGGTTAGATTTAAGGGCAGGGTCGCGGTTAGAACTAGGTGTATTATTACAGAAACTGTCAGAGTTAGGGTTTGGCTTAGGTTAAGTTTAGGATTAGGGCTCAAATTAGCATTAGGATTAGAGTTAGGGTAATGATAGGGTTAGTTTTAGGGTTCAAGTTAGGTTTAGGTTAATGATAAAGGTTTTTGTTAGCAATAAAGTTAGGGTTAGGCCTAGGGTTACCATTCGGGTTATGGTTATGGTAAGGGTAAAGGATAGGTTTAGAGCTAGTGATATAGCTAGGATTATGGTTAGGATTCTGGCTAGTGTAAGGGTAAGGATTAGGGCTAGGTTTTGGGTTAGGGTCAGGTTCAAATCTAGGGTTAAGTCTCAAATAAGGGTTAAGTTTTTGGTTTGGATAGGGCTAAGATTATTGCTCTGGCTAATGAATAAACTAGTGTTACAATTAGTTCCAGTTTTAGTGTTAGGGTTAGATGTTGTTTACAGCAAGCCTTATATTTAGGGTCAATATTAGGGTCAAGGATAGTTTTAATATTAGTTTTATGACTCAAATTAGGGCTAAAGTTAGTGCTATGTTTAGGGTTAGGTTTTGGTTTAGGTTAAGGGTTACATTTAGGGCTATGGCTCAGTTTTGTTTTAGGGCTAAGTCTATGGTTAAAGCTAGATTTTGGATTAGTATCAGGGTTAGGGCTAGTCTTAGAGTGAAGTTTAGGTTTAGGTATAGAATTAGATTTAGAGTTAGTGTTGATCTAGGGTTAGGGCTCATGCTAGGGTTAGTGCTAGGGTTAGGGTTATGGTAAGGAATATGGTTAGAACTAGGGATAGGTCTAGGGTGAGAATTAGAGTTATTCTTAAGAGTAGGCTTATGGTGAGGGTTAGGGTTAGGGCTAAATTAAGGCTAGAAATAGGACTAGGGTTAGTGTTAGGGTTAAGCCTAGGGGTTGGACTAGTGTTAGGGTTAGCACTTGGGTTAGGATTAAGTCTAGGGGAAAGGGTGGTGTTATAACTAGGTTTAGGGCTAGGGTGAGGGTTACAATTAGGGTTAGCCCTAGGTTTATGGTTCAGTTTTGAATTAAGGCTAAGATTAGGGCTAGGATGTGTTGAAGGATTTCTCATAGGGTTTGGGCTATGACTCGGGCTAGGGATAATATCAGGTCTAGGGTTATGGTTAAGGATAGTTTTAGGGTTAGGTTATGGCTAGATCTAGTGTAAGGGTTATGTTTAGGTTAAAGGTAACCTTTAGAGCTAGAGTTATTATTAGTGTGACGGTCAGGGTCAGGGTTAGCATTTGGTTTACATTAAGGTTAAGGGGTTAGGGCTTGAATTAGCGTAGGGTTAGGTTTAGAGTTAAGGTAATGGAAGGGTTTACTTTAGGTTTTTGTTAAGGTTTAGGGTACCAGATGGTTTAGGTTTCAGTGATCGGGTTAGGGTTACCATAAAGTTAGGGTAATGTTTATTGTAATGGATAGTTTTAGAGCTAGGGTTAGGGCTAGGTTATGGTTTGGATTAAGTCTAGGATTAGGGTTAGGTTTAGGGATAGGGCTAGGGTTTGGTTTAGGGTAAATGTTAGGGTTAGGGTAAGTGTTAGTTTAGGGTTAAGATTATGGCTAGGTAGGATAAGTGTTAGTGTTTGGGCTAGGGTTAGGTCTAATGAAAAGATTAGGTTTAGGTTTAGTTCTAAGTTCAAGATTATGGTTAGAGTTAGGTTTAGTTTTAGGGATAGGATTTTAATTAGGGTTAGGGTTAGAATTAGGGTAATGGATATGGTTAGAGCTAAAGTTTGGGCTAGATTTAAGTTTAGGATTAGGGCTAGGTTTAGGATTAGGTTTTATGATAGGGCTAGAGTTATTTTAGTATAAGTGTTTAGCTTTGAGCTAGCATTAGGTCTGAGGAGAGGGTTAGATTTGGAGTTAGAGTTATGGTTAGGGCTAGGCTTAGGTTTATGCTTAGAGCTAAGTTTAGGCCTAAAATTAGCTCTAGGTTTTGTGTTAGGTTTAGGGCTAGGGTTAGGACTATGTGTAATTTAAGAGCTAGGGTTATGTTTAGGGTTACTTTTAGGGTTAGTGTTATTGCTAGGTCTAGTGTTAGGTCTAAGTTTTGGGTTAGTGTCAGGTTTAAAGCTAATGTAAGTGTTAGGATTAGAGTCAGTTTTGAAGATAGGATTAGGTTTTGGGTTAGAGCCAGAATTAGGACTAGGGTTAGGTCTAGGGATAGGCTAATGTTTGATTTAGTTTAAGGGTTATTGTTAGGGCTAGTGCTAAGCTTTTGTTTAGTTCTAGGGCTAGCGTTAAAGCTATATTTAGGATTAGCTTTGGGTATAGGTCTAGTGTTAGGCTTAGGTATATACATAGGGTTACCAGTAGGTCTAGTGTTAGGTTTTGGTTTAGGTTTAGGGTCAGGTTTATATCTAGGGTTACTTTTAGCGTCAGGGTTAGGTTTAGAGGTAGAATAAGGGCTTCGGTTAAGACTAGTAATATGGTTAGAGTTGAAGTTAGGCTAAGACTTAGGGTTAGGACTAAGGTTAGCATTTTAGTTAGGGTTTGACTTAGGGTAAGCGATAGAGTTAGAGCTTGGGATAGGACTAGGATTAGGGTTAGGTTTAGGGCTAGTGTTAGGGTTAAGATTAGGGTTAAAGCAAGTTTTAGGGCTCAGATAAGTGTAGGATTGGTGTTAGGGTTAATGCTAGGGTTAGGACAATGACTAACGTACAAATTAGGATTACAATTAGAGCTAGTTTTAAGGTTATGGTTAAGGTTAGGTGTAGTGCTATTGTTAATTTAAGTTAAAGTGATGATTAGAGCTAAGATTAGTGTTAGGTTCAGCATCAGGTTCTGACTAAATTTTAGTGATAGGGTTAGGGCTAGGTGTAAGGTTTGGGTTGGGTTTAGGTTAAGGGTTTTTGTTAGGGATATAGGTTGGTTTTGTTTTATGGCTAGGACCAGGGCTATGGCAATTTTTAGAATTAGCATTATGGTTAGAAGTAGTGTTGGAATTTGGTTTGGTTTATGATTACAGTTAATTTAGAGTTACGTTTAGATCTAGAGTTAGGATAAGCTCAGGATAGAACTAGGGCTAGGGCCAGGGCTAGGGAAAGAATTATACTTACTCTTAGGGCTAGGATTAGACTTAGGATACAATTAAATTATGGCTAGGATTAGCACTAGGCTTAGTGTTAGCATTAGGCCTAGGGTTCCAGTGGGGGTTAGGGTTAGGTTTATGGTTATGGTTAGTTTTATGGTAAGGGATGGGGTTATAGGTAGTTTTAGGGATATGGTGAGGGTTAGAATTAGGGTTAGTTCCAGGGTTTCATTAGAATTATAATTTATGCTGAGTTTAGGGCTAGGAAGAGGGCTAGGGTTTGTGTGAGGGTTAGGGCTAGAATTAGGGAAATGGCTAATGTAAGAACTATGGTTAAAATTAGTTTAGTTTTAAAGCTATGGTTATGTTTAGTATTAGGGTTAGGTTTAAGTTAAGGGTGATATTTATAGATAGGGTTTTTGTTAGGATAAGAATCAGGTCAGGGTTTGTTTTAGGGTTAGAAATAGGACTCGAATTATTGTTAGGGTTATTCTTAGTGTTTGGTTTAAGGTGAGGGTAGTGTTGAGAGCCAGGTTGAGTGTTAGGATATGAGTCAGGGTCAGTGTTAGTTTTAAAGTTAGTGTTAGAACTCGAATTTGGGCTATGGATAGGTCTAGGTTTAGTTTTAGTGTTTGGTTTAAGTTAATGTTTAGGGTTAGAATTATTGCTTGGTTTTGGTTTAGTCCTAGGGTTAGGTTTAGGGATAGTTTAAGTGTTAAGTTTAGGATTATGGTTAGGGTTAGATTTGGAGTTAAGTGTTAGATCTATATTTAGGCCTGGGAATAAGATTAGGGCAAGAATTATGGCTAGGAATAGGGTTATGGTAAGGAAAAGGGTTAGAACTAGGGCTAGTTATAGGGCAAGACTTAGAGAGAGTCTTCTCACTAGGGTTAGTGTTAGGGTTAGATATAAAGCTAAATTAGTGCTGAGATTAGGGTTAGGTTTATTGTTTAGCTTAAGCCTAGAGTTAGGGTTAGGTTTAATTTTAGGGTAAGAAATGGCATTATAGTTAGATATAGATGTAGGAGGAGGGTTAGAATTAGTGTTAGGGGTAGGGTTAGGTTTAGGGTGATGATTAAATCTAGTTTTAGGGCTAGGGTGAGGGCTAGGGTTTGTTTTAGGTTTGGGATTAGGATTAGAGCTAGGCCTAATTTCAGGTCCAGAATTATGGTTAAAGATAGTTTTGGGGTTAGGATTATGGCTATGTCTACATTAAGGGTTAAGTGTAGGGTTATGTTCAAGTTTAGAGCTAGAAGTTTTATTGGGTTCAAGGCCATGGTTAGGGTTTGCGATAGGTTAAGTTTTAAAGTTAGGGCTTGAATTAGCGTTAGTGTTAGGGTTAGGGTAATGATACGGTTAGGTTTAGGTTCAGATTAGGTTCAGGGTAATAGATTGGGTTAAGATTAGGGATAGGTTTAGGTTCATGCCTAGAGTTAGCATTAGGGTTTTGGTTTTGGTTATGGTAATGGATAGAGTTAGAATTCGGATTAAAGCTAGGTTTATTGTTATAAATAGGGCTAGGGTTATAGAAAGGATTAGGGCTAGGTTTTGGGTTAAGTTAAGTATAGGATTAGGATTAGGAATAATGTAAGTACTAGATTGGTGTTTAGGGCTAGTTTTGGGGTTTTAGGGCTAGAGTTATTGTTAGAGTTAGGTTTATGGTTACGGTGATGTTTAGAGCTAGTAGTGTTAGGGTCAGTGTCAGGTCCAAGATTTGTTTAAGGGTTCAGCTTACAACTCATATTAGGGCTAGAGTTAGGGCTAGGTTTAAGGTTAGAGTTTGGTTTAGAGTAAGGGTTAGGTTTATAGCTATAGCTAGGTTTTGCTTCATGGCTAGGGCTAGGGTTAGCACTAGTTTTAGGATTAGTGTTATGGTTGGGATAGTGTTAGCGTTTGGCTTGATCTTCAGGTTAGGGCTCGATTAAGATTTAGGTTTTGTCTAAGGTTAGTGCTACAGCAAAGGATAGGGCAAGGGTTAGGGCTAGGTTGAGGGCTAGGGTTAGGGTTATGATAAGGGATAGGGTTAAAATAAGTTAAAGGTCTAATGTAAGAGTTAGATTTAGTCTTAAAACTAGGGATAGGGATGGGGCTAAATTAGGGCTAAGATTAGGGCTAGGATTAGTGTCAGGGTAATCCTAGAGTTCGGGTTTGGAGTTTAATTAAGGCTACATTTAGGATTAAAATAAAGGCTAGTGTTTGTAGTCAGATTAGGTTAGAATTATGGCTATGGCTATGTCAGGTCTAGGGTTACATTTAGGGATAGTTTTAGGGACAGGTTTAGAGCTAGGTCTATTGTAAGAATTAGGTGTAGGGTAAGAGTCAGGTTTAGAGATAGAGAAATTCTTAGGGCCAGGGTCAGTGTTAGGGCTTGGTTTATGTTTGAGTTTAGGGTAATGGCTCGAATTAGTGTTAGTGTTAGGGTTAGGGTAAAGATAGAATCAGGTTTAGGGTCCAGGCTAAGTTTAGGGCAATTTATAGTTTTGGGGATAATGTTAGGGTTAGGATTAGTATTAGGGTTAGCATTTGGTAAAAGTTATGTTTAGGGTAATAGATACTGTTAGAGTTAAGGTTAGGGCTGGGGTTATGGTTAGGATTAGGTCTTGGGTTAGGGTTAGGGTGAAGATTAGGATTAAGGCTAAGTTTACGGCTCAGATGGGGGTTTGTGTTAGGGCTAAAGCTATGATTAAGGCTAGGGGTAACATCCGGTATAACATTATGGTTTAGGGTAGTTGTAGGGTTTGGTTATGAATAGGTTTACTGTAAGGATTAGGTTTAATGTAAAGGTCAGGTTTAGAGTTAGCACTATTATTATGGTCAGGGTCAGGATTAGGAATTGGTTTCAGTTAAGGTTTAGGGGTAACGCTCGAATTAGCATTAGGTTTAGAGTAATGGATGTGGTTTTGTTTAGGGTTTAAGTTAGGTTTAGGGTTTTGAATAGCCATAGGGATAGCTAAACAGTTAGGTTTAGTCCTATTGTTAGCATTTGTATTAGGCTTAAAATTAGGGTAAAAGGTAGAATTAAAGCTAGGGTTAGGGCTAAGTTTATGGTTAGGAATTGGGCTAGTGTTAGGGTTAGGGTTAGGATTATTGTTAGGCCTAGGATTAGGGTTAGGATTAGGGTAAGTGTTATGGTTAAAGCCAGATTTTGAGCTAGGGCGAGGTTTAGTCTTAGAGAAGATCTAGGGTAAATGTTAGAGTTAGGGCTATGTTTAGCAGTAGGATTAGGGTTAGAGTTTTGGTAATGGAGAGAGATAGAAGTAGGGTTTGGGCAATGGTTACAGTTAAAATAGGGTAAATTTAGGGTTAGGGATAAGGCTATGTTAATGTTTAGGGTTAGAATTAGGGCTCAGTTTAGAGGTAGTATTAAGGCTAGAGTTACTTTATTCAAATATCTTTCATACAATTCAGGATTCATCTTTAACTAATTTTACTCTATTTCCCAGGTTTAGTACTTGGTTCAACTCTTTGATGTCTGGAACAGTTAATATTTTCATTTTACTTCATTTTGACCTATATGAGTAAATGCAAAAAGACCTGGAAATCAAACAGGGTTCATGCTAGCTGCTTGAAACTGCACTCTACCCTCAGTTCTTTGTGGAGACACTCTGGTATATTGCTTGTGAGTGTAGGCCAAGGATGAAGCATGCAAAAACAACTTTATCTGAGAGCCTATTCTAACCTATTCTTTATCACAACCAAAACACTAGCCCTAATTTTAGCTCTAACACTACCCATAGCACTAACCCTAGAATTAACCATAACTCTAAATCTACTCTTAAGCCTAAACTCAAACTATCCATAGCAATAACATTAATGCTAATCATAAAAATACCCTTAATTTTATCTTTAGTCTTAGAACAAAACCAAGCCTAATCCTTAACCTAAACTAAATCCTAATTCGATATCTAGCCCTAAGCCTACCCATAATTTGAGTCCTATCTCTAACCATAAAATAAATCATAACCCTGACTCTTACTCTAACACTAACCCTAGTTAAAAAAATCACCCTGATTTTAAAGCTAATCCTAAAACAAGACTCAGTCCTAAATGTAAATTTTTAATTAGCCCTAATCATAACCTTAGTTTTTACATTAGCCATATGTTTAAAAAGAGCCCTAACATTACCCAAAACCTAGCAATAATGCAAGACTCAACCCTAGCTCAAAACCTAACTTGAACCCTAAACCTAACCCTAACCCTTACGCTAAACCTAACCCTAACTTTGATCCTTGCACAAAACTTAATTCTAACCATACACCTAGCCCTGACTCTAACCAAAACCCTAGCCCTTACCCTAGCTCTAACCCTATTTATTACCCTAAACCGAACCCTAATGCTAATCCTCAGACTGAACCTAGCACTATCACTAAACCTAACCTATACATTGCCCTAAACCTAAACTGAACCCTAATCCTAGAAATATCATTACTCTAACTGTAACTTTAAACCTAATGCTAACTCGAGCCCTAATCCTAACACTAAACCTAACCGTAACCATAACCCTAAACTTGACACTAACCTTAAAACTAACCCTAAACATAAGCTGAATGCTAGCCCTCCTACTAACCCTAAACCTAACCCTAACTCTAACACTAAAACTAACCCTATTCCAAACCCTAACCCTAATCATAAAACTAACATAACCTTAACCCTAACACTATACCGAAATCTAACCCTAACCCTAATTCTAACACTAACCCTAATCCTAACTAAACCTGATTTTAACATGAACACTAAACCTATACCTACCATTAACCCTAAACCTAACCCAAATTCTAATTCTAACCCTAACCCTAACAATTATCTTAATACTAACCAAAACACCAACCCTAAACTTAACCCAAACCATAACCATAACACTAACCCTAACCCATACACAAACCTGAAACCTAACCCTAACTTTTACACTAACCCTGAACCTAACCCTAACTCGAATGCTAATATTAAACCTAAACCTCACCTTATCCCTAACCCTAACCCTAATACTAAAACTAAAACTAACACTAACCCTAACCCAAACATTAATTCTAACCCTAATCTTAAACATGACCATAACACTAACCTTTGATTTTGTCATTTTTTATTGCTGCATAGTACTCCATTGTGTATAGATGCCACATTTTTTTTATCCATTCATCTATTGAAGGGCATCTGGGTTGGTTCCACAGTCTAGCTATTGTGAATTGTGCTGCTATGAACATCGATATGGCAGCATCCCTGTAGCATGCTCTTTTAAGGTCTTCAAGGAATAGTCCGAGAAGGGCAATAGCAGGGTCAAATGGTGGTTCCATTCCCAGCTTTCCCAGGAATCTCCAAACTGCTTTCCAAATTGGCCGCACCAATTTGCAGTCCCACCAGCAATGTACAAGAGTACTCTTTTCTCCACATCCTCGCCAGCACTTGTTGTTGTTTGACTTCATAGTGGCTGCCAATCTTACTGGAGAGAGATGGTATCTTAGGGTGGTTTTGATTTGCATTTCTCTGACTGCTAGAGATGGTGAGCATTTTTTCATGTACTTGTTGATTGATTGTATATCCTCCTCTGAGAAGTGTCTGTTCAGATCCTTGGCCCATTTGTTGATTGGGTTATTTGTTATCTTATTGTCTAATTTTTTGAGTTCTTTGTATACTCTGGATATTAGGGCTCTATCTGAAGTGTGAGGAGTAAAAATTTGTTCCCAGGATGTAGGCTCCCTATTTACCTCTCTTATTGTTTCTCTTGCTGAGAAAAAACTTTTTAGTTTAAGTAAGTCCCATTTGTTGATTCTTGTTATTAACTCTTGTGCTATGGGTGTCCTATTAAGGAATTTGGAGCCCGACCCCACAATATGTAGATCGGAGCCAACTTTTTCTTCTATCAGACGCAGAGTCTCTGATTTGATATCAAGCTCCTTGATCCATTTAGAGTTAACTTTTGTGCATGGCGAGAGGAAGGGATTCAGTTTCATTTTTTTGCATATGGATTTCCAGTTTTCCCAACACCATTTGTTGAAGATGCTATCCTTCCTACATTGCATGCTTTTAGCTCCTTTATCAAATATAAGATAGTTGTAACTTTGTGGATTAGTCTCTGTGTCCTCTATTCTATACCATTGGTCCACTCGCCTGTTTTGGTGTAGTTGCTTTTCTGATGATTTTAGCTAGTACAAAAGAGTTTTTATTTTGGATGATATTTCCAAATACCATTTTTGAGAAAAGAGGTACACTTTAGAATTAATTTCATTTTTTAAAGTATGAGCCAATACACTTTTATATCTAAAATGTAAGTGCTTATTAGCTTATGTCTACTGGTGTAATTTTGCCCAATACATTTTTTTGTGTGTATGTGAGTGTGATTCTGGGAATCAATTTCAGGGACAAGTGCTCTACCACTAGGCTACAACCTTAGCTCCGACCTAATATATTCTAAGAGAAAGTTAACCATGGTAGGAAAACATCTACTGTTTTATCTGTGGATAAGTCCTAAATTGGTATAGTTGACTTTTAAAATCAGACAAAAGGGGCCTAGGATGTGGCTCAGAGGGAGAGCGCTTGCCTAGCACATGTGAGGCACTGGGTCTGATCCTCAGTGCCACATAACAAAGTATATAAATAAATTAACAGAGGTTAAAAAAAGTGGCAATAAATAAATAAAAGCATACAAAATAGAAAAAAAACACTAACCTTAACTCTAAACTTAACCCTAAACCTAAACATAACACTAAAACTAAACCAACTATTAATCCTAACCCTAATTCTAACCGTAACCCTAACAATAACGCTAACTCTAACAAACCCTAAACCTAAAACTAAACCTAAAAATAAACTTAACCCTAACACTAATCCTAACACTAACCCTAACAATAACCCTAACCCTAATTCTAACACTATCACTAACACAAAACCTAACCCTAAACCTAATCGTAACACTAAACCTAACCATAACCTGAACCCTAATACTAACCCAAACCCTAAAGCTATAGCTAATAATAACACTATTTCAATCTCTAAACATAAACCTAACCCTAACCCTAATGCTAACACTAACTCTATACCTAACAGTAAACTTTACCCTAACTCTATCTTGAAAGCTAACACAAAATCAAACCTTAACTCTAAGACTAACACTAACACGAACCGCAATCCTAAACCTAACTCTAACCCTAACACTAATCCTGACCCTAACCCTAACCCAAACACTAAACCTAACCCTAACACAAACCTTAACGCTAACCATAACCCTAACCCTTACCTAACCCTAACCCTAAATCTAGCCTAAACTTTACCCTATACCTAACCCTACCATTAAACCTAAAACTAACCTTAACCTAAGTCTAATGATAATACTAAAAATAAACTTAACCCTCAACCGAGCCCTAAATCTAATCCTAACACAAACCTTAACCCTAAAACTAACCCAAACGTAACTGTATCCCAACACCAACCCTAATATGAATTCTAACTGTAGCCTTAACGTAACCCTAAACCTAACACACACACTAACAAAAACCTAACCCTAACCCTAACCCTAACAGTAACCCTAAACCTAACCATAACCCTAACATTAAAACTAACCTTAACCCTAAACCTAAATCTAACCCTAAGAATAACACTAACCCTAAAACTAACTCAACACTAACCCTAAACCTAACCCTAATCCTAACTATAGCTGTAATCCTAACACTAACCCTAACCCTATTGCTAACACGAAGAGTGACAGTAACCCTAAGCCTAAACCTATTACTGTCACTGACCCTAAACATAAGCCTAAATCTATCCCTACCCCTAACACTATCCATAACCCTAAACGTAACATTAACCCAAACACTAAAACTAACCCTAATCCTAAACCTAAACCTAACCCTAACCCTAACACTCACTCTAAACCTAACCCTAACATGAACCCTAATGCTAACCATAACACTAAACCTAATTCTATTCCTAACCCTAAAACTAACCCTTACCATAATGCTAATACTAACCCTGACCCTAACACCCAAACCCTAACTCTAATACTAACATTAACCCAAACGCTAACCCTAACCCTAATCCAAATTGTAACCCTTAACTTAACACAAACCCTAACACTAAGCCAAAAACTAACACTAATCTAACCCTAACACTAACCCTAACCCAAAACATAACATTAAACCTAACCTTAAACCTAAAGCTAAACCTAACCCTAAATCTTATCATAACTCTAATCCTAACCCAAGCACTAACCCTAACCCTAACCCTAACCCTAATACTAACCCTAAGCCTAAACCTATCCCTAAACTTAACACTGTACCCATCCCTTACCCTAACACTAATCGTAACCCTAAACCTAAACCTAACCCTAACACAAGCCTCAAACCTTATTTTAACACTAATCTTAACCCTGAAAAAAATTCTAAACTTAACCCTAACACTAACTTTAACCTTAATCTGAAACATTACCCTTATACTAACCCTAAATTCAACGCTAAACCTACCCATAACCGTAACACTATTCCTAACCCTTACACAAACCTTAACCTAATCTTAACCCTAACCCTAACCCTAACATTTACCCTAACACTAACCCTAACCCTAACCCTAATGCTAACCCTAAACATATATCTAACCCTAACCCTAACCCTAACTCTAAACCTAACCCTACCACAAATGCTAATACTAATCCTAAACCTCACCCTATCCCTAACCCTAACACAAACACTAAAAGTAAACCTAACACTAACCCTAACAAAAAATTAATCCTAACCCTAAACCTTTCCCTAACCCTAAACTAAACATAACACTAACCCTAACCTATCCCTAACATGAACCCTAAAACTAATACTAATAGTAACATTAACACAAATCCTAACCCTAACAGTAAAACTAACCCTAACTCTAACACTAACCCTAAACCTAATCATAACCCTAACACAAATCCTAACATGAACTTAACCCTAACATAAACCCTAACACTAATCCTAACCCTAATCCTAACACTTTCACTAACACTAAACCTAACCATAACCTGAACCCTAATACTAACCCAAACCCTAACCGTAACACTATAACTAACCCTAATCCTAACCCCAAAAATAAACCTAATCCTAAACCTATCACAAACATTAACACTATTCCTAACCCTAAACCTAACCCTAATACTAACTCTAACCCTAATCCTAACCATAATGCTAACCCTAACCCTAATCCTAACACAAAACTTAACCCTAATCCTAACACTAACCCTAACACAAAACATAACCCTAAACCTAACTCTAAAACTAACACTAACTCTAACTCTAAACCTAACACTAACACTACCACAAACCCTAATGATAAACTTAACCCTAATGTAACCCTAACCCTAAACCAAACATAATAGTTACCCCAACCCTAATCCTAACACTAACCCTGAATTTAACCTTAACCTAAATCTAACAATAACCCTAACAATAAACTTAACCGTAAACCTAACCCTTACACCAACCTAAAACTAACACTAAACCTAACCCTAACCTGAATCCTATCCATAAAGGTAACCATAAACCTAAACCTAACCCTCACACTAACATAAACCCTAACACTAACCCTAACAATAACCCTACACTTAACACTAACTCTATCTGTAACCGTAACTGTAACCCTAACACTGAAACCAACTCTAACCCTAACCATAAACCTAACCCTAACACAAACCCTACCCTTAACCCTAACCATAACCATAACACTAACCCTAACACTAAACTTAATCCTACCCCTAACACAAACACTAACAGTAACCCTAACACTAATCTTAACCCTAATCCTAAAAGTGACCCTAACCAGGACCCTAATCCTATCACTAACACTAACCCAAAACATAAACCTAAACTTATCACTAACCCTAACCCTAATACTAATACTAACCCTAACACTAACCTTAACCTAAAAGTAAAACTAGACCTAACCCTAAAACTAAATGTAAACTTAACACTAACCATAACAACAACCCTTATTTTAACACTAACCTTATCCAGAACCCTAACCCTAACACTAACCCAAAAACTAACACTTATGTTAATCGTAACATTAACCATAAACCTAAGCCTCAAACTCAGATTATATCTAATCCTAACTCTAACACTATCCATAAACCTAACCCTAACTTTAACCAAAACACTAAAACTAATCCTAACCCTAAACCCAACCATAACCCTAACCCTAAAACTCACCTTAACCCTAACCCTAACATGAACCCTAAACCTAACCCTAACAAGAACCATAACCATAATCCTAACACTAACCCTAACCCTATCTCTAACCCTAAACCTATCCTTTACCAATATTCTAACCATAACCCTAACCCGAAAACTAACCCTAACACTTACCCTAACACTAAACTAAACCTAATCCAAACTGTAACCCGAACACTAACACTTACCCTAACACTAAAACTTACCCTAATCCGAACTGTAACCCTATCCCTAATACTAATCCTAACCCTAACACAAACCATCACACAAAGCCTAACACTAACACTAACGTAACTCTAGCAATAACACTCTCCCTAACCTAACCCAAACACTAACACCAAACCTAACCTTAAACCTAAACCTAACCCTAACCCTAAACCTTATCCTAACTCTTACCCTAACCCAAACACTAACCACAACCATATTCCTCACTGTAACACTAACCCTAACCCTAACAATAACACTAAAACTTACCCTAACCCTAACCCTAAACTTAACGCTAACACTAACACTAATTATAAACCTAACCATAACTCTAAGTCTAACACTAATTTTCACTCTAACCCTAATCATAAACCTAACCTTAAACATGATCCTAATCCTAATCCTAAAATAATTCCTAACCCAAACCATAACCCTAAACCTAACCCAACACTAGCCATAAAACTTACCTAACTTTAACCTTAACCCTAACACTAACCATAAAACTAAAGTTAAAACTAACCTTGACCCTAATGCTAAACCTAACTTTAACCCTAACTCTAATGGTAACACTAAACTTAATACTAATGCAAACACTATCATAAAACCTATCCCTAAACCTATCCCTAAACCTAACACCATACCTAAACCTAATTGTAACCCTCACACTAACACTAACCCTAAACCTATTCCTAAACCTAACACTACACTTAAATGTAACCATAACCCTAACAATAACACTGACGCTAACACTAAACCTAAATGTAACACTAAAACTAACCCTAACCCTAACAAAAACCCTAAAACTAATCCTAACACTAACCCTAAAACTAACACTAACTGTAAACCTAATCATAACCCTAACCCTAACACTAACCCTCACTGTAACCCTAGCAAGAAACCTAACCCAATTCCTAACGCTAATTCTCTCACTAATCTAAACTTGATCCTAAACTTACACTAACCCTAACCATAAGACTAACCCTAACCCTAAAACTAACCATAACCCTAACGCTAAAACTAATCCTCACGCTAACACTAACCCTGTCACTAACCCTAAACTTAACCCTAACACTTATATTAACCCTAAACCTAACCCTAATCCTAACACTAACACTAACATTAACTCTAACCGTAACCCTAAATGAAACACTACCCTAATTCTCACCGTAACACAAACCCAAACCAAACCTTAACACTAAACTAACCCTAATTTTAATGGAAACCCTAAACTTAACCCTGACGCTAACACAAACCCAAACCAAACCTTAACACTAAACTAACCCTAATTTTTATGAAAACCCTAAACTTAACCCTGACACTAACACAAACCCTACTAGTAACCCTAACACTAAAACTAACCCTAAATTAACACTAACTCTAAAACTAAACCGAAGCCTAACCAGAAAACTAAACCTAACTCTAATCCTTAGCCTAACACTAAAACTATCTCTAACACTAACCCTATCACCAACCCTAAAACTAACCCTAACCCTAACTGCAACACTAAACTTAAACCTAACAGTAACCTAACACTAACTCTAACCCTAAACCTATCCTTAAACTTAACACTATTTCTAACCCTAAAACTAACACTAACCCTAATGCTAACCCTAACCTAAACATAAAGTAACCTTAACACGAACCCTAAACGTAACCCTACAAACAACCCTAAACCTAAGTAAAATTCTAACCTTAATGCTAACACTAACCTTAATCTAACCCTAACCATTACACTAACACGAACACAAAAACCAACCCAAAACCTAACCAAAACCCTAACCCTAACCCTAACTTTATCCCTAACACTAACCCTAACCCGAAACCTAAACCTAACACTAATCCTAACCCTAACACTAACCCTAAACCTAACTCTAACCGAACGCTAATACTAACTCTAAACCTCACCCAATCCCTAACCCTATCCCTAAAACTAACCCTAAACGTAACAATAACCCTAACCCAAACATTAATCCTAAGCCTAACCCTAACAGTCACACTCACGCTAACCCTAACCCTAAACCTAAACCTAACACTAAACTAAACATATTTCTAACATGAACTCTAACACTACTACTAACCCTACCGATAATACCAATTTTAATCCTAATCCTAAACTTAACACTTACCATAACCATAACCCTAATTCTAAGACTAAACCAAAACCTATTCCTAAACCTAACACTAAACCTAACCCTAAGCTCAACACAAACACTAACCCTAACCATAAACGTATCTCTAATATTAACACTATTCAGAACCCTAACCCTTAACCTATCCCTAAAACTATCCGTAACACTAATCCTAACACTAACTCTAACCCTAATCCCAACCTTAACCCTAACTCTGTCCCTAACCCTAACACAAACCCTAACCGTAACTGTAACCTAACTCTAATCCTAACACAAACACTAAAATTTACCATAACCCTAAACCTAACCTAACCCTAATGCTAAACTTTACCCTAACCCTAATCCTAACACTAAACCTCAAACTAACCTTAATCTAAATCTAATGATAAACCTAACAATAAACTTAACCCTAAACCTAACCCTAAATCTAACTCTAACACAAACCTGAACTCTAACCCTAACTTAAATCTAACACTAACCCTAAACCTAACACTATCCTGAATCCTAACCACAAGCATAACCCTAACCCTAACCTTAATACTCATCCTAACACAAACCCTAACACTATCTCTAACACTAACCCTAAATTTAACCTTAACCCTAAACCTAACACTAACGCTAACCCTAACCATAACACTAACACTAATTCTAACCATAAGTGTAATCTTAACCCTAACAGTTACCCAAACCCTAACCCTAACCCTTATCCTAACCCTAACCCTAACACGAACCCTAACTCTAATCCTAACTCTACCACTAACCCTAACACTGATTTAACCCTATCCTAACACTACCACTAACCATAACAAGACTCCTAAATCTAAACCAAACACTAACCCTAATTGCAACCCTAAGCTTATCACTAACACTAACCCAAAAATAACCTTAAACTTATCACTAACCCTAACACCAACCCTAACCCTATCACTAACACTAACCATAAATAAAACACTAAACCAATCACTAACCCTAACCCTAATCCTAACTCTAATCCAAAACACTAACACTAACCTTAATCCTAACCTAACCTAACAGTAACAATAATGCTAACCCTAAAGCTAAATTTAAACTTAACAATAAGCCTAACTCTAAAACTTATCCTAACACTAACTGTATCTATAACTGTAAACCTAATACTAACCCTAAACCTAACCCTAATCCTAAATGTAATACTAACCCTAAACCTAAACCTAACACTACCTATATACCTATAGATCACTCTAACACTATCCAAAACCTTAACACTGATGGTATTCCAAACACTAAAACTAATCCTAACTCTAACCCTAACCCTAACACTCACTCTAACCCTAACCCTAACCCTAACCCTAAACCTAACCATAACAGTAACCTTAACCATAACCCTAATACTAACCCTAAACTCAAGCATTACCCTCTCACTAAGCCTAACCCTTACACTAATTCTAATCCTAATCCTAACCCTAACCCTAACAGTAACCCTAGCTCTAACAAAACCCTAACCCTACCTCTAACCCTAAAACTAACCCTAAACTTAACTCTATAACTAATCCTAACTGTAACTCTAAACCTAAACCTAAAACTACAACTAACATTAACCCTAACCTGAAACAAATCTCTAACCATTACACTAAACCTAAACCTAACCCCAACTCTAACCCTAAACCTAAAACTAACCTAAAACTTAAGCCTAATCCTAATCCTTACACTAAATTTAACCCTATCTTTAACACTACCACTAACCATAACAAGAATCCTAAATCTAAACCAAACACTAACCCTAATCGCAACCCTAAGCTTATCACTAACATTAACCCCAAAATAACCTTAAACTTAACATTAACCCTAACCCAAACACTAACCCTAGCCTAACACGAAACCTAAACCTAACCATAAACAGAATCCTAACATTAAACCTAACATTAACCCTAACCCAAACCATAAATCTATCCTTAACACTACTCCTAATTGTAGACCAAAACCTAAGCTTAACCCTAACCCTAACAGTAACAACAACCCAAATCCTAATTCTAACCCTAACCTAACCCTAATGCTAACTATAGCCATAACCCTAACACTAACCCTAAACTTATTGCTAACACAAAAAGCAACACTAACCCTAAACCTAACACTAACACTAAACCTAACCCCAATCCTAACCCTATTACTAAGACTAACCCTAACATTAACCCTAAACCTAACACTAACCCTAACACTAACCCTAACGCTAATTATAACCCTAACTCTAATCCTAATACTAAGCTTAACCCTGACCATAAACCTAACTCTAACCCTAACACTAACACAATCACTAACCCTGACGGTAACCTTAATACAAACCATAACCCAAACCCTAACATTAACCATAACATTAATCTTAAACCTACACCTAATTCTAAAACTAACCCTAAACCTAACCCTAACCCTAACACTAACTAAACCTAAACCTAACCCGAACACAAACAGTAACCCTAACCCTAACACTAACCCTAACCCTAACCTTAACCCTAATCTTAAGTATCAATAACACTGACCTTAACTCTAACCTAACCCTAACACTAAACATAACATGAACCCTAACACTAACACTATCACTAACCATAACTCTATTCCTAACACTAACCCTAAATCTGCCTCTAACCCTAACACTATTCCTAACACTAACCCTAACCATAGCCCTAAAAATAACCCTAACCCAAACCCTAACAATAACCCTAACCCAAACCCTAACACTAACAATATCTCTATCCCTAACCCTAACAATAACATTAAACCTAAACCTACCCTAATATTAACACTAATCCCAACACTAACCCTAAACCTGACACTAACCACAAAACTAACCCTAACCCCAAATCTAACACGAATGTTAACCCTAACCTTAAACATAACACTTACCCTAACACTAACCATGACCTGAATCGTAACCCTAACTCTAATCCTACCCTATAAATAAATTTAAACCTTACCCTAACCCTAATATTAACCCTAAACCTAAACCTAACCCTAACAAGAAAACTAACCCTAACCCTTATAAAAAACTAACCCTAAACTAGACCGTTACTCTAACACTAACCCTAACAGTAATACTAACACAAAACCTTTCCTTAACCCTAAGAGTAAATCTAATCCTAACTCTAACCCTAACACAAACCCAGACCACAACACTAACACTAATCATAACCATAAACCTAAGCCTAAACCTAACATTAAACCTAAACCTAACCCAAACAATAAACCTAATCCTAACCCTTACTTTAACCCTAACACTACCCTTTACCCTAACCCTAAACTTAACACTTACCCTAACCCTAACACTAACCATAACCATAACCCTAACAGTTACACTATCTCTAAACCTCACCCTCACCCTAACCCTAACCTAATCTAACCCTAACACTAAACCTAATTCTAACCTTAACCCAAACACTAATTTTAAACCTAAGCCTAACACTATCCTTGACCCTATCCCTAACCCTTTCCCTGATCCTAAACCTATCACTAACCAAACACTTACCCAAATCATAATTCTAAACCTAACTCTAACCATAATCCTAAACATAACACGAAACTTAAACCTAACCCTAAACCTGATCCTAACCTTATCCCTAAAAATAACACTAACACTAACCCTAAACCTAACCGTAACCCTAACCATAAACATAACACTAACCCTAACACTAACTTTAACACTAACCCTGAACCTAACGTAACACTTACCTAACTCTAACCCTAACACAAACTATAACCTAAACCATTACCCTAACTCTAACCTAATCCTAACCCTATCCCTAACCTAAACGTAACCCTAATCCTTAACTAACCTTAACCCTAAACCTAAACCTAACACTAAACCTAACCGTAATGCTAACCCAAATCTTAACACTAACCCTTACCCTAACAATAACCCTACCACGAACACTAACCCTAAACTTAACCTTAAACCTAACACTCACTAATGCTAACTTTAACACTAACCCTAACCCTAACACTAACCTAATTCTAACCATAACCCTAAACTATCCTAACCGTAAGGCTAAGCCTCACTCAAATCCTAACCCAAACTCTAATACTAACTTAATTCTAAACCTAAACCTAGAACTAACCTTAACCCTAACCCCAAACCTAAACCTAATCCTAACCACAAGCCTAACCCTAAACCTAACCCTTACCTAAACATAACTAACTCTAATGCTAACAATAAACCTAACATTAATGCTAACCCAAATCCTAACTCTAACACTCACCCTAACCCTAAAACTAAAGTTAACACTAACTGTAACCAAAAACCTAACTCTCTTCCTAAACCTAAATATAAACCTTACTCAAACACTAACTCTAAACCTTACCCTAACTCTAACCCTAACACTAACCCTAGACCTGACATTAGTCATATTCCTAATCATAGCCCAAACCCTAACACACATCTTAGCCCTAATCCTATCCCTAAGCCTAGACTTAATCCTAACCCTAACAGTAACCCTAGCCTTAATGCTACTTTTATGCTTTGCCCTAGCCCTAAATGTAGCTGTAAAGTCATACTTTACAATAACTCTAATACTAACCCTAAACTTAGCCCTAAACCTAGGTCTAAACCTTCCACTAACCATAGCTCTAATCTAGCCCTAATTTAGCCCTAACCCTAAACCTAACACTATCCCTAGCTGTAAGACTAACTCTAACTCTTGTCCTACACCTGTCTCTTGTTCTAAACATATCCCTTACCATAACCCAAACCTATCCCTATCCCTAGCTCCAACCCTAGCACTACACCTCAACCTAACACTAAATCTGGATCTAATCCTAACCTTAAGCCTAAAGCTCACTCTAACACTAGCCCTAACCCTAATGCTAATTAGAAAAATAGCCCTAACAATACCCTAACCCTAAAATAAAATCAAGCCATAACCCTAACCCTAACCCTTAACCTAAATCAAACAATAACCCTAAACCTATCCCTAAATGTAGCCCTAGTTTGAGTCCTAACCCCAATGCTAGAAGTAACCTTGATCCTTGCTCAGAGCCTAACAGTAAGCCTAGCTCTAAACATTGATTTAAAGCTAACCCTAAAACTATTTCTATTCGGATTCCTAGTTTTTTCATTAGGTTTAGCCCTAATGCTAACACAAATCCTAGCCCTATTAAGAGCCCTAAACCTAGTTTAACCCTAAACCTAACTCTCACACTAATCCTAAATCTACTTCTAACCCTATCCTTTTCCCTAAGCAAAACCCTCACCCTAATGCTACCCTAGTCCTAACCATATTCCCTAGCCTATCTCCAACCCTATCTCTATTACTAGTCTTAATTCTAGCCCCCATTCTACCTCTAACCTCAAATCTAACCTTGACACATATTCTGACCCTAACACTAACCTTAGGTCTTAACCTGACACTAACCCTAAAGCAAACCATAACCCTACACTACCGGTAAACCTATACCTAAACCTAACAGTAACACTAGCACTATACCAAAACTAATCCTAAATAGAGTCATAAATATAGCCTTATCCCTAAACAAAAACCTAGCACTAGCCCTAACAATAACGGTTAAGCTAAAGTAAATACTAATTCTATCTCTAGACCCAATGCTCGTTCTAAATCTGGCCCTCACCCTAAACCTAACCGTAACCCGAACAATGACCGTTCCCCTAAAACAAATCCTAGCTTGAAATCTTATACTAAACCAAAACCTAACTAGAACAATAGACTTATAAATAACCCTAACCATAAAACTAGCCATAACCATATCCCTAGGTCTTACATTACCCATAGCCCTAATGCGAGCCATAAACCTCATAGAAAACATAACACTTTTCCTAGTCCTAAACCTAGCCCTTATTGTAATCATAACCATAAGCCTAGATATAACCCTAACCATAACCCTTGCTTTAACCCTAATTCTAGGTCAAACACTACCCTTAATCTAAACATAACCCTAACCCTAAATTTAACATTAGTCTTGACTCTAACTCTAACCCTCAGGCTAGCCATAATCGTACCTCAAACACTAACACTTACACCAAACCTAACCCTGACACTAATCCTAAGCCTAACCCTAACCTTAGTTCCAATTCTAACCTTAAACCTAGCCCTAACCTTAGCTCTAACCTTATCCATTACCCTAAAGATAAGCCTAACACAAATGCTAAACCTAGGCCTAACACTAACTCTATTGCTAACACTAACCCTATTCATTACTCTAAACCTAACCTGAACCTTAAACCTAACCCTATCAATTACCCTAACCCTAACCCTAACACTATCCCTAACTCTAATTCAAGCCTTAACCCTAAATTTTAACGTAAGCTAAACCATACTCGAACCCTGACCATAGAAATACACCTAGCTTTAAACCTGACCTTTAAAATATAATGAACCCTTACACTAGACCTAGCAATAACCTAACTCTAAAACTTACCATAACCAGAAACCCAGACCTGACATTAGCCCCAGCCCTAATCCCAGCCCTAATCCTAACGCAAACACTAGTCCTCATCATAGCCCTATACCTAGCCTTAATCCTAATCCAAACCCTATTTCTAGACCTATTTCTAATTTTAACCCTCACCCTACACCTGAACTTAGGTATAACCCCATCCTTTTTTCTAACCCTATCACTAACACTAACCCTAACACTAACCATATCTCTAGCCCTAACCATAGGCCTAACTCAAACACTAACCCTAGCACTAATTCTAGTCCTAATTTTGCCCTAACCCTAACTCTACCACTAACTTGGCATAAGACCAACTCTAACTGCCCCCCAGGCCTATTTCTAGTTCTAACCCTATCCATTACAATAAACCTTACACAAGCCCTAATGTAGCCCCAACACTAATCCTAGACCCTACACTAGATGTAATCATAACTCTACTTTTGACCCTAAACCTAAGCCATATCCTCAACCTAAAACTAGAACTATCACTATCACTAATCCTAAAACTAGCCATAACCCTAGCTTTTAAACAAAACCGAGCCATTTTCCTAACCCTAAATGTTAACCTAAATGAAATCCGAACTCTAAAACTAGCTATAACCTTCTAGCTCTAATTCATGTCCTAGTCCTAAAATTAACCCTGACCCTGAAATATATTCTAAAACTAACTTTAGTTCTATATATTACACTAACACTATAGATAGTGCTAACACTAGATCTAGACAAATACTAACTCTAATCATTATCTTAGTTCTTATATTATCCTTAGGCCTAACCCTAGCCCGAAACCTAACAGAAAAACTTTCCCTAATCTGAGCCCTAACCCTAGAAGTAATTGTAAATCGAAACCTAGCCCTAGCCCTAACCCTAAGCCTAACCCTAGCCCTAATCCTATCGCTAACTCTATCACTTACCCTAAGCCAAACCCTATCTTTAATGTGAACCTTAGTCCTAATAGTAATCCTTTGCCTAATCCAAACCCTAACCTTATTACTAGTCCTAAACCTAGCCATTATTCTAGCTCTAAACCTAACTCATATCCTCACCTCAACACAAACCCTCAGCCTAAATCTGACCCTAAACCTAAACCAAACCCTAAAACTAGCCTTACCAGTAAACTTATATCTAAACCTAACCCTCACACTAGCCCTGGACCTAAGTCTAATCCTAAATATAGCCATAACTCAAGATCTAGACCTAATAAATATCTGAGCCTTAGCCCTAACATAATCCTTAACCTAAAGCAAACGCTAACAATATCCTTAGACCTAACCCTAGTCCTAATTTTGGCTTTCACCCTAAACCTAACTCTAACCTGAACAATGATCCTAACACACTAAACCTAGCTTTAAATCTGAACCTAACCCAAAACCTAAACCTAACACTAGACATAGCTATAACCCTCACCCTAAAACTAACTCCAATCAGAACCCTAGATCTTACATTAAACATAGCCTTAACCCTGGGCCTAAACCTAACAAAAAACCTAGCCCTAATCTTAGGCCTAAACATGCCCTAAGCATTCCAATAATCCTAAATATAACCCTAACCCTAAACCTCGCCTTAGACATAACCCTAGCTCAAGGCCTAACCCCTAGCCTAAACATAACCCTAGCCCTATTCCTAAACATAAATCTAATCCTAGCCCTAATCCTAACCATAACCATAGTACTAACCCTAGCTCTAACCCTAACATTACTCTAACCGTAACCTCAATCTTAATCCTAATAATAACCCTAGCCCTAAACCTAACCCTATACCTAACCCTAACATAAACCTAACCCTTAACATAACCCTTGCCATAAACTTAACCCCAAATGTTGCCATGAATCAAAACAAACCTAGCCCTAAATCTAAATTTAACAATAACTAAAACTTAACCCTAAACCTAATCTTACATCTAATTCAATAGATTACTCTAAGACTAACCCTAACCCTAATGAAAAACCTAGCCCTAACCCAAACCTAACCCTAACAATAACCATAACCATAACCTAAATCTAACATTAAATCTAACACTCCCTCTAGCCCTAACTGTAGCTTAAACCCTAACCCTTAACCTAACCTTAACCCTAGCCCTAGCCCTAATCATAACCCCAACTCTAGCTCTAACCTTAACATTGAATCTAGCCCGAATCCTAGCCCTAATATAGACTGATTCCTAACTCTAACCCTCCTCTAGAATTAAGTTTAAATATAATGTTCACACAAGACCTATCCTTACTTCTAACCCTATTCCTTACCATAACCTTTACCCAAGCCCTAACCCTAGTCATAACCCTTGCCCTAGCACTAACTCTACATCAAAACCTATCTCTAAAACTAACCCTATCACTTACCGCAACCCTAACCCAAGCCCTAACCCTAGTCATAATCCTTAGCCCTAGCACTAACTCTAGATTGAAACTTATCTCTAAAACTAACCCTAACCTGATGCCTCAGCCTAACCCTGAAATTAGCTCTAACTTTAAGGCTAATCCTAAAATTAGCCCTAACCCAATCCCTAGCCCTAAAAGAAAACCAAGTCATACCCGTAACACTAACCCTTACCCTAAAGCAAACCCTAACCCTACACCAGCCCAAACCCTACCCCTAATTTGAAACCTAACCCTAATTCTAAACCTAACCATGACCCTAATATCCAAAAAAATGAAATTAGCTCTAAACATCACCCTAATCTTAAACCTAACACTAACATTAGACTTAGCCCTAAACTTAATGCCAAAACTAACCCTAATCATAACTCTATTTCTTACAATAGCCTTAAGCATAACACTAGTCCTAACCCTAATATAAAACTAGACCTAATCCAAGCCCTAATATGAGCTTTAAGCCTAAACCTAATCCTAACATAGTCCTAACTTAAGCTCTAATCCTATCCCTTACCCTAAGCCAAACCATCACCCTAATTCTAACCATATTCTTAGCACTAATCCTTAGCCTAACTGAAACCTAACTCTATAACTAGTCATAATCCTAGCCTTCCAAAACTAACCTTATCCAAAACCATAACCCTATCCATGATCATTATTCTGACCCTAACACTAATCTTAGGTCTAAATCTAAACCTAACCCTTAACTGAACCCTAACACTAAACCTACTGGTAACCTTATACCTAAACCTAACCCTAACACTAGCCCTAGACCTAAACCTCATCTTATATCTAGCCATAACTATAGCTATTGACCTAAAATCAAGCTATACCTAGCCTTAACAATAACCCTTAACCTAACCCAAACTTTAACCCAAACTCTAGACCTAACCCTAGTATTAATTCTGGCTTTAAATCTAACCCTAACCCTACCCGAACACTGTTCCTGACACTAACACTAACCCTAGATCTAAACTTCAACCTAACCCTAAATCTAATTCTGAACTACACCTAGCCCTAACATTAACCATAAAACTAGTCTTAATCATTACACAAGTTCTTACATTAGCCATAGACCTAACCTATCACAAAACCTAGCCCTAATCCAAGCCCTATCTTAACTTTAAGCCTAAAGCTGACCCTACCAATAACTCTAGCCCTGACTATAACTCTAAGCTTAGCCCTAGACCTAATCTTAACCATAACCCTAGCCCTAACCCTAGCTCTAACCATATTCATTACCCTATGATAACTATAAATCTTGTGCTAACCTTAGGCGGAACCCTAATCTTAGCACTAGCCTTAATCCTATCAATTAACCTACACCTCACCTGCACCCTAAAACTAACTGTGTCATTACGTGATCCCTAAACATAAGACTAATATGATCCCTAAACCTAAACCTTAACGTAACCCAAACCTTTACCTTTACCCTGACTCTAATAATATCCATAGCTCCAAACCTGACCATAACAAGAAACCTAAACTTTACAATAGACCTAGCCATAAACCTAACCCTAAAACTATCCCTATTCATACCCTAGACTTGACATTAGCCCTAGCTCTAATCCTAGCCATAATCCTAATACAAACTTAGCCCACATCCTAGCCATGAACCTCACCTTAATCATAACCTTAACCCTAATGTTAACCCTAACCTTAATCCTAATTCTCACCCTAGTTTTAAAACTAGCTACATTCCCATCACTTACCCTAAACCTAACCCTAACCCTAAACTTAACACTAACCCTAGCCCTAAATCTAAGCCTAACCCTAACACTAATACTAGTCCAAATCCAAGCCCTAATTTAGCCTTATCTCTAAACCTAACCCTAGCCCAAAGAATAATTCTAACTCTCACACTAGCTCTATAGCTAGTTCTAACCCTATCCCTTACCATCACCATACACCTAGCCTTAATCCTAGCTCTATCTTAGTGCTATACTTAGCCCTATCTAAAAACATTGATCTAAACCTCACTCTAAATTTAACACTAACCCTAAGACTAACTCTTGCCATCACTCTACTCCTATCCCTAATTTAACCTAAGCCTAAGTCTCACACTCAAACTATCTCTAACCCTAAAACTAATCTTAAACTAGCCCTATCCCTACCCCTAACCTTAAAATAAAACAGAGTCATAGCTATAACCTTAACCCTTAACGTAAACCAAACCCTAACCCTTCACCTAACCCTAACCCTATCACAAATTATAGTCTAACCCTAACCTGAAAACTAACCCTGACCTTGACTGTGACCCTAACACTAACCCTGGCTCTAAACATCATCATCACCATAAACCTAAACTTAACACTAGACCTAGTACTTACATTAAGTGTAACCCTAACCCTAGCCCTAACATAACCCAAAACCTAGCCCTAATCAGAGCCCTAACACTAGCTTTAAACCTAACCTAACCCTAACACTATTTCTAATTGTAACATAACTCTAGCTTTAAACTAATCTCTAACTCTATCCATTACCATAACTATAACCCTAAACATAATGAAAACCCTAGGCATAAACCTAACCCTATTCTGAATCCTAACCCTTCCATTACCCTACAACTAACCTGAATACTAAACCTAAACCTATCGTTATCCTAACCCTAATCCTAAAACTAATTCAAGCCCAAATTGAAACCTTAACCTATACCAAACCCTAACCCAGACCTTGACCCTAATAATACCCCTAGCTCTAAACTTGACTGTAACCCAATACCTAACCCTTAGCCTAGATGTAGCCATAAATCTAACCTTAAATTTATCTCTAACCATAATTCTGGACCTGAAATTTGCCCGAGCTCTAATCCTAGCCCTAATCCTATAAACACACCTAGCCCTCATCCTAGCCCTAAACCTAGCCTTAATCATAACCCTAAATTTAGCCCTACACTTAACGCTAATTTTAACCCTCCCCCTATCTCTAAACCTAGCTATGATGTCATTTCTAACCCTAATTTAATTCCAACCCTAACCCTAACCCTAGGGTTAAGCTAAACACAAAACCTAGCCCTAATCCTAGCCCTAATTTAGCTCTATCTTTAACCATATCCTAACCCTAGCCCTAAGCCTAACTCTAGCTCTTGCCCTATTCCTATCCCTATCTCTAGGTCTATCCCTATCTGCTACCATAAACCTAACACTAGCCCTGACACTTGCACTAAATTTAGTCCCAGCCCTAACCCTAACTCTAAATCTTACCTTAAACCTAAGCCTAAGCCTAACACTAACACTAGTCCTAACCCTAATGATAATCATAAAACTATACCTAACCCTAATACTAGCAGTAAATCAAAACCAAGCAATAGCCCTAAATCTAAACCTTAGCTTAAACCAAACACTAACACTACACCTACACCTAAACATAGTCCTAATTCGAGTCCTAAGCCTCACCTTAAAACTAATCATGAGCCTGACTCATATCCTAACAGTCACCCTAACTCTTAACACTGCCCTAAACTCAAACCGAACACTAACATTAAAAATAGCCCTAATTCAATTCTTAACGCTAACCATAAAACTAACCCTAAGGCTGACTCTTAACCTAACATGATCCGTAGCTATGAATATCACCCTAACCTAAAACCTAACCCTAGCACTCAAACTACCCCTACCCCTAATCCTAAAACTAACCCTAATGCTAGCCCTAGTTCTTATATTAGCAGTTGCCCTAATCCTAGCCCTAACCCTGACAAAAAACTAGCCTTAATCCGAGCCCTAAACCTAGTTTAACTGTAATTCTGACCCTAACCATAGACCTAACCCTAGATCTAAATCAACCCCTTACCCTAAGCGAAACGCTAAATCTAAGAGTAACCATTAACCTAGCCTTAGTCCTACAACTAAACAAAACCATAACCTTATTAATAGTCATAACCCTAGACTTCATTTTAGCTCTAACACAATCCCAAACCCTAACCCTAACTCTGACCCTTATTCTCACCCTAACACTAAACCTAGGTCTAACTCGGACCACAATCCTAACTCAAAATTTACCATAATCCTATCCCTAGTCCTAAC
This sequence comes from Ictidomys tridecemlineatus, assembly GCF_052094955.1. Lineage (NCBI taxonomy): Eukaryota > Metazoa > Chordata > Mammalia > Rodentia > Sciuridae > Ictidomys > Ictidomys tridecemlineatus. The sequence goes on from NC_135484.1 coordinate 130,575,132, forward strand.
TTTGAACAAAATTCTCTGCCTAGCCCAAACAATAGCTCAGAACCTAACACTTGCGCTAAACATAACCCTAAACCTAATCGTAGATCTATCTCTCACCTTTATCCTAACACAAGACCTAATCCTAACCATAATCCTAGCCCTAACTTAACTCTAACTGTATCCATTACCCTAAACATAACCCTTACCATAATGCTAACCCTATTCTTAATCCTAACCCTATTGCTTCCCCAAATTATTATCAATTATCAATTATCCTAACATATCCTGACCCTAAACCTAATCCAGTCATTATGCTAACCTTAACCCGAATACTAATTTGAGCCCTATCTCTAATCTCAAACCTATACCAAACCCTAACACTGGCCGTGACCCTAATAATTTCCCTAGATATAAACCTGACTTTTACCATACCTACCCCTCACACTATATCTAGCCGTAAACCTAACCCTAAAACTATTCCTAATCTTAACCTTGACTTGAAATTAACCCTAGCCATAATCCTAGACCTAACCCTAACACAAATTCTAGCCTTTACCTAGCCCTAAACATAGCCTTAATTTTATCCCTAACCCAAACACTTAGCCTAATCCTAACACTAACCCTAGCCCTAATCTTAACCCTAATTTAGCCCTATTCCTAACCCTAAACCTAACCCTAGCCCAAAGACTAACTCTATCTCTCACCCTAAACTTAACCCTAGCTGTAACTCTATCCCTTACTAGAATCCTACTCCCAGCCCTAACCCTTAGTCTAACCCTAGGCCTATTCATAGCCCTGGCCATAACCCTAGATCTAACGCTAACTCTAAATCTAACCCTAACCCTAAACCTAAACCTAAACCTAAAACTAGCCCTAATGCTAAAGCTAATCATAAAACTAGCACTAATACTAGCCCTAGCCCTATAACAAAACTGAGCCATAGCTGTAACCCTAACCCTCAACCTAAACCAAACCCTAACTCTACACCTAGCTCTAAACATATCCATAATACTAGTCCTGACCCTAACCCCAAACTAACCCTTACCTTCACCTTACTCTAATACTAACCCTGGCTCTAAACATCATCATCACTATAAACAGCATCCTAACACTAGACATAGCCCTAACCCTAACCCTAACCCTATAACTAGCCTTAATCATAATCCTACTTTATACATTAGCCGTAGCCTTAACTCTAGCCTTAAACTAACCCCAAAATTAGCCTTAAACCGAGTGCTAATCCTAGATTTAACTCTAAACTTAAACCTAACCCTAGCCCAGAACTAGCCCTAATCCTATGCATAACCCTAGCCCTAACCTTAGGTCTAAACCTACCCATTACCTTAACAATAACCCTAACCCTTAAGCTAACCCTAGGCCTAACCTTAACCCTAACAATTACACTAAATCAAACCTAAACTTTAAAACTAACCCTGTCATTACCCTAAACCTAACCCTAACCTACCCCAAAACCTAACATTAATCCTGACCCTAAAATAAAACCTAGATATAAACCTGAAATTTACTCTTAACATAATCATTACACTGGACCAAACCACAAACCTTACACTAAATCTAGCAATAACTATAATTCTAGACCTGAAATTAGCCCTAGCCCTAATAATATCCCTAACCCTATCACAAACCATAACCCTCATCCTAGCCATAAACCTAGCCTTAATTAATCATAACCCTGACCCTAACTCAAGCCCTAAACCTAATACTAACCCTTGCCCTAGCCCTAAACCTAGCCAAAACCACATCCCTTACCCTAAATGTAATGATAACTCTAACACTAACCCTTGACATCATAATTGCCCTATCCTTTGCCCTAGCTTTAACAATAGATTGAAACCTAACTTTAAATCTAAACCCAACTCAATGCTTAAGCCTAAAATTAGCCAAAACCCTGATGCTAATTCTAAAACTATATCAAACCCTAGCATTAACAATAACCCTAGCTGTAATTTAGTCCTATCCCTAACCCTAGCCCTAAGAATAACTCTAACTCTCACACTAGCCCTATCACTCATTCTAATCCTATCACTTCCCATAAACATAATCCTATACCAAATCCTAGTCCTAACCCTTGAAATATCATTAGCCATAGCACTAACCTTAGAAAAAAACCCAACTCTAAATTTAATCCCAAACAGAAGCCTAAGCTTAATTCTAAGACTAGCCCTAATCCTAACACTAATCCTAAATATTGCCCTAACCCTAACCCTAAACCTAAAACCAAACCAAGCCAAAGCTGTAACACTAACCCTTAACCTAAACCAAACCATAACCCTACACCTAGCCCTAACTCCAGCCTTAATTTGAAGTATAAACCAAACCCTAAAACTAACCCTTACCCTTACAATGACCATAACACTAACCCAAGGTCTAAATATCACCCTAAACCTAAACCTAAACATAAAAGTAAACCTAGCCCTAAAACACTAAAATTAGCAGTAATCATAACCCCAATGCTTACAATAGCCATAACTCTAACCCTAGAACTAACTAAACCCAAAACCTGGATCTAATCATTACCATAACACTTGCCCTAAACTGATTTCTAACTCTATACATTACCATAACCATTACTCTAAACATAATGCTAATTTGAGCTCTAACTGTAAATCTTACCCTATCCCAAACCCTAACCCAGAATTTGACCCTTATAATACCCCTAGCTCTAAACCTGAAACGAACCCTAAACCTAACCCTTACACTAGACGTACCCATAGTCCTAACCCTAAAATTATCCTTAACCACAATTCTAGACTTGAAATTAGCCCTAGAACTAATCCTAGCCCGAACCCTAAAAAAACCCCTAGCCCTAATCCTAGTCCTAATCCTAGCCTTAATCATACCCCTAACCCTAACCACAGCCATAATCCTAATTATAACACTCACCCTACCTTTAAACCTACCTATAAAGCAATACTTTACCCTAAAATTTGCCCTAACCCTAAACCTAAACTCTAAACTCTAACTCTAAACCCTAACCATAACCTAATCCTAACCCTAACCCTAGGCTTAAACTAAACACTAAATGTAGCCTAATCCAAGTCCTAATTTAGGACTATCTGTAACATTAACCCTAACCCTAGCCCTAAGACTAACTCTCGCCCTACCCCTATCCCTAGTTCTAACCCTATGCCTTATCATAACCCTAAACCTAGCTATAAACCTTGCCCTATCCTTAGTTCTAGCCCTAACCCAAGATCTAACCCTAATTAAAAATTTAACCCTAACTCCAAGCCTAAGCCTAACAGTAACAATAGCCCTAACCCTAACCCTAGGACTAAAACAAAACCGAGAATTAGCCCTAACCCTAAATCTTAAGTTAAACCAAACAGTAACACTACAATTACACCTAACCACAGCCCTTGTTCAAGTTCTAACCCTAACCTAAAACCAAACCTGACCCTGACTCATATCCTAACACTCACCCTAGCTCTAAACACCACCCTCATTTAAACTGAACCCTAACAGTAACCCAAGCTTTAATTTGAGTCCAAACCCTAACCCTAAAACTAAGCCTGACCCTGACTCCTATCCTAACATGAACCCTAGCTATAAATATTACCCTAACCTTAAACTTAACCCTAAAACTAAACCTATGCCATACCCTAAAATTAAAACTAATCCTAATGGTAACTCTAGTTCTTACATTAGCCATTGCCCTAACCCTAGCCCTAAACCTAACACAAAACTTAGGCCTAATCTAAGCCCTAAACCTAGCTTTAAACCTAACTTTAACAATAACCTTAACCATAACCTTAACCCAAGCTCTAAACAAATTCCTTACCCTAAGCAAAACCCTAAACTTATGGGGAAACCTAGACCTATCCCTAATCCTTAGGCTAACCAAAACACTAACCCTTTTAATAGCCCTTACCTTTGTGCTCATTATATATCTAACTCTATCCAAAACACTAATACTAACCCTGACTCTTTTACTGACCCTTCCACTAATCCTAGTAGTATAATCCTAACCCTAACACTAACCGAAAATCTACCATAATCTTATCCCTAGATGTAATCCAGACATAAATTGCAGCATAGACCTAAACATAGCTCAAAACCTAACCCTTACATTATCTATAACCTTAACCTAACCCTAGTTCTAACTCTCACCCTAATCCTAAATCAAGACCTAATCCTAACCATAACCCTAACCCTAACCTTAAGACTAACTGTATCATTACCCTAAACAACCCTTACCCTAATGCTAACCCTAGGCCTAAACCTAAACATATCATTATCCCCAAATTTATCAATTACCCTCAACCTACCTTGAACCCTAGATCTAATCCAATCATTACCCTAATATAAACCTAATGCTAATTTGAGCCCTAACCTTAAAATCAAACCTAAAACAAATACTAACACTGACACTGACCCTAATAATTTCCCTAGCTCAATACCTCATTCTTACCCTATACTTAACCTTTACACTAGACCTAGACATAATACTAACCCTAAAACTATCCCTAAGCATAACCGTAGACTTGCTATTAGCCCTAGCCATGATACTAGCCCTAACCCTAACACAAATCCTAGCCCTTATCGTAGCCCTAAACATAGCCTTAATTATAACCCTAATCATAATCCTAGGCCTAACCCTAGGATTAATCTTAGACCTAATTTAGCCCTATCCCTAACCTTAACCCTAACCCTAGCTCAAAGACTAACTCTAACTCTAACCTTAGTCCTAACATTAGTTCTAACCTTATACTTTACTGGAACCCTAATCCTAGCCCAAACCATAGGTCTAAAAGTAGCCCTATTCATAGCCCTACCAATAACCCTATATCTAACTCTAACTCTAAATTTAACCCTAACCCTAACCTAAACCTAAACCCAATTTAGGACCTAACCCTAAAGCTAATCTTAAAACTAGCACAAAACCTAGCCCTAAAACAAAACCAAGCCTTAGACCTAACCCTATCTCTTAATAAAACTAAATACTAACCCTACACTCAGCCATTACTCTAGGGATAATTCGAGTTTTAAGACAACCCCTAAAAATAACTCTGACTCTGACTCTGACCTTAACACTAACCCTAGCTCTAAATATCATCCTAACTCTATACTAAACCTAACAATAAACCAAGTCCTAACCCTAACCCTAACCTAAAATTAGCCCTAATCACAACCCTGGTACTTACATTAGCCATTACACTAAGCGTATCCTTAACCCAAAACCTAGCCTTATTCCGAGCACTATCCCTACATTTACCCCTTACCCTAACCCTATCACTAATCATAATAATATCTCTAGACATAACCCTAGATTTAAACCTAACCCTAACCATAAGCCTAAACCTATCAACAATTGTAACAATAACCATAGTTGTACCCCTATCTGTAACCCTATCCATTACCTTAACCCTAACCCTAATGCTAAACCTGGGCCTAAACCTAACAGTATCCCTAATCCTAACCCTATCCATTACCCTAAACCTAACCTAAAACCTAAACCTAACACTAACTTTACCCTAATTCTAACTTTAATGCTAATTTGAGCCCTAACATATAAGCATTATCTTATCCAAACACTAATCATGACCCTGACCCTAATACTACCCTTAGCTCTAAATCTGAACCCAATCCTAAACCTAACCCTTATACTAGATGTAGCCATAAACCTAACCCTAAAACTATTTTTAACCACAACTCTAGACCTGAAATTAGACCTAGCCATAGTCCTAGCCCTAAACCTAGGCTTAATCCTAACCCAAACAATAACCACCCCTACATGAATCCTAAAACTTGCCTTATCCCTAGCCCTAGCCATAAACCAAAACCAAGACATAGGCCTAATCCTAACTCTTAACCTAATTCAAACCCTAACCCTATAACTATCCCTAAAAGTAACTCTAAAACTAACCCTAACCCTGACACAGGCCCTAACACTAATCCTAGCTCTAAACATCACCCTAACATTAATTTAAACTTAACACTATATGTAGCCTTAACCTAATCCTCAAACTAGCCTTAAATATAACCCTAGTTAGTACATTAGTCATCGTATTAACTGTAGCCCTAACCCTAACACAAATTCTACACCTAATCTGAGCCCCAATCCTAGCTTTAGTACAAATGCTGTTGCTAAAGCTAACCCTAACAATAGCCCTAACCCAAATTGTAACTATATTACTTACACTAAGCCAAACCCTAAACCAAATGCTGATCCTAGTCGTAATCCTGATGCTTAGCCTCACTTAAACATTAATTGTAATTCGTCTTAACCCTAGCCCTCATTCTACCTCTAAACCTAACACTGACGTGCATCTGACCCTAACAGTAACCCTAAGTCTAAACCTGACCCTAACCCTAAACCAAACCCTAAAACTATCACTACTGGTAACCCTATATCTATACCTAACCCTAACACTAGACTTAGACACAAAGCTAATCCTAAATAGAGGTATAACAACAGCCCAAGACCTAAACAAAAAACTAGCACTAGCCCTAAAAATAACTCTTAAACTAAACTGAACACTTACCTACGCCTAGACCTAAACCTAGTCCTGATTCTGGCTCTAACCCTAAACCTAATTCTATCCCCCAAACTGACCCTGATTCTAACACCGAAACCTACCTTTAAACCTGACAATAACCAAAATCCTAGACTTAAACCTAGACCTAGCCATAACACTAACCCTAAAACTAGCCCTAAATATAATCTTATATTACCCATATTCCTAACCCTAACCCTAAACCTAACACAAAACCTAGGCCTAATCCTAGGCCTAAACTTAACTCTAAGCATAACCCTCAGCCTAACCCTAGTCCTCAACCTAGCCATAACCTTAGCCTTGCCTGAGACCTAACCCTAGCTCAAAGCCTAGTCTTTACACTAAATATAACACTAGCTCTATCCTAAACCTTAACCCTAACCCTAGTCCTAATCCTAAGGTTAAATTTGCCTGAAATTTAGCTTTAACCATATCCATTAACCTAACCGTATCCCTAAACCAAATTAAAACCCCATTTCTAACACTAAACCTAACTCTAACCGTAAATGTAAACCTAGACCTAAACCTAAACTTCACCCTAGCCTTAACCCTAGCTCAAACACTAACAGTTACCCTAACATAACTATAACCCTAGCCCTAAACTTAACAATTAACATAATGCTAAAAATTACCATAAATCACACCTTAGCCCTATACCTAAACCTAGCCCTAATCCTAGACCTAATCCAAACCATAACCTATCCCTAACCCTATCTCTAGCCTATCCATTACACTAAACATAACACTAACCCTAATGCTAATCCTAACCCGATTGCTAAACCTAACCCATCCATTACCCTAAAGCTTTAACTGAAACCTAAACTAAACCCTATACATTACCCTAACCTTAAACCTAACATTAATGCTAATTTGAGCCCTAACCCTAAACATGTAGCTAAACCAAATTCTAACTCTGACACTGACCCTGACCCTAATAATAACCCTAGCCCTAAAGCTGATTTTAACTTAAACCTAACTCTTACACTAGACTTAGCCATAATCTAACCCTAAACCTATCCTTAACCCTAGAGACCTGATATTAGCCATAGACCTGGTCATAGCCATAACCCTAACAGAAACACTAGCCCTTAACCTAGACCTAAACCTAGCTTTAATCCTAAACTGAGCCATAACCCTAGGCCTAATCCTAATTCTAACACCCACCTGAGCCATAAAGCTAGCTATAACCCCACCCATTCCATTAAACTTAACTTTAACACCAATGCTAACCCTAACTCTAGCCCAACCCTTTGGTCTAACACTAACCCTAGCCTTAATACAAGCCCTAATTTAGTTCTGACCCTAATAATAACCCTAGCCCTAATTATAGCCTTAATTTAGCTCTAATCCTAACCCTAACTCTAGCCCTAATTCTAGCCCTAATTTAGCCTAAACCTAAAACTAATCCTAGCCCTAATCCTAGCCCAATTTATCCCTAAACCTAGCCCTAATTTAGCACTAATCCTAATCCTAACCTTAAGACTACTTCTATGACTAAGTCTAATTCTCATCCTAGCCATATACCTAGTTCTAACCATATTCGTTATCATAACCCTAAACCTCACCCTAACCCTAGCCCTAACTCTAGAACTAGCACTAACCCTGGATCTAACTGTAAATCTAAATTTAACCCTAACCTTAAGCCTAAACATCAACCTAACATTAGCCCTAAGTCTGATGCTAATCCATAATCTAGCCATAACCATAGCCCTAGCCCTAAACCGAACAAACCTATATCCTAACCCTTAAGCTAAACCAAATCCTAACCATAAAACCAGTACTAATTTTAGACCTAATTTGAGTTCTAACCATAAATATAAAACTAATCTTGATTCTGACACTGACCAAAACAATAACCCTTGCTCTAAACATCACCCTAACCCTAAACCTAACTGTAACACTAGACCTAGCCCTAACCCTAACCCTAAAACTAGCACTAATTGCAACACTAGTTTATACATTAGACATAGTCTTAATCCTAGGCCTAACCAAAATAAAAGCCAAGCCCTAATCTGAGCCTTTACCCTACATTTATACCTAACCCTAAACTTAACACTAACCCAGAACCTATCCCTAAACCTTACTCTAACACTAGCCAGTATTCTAACCATAACCCTAGCCCTATCGCTAGGTCTAAACCTATTCATTACCATAACGATAACCATAACTCTAATGGTAACCCTAGGCCTAACTCTAAACTTATTCCTAACCCTAACATATTTCATCAACCTAAACCTAACCTGAACCCTAAATCTAACAGTATCATTATCATAACACTAACCCTAATACTAATTGGAGCCCTAAACCTAAACCTTAACCTAACCCAAAAACTAACTCTGACCATTCTTGTGATAACATACCTAGCTCTTACCCTGACCCTACCCCTAAATTTAACATTTATACTAGACCTAGCCATAAACCTAACCCTAAAACTATCCCTAAACATAACCCTAGAACTGACATTGGACCTAGCTGTAATTCTAGCCCTCACCTTAGAACAAAAACAAACCCATAACCTTAAACTAACCCTAGCCCTAATCCTATCCATAACCCTAGCCCTAAATTTAGCTCTGGCCCTATCAACCACCCTAAGCATAAACCTAATTATAATGCTCACCTTAGGCCTAAATCTAACATTAACCCTAAACGTAACCTTATCCATTATGCTAAATCTAACCTGAACCATAAACCAAACCCTATCATTACCCTAAACTAAACCCTAATGCTAATACAAGCTCTAACCCTAAATCCTAACCTAAACAAAACCCTAAAACTGACACTGATCCTAGTAATACACCTAGCTTTAAATTTGACCCCTACCCTAAACCTAACACTTACATTAATATTAGCCTTAATCCTAACCTTAAGCTATCCCTAAACCTGATATTTACCATAACACTAATTCTAGCCCTAACCCTAACACAAACCCTAGCACTCATCCTAGCCCTAAACCTATCCTTAATCATAACTCTAATGAAAACCTAGCCCTAACTCTATTTCTAACCTTCACCGTAACTCTATTCCTAGCTCTAACCACATCTCTTACACTAAACCTAAAACTAAGCCTAAAGCTAACCCCAGGCCTAAACATGACCATAAACCTAGCCCTATTACTATTCCTAATTAAGCCTTATACCTAGCCAAACACTAACCTTAGCCATAAAACTAACTCTCACTCTCAACCTAGCCCTATTTCTAGTTCTAACCATATCCCTTACTATAACCCTAATCCTAGCCATAAATCAAGACCTAACAGTAGTCCTATCCTTAGCCCTAGACCTAACCCTAAAATTAATCCTAAATCTAAATCTAACTTTAACCCTAAGCCTTAACCTAAACCTAACACTAGCCCTTAACCTAATGCTAAGCCTAAAACTAGCTCTAACTATAGCCCTAGCTATAAAACAAAACCAAGACATAGCCCTAACTTTAAAACTTAACCTAAACCCAAACCTAACCCTACACCTAGCCCTAACCCTAGCCCTAATTCGTGTCCAAATCCTAACTTTGAAACTACTTAGACCTTGAATTTGACCCTAACACTAACCCCAGCTTTAAACATCACCATATCGTTATACCTAACCCTACCACTAGACCGAGTCCTAATTCTAATCTTATAACTAGCCCAAATAATAACCCTAGTCCATACATTGCTAGTTTTTACCTCTACAACTAGCCCTAACTCTAACCAAAACCTAGCCTCAATGCAAGACCTAACCCTAGCTTTAACCCAAAACCTAAACCTAACATTAGCCCTAATTCTAACCCTAAACATAGCCCTAACCCTAGTTCAAATCCTATTCCTTACCCTAAACTAACTGTAATCTTAATGCTATCCCTAGGCCTAACCCTAATCTTTAGATTAACCTAAACCCTAACCCTAATACTAGTCCTAACTGTAGCCGTCATTCTAGCTCTAACCATAACCAAAACCCTAACCCTAACACTTACACTTATTCTGAACCTAAACCATATGTACAAACCTGACCCAAAGCATAAACTGAACCCTAACACTAGCACTAGCAATAAACATATACCTAAACCTAAACCTAACACTAGCCCTAGAAGTAAACCTAATCCTAAATCTAGCCATATTTCTACACTAGACCTAAACAAAAACCTTGCCCTAGCCCAAATGATAAACATTAACCTAACACAAACACTAACCCTACCCCTAGACCAAACTCTAGTGATAATTCTGGGTTTAACCCTAACCCTAACTATAACCCAAACACTGACCTAACCCTAACACTAGCCTTAGCTCTTAACATGACTCAAACACTAACCCTAACCCTAACACTTGACCTAGCCATAACACTTACCCAAAAAGTAGCCCTAATCATAACCCTAGTATATACATTAGTTGTAGGCCTAACACTAGCCCCAACCTAACCCCAAACCTGGACCTAATCCGAGCATTAATCCTAGTTTTAATCCTAACCCTAAAGGTAGCCATAACTCTGTCTCTAACCCTAGCTCTTACCCTATCCATCAGCTTAAGCTATACCCTAACACTAATGCTAACCCTAGTCCTAAAACTAATTCATAGCCTAACCCAAACCCTAACCTTATTAGTAGTTGTAACCCTAAATTTCAGTCTAGCTCTAACCCTAACCCAAACCCAAACCCTAATCCTGACACTTATTCTTACTCTAATATTAACCATAGGTCTAAACCTGACCCTAACCTGAAATCAAACCCTAACCCTATACTTAACCTAGATCGGTAATCCAATACATAAACCTAAACCTAACACTAGCCCTAGACTTAAACCTAATCCTAAATCTAGCCATATCTCTAGCTCTAGACCTGAACAACAACCTAACCCTAGCCCTAACAATCACCCTTAACCTATCCCAAACACTAACCCTACCCTAGACCTAATCCTAGATCTAATTCTGGCACTAACTCCAACACTAACACTTACCTGATCACTGACCCTGACCCTAACATAATCCTAGCTCCAAAGTTTACCCTAACCCAAAACCTAATTCTAACACTAGACCTACCCATAACCCTAACTGTAACACTTGCCCTAATCATAACCCTAGCCCTTAAATTGCCCATGGCCCTGACTCTATGCCTAAACTAACAAAAAACCTAGCCCTAATCCTAGGCCTGAACATAGTCCTAAGTGGAACCCTAAACCTAACCCTATCCCTAACCCTAACCCTAACCTTAACTTTAGACCTAACCCTGGCTCAAAGCCTAAACTTTTCCCTTAACATAATCGTATCACTATCCCTAACCCTAATCTAACACTAGCCCTAACCCTAACCCTAACCATAGCCCTAACCATAGCTCTAATTGTATCCACTACCCTAACCCTATCCCTAATCCTAACCATAACCCTAGCCCTAAACCTAGCTCTAATTCTATTTATTACCCTAAAAATAATCCTAACATTAATGCTAACCCTTGGCTTAAACCTAACCTGATCGAAATCCTTAAACTTATCCATTACCCTAAAACTAACCTGAACCCTAATCCTAAGCCTATTCATTATCCTAACCCTAACCCTAACCCTAAAGCTAATTTGAGCCCTAAACCTAAAACTTAACCTAAACCAAACCTTAAGCCATACACTGACACTGATAATACACATAGCTGTAAACTTGACCCTTATCATAAATCTAACCATTACACTAGACCTAATCATAAACATACCTGAAAACTATCCCTAACTGTAACCCTAGACCTGACATGAACCCTAGCTCTAATTCTAGCCCTAACTCTAACACGAACACTAGTTCTCATTGTAGCCCTAAACCTAGCCTTAATCATAACCTAACCCTAATTCTAATCCTTTCCCTTGCTCTAAATCTAGTATAACCCCATCTCTTACCCTAAACCTAACCCAAACTCTAACCCTAACATTAAGCATAGCCATAATCCTAAACCTAACCCTAACCCTAGCTTTACGACTAAATATAACTCTCGGCCTAGCCCTAGCCCTAATTTAAACCCCATCACTTACCATAACTTTATTCCTAGCTCTAAGCCTAGAATGTCCCAGCCCTAACTTTACAACTTGCCCTAACCCTAGATCCAAACCTAACTCTAAATCTAACCCTAATTCTACACCTAAACTTAACCCTAACACTAATGTTAATCCTAAAACAACCCTAACCACAGGCTTAGCCCTAGAATAAAACTGAGCAATAACACTTACCTTAATCTTTTACCTCAACCAAACCTTAACATTACATCTAGCCCTAGGCCTAGCCCTAATTTGAGTCCTAATCTTAACCCTATAACCACCCCTGAACGTGTCTCTGATATTACCACTAAACCTACCTCTAAACATCACCCTAAACCTAAAACTTACAATAACACTAGACCTAGTCCTAAACCTAATTCTAATCATGAACCTAGATCATAAATTAGCCATCACCTTAAACCTAATCCTAACCAAAACCTAGCCCAAATCTGATACCTAACCCTAGCTTTCACCCTAACCATAACCATAACACTAGCCCTAAACCTAACCCGAAACCTAGTTCTAACCCTAGCTCTAACGTTATCCTTTACCCTAGTGAAACCCCAGCACTAATGCTAACCCTATTCTTAAAACTAATTCTCAGTCTAACCCAAACCTTAACCATATTACTAGTCCTAACCCTAGCCCTCATTTTTGTTATAACCATAACCCAAATCCTAACCCTAACCCTTACCCTTATTCTGACCCTGAACCTAAACCAATTCCTAACACTACCCATACGCACAACACTATATCTAACCTAACCCTAACACTAGCCCTGGATAAAACCTAATCCTAAATCTAGCCATATCTTTAACTAAGACCTAAACAAAAAACTAGCCCTACCTCTAATGATAACCCTTAAACTAAGCCAAACACTAACCTTACATCTAGACCTAACCAATTCTGGCTCTAGCCCTAACCATAACCCTAATCAAAACACATAACCTGACAGTAACACTAATGCTAGCTATAAAACTGACCCTAACCAAAACCTAAACCTAACACTAGACCTAGCCATAACTGGAAACATAACACTTATATTATCATAGAACTAAAACTAGCTCTAAACATAACACAAAACCTAGCTCTAATCCTAGGCCTAAATCTAGCCCAAAGCATAAATCTAACCCTAACCTAACCTTATCCATTACCTTATGCCTAACCCTCACACTAACCCTAACCCTCGCCTTAGATCTAACACTAGAGAAAACCCAAGACTGAACCCTAAAAATAACCCTAGGTCTATCCATAAACCTAATCCTAATCCTATCCCTAATAATAATGTTAAAACTAGCCCTAAAACTATCTCTAAAATTATTAGTTACCCTAAACAGAACATTAACCCTTGTGATAACCCTAGATCTAATCCCTATTCTAAACCTAATTTTAGACCTAACCCTAAATCTAACCTTCATCGTAGCTTTAACCCTAGATAAATTTTTACCCCTTACTTTAACACTAACCAGCTCAAACCCTATCACTAACCCTAAACCTAAAACTACCCCTAACCCTAACCTGACATCTAACCCTATCCATTACCCTAACTATAATGATTATCTTAGTGCTAACCCTAACACTAAACCTAACACTAAAACTACCCCAAACCTTAACCCGACATCTAACCCTATCCATTAACCTAACTCTAAAGATAACCTTAGCCATAACCCTAACACTAACCCTAACATTAACTGCAAATATAACCCTAAATAATTATAAACTTAACCCTCACTCTAGCTCTAATCCTAGCTCAAAACCTACCCTGTACCCTAAACCTAACCCAAACCCTAACCATAGCTCTAGCTCTAACCCTAAACATAACCCTAACTCTAGCCCTAATCCTATCCAAAACCCTAGTCCTAAACCTAGGTCTAATGCTATTCATTGCCCTAACAACAACCCTAACCCAAATAATAACCCTAGGTCTAATCCTAACCCTATCACTAACCCTAACCCTATTAATTACCCTAATTTAACATGAATCCAAAACATAAACCTATCCATAAACCTAACCCTAATTCAAACCCTAATGCTAATTTGAGCCCTATTCCTAATAATTAACCTAACACAAAAACAAAACCTGACCCTAAAAATACACCTTACTCTTAACCTGGTCCTTACCCAAACCTAACATAAGACCTAGCCATGAAACTAACTCTATAACTATCCCTAGCTGTAACACTAAACCTGATATTATCCCTATCCCTAAAACTTGCCCTAACACTAACACAAACCCTAGGCCTCATCCTAACCCCCATAATAGCCTTAATTTTAACAAAAACCTAACCCTAGACCTAAACCGAATTCTAATAATCACCCTAGCCCTAAACCTAGCTATAACCCCATCCCTTCCCCTAAACCTAACCCTAAACTTAATCCTAAACATAGAACTAACCCTAGACCTAACCCTAACACCAATCCTAGAAATATTCTTAGTCCTAATATAGCCCTAAACTTAACCCTAACCCTAGCCTTAAGACTAACTATAACTATCACAATAGCTCTATTCCTACTTCTAACCCTATCCCTTAATGAAACCCAAACATTAGACCTAACCTTAGCTGTAACCCTAGCCATAGTCCTAGCCCTAGAATTAACCATAACTCTAAATGTACCCCTATGCCTAAACTCACCCTGTAACTTGCAATAACACTAACATTAATAGTAAAACTACCTTGAACTTTAACTTTAGCCCTAAAACATAAGGAGCCAGCACACTAACCCTAACTCTCAACCTAAACCAAATCCTAACCCTACATCTAGCCCTAAGCCTCTCCCTAATTCGAGTCCTATTCACAACCCTATACCTAACCCTGACCCTGACTCTGAACCTAACACTAACTCTAGCTCAAAACATCACCCTGAACTTAACTTAGCCATAAAACTAGAATCAGCCCTAACCGTAACCCTAAAATTAGCCCTAATGATAATCCTAGTTCTTACATTAGCTCTATCCCTAATACTAGCCCTAAGGAAACCCCAAATCCAGCCCTAATGTGAGTACCAGTCCTAGCTTTAACCCTAAATCTAAACCTAAACCAAATCCTAACTATTACCCTAAACCTAACCCTAACTTTAATTCTTGCACTAAACCTAAACCTAACACTAACCCTAACCCTAACACTAACCGTAACCCTAGACCTAACCCTAGCTCTAACCGTATCCATTACTCTAACCCTATTGCTAACTCTCGGCCTAACTCTAACACATTTGGTAACCCTAACCTATCAATTACCTTAAACATAATCCTAACTCTAAACATAACCAAACACTAAACCTAGACGTAACACTAACCCTAAAACTAGCCCTAATTGTAACCCTAGTTCTTATATTAGCCAAAGCCCTAAAGCTAACACATAACTTAGACTAGCCCTATTCCAAGCTCTAACCCTAGCTTTTACCCTAACCCTAAACCGAACTCTAGCCCTAACCCTAACCCTAACCCTAACCCAAACACTAGGGCTAACCCTATCCTTACCCTAAGCCAAACTCTAAACCTAAAGCTACCCTAGTCCTAAACCTAAATCTTAGCCTAACCCAAAACCAAACTCTATTACTAGTCCTAATCCTAACTCTAAATCTAGCTCTATCACTATCCCAAACCCTAACCCTAACCCTTACCCTTATTCTGACCCTAACATTAACCATAGGTCTAAACCTTATCCTAACCCTAAACCAACCCCTAACATTGGCACTACATGTAACCCTATACCTAAACAAAACTCTCATATTAGACCTAGATTTACACTTAATCCTTTATCTAGTGATAACTCTAGGCCTAGCCCTAAACAAAAACGTATCTCTAGCCCTAATGATAACCCTTAACCTAACCCAAAAACTAACTCTTCTCCTGGACCAAACCCTTGTCCTAATACTGGCCCTAACAATAAACCTAACCCTAACCCAAACACTTTCCATTACCCTAACACAAAACCTAGCTCTAAAACTTATACTAACAAAAAGCATAACCCTAACACTAGACCTAGGAATATCACTAACCCTGAAACTATCCATCACCATAGGCAAGAACCTACCTCTAACTCTATCCATTACCCTAACCCTAACCCCAATCATAATGCTAACCCTAGCCCTAACCCTCACACTGACTTTATACCTAATCTTCATCCTAGTCCAATAACTAGCTCAATCCCTAATGGTTAAACTTAACCTAACCCTAACACTAATCCACAGCCTAAACCTAAACCTAAACTTAACCTTAACCCTAGCCTGATCCTAACCTTAACTCTATCCCTAACACTAGCTCTAAACCTACATATTACTGTAATTCTAACCCTAATATTAATGATAACCCTAGCCCTAACCCTAACTTTAAACTTACCTATTACCCTAACCCTAACCATAAACCTGATGATAAGCCTAGCCCTTATCTTAAATCTACCCTAACCTCAACCCTAGACATAATCATAAACCTAACCTTTGCCATAGAGCTAACCCTTGCTCAAACCCTAAACATTACCCTATCTCTAACCCTAACCTTAAGCTGAAACCTAACCCTAAATCTAACCCTAACACAACATCAAACCCTATCCAATACCCTATACCTAATGATAACCCTAGCCCTAAACTTAACACTAACCTTAATCCTAAACATAACTATGGCCTAGATCTAACCCTAAACATAACACTTTTCGTAGCAGTAACCCTAGCTCAAACTCTAAACCATACCCTAAACCTAAACCTAACCCTAAACCTAGGCCTAACACTATCTCTAGCCCTAATACTAACCATAACCATAGCCTTAACCCTATTTATTACCCTAAGCACAATCATAACCCTAAGGCTAACCCTAGGCCTAATCCTAACCCTTTTGCTAACTCTAACCCTATAAATTACCCTACACATATCATGAACCATAGACCTAGACATATCATTACCCTAACCAAACCCTAATGCTAATTGAAGTTCTAAACCTAAAACCTAGCCTAAACCAAACCCGAAACCTAGTTTTAACCCTAATAATAACTCTAGCTCAAAACGTGACCCTTACCCTAAACCTAACCCTTACACTAGACCTAGCCATAAATCTAACCCTCAATCTATTCCTAATGTAAGCCTAGACCTGACACTAGCCTTAGCCCTGATTTTTTTTATAACCCTACAAAAACCCTTGCCCTCATCCTAGCACTAAATCTAGCCTTATTACTAAATCAACCTATAACCGTAGCCCGAACCGAAATTCTAACCTTCACTTAGACCTAAAACTAGCACTAACACCATCCCTTCCCCTAAACCTAACCCTATTCATATACCTAATCCTATTCCTAAACCTCAACTTAAGCCTAAAACTAGGCCTAACCCTAATCAAACATGAGACCTAATCGTAGCCCAAATTTAGCCCTAAACCTAACCTAACCTTAGCGCTAAGACTAACTCTAACTCTATAACTCTAACTAGTTATAAATAAATAGTCTTATTTTTAGTTCTAACTCTATCACTTAACATAATCCTATCATTTATCTTTACTTTAGCCCTAACCCTAGATCTAGCCCTAATCGTATATCTAATCCTAACTCTAAATCTAACCCTAACCCTAATCTTATTCTATAACACAAGCCATAACACTAATTTTAATTCTAAATCTAGACCTAACCTAGTCCTAGCCCTACAAAACAACCAAGCCGTAGCCCTGATTCTAACCTTTAACATAAAAAAACCCTAAGCCTACACCTAGTCCTAAACCTAGCTCTAAATTGAGTCCTATACCTAACCCTAAAACAAACCCTGACCCTGACTATGACCCTAACACTAACCCTCACTCTAAACATCACTCAAAACCTAAACCTAAACCTAACCCTTGACCTAGCCCTAACCCTAACCCTAAAACTAGTTCTAATCATAACCCTAGTTCTTACATTATCTGAAATGCTAAAACTAGCCATAACCTAACCAAAAACCTAAATTCCTAATTAGAGCCTTAACACTACCTTTATCTTGAACCATAACCCTAATTCTAGCCCTAAACCTTACCCTAAACCTAACCCTAACCCTAAACCTTGCCATAACCCAAAACCTAACCCTAACACTCGCCTTAATCCTAACCATAAACCGAGCCCTCACCTCAGCTGTAACCCTATCCATTATCTTAATCTTAATCCTAACCCTAATGCTAACTTGGTCTTTTAGAATAATATTGTACTATCCTGAATTATAACCCTAGGATAACCCTAAACCTATTCCAAACCCTAAACCTATACATTACCATAAACCTTACCTGAACCCTAAACCTAACCATATCCATCAACCTAAGCCTAACCCTAATAACTTAACCCTAAAATTATCTCTAGCCATAACCCTAGACCTGACAATAGCCCTAGCCCTACTGAAGCCCTAACCCGAAAACAAACTATAGCCCTAATCCTAGCCCTATTGTTAGCCTTAATTCTAAATCTAACCCTAAATATAGACCTAACCCTAATTTTAACCATTGCCCTAGCTCTAAAGCTAGATATAACATCATACTTAACCATAATCATAACCATAACCCTAGCCAAAAACCTATGCTCAGCTTAATACTAAACCTAGCTCTAAACATAGCCCTAATTAAACCCTAATTCTAACCCTAAATCTAACCCTGACACTAAGACTAACTCTAAATCTCACCCTAGCCCTTTCCCTAGTTCTAACCCTATTTCTTATGATAACTCAATCCCTAGCCCTAACCCTAGCCCTAACCTTCGATGTAGCCCTAAAACTAGATCTAACCTAATTATAAATCTAAACCTAAACCTAAGCCTAAACCACACCCTAACACTAGCTCTAACCCTAACACTAATTTAAAAACTAGTCCTAACCCTAGCCCTAGGCTTAAAGTAAAACTGAGTCATAGTACTGACCCTAACCCTTAATCTAAACCAAAACCTAACACCACACCTACCCCTATCCATAGCCCTAATTCGAGTCCTAACCCTAACCCCAGAACTAATACGAATCCTGACTCTGACCTTAACACTAACCTAGCTCTGCACATCACACTATCCCTAAACCTAATACTAACACTAGACCTTGCCATAAACCTAAACCTAAAACTAGCCCTAATCATAATGCCAGTTTTAAATTACCCATGACCCTAAACCTAACACAAAACCTTGCCCAAATCCAAGGCCTAACACAGGCCCTAACCCTGACCCTATCCCTGGTCCTCATCCTAACTCTAACCCTATTTCTTACAGTAGGTCAAATCCTCACTCTATTTCTACCCTAGCCCTAACACTAATTCTATGCCAATCCAAAACCCTAACTCTATTACTAATCATAACCCTATGTCTCAATCTACCTCTAAACTTAACCCAAACCCTAACTCTAGCCCTGACCATTATTCTGACCCTAACACTAAATCTACATTTAAACCTGACCCTAACCCTTATCCGAAACATAACACTAGGCCTAACATTAACACTAATCCTAAACCTAACACTAACACTAGGCCTAGATCTATACCTAATCCTAAATATAGCCATAACCCTAGCCTTAGCCTGAAAAATAACTCTTAACCTAAACCAAATACTAACTCGAACCCAAGACTAACCCTATTCCTCATTCTGGTCCTAACTCTAAACCTAATTCTAACCTAAACCCTGACACTTAAACTAACAAAAATCCTAGCTCTATACCTTATCCCAACCCCAAAACTAACGCTAACACTAGACAAACACTAAATCTAGCAAAAGCCATAACTCTAGCACTTACATTACCCATATACCTAACAGTAGGCCTAAACTTCAAACAAAACCTCGCCCTAATTATAGCCCTAAACCTAACCCTAAGCATAACTCTAACCCTAAACCTAGCCATAACCCTAACTTTAACCCTTGTTCTATCAATAACCCTAGGTCAAACCCTAAACTTTACCCTAAACATAACCCTATCTCAAACCCTAAACTTCACTATAACTCTAGCCCTAATCCTAATTTCAAACAGCTTAAATCCTAGCTCTAACTGTTTCCATTACACTAACCATAACCCTAAAACTAATGATAACCCTAGTCATAAACCTAACCCTATCCCAACCCTAGCCCTGACTGTACCCCTAACACTCGACCTTTCCCTAAACCTAACTCAATCCCTCACCCTTACACTTAACCTAAACCTAACACTAACCCAAGGTCTAGCACTAACTCTAACCTCAGGCCTAATCCTAACCTTAACTCTAGCCCTAACCCTAGCTCGAACCCTACCCATTACCCTAACCCTAAACTTAACCCTAATGATAACACTAGACCTAAAGCTAAACCTACCTTAACCCTAAACATAAACCTAACCCTAAAAATAACAGTGAACCTAACTCTAACTATAGACCTAAGCATGCTCAAATGCTAACCCAAACTCTAAACCTAAACTTAACACTAAACTTAACCTAACCCTATTTTTAACCTGATATCTAAACGTATTACCCTAACCCTATTGATAACCTTAGCCCTAACCAAAACACTAGCCATGAACATAATCCTAGACCAAACCCTAAATTAACCTTAGCCATAGCAAAAATCCTTGCTCAAACCCTAAACCATACCCTAAACCTAATCCTACGTGTAAACTTCACCCTAACCCTGACCCTAAACCCAACTCTAGCCCTAATCCTAACCATAACCCTAGTCCAAACCCTAGGTCTAATCTAACCCTACAAATTTCCCTGATGATAATCATAAAGTTAATGCTAACCTTAAACCTATAACAAACCCTAACATATCCATTACCTTAAACCTAACCTACCCCTAAACCTAACACTATTAATTAATCTAACCCTACTTCTAAACTTAATGATAATTTGAGCCTTAATTTTAAACCTTAACCTATACCAAATCTGAAGCCTGACACTGACCCTAACAATACCACAGCTCTTAATCTGACCCTTTTCCTAATCATAACACTTTAATTTGACCTAGCTATAAACATAGCCCTAAAATATCACTAAATATAAACCTAGACCTGACATTAGTCCTACCCCTAATTCTTGCCCTAAACATAACACAAACCTAGCCCTTATAGTAGTCTTAAATCTAGCCTTAATCCTAAACATAACTATAACACTAGCCCTAACCCTAAAGCTAATCTTAAAACTAGCCCCAACCCAAACCATAGCACTAAAACAAATTTGAAGAACAGGCTTAACACTAATCTTAACTTAAACCAATCCCTAGCACTACACCTAGATCTAACCCTAGCCCGAATTCGAGTCCTAATCATAACCTTAAAAATAACCCAGAACCTGACTTATATCCTAACACTCATTCTAGCTCTAAACACCACCCTAAATTTAAACTGAACCCTAACAGTAACTCTAGCCCAAATTCAAGTCCTAGCTGTAACCCTAAAACTAACCCTGATCTGACTGATATCCTAACACTAACTCTAGCTATAAATTTCACCCTAATCTTAAACCTAACCCTAACACTTGAACTACCCCAAAACGTAACCCTAAATTTAACCCTAGTTCTTATATTAGCAGTTGCCTTAACCCTAGCCTTAAACCTCACAAAAAAAGCCCTAATATAAGCCCTAAACCTAAACCTAAACCTAACCATAAACCTAACCCTCGCCCTATCCCTATCCCTTACCCTGAGCAAAATCTTAACCCTAATGGTAACCATAAACCTATCCCTAATCCTTAGGCTAACCAAATCCTAACCCTATTAATAGTCCTATCGCTAAATCTCATTTTAGCTTTAATGCTGTCCCAAACCCTAACTGTATCTCTGACCCTTATTATGACCATAACATAAACTCTAGTTCTAAACCTGAGCCTAACCCTAAACCAAACCCTAACACTAGCCCTACTTGTAAACTTATACTTAAACCTAACCCTACCACTAGTTCTAGATCTAAACCTAATATTAAATATAGTCTGAACTCTAGCTCTAGACCTAAAAAAAATCCTAGCCCTAGCCCTAACAAAAACCTTTAACCTAACAAAACACTAACTCTACCACTAGACCTAAACCTAGTCTTAATTCTGGCATTAACCCTAACATTAATTCTAACCCAAACACTGACCCTGACTTTAACACTAAACCTACCTCTAAACCTGAAACTAACCAAAACCTTAAATTAATTCTAGACCCAGCCATAACACTAACCCTAAAACTAGCCCAAATCATAACCTTAGATCCTACATTACCCATAACCCTAACCCTAGGTATAAACCTAACACTAAACATACAGCTAACTTTAGGCCTAAACCTAGCCCTAAGCATAACCCTAACCCTAACACTAGCCCTATATCTAACCCTAGCCATTGCCTTGGTCCTAAAAAAGCTCAAAGCCTAACCCTTACCCTAATAATAAACCTAGACCATTCCCTAACTCTCACCCTAAACCTATCCCAAATCCTAAACTTAACCTAGCATTAAACCTAGCTCTAAACCTACCCATTACCCTAACTCTAAACCTAATCTTATTGATAACCCTGTCCCGAACCCTAATGTTAACCCTAACCCTAACTGGAAAACTAACCATAGACATAACACTAAAATTAACACTCATCATAACACTAACTCTATCTCAAACCATAAACCTAATGATAAATTTAAACATAACCATAGCTCTAATCCTAACCCTATAACTAATTCTAACTCTAAACCAAAATCTAAACCTAACCTAACCCATCTGTTACCTTAACCCTAAAAAGAATGTTAATGATAACGCTAGCCATAACTCTAACCCAAATCCTAAACCTACTGTAATCCAATTCCTAGCACTAACCCTAAACCTAGGCCTAACCCAATTCAAAAAATGTAACCTTTATGCTAAACATAACCCTAAACCTAACCTTAACCCTAGTCAAAACACTAACTCTAACCCTAACTCAAGGCATATTCCTAACCATAACTCTAGTTCTAACCTAAGCTCTAACCCTATCAATTACCCTAACCATAACCTTTCCTCTAATGCAAACCCTAAGCCTAACCCTAGCCCTATCACTAACACTAACCATATCAACTAAACTAATTCAAAACTTAACCTTAAAACAAACCCTAACTATACCCTAATCATAACATAATGCTAATTTGAGCCATAAACCTAAATCCTTACGTAAGCCAAATCCTAATCCTAATAATTCTCCGAGCTCTAAACCTGACCCTTACCCGAAATCTAATCCTTACACTAGACATAGGCATAAGCCTAATCCTAAAACTAACTTTAACCATAACCCTAGACCTAATATTGCACAAAAACCAATCCTAACCCTGAATCTAAAACAAACACTAGCCCTCATCATAGTCCTAAACCTAGCCTTAATCATAGCCCTAACATCAACCCTAAACCTAACCCTAACTCTAAACTTCACCCCATGTCTAAACCTAGCTATAATGCCATTCTTTATCCTAAACTTAAGCCTAACCCTACCCCTATCACAAGGCCTAAGTTGAACACTAACCCTAGCCCTAATCATAGCCCTAATTTAACCCTATCCCAAACACTAACTCTAATTTTATCCCTATCACTAACTCTAAATCTCACACTACCCCTATCCCTAGTTCTAACCTTATTCCTTACCATAACACTACCCTTAGCCCTAACCCTTGTGCTATCCTTAATCCTAGCCTTACCCTCGATCTAAACCAAACTATAAATGTAACCCTAACCCTAAGTTTAAGCCTAACACTGACACTAGCCCTAACCCTAAAACTAATGGTAAAACTAGCCCAAACCTTAACCCTAGAATAAAACAAAACCAAGCAATAGACCTAACCATAAACCTTAACTTAAACCAAACCCTAAACTACTACAAGAACTAATGCTAGCCCCAATTGAGTCCTAAATCTAACCTTAAAACTAACCCTGAACATGACTCATATTTTAAAACTCACCCTATGTCTAAACATGAAGCTAACATTAAACAAACATTAAACTAACAGTAAACCTAGCCCTAATTTGACTCCTAACTCAATATCAAAACTAACCCTGACTCTGACTCTTATCCTAAAAATAATTCTAGCTCTAAATATCACCCTAACCTTAAATCTAATACTAACACTAGAACTACCCCTAACCCTAACTCTAAAGCTAACCCTAATTGAAACCCTGATTCTTACATTATCTGTTTCCCTAACCCTAGCTCTAACACTAACACAAAAACTAGCCCTAATGCAAGCCCTACTCCTCTCTTTAACCCTAAACCTAACCCTAACCCTATCCCTAAAACTAGCTCGAACACTATCCCTAAACCTAAGCAAAACCCTAACCCTAATGGTAAATCTAGACCTATCTCTAATCCTCAGGCTAATCAAAACTCTCACTATATTAATAGTCTTAACCCTAGCCCTCATTCTAGCTCTAACCCTATCCCAAACCTTAACCATAACCATGACCTTTATTCTGACCATAACATTAACCTAGGTCTAAACCTGACCCTAATGTTAGAAGAAACCGTAGCACTAGCCCTACCAGTAACCTTATACCTAAACCAGACCCTATAACTAGCCCTAGACCTAAATCTAATCCTAAATCTAGCCTTAACTCTAGCTCTAGACCTAAACAAAAACCTAGCCTTAGCCCTGACAATAACCCTTGATTTAATGCAAAGACTAACCCTACCCTTAGACATAAACCTAGTCCCAATTCTGGCTTTAAAAGTAACTCTAACTCTAACCCAAACACAGACTCTACCTTTAACACTAAACCCATATCTAAACCTGACCCTAACTGAAAACCTAAACCTACCACTAGACATAGACATAACCCTAACCCTACAACTAGCCCTAATCATAATCCTTGCTCTTACATTACCCATAGCCTTAACTCTATGCCTTAATCTAACCTAAAACCTAGAGCAAATTCTAGGCCTAAATCTATCCCTAAGCATAAACCCAACCCTAAACCTAGTACTAACACTAACCCTGAACCTAACCCTAGCCTTAGTCTTAAACCTTACTCAAAACCTATTCTTACCAAAAATATAAACTTTGACCTATACCTTATTCTAAACACTAACCCTAGCCCTAACCCTAAACTTAAACTTATCCCTAATTTTAGCTCTAAACCTACACCTTACCTAAACCTACACCTAGCTGTATTGATAACCCTAGCCTTAACCATAACCATAACCCCAACTCTATCCAGAAAACTAACAATAGAACTAACACTAAAACTACACTCGCCATAACCCTAACCCTAGCTCAAAACCTAAACCCTAAACCATACCATAAACCTAGACATAACCATAGCCTTAACATTAACCCTAAATTAAATCTAACCCTAAACCTAAACCTAAACCTACATCTAACAATATCCATTACCCTAAACATTATCCTAACCCTAATGATAACAGTAGCACTAAAACTTAACCCTAACCCTAAAACTACCAAAATTCTGTCTCTATACCTAAGGTTGAACCTAATCCTTGACCTAGCCTTAGCACTAATGCTAGCTCAAAACCTAGCCCTTACACGAAACAGAACCCTAGTCTAAACGCCAACCTCAGTCCTAGCCCCAAACCTATCTGTAACCATAGCCCAAACCCTAGCCCGTACTCTATCTATTACCATAACCATAACCTTAAACCTAATGCTAAACCTAGCCCTAACCCTAACCCTAACCCTAACTCGATCTCTAGGCCTGATTCTAACCTGAAGCCTCAACCTAGCCCTAACACTTACTCAATCCCTGACCCTTACCCTTAACCTAACCATAAGAAAATGATGAGCCTAACCCTAACCACAACCCTAATCCTAAATTTAAAACTAAATTTAACTTTAGCTCTAACCCCACCCATTACCCTAACACTAAGCATAAACAAAAACATAATCATAGTCCTAACGCTAAACCTACTCTAACACTAACTGTAAACCTAACCCTAGACCTAACCATAAACCTAACCCTTGCCATAGTCTTAACCCTAGCTCAAACTCTAACAATTATGCTAAATTTAACACTAAACTTAGTCATAAATCTAAACCTTACAATAACCCTAACCCAATATCTAAACCTGTCCATTACTTTAACCCTAATGATAACCCTAATTCTAACATTAGACCTAATCCTAAACCTAACCCTATCCTTAGCACAAACCCTAGCTCAAACCATAACCCATACCTTAAACCTATCACTAGCCTTAACCCTAACCCTAACCCTAACTCTAGCCCTAATCCTAAACATCACCCTAGCCCTAATTCTAGCTCTAACCCTATCCATTACTCTAATGCTAACCATAAACCCAATGCTAACCCTAGCCTAACCCTAACCCTATCCATAACCCTAAAACTAACCTGAGCCCTAAACCTAACCTGAAGCCTAAACCTATCCTTATCCATTACCCAACCATAACTCAAACTTCATGCTAATTTGAGCCATAACCCTAAACCTCAACCTGACCCAAATCTAAAACCTGAATCTGACTATTATAATACCCCTAGATCTCAACTTGAACCTCACCCTAAATATAACTCTGACTAGACCTAGCCATAAATTTTACCCAAAAACTATCACTAATCATTAGCCTAGACCTGATATTTTCCCTAGTCCTCATACTTGTCATAACCCTAACACAAATGCTAGCCCTCATCCTAGCCCTAAACCTAGGCTTGATCCTAACCTGAAACCTATCTCTAGCCCTATCCCTAATTTTATCCCTCACCCTTGTTTTGAACCTTGCTATAACACCATCCCTTCCACCAAATCTAATCCTAACTCTAACTGTAGATTAACCTTTACAATTATTCAAGACCAGATCCTAGCCCTAATTTGGCCCTAATCCAACCACTAGCACTAAGACTAACTCTAACTTTCGCCCTAGCCCTATTCCTAGATTTAACCCTATCCCTTAACATAAACCTAACACTTTCCCTAACCTTAGCCCTAACACTAGCCCTAGCCCTAACCCTAGAACTAACCATAACTCTAAGTCTAACCCTAAACGTAAGCCTAAACTGCACACTTCCACTAGCCCTAACACTAACACTAATCCTAAAACTAGCCTTAATCTAGTTCAAGACGCCCCTTCAAAAAATGAACCATAGCCCTAACCCTAAGCCTTAACCTAAACCAAAACCTAACAATACACCTAGCCCTACCTTGGCCCTAATTCCAGTCCTAACCTAACCCTAAAACTAACCTTGAGCCTGACTCTGACCTTACACTAACCCTATCTCTAACATCATCATAAAAGTCTTCCTAAACCTAAAACAAGAACTAGCCCTAAGTGTAACACTAAAAGTAGCCCCAATCATAATTCTAGTTCTAACATTAGCCATAGCCCCAATCCTAGCTTTAACAAAACCCAAAACCTAGCCCTAAACTGAGCCCTACACCTCGTTTTAACCCTAACCCTAGACCTAACTATTACCCTAAACCCAACCCTAACCTCCAAACAGGTCCTAACCCTGAACCTAACACTAGACATAATCCTAACAATAATCCTACCAAAATTCTAGCTCTAACCCTATCCATTACCCCAAACGTAAACCTAAGCCTAATGATAATCCTACCCCTAAATTTAACCCTAATCCTAAACCTAGACCTGACACTAAACCTAACCGTAAGCTTAGCCTGAACCATAGTTCAAAAAATAACACTTACCCTAAACCTAACCCTAACACTAACCATAGGCCTAAACCTAACTCTAGCCCTAATTATAACCATAACACTAACCCTAAACATATCTATTACACTAAACATAAGCCTAACTCAAACATAGCTCTAAACATAGCTCTAACCCCACCCATTACCCTAAACCTAACTATAAACGTCATGATAACACAAGCTCTAACCCTAAACCTACTCCAAACCTAACTGTAAACTAACCCTAGTCCTAAACCTAAACCTACACTAACCCTAACTGTAAACCAAACCCTAGATCTGACCATAAATTTTAGCCTTGCCGTAGTCCTAATCTTAGCTGAAACCCTTACAGTTATGCTGAACTTAACACTAACCCTAGTCCTAAATCTAAATCTAACCCTATCCATTTAGGCCTAACTCTAAACCTATTGCTAACACTAACTTTATCCATTACCTAAACCTAACCTGAACACTAAACCTAATTCTATCAGTTACTCTAACGCTAACCCTATCCCTAACCCTAATGCTAATTCGAGCCCTCAAACTAAACCAAAACCTAACTGAAACTCTGAGCAAGACATTTATTCTAATAATACATCTAGCTCTAAACCTTACCCTTACCGTAAACATAACCTTTAAACTAGACCTAGACATAAAACTAACCCCAACAGTATCCCTAACTGTAACCTTAGACCTGACATTAGCACTCTACCTAATTCTTGCCTTAAAACTAATAAGAACCCAAGCCCTCATCCTAGCCCTAAAACTAGCCTTAATCCTAACTGAAACCCTAACCCTAGCCAAAACCCTAATTTCAACCCTCGCCCAAGTTCTGAACCTAGGCATAACAACATATTTTCCTCAATATCTAACCCTAACCCTAACCCTAACTCTAACACTATCACTAACACTAACCCTAGCCTTAACCCTAGGCCTAATCTTAACACTAACCTTAGCTCTAATCCTAGCCCTAATTTATTGATACCTGTAACCCTAACTCTAACCCTAGCCCTAAGACTAACCCTAACTCTAACCCTAGCCCTAACACTAACCCTAACTCTAGCCCTAGATCTATTTCTAGTACCAACCTTATCTATTGTCTAACCCTAACACTAGCTCTATTCTTAGTCCTAACCCTAGCCATAGCCCTAATACTAGAAATAACCCTTAATCTAAATCTAACCCTAATCTAAACCTAAAACTCACCCTAACATTAGCCCTGACTCTAATTCTAATTTGAAAACTATTCCTAACCCTAGCCATAGCCCACAAAAAACTTACCTATACCCCTAAAACTAACCCTTAACCTAAACCAAATCCTAACGCTAAACCTACTCCTAACCCTATCTCTACAACTAATATTGACCCTGACTCTGACCCTAAAACTAACCCTACCTCTAAACATAACCCTAACCCTAAACCTAAACAAAACACTAGACCTATTCTAACAATAAAACTATCTCTAATGGTAAAGGTAGTTCTTACATTAGCCAAAACCCTAACCCTAAATCAAAACCTAGCACTAATCTGAGCCTCAACCCTAACTTTAACCCTAACCCTAACACTAACTCAAAACCTAGCTCTAAACCTATTCCTTACCCTAAGCCAAACTCTCACCCTAATGCTACCTTAGTTCTAACCCTAATTTTTAGCTGACCCCAAACCCTAACTCTATTACTAGTTCTAAATCCAGCCCTCATTCTATCTCTTACCCTAAGTTTAAGCCTATTCCTTACCCTTATACTGACCCTAAAACTAACCCTAGGTCAAAGCCTGACCTTAACACTAAACCTAACCCTAACTCTAGCCCTACCAGTAATCCTATACCTAAACCTAACCATAACACTAGAAGTAGACCTCAACTTAATCTTAAATATAACCACAAGTCTAGCCCTAGACCTAAACAAAAACCTAGCTCTAGCCCTAAAATAACCATAACCTAACGCAAAGACTAACCCTAATGCTAGTTCTAATTCTAGCCTTAAACATGAAGCCAATGCTAGGCCGAACACTAATGCTTACCCTAATACAAACCCTAGCTCTCAGTCTTATCCTAACCCCAAACTTAAACCTAACCCTAGACATATCTATAACTCTAACGGAAAAAACTAGCCAAAAGCAAAACCCTAGTTCTTACATTACTCATAGCCCTAACACTATCCATAAACCTCACACAAAACTTAGCCCTAATACAAGCCCTAAACGGAGACCTAAGCATAACCTTAATCCTAACCCAAGCAAAAACCCTATACCTAATGCTTCCCCTAGCTCTAACCCTAGATCAAACTCTAACCCTTACTCTAAGCATAATTCTAGCTCTAACCCTAACCCTAAACCTACTCCAATTCTAATTGTAACCATAGCCCAAATCCTACCTTTAACTTTATCCATTTCCTTAAACATAACCCTAACCCTAATGCTAACCCTAGGCCTAACCCTAAAAATAACCCTAACCCTAACCCTAAC
Source organism: Ictidomys tridecemlineatus (assembly GCF_052094955.1). Taxonomy (NCBI): domain Eukaryota; kingdom Metazoa; phylum Chordata; class Mammalia; order Rodentia; family Sciuridae; genus Ictidomys; species Ictidomys tridecemlineatus. Next base: position 130,605,591 of record NC_135484.1, read on the forward strand.
TGTAGCCCCGATTCTAAACCTAAACCTCGCTCTAGCCCTAACCCTAGCTCAAACCCTAACACTTACCCTAAACTTAACCCTAACACTAACCATAGGAGTAAATAAAACCCTAGCCCTAATCCTAAACTTAACCTAAGCCCCAACAATAGCACTAAATCTGTTCATTACTCTAAACATAAGCATAAACCAAATGCTAACCCTAGTCCTAACCCTAACCCTATCTGTAACAATAACCCAAAACATTACGCTCAACCTTTCCTGAACTGTACACCTAATTCTATCCATTACTCTAACCCTAAAACTAACCCTTATGCTAATTTGAGCCCTAACCTTAAAGCTTAACACAAACCAAACCCTAACCCATACTCTGACTCTAATAATAACCAAGCTCTATACCTGACCCCTATACTAAACCTAAACCTTACACTGGACCTAGTGTTAAACCTATCCCTAACACTATTTTTAACAATAACCCTAGACCTGACATTATCCCTAGCCCTAATCCTAGCCCTGACCTTAACAATACCCTAGACCTCATCCCAGCCCTAAACCTAGACTTAATCCTAACTCGAAACAGTACCCTAGCCCTAGCCCTAAATATAACCCTCGCCCTAGCACTAATCCTAGCTATATAACCCCATCCTTTCCCCTTAAATTAAATGTAACCCTAGCCCTAATCATAGGCTTAACCCTAACACTAATCATAGTGCTTATCCTAGCCCTATTTGAACCCTAATCTTAACCCTACCCCTAACCTAGACCTAGGAATAACTTAACTAACACTCTAGCCCTATTTCTATTTATAACCCTATTTGTTAACATGACCCTCACAATAGCCCTAACCGTAGCCCTAACCCTATCCATAGCCCTAACCCTAGATCTAAACATAACTCTCAATCTAACTCTAATCTTAGGCCTAAACCTCATTCTACAACTAGCTCTAAAACTATTGCTAATCCTAAAACTAGCCCTAATCCAAGCCCTAGACCTAAAACAAAACCAAGGCATTGCTCTAACCCTAAACCAAACTCTAACTCATAACTAGCCATAACCTTACCTCTAATTTGAGTCCAAGGCCTAAAGCTAACAATCACCCTGACTTATATCCAAACACAAACCCTAGCTCTAAATATCACCCTAACCCTAAAACTAATGCAAACACTAGACGTAGCAGAAACCCTAACCCTAAAACTAACCTTAATCATAACTTTTGTTCTTACATTGGCCTAGCCAAACCCTAGCCTTAACTCTAACACAAAAATAGCCATAATCTGAGCCCTGAAACTAGATTTAATCCTAACCCTAAAACTAGCCCTAAACCTAACTGCAATTTTGGCCTAACCCTAGCTCTACTTTTATCCATTACCCTAAGCCAAACCCTATTCATAATGCTAACTCTAGTCCTAATCCTAATCCTTAGCCAAACCCAAACAACAATCCTATTACTACTAGTCCTAACACTAGCCCTCATTCTAGATCTAAACCTAACCCAAAACCTCATCCTAATCTTCACCATTATTCTGACCCTAACAGTAATTATAGGTCTAAACTTGACCCTAAACCAAAACCAAAACCTGAAAATAGCCCTACCAGTAACCTTATAACTAAACCTAACCAAAACACTAGCCCTAGACCTAAACCTAATCCTAAATCCTGGTATTACTCGAGCCCTTGACCTAAACAAAAACTTAGACCTAGCCCTAAAAATAACCCTTAAACTAAACCAAACACTAACCCTACCACTAGACCTAATCCTAATCCTATTCTGGCTTTCATCCTAACCCTAACTTCAACCTGAACACTGGCCCTGTCACTAACATTAAACCTGACACTAACCCCGAACCTAAACATAACACTACACCTAGCCATAACCCTAACCATAAAACTAGCTCTAATTATAACTCTAGATTTTACATTACACATAGCACTAACCCTAGGCCTAAACCTAACACAAAACTTAAATAACACTAACCATAATTGAGGGCTAAACCTACCCTAAGTATAACCCTCACCCTCACCCTAACCCTAGTTCTAACCCTAACCCTAACTCTCACATTAGTCCTAACCCTAGCTGAAAGCCTAACTCTTAGTCTAAACATAACCCTAGCATGATCCCTAATCATTATCCTAACCATAGCCCTAATTCTAACTTAACCCTATTCCTAACATTAGCTCTAAACCTAGCCAGTACCCTAACTCTAACCCTAACCCTAATGACAACCCTATCTCTAAGCCTAAATGAAACCCTAACCCAAACCAAAAACCTAACCTTAGACCTAACCCTAAACCTAAACTTTGCCATAGCATTAACCCTAACTCAAACCCTAACTTTTACCTTAGAACCAACAGTAAAGCTAGCCCTAAAACTAAACTTAAACCTAAACCTAACCTTAACCATACAGCTAACCTTATATCTAACCTAATCTATTACACTAAACCTAATACTAACCCTAATGAAAACCCTAGCCCTAACACTAAACCTAAACCTGACCATAACACTGAACCTCACACTGGTCCTACACCCTAATTCTAACCCTAATCCTACCTCTAAACCTAGCTATAACAGCATACCTTACCCCAAATTAACTATAACCCTAGCCCTAACACTAGGCCAAAGCTGACACTAATCTTAGCCATAATCCTAGCCCTAACTTAGCCCTATCCCTAAAACTAACCAAAACTTTAGGCCTAAGACTAACTCTAACTCTCACCCTAGCCATAGCCCTATTTCTAACCATATCTGTTATTGTAACTACAACCCTAGCCCTAACCCTTGCCCTATAGTTAGACCTAGCCCTAATCCTAGATCAAATGCTAAATTCAAATCTAAATCTAAACCAATGCCTAACCCTAATACTAACACTAACCCTAACCCTAAAGCTAATCTTATAACTAGCCCAAACCCTAAACCTATGACTAAAACAAAATTGAGCAATAGCCCTAACCACAAACCTTAACTTAAACTAAAGCCTAAAACTACAGCCACAATTCAAATCCTAAACCTAACCTTAAAACTTACCCTGACCCTTACTCATATCCTAACACTGACCCTAGCTCTTAAGAACACCCTAAACTTGAACCAAAACCTAACATTAACCCTAGCCCTCATTCAATTTATAACCCTAAACTTAAAGCAAACACTGTCCCTGACTGATATTCATCAGTCACCCTAGCACTAAACACAGCTTGACCTTAAACCAAACACTAACAGTAACCCTACTCCTTATTTGAGTCCTTACCCTAACCAAAAAACTAACCCTGATGCTGACTCATATGCTATCAATAACCCTAGCTCTAAATATTACCCTAACCTTAAAGCTAAAAAAAACACTAGACATACCCCTAACCCTAACCCTATAACTAACCCTAATTGCAACCATGGCTCTTACATTAGCCAATGCCCAAATCTAGCCATAACACTAACACAAAAACTAGCCCTAATCCAACCTCTAAACCTGTATTTAACGCTAAACCTAATCTTAACTCTAGCATTAACCCTAGCTGTAAGGCTATTCTTTAACCTAAGAAAAACCTTAACACTAATGGCAACCCTAGACATATCTCTAATCCTTAGGATAACCAAAACCCTAACCCTATTAATAGTCCTAATCCTAGCCCTCATTCTATCTCCAACCATATCCCAAACCCTAACACTAACCCTGACCCTTCTTCTGACCCTAACACTAACTCTAGGTCTAAAACTGTACCTAACCCTAGACCAAACCCTAACACTAGCCATAGACCTAAACCAAATCCTAAATCTAGCTTCAACTCTACCCCTAGACCTAAACATAAACCTAGCCCTAGCACTAACAATAGTCCTTAATGTAACTCAATCACTAACCCTAATCCTATACCTAAACTTAGCCCTAATTCTGGCTGTAAACCTAACACTAACACTAACCAAAACATTGACCCTGCCTTTAAAGTAAACCTATCTCTAAATCTGACACTACCCAAAAATCTAAACCTAACACTAGACCTAGCCATAACCCTAATGCTACAAGGAGCCCTAAACATAACCCTAGCTTTTACATTACCCATAGCCCAACCCTAGGCCTAAACCTAACACAAAAACCTAGAGATAATCCTAGGCCTAAATCAAGCCTTCAGCATAGCCCTAACCCTAACCCTAGCCCTTATCCTAACCTAACCCTCACGTTAGTCTTAATCCTATCTCAAAGCCTAAACATTCCTCTAAACATAAACCTACACCTATCCCTCAATCTAACCCTAAACCTAGCCCTAATTCTAACATTTACCCTAGTTCTAATCCTAGCTCTAAACCTACCTATTACTCTAAATCTAAACCTACCTGTATTGATAATACTAGGCTAAAGGCTAAACCTAAACCTAACTGGAAAACTAAACCTAGACCTAACCTTAAACTTCACACTTTCCATAGACCTAACCCTAGCTCAATCCCTAACCCTTACTATAAACCTAAACATAAACATAGCCCTAGCTCTAAGCCTAAACCTCAATCTATTGTAAAACATAACCCTGAATCTACATCTAATCGTATACATTGCCCTAACCCTTACCCTATCCCTAATGATTTCTTTAGCTGTTATCCTAACCCTAACCCTATGAGTACTATAATCTTATCCCTAGCATTAACCCTAAACCTAACCCTCACCCTAGTCCTAACCCTAGCTCAATTTCTAACCCTTACACTAAACATAAAACTAAGCCTAACCCTAGTTTTAACACTAACCCTAACCCTAATTCAAGACCTATCCTAACCATAAACCTAGCCCTAAACTTAGTTCTAATCCTATCCATTATATTAACCATAACCCTTACCCTAATGTGAACGCTAGGCCTAACCTTAACCTATTGCTAGCCCTAACTTTATCAATTACCCTAAACATAATGTGAACTCCAAAATGCTATCATTACCCTAACCCAAAACCTAGTGCTAATTCAAGCCCTAACCCTAAACCTTACCTCAAACAAACTCTAACAGTGAGCCTGAACTTAATAAATCTCCTAGCTATAAGGCTGACTTTTACACTAAACCTAACCCTTACACTAGACCTTGCCATAACCCTAATTCTAAAATTATCCCCAACTTTAAGCTTAGACCTGACATTAGCCGTAGCCCTAATCCTAGCCCTAAACCTAACACACACCCCAGCCCTTATCCTAGCCCTAAACCTATCCTTATTTTTAACCCTAATCCTAACTTTAGGTCTAACCCCAAAACAAACCCTATCCATAATCTTAGCCCTAATTTAGTCCTATTCCTAACTCTAGCCCTAACCCAAGCCCTACATCTAATTCTAACTCTCACCCTAGCCCCATCCCTAGTTCTAACCCTATCCCTTACTGGAATGCTAATCCTAGCCCTAACCCTAGCCCTATCATTAGCTCTCACCCTAACCTATGTCTAATTTTAACTCTAAATTAAACCCTAACCCTCAGCCTAACCCTAACCCTAAATCTAAATTTAACTTTAACCCTAGACCTAAAACAAAACCAAGTCATAGCCCTAACCCTAACCCCTAGCCCTAAACCTAGTTTTCACCTTCACCCTATCTCTAAACCTAGCTATAATGCCATTCCTTACGCTAAAATTAAACCTAACCTTAACCCTAATTCTAGGCCTAACATAAAACATAGCCCTAATTTAATTCTATTCCTAAACCTTACCCTATCCCTAGCCTTAAGACTAACTCTAACTCTTACACTAGCCCTATACCTACTTATAACCCTATACATTATAATAATCCTAACCCTAGCCCTAACCGTGGTCCTAAACCTAGCTATAACCATTGCCTAATCTTTATTCCTAGTTTTAACCCTAGATCTAACCCTAACTCTAAATCTAACCCTAACCCTAAGCCTAAGCCTAACATTAACACTAGCCCTAGCCTTAATGCTAATCAAAAAACTAGCCCTAAACCTAACCTTTGCAGTAAAACAAAACCGAACAATAGCCTTTAACTTAAACCTTAATTTAAACAAAATCTTAACACTACACCCAGACCTAAACCTAGCCCTATTGGAGTCCTAATCTTAATCTTAATACTAACCCTAAATCCTTCTCATATCCTAACAATCATCCTAGCTCTAAACGCCACCCTAACCTTAAACTGAACCCTTACAGTAAACCTAGTCTTAATTCGCGTCCTAACCCTAACCCTAAAAGTAAACCTGTCCCTGGTTATTAAACTAACACTAACACTAGCTCTAAATTTTCCCCTAACCTTAAACCTAATCCTAACACTAGAGGTTTATCCCCTAACTATAACCCTAAAACTAACCCTAAAACCCTAGTTCTTACATTAGCCATTGATCTAATCCCAGCTATAATCCTAACACAAAAATTAGCCCAAATTCGAGTTCTAAACCTATCTTTAACCCTAACCCTAGCCCTAACCTTAACTCTAACTCTATCCCTTACACTATGCCAAACCCTAAACCTAATACTAATCCTAATCCTTATTCTTAACCTAACCGGAACACTAACCCTATTAGAAGTACTAACCCTACTTCATTCTAGCTCTAACCATAACCCAAACCCTAACCCTAACACTTACCCTTATTTCGACCCTAACACTAATCACAGGTCTAAACCTGAACCTAACCCTAAACCCAACCCTAATACTCACCCTACTGGTATCCTTATAACTAAACCTAAACATAACACTATCACTAGACCTAAACCTAATCTTAATCTATCCATAACTCCAGCCCTAGATGTAAAGAGAAACCTATCCCTAGCCCTAATAATAATCCTTTGCCTAAAGCTAAACACTAACCCTTCCCCTAGTCTTAACTCTTGTCCTAATTCTGGCTTTCACATTATCAATAATCCTACATTAATTATTTACCCTGACACTACCACTAACCCTAGCTCTAAACATCACCCTAACCCTAAACCAAAGCTAAAACTATACTTACCTCTAACATTAACCCTAAAACTATTCCTAATCATAACAAAATTCTTACATTTATTATAGCCCTAACCTATTGCAAAACCTAGCCCTAACCCAAGCCCTACTCTATCTTTAACCCTAAAGCTAACCATAACCCCAACCTTAGCCGTAACCCTAGACATAATCCTAAGCATAACGTAAGCATAACCTAATCCTAAGTATAACACTAGCCATATCACTAGCTGTAACACTATGCATTACTCTAATTATAACCATAACACTTCTGCTAATGCTAGGCTGAACCCTAATCCTATCCTTAACTCTAAACCTATCCATTACTGTACACATAATCTGAACTCTAAACCTAAAACTATAATTAACATATTGCTAACCATAATGATAATTCAAGGCTTAACCCTAAACCTTAATCTAATAAAATCCCTAAACCTGACCCTGACGTTAAAAATACCCATAGCTCTACACCTGACCTAACAAGAAACCTGACCCTTACAATAGACCTAGCTATAAACCTAACCTTAAAACTCTCCCTAACTGTAACCCTAGAGCTGACATTAGCCCTAGCTCTAAACCTAGTCCTAGTCCTAACACAATTCTTAGCCCCCACTCTAGCCATCAATTTTACCTTAACCCTAAACCTACCCCTAACCATAACCCTAATTCTAATCCTCACCATAGTTCTAAAAATAGCTATAATCCCATCCCGTAACCTAACCCTAACCCTAACCCTATTACTAACCCTAGCCCTAAACCTAGGCCTACCCCTAAAATTAACCCTAGTCCTAATCCCAGCCCTAATTTAGCCCTATCCCTAGCCCAACCCTAACCCTAGCCCTAAGACTAACTCAAACTCTCACCCAAGCCTTACACCTAGTTCTAACCAATCCCTTAGCATCACCCTATACCTAGCCCTAAATTTAGTCCTAATCATAGCCCTATCTTTACCCCTAGCTCAAATCCTAGATCTAAACCTAACTCTAAATCTAATCCTAAACCTAAACCTGAACCTCAAACTAACACTAGCCCTAATCCTAACATTAATCCTAAAACTAGCCCTAACTCTTTCCCTAGCCCTAAAACAAAACCAAATCATAACCATAACCATAACCCTAACACTTAACCTAAACCAAACCCTAATTCTACACCTAGCCCTTATCCTATCTCTACTTCTAGTTCTAACCATAACCTAAAAACTAATCTGGACTGTGACTCTGACACTAATATTAAACCTATCTCTACACATCATTATAACCATAAACTTAACCCTAACACTAGAAGTAGCTCTAACCCTGACCCTATCACTAGCTCTAATTATAATGCTACATTGTACATTAGTCATAGCCTTAACCCTAGCCTTATCCTAACCCCAAACCTAGCCTTAATCTGAGTGCTAAACATAGTTATTTTTTAAAATTTATTTTTCAGTTTTCGGTGGACAAAACATCTTTATTTTATTGGTATGTGGTGCTGAGGATTAAACCCAGTGCCCTGCACATGCCAGATGAGCACACCACTTTTTGAGCCACTTCCTCAGCTGCTAAACCTAGCTTTAATCCTCAACATAAATCTAATCCTAACCCAAACAAAAGCCCTAATCCTATACATAGCCCTACTCCTAATCTTAGGTCTAACCCTATTCATTACCCTAATAATAACACATTATGCTAACCCTAGGCCTAACCCTAACCCTATCCATTACACAAAACCACACCTAAACCCTAAACCTAAACCTTTTATTACCTTAACCCTAAACCCTGAAGATATTTCAAGCCTTAAACCTCAATCCTAACCTAACCCAAACCCTCAACTGATTCTGACCCTAATAATAACCCTAGCTCTATAACTGACCCTTAGTAAACCTAACCTTTACACTGGACCAAGCCATAAACCTAACACTAAATTGATCCCTAACTGTAATTTTAGACCAGACTTTAGCCCAAGCCCTAATACTAGCCCTAACCCTAACACAAACATTACCCCTCATCCTCGCCCTAAACCTAGCATTAATCATAACCCTAAACCTAGCCCTGGCCTTAACCCTAATACTAACACTTGCACTAGCCCTCAACCTAGCTATATCCCAATACCTTACCCTAAAAGTAATCCTAGCTCTAACCCTAACCCAAGGCCTAAACCTAATACTAACACTAGCCCTACTTTATTGCTATCCCTATTCTAACCCTAACCCTAAGACTAACTCTCTCATATTAGCCCTATAACTTGTTCTAACACTATACCTTATCATAATCCTAAACCTAACCCAAACCCTAGTCCTAATACTTGGCCTATCCTTAGTCCTTGCCCTAATAATAGATTAAAACCTAACTCTAAATCTAATCCTAAACCGAAGCCTAAACCTAACAATTATAAATACATTTATATTTAGACTATGTCTCTACAGATGTTGGCTTCAATTATTATTTAGAATATAGTAATTTTTTTTCATAAAATGCATACCATTTCTGGGGGTGTATAGAGAACTAAGGGTAAGGGGTAGGATTCTATGTTAAGGGGAAAAGAAATGAGAGTATGTGATTAATCTAACTTAGTAAATTTGGAGGAGAACTCTAATGAACAGACTGGTGGAATTTATGGAAGACGCTAAAAATTCAAACTCTTTATCTGTATTCATAAAATTACCCTATGTATAAATAGTAAAAGTTAGGATGCTGAAAGTAAGATAGAAAGAGAAAGAAAAAAGAAGAAATAATAACAAGGAAAGAAAGAAAGAGAGGGAGAAATAAAATGAGAGCAAATAAAGAGGTGGTGAGGTGGGGCCTATGCAATTCCTCTATATTATACAATTCTAGGAATTCAGTTCTTAAAGTCCAATTTCATGGAAAGTTTTTGGTTTCACATATGTTGAGGTTGTGAGGACCAGAGGGGAAGGGTAGAGGAGAATGGATGAGAAGAGCAAGAAAAGAAAAGTAAGAAAGAAAAAAAGTCTCTCAGAACTCTGTTTTCTTTTCTTGCAGTAGGTGTAGTTGTCTATTCCTAGCTTGAGACTCTGTACTCAGGGTTGTGGAGGTAGCCAGGTTGAGAGGGCTTGAGCTTTTACCTGGAGCCTCCCTACTCTTAGACTGAATTGGAAACCAGGTGCCTGTACAGTTGCTGTTCCGCATTGATAGCTACCCCCCCCCCAAAAGCTTGTGAGAAAAATCTTGAGTTATCACAGCTGAAGGAAAGGGAGTTGGAAACCTGGTACCTGAAAACTGCAGAACTTAGCTGGTAGCCATGCCCACTGATAGATGTCGAGTAAGGTTTTGCAAGATGGATTCTATTTATTACCCATGTATGGTGTTTGGTGAGGTGGGTGGTTCTGGACTGACCTTGTGCTCTGTCCATGGCTCTATCTGGTGACTCAAGCAGAGCCTCTGTGTTCTGTTCTGCCTTCCATCCGTGCGGCTGAGACTGCTGCCTGTGCCCAGAGAAACTGCGCAGCTGAGCCTTCCATATGCACTGAGAGCATCCATGTGGCCCTAGTTTTTTTTTTTTCAAATTTCTATGATACTGGGCGGGATTCAACTTTTACTTATCCTTACTATGCTCCACAGGTTTGGGTTTTCTAAGTTCAATGGTTCCCTATCAGGAAATATTTGTATTTCTTAAATTAGTTGTTCAAGAAAATACAATTATCTTAACATACCATACATTTGATTAAAATAGGGTATGCATTCTCATTTTTCCATGTGTACAGATTGCAGGATTACATTGGTTATACATCCATGTGTTTATATACAGCAATCCTAGTGTCAGTTGTATTCTGCTGCCCTCCCTACAACCCCTCCCCTCCCCTCCCCTCCCATCCCTATTATCTACCCATACTACAGACACTTATCTCTCTCTCTCTCTTTTTTCCCTCCCCTTCCCCCTTACACCATCATATATGTATTTTGTGAACCCATGAGGATCTCCTTCCATCTTCCGTGCATTTTCCCTTCTCCCTCTCATTCTCTCTCTTCTTTTTTCCTTATTTCGTTGTAATCTTCTTCTCATGCTCTTTCTATCTACTCTAATTTGACTCACCTCCCTTATATCAGTGAAGACATTCGGCATTTGTTTTTCAGGGTTTGGCTAACTTCGCTTAGCATAATTTGCTCTAGTGCCATCCATTTCCCTGCAAATGCCATTGTTTTGTTATTTTTTAATGCTGAGTAATATTCCATTGTGTATAAGTGCCAAATTTTTTGTTTCATTCATCTGTTGAAGGACATCTGGGTTTGGTCCACAGTTTAGCTATTGTGAATTGTGCTGCTATGAACATTGATGTAGCTGTGTCCCTGTAGTATGCTCTTTTTAGGTCTTTTGAGTATAGTCAGAGAAGGGGAATAGCTGGGTCAAATGTTTCCATTTCCAGCTTTCCAAGAAATCTCCATACTGCTATTCCAAATTGGCTGCACCAGTTTACAGTCCCACCAGCAATGTACAAGTATACCTTATTTTCCACATCATCGCCAGTACTTGTTATTGTTTGACTTCATAATGTCTGCCTTTCTTATTGGAGTGAGATGGTATCTTAGAGTGGTTTATTTTGCATTTCTCTGATAACTAAAGATGGTGAGCATTTTTTATGTACTTGCTGGCTGATTGTATATCTTCCTCTGTGATTTATCTGTTTAGATCTTTGGCCCATTTGTTGATTGAGTTATTTGGTTTTTGTTGTTGTTGTTGTTTAACTTTTTGAGTTCTTTGTATACTCTGTAGATTAGTGCTCTCTCTGAAGTGTGAAGGGTAAAAATTTGTTTCCAGCATGTAGGCTCCCTATTTACCTCACTTATTATTTCTCTTGCTGAGAAAAAATAAAAAATCTTTTAGTTTAGTTTGAATATGTCCCATTTGTTGATTCTTGATTTTAACTCTTGTGCTATAGGTGTCCTATTAAACAATTTGTAGCCTAATCCCACGAGATGATTTGATTTTCAGAGGATTTGTCACTGATATACAGGAATGCCGTGAATTTATGAGTGTTGATTTTATATACCACCACTCTGCTGAATTCATTTACTGGTACTAAAAGTTTTTTGGTGGAACCTTTCGGGTCCATTACATATAGGATTATGTCATCTGTAAATAGTGCTAATTTCAGTTCTTCTTTTTCTATTTTAATGCCTTTCATTTCTATCTTCTGTCTTAGTGCTATGGCCAGGTTTTCGAGAACTATGTTGAATAGGAGTGGTGATCTCGGGCATCCCTGTCTTGTACCAGATATTAGAGAGAATGCCTTCAATTTTTCTCCATTTAGAATGATGCTAGCTTGAGGCTTAGCCTAAATAGCTTTTACAATGTTCAGGTGAGTTCCTGTTTTTCCTAGTTTTTCTAACGTTTTGGACATAAAGCGATGTTGTATTTTTTTCAAAAGCTTTTTCTGAAACTATTGAGATGATCATATGTTTTTTATCTTTAAGTCTATTGATGTGGTGGATTACATTTATTGATTTCCATATATTAGACCAGCCTTGCATCCAAGAGATAAATCCTACTCGATCATGGTGCACAATCTTTTGGTATATTTTTGTATCTGATTTGACAGAATTTTATTGAGGATTTTTGCATCTATGTTCATTAGAGATACTGGTCTGTAGTTTTCTTTTTTGAAATTTCCTTATCTGGTTTAGGAATGAGGGTGATGTTGGCCTCATAGAATGAATTTGGAAGTATTCCCTCTTTTTCCATTTCATGAAATACCTTCAGAAGTATTGGTATTATTTCTTCTTTAAAGATTTTGTAAAACTCTACTTTATACCCATCAGGTCCTTGGCTTTTATTGGTTGGTATTCTTTTGATGGCTTCTTCTATTTCCTCAATTTATATTGGTCTGTTTAAGTTGTGTATATCCTCTTGATTCAATCTGGGCAGATCATATGACTTAAGAAATTTATCGAAGCCTTCACTATCTTCTATTTTATTGGAGTATAATGTTTTGAAATAATTTCTAATTTTCTTCTGTATTTCTGTAGTGTCTGTTGTGATATTGCCTTTTTCATCCTGTATGCTAGTAATTTGACTTCTCTCTCTTCTTCTCTTCATTAGCATAGTTTAGGGTTTGTCAATATTATTTATTTTTTAGAAGAACCAGCTTTTATTTTTGTCAATTTTTTCAATTGTTTCTTTTATTTCAATTTCATTGATTTCAGCTCTGATTTTAATTATTTATTGCCTTCCACTGTATTTGCTGTTGTTTTGCTCTTCTTTTTCAAGGGTTTTGAGATGAAGTGTGAGATGATTTATTTGTTGGTGTTTCCTTTTTTTGAAGAATGAGCTCCAAGCAATGGATTTTTCTCTTAGAACAGCTATCATTGTTTCGCATAGATTCTGATATGTTGTGTCTGTGTTTTAATTTATCTCAATAAATTTTTAAATTTCCTTGTAGATGTCATCTGTAACCCATTGATCGTTTAGTAACATATTGTTGATTCTCCAAGTGATGTAGAGTTTTTCCCTTTTTCTTTTATTGTTGATATCCAGTTTCATTCCATTATGATCACATAAGATTCATGGTATTATCTCTACTCCTTTATAATTGCTAAGAGTTGTCCTATGGAATAATATATGGTCTATTTTTTAAAAGGATCCACGTGCTGCTGAGAAAAAAGTATATCCGCTTGCTGATGGTTAATATTTCTTATATATGTTGGTTAAGTCTAAGTTATTAATTGTGTTATTGAGTTCTATAGTTTCTTTATTTAAATTTTGATTGGAAGATCTGTTCAGTGGTGAGAGAGGTGTATTGAAGTCACCTGTAATTATTGTGTTATGGTCAATTTGTCCCTTGAACTTGAGGAGAGTTTGTTTTATGAACGTAGCAGCTCTATTGTTTGGGGCATATAAATTGATAATTGTTATGTCTTGTTGGTGAATGGTTCCCTTTAACAATATATAGTGTCCTTCTTTATCAATTTTGATTAATTTTGGCTTGAAGTCAATTTTATTTGAAATGTGTATAGCCACCCCTACTTACTTCCGATGCCCCTGTGCATGGTATGATTTTTTCTAGCCTTTCACTTTTAGCCAGTGTGTGTCTTTTCCTATCAAATGAGTCTCCTGAAGGCAGCATATTGTTGGATTTGCTTTTTTAATCCAGGTTTCTAGCCTATTTCATTCAATTGGTGAGTTTAAGCCATTAACATTTAGGGTTGCTATTGATATATGGCTTGTACTTTCAGTCAAGTTTGTTTATTTATTTAATTATTTTAAAGATTTGGTTTGTTTTTCCTCTTTGTATAGTTTTTTATCTCCCCTTTTTTTACTGAGGTACTGCCAACTTTTGTTTTTGGCTGTTGTTTTTCACTTCCTCTTCATGTAGTGTTTTGCCCAAAATGCTTTACAGTGCTGGTTTTGTGGCTGCGAATTCTTTTAACTTTTGTTTATCATGGAAGATTTTTATTTCATTGTCAAACCTGAAGCTTAGTTTTGCTGGATATAAAACTCTTGGTTTGCAGCCATTATCTTTCAGTATTTGAAAAATGTTGTTTCAGGATCTTCTCGCTTTCAGTGTCTCTGATAAGAAATCTGATGTTTACCTAAGGTTCACCCCTAAATGTAATCAGCCTCCTTTCTCTTGTAGCTTTTAATATTCTCTCCTCGTTTTGTATGTTGGATATCTTCATAATGTATCTTGGAGTTGGTCTATTGTGATTCTGTATGCTTGGTGTCCTGTAGGCTTCTATTATTTTTAAATCCATTTCACTCTTCATGTCTGGAAAGTTTTCTAAATTTATTTCATTTGACAGATTGCTCATTCCTTTGGTTTAGGCCTATATACTTTCCTCTATCCCAATGACTTTTAATTTTTTTTATGAAATCCCACATCTCTTGGATATTTTGCTCATAATTTTTTACCAACCCTTCTGAGTTGACTAGACTCTTTTCGAGATGATATATTTTGTCTTCATTGTCTGATGTTCTGATTTCTACTTGGTCTACTCTACTGGTGATACTTTCATTTGATTTTTTAAATTTGGTTTATACTTTCCTTTAATTCTAAAGTTTCTGTTTTTTTGTAACCTCTATATCCCTGTAGAGTTGTTCATTTGATTTTTGAATTTGTTTTTGTAATTCATTGTTGAGGTGTTCTTTCATTTCTTGCATTTGCTGCCTAATGATCTCTTTAAGATTCCATTCCATCTAAGTCAGGTATGCCTTGAGTTCTTTATTTGACTATTGTTGTGATGTATTTAGCACCTCCTATAAATTTAAGCTGTCCTTCATTGTCTGTGTTTGTTTTCTTCCTTTTTTCGTGGTGCTCATGTTTCTTTCCAGGTCTGTTTGACTGTTGTGTTATTATTTTCTCCTATAAATTTCTTTTGGTTTTGTATAACTCCAATATCTCTCCTTTGTGTTGGGAGACAATGTTTAGAGATGTTGGATTTAATTGTTATTTAAGGTAAATTTATTAGTTTCATTACAGGCTTACAGATTTTGATGGCATATAGAGAATTGAGGTTTGAACTTAAGATTTTATTTTGAGGTCGGGAGATGTGATGGTATGGAGGTTAGTATATCTTAGCTTCTTTGGGGGTTTGCTCAAATGCAGGCCAATATTAACAAGAGAATGGAAAGGAGTAGTTGGGGTTAGTTAAGGGCTTAGGCAGACTAAAGACCATCTGGTAACTTTCATGTATTTTTATTTAGTAAATTACATGTTATGTTTGATTTCCTTCCTTACCTTTTCCCCATTTTTCCTCCCAAGGTACAGTTTGTACTTTCAGTTTTCCCTTCATTATGGCTTATTGATGTGAATAAAAATTGAGCTGGAAATCAAACAAGGCTGGCAGAAGATGTGAGAAACTTCACAATTTTTAAATCAATTCTCAGTGGGTACTCTCTGGATTCTTTCTTTTGAAGGTAGGCCAAAGATGAAGCATGCAAAAGAAACTGTATCCGAGTGCCCTGAAGGAGAAAACAGAGAAATATGTATGTACTGAAATAAGTCTCCCAAAAATTTGATCAGATTTATTTGGTACTGTGCAGTATTCATCTTTTGGCTTTCTCCACTATTCTCCACAAGGTTGGAACTTTTAGGATCAATGGTTCTCTGAACAGCTAAGTGTTAGGGTTAGGTTTAGGGTTAGGGTTAGGACTAGCTTTACAGCTAGTGTTAGGGTTAGAGTTTGTTTTGTTCAAATTTTTTTTGATACTGGGAAGTTTTATTTTTTACTTAGCCTTAATATGTGCCCCAGTTTTGGCCCTTCTGTGTTCAATGGTTCGCTGTTTGGAATAGTTTTTTTTTAAATATCTCTTTTCATTTGACCTATATGGGTAAATGAGAATGAGGCTGGAAATCAGATGGTTTGTGCTAGCTGGTTGAAACTTCACATACTCAATCAGTTGTCTATGGCCACTCTCTGTTTTTTTTTTCCTTGTAAAAGTAGCCATAAGCTGAAGCATGCAAAACAACTTTATCCAAGAGCACTTTAGGAAAAAAAAAGGCAATAGGCATGTACTGAAATACCTCCCCTAATTATTTGGTCAAATATTTTTGATAATGTACAGGATTAATTGGTTAGCTTTCCCCACTAGTTTCCCAAAGTTTAAAACTTTTATAATCAAAGCTTCACTTAACAGGTTAGCCTTAGTGTTATGGTTAGAGTTAGAAAAAGTGTTAGAACTAGTGTTAGGGTTAGAGTTAGTTTATTTCAACTTTTTTGATACTGGGCCGAATTTATCTTTTCCTATTCTTAGTATTATCCCCATGTTTGGGCCTTCTAGTAAAAGGGTTTGCTTTCAGGAACAGTTTGAATTTTCATGTTTCACTTCATTTTGCCCTATAGGGGTGAATGGAAATAGAGCTGGACTAAAACAAGGTTTGTGCTAGTTGCTTAAAACTTCACACACTCAATCAGTTCTCAATGCACATTCTCTCATTTGTTTTTTGTGGTAGTAGGCCAAAGCCAAATTAGAAAGAAACAGCTTTATCAGTGAGCACTTTAGGAGCAAGCTTCAATTTTTTTTTGCATGGATTACTTTGCTATTGTACAGGATTCTTTCATTTCCTAGTCTTAGTACGATCCCCAAGTTTGGGTTTTCAAGGTTTGCCAGTTCACTGTCGGGAACAGTGTGAATTTTTTGGTTTCACTTTATTATGGCCTATAGATGTGAATAAAAATGGAGCTGGAAATAAAACAGAGTTAGTACTAGCTGATTAAAACCTCACATAATCAACAATCTTTCTGTGGGCACCCTCTGGTTGTTCCTTTTGAAAGTACCTTAAACTGAAGCATAAAAAATAGTTTATCCAAGAGTACATTAGTAGAAAACAGGGAAATATGCTCATAATGAAATACCTCCCCATATTATTTGGTCAGATTTCTTTGATACTGCACAAGATTCACCTATTTGCTTTCTCGACTGGGTTTCTTTATTTGGGGACTACTATGATCAATGGTTCTTTATACAGGTTAGATTTGATTTAATATTAGGTTAGGGCTAGGGTTATAGCTAGTGTTTTGTTAGGTTTAATTTTGTATAAAATTCTTTGATACTGGGCAGGATTACACTTTTACCTAACCTTACTATATTTTCTAGGTTTTGGCCTCTTGGGTCAAGGGTTTGCTGTCTTGAAGAGTTTCTTTTTTAAGTTTTCATTTCATTTTGACCTATGCATGTAAATGAAAATAGAGCTGGAAATCCAACAGGGTTAGTGCTAACTACTTCAAACCTCACACACTCAATTAATTTTCTGTGGGCATTCTCTGGTTTATTCCTTGTAAAAGTAGCCCTAAGCTGAAGCATGCAAAGCAACTTTATGTGAGAGCACTTTAGGAGAAAACAGGGAAATATACTTGTACTAAACTATCTCCTCAATTATTTGGTCAGAATTCTTTGATATTGTGAAAGATTCTACTGTTAGCCTACCCAAATTGGCTCCCCAAGTGTGAGACTTCTAGCATCAAAAGGACTCTAAACAGGTTAAGTTTAGTGTTAGGGTGAGTGTTAGGACTAGGATTAGACCTAGTGTTATGGTAAGAGTTATTTTTGTTTTCAAATATTTATGATACTGTTCAGGATTCATCTTTTTCCTATTTTGACTATACTACAAATATTTAGGCCTCCTACATAAAGGGTTTGCTTTCAGGAACATTTTCAATTTTCATGTTTCTATTCTTTTGGCCCTATACGGGTGAATGGAAATGAAGTTGGAAATTGAACAGAGTTTGGGCTAGCTGCTTGAAACTTCACACACTCAATCAATTTCCAATGAGCATAATCTGGTGTTTACAATGAAAATAGCCCTAAGTTTAAGTAGAAAGTAACAATTTTATCTCTGAGTGCTTTAGGAGCAAGCAGAATAACCATTTTCTGAAAAAGCTTCAATTTTTTTTTTTTTTTGGTTGAATTACTTTGATACTGTAAAGGATTCATCCGTGACCTAGCCTTAGTAGGTTTTCCAAGTTTGGGCCTTCAAGTTTCAATTGTTCAGTGTCAGAGTAAATTTGAAATTTTAGATTTCATTTCATTATGGCCTAGAGGTGAGAATGCAACGGAGCTAGAAATCAAATAGGGTTTGTGCTACCTGCATGAAACTTCATACACTCAATCAGCTCTCTGTGGGCACTCTTTGTTTTTGTTTTTTTTTTTTTTTTTTTTTTTTTTTTTGTAAAAGTACCTTAATCTAAAACATGAAAAACAACTTATCCATGAGCACTTTAAAAAAAAGGGAAATATGAATATACTGAATTACTAACCCCAATTTTTCATTAATTTTTTTTTATTTTTCATTAAATTTTTCATCAAATTTCTTTGAAGAGTCATCTGTTAGGTTGCACCACTGGTCTCCCCAAATTTGGTACTTCTATGATCATAGGTACTCTAAACAGGTTAGAATTAGGTTATGGTTCGGTTATATCTAGTGTTAGAGTTAGAGTGAGTTTTGTTCCAATTCATTTGATACTTGGCATAATTCATCTTTTACCTAGCTTTACTATTTTCCTCACGTTTGGGCCTTATCACTTCTATGGTTTGCTGTCATGAACAGTTTGTATTTTAAGGTTTTCTTCATTTAGACCTATATGGGTAAATGGAAATGGAACTTGATATCAAACAAGGTTGGTGATCGCTGCTTAAAACTGTATACACTCAATCAGTTCTATGTGGGCACTCTGGTTTCTTTCTTTTGAATGTTTCTCAGAGCTGAAACATGAAAAAAAATCTTTATCTGAAAGTACTGTGGGAGACAACAGAAAAATATACATGTGCTGAACTACCTCCCCAAAATCTTTGGTCAGATTTTTTTGATAGTGCACAAGATTCATCAGTTAACTTATCCCACTAGGCTCTCTTTATTTAGAACTTCTATGATAAGAGGTTTTCTAAACAGATTAAAGTTTGGTTTATTGTTAGGGTTGGAGCTACATTTAAACCTAGTGTAAGGGTTAGAGTATGTTTTGTTCATGTATCTTTGATACTGGGCAGGATTCATACTTTACCTAGACTCAAAATGTTCCTTTTTTTGGGGCCTTCTGGCTTCAATGGTTTGTTGTCAGGAACAGTTTGTATTTTAAGGTTTTCCTTTATTTTGAACTATTTTGTTGAAGAGAAATGGAGCACAGAATCAAACAGGGTTGGTGCTAGCTTGAAACTGCATACACTCAATCAGTTCTCTGTGGGTACTCTCTGGTTTGTTCCTTGTGAATGTTTTCCTCAGCTAAAACATGCAAATCAACTTTATCCCAGAGCACTTTTGGAGAAATCAAAGAAATATGCATGTACTGAAACACTTCTACAAATTATTTGCTCAGATTTCTTTGATACTGGGCAGGATTCATCTGTTAGCTTTCCTCACTAGGATCCCTTAATTTAGGACTTCTATGATCAAAGGTTCTTTAAACAGGCTAGGGTGAGCTTTAGGGTTAGGATTAAATAGATCTAGTGTTAGGTTTACAGTAGTTTTGTTCAAATTTCTTAGACATTAGGCAGCATTTATCTTTTACCTAGCCTTACTATGTTCCCCAGGTTTTGGCCTTCTCAGTTCAATTCTTTGCTGACAGGAACAATTTGTATTTTATGGATTCACTTCATTTTGACCTACATAGGTAAATGGACATAGAGCTAGAAATCAAACAATTTTTGCTAACTACTTGAAACTTCACACATTCAATCAGTTCTCTGTGGGCGCACTCTGGTTTGTTCCTTGTGAAATTAGTAATAAGTTGAAGCATACAATACAAATTTACCTGAGAACACTTAAGGAGAAAACTGAAAATATGCATGTACTAAAATAGCTCCCCCAATTATTTTGTCAGATTTCTTTGAAACTTCCCATGATTAATCTGTAAACTTGCCCCACTAACACCCCAATTTTGAAACTTCTATCATCAAAGGTTCTCTAAACACATTAGGTTTAGGATTAGACTTAATTTTAGGACTAGTTTTAGACCTATTGTTGGGGTAGGTTAGTTTTTTTTTTTAATGTCTATGATACTGGGCAGGATTCACCTTTTTCCTAATTTTACTCTACCCCAAATGTTTGGGCCTCCAAGGTAAGAGGGTTTTCTCTCAGGAAAAGTTTCAATTTTCATGTTTTTTTTCTTTTTGCTCTGTAGGAGTGAATAAAAATGAAGCTGGAAATCAAACAAGGTTTGTGTTACCTGCTTGAAACTTCACAAACTCAATCAGTTCTCAGTGAGCATTCTCTGGTTTGTTTCCTGTGAAGTATCTCTAAGCTAAAGTAGAAAGAAACAGTTATATTTCTGAGTGCTTTAGGAGCAAGCAAAGTACACATGTACTGAAAGAGCTTCAAATTTTTTTGGTTGTATTACTTTGATAATCTACAGGATTCATTTTGACCAACCTTAGTAGGCTTCCCAAGTTTTGGCCTTCAAGGTTCAATGGTTCAGTGTCAGGGACAGTTTGAATTTTTAGTTTTCACTACATTATGACCTATAGGTGTGAATGAAAATGGAGCTGAAATCAAATAGAGTTGGTGCTACCTGAATGAAAATTCACACTTTCAATTACTTCACTTTGGGCATGCTCT
Organism: Ictidomys tridecemlineatus; assembly: GCF_052094955.1. NCBI lineage: Eukaryota > Metazoa > Chordata > Mammalia > Rodentia > Sciuridae > Ictidomys > Ictidomys tridecemlineatus. The sequence continues at coordinate 130,626,468 of NC_135484.1, forward strand.
GATTTGTTCCTTTTGAAAGTATCTAAAGGTGAAGCATGATAAATCAATTTATCCAAGAGCACTTTATTAGAAAACAGGAAAAATAGGCATGTACTGAAACACCTCTCCTAGAAATTGGTCAGATATTTTTAATACTTGGCAGGATTCATCTGTTACTTTACCCTACTAGTCACCCACCCCAAGTTTGCGTCTTTTATGATCAAGCTCTATAAACAGAAAAGGCTTAGTTTTAGGATTAGGGTTAGGGCTAGTGTTAGAAGTAATGGTCAGGTTACAGTTAGGTTTGTTCAAACTTCTTTGATATGTGCCAGGATTCATCTGTTACCTAGCATTACCATGTTTTCCAGGTTGGACTTTCTCAGTTCAAGGTTTGCTGTCAGGAACAGTTTGTGTTTTAAGGTTAGGTTTAGGGTTCAGGTTGTGGCTCAGTTTTGTTTTAGGGCTAGAACTAGGGTTAGGGCTAGATTTTGAATTAGTGTTAGGGTGAGGTTTTTGCTTAGGGTTAGGGTAAGATTTAGAGTTTGGGTTAGATCCAGGGTTAGGGTTAGAGCTAGGGTTAGTGTTACAATAAGAAATAGGGTTAGAATAGGGAAACGGCTAGGACGAGAGTTAGATTTATATTTAGGACTAGGCTTAGAGTTAGGGTTAGGTTTAAAGCTAAATCAGGGCTAGGGTTAGGGCTAGGGTAAGTATTAGGGTTAGGCCTAGGGGTAGGGCTAGGTTTAGGATTAGCATTGAGGTTAGGATTTAGTTTAGGAGAATCGGTGGGGATATAGCTAGCTTTATAACTAGGGTGAGAGTTAGAATTAAGATTAGTGGTAGGGTTAGTGTTTTCGTTAGGATTAAGGCTAGGTTTATGGCTAGGGTTTCTGTTAGGTTCAGTGTTAGAACTAGGGCTAGGGCTCCATTTAGGGTAAGGGTCAGATTCAGAGTTGGGGTATTATTATGGTAATGGTCAGGGTTAGCATTTGGTTAAGGTCAAAGTTTAGAATTAGGGCTTGAATTAGTGTTAGGTTTAGGCTTAGGGTTAGGTTAATGGATAGGGTTAGGTTTAGGTTTCAGTTAAGATTTAGGGTAATGGATGGGTTAGGTTTAGAAATAGGGTTAAAGTTAGCATTTGGTTAGGATTATGTTTAGAAAAATGGATAGCTTTAGAGTTAGGGTTAAAGCTAGATTATTTTTAGGATTAAATCTTGAATTAGAGTTAGGTTTAGGGATATAGCTAGGATTTGATTTATGGTAAGTGTTAGGTTTAGGGCTAGGGTTATAGTTAGGTTAGGGTAAGTGTTAGTGTTTTAGCTATGTTTAGGGCTAGGGCAACAGTTAGGTTTACGTTTAGGGCTAGGAATATATTTATGGTTAGGGTTTGGGTTAGGGTTTGGGTTATGGCAAGAGTTTTCATTACAATTAGGGTTAGGTTTAGGGTAATGGATAATGTTAGATTTAGGGTTAGGGTTAGGGTATAGATTAGGGATAGTCTTAGGATTAAGTTTAGTGTAAGGCTTAATATTTCTGCTAGGGTTAGGGCTATGTTGAGGTTTAGGTTTATGGTTAGGTTTTGGGATACGTTTATGTTTATGTTTAGAGATAGCTAATGTTAGGGTCAGGGTCAGTGTCCCTGATAGGATTAGGGTTTGGTTTAGAGCCAGAATTAAAACTAGTGTTAGGTCACGGAGTAGGGTAAGTGTTTAGTTTAGGTTAAGGGTTATTATTAGGGCTAGAGCTAAAATTTTATTTAGGACTAGGGCTAAAATTATAGTTATATTTAGGATTAATTTTGGGTCTAGATCTAGTGTTAGGGTTAGGTATAGGTATAGGCTTACCAGTAGGGCTAGTGTTAGAGTTTGGTTTAGGTTTAGGGTCAAGTTTAGATCTAGGGTTATTGTTAGTATCAGAATAAGGGTCAGGGTTGGGGTTAGAACTAGAATGAGGGCTAGGTTTAAGAGTAATAATACTGTTAGTGTTTAAGTTAGGCTAAGGATTAGGTTTAGCACTAGGGTAAGCATTTGTTTTAGGGTTTGGTTAGTGTAAGGGATAGAGTTAGAGCTATGGTTTCGGGCTAAAGCTAGAGTTAGGGTTAGGGCTAGTATTAGGGTTAAGATTAGGGTTCAAGGTAAGGTTAGGACTAGAATTACAGGTAGAATTTGTGTTAGGTTTAGGGCTAGGGTTATGGCAATGACTAATGTATGAACTAGGGTTACGATTAGGGCTAGTTTTAGGGTTAGGGTTAAGGCCTGGTGTTAGGCTTAATTTAAGGTTAGGGTAATGTTTAGAGCTAGGATTAATGTTAGGATCAGTGTCAGGGTCAGCGTTATTTTTAGAGTTAGGGTTAGGGCTAGGTGTAGGTTTATGGTTTGGTTTAGGTTAAGGCATAAAGTTACAGATATGGCTCAGGGTTTTTTTAAGGCTAGGGCTAGGGGTAAGGCAAGTTTTAGGATTAGCATTATTGTTAGGAATAGTATTAGGTTTGGTTTAGAATTATGCTTAGTTTAATTTAGAGTTAGGTTTAAATTTAGAGTTAGGTTTAGATCCAGGGTTAGGCTAGGGCTAAGGATAAAACTAGGGATAGGCTAGGGCAAGAGTTAGAGTTCGTCTTAAGGCTAAGTATAGGGTTAGGATAGGACTAAATTAAGGTTAGTGCTAGACTTAGTGTTAGGTTTAGGCCTAGGGTTAAAGCAGAGATTAAGTTTATGTTTAAGATTATGGTTAGGTTTAGGGTTATGTTTAGGTTTAGGGTAAGAGATGGGATTATAGCTAGGTTTAGGGTTAAGGCAAGGGTTAGAATTAGGGTTTAACATCAGGTTATATTTCATGTTAGGTTTAAGGCTAGTTTAAGGGCTAGGATTAGGCTAGGGCTAATATCAGGTCTAGATTTACAGTTAAAAATAGTTCTAGGGCTAGGTTAGATGTAGTGTAAGGGTTGGTTTTAGGGTTAGAGTAGGTTTAGAGCTAAGGCTATTGTTTGGGTCAGGTTCATGATTTGTGTTTGGGATAGGTTATGGTTTAAATTTAGGGCTTGAAATAGCATCAGGTTAGGATTAGGTTAATTATATAGTTAGATTTATGTTTCAAGTTAGGTTTAGGTAATGGATAAGGTTAATATTAGGGATATGGTAAGCTTTAGGCTTAGAATTAGCATTAGGGTTAGGATTGTGGTTAGGGTAATAAATAGGGTTAGAGCTAGGGTTAGAGCTAAGGTTATGGTTATTATTAGTGCCAGGTTTAGGGTTACGTTTATGGTAAAGTTTAAAGCTAGGTTTAGGGCTCAGTTTAGGCTAGGTTTTGGGTTCAACTAGGCCTAGGGTTACAGTTATGGCTTATGTAAGTACTAGCGTTACAATTAGGGCTAGTTATAGGGTTATGGTAAGGGTTAGGACTAGGTCTAGTGTTATGTTTAGGGTTATGTTTAGGGTGATGTTTAAAGCTAGTGTTAGTGTTAGCATCAGAATCAGGGTTAGGGTTAGCTTTAGGATTCTGCTTAAAAGTCAAATTAGGGCTAGGGTTAGGGCTAGATGTAGGGTTAAGGTTTGGTTTAGGTTAAGGTTTAGGGTGTAGGTCTATGGCTCGGTTTTGTATTAGGGCTAGGGCTAGAATTAGGGCTAATTTTAGGAGAAGCATTAGGGTTACGTTTAGGGTTAGTATTAGGTTTAGGCTTATGCTTTGCATTAGAATAAAATTTAGAGTTAAGATTAGATCTAGGGTTAGCACTAGGGCTAAGGAAATGGCTAGGGTTAGGCCTAGGTTTAGGGCTAGGTATAGAGATCCAGTAAGGGATAGGATTAGAACTAGTTTTAGGGTTAGGGAGTGAGGTGGACTTAGTTTTAGGGCTAGGGTTAGGGTTACAGATAAGACTAAGTTAGGTATAAGATTAGCGATAGGGTTGCTTTTAGGTTAGGCCTTGATGTAAGATTAGGGTTATGATTAAAGCTATGTTTAGGGCTAATATGGGCTACAGATTGTGTTAAGGTAAGGGCTAGGATTATATCTAGGTCTAAAATCAGGTCTAAGGTTATTATTATGGATAGTTTTAGGGTTAAGTTTTGGCTAAGTCTAATGTAAGGATTAGGTTTAGAGTAAGGGTCAGGTTAGAGCTAGAGGAATTATTGGGGTCAGAGTCATGGTTAGGGTTTCTTTTTGAGTTTAGTGTTAGGGCTCAAATTATCATTAGGGATATGGGTAGAGTAATGATAGGGTTAGATTTAGTGTTCAAGTTAGGTTCATGGTAATTCATAGGGTTGGGGTTAGTAATAGGTTTAGGGTTAGGCCTAGGGTTAGCATTAGGGAAAGGGTTATGTTTAGAGTAATGAATACAGTTAGATTTAATTTTAGGTCTAGTGTTATGGTTAGGATTAGGTCTTGAGATAGGGTTCAGCCTTGAATTAACATTGGGGTATTGGTTATGATTAGGGTAATGGATACAGTTCATGCTAAGATTATAGCTAGACTTATTTTTAGGTTTAGGTCTTGAGTTAGTGTTAGGGTATGGGTTAGAACAAGGGCTAGGGTTAGTGTTGTTTAGTGTAAGAGATAGGTTCTGATCTATGATTAGGATTAAAGCAAGGGGTAGTGTCAGTGGTATGTTTAGGGATAGGATTACGGTAGGTTTAGGGTTAGGGTTAGGGTTAGGGAATGGTTATATTTAAGTTTAGGTTTAGGGTTAGGGTTAGGCATAGGGTTAGATTTAAGTTTAGGGTTAGGGTTATGTCTGTGGTTATGTTTAGGTTTATGGTAAGGGTTAGGTTTGATCTATGCTTAGGGCAATAGTGAATATTAGTTTATTGTTATGTCTAGGGTTAGTTTTCTGTTTAGGGTTAGGATTATGATAGGGGTTAATCTAGGGTTACAATTAGGTTTAGGGTTAGGTTTAGGATAAAGGGTAGGTTTAGAGATAGAGTTATGTCTAGTTTTAAGGTTATGATTAGGACTAGGCTTAGCGTTATTCAGGGATAGTTCTAGGTTTATGTTTATAGTAAAGGTTAGGTTTTGATCTAGGTTTAGGACTAAGGCGAAGGTTGGGTTTGGGTTAGAGTTATGCTTAGGGCTAGGTTAAGGCCGAGGATTAGTTCTAGGTTTTGTTTTAGGTTTAAGCATAGGGTTAAAGCTGTGGGTAATGTAAAAGATAGAGTTATGATTAGGGTTAGATTTAGGTTTAGGGTTATGCCAAGGTCTAATTTTAGGTTTAAATTTTCAGTTAGGTTCTGGTTTAGAAGTAGGTTTACTATTAAAGAAAGAGTCAGTGTTTGGGTTAAAGTTTAACTTAGGGTTACAGCCAGAATTAGTAGGAGGTTTAGGACTAGAGGTAGGGTTAGTGTTTGTGATAGGATAAGAGTTATTATTTGGCCTAGGACTAGTATTGTTTAGGTTTAGGGCTAGAGTTAAGGATAGATTTAGGATTAGGTTTAGGCCCAGGGCTAGTGTTAGGTTTTAGTCTAGTGTTAGGATCAGGTTTAGAACTAGGGTTTGTGTTATAATCAGGATAAGTGTCAGGGTTAGCATTCAGGTTTAAGATAGAATTAGAGCTAGAATGAGGACTAGGGTCAAGACTCTTAATAAGGTTAGGATTTTGGTTAGCCTAAGGATTAGGAATAGGTCTAGGGTTACCATTAGGGTTAGCGTTATTTATAGGATAAGAGATAGTCATAGAGCTAGAGTTAGGGCTAGAATTAGGGTTAGGGTTAAATCTAAGTTTAGTGTTTGAATTAGGGCTAGTTATTGTGTTAGGGTTAGGGATAATGTTAAGGCAATTGCTAATGTAAGAACTATGGTTACAATGAGGTTTAGTTTTAGGGTTAGTGTTAGGGGTAGGTCTAGTATTAGGCTTAGATTTAAGGTTAGAATGATATTTAGTAGGGTTAGTTTTAGGATGAGTCAGTGTCAGGGTTAGGGTTCGGACTCAAATTAAAAATAGGTTTACTTTTAGGTTTCAGTTTAAGTTTAGGAGAGTGTTTAGAGCTGGGTGAGTGTTAGGATGTGAGTCAGGGTCAGGTATACTTTTAAGGTTAGGGTTAGAACTCGAATTAAGGCTATGGTTAGATCTAGGTGTAGTTTTAGGTTTTGGTTTAAGTTAAGGTTTATGGTAAGGGCTATTGCTCAGTTTGTTTTACTGCTAGGGTTAGGTTTAGGTCTAGTTTTATGATTAGCATTAGGGTTAGGGCTATTTTAGTGTTAGGCTTAGGCTTAAGCTTAGGGTTAGATTTCAAGTTAGGGTAAGATCTAGGGTTAGGGTTATGACTAAGGATAAGGTAATGGTTAGGGATAGGTTTAGGATTATGGTAATGGATATGCTTAGAATTAGGGATAGGGATAGTGTGATTATGGTAATGGATATGCTTAGAATTAGGGATAGAAATAGTGTGAGAGTTAGAATTAGTCTTAGGGCTAGGGCTAGGGTTAGGTTTCAGTATAAGTTAGAGGTATTAACAGTATTAGGGTTTGCTTAATGTTGAGGGTTAGTTTTAGACCTAGGGTTTATTTTAGGGTCAGAATAAGGGTGAGGGTTACCATAAGGGTTTGGGATAGTTTTAGAGCTAGAATGAGGGCTAGGATCAGGACTATTAATAGGGTTAGGATTTTGGCATTCCTAAGGATTAGGGGTAGGTCTAGGTTTACCAGCAGGGTGAAAGTTTCACTTAGGGTAAGGGAAAGTGTTAGAGCTAGTGTTAGTGACCGATTTAGGGTAGGGTTAGGGTTAAAGTTAGGTTTAGGGTTCGGATTAGGGCTAGTTTTGTGTTAGGGTTAGGACCAGGGTTAGGGCAATCGCCAATATAAGAACTAATGTTAAAATTAGGGTTACTTTTAGGGTCAGGGGTAGGGGTAGGGCTAGTTTTAGTATTAGGGTTAAGTTTAAGGTTAGGGTGATAATTAGAGCTATAGTTAGGTTTAGGATTTGAGTCAGAGTCAGAGTTAGGGTGAGGAAGCAAATAAGGGCTAGGGTTACTGTTCTGGTTGAAGTTTAGGATGGTGTTTCGAGCTAGGGTGAGTTTAGCATATGAGTCAATGTCAGGTATACTTTTAAGGTTAGGGTTAGGTCTTGAATTAAGGCTATGGTAAGGTCTAGGTATAGTGTTAGGGTTTTGTTTTTAGTTAGGTTTAGGGTTAGGGCTATTGCTTGGTTTTGTTTTACTGCTAGTTGTAGGGTTAGTGTTAGGATTAGCTTTAGTGTTAGTGTCAGTCTTAAGCTTAGGGTTAGGGCTAGGACTAAGGATTGGGCAAGGGTTAGGGCTAAGGTTATGGTTATGACAAGGGCTAGAATTAGAACAAGTGATAGGGCTTGTGTGAGAATTATTGTTAGTCTTAGAGCTAAGGTTAGGATGAGGGTTAGGTATAGGGCTAAATTAGGGCAAGGGTTTGGTTGATGATTAGTGTTTAGAATTTAGTTTAGAGTAAACTAGGATACTTTTAGAGATAGGGTGGTGTTTTTAAAAGGGTGAGGATTAGAGTTATGATAAATATTGTGTTTAGGGCTAGGATAAGGGCTAAGGTTTGTTTTAGGGTTAGGGCTAGGATTAGGAGTATGACTAACGTCAAGTCTAGAATTATGATTAAAGATAGTTTTAGGGTTAGGGTTATGGGTGCGTCTAGAGTAAGGTTTAGGTTTAGGGTTAGTTTCAGGTTTAGGGCTAGGGGTATTATTAAGGTGAAAGTCGAGGTTAGGGTTTGGAATAAGTTAATTCTTAAAGTTAGGGATTGAATTAGCATTAGGGTAAATGTTTGGGTAATGATAGGTTTAGAATTAGGGTTCATGTAATGTTTAGGGAAATGGATAGGATAAGATTAGAGATAGGGTTAGGTTTATGCCTAGGGTTAGCATTAGGGTTAGGGTTATTGTTATGGTAATGTATAGGGTTAACTTTAGTGTTATGGTTATGATGAGGGCTAGGGCTAATGTTAGGGTTAGGGTTAGGGTTAAAGCTTGGGTTAGGGCTCGGTTACAGCGAGGATATGTGTTAAGTTAGTGCTAGGGTTAGGATTATGGCTAATGTAAGTACATGATTACAATTAGGGCAAATTTTAGGATTAAGATTAGGGCTGGATTTAGTGTTAAGGTTAGTGTTAGGATTTGGGTGATTTTTAGAGCTAGTATTAGTGTTAGTGTCAGAGTCAGTGTCAGGGTTAGTTTTAGGGTTTGGCTTAAAACTCAATTTAGGGCTAGGGTTAGGGGTAGGAGTATGGTTAGGTTTTGGTATAGTTTAAGGGTTAGGGATAGCGCTTATGACTCAGTTTTGTTTTAGAGCTAGGGATAATATTAGGGCTAGTTTTAGGATTAGTGTTAGGGTTAAGTTTAGGCTTAGGCTTCGGGTTAGACTTAGATTTAAAGATAGATCATGACCTAAGATTAGTGCTTGGGCTATGGATAGCCCAAGGTTTAGGACTAAGTTTAGGGATAGGGTTAGGGTTATGGATAGGGATAGGTTTAGAACTAGTGGTAGGACTAGTGTGAGAGTTAGATTTATTCTTAGGTCTATGGTTATGGTTAGGTTTAGAGATAGGTTGAAATTAGGGCTAAGATTAGGTATAGAGTTAGTATTAGGGTTAGAAATAGGGTTAGGTTTAGGATTAATATAGGTTTAGGGCTAGCATAAGGCTGGGGTTTTTTTAGGGTTAGGGCTAAGATTAGGGCTAGGTCTAATGTCAGTAGTGGGATTACAGTAGAGCTAGGGGAATTTTGGGTCAGCATCAGATTAGAGTTTGGTTGAGGTTAGGGTTTAGTGTTAGAGCTCAAATAAGCATAAGGGTCAGGGTTATTGTAATGATAGATTTTTCTTTAGGGTTCAGGTTAGGTTTGTAGTAATTGATGGGGTTAGGTTTAGCAATAGGGTTAGTGTTAGGCCTAAGGTTAGCATGAGAATAAGGGTAATGGTTGGGATAATAGATACTGTTAGAGTTAAGGTTAGGACTGGGGCTATGGTCAGGAATAGGTCTTGAGTAGGGGTTGGGGTTAGGCTTAGAACTTGGGTTCGTGTTAGGGTTATGTTTATCATAAGGGTTAGGTTTTGAGCTAGGGTTAGGGCTAGGATGAGGGTTAGGTTTAGAGTTAGGTCTAGGGATAAGATTAGAATATGGTTAGGGCTAGGGTTGGATTAGGGCTAACATTATTATTAGGCATATGTTTAGGGTTAAAGTAATGGATATGGTTAGATGTAGGCCTAGGGTTATGGTTACTGTTGGATTGAGGTTTAGGTTTAGGATTAGGGCTATGGTTATATTTAGGTATGTGGTAAGTGTTAGGGTTTGAACTAGAGTTAAGACTATGACGAATGTGAGCTTTAGGGTTAGGTCTAGTGTTAGCTTTCTTATTAGTTTTAGGCTTATGTTTAGACCTAGGGTTATCAATAGGTTTAGGCTTAGTTTTAGGGTAATGGGTAGGTTTGGAGCTAAATTTAGGGCTAGGGTTAAGTTTAGGATTAGGGCTAGTTATTAGGGCTATATTTAGGGATAGGTGTAGGTTTATGTTTAGTGTAAGGGTTTGGCTTTGAGTTAGGTTAGGACTAATCAAGTGTTAGGTTAGGATTGGTGTTAGGATTATGTTTAGGACTGTGGGTAATGTAAATACTAGGGTTATGATTAGGGCTAGTTTAAGGGTTAGGATTATGGCTAGGTCTAGTGTTAGGTTTAGATTTTTGGTTAGGGTCAGGTATAGCTGTAGGTTTACACTTAAAAGGCAGGGTCAGTGTTTGGATTAGAGTTAGAGTTAGGGTTAGGGTTAGAGCCATAATTAGAACTAGGTTTAGGTCTAAGGGTAAGGTTAGTGTTTGTGTTAGGTTAAGGGTTACTTTAAGGGCTAGGGATAGGTTTTTGTTTAGCTCTAGGGCTAGAGTTAAGGCTAAATTTATGATTTGGTTTAGGTCTAGGTCTAGTGTTAGGGTATGGTCTAGGTTTAGGGCCCAGTTTAGACTAAGGTTAGTGTTAGAGTCAAAATAATGGTCAAGTTTAACATTATTGTTTTGAATAGGGTTAGAGCTAGAGTAAGGGTAGAGTTATGACTATTAATTGTGTTAGTGTTGCAGTAATTCATTTGCAGGTCAGCATGGGAAAAGAAAGAAGAAGCAGAGCAATCAAAGAAGCAGTAGAAAAAAGTCTTTTATTGTGTACAAGCAATCTTTTCATAGTATTGTGAACAAAGAAGGCAGCCTTCCGACATCAATAAATTAGGTCTTTCAGCTAATTAAACATAGCATACAGAAGTTTTACTTTCTAATCAGAAGTGACCCGCTTCTCATGGCTAATCTATTCTCCGCCCGGAGTATGTTGAGCTCTGCTCTTTGTTAAGAACATATAATAAAATTTTTCTTCCCGCCCTCCTAGCCCACTTGGCAGAATATTCCGTTTCTAGGCAAGTCCTCCCAAAGACAGCAGACACCTCATTTTTAAGCATGTCCGCTGTTACCTTTTCTAAACCTTGAAGAAGCCTCTTGTTTGCGAGTAGGCCCTTCTAAGGACAGCAGACACCTCGTTTTCAAGCATGTCTGCTGTTACCTATCTATACCTTGATAGAATATCCCGTTTGCAGGCAGACTCCATCAAGGACAGTAATAGTAACACAGTCACATCTGATTCTCTATACGTTAGGATTTTGGTTAGCTTAAGAATTATGGATAGGTCTAGGGTTACCATGAGTTTTAAGGTTTTGCTTTGAGTAAGTGATAGACTTAGAGTTAGGGTTAGGGATAGGTTTAGGTTTAGGGTTAAGGTTAAATCTAGGTTTAGGGCTCAGATTAGGGCTATTTTTTGTGTTATGGTTAGGGCTAATGTTATGGCAATTGATAATGTAAGAACTAGCATTACAATTAGGGTTAGGGGTAGGAGTAGGTTTAGTGTTAGGATTAGGTTTAAAGTTAGGATGATATTTATAGCTAGGGTTAGTATTAGGATATGATTCAGAGACAGTGTTAGTTTTAGGGCTACGATTAATGTGAGGGTTCAGTTTATGGAGAAGGCGGTGTTTAGAGTTAGGGTGACTGTAAGGATATGAGTCAGCGTCAGGGTTCGTTTTAAGGTTAGGGTTATGACTCAAATTAAGCTAGGGTTGATCTTAGGGTTTGGTTTAAGTTTAGGGTGGTGATTACACCTAGGGTGAGTGTTAGGATATGATTCGGGGTTAGGGTTAGTTCAAAGTTATAGTTAGAACTTGAATTAGTGCTAGGGTTAGGTCTAGGTGTAGTGTTAGGATTTGGTTTATCTTAAGGTTTAAGGTTAGGACTACTGCACAGGATTTTTGAGAGAGAGAGAGAGAGAGAGAGAGAGAGAGAGAGAGAGAGAGAACTTTTAAATATTTTTAAATTTTTTTTTTTTAGTTTTTGGTGTACATAATATCTTTTTTAAAATTTTATTGTTATCATTGCTGAGGATCGAACCCAGCACCCTGTGTACGCCGGCGAATGTGCTACCACTTCAGTCACATCCTCAGCACCTATTGCTCAGTTTTGTTTTAGTACTAGGTTTAGAGTTAGGGCTAGTTATATGATTGGCATTAGGGTTAGGTCTAGTGTTTGTGTTAGGCTTAGGCTTAGGGTTAGTTTAAAATTTGGAGTTAGGGTTAGATCTAGGGATAGGGCAAGGTCTAAGGATAGAGCAAGGGTTAGGGTTAGGTTTATGGTTATGGTAAATGATAGGGATAGAACTAGGGATAAGGTTAGGGCGATAGTTAGAGTTTGTCTTAGGGCTAGGATTATGGTTAGTTTTAGGGATAGGGCTAAATCAGGGCAAGGGTTAGATCTAGGGTTAATGTTTAGCTTAGAACTAGCATTAGGGCTAAGTTTAGGGTTAAGTTTAGGGAAAAGGGTGTGCTATAGCTAGGTTTAGAGGTTGAGTAAGGCTTAGAATTAGGTTTAAGGCTAGGGTTAAGTTAGGCTTATGATTAAGGCTAGGTTTAGGGGTTGGAAGAGAGCAAGGGTTTGTTGTAGGGTTAAGCCTAGAATTAGGGCTAGGGATAATGTCAGGTCTAGTGTTACAGTTAGGAGTCTACTTAGGATTAGGTTGACGTCTTATTCTAGTGTAAGTGTTAAGTTTAGGGTAAGGGTCAGTTTTAGAGCTAGGAATACTTTAAGGTTCAGGGTCAGGGTTATAGTTTGTATTAGTTTAAGATTTAGGGATAGGGCTCAAAGGAGCATTAGGGTTAGAGTTAGGTTTAGGGTAATGGATAGGGTTAGGATTAAGTTTCAAATTAGGTTTAGTGTAATGGAGAGATTTAGGGTTTGTGATAGGGTTAGGGTTAGACATAAGGTTAACATTAGAAACAGGGTTATTATAAGGGTAATATATAGGGTTAGTGTTAGGGTTATGTTAGGGATAAGGATAGGGTTATGTTTAGGCCAAATGTTAGGCTTTGAGCTATGCTATGTCTAAGGATAGGGTTAGGCTTATGGTTAGGGCAAGTTTAGAGTTAGGGTTATGCTTATGGTACTTTTAGGTTTTGGATTAGGGCTAGATTTTGTGTTAGGTTTAGGTCTAGGGTTACTGCTATGGGTAATGTAAGATCTAGGGTTCAAATTATGGCTAGTTTTCAGGTAAGGGTTATGGCTAGGTCTAGTGTTAGGTTTAGATTTTGGTTTAGAGTCAGTTTTAGAGCTAGGTTTCATGTTAGTGTCAGCATCAGTGTTCAGATTAGAGTTAGGGTGACAGCCAGAATCAGAAGTAGGGTTAGCCTGAGATAGTGTTATTGTTTGGTTTAGGTTAACGGTTATTGTTAGGGCTATGACAAAGTTTTTGTTTAGTTTTAGGGCTAGAGTTATTGCTAGATTGAGAATTAGGTTTACTTCTAGGGGTAGTGTTAGGGTTAGGTTTGGGTAAAAGTTTACTGGTAGGGCTGGTTTCAGGGTTCAGTTTAGGGTTAGGGTCAGGTTTAAACATATAATTAGTGTTACAGTCAGCATATGGGTGAAGGGTAGGGTGAGGTTTTGGGTTATTTTTAGAGCTAAAATGAGAGCTATGATTTGGACTGGTAATAGGGTTAGTGTTTGATTTAGTCTAAGCATTACAATTAGGACTAGGTTTAGCATTATGGATAGGGTTTGGCTTAAGATAAGGTATAGGGTTAGAGCTAGGCTCAGAGCTAGGGTTAGGATTAGGGCTAGGGTTAGGATTAGGGCTAGGGTTAGGGTTAGGGTTAAATCTAGTGTTAGAACTCAGATTAGGGATATTTTTGTTTGGAGATGGTTAAGGCTAGGGTTAGGACTATGGCTAATATAAAAACTAAGGTTATTATTAGGGTTACTTTTAGGGTTAGAATTTGACCTAGGAATGGTGTTAGCTTTTGCTTTAGGTTCAGGGTGATATATAGAGCTAGGGTTAGTGTTTGGAAGTGAGTCAGGGTAAGGGTTAGTTTTAGTCCAAGGACTTGAATTTGAGCTAGGGTTGTGGCTAGTTGTAGGGTTAGGGTTTGATTTAGGTTAGGTTTAGGTTTGGGGTACTGGCTCGGTTTTGTTTTATGGTTAGGGCTATTGTAAGGGTTAGTTTTTTGATTAATGATAGTGTTCAGCTGGTGGTAGGGTGAGCTTTAGGCCTACGGCTAGGATTACTTTCAGAGTTATGATTAGATCTAGGGTTAGGGCTAAGGTTAGGGCTAGTATTAGAGTTATGAATTAGACAGGTTTAGAAATAGAAATGGGGCTAGCGTGAGAGTTAGATTTATTCTAAGGTCTGCAGTTAGGGATTTGCTTAGGGTTAGGGATAAATTAGGCCTAGATTAGTGCTATGTTAAGTGTTAGAGTTAGGCCTATGGTTAGGGATAGAATTAGGGTTAGTGTTAGGGTTATGATTAGTTTTACGGAAAGGTATGAGGTTATGGCTACGTTCAGGGCTAGGGCAAGGGTTAAATTATGCATAGGGATAGGATGAGTGTTTGGGTTAGGATTAAGGCTCGGTTTAGTGTTAGGATGAGGGCTAGGGTTTGTGTTAGGGTTAGAGGTAGGATTAGGGCTAGGGCTAATTTCAGGTCTAGAGTGATGGTTAGAAATAGTGATAAGTTTAGGTTTATGGCTTGGTCTAGTGGAAAGTTACATTTAGGGTAAAGGTCAGGTTTAGAACTAGGTGTATTATTATGGTCAGAGTCCAGTTTAGGAATTGGTTTAGGATAAGGTTAAGGGTTAGGGCTCAAATTAGTATTAGGGTTAGGGTTAAAGTAATGGATAGTGTTAGATTTAGAGTTCAGGTTAGGTTTAGAGTAATATAGTTACTGTTAGTAATAGCATTAGATTTAGGCCTAGGGTTAGCATTCGGGTTAGGTTTAGGTTTAGGGTAAAGTATAGGGTTAGTGCTAGTGTTAGGGCTTGTGTTAACATTAGGATTTTGGCTAGGTTTAGAGATAGCCTTAGGGTTAGTGTTAGTATTAGGTTTCTAGAAGTGTTAGGGTTTGATCTAGGGTTAAGGCTAGGGTGAGGTTTAGGGTTAGGGTTAGAGTCAGGTCTATGGTTAAGGTTAGGGTTAGGGTTATGGCTTGTGGTTAGCATTAGCTTTAGGGTTACATTTAAGGTAATGTTTAGAGTTTGTGCTTGGATTTGTGCTGTGTTTACAGTTAAGATTAGGGCTAGTTTAGGTTTAGGTTGAGGGTTAGAGCTATTTTTATGGTTAGGGTAAGGATTAGAATTTGAGTAGGGTTAGAGCCAGGGCCAGTGTTAGACTTAAGGTTAGTGATAGAGATAGGATGAGGGTTACACTTAGGTCTAGGTTTAGGGCTAGGTTGTGTGTGAGTTTTAGGGCTAGTGTTAGGTGTATGGTTATTGTAAAACCTAGAATTATTTCTATGGGTTGATTTAGGGTTGGTCTAGTTTTAGGGTTAGTTTTTCGGCTAGGATAAGTTTTAAAGTTAGGGTTTGTGTTTGGGTAAGTGTCTAGGATTAAGTATAGGGTTATGGTTACAGATAGATTTAGATTTATGTTTATGATTAAGTCTAATATAATGGTTAGATTTAGGGTAAAATTAGAGATAGATGTACTATTTATGTCAGGATTAGTTTAAGTTAAGGTTTAGGTTTAGGGCTTTAATTAATGTTAGGGTTAGGGTTAGGGTTACGGTAATGAATAGGTTTAGGATTAGGGTACATTGTAGATTTAGGGTAATGGATATGTTTAAGGATTGTCATAGGGATTGGGTTAAGCCTAAAGTTAAGCCTACAGTTAGCATAAGGGTTCAGATTATGGTCAGGGTAATGGATAAGATTAGAGCTAGGATTAGGGCTAGGGTTATGGATAAGATTAGGGCTATGGTTAGGATAGTGTAAAGAATTAGAGCTATGGTTAGAACTATGTTTAAGCTTAGGATTAGGGCTAGCTTTAGGTTAGGGTTTGGGATAGGGCTACGATTATGTTTATGGTAAAGGGTAGGCTTTGAGCTAGGGTTAGGTCTAAGTGGATGGTTAGGGTTAGGATTAGTGCAAGGGTTAGTTCAGGGTTACACTTATGGCTAGGTTTAGGCCTAGGACTAGGGCTAGGTTTGTGTTAGTTTAGGCCTAGGGTTAGGGCCATGGGTAGTTAAGAGCTAGGTTTATGATTAAGGCTAGTTTTAGGGTTAGGGTTATGGCTAGGTTTAGTGTTAAGATTAGTTTTTGAGTTAGGGT
Source organism: Ictidomys tridecemlineatus (assembly GCF_052094955.1). Taxonomy (NCBI): domain Eukaryota; kingdom Metazoa; phylum Chordata; class Mammalia; order Rodentia; family Sciuridae; genus Ictidomys; species Ictidomys tridecemlineatus. Next base: position 130,642,022 of record NC_135484.1, read on the forward strand.
GAACTTTGGAGCTAGGTTTATGTTAGGGTCAGGGTCAGTGTTCATGTTAGAGTAGGTGTTGGGGTTAGTGCCAGAATTAAGACTAGGTTTAGGTCTAGAAGTAGGGTTAGTTTTTGCGTTATGTTAAGGGTGATTGATAGGGATAGGGCAAGGTTGTTGTTCAGGTCTAGGGCTAGATTTATGGCTAGATTTAAGATTAGGTTTAGGTCTAGGACTGGTGTTAGGTTTAGGTTTAGGTATAGGATTACCAGTAGGGCAAATGTGAGGGTTTGGATTCGGGTTAGGGTCAGGTTTAGACCTACGGTTAGTGTTAGGGTCAGTATAAGTTTCAAGATTAGGAATAGGGTTTGGGTAATGGTTAGGGCTAGACTGAGGGCTAGCATTAGGACTAGTAATAGGGTTACTGTTTGGTTTAGTCTATGAATTAGGGTTAGGACCAGGGTTAGCATTAGGTTTAGAGTTTGGCTTAGATAAGATAATATAGGATAAGAGCTAGGGTTAGGGCAAAGGTTAGGTATTGGTTTATGGCTATTTTTAGTGGTAGGGTTAAAGCTAGGGTAAGCGCACAGATTAGGGCCAGGTTTTGAGTTATGTTAGGGCTAGTGTTAGAGCCACAGTTAATGTACAAACTAAGGTTATGATAGGACCAGTTTTGGGGTTAGTGTTATGGCTAGGTCATGTGTTAGGGTTAGGATTAATGTTAGTGTGATGTTTAGAGCTAGAGTTAGTGTTAGGGTCAGGGTCATTGTTCAAGTTAGAGTTAGCTTTAGGGTTAAGGCCATAATTAACACTAGGGTTAAGTATAGGGGTAGGGTTGGTGTTTGGGTTAGGCTAAGGTTTAATATTATGGCTAGGTCTATGTTTTTGTTTAGGTGTAGGGCTAGAGATATGGCTAGATTTAGGATTAACTTTAGGTCTAGGGCTAGTGTTAGGGTTGGGTTTAGGAATAGGTTTATTTCTAGTGCTAGTGTTAGGGTTCAGAATAGGGTTAGTGTCCAGTTTAGACCTACAGTTACCATTAAGGTAAGAATAAGTGTCAGGTTTGAGTTTTTGAGTTATGGTTAGAGCTAGAATGAGGGCTAAGATTAGGACTAGTAATAGTATTAGGGTTAGGCCTAGTGTTAGCATTAGGGTTAAGATTTTATTAGGGTAAGAGATAGAGTTAGACCTTTGGTTAGGGCTACATTTAGGGTAGGGTTAGGGCTACTGTTAATATTAGGTTTAGGGTAAAACTAGTGTTAAGTTTCAGGTTAGGGCTAGGTTTAGAGTTACAGCCAAGATTTTTAGTAGATTTACCATTTGGGCTCGTTATGAGATTGGGTTTAGGACTAGGTCTAGTGTTAGGATTAGGTTTAATGTTGGGGTGATGTTTAGTGATAGGAATAGTATTAGGGTCAAAATCAAGGTTAGGGGTAGTTGTATGGTTGGGATTCGGACTCGAATTCGGGCTAGGGTTAGGGCTAGGTGTAGGGTTAGGTATTGGTTTAGCTTTAAAGTTAGGATTATGGCTCGGATTTGTTTTATGGCTAGGGCTATGGTTATGGCTAGTTTTAAGATTAGCATTAGGTTTAAGACTAGTGTTAGGGTTAGGGTTAGTCTTAGGTTTAGAGTTAGATTTAGAGTTAGAATTTGATCTAGGGTTAGGTCTAGGGCTAAGGATATGGGCAGCATTAGTTCTAGGTTTATAGCTAGGATAAAAGTTATGATAAAAATATGGTTTGAACTAGGGATAGGGCTAGGGTGAGAGTGAGAGCTAGTCTTAGGGCTAGGCTTAGGGTTTGCTTAGGTATGGGGGTAAATTATGGCTAGAAATAGGGATAGGTTTATGTTTATGTTTAGGCCTAGTGTTAGTTTTTGGCTTAGGGTTAGGATTAGTGTAAATGATGGGGTTAGAGCTAGATTTAGGGCTAGGACAAAAGTTAGAATTAGGGTAAGGGCTAGGTTTTCATTAGAGTTATGATTAAGACTAGGTAAATGGCTAGGGTGAGGGCTAAGGTTTGTGTTTTGGTTAGGGCTAGTATTAGTGTTAGTACAAATGTCATTTCTAGGGTTATGGTTAGGGATAATTTTAGGGTTAGGTTTATGGTTATGTTTAGTGTAAGGGTTAGATTTAGGGTGAGGGTCAAATTTAGAGCTAGGGGTATTATTAGGATCAGGGTCATGTTAGGTTTTTTTCAGTTAGGGTTTAGGGTTAGGACTCAAATTAGCATTATGGTTTGGGTTAGGGTAATGATAGGGTTAGGTTAGGGTTCAGGTTAGTTTTAGGTTAATTAATGAGGTTAGGGTTAGTGATAAGGTTAGGATTAGGCCTCGGGTTACCATTAGGGTTATTTTTATGGTTAGGTTAATGTATAGGGTTAGAGCTAATGATAAAACTAGGGTTATGGTTAGGATTCTGTCTAGTTTTAGGGTAAGGTTTGAGGTTAGGTTTTGGGTAAGTTTTAGATTGAAAACTAGGGCTAAGTCTCAAATAAGGGCTAGGTTTGGGGTTTAGTTAGAGCTAGGGTTTTGGCTATAGCCAATGTATGAACTAGTGCTACAATTAATGCCAGTTTTAGGGTTAGGTTTATGGTGAAATTTGGTTCAATGTTTATATTTAGGGTCAGAGTCAGGATCAAGGTTAGTTTTAGTGTTAGTTTTAGGACTCTAATTAGTGCTAAAGTTAGTGTTGCTGTAGAGTTAGGTTTTGGTTTAGGTTAAGGGTTATGGTTAGGGCTATGGCTCAATTTTGTTTTAGGGCTAGGGTTACGGCTAAGGCTAGATTTTAAATTAGCATCAGGGGTAGGGCTACTTTTAGAGTGAAGTTTAGGCTTAGGGTTAGGGTTAGATTTAGAGTTACGGTTGATCTAGGGTTAGGGCTTGTACTAGGGTTATGGGAAGGAATATAGTTAGAACTAGGGATATGTCTAGGGTGAGAATTAAAGTTATTCTTAGGAGTAGGCTTAGGGTGAGAGTTAAAGTTAGGGCTAAATTAGGGCTAGGATTTGGACTATTTTTAGTGTTAGCATTAAACCTAGGGGTTGGGCTAGGGTTAGGGTTAGCACTGGGTTTATGGTTAAGTCTAGGGGTTAGGGTGGGGTTATAGCTAGGTTTAGGGCTATGGTGAGGGTTAGAATTAGGATTAGGTCTAGGGTTATGGTTCAGTTTAGGATTAAGGCTAGGATTAAGGCTAGGATCAGAGGTAGGTTTTCTGATAGGGTTAGGTCTAGGACTCAGACTAGAGATAATACCAGGTCTAGGGTTATGTTTATGAATACTTTTAAGGTTAAAATATGACTAGGTCTAGTGTAAGCATTATGTTTAGGTTAAAGGTAAGCTTTAGAGCTATAATTATTATTAGTGTAACAGTCATGGTCAGGGTTAGCATTTGGTTTATGTTAAGGATAAATCTTTAGGGCTTGAATTAGTGTTAGTGTTAAGATTAGAATTAAGATAATGGAAGGGTTTACTTTAGGTTTTAGTTAAGGTTTTGGGTAATGTATGGGTTAGGTTTCAGTGATCGGGTAAGGGTTAGCATTAGGGTTAGGGTAATGTTTAGTTTAATGGATAGTTTTAAAGCTAGGTTTAGGCTAAGTTATGGTTTAGATTAAGTATAGGATGAGGTTTATGTTTAAGGATATAGTAGAGTTTGGTGTAGTGTAAGTGTTAGGGTTAGGGTAAGTGTTAGTTTAGGTTTAAGGTTATGGTTAGATTAGGACAAGGGTTAGTGTTTGAGCTAGGGTTAGGGCTAGTGTGAGGGTAACATTTAGGATTATTTCTAAGTTCAAAATTATAGTTTTGATCTTAGTTATATTATAGTTATAGTTATATAATTATAGTGTTAGGATCAGGCTCAGTGTTTGGGATAGGTTAGGTTAAGGGTTAGAACAGAATTAGGACTAAGTATAGGTCTCAGAATTGGGTAAGTGTTCAGTTGAGGTTAAGGGTTATTGTTAGGGCTAGTGTTAGGATTTTGTTTAGGTTTAGGGTTAGAGTTATAGCTATATTTAGGATTAGCTTTGGGTCTAGGTCTATGGTTAGGCTTAGTTATATGTATAGGTTTACCAGTAGGTCTAGTGTTAGGTTTTGGTTTAGGTTTAGGGTCAGGTTTATACCTACGGTTTCTTTTAGGGTCAAGGTTAGATTTAAAGATAGAATGAGGTCAAGGTTTAACACTAGTAATATGGTTAGAGTTAAAGTTAGGCTAAGGCTCAGGGTTAGGACTATGGTTAGCATTTGGGTTAGGGTTTGACTTAGGGTAAGAGAGAGCATTCAAACTAGGGTTAAAGCTAGGGTTATGGTTAGGTTTAGAGCTAGTGTTAGGGTTAAGATTAGGGTTAAATCTAGATTTAGGGCTCGAATCCAGGGTAGGATTGGTGTTAGGTTTAATGCTAGGGTTAGTGCAATGACTATTGTACAAACTAGGTTTACAATTAAGGCTAGATTTAGGGTTATGGTTAAGGCTAGGTCTAGTGTTAGAATTAATTTAAGTTAGAGTGATGATTAGAGCTAGGGTTAGTGTTAATGTCAGCATCAGGATCAGAGTAACTTTTAAAATTAGGGTTAGGGCTAGGTGTAAGGTTTGGGTTTGGTTTAGGTTAAGGGTTTGGGTTAGAAATATGGCTTGGTTTTCTTTTAAGGCTAGGGTTAGGGCTAGGGCAACTTTTAGGAATAGTATTATGGTTAGGGGTAGTGTTAGGATTTGGTTTGGCTTATGATTACAGTTAAATTTATAGTTAAGTTTAGATTTAGATTTCAGTTTAGATCTATATTTAGGATAGGGATAAGGATAGATCTAGGGCTAGGCCCAGGGCAAGAGTTATAGTTTGTCTCAGGGCTAGGGTTAGGGTTAGTATACAATTAAATTAAGGCTAGGATTAGCACTAGGCTTAGTGTTAGTATTAGGCCTAGGGTTAGGGTGGGGGTTAGGGTTAGATTTAGGGTTATGGTTAGGTTAATGATGAGGAATCAGGTTATAGGTAGGTTTAGGGTCAGGGTGAGTGTTTGAATTAGGGTTAGGGCTCGGGGTATGGTTTGGAATAGGATTAAGGCTAGCTTTAGGGCTAAGATTATGGTTAGGTCTAATTTCAGCTCTAGGGTTACCAGTAAAGATAGTTTAAGGTTAGGTTTATGGCTACGCCTTGTGTAAACATTAGGTTTAGTGTTTATGGTCAGGTTTAGATATAAGGGTATTATTAGGATGATGGTCACGATTAGTGTTTTGGATAGGTTAAGGTTTAAACTTAGGACTCGAATTAGCATTAAGTTTAGGATCAGCATAATAATAGGGTTAGGTTTAGGTTTCATGTTAGATTTAGGGTAATGGATAGGGTAAAGATTAGGGATAGTGTTAGGTTTAGGCCTAGGGTTAGCATTAGGATTAGGGTTACATTTAGGGTAATGGATAGGGTTAGAGCTAGGGTTACAACTAGGGTTACAGTTACAATTATTGATAGGGTTAGAGTTAGGTTTAGGGTTAAAGCTAGTGTTAGGGCTCAGAATAGGCCTAGGATTTGGGTTAAGTTAGGAATAGGATTAGGGTTATGGCTAATGTAAGTATTAGGGTTATGATTAGGGCTAATTTTAGTGTTAGGGGTTAGGACTAGGTCTAGTGATTGGTTTATGGTTAGGGTGATATTTAGACCTAGGGTTAGCGTTAAGGTCAGAGTCAGGGTGTGATTTAGTTTTAGTGTTCTACTTAATTCTTGAATTATTGCTAGGGTTAGGGCTAGGTGTAGGATCCAGGCCTGGTTTATGTTAAGGATTAAGGTTAGGTCTATGGCTCGGTTTTGTTTGAGAGCTATGGCTAGGGTTAGAACTAGTTTTAGGATTAGCCTTAGGGTTGGGACTAGGTTTAGGTTTAGTTTTAGACTTATTGTTAGGGTTGGATTTAGAGTTAGGTTTAGATCTAGGCTTATGGCCAGGAATATGAATAGGGCTAAGGTTAGACTAATGGTTCAGTCTAGGATTAGGCTTCCAGTAAAGAATAGGGTTAGAAATAGAGTTAGTGCTAGGGTGAGAGTTAGAGTTAGACTTTGGGCTAGGGTCAGGGTTAGGGTTAGGGATAGGGCTAAATAAGGGCTAAGATTAGGGCTAGGGTCAGTGTTAGGGTTAGGATTAGGGATAGAGTTAGGGTTATAATTAAGGCTATGTTTAGGGCTAGGATAAGGACTAAAGTTTGTGCTAGGTTTTGGGCTAGGATTATGTCTAGGGATAAGTCAGGTCTAGGGTTATGGTTATGGATATTTTCAGGGTTAAGTTATGGCTAAGTCTAGTATAAGGGTTAGGTTTAGAGTTTGTTTTAGGTTTAGGGCTAGAATTAGGGCTATGGCTAATTTCAGGTCCAGAATTATGGTTAAAGATAGTTTTAAGGTTAAGATTATGGCTACATTTTGGGTAAGGGTTAGGTGTAGGGTTATGTTAGGTTTAGGGTAATAGTCAGGTTTAGAGCTAGGAGAATTATTAATTTCAGGGTCAGTGTTGGGCATTGGTTTAGGTTTGAGTTTAGGGTAAGGGCTCGAACTAGCATTAGGTTTAGCATTAGGGTAATGTTAAGTTTAGGTTTAGGGTTCAGGTTAGGTTTAGGGTAATTGAAAGTTTGGGGGATAGTGATAGGGTTAGAGTTAGGCCTAGGTTACAATAGCATAAGGGTAATGTTTAGGGTAATGGATAGAGTTAGAGTTAAGATTATGTCTAGGGTTATGGTTAGAATTAGGTCTTGAGTTAGGGTTAGGGTGAGGGTTAGATCTAGGTTTAGGTTTAAGGTTATGTTTAGCATAAGGGTTAGGTTCTGAGCTATGGTTAGAACTAGGCTGGAAATTAGCTTCACGGTTAAATCTAGGGAAAGGATTACCATAGGTTTTTGGTTAAAGTTAGGGTTAACGTTAGACCTAGGATTAGTGGTAGGGTCAGTATAAGGGTCAGATTTAGGGTTAGAATTTGTGATAGGGTTAGAGCTAGAATGAGAGCTAGGATTAGGGCTATTAATAGAGTTACAATTTTGGTTAGCCTAAGGATTAAGGATAGGTCTAGTATTACCCTTAGGTTTAGAGTTTTGCTTAGGGTAAGTGAATGGTTTAGAGCTAGGTTTATTGCTATGGTTAGGGTTAAAGTTAGGGTTAAATGTAGGCTTAGGGCTCAGATTATGGCTAGTTTTTGTGTTAGGGTTAGGGATAGGATTAAGGCCACGGCTAATGTAAGAACTATTGTTAAAATTAGGTTGGTTTTAGAGCTATAGTTAGGTTTAGTGTTAGGGTGAGGTTTAAGTTTAGAGTGATATTTATAACTAGGGTTTGTGTTAGGATAGAAGTCAGGTCAGGGTTTGTTTTAGGGTTAGGGACAGGACTCGAATTATTGTTAGGGTTATTTTTAGTGTTTTGTTTAATGTGAAGGTGGTGTTTAGAGCTAGGTTGAGTGTTAGGATATGAGTCAGGGTCAGTGTTAGTTTTGAAGTTAGTGTTAGAATTCGAATTAAGGCTAAGGATAGGTCTACTTTTAATGTTAGGGTTTGGTTTAAGTGAATGTTTAAAGTTAGAATTATTGCTTGGTTTTGGTTTAGTCCTAGGGTTAGGTTTAGGGATAGTGTAAGTGTTAAGCTCAGGCTTAGGGTTAGATTTGCAGTTAGGGTTAGATATAGGGTAAGGGCTGGGACTAAGGATAGAACAAGTGTTATGGCTAGTAATATGGTTATGCTAAGGGATAGGGTTAGAAATAGGGATAGTTATAGGGCGAGAGTTAGAGGGAATCTTAGGGTTAGGGTTAGTGTTATGGTTAGAGATAGGGCTAAATTAGTGCTATGACTAGGGCTAGGTTTATTGTTTGGCTTAAGCCTTGAGTTACAGTTAGGGTTAGGTTTAAGTTTAGGGTAAGAGATAGCATTACAGCTAGGTAAAATGATAGGGTGAGAGTAAAATTAGGGTTATGGGTAGGGTTAGGGGTAGGTTTATGATTAAAGCTAGGTTTAGGGCTAGAATGAGGGCTAGGGTTTGTTTTAGGCTTGGGACTAAGATTAGGGCACGGGCTAAATTCGGGTACAGAATTATGGTTAAAGTTAGTTTTAGGGTTAGGATTGTGGCTGTCTAGGTTAAGGTTTAGGTGCAGGGATATGTTCAAGTTTAGAGCTCGGGTTTTCATTAGAGTTAAGGTCAGGGTTATGGTTTGAGATAGGTTAAAGTTAGGGTTCGAATTATTGTTAGTGTTAGGGTTAGGGTAATGATAGGGTTAGGTTTGGGTTCAGATTAGGTTCAGGGTAATAGATTGCCTTAAGATTAGAAATAAGTTTAGGTTCATGCCTAGGGTTAGCATTAGGATTATGGTTTTGGTTATGGTAATGGATAGAGTTAGAGATCGATTTAGGGCTAGGTTTATGGTTATGAATAGGACTAGGTTTAAAGCTAGGATTAGGTTTAGGTTTTGTGTTAAATTAGGGATAGGGTTAGGGTTAGGACTAATGTAAGTACTAGGAAAATGTTTAGGAATAGATTTAGCGTTTTAGTGCTAGAGTTATTGTTAGGTTTAGGTTTAGGTTTAGGGTGACTTATAGAACTAGTAGTGTTAGGGTCAGTTTCAGGTTCAGGGTTAGTTTAAGGGTTCAACTTACAACTCATATTAGGGCTAGGATTAAGGTTAGGGTTTGGTTTAGGTTAAGGGTTAGAGTTATAGCTATAGCTAGGTTTTGTTTTAGGCCTAGGGCTAGGATTAGGGCTAGTTTTAGGATTAGTGTTGTTGTTTATGCTAGTGTTAGGGTTTGGCTTAGTGTTAAGGTTGGGGCTCAATTTAGAGTTAAATTTTGTCTAAGGTTAGATCTAGGAAATAGAATAGGGCAAGGGTTAGGGCTAAAGTTAGGGCTAGGGTTAGGGTTATGGTAAGATACAGGGTTAGAATCAGTGAAAAATCTAATATGAGAGTTAGAGTTAGTCTTAGGATAATGGTTAAAGATATTACTAAATTAGGGCTAAGATTAAGAATAAAGTGTCAGGGTTAAGACTAGAGTTTCGGTTAGGATTGTAATTAATGCTGTGTTTAAGGCTAGGATAAAAGCTAGTGTTTGTGTTAGGGTTAGGGCTAGAATTATGACTAGGTTTAATATCAGGATTAGGGTTACAGTTAGGAATAGTTTTAGGGAAAGTTTTACGTCTAGGTCTATTGTAAAGGTTAGGTATAGGGTAAGAGTCAGGTTTAGAGCTAGGGAAATTATTAGGGCCAGGGTCAGTGTTAGGGCTTGTTTTGGGCTTGAGTTTAGGGTTAAAGTTTGAATTAGATTTAGAGTTAGGTTTAGGGTAAAGATAGGGTTCAGGTTAGGTTTAGGGTAATTGATAGTTTGGGGTATAGTGATAGGGTTAGGGTTATCCCTAGGGTTATCATTAGGATAAGGGTTATATTTAGGGTAACAGATACAGTTAACGTTAAGTTTAGAGCTAGGTTTATGATTAGGATTAGGTCTTAGTTTAGGGTTAGGGTGAGGGTTAGGATTAAGGTTAGGTTTACGGCTCGAATGAGGGTTTATGTTAGCACTAGGGCTAGGATGAAGTCTAGGACTAATGTCAGGTCTAGCATTACAGTTAAGGGAAGTTGTCAGGTCTGGTTATTAATAGATCTACTGTAAGGTTTAGGTTTAGGGTAAATATCAGCTTTAGAGCTAGGTGTATTACTACGATCAGGGTCAGGATTAGGTATTGGTTTTGGTAAAGGTATTGGGTTAAGGCTCAAATTAGCATTAGGTTTAGAGTAATGGATATGGTTAGGTTTAGGGTTCAGCTTAGTTTTAGGGTTTTGTATAGCCTTAGGTATAGCTATAGAGTTAGGGTTAGTCCTATTGTTAGCATTTGGGTTAGATTCAAGTTTAGGTAAAAGATAGGATTTCAGGTAGGTTTAGGGCTATGTTTATGGTTAGGATTCAGGCTAGTGTTATGGTTAGTGTTAGGGTTATGGTTAGACCTAGGGTTAGGGTTAGGTTTATGGTAAGTGTTATGGTTGGAGCTAGATTTAGGCCTAAGGCGAGTGTTAGGATTACAGCAGATTTGGGGTAAATGTTAGGGTTAGGTCTATGTTTAGCATTAGGGTTAGGGTTAGAGTCATGGTAATGGGTAGAGTTAGAGCTAGGGTTTGGGCAATGGTTACAGTTAAAATTAGGGTTAAAGTTAGGGTTATGGATAGGGCTTTGTTAATGTTTAGTGTTAGGAATAGGGCTCAGTTTATAGGTAGTGTTAGGGTTAGAGTTACATTATTCAAATTTCTTTGACACAATCCAAGATTTATCTTTAACTAATCTTACTCTGTTTCCCAGGTTTAGGCCTTGGTTCAACTGTTTGCTGTCCAGAACAGTTAATATTTTCAATTAACTTTATTTTGACCTATAGTAGTAAATGTAAATGGACCTGGAAATTAAATAGGGTTTTTGCTAGCTACTTGAAATTGTACACACACCCTCAATTATTTGTGAGGTCACTCTGGTATGTTCCTTGTGAGTGTAGACCTAAGTTGAAGCATGCAAAATCAACTTTATCCAGGAGCCCTTTAGGAGAAATCAGGGAATATGCATGCACTGAAATTCTTCCCATAATAATTTTGACAGATTTTTTTGATACTGAGTAGGATTCATTATTTTGCTTGCCTCACAAAGCTCTCCAAGTGTGGGACTTCTAGGAACAATGGTTCTCTAATCAGGTTAGGGTTAGTATTAGGTTTAGGTTTAAGGCTAGTGTTAAATGTAGTTTTAGGGTGAGAGTACGTTTTGTACAAATTTCTTTGATACTTGGAAGGAGTCATATTTTACCTAGTCCTAATATGCTTTTTAGGTTTGGGCCTTCTCATTTCAATGGTTCACTAAAAGAGACACTCTATATTTTAAGGTTTGACTTTATATTCACCTATATAGATAAATGAAAATGGAGGTTGAAATCAAACCTGGTTGGTACTAGCTGCTTGAAATTTCAAACACTGAATCAGTTCTATGTGGGAACTCTCTCGTTTGTTTTTTGTGAAAGTAGCCCAAAGATGAAGATGGCAAAAACAACTTTATCTGAGAGCCCTTTAGCAGAAAACAGAGAAATATGCATAAACTGAAATACCACCTCAATTATTTGGTCATATTTTTTGATACTGCATAGGATTCATCTGATAGCTTAGCCCACTAGGCTCCCCAAGTTTAGGACTTCTAGGATCCACAGGTTTTCAAATAGGTCAGGGTTTGTGTTAAGGATAGTGTTAGGGCTAGTGTTAGTGTTAGTATTAGGTTTAGGGTTAATTTTGTTCACATTTCTTTGATAATCAGCAGGATTCATTTTCTCCTATCTTTAGTATACTCTACATGTTTGGGCCTCCTAGATTTAATGGTTTACTGTAAAGAATGGTTTGTATTTTAAAATTCAGTTTATTTTGTCCTATACAGGTAAATGAAAATGGAGCTAGAAATCAAACAGTATTGTTGGTGCCTACTTGAAAATTCACACTTAATCAATTCTCTGTGAGCAACCCTACCTTTATCACAACCCTAAGCCTAACCCTAACCCTAAACCTAACAATAAAGCTAATCCTAAACCTAACCCTAACACTAACACTGCCATTAACTGTAACCCTAGCCTTAACCATAACACTAACCCAACTTTAACACTAACACTAAGTTAACCCTAATCTGAACCGAAACTCTAACTCTAAACCTTACCAAATAAAAACCCTAATTGTAATCATAACACAAACCCTAACCCTAAAACTAAACCTAAGCCTAGACAAAACCCTAACTCTAACCCTAACCCTAGGCTAACATTAAAACTAACCCTAAAACTAACACTATCACTAACCCTAAACCTATCACTAACCCTAACCATAACACTATAACTAAATCTAACCCTAACCCAACACTTACCCTAAGCCTAAACCTATCCCTGAACTTAACAATATCCCTAACCCTAAACAACACAAAACCTAACCCTAAACCTAAACCTAACCCTAACATGGAACCTAAACTTAACCTTACAACTAAACATAAACCTAACAAAATTCTAACCCTAACTCTAACACTAACCCTAACCCTAACCATTACCCTAATACTAAACCAAATACCAATTCAAACCCAAACCCTAACTGTGACACTAATCCTAACACTAACGCTTACACAAACCCTAACCCTAATCTTAACACTAACACTAACCCTATCCCTAACCCTAACTTTAACCCTAACACTAATTGTAACCCTTATTCTAAACCTAAACCTAAACCTACCCATAACCTGAACAGTAATATTAACCCTAAACCTCACCCAGTCCCTAACCCTAAACTTAAACCTAACACTAACCCTAGCCCAAACATTAATTCTAACCCTAATCCTAAACCTAAACATAACACTAATTCTAAACATATTTCTAACATAAACCCTAACCCTAATCCAAAACTTAATTTAACATGAACCCTAACCTAATGATAACCCTAAAACTAACCATAACACTAACACAAATACTAACATGAAACCAAATGCTAATCCTAAGACTAAACCAATCCCTAACCCTAAACATAATACAAACCCTAACCCTCAACCTATACCTAACATTAAGTCTATCACTAACCCTAACACTAACCCTATCCCTAAGCAAAACAAAAAAACTAATTCTAATCCTAACGGTAACCCTATCAAAATTCTAAACCTAACTCTAACTCTAACACTAACCCTAATCCTAAACCTAATACTAACCCTAACACTGACACAAAACTTAAATCTCACCATAAAACTAACACTAACCTAACCCTAACCCTAAAACTAACCTAAACCTTACCCTAACCCTAATCCTGACACTAAATCTAAAATTAATCTTAACCAAAATCTAATGATAACCTAACAATAAATTTAACCATAAGCCTAAACCTAAATCTAAACCTAACTCAAACCTTAACCCTTACCCTAACCCAAACCAAACCCAAACCCAAACCTAAACCTAACCTGAATCCTTACCATATAAATAACCCTAACATAACCCTAACCCTCATTCTAACACACACCCTAATACTAACCCTAAAACTTACCCTAACTCTAACCTTATGCCTAACCTTAACACTAACACTAACTCTATCCATAACCCTAACTCTCACTCTAACACTTACCATAACCCTAACCCTAACCTTAACTCTAACATGAACCCTAACTGTAAAACTAACCCTAAAATGTACCATATCATAACGCTAACCCTTAACCTAATACGCACCATAACACTAACAATAACACTAAACATAATATTAACCCTATCCCTAACACTAACCCTAACCTTAGACCTAAAACTTCAACTATCACTAAACCTAAACAAAATGCTAATGTGTACCCTAATCCTAAACCAAACTGTAATCCTAACACCAACTCTAAACCTAACCCTAACCCTAACCCTAACACTCACCTTAAACCTAATCCTAATGTTAACACTAAACCTAACCATAACCCTAACAATAACACTAACACTAACCTTAAATGTAATCCTAAACCTAACACTAACCAAACCACAAACCCTAACCCAAACCATAATCCTAACCCCAAACTAACCATAATGCTAACACTTACCTAAATCAAACCCTAATCCAAACCTTAACAATAGCCCTAACACTAACCCTAATCCTAATACTAACACACCCTAAACCTAAACATTTCACTTAGCCCAACCCTGACCCAAAGCCTAATCCTAACCATAAGACTAAACCTAAACCTTACACTAACCTTAACACTACACACTAACCCTAACCTAAACCTTAACCCTAAAACTAACTCTAACACTAACACTAAATCTAAATCTAACCCTAACACAAACCCTAACATATATCATAACCTTGAGCCTTATCTAACTCTGACCTCCCCCTTACCTAACCCTAACCACTAACCCTAACCCGAACACTAACCTTAACACTAACCCTAAACTTAAAACTAAACCTAATTCTTACCCTAACACTAATTTTAACAGTAATCCAAACCTAACCATAACACTTACCCTAACCCTAACCCTAACATGAATGTGAACCCTAACCCTAACCCTAACCCTAACACTAACCCTAAACCTAACCCTAAACCTAACACTAACCATAATGCTAACCCTATACCTATATTCTAACCCTAACAATAACTCTAACTCTAAACCTAACCCTAATACTAGCCCGAACCCTAATCCTAACCTTAAATCTAACCCCAAACTTAATTCTAACCATAACACAAACCATAACCCAATCCATAACCCTAACACAAACCTAACTCTAATGCTAACCCTTACTCAACACTAACCTTAATTCTAACCCAAACACTAACTCTAACACTATCTTTAACCCTAACCGTAACACAAACACTAACCCTAACTATACCACTAAGCCTAAACCTCACCCAAATCTTAACCCTAACCCTAATACTTATGTAAACCTAACCATAACCTTTACACTAACACTAACCCTAAACCTTACCCTAACCCTAACCCAAACACTAATAGTAACCCTATAACTCTCCATAAAACTAAACTTAACCATTACCTTAACCCTAAACCTAACACTAATCCTAACCCAAACACTAATCCTAACCCTAACCCTAAACCTATCTATAAAACTAACCCTAACCATAACCTAAACTTAATCCTAAACCTAACCGTAACATGAACCCTAACCCTAACCCAAACCATGACTTTAATAGGAACCCTAACATGAACCCTAAACCTAAGACTAACCCTAACTTCAATTCTAACCCTAACACTAACCATAAACTTAATCCTAACCTTAACACTAAACCTAACCCTAAACCTAATTGTAACACTAACTCTAACCCTAACACTAACCTTAACTTTAAACTTAAGAAAAACCCTAATCCAAACCATAACTTTGACCATTATCTAAACCTAACACTCACCCTTACCTAACCCTAATCCTAACCCTAACCCAAACACTAACCCTGACCCTACGGCAAACCCTAACTCTAACCCTTACTTTAACCATAACACTAAATTTATCACTAACCCTAACACTAACCCTAAACCTGAAGTAAGCCTAATATTAACTCTAACAATATGTGTACCCCTAACACTAACAGTTAACATAACTCTAACAATAACCCTAACCCTAACACAAATCCTAACTGTAAAACTAAAACTAACCCTAATCCTAATCCTAACGTTTACACTAAATCTCATGATAAACCTAAACCTAACACTTAACTTAGCAATATCCCCAACACTAACCCTAACGCAAACCCTAACATTCACTGTAACCCTAACCATAAACCTAACAGTGATCCTAACCCTAACTCTAAAACTAACCCTAACCCTAAAACTAAACCTAACACTAACCCTAAACATATCCCTAAACCCAAACCTTAAATTAACCCAAACCCTAACCATAAGAGAAACCCTAATTTTTACCCTAACTCTAACTTAATCCTAAACCTAAACCTGACCCTAACCCTCAGCCTAACTGTAACCCTAACCTAAACCCAACCCTAATGCTAAGCCAAACCATAACACTAACCATAAGAGTAAACCTAACCATAACCCTATCTGTAAACCTAACACAAAACCTAACCCTAACCCTAACACTAATTTTAACACTAAACCTAAAACTTACTCTAACCATAACCCTAACCCTAACCCTTACTGTAAGACAAACACAAACCCTAACCCTAAACCTAACACAAACCCTAACATTAAACCAAACACTACCCTTAACCTAACCGTAAACCTAACTCTAAAACTACCCCTAAACCTAGTAAGTAACCTAACCCTAACCATAACTCTTAATTAAACTAAAACTAACCCTAAACTTAATCCTAACTCTAATTATAAACCTAACACTAATTGTAACTCTAACTTTTAACCTAACCGTAACTCCAATACTAACACTAAACCTATAACTAAGCTTAACATTTAACCCTAACACTAACCTAATCCTAACACTAACACTGACCCTATCACTAACACTAATACTAACCCTAAACATAAACCTAACCCTAACACAAAACTTAACCCTAACACTAAACCTACCACTAAGCCTAAACCTAACCCAATCTGTAACCATAACCCTAAAACTAAACATAACACAAACCCCAACCCTAAAACTAACCCAAACACCAAACCTACCTCTAACCCTAACCCTAACCCTAACACAAACCCTAAACTTAACACTAACCCTAACACTGACCATAATTGTAACCCTAAAGCTGACCCTTACCCTAAAGCAAACCCTAACCCTAACCATAACACAAACATAACCCTAAACCTAACAGTACCCTAATGTTAAATCTAAAACTAAACCTAACTCTAACCTGAAATCTAACCCTAAACCTAATTGACTATGACACTAAACTAAACCCTAAACTTAACCATAATCTTAACCTAAAAATAACCCTAACCCTAACAGGAACACTAACTCTAAAACTAATCCTAACTCCGACACTAACCGTTATCCTAAATCTATCATTAACCTTAACACCTAACCCTAATTCTAATTCTAACCCTCTCACTAACCCTATCAGAAACACTAACATTAACTCTAAACATAAACCGAATAAACATGAACCCTAAAACTTACTGTCACCCTACACTAACCCGAACCCTTACCCAAACCATACACTTAACCCTAACACTAAACCTAATGCTAACCCTAACCCTAAAACTAACACAAAAACAACACTAACCTAACCATAACTCTAACCCTAATACAAACCCTAAAATAACACTAACCCTAACTGTAACCCTAACTTTAACCCTAATACTAACCCTAACACTAAACCTAAACCTAACCTTATCGCTTAACCTAATCTTAAACCTAAAACTAAACCTAACCCTATCTGTAACCCTAACACTAACACTAACCCTAATCCTACCTCTAACCTTCAACCTAGCCCTAACCCTAAACCTAACCCTAACTCTAACTGTTACCTAATCCAATCCATAATTCAAAACCTAAAAATAACACCAACACCAATTGTAACCCTAATCTAACATGAGCCATTCCACTAAGCCCAACCCTAACCTAAAATTTAAACCTAACCCTAAATTTAACTCTAAAAGTAACCATAACCCAAATTTTAACACTAACCCTAATTCTAATTTTAACCCTAACACCAATGCTAACCCAAACCATAACACTGACCCTAATCTAAACCTAAACCTAATTATTACTTAACCCTAACCCTAACCCTAAGACAAACACTAAACCTAACCCAAACCGTAACCCTAAATCTATCCCTAATTCCAACCTTAACCTAACCTTAAGCCTAACTCTAAGCCTAACACTAACTCTAACTGTAACCCTAAACCTAACCTTCACTCTTATCATAAACCTAAACCTTATCCTAACACTAAATCTAGCCCTAACCCTAAACCTAAACATAACACTAACCCAAACCCTAACCTTAACCCTAGCCTCAAACCTAACCTAACCCTAACCTTAACCCTAACCTTAACTCTATCATAAACCTATCCCTAAAACAAACCGTAACTGGAACTCTAATCATAACCTTAACCATAACCCTAACACAAAACCTAACCCTTACCCTAACACTAAACCTAACCCAAACTTTAACCCTAACCCTAAATCTAACCCTAACCCTAACACAAAATCTAACCTTAACCATAACCCTAACCTTAAAATAACCCTAACACTAACCCTAACCCTAACTTAACACTAACCCTAACCCTAAAACTAAACCTATCATTAACCATAAACCTAACACTAACTCTAACCCTAAAATAATCCTACCCGTAATAGTAACTCTAACACTAACCCTAACCCTATCAAGAAACCTAACTCTTATCGTAAACTCAAAACTAACCCTAAACCTAACACTAACCCTATTCCTAACCCTAACACTAACCCTAACCCTAATGCTATCATGAAACCTAATCCTTATTCTAATGCTAACACTAACACTAAACCTAACTGTACAACTAACCAAAACATTAATTCTAATCCTAACAATAACCATAAACCTTATTTTTACACAATCTCTAACCTTAACCCTAAGCATAACCCTAACCTTAATCCTAAAAAACCCTAATCCAAACCATAACACTGACCCTTATCTAAACCTAACACTCACCCTTACCTAACCCTAAACCTAACCCTATCCCTAACACTAACTCTATTTTTTTTTGAATTTTTTAATATTTATTTTTAAGTTTTTGGTAGACACAAAATCTTTATTTTATTTTTATGTGGTTCTGAGGATCAAACTCAGCACCTCGCGCATGCAGGCGAGCACGTTACTGCTTGAGCCACATCCCCAGCCTCACTGATATATTTTAAAGCTTTAACAATCTGCAGCAATTATTACAGTTTTCCCTTACACTAATAAGTACCATTTTTTTTAATTTGGTAGATTTTATTCCCCAGTACTTCTTTTATTTTTTATTGGTTGTTCAAAACCTTACAAAGCTCTTGACATATCATACTTCGAACAATAGTCTAACTCTAACCCTAAACTTAATCCGAAGAAAAACCCTAATCCCAAACATAACCCTGATGCTTATCTAAACCTAACACTCACCCTTACCTAACCCTAAACCTAATGCTAACCCAAAAACTAACCCTAAACATAATGCAAACCCTAACTCTAACACTCACTTTAACCCTAACACTAAACTTATTACTAACCCTAACACTAACCCTAACCCTAACCTAAGCCTTACACTAACACTAAACATAACCATAACCCTAATACTAACACTTAACCTAAGCCTAAACCTAACCCTAATCCTAACCCTATCCCTTAACCTAAACCTTAAACTAACCCTAACTCTAACCCTAGCTTTAACATTAACTCTCATGTTTACTCGAACCCTAACCCCAAGCCTAATAATAACCCTAACACTAACAGTAACCTAACCCTGTCACCCTACCCCTAAACCTAAACATAACACTAACCCTAAACCTAACAATAACTGTAACCCTAAACCTAAACCTAAACCTTGCACTAACCATAACTCTAAACATAACATGAACCCTAACTCTAACCCTAACTCTAACCGAACCCTAACCCTAACCCTAAACAAACACTAACCCTAATTTTAAACCTAACTCTATTACTAACCCTAATCCTAACACTAACACTAACCTTAAACTAACCCTACCTTTAACACTAACCCTAACATTAATCCTAAACCAATCATGAAACTTAACTCTTATCCTAACCTTAACACTAACCCTAAACCTAACCCTAACCCTAAAACTAACCCTAACCTATCATGAAACCTAACCCTTATCCTAACCCTAACACTAACCCTAAATCTAACTGTAAAACTAACCAAAACACTAATCCTAATCCTAACCCAACACTAAACCTTATCTTAAATTGACTCTAACCCTAACCATAACCATAACCCTAACCTTAATCATAAGAAAAACCCTAACCCCCCAATAACCCTGTCCCTTATCTAACACTTACCCTTATTTAACCCTAAACCTAACCCTAACCCAAATAGTAACCCCAACCCTAAGGCACAACCTAACACTAACCCTCACTCTAACACTAACACTAAACTTATCACTAATCCTAACATTAACCCTAACCCTAACCTAAGCATAACACTAACTCCAACCATAACCCTAACTGTAACACTAAAACTTAACCTAATCCTAACCCTAATCCGAACCTTAACACAAATCCTAACCCTAACCCTTATGCTAAACATAAAACTAACCCTAATTTTAAACATAATATTAACACTAACTCTCACACTTAACCTAACCCTAACCCTAAGCCCAACAATAACCTTAACCTAACTCTAACCTAAACCTAACCCTCATACTAAACCTTACACAAACCCTAACACTAATCCTAACACTACCTAACCCTAACCATAAACCGAACTCTAAAACTAACCCTAAACGTAACCAGTAACCTAAACCTAACCCTAACTCTTAATAACACTAAGCCTAACCCTAAACTAAATCCTAACTTTAAAAATAAACTTAACCCTAATGCTAACAGTAACACTAAATTTTAACATAACCCTAAATCCAACACTAACCCTAATTCTAACCCTGACCCTATCATGAAACCTAACCTTTATCTTAGCACTAACACTCACTAATCTTAACACCTAACAATAAACATAACCTAATCATCACACTAACACTGACCCTAACACTAACATTAACACTAACCCTAAACCTAAACCCAACTTTAATACAAACCCTAACCCTAAACCTAAATCTATCACTACCCCAACCCTAACCCAAACCCTAAACTTAACCCTATAAGTAAACCTAATGCAAACTCTAACCCTAAAACTTACCCAAACACCAACCCTAAACCTAACCGTAACCCTAACCCTAACACAAACCCTAATCCTAAAACAAATCTTAACACTAACCCTAACTTTAACCCTAACCCTAACCCTTACCTTAAGGCAAATTCTAACTCTAACCCTAACCTTAACCCAAACCCTAAACTTAACCCTAACACTAAACCTAATGCTAACCCTAACCCTAAAACTAACTCAAAAACCAAACTTGAACATAACCCTATCACTAACCCTACCTTAATACTAACACTAACCTTAATGTATCCCTACCCATAACACTAATCTTAACACTAACCATAACCCTATCACTAAACATAACTTTCATCCTACACCTAACACTAACCCTAAACCTAACCCTAACCCTAATAGTAACCCTAACACTAACCATAAACCTTACCCTATCACAAAACCTAACCCTTATCCTAACCATAACACTAACCCTAAACCTAAGTGTAAAACTAACCAAAACACTAATCCTAATCCTAACAATAACCCTATACCTTATCCTAACACTAACTCTAACCCTAACCATAACCTTAATCCTAAGAAAAACTCTAGCCCAAACCGTAAAACTGACCCTTATTTAAACCTAACACTCACTCTTACCTAACCTTAAACATAACCGCAACCCAAACACTACCCCTAACAATAACAAAAACCTAACACTAATCCTCACTGTAATCCTAACACTAAAATTTTCAGTAACCTTAACCCTGACCTAGGCATAACACTAACTCTAACACTAACCCTAAGACTAACACTTAACCTAAACCTAACCATAATCCTAAACCTTAAAGGAATCCTAAGTGTAACCCTAAACCTAAACCTAAACCTAACCCTAAGTTTAACACTAACACTCACGCTTACTTTAACCCTAACCCTAAGTTTAATAATAACCCTAACACTAACTCTAACCTAACCCTAACCCTAAACCTAACACTAACCCTAACCCTAATTTTAAACTAACACTAACAATAACTCTAACCGTAACCCTAAAGTTACTCTATCACTAACCCTACCTTAATACTAACACTAACCTTAATGTATCCCTACCCATAACACTAATCTTAACACTAATCATAACCCTATCACTAAACATAATTTTCATCCTACACCTAACACTAACCCTAAACCTAACCCTTATCCTAACCCTTACACTAACCCTAACCCTAAACATAAAAAGAACACTAACCCTAACCCTAACTCTAACTTAATCCTAACCTTAAACCTAAGCCTAATTCTAACACTAACTCTAATATTAACCCTAATCCTAAACTTAACCCTGTCACTACCCGAACCCTAACACTAACATTATCCATAAACTAGCCCTACCAGTAACACTAACCCTAACACGAACTCTAACCCTATTATGAAAACTCTCATCCTAACCCTAACACTAAACCTAACCCTAACCCTAACCTGAACCCTAAAAATAACCCTAAACCTATCACAAAACCTAACCCTTATCCTAACCCTAACAGTAACTCTAATCCTAATCCTAACCCTAACCCTAACCCTAAAAGTAACCCTAAACCTATCATGAAACCTAACCCTTATCCTAATCATAACACTAATCCTAAACCTAACTGTAAAAGTAACCATATCACTAATCCTAATCCTAACCCTAACCCTATACCTAATTGTAACCCTCACTAATCATAATCCTAACCATAATCCTAAACAAAACTCTAATCCAAACCATAAGCTTGATCATTTTCTAAACCTAACACTCAACATTACCTAACCCTAACACTAACACAAACCCTAAAACTAACCCTAACACTAACGCAAACCCTAACACTAACCCTAACTCTAACCTTAACACTAAACATATCACTAATCCTAACACTAAACCTAACTGTAACATAACTCGAACACTAACTCTAAACATAACCCTAACAGTAACACTAACATATAAACTAACCCTAACCATAACACAAACACTAATTCTAAAACTAACCTTAAACATAACCTAAAACGAACCCTAATCCCAATCCTAACTTTAACACTAACTCTATAACTTACCCTAACCCTAACATAAGCCCAACAATAATCCTAAACCTAACCTAACTTTAAAACTAACAATAATCCTAACCTTAACCTTAATCCTAATCCTAAATTGAACTCTAATACTAACTCTTAACCTCTCCATAACCCTAACACTAACCCTAACACTAAATCTAAACCTAACACTAACCATAACACAAACACAATCTTAACCCTAACCCTAACACTAACCTTAACACTAACACTAAATCTAACCCTAACCCTAACTGAAACCTAACTTTAATTCTAAACCTAACACTTATGCTAACACTAACCCCAAACCTAAGTCTAACACTAACACTACCCCTAAACCTAACTCTTACCCTAAACCTAACAATAAACTCAAACATAAACCTAACCCTAATATTAACACTAACCATAACCCTAACCCTAATCCTAACAAAAACCATAACCTGAACCCTACACTAACCCTAAAATTAACCTTAAAATGACACCTAACTCTTAAACTAACCCTAACCCTAACCATAACCATAACACTAACAAAATTCATAAACCTAAGCCTAACCCTAACACATAGATGAACCATAACCCTAAACCTAAAACTTTCCTAACCCTAAAAATAAATCTAAACCTAACCCTAACACTAAAACTAACAATAAGCCAACCCTAACTATAATACTAAACGTAAACCTAAACCTAACCCTAAACTTTAAACTAACTCTAATCCTAACTCAAACACAAAACCTAACTCTAACACTAACCCTAACCATAACTCTAACACTAAACCTAACCTTAATAATCAACCTAACCCTTTAACTAAACTTGAACCTAAATTTACACAAAACACTAAACCTAATCCTAAACTTAAACCTAACCCTAACACTAACCGTTACTTTAACACTAACCCTAACTGTAAAACAACACAAACCCTAACCTTATCCTTTACACTAACTGTAATTCTAACACTAACTCTAACACTAAGCCAGACCTCAACACTAACCCTAAAACTGAACATAACCCTAACGTTAAACAAAACCCTAACCCTAACACTAACCCAGACCAAACAGTAACCCTAACCGAATCCTAAACAAAACCCTAACCCTAACCCTAACCATAACCCTAGCCCTAAACCTAAACCTAAACATAACACAAACCATAACCCTAAGACTAATCTCAAAAATAACCCTAACCCTTACTTTAACCCAATCACTATCCCTAAACCTAAACCTAACACTAAACCTAATCCTAATCTGAATCCTAACACTAACCCTATCCATAACCTTCACACTAACACTAAACTTAAACCTGATCCTAAACCTAACCCTAACCTAAACTAACCCTAACAGTAACCATAAACCTAAATCTAATGCTAACCCAAAGACTAATTTTAAACCTATACTTAACCCTAACTGTAACTCTAACCCTAACCCTAAACCTAACCTTAACCCTAACCCTAACACTAAACCTAACACTAAACATAACCCTAACTTCAACCGTAACCCTAACATTGATTCTAACCCTAACTGTAACCCTAACATTAACCCTAACACTAACACTAACCCTAATCCTGACCCTAAATATAACCCAAACACTGACCGTAATTCTAGACCTAACACAAACCCTACCCAAAACAAAAACTCTAAACATAACCTAACCCTTACCATAACCCATACCTAACCCTAAATCTATTCCTAACACTAACCCTAACACTAACCCTAAAACTATCACTAACCCTAATCCTAATCATAACTTTAAACCCAGAACTAAACCTAATCTTAACCCTAAACTTTACATTAACTCTAACCTTAACCATAACCTATCACTAACACTAACCCAAACCCTAACCGTAACACTTACCCACACCCTAACCCTAACCCTAAATTTACCCTAATCCCAACCATAAACCTAACCATAATTCTAATTCTACCCTAAGCCTGACACATACCCTAACCCTAAACCGAACAACAACTCTAACACTAACACTAACACTAACACTAAAACTAACCCTAATCCTAACCAGAAACTTAATGATTACCGTAACCCTTACCTAATACTAAACATAACCATAACCCTAACCCTAACACTAAACATAAACCTGACCCTAACCCTAACAAAAAAACCCTAAACTTAACTCTAAGCCTAACGCTAACCCTAAATTTAAAACAATCACTATCTTTACCACTATGCCTAACCCAAACACTAACTCTATCCCTAACACTAAACCTAACCCTTAACCAAATCCAAACCCTAAAACAAACCCAAAACCTACCAAAAACCCTAACCCTAATAAAAACCCTAACCCTAACTCTAGCAATAAACCTAACTCTAAACGTCACTCTAACACAAACCCTAACTCTCACCCTAATCCTAACACTAAACCTAAACCTAACACTAACACTAACCCTAAGCCTAAACCTAACCCTAAACCTAACACTAACTGTTACCATAACCCTAACCCTATCTTAACAGTTACCCTAACCCTAGACCTAACACTAACCCTAACAAGAAACCTAACCCAAACCTTAACACTAACCCTAACACAAACTGTAACCCCAATCTTTACCCTAACCAAAAGCTAAACATAAACCTCATTCTAACCATAACCATAACCCTAAACTTAACACTCACCCTAAAACTAAACTTACTGCTAACCCTAAACCTAAATCTAACCCTAACCCTAACTCTATACCTCACCCTAAACCTAACTCTAACACTAATACTAACAGTAACAATAACCCTAACCCAAAACCTAACAGTAAACAAAAATCTAACCTTAAACCTAAACTTACACTCACCCTAGACCTAAGCCCAAATCGAAACTGAAACCAAACATTAATCCTAAACCTAACAATAACCCTAACTCTAACCCTAACCCTAAACCTAACTCTAACCCTAATAATTACACGAACCCTAACCCTAACTTTAACCCAAACACTAACCCCAAACATAACCCTAAACCTAAACTTAACACTAACCCTAACCCTAACACAAACACGAAACCTAACCCTAAAACTACCACTAACCTCTTTCCCTAAATCTAACACTAACCCTAACACTATCCCTAACCAAAATCTTAAACCTAACACAATCTCTAACACTAAACCTAATTCTATACCTAACACTAATTCTAACCCTAACCCTAAACATAACAATAACCTTAACCATAACCCTAACTCTAAAACTAACCCTAAACCTCATCTTAAACCTAACCCTAACCTAACACTAACCATAACACTCATCATAAACCTAAGTCTAACCATAACCCAAACACTAATTTTATCTGTAAGTTTAACCTTAAACCTAACCCTAAACCTAACCTTAACACTTATTGTAACAATAACCCTAACATGAACCCTAACTCTAACCCTAGCCCTTAAAGAAACCCTAAACCTAACCTAAACCTAACACTAAACCTAACACTTACCCTAACCCTGACCCTAACCCTAATCCTAACCCTAAACCTAACAATAACACTAACACTAACCCTAACCCTAACCCTAACCCTAAAACTAACCTAACCCTAACGTTAACACAAATCCACCCAACCATAACCCTATCTCCAACCTAACCGCAACCCTAAGCCTTACCTAACCCTAATGCTCACCATAACCCTAACACGAACCCTAACCCTAATACTAACACTAACACTAACCTTACCCACATCTGTAAACC
Organism: Ictidomys tridecemlineatus; assembly: GCF_052094955.1. Classification (NCBI taxonomy): domain Eukaryota; kingdom Metazoa; phylum Chordata; class Mammalia; order Rodentia; family Sciuridae; genus Ictidomys; species Ictidomys tridecemlineatus. The sequence goes on from NC_135484.1 coordinate 130,667,929, forward strand.
TAACACTACCCCTAAACCTAACCCTAATCCTAACACTAACGCTAATCCTAATTCTAAACATAACCCTATTACTAACCCTAACCATACACATAACAATAACTCTCACCCTAATCCTAATCTTTACCCTAACACTAACCCTAACACTAACACTAACACAAACCCTAACCCTAACCCTAACACTGACACTAACCCTAAATCAATCACTAACCCAGATATGAAACCTAACCCTAATCCTTTCCTCACTCTTAAACCTAACCCTAACCCTAACTGTACCACTAATTCTAACCCAAATCTTAAACCTAAAGCCAAAACTAACCCTAATCTTAACCCTTACTTTAAGGCTAACACTAACCATAAACCTAACCCTAAACCTAACACTAAACCTAACCCTAACCCTAAAACTAACACTAACCCTAACAATACCCAACACAAAAGCTAACTCTAATCCCTACCCTAAACCTAAACTTAATCTAATATAAACCCTAACACTAACCATACACCTAACTCTAAACTTAACCCCAACACTGATTTTAACCAGGCTTAATCCTAACCATAACACTAACCCTAAACCTAACCCTATCCCTAACTCTAACACTAATCCTAACCCTTACACTAACACTGAAGTTATGATAAAAGTAACCTTAACACAAACCTTAACCCTAACACTAACCCTAACCCTAACCCTCAGCCTAACCATAATACTAACCCTACACCTAGGTCTAGCCCTTACACTTAGATAAACCCTACCCGTAAATTTAACACTAACCCTACCCCTAACAATAAGCCTAAACCTAACCCTAACCCTAATACTAACACTAAACCAACCCTAACCATAAAACTAAATCTAAACCTAAACCTAACTCTAAACCTTACAATAATCCTAAACAAAACACGAAACCTAACCTTAACCCTAACAATAAAACTAAACCTAAACCTAAACCTAACCCTAATATTAACCCTAAACCTAAACCTAAACCAAAACATCTCACTAACTTTAAACCTAACCCTACACTTAACACTAACCCTAAACCTAACCCTAAACCTAACTCTAATTCTCACCTTTACCCTAATACTATAACTCTAACAGTAACACTAACACAAACACTAACCTTAACCCTAACACTAACTCTAACCTGAACACTAAAACTAACCCAGACTCCAACATTAAACATAAAGCTAATCATAACTCTAACCCTTAACTTCACTGTAACAGTAACCCTAACCCTACCACTAATCAAAACACGAACCCTAATCCTAACCATTACTTTAACCCTAACACTAACCCTAAAACTAAATCTAACACTAACCCTAACCCCAAACCTAACCCTAATCTGAACCCTAACGCTACCCCTAACCATAACCCTTACACAAACACTAACCCTAATCCTCACCCTAAAGCTTACCCTAACCGAAACTAACCCTAACCCGAACCATAACCCAACTCTAATCCTAACCCAAACACTAATTTTAAACCTAAGCTTAACCCTAACTGTAATTCTAACCCTAACCCTAAACCTAACCCTGACTCTAACACTAACCCTAAACCTAACACTAAACTTAACCCTAACACTAACCCTAGCCCTAACCCTAATCCTAACCCTAACTGTAACCCTAACACTAACCCTTATTTAAATCGTAACCTTAGATAGAACCCTAACCCTAACTGTAATCCTAATTCTAACAGAAACCCTTCCTGAAACCATGAGCTTAAACCTAACCTAACCCTAAATTTAACCCTTACCTAAACGTAAAACCATCCCAAAGATTAACTCTAAATCTAATACTAAAACTGTCACTAACCCTAAGCTTAAACCTAACTCTAAACTTAACCCTAACCCTAAAACTAACCTGAACCCTAACCCTAACCCTAAATTTACCCTAATCTTAAACATAACCCTGACCATAACCCTAACCCTAACTGTAACCTTAACCTACACCCTAACAATACCCTAACCCTAACACAAACACGAACCCTACATCTAACACTAACAAGAACCTGAACCCTAACTCTAAATTTACCCTAGTCCTAACTGTAACCCTAACCCTAACCTAACCCTAACCTAAACCTAACCCTAACCTTAACACTCGCCCTAACTCTACCCTAACCCTAACACAAACCCTAAACCTAAACTTAACTCTAACCCTAACTTTAAACCTAACTCTAAAGCTAACACTACCCTAACCAGATACCTAACCCTAACCCTTACCTAACACTAAACCTAATCATAACCATAACCCTGAAACTAACCCTAATTCTAATTCTAAACTAACTGTAAAACTAATTCTAACCCTAAGCTTAACACTAACCCTAACCCTAACCCAATCCCTAACCTTAACACTATCCCTAACCAAAACACTACCTCTATCTGTAACACTAAACCTAACCCTAAACCTAATCCTAACCCTAACAAAAACCCTAAACCTACCAGTAGCTCTAATTATAACCAAAACCCTAAGCTTAAACCTAACTCTAAACCTTACACTAACCCAAACCCTAAACTTAATCCTAACTCTAACATAAATCTTTAACCTAGCAGTAACCCTAATCAAAACCAAAACCCTAAGCTTAAACCTAACTCTAAACCTAACACTAACCCTAATTATAATCCTAACCCTAACACTAACATTAACTCTAATCTTAACCCTAAACCTAACTCTAACACTAACTCTTACCCTAACACTAACATTAACCCGAATCCTAATCCTAACCCTAAATTTACCCTAATCTTAACTGAAACCTTAACCATAATCCTAACCCTAACTTTAACCTTAACATAAATCCTAATTCTACCCTAACCCTAAAACAAACCCTAACCCTAAACCTAACAATAAACCTAACCCTAACCCTAACTCTAAACTAACCCTACCCTAACTTGAAACCTAACCTTAACCTTAACTCTTACCTAAAACTAAAACTAACCATAACCCAAACCTAACACTAACCCTAAACCTAATTCCAACCCTAAATGTAAAATTATCCCTAAACCTAATTGTAAGCCTAACACTAACTCTAACTCTAAACCTATCCCTAAACTTAATACTATGCCTAACTTAAACACTAACCCTATCCCTAACACTAAATCTAACCCTAAATTTAATCCTAACCCTAACATGAACCCTAAACCTACCAATTACTCTAACCCTAAACAAAAGCCTAACTCTAACCCTAACACTAACTCTAACATGAAACCTAACCTTAAAACTAACTTAAACAACAATCTTTTCCCTAACCCTAACCTTAACCCTAACATGAAATCTAACCCTTAATCTAACCCTAAAATTATCAATTACACTAACCATTATAGTAACCCTAACCCTATCCTTAACCCAACCCTAACCCAAACCCTAGACCTAACACAAACGATTACTAAAACCATTACTCTTAATTTAAGCTAATCTTATGTCACCCCTTACCTAACCCTAACCATAATCCTAAAACTAACACTAATCGTAACACTAACCCCAATTTTGACCCTAAGACAAAACCTTACTCTACTCATATCACTAACACAAACCCTCACCCAAATTCTAACCCTAACCCTAAAACTAATCCTAATCCTAATTCTAACCTAACACTATCACTAACCTAACCCTAACCCTCAAACAAACACTAATACTAAATCTAACTATAACCCTAAACAAACTGTAACTAAACCATATCCCTGAGCCTAACCTAACCATTATCCTAACTATTACCTAGCAATAACACTAAACCTAAACCTAACACTAACACTAGCCCTAACCATTAACCTGACCCTAAAACTAACACTAAACTTAACAGTATTTGTAACTGTAACCCTAACCCTAAACTTAACAAATGCCCTAACCCTAAACCTAACACTAATCCTAACACAAACCATAACACAAACCCTAACCCTAAACCTAACATTAACTCTAGAAAAAACTCTAACACTAATCCTAATCCTAATGCTAACACTAAACATAAACCTCACTCTAACCATAACCATAACACTAAACTTAAATCTTATATTAAACTTTACCATAACCCTAACCCTAACCTTAAATCTAACCTAAAGCCTAAATCTAAACCTAACTCTAAGCCTAATACTAAAACTAATCATAACCCTAACCCTAAACCTAACCCTAACCCTAAACCTAACCCTAACCCTAACCCTAACCCAAACCCTAACCTAAACATGAAAACTTACCCTAATAATAACCCTAATTCTAACCCTAACTTTAATATTAACACTAACCCTAATCCTAACAATAACCCTAACACTTACCCTAAACCTAACTCAAACCTAAAGCTAACACTAACCCTAACCCTAACACAAACAAGAAACCTAACCCTAAGCATAACATTAAACTTAATCCAAAATCTATCACTAACCCTAACACTATCCCTAACCCTAATACTAATCTAACCCAATCCCTAACACTAAACGTAACCCTACACCTAACACTAATCCTAACCCTAACCCTAAACTTAAAAATAACCCTAAACTTCACCCTAACCCTAATAATATTTATGATACTTGGCAATAATGATCAGTACTCTAGTAATACTTGGCCCCCAAATTTAATTTTTCCAGGTTTAAGCATTCGTTTGCAGGACTACTTTGAAATTTTAGGTTTCACTTCGTTTTCCCCTATAAAGATAGATGCAGTAGGAATTCTAAATCAAACACAATTTGTGCTATCTGCTTGAAACTGGACACATTGATTGGAAGATGGCAGCAGGAAGTGAGTGAGCCGCTCTGTGCTCCCCGCCGCCGCGAAAAAGTAAAGATCATTAAAGGAGATCTATCAACAAAGAATCAGCACCGTGTCAAGAAAAGGGCCTAGATGGAGTGAATTCGCCATGACTTCAGCGCGAGCAGTAAGGCTGAAGCCCCTGAGCTGCCCGGCTCCCTGGGCCCCTTCTCCTTCCCCTTTCTGCCTTTCCACTTTGCTTCTCCCCAGCCGTCTCTCCTCCCACGCTCACTCCCTAAATCTAGATCTTAATTTCTTTCCCTCACTCCACCCGCTCTCTCGCATGCCTGGTAGCCGGCCCATGTGGGCCCCGAGGCGCTGCCTCCCCTCCCCTAGCCGCACCCCCTCCACGGGGGTCCGAATGCCACAGCTTGGCCACTGCCTCCGCCATCGCAGCTGCTGCCGCCGCCACCGCCGCTTCCCGCGGAGCACCTTAGAACAGACTCTTAACCGCGCGAGTGAGCTACCGAGTAAAATGGAACAGCTGATAAGATGAGTGACAATTTAAAATCTAAGTGATCCAACATGGCGGTGGACACTGAGAGATCAAGTCTCTAACCCCTTCAGCTGCGCGGGCATAGGAAGTAATAAACTGTCAAAATACTGTTCGCTCAGGACCACTAGGCACGATTGAGCTGAAGTGGACCCTGGGCGAACGATCTAGCTTCTCAGAACACACGGAGCCCAAATTGGCTGCATTCTAGCTCCGGTTTGCCTGCTTCTTGTGACTCAGCACTAATGATCTCGCTGAAATAACTAGTTGGCCCACCTGAACTCACAGAGGTAAAAGCCAACTGAGCACCATAGCCAGATCGAGGGAATCAGGAGTGACGCAGGACTAGCGGAGCAGAACTCCCAGCTATCGCTCTCACCAGTGCTGACAACAGAGGTCCCTTGTACCAGCTACCAGGGGAGTTGCTACCTGAGGGCAAACAAATTCGCTGGGGGTCCTCAGCACCAAGCCCTACAAACTGAGGTTCTGAGGGAGGCAAACAGAAAGGGTGTGCCCAGGCATCCAGAAAAACAGGGCTCCCAGGAGCAGCAGACCCGGCAGGTAGCCAGTATTGTGGTGAGTTTCACAGGTGAGCGGGGCCTGGCTTGAGGAACCACAATAGAAGGCCCTAGGCACTCAAGATTGGAGACCTGCACAGTCTGGGAAGAAGAGCTGAGGCACAGTGATTGGTTCCCACCTATCAAGAAGAGAAGCCTGGCCCAGTGGGCATAGCTCCACCTACTGGAAGAGAAATTAGTTGAGCTCTATGACTGCATTTATTATCATTATTATTATTATTATTATTATTATTATTATTATTATTATTATTTTTAATGATTATTATTAGTATTTTTTAATTTTATTTTCACTTTTTGTTGTTGATGTTGTTGTTTTTTTAACTTTCTTATTAATGGTTTCAATTTTTAAAATTCTCTTTATTTTACTAGTATTACTATTATTTTTTAAACTTTAATTTCCATTTTTTATTATCATTATATATTTTTTTGGTTTTAAATTTTTATTTTTTTCGTTTCTTTTTTTCTTTCTTTTCACTTTCTTTTTCTTTTGTCTTCTCATTTCTTTTCAATTTTCTTATTCCCCCTTCCTTGAATTCTGCCTGCCTACACTCATTCTCTTGAGTGACTTCTTCCCTCCCCTTCTAATATCTCTCCTTCCAAGCATCAAATAAATTTATAAGACTAAACAGTAACTCAGCAGTCAAACAGAACAAGAAGTAACATGAGCATAAAAAAGCAAGGAAGAAAAGGAGTACAAACAATGAAGGATAGCCTAAATATTCAGGAGGACCTAGAGTCATCAGAAAAATGGCTATATAAAGAACTCAAGGAACACCTTAGACAGATGGAAAGGAACCTTAAAGATCACATTAAAATGAATTACATAAACAGATAAAAGAAGAAGTTAAGCATCTTTATTAGGAGATAGAGATTATAAAAAAATCAAACAATAATTCTAGAAATGAAGGAAATGATAAACCAAATTAAAAACTCAATTGAGAGTATCACTAACAGAGTGGAGCAAGTAGAAGCCAGAACGTCAGATAATGAAGACAAAATATATAATCTTGAAAAGACTCTAGCCAACTCAGATAGGCTGGTAAAAAATCACGAGAAAAACATCCAAGAGATTTGGGATAACATAAAAAAAGCAAACTTACGAGTCATCAAGATAGAAGAAGACACAGAGATTCAGACCAAGGAAACTTTCCAGAAATAAAAAAGAAAAAAGATATACAAATTGTAGATGCATACAGGACACCGAGCACACAAAATCACAGTAGACCAATGCCAAGACACATTGTTATGAAGATATCCAGTACAAAGAACAAAGAGAAAATATTAAAAGCTACAAGAGAAAAGAGGCAGGTTATATTTAGGGGTAAACCTATTAGGTTAACAACAGATTTTTCATCACAGATGCTGAAAGCAAGAAGATCCTGGGACAACGTATTTCAAAAACTGAAAGACAATAGATGCCAACCAAGAATTCTGTATCCAGCAAAATTAAGCTTCAGGTACGACAACGAAATAAAAATCTTTCATGATAAACAAAAGCTAAAAGAATTTGTAGCCAGAAAACCAGCATTGCAATGCATCTTGAGCAAAACACTACATGAGAAAGAAATGAAAAACGATAACCAAAACCTTTAGTGGGAAGTGCCTCGGTAAAGACAGAGGACAGGGGGAAAGCAAATCATGGAGAAACAAACTAAATTAGAAAAAAAAGAGATAAATAATCAAACATGGCAGGAAGTACAAACCAGATATCAATAGTAACTCTAAATGTTAATGGCTTAAACTCTCCAATAAAGCGACATAGGCTGGTAACATAAAACAAATCCAACAATATGCTGCCTCCAGGAGACACATCTGATTGGAAAAGACATACACAGGCTCAAGGTAAAAGGTTGGGAAAAAATATACAACACACACGGTCCTCGTAAGCAAGCAGGGGTCGCCATTCTCATATCGAATAAAATCGACTTCAAGACTAAGTTAATCAAAAGGGATAAGGAAGGACATTATATACTGTTAAAAGGAACCATTCACCACAGGACATAACAATTATCAATATTTATGCACCAAATAATGGCGCTGCGATGTTCATAAAACAAACTCTCCTCAAGTTATAGAATCAAATAGACCAAAACACAATAATAATGGGTGACTTCAACACACCTCTCTCTTACCATTGGACAGATGCTCCAAACAAAAGTTGAATAAAAAAACTATTGACCTCAATATCACAATCAATAACCTAGACTTAACTGACATATATAGAATATATCAACCATCATCAAATGGATATACTTTTTTCTCAGCAGCACATGGATCCTTCTCAAAAATAGACCATATATTATGCCATAGGGCAACCCTCAGTAAATATAAAGGGGTGGAGATAATACCATTCATTTTATCAGATCATAATGGAATGAAACTGTAAATCAATGATAAAAGAAGGAAGGAAAAATCATACTTCACATTGACAATGAACAATACGTTACTGAATGATTGATGGGTTACAGAAGACATAAAGGAGGAAATCAAAAAATTCTTAGAGATAAATGAAAATACAGACACAACATATCGGAATCTATGGGACACAATGAAAGCAGTTTTAAAAGGGAAATTCATCGCCTGGAGGTCATTCCTCAAAAAAAGGAAAAAACAACAAATAAATGAGCTCACACTTCATCTCAAAGCCCTAAAAAAGGAAGAGCAAAACAACAGCAAATGTACCAGAAGGCAAGAAATAATTAAAATCAGAGCAAAAATCAATGAAATTGAAACAAAAGAAACTATTGAAAAAATTAACAAAGCAAAAAGTTGGTTCTTTGCAAAAAATAAATAAGATCAACAGACCCTTAGCCATGCTAACGAAGAGAAGAAGAGAGAGAACTCAAATTACTAACATACGAGATGAAAAAGGCAATATCACAACAGATGTTACAGAAATACAGAAGACAATTAAAAATTATTTTGAAAACCTATATTCCAATAAAATAGAAGATAGTGTAGACATTGATAAATTTCTTAGGTCATATGATTTGCCCAGACTGAGCCAGGAGGATACACACAATTTAAACAGACCAATATCAATGGGTGAAATAGAAGAAGCAATCAAAAGACTACCAACCAAGAAAAGCCCAGGACCGGATGAGTACACAGCGGAATTTTACAAAACCTTTAAAGAAGAATTAATACCAATACTTTTCAAGTTATTTCAGGAAATAGAAAAAGAGGGAGCTCTACCAAATTCATTCTATGAGGCCAACATCACCCTGATTCCGAAACCAGACAAAGACACCTCAAAGAAAGAAAACTACAGACCAATATCTTTGATAAACCTAGATGCAAAAATCCTCAATAAAATTCTGGTGAATCAGATACAAAGGCACATCAAAAAAATTGTGCACCATGATCAAGTAGAAATCATCCCTGGGATGCCAGGATGGTTCAATATATGGAAATCAATAAATGTTATTCACCACATCAATAGACTTAAAAATAAGAACCATATGATCATCTCGATAGCATTTGACAAAGTACAGCATCCCTTTATGTTCAAAACATTAGAAAAACTAGGGATGACAGGAACTTACCTCGACATTGTAAAAGCTATCTATGCTAAGCCTCAGGCTAGCATCATTCTGAATGGAGAAAAATTGAAGGCATTCCCTCTAAAATCTGGAACAAGACAGGGATGCCCCCTATCACCACTTCTATTCAATATAGTTCTCGCAACTCTGGCCAGACCAATTAGACAGACGAAAGAAATTAAAGGCATAAAAATAGGAAAAGAAGAACTTAAATTATCACTATTTGCAGATGACACGATTCTATACCTAGAAGACCAAAAAGGGTCTACAAAAAAACTACTAGAACTAGTAAATTAATTCAGCAAAGTGGCAGGATATAAAATCAACACACATAAATAAAAGGCATTTCTGTATATCAGTGACAAAACTTCTGAAACGGAAATGAGGAAAAACACTCAATTCACAATATCCTCAAAAAAAAAAATAAAATACTTGGGAATCAACCTAACAAAAGAGGTGAAAGATCTATACAATGAAAACTACAGAATCCTAAAGAGAGAAATAGAAGAAGATCTTAGAAGATGGAAAAATATACCTTGTTTATGGATAGGCAGAACTAACATAATCAAAATGGTGATATTACCAAAAGTTCTCTATAGGTTTAATGCAATGCCAATCAAAATTCTAATGGCATTTCTTGTAAAAATAGATAAAGCAATCATGAAATTCATATGGAAAAGTAAAAGACCCAGAATAGCAAAAACAATTCTAAGCAGGAAATGTAAATCAGGTGGTATAGCGATACCAGATTTCAAACTATATTAGAAAGCAATAGTAATAAAAACAGCATGGTACTGGTACCAAAACAGGCAGGTGGACCAATGGTACAGAATAGAGGACACAGAGACTAATCCACAAAGCTACAACTATCTTATATTTGATAAAGGAGCTAAAAACATGCATTGGAGGAAGGATAGCATCTTCAACAAATGGTTTTGGGAAAACTGGAAATCCATATGCAACATAATGAAACTTAATCCCCTCCTCTCACCATGCACAAAAGTCAACTCAAAGTGGATCAAGGAGCTAGATATCAAATCAGAGACTCTCTGACTGATAGAAGAAAAAGTTGGCTCCGATCTACATATTGTGGGGTCGGGCTCCAAATTCCTTAATACGACACCCATAGCACAAGAGTTAATAACAAGAATCAACAAATGGGACTTTCTTAAACTAAAAAGTTTTTTCTCAGCAAGAGAAACAATAAGAGAGGTAAATAGGGAGCCTACATCCTGGGAACAAATTTTTACTCCTCACACTTCAGATAGAGCCCTAATATCCAGAGTATACAAAGAACTCAAAAAAATTAGACAATAAGAAAACAAATAACCCAATCAACAAATGGGCCAAGGACATGAACAAACACTTCACAGAGGAGGATATACAATCAATCAACAAGTACATGAAAAAATGCTCACCATCTCTAGCAGTCAAGGAAATGCAAATCAAAACCACCCTAAGATACCACCTCACCCCAGTAAGATTGGAAGCCATGATGAAGTCAAACAACAAGTGCTGGCAAGAATGTGGGGGAAAGGGTACTCTTGTACATTGCCAGTGGGACTGAAAACGGGTGCAGCCAATTTGGAAAGCAGTATGGAGATTACTGGGAAAGCTGGGAATGGAACCACCATTTGACCCAGCTATTGCCCTTCTCGGACTATTCCCTGAAGACCTTAAAAGAGCGCACTACAGAAATACTGCCACATCGATATTCGTAGCAGCACAATTCACAATTGCTAGACTGTGGAATCAACCTATATGCCTTTTAATAGATGAATGGATAAAAAAATGTGGCATTTATAGACCATGGAGTATTACGCAGCACTAAAAAATGACAAAATCTCGGAATTTGCAGGGAAATGGATGGCACTAGAGCAGATTATGCTTAGTGAAGCTAGCCAATCCCTAAAAAACAAATGCCAAATGTCTTCTTTGATATAATGAGAGCAACTAAGAACAGAGCAGGGAGGAAGAGCAGGAAGAAAAGATTAACATTAAACAGAGACATGAGGCGGGAGGGAAAGGGAGAGAAAAGGGAAATTGCATGGAAATGAAGGGAGACCCTCATTGTTATACAAAATTACATATAAGAGGTTGTGAGAGGAATAGGATAGCAAACATGGAGGGAAATGAATTACAGTAGATGGGGTAGAGAGAGAAGATGGGAGGGGAGGGGAGGGGGAATAGTAGAGGATAGGAAAGGTAGCAGAATACAACAGTCACTAATATGGCAGTATGTAAAAATGTGGATGTGTAACTGAGGTGATTCTGCATTCTGTATTTGGGGTAAAAATGGGAGTTCATAACCCATTTGATTCTAATGTATGAAATATGATATGCCAAGAGCTTTGTAATGTTGTGAACAACCAATAAAAAAAAAAGAAACTGGACACACTGATTGTATCAGTTTTATCTTTAAGGGTTGTTCCCTCGTGAAGTAGCCCTCCACAAAGACTGGGAAAAATGCTTTCATTTGAAAGCATTTGCCATGCCTCCACAAATCTCTGAGTTTCCTGAAATCCCAGCAAATAATTCTTTTTTAACCCATCTTGATTATACTTGGCGGTTATGATCAGTACTCCAGTCGAACGTGGACCCCAAACTTTTTTCTTCGAGGTTGAAGCATTTGTTTGCAAGAACCCTTTGAAATATTAGGTTTCACTTCATTTTTCCCTATACTCATAGATGTAGTTGGAACTCTAAATCAAACACGGGTTCTGCTAGCTGCTTAATATGGAAACACCTAATTAGTTCTCAGTGCTATCTCTATAGTTTCTTCCCTCTTGAAGTCGTCCTACGCAGAGACTGGGGAAAACCCTTTCATTTGAAAGTGTTTGCAAAACTTCCACAGAACTCCAAGTTTCTGGAAATCCAAGCAAATATTTTTTAACCCAATCTTGATGATACTTGACAATAATGATCAGTTCTCCCATCGCACTTGCTCCCCACCCCCAATTTTCGTTCTTCTAGGTTGAAGTGTTCTTGGCAGGAACACTTTGAAATTTTAGCTTTCACACCATTTTTCTCTATAGTGATAGATGCAGTTGGAACTCTAAATCAAACACGGTTTTTGCTAGCTCCTTCAAACTGGACATACTGATAGCTCTCAGTGGTATCTTTATGGGATGTTCCCTCTTGAAGTAGCCTTAAGCAGAGATTAGGAAAAACACTTTCATTTTAAAGTGTTTGCCAAGCTTCCACAGATCTCTGAGTTTCCTGAAATCCCAGCAAATATTCTTTCAACAAATCTTGATGATACTTGGCATTAATGATTGGTAGTCTGGTCACACTTGTCCCCCTCCCCCCCAAATTTTGTTCTTTTAGGTTGAATTGCTCTTTTGCAGAAACACATTGAAAATTTATTTTTCACTTCATTTTCCCCTATAGTGATAGATGCAGTTGGAACTCTAAATCAAACACAGTGTTTGCTAGCTGCTTGAAACAGGAAACACTAAATTAGTTCTTAGTGATATCTCTATGGTTTGTTCCCTCTTGAAGTCGCCCTACACAGAGACTGGGAAAAAACCCTTTCATTTGAAAGCATTTGCCAAGCTTCCACACAACTCCAAGGTTTCTGAAATCCCAGCAAATATTTATTCACCCAATCTTGATGATACTTGGCTGTAACTATCAGTACTCGAGTCACACTTGGGCCCCCAAATTTCGTCCTTCTAGATTGAAGCGTTAATTTGTAGGAACACAGTGAAATTTTAGCTTTCACTTCATTTTTTCCTATAGTGATAGATGTAGTTAGAACTCTAAATCAAACAGGGTTTGTACTACCTGCTTGAAACTTGACACACTGAATTAGTTCTAAGTAGCATTAGGTTCAGGGATGTGTTTAAAATAGTAGATAAAGTTAGATCTAAGTTTCGAGCAATTTTTACAGTTAAGTTTATGGCTAGGATTAGCGTTAGGGTAAGGGCTAGAGTTATTTTTAGGGTGTTAGAATTTGAGCTAGAGTTAGGGCTAGGGCAAGTGTTAGGGTCAGGGTTTGGGCTAGATTTTTGGTTAGGGTTACACTTAGGGCTAGTGTTATGGCTAAGTTTCTTGTGAGATTTATTGCTAGTGTTAGGGCTATGGGTAAGGAAATAGCCTGGCTTATGATTATGGCTAGTTTTAGGGTATAGGGTTATGGATAGGTCTAGAGTTAGGGTTAGGTTTTAGGTTAGGATAAGGTTTAGAGCTACGGTTTGTGTTATGATAAGGTTCAGTGTTTGGCATAACATTGGGCTTAGGATTAGGGCCAGAATTAGAACTAGGTTTAGGTTTAGTGGTAGGTTTCGTATTTGTGTAAGGTTAATGGTTATTGTTAGGGTTCGGGTAGGATTTTTTAGGGCTAGGGCTACAGTTATGTCTATATTTAGAATTAGGTTTAGGTCTAGTACTAGTATTATGGTTAGGTTAGGTATAGGTTTACCAGTAGGGCTAGTGTTAGGGTTCGGTTTAGAGTTAGGGTCAGGCATAGACCTAGGGTTGGTGTAAGGGTCATAATAAAGGTCAGGGATAGGCTTAGGCTTTTGGATAGGGTTAGAGATGGAATGAGAGCTAGGGTTAGGACTAGTAATAGGATTATGGTTCAGGGTAGGCTAAGGACTGGAGTTAGATCTAGGGTAGCCTTAGGGTGAGGGTTTGTCATAGGGCAAGGTATAGGGTTAGAGCTAGGGTTAGGGTTTTGTTTAGGGTTAGAGCTAAGGTTATATTTAGGTTTGGTGTTAAAGCTAAGGTTAGGGATCAGATTAATGTTAGGTTTTGTGTTAGGGTTATGGCTATGGCTAATGTAAGAACTGTCTTTAGAACTCTGACTAGTTTTATGATTAGGGTTAGGGCTAATTCTAGTGTTTGGGATACATTGAGGTTTAAGGTGATGTTAAGAGCTAGGGTTAATTTTAGGGTCAGAATCAAGGTCAGTATTAGTTGTAGGGATAGTGTTAGGGCTAGGTGTAGCATTAGAATATGGTTTAGGTTAAGAGTTAGAATTAGGGCTATAGCTTAGTTTTGTTTGCAGGCTGTGGCTAGAGTTACGGCTAGTTTTCAAATTAGCATTAGGGTTAGGGCTAGTGTTACGGTGAGATTTAGTTTTAGGTTTAGGGCTAGATTTAGAGTTAGTGTTTATTTAGATTTAGGGCTAGGGCTAAGTTTTGGGCTAGATTGGGATAGGTTTGGGGTCTAGGCATTGGGTTATAGTAAGGGATAAGTTTAGAACTAGTGATAGGGCTAGGGCAAGAGTTAGGGTTAGTCTTAGGGCTAGGGATTTGATTAAGTTTATTGTTAGGGCTGAATTAGGACTAGGATTAAAGTTACGGTTAGTATTAGTGTTAGGCCTTAGTTTACTGCTAGGGTTAGGATTAGGATTAGGGTATAGTATGATGTTATAGCAATGTTTTGGCCTAGGAAAGGGGTAAATTTAGGGTTAGGGCTAGTGTTAGAATTAGGGTTAGGATTAATGCTAGGTTTAGGACCAGGATTAGGGCTATGATTTTTGTTAGGGATAGGGCTAGCATTAGAAGTAGGGCTAATATCAGGTCTAGGGCTATGTTTAGGGATAGTTTTAGGGTTAGGTTTATTGCTAGGTATAGTGAAAGGTTTTGGTTGAGTGTTTGGGTCAGCTTTAGAGCTAAGTTAGAGCTAGGTTTATCATTAGAGTCAGGGTCAGTGTCAAGGTTTGTTTAGATTGAGGTTTAGGGTTAGGGCTCAAATTAGATTTAGGGTTAGATTTAGTGTTAGGGTAATAAATATGGTTGGGTATAGGTTTCAGGTTAGGTTTAAGGTAAGGGTTAGGCTTAGGGTTATGAATAGGGTTAAGTTTATCCTGGGGTTAGCATTAGGGATAGAGTTAGGGTAAGCTAATGGATAGAATTAGAGCTAGAGTTAGGGTTAGTATTAGTATTAGGATTTAGGCTAGGGTTAGGTTTAGGGTATGAGTTAGGGCTTGAGCTAGGGTTAGTGCTAATGCTAGGGTTAAGTTTAGGATTAGGTTTAAAATTAGGGTTACTATTATGGTTAGGGATAGGATCCTCATTAGGGTAAGGGTAATAGACAGGGTTAGATGTTGAGTTAGGTTTAGGGTTATGTTGAGTTTTAGGACGAGGGTTATTGTTAGGTATAGCATAACTATTAGGGTTTGAGCTAGGGTTAGGATTATGGTAAGGGTAAGATTATGGTTAGGTCTAGAGTTAGGTATTTGGTTAAGGTTAGAGTAGGTTTAGGGTTAGGGCTTGTGTTATCATGAGTTTTATGGTTAGAATTGGGGTAATGGGTGGGGTTAGAGCTAGGGTTAAGGATAGGGTTATGTTTAGGATTAGGGATAGGGTTAAGTTTTGGGTTAAGGTTCAGGTTTGATCTAGGATTAGGTTAAGGGTAAGAGTCGAGGATTGAGTAAATATTAGGGCTAGGTTGAGGCTTCATGTGAGAATCAGGTCTAGGGACAGAGTTAGGGTTAATTTTATGGCTATGTTTAGTATTAGGTTTAGGGTTATGGTTGGGTAATGGATAGAGTGTGAGCTAGGGTTTGGGCTATGGTTATAGTTAGGATTAGGGCTAGGATTAGGGTTAGGGTTTAGCCTAGTGTTATATTTAGGTTAAGGGTTAGGGTTTGAGCTAGAGTTAGGGCTAATGCTAGGTCAAGGGTTAGGTTCAGCATTAGGTATACTTATACGACTATGGTAGGTTTAGGGTTAAGGTACTGGTTAGAGCTAGGGTTATCATTAGGATTAAGATAAGGGTTAGGGTAATAGATATGATAAGATGTAGGTTTAGGTTTAGGGTTAGGGTTAGATTTAGTTTTAATGTTAGTGTGAAGGCTATGGTTATGTTTAGGTTTATTTTACAGTTTTTGGTTTGAGCTTGGGTTAGGGCTATGGTGAGTGTTAGGTTTATGGTTAGGTCTAGGGTTAGTTTTCCAGGTAGGGTTAGGGTTAGGGTTAGGGTTATTGCTAGGGTTATCAATAGGGTTAGGTTTTGAGTTAGGGTAATGTGTAGGTTTAGAGCTAGTTTTAGGGATAGGGTTAAGTTTACAGTTAGGACTAGGGTTAGGGTTAGAGTTAGGAATCGATCTAAGTTTATATTTAAGGTAAGAGTTAGGCTTTGAGTAAGATTTAGGACTAGGGCTAGGATTAGAGTTAGGATTAAGGCTAGGGTTAGGGTTAGTGTAATGCTTAGGGCTAGGTTTAGGCCTAGGATTTGTTCTAGGTTTTGGGATAGGTTAAGGCATAGTGTGAGGGTTATTGATAAGGTAACATCTAGGGTTATGATTAGGGGTAGTTGTAGGGTTAGAGTTATGCTAGGTCTACTGTTAGGTTTAGTTTTTCGGTTAGGGTCAGGTTTAGAGATATCTTAGTGTTAAATGCAGGGTCAGTGTTCAGGTTAGAGTTAGAGTTTAAGTTAAGACAAGAATTAGAACTAGGTTTATGTCTAGGTGTAGCATTAGTTTTTGTGTTAGGTTAAGGATTATTTTTTAGGGCTACCACTAGGTTTTTGTTTAGTTCTAGGGCTAGAGTTAAGGCTAGATTTAGGATTAGGTTTAGGGCTAGGGCTTGTGGTAGGGCCTGGTTTAGGTATAAGTTTACTGGTAGGGCTAGTGTTAGGGTTTGGTCTTGGATTAGGGTCAGGTTTAGACCTAGGGTTAGTGTTGTGGTCCGAATAAGTGTAAGGGCTAGGGTAGGGTTTGGGATAGGGTTAGTGCTAGAATGAGGATTAGCACTATTTATTGTATTAGGGTTTTGATTAGCCTAAGGATTAGGGATAGGTCCAGGTTACGATTAGGGTTAGGGTTTTGCTTACAGTTAGGAATAGGGATAGAGCTAGTGTTAGGGTAAGGTAAGATATGATGGTACAGCTAGGTTTAGTACTACAGTGAGAAAAAAATTAGGTTAGGGATAGTGTTAAGTGTAGGGTTAGCATTAAATTTATTGTTAGGTCTAGGATTAGGGCTAGGGATTTTGTTAGTGTTAGGCTAGCATTAGGGGTAGGGGTAATGTCAGGTATAGGTTTATGGATAGGGATAGTTTTTGGAATAGTTTTATGTGTCTCAGTATAGTATAAGGCTTAGGATGAGGGTTAGGGTCAGGTTTAGAGAGAGGGGTATTATTATGATCAGAGTCAGCGTTATGGTTTGGTTGAGGTTAAGGTTTAGGATTAGGACTCGAGTTAGAATTAGAGTTAAGGTTAGAGTTTTAGTAATAATATATTTAGGGTTAGGGTTCAGGTTAAGTTTATGGTAATGGATATGTTAGGGTTACGGACAGTGCTGGGGTCAGGCTTAGGGTAAGCATTAGGGTTAGGTTTAGGGTTAGGGTAATGAATATGGCTATAGCTAGGGTTAGGGCTAGGCTTATGGTTAGGGATTTGCCTAGGGTTAGGGTAAGGTTTAGGATTACTGCCAGGATTAAAGTTAGGTTTAGTTATAGTGTAAGGGTTAGGGCTAGGTTTAGAGTTAGAGTTAGGGTTAAACGTATGGTTGAGTCTCGAATTAGGGCTAGATTTTTGTTTATGTTAGGGTTCTTGTTAAGAATATGGCTAATGTAAGAACTATGGTTATGATTAGGCGTAGTTTTAGGGTTACATTTAGGACTAAGTCTACTTTTAGTTAGTTTTAGGTTTAGGGTGATGTTTTGAACTGTGGTGAGTGTTAGGGTCAGAGTCAGAGTCAGTGTTCATTTTAGTGTTAGGAATAAGACTCGAATTTAAGGGTATGCTTGGGATAGATGTAGGGTTAGGATTTGGTGTAGGTTAAGGTTACTTCTATGGCTCGGTTTTGTTTTAGGGCTAAGGCTAAAGTTAAGTGTAGTTTTATGATTAGTGTTAGTGTTATTGCTAGTGATAGCATGAGTTTAGGCTTAGGGGTAGATTTAGAGTTATGATTAATTGTAAAGTTAGTGCTATAGCTAGGGTTAGGGCTAAGGTTAGGTCTAGTGTTTGGGTTATGGTAAGGGAGAGGATTTGACCTAGGAATAGGGCTATGGCAAAAGTTAGAGTTAGTCTTAGGGCTAGGGTTAGCGTTAGGGTTAGGGATAAATTAAGGCTAGGAATAGGTCTAGGGTTGGTGTTAGGCTTAGGACTAGGATTAGGGCTATGTTTATTGTTAGATTTAGGGTTAGTTTTTAAGGAAAGGATGCCTGTTTGTTTTCTACCTCCAATTCCATTTACCCATAGGGGTTGAAATGAAGTGAAACCTTAAATTAAAAAGTGTTCGTGAGAGTGAACCATTGAATTGAGAAGACGATAGCTTTGAAGAATACAAAGTCTAGATTAAAAATGACTCCTGCCCAGTATCAAAGAAATTTGAACAAAACCAACTCTCACACTAAAATTATCTCTAACCCTAAACCTAGCCATAACCCTAAACCTAACACTAACCCTAACGTGATTATAGAACCAGTGATCCTAGAATTCCTGCACTTAGGGAGCCTTGTGGGGCAAGCTAAGTGATGAATCCTACACAACATCAAACAAAGCTGACAAAATAATTATGGGAGGTATTTCAGTACATGCAGATTTTCATGTTTTCTCCTAAATAGCTCGTAGATACAGTGCTTTTTTTCCTATGCTTAAGCTTAGGTCTACTTTCCAAAGGAACATACCAGAGTCTGCACAGAAAATGGATTGAGTGTGTGAAGTTTCAAGCAGCTAGCACAAATACTTTTTGATTTTCAGCTCCATTAGCTTACCTGTATAGGTCAAAATGAAGTAAAATCTTAAAATACAAAATGTTCCTGACAGTGAACCTGTGATCGTAGAAGGCCTAAACCTGTGGAACAGAGTAAATCTAGCTAAAAGATAAATCCTGCCAAGTGTCAAAGAATTTTGAATTAAACTAACTAACCCTAACACTAGCTCTAATTCTAGCTCTTCCACTAACCCTAAATGTTTTATGGAACCTTTGATTGTAGAAGTTCCAAACTTGGGCAGCCTAGTTGGGCAAGCTAAGGGATGAAAGCAGTACAGTGTCAAAGAAATCTGACCAAAAAGTTGATGGAGTATATCAGTACATGCATATTTATGTCTTATCTCCTAAAGGACTCTGGTATACAGTTTTTTTTTTCACCTGATTCAGTTTAGGACTATTGTCACAAGAACAAACCAGAGATTTCTCACAGAGAATTGATGGAGTGTGAAGCTTCAAGCAGCTAGCAAAAATGCTGTTTGATTTCCAGCTCAATTTCAATTTACTTAAATAGGAAAAAAAATGAACTAAAACTTTGAAATACAAACTGTTCCTTACAGTGAACCATTGAACCTAGGAGGTCAAACTTGTGGAGGATAGGAGAAAAATGAATCAATCCCAGTATCAAAGAAATTTGAACAAAACTAACTCTAACCCTAATACTAGCTCTAACACTATCCCTAAAACTCACCTTAAAATAAACCCTAACCTGCTTGAAAAACTGTTGATTCTAGAAGTCCCAAACGTGTTGATCCTAGAAATCCCAAATTGGGAAGCCTAGTGGGCTAAGCTATCAGATGAATTCTATGCAATATCAAAGAAATAACACCAAATCATTGAGGTGGTATTTCAGTTCATGCTTATTTCTCTGTTTTCTGCTAAAGGGATCATGGATAAAGTTGTTTTTGTCATCTTCATCTTAGGGCTACTTTCACAAGGAACAAGTCAGAGAGTTCCCACAGAGAACTGATTCAATGTTTGAAGTTTCAAGCAGCTAGCACCAACCCAGTTTAATTTCAGCTTGCATTTTCATTTACCTATATAGGTCAATATGAAGTGAAGCCTAAAAATACAGAGTTCCCCTGATAGTGAACCTTGAAATGAGAAGGTCCAAACTTGGGGAGCATATTAAGGCTAGGTAAAAGATGACTTTTTCCAAGTATCAAAGAAATTCGAACAAACTTAACTCTCACACTAACACTACAAACCCTATCAAAATCCTAAACCTAACACTAACCCTAACCTGAATAGAGAACCATTGATCCAAGAAGTCCCACACTTGAAGAGTTTTGTGAGGCAAGCTAAATGATGAATCCTACACAGTATCAAACAAATCTGACTAAATAATTATGGGAGGAATTTCACTGCATGCACATTCCCTGCTTTCTCCTAAAGGGCTCTCCGATAAAGTTGTTTTTGCATACTTCAACTTAGGCCTACATTCACAAGAGACATATCACAGTGTCTCTACAAAGAATTGAGGATGTGTTTTGCAGTTTCAACAGCTTGCATAAACCCTGTTTGATTTTCAGGTCTATGTCCATTTACCTATATAGGTCAAAATGAAGTAAAATTAAAATACTAACTGTTCCTGACGGCAAACATTTGAACCAAAAGGCCTAAACCTGGGAAACAGAGTAAGGTTAGTTCAAGATGAATCCTGAATTGTATCAAAGAAATGTGAATAAAGTAACTCTAGCCCTAAGACTACCTCTAAAGTGAGCTCTAATCCTGACTGTAAACATTAACATAGCCCTATACCTAACCCTAATTTTAACCCTAATTTTAACTGTATCCATTGCCCAAACCCTAGGTCTAATTATATCTATTACCATAACTTTAACCCTAACCCTAATGCTAAACGTAGCCTTAACCCTAACCTTTACCATAAACCTGCTCTAAACCTAACCCTCACCCTAGACCTCAATCTACCTCAAAACATAACATTTACCCTAAACCTAACCATAACCCTATGTTAGGATAACTAGACTTAGACACAAACCTAACCCTAATCTACCCCAAACTGTAACAATAGACCTGATATTAGCCCTAGCACTATTTCTAGATCTAAACCTACAACAAACCCTAGCCCACATCCTAGCCCTAAACCTAGCCTTAATCATAACCCTAACTCTAACCATAGACCTAACACTAATTCTAACCCTCATTCTAACTCTAAACCTAGCTATAACACCATACATTACCCTATAATTAACTATAACCCTAGCCCTAACACTAGGCCTAAGATGAACACTAACCTTAGCCCTAATCCTAGCCCTAACTTAGCCATATCCCTAAACCTAACCAATACCCTAGGTCTAAGACTAACTCTAACTCTCACCCTAGCCCTAGCCCTAGTTCTTACCCTATGTGTTACTGTAACCATAATACTAGCCCTAAACCTTGCCCTATAGTTAGACCTAGCCCTAATCTTAGATCTAACACTAAATTCAAATCTAACCCTAACCAAAAGCCTAAGCCTAACAGTAACACAAGCCTTAAACCCTAATGTTAATTTCATATCTAGCTCTACCCTTAAAACTAGAACTAAGACAAAACTGAGCAACAGCTCTAACCCTATATCTTATACCAAACCCTTACAATACACCTAGACATAAACCTAGCTCTAATTAGAATTCTAACTCTAACCATAAAACTTACACTGACCCTGACTCATATACTAACACTGACCCTAGCTCTAAAAACCACCTGAAACTTAAACCAAACCCTAACAGTAACCCTAGACCTAATTCAAGTCATAACTCTAACCTTAAAGCTAACCCTGACCCTTACTGGTATCCTAAGAGTCACCCTACCTGTAAACACATCCCTCAACCTACACCAAACACTAAAAGTAACCCTAGACCTTATTTGACTTCTAACCCTAACCCTGCAACTAACCCTGATGCTGACTCATATGCTAGCAATAATCCTAGATTTAAATATTAACCTAACCTTAAACATCAACCTAACACTAGATCTACCCGTAACCCGAACCTTAAAACTAACCCTAAATGTAACCCTAGTTGTTACATTAGCCAATGCCTAAATCTAGCCCTAACTCTAACACAAAAACTAGCCCTAAAATGAGCTCTAAAGCTATATTTAACCCTAACCCTAACCCTAACTCTAGAATTAACCTTAGCTCTAATGCTATCCCTTAACCAAAAAAAAACCCTAAACCTAATGGTAACCCGAGACATAACTCTAATTTTTAGGCTAACCAAAACCCTAACCCTATTAATAGTCTTAACCCTAGGCCTCATTCTCTCTCTAACCCTATCCCAAACCCTAACACTAACCCTGACCCTTATTTTGACGCTAACACTAACCCTGGGTCTAAAACTGACCCTAATCCTAGACCAAACCCTAACACTAGACATAGACCTAAACCAAATCCTAAGTCTAGCCTTAACTCTAGCCCTAGACCTAAACATAAACCTAGCCCTAGCCCTAACAATAATCCTTAACCTATCTCAAACACTAACCCTACCCCTAGACCAAAACCTAATCCTAATTCTGGCTGTAACCCTAAATCTAACTCTAACCCAAACACTGACTCTGCCTTTAGAGTAAACCTCTCTCTAAATCTGACCCTACCCAAAATCTAAATCTAACAGAAGACCTAGCCATAACCCTGACCTACAACTAGCCCTCAACATAATCCTAGCTCTTACATTACCCATAGCCCTAACCCTAGGCTTAAACCTAACACAAAACCTAGGGCTAATTCTAGTTCTAAATAAAGCCTTAAGCATAACCCTAACTCTAATCCCAACCCTAACCCTAACTAAAACCTCGAGTTAGTCCTAATCCTAGCTCAAAGGCTAAACATTACTCTAAACATAAACCTACACCTATCCCTCAAACTAATCCTAACTCTAACCTTAATCCTAACCTTAACCCTAGCCCTAAAACAAGATCTAAACCTACCCACTACTCTAAACCTAAACCTAACCTTATTGATAATACTAAGCTTAATTATAAACCTAAACCTAACTGGAAAACTAGCCCTAGACCTAACCTTAAACATCACACTTGTCACACACCTAACTCTAGCCCAAACTCTAACCCTTAATATAAACCTAAACATAACTATAGCCCTAACTCTAAGCCTAAAAGCCAATCTAACATTACACATAGCCCTAAATCTACATATAATCATATACATTACCCTAACCCTATCTCTAATGATGTACCCAGCCCTAATCCTAACCCTAACCCTCTGAATACAATAATCTTATCCCCAGAAGTATCCCTAAACCTAACCCTCATCTAGCCCTAAATCTAGCTCAAAACCTAACCCTTATGCTAAACATAAATCTAAGCCAACCCCTAGTTTTAACCTTATCCCTAACCCTAATGCAAGACCTATTCTTAATCATAAACCTAGCCCTAAACTTAACTCTAATCGTATCCATTATACTAACCATAACCCTTAACCTAATGTGAACCCTGGGCCTAACCTTAACCCTATCGCTAACCCTAACCCTATCAATTACCCTAAACCAATATAAACTCTAAACAAAACCATATCATTACCCTAACCCACACCCTAATGATAATTCTAGCCCTAACCCTAAACCCTAACCTCAACCAAACTCTAACAGTAACTCTGACCCTAATAAATCTCCAAGCTATTAAGTTGACTTTTACACTAAAATTTTACACTAGACCTAGCCATAACACTAACTCCAAAATTATCCTCAACTTTAAGCTTAGACCTGACATTAGCCATAGACCTTATCCTAGACCTAAACCTAGCCTTAATCCTAACTCAAAACCTAACTTTAAGCCTAACCCCAAAACTAAACCTAGCCCTAGTCTTAGCCTAATTTTACTCTTATTCCTAACCCTAGCCATAACCCTAGCCCTATGACTAACTCTAACTCTCACTCTAGCCTGATTCCTAGTTCTAACGCTATCCCTTACCAGAATCTTAATCCTAGCTCTTACCCTAACACTATCTCTATCATTAGCTCTAGCCCTAACCTATATCTAATTTTAACTCTAAATCAAACCCTAACCCTATGCCTAACCTATCCCTAACCCTAACTCTAAATTTAACTTTAACCCTAGACCAAAAACAACACTGAGCCATAGCCCTAATCCTAACCCTTAACCTAAACCTAAACCAAACCTTAACCCTAGCCCTAACCTTAGCTCTAGAACTAACACTAACCCTGACTCTGATCATAATACTAATCCTAGTCAAAACCTCACTCTAACCCTAACCCTAAACCTAACACTAGACCTACCACTAATCCTAACCCTAAATTTAACCCTAATTCTAACCCTGGTTCATACATTAGCCTTACCCCTAACCCTAGCAGTAGGTTAACCAAAAACTGAGCCCTAATCCAAGTCCTAACCCTAGTTTTAACCCTAATCCTAATCCTAAGCCTAGTCCCAATCAAAACCATAACCCTAGGCCTAACCCTATCTATTGCCATAACCATAACCCTAGGCCTAAACCTAACACTATCCCTAATCCTCAACCAAACCCAAACCACAAACTTCATGCTATCATTACACTAACACTAACCATAATGCTAATTCGAGTTCTTACTTTAAACCTTAACCTGTCCCAAATTTCTAACCCAGAACTTGACCCTAATAATACCTCTAGCTCTAAACCCGACCCTAACCCTGAACCTAACCCTTACATTATATGTAGCCATAAACCTAACCCTACAACTATGTTTAACCATAATGCTAGATCTGATTTATCCCTAGCCCTAATCGTAGCCCTAACCATAAAATAAACTTTAGCCCTCATCCTAGCCCCAAACCTATCATTAAACATAACCCTAACCCTAACCATAACCCTAACCCTAATTCTAACACTTACCCTATCACTAAACCTAGCTATAATGCCATTCATTACCGTAAACCAAACCCTAACCCTAACCCTAATGCTAGGCCTAAGGTGAAAACTAAACCCTAGTCCTAATCCTAACCCTAATTTAACACTATCCCTAACTCTAATTCTAACCCTAGCCCTAAGAGTAACTCTAATTCTCACATCAGCCCTATCACTACTTCTAATCTTATCCATTACTGTAATTCTAACCCTAGCCCTAAACTTAGCCCTAAACCTAGCCATAACCATTGCCTAATTCTTATTTCTAGTCCTAACCCAAGATCTAACTCTAACTCTAAATCTAACCCTAACCCTAAGCCTGAGCCCAACATTAACACTAGCCCTATCCTTAATGCTAATCATAAATCTAGCCCTAACCTAATCTTTGCAGTAAAACAAAACCGAGCAATAGCCCTAACTCTAAACCTTGACTTAAACCAAAATTAAAACTTCCCCTAGACCTAAACCTAGACCTACTTCGAGTCTTAATCTTAACCATAATACTAACCCTAACTCTGACTCATATCCTAACACTTAATGTAGCTGAAAACACAACCCTAACCTTAAACTAAACCCTTACAGAAACCCTAGACTTAATTTGAATCCTAACCCTAACCCTAAAACTAACCTGACCCTGACTATTAACCTAAAACTAACACTAGCTCTAAATCTTACCCTAACCTTAAACCTAATTTTAACACTAGATGTTTAACCCATAACCATAACCATAAAACTAACCGTAGAAACTCTTGTTTTTACATTAGCGATTGCTATAACCCTAGCCAAAACCCTAACACAAAACTAGCTTTAATCCAAGCCCTAAACCTAGCTTTAACCCTAAACCTATCCCTTACCCATGCCAAACCCCAAACCTAATGCTAATTTTAATACTAACCCTAACCCTTAATCTCACCCAAACCCTAACCCTATTACTAGTTCTAACCTGAGCACACCCTATTACTAGTCCTAACCCTAGCACTCATTCTTGCTCTTACCATAACCCAAACCCTAACCCTAACCCTGACCGTTATTCTCACCCTAATACTAATCATAGATCTAAACCTGAACCTAACCCTAAATCAAATTCAAACACTATCCCTCCTGGTAACCTCATACCTAAACCTAACCATAACACTAGCCCTTGATCTAAACCTAACTCTAATCTATCCATAACTCTAGCCCTAAACCTAAAGAAAAACCTAGCTCTTGCCCAAACAATAAGCCTTAGCCTAAAGCCAAACACAAACCCATCCCCTAGACTTAACCCTAGTCCTAATTCTGGCATTGACATTAACTATAACACTAAAGTGAAAAAAATGATGCTGACACTAACACTAACTCTAGCTCTAAACATCACCCTAACCCTAAACCTCACTCTAAAACTATACTTAGCTCTAACATTAACCCTAAACTAGCCCTAATCATAACAAAGTTCTTACATTTGCCATAGCCCTAACCTAATGAAAAACCTAGACCTAACCCAAACCCTCCCCTAGCTTTAACCCTAAAGCTAACCATAACCCTAACCTTAGCCCTAACCCTAAACCTAAGCCTAACCCTAGACCTAATCCTAATCATAATACTAGCCCTATCACTAGCTCTAACTCTATCCATTACCCTAATTAAACCCTAACACTTCTGCTAACCCTAGGCTGAACCCTAATCCTATACCTAACCCTAACCGTATCCATTACCCTACACCTTACCTGAACTTTAAACCTAAAACTATGATTAACCTATCCCTAACCATAATGATAACTCGAGCCTTAAACCTAAACCTTAATTTAATAAAAAACCTAAACCTGACCCTGACCCGAATAATACCCAGAGCTCTAAACCTGACCCTAACAAAAAACATAACCCTTACAATAGACCTAGCTAAAATCTAACAATAAAAATCTCTCTAAATGTAACCCTAGAACTGACATTAGCCCTAGCTCTAATCCTAGTCCTAATCCTAACATAAACCTTAGTCCACATCCTAGCCATAAACCTCACCTAATCATAAACTTAACCTTAACCATAACTCTAATTCTAATCCTCCCACTAGTCCTAAAAGTAGCTATAATCCCATCCCTTAACCTAAACCTAACACTAACCCAAACCCAAACACTAACCCTAGCCCTAAACTTAGGCCTAATCCTAACACTAACCCTAGTTCTAATCATATCTCTAAATTAGCCCTATCCCTAACCCAACCCTTACCCTAGCCCTAAGACTAACTCAAACTCTTGCTCTAGCCTTATTCCTAGTTCTGAAACTATCCATTAACATCACCCTAAACCTAATCCTAAACTTAGCCTTAATTCTAGCCCTATACTTATCCCTAGCTCAAAGCCTAGATCTAAACCTAACTCTAAATCTAACTCTGCACCTAAGCCTAAACCTCACACTAACACTAGCACTAATCCTAACACTAATCCTAAAAGTAGTCCTAACTCTACCCCTAGCCCTAAAACAAAACCGAATCCTAATCCTAACTCTAACACTTAGCCTAAACCAAACACTAAAACTACACCTAATTATATCCCTAGTTCTAGTCCTAACCCTAACCTGAAAACTAATCCGGACTCTGTCTGTGACCCTAACATTAAACCTAGCTGTAAACATCAACATAACCGTAAACTTAACCCTAACACTAGACGTAGCCCTAACCCTGACTCTATCACTAGCTCTAATCATAACACTACTTTGTACATTAGCCATAGCCTTAACCGAACAACTAAAGTAACCCTAAACATGGCCTTAATCCAAGGTTTATTTTATACTTATTTTTTTAGTTTTTGATGGACACAACATCATTATTTTATTGGTATGTGGTGCTGAGGATCAAACCCAGTGCCCCGTGCTTTCCAGGTGAGCACGCTACTTTTTGAGCCACATCCCCAGCCCTTAAACCTAGCTTTAACACTTAATGTAAACCTAAGCCTAACCCCAACAAAAGCCCTAATCCTACACATAACCCTGCCCCTAATCTTAGGTATAACCCTATCCATTACCCTATAGATAAACCAACCCTTATGCTAACTCTAGGCCTAACCCTAACCCTATCCATTACACTATATCACATGTAAACCCTAAACCTAATCCTTTAATTACCTTAACCCTAAACCTAAACCCAAACATAGTCCAAACCCTCACCTTCATCCGGACCCTAATGATAACCCTAGCTCTATAACTGACCCTTATTATAAACCTAACCCCTACACGGGACCAAGCCATAAACCTAACACTAAATCTATCCCTAACTGTAACCCTAGACCTGACATTAGCCCTAGCCCTAATACTAGCCCTCACCCTAACACAAATATTGGCCACGTTCCTAGCCCTAAACCTAGCTTTAATCATGATCCTAAACCTAACCCTAGAACTAACCCTAATACTAACCCTTGCCCTAGCCTTAAACCTAGCTATAACCCAATACCTTACGCTAAACATAACCATAACTCTAACCCTAACCAAAGGCCTAAACCTAACATTAGCACTAGCCCTAACTAGGCCTATCCCTAACCCTAACCCTAGCCCTGAGACTAACTCTAAATCTCATACTATCCCTATCACTAGTTCTACCCTATCCCTTACCATAACTCTAAACCTATCCCAAACCCTAGTCTTAACCTTTGCCATATTATTAGCTCTAGCCCTAACCATAGATAAAAACCTAACTCTAAATCTAACCCTATACCAAAGCCTAAGCCTAACAGTTATAAATACATTTATATTTAGACTCTGTGTCTACAGATGTTGGCATCAATTATTATTTAGAATATAGTCATTACTTCAATAAAAGACATACCATTTCTGGTGGTGTATAGAGAACTGAGGGTCAGGGGTAGGATGCTATGTTAAGGGGTAAAAGAATTAGGGTATGTGATTGATGTAACTTAGCAACTTTGGAGGAGAACTCTAATGAATAGACCGGGGTAATTTATGGAAGAAAGTATAAATTCAAACTTCTTATCTGTATTCATAAAATTACCCTATGTATAAATATAAGTTAGGAGCCTGAAAGTGGGATAGAGGGAGAAAGAAAAAAGAAGAAAAAATAACAAGGAAAGAAAGAAAAAGAGGGAGAAAGAAAATAAGAGTAAATAAAGGAAGTTAGGTGGGCCTATGCAATTCTTATATATTATACTATTCTAGTGTTTCAGTTTTTAAAGTCCAATTTCATGGAAAGTTCTTGGTTTTACATATGTTGATGTTGTGAGGACTACAGGAAAAAGGGTAGAGGAGAGTGGATAGAGCAAGAAAAGAAAAGTAAGAAAGAAAAACCGTTTCTCAGAACTCTGTTTTCTTGCAGAAGGTAGAGTTGTCTATTCCTAGCTTGAGTCTCTGTGCTTAGGGTGGTGGAAGTAGCCAGGGTGAGAGGGCTTGAGCTTCTACCTAGAGCTTCCATACTCTTAGTCTCTGAATTGGAAACCAGGTGCCTATACATTTGCTGTTCTGCATTGATAGTTACACCCCCAAAATCTTGTGAGAAAAATCTTGAGTTATCACAGCTGGAGGTAGGGGAGTTGGAAACCCGGTACCTCATAAGCTGCAGAAGCGAGCTGGTAGCCACACCCAGCAATAGATGGTGAGTAAGGTTTTTCAAGATGGATTCCATCTATTACCCATGTATGGTTTTTGGTGAGGTGGGTGGTACTGGAGTGACCTTGTGCTGGGTCCAGGGCTCAGTATGATGACCCATAAGCAAAGCCTCTGTTTTCTGTGCTGCCTTTCGTCTGCAGAGAGAGTACTTGTGTGGCTAGACTGCTAAATGAGCGCAGAGAAACTGTGCAGCAGAGCCTTCCATCTGTGCTAAGAGCACCCATGCGGCCCTTTTTTTTTTTTTTCAAATTTCTATGATACTGGGCAGGATTCATCTTTTACTTAGCCTTACTATGCTCCACAGTTTTGGGCCTTCTCAGTTCAATGATTTTCTGTCAGGAACAGTTTGTATTTTAAGGTTTCCCTTCATCATGGCTTATTGATGTGAATGAAAATTGAGCTGGAAATCAAACAGGATTGGCAGGACGTGCTTGAAACTTCATACAATCAGTTCTCAGTGGACATTCTCTGGTTTCTTTCTTTTGAAGGGAGGCCAAAGATGAAGCATTCAAAAGCAACTATATGTGAGAGCCCTTAAGGAGGAAACAGACAAACATATGTACTGAAATAAGTCTCTTAAAAATTTGATCAGATTTTTTTGATACAGCACAGTATTCATCTTTTAGACTGATAGACTAAACTTCCCCAGGTTGGCACTTCTAGGATCAATGGTTCTCTAAACAGGGTTTGTGTTATGGTTAGGGTTAGGGCTAGCATTAGAGCAAATGTTAGGATTAGAGTTTATTTTGTTCAAATTTCTTTGACACTGGGAATATTTATCTTTTACCTAGCCTTACTATGTGCAGCACTTTGGGGCCTTCTTGGTTCAATGGTTTGCTCTTGGAAATAGTTTGTTTTTAATGTCTTACTTTATTTTGACCTATATGGGTTAATGCAAATGGAGCTGGAAATCAGAGTGTTGGTGTTAGCTGGTTGAAACTTCACATACTCAATCAGTTGTCTGTGGGCACTTTCTGGTTCTTCCTTATCAAAGTAGCCATAAGCTGAAGAATTCAAAACAACTTTATCCAAGAGCACTTTAGGAGAAAACAGGGCAATATGCATGTACTGAAATACCTCCCCCAATTATTTGGTCAGATTCCTTTCATACTGTACAGGATTTATCTGTAAGCTTGCTCTACTAGTCTACCCAAGTTTAAAACTTTTATGATCAAAGTTTCTCTTAACAGGTTAGTCTTAGGGTTAGGTTAGTGTTAGGGCAATTGTTAAAACTAGTGTTAGGTTTAAAGTTAGTTTTTTTTTTTCAAATTTTTGGATACTGAGCAAGATTTATCTTTTTCCTATTCTTAGTATGCTCTCTATGTTTGGGCCTCCTAGGTAAAAGGGTTTGCTCTCAGGAGCAGTTTTAATTTTTATGTTTCACCTCATTTTGCCCTAGAGGGGTGAATGGAAATGGAGATGGAACTCAAACAGGGTTTGTGATAGCTGCTTGAAACTTCACACATTCAATCAGTTCTCAGTGCACATTCTCTCATTTGTTTCTTCTGGTAGTAGCCCAAAGCTGAATTAGAAAGAAACAGCTTTATCTATAAGCACTTTAGAAGCAAGCTACATTTTTTTGCAGGGATTAATTTGATATTGTACAGGATTCAACTTTTTCCTAGTTTTAGTAGGATCCCCAAGTTTGTGTTTTCAAGGTTTGCCAGTTCACTGTCAGGAACAGTTAGAATTTTTAGGGTTCACTTTATTATGGCCTATAAATGTAAATGAAAATGGAGCTGAAAATCAAACAGAGTTAACATTATATGCTTGAAACTTCACAAGCTCAATTAGCTCTCTGTAGGCACTCTCTGGTTGTTCATATTGAATGTACCTTAAACTGAAGCATGAAAAAATAATTTATCCAAGAGCATATTAGGAGAAAACATGGAAATATGCATGCACTGAAATATTTTCCCCAATTATTTGGTCATATTTCTGTGATACTGCACAGGATTTATCTGTTAGCTTATGCCACTGGGCTCCTTTATTTGGGGACTACTATCTATGTTAAATGGTTCACTAAAAAGGTTAGGTTAATTTTAGTATTAGTTTAGGGCTAGGGTTACAGCTAGTGTTTTGTTAGATTTAGTTTTGTTAAATTTTTTTTGATACTGGGCAGGATTCAACTTTTACCTAACCTTACTATATTCTCTAGGTTTGGGCCTCTTGGGTCAAGGGTTTGCTTTCCTGAACAGTTTGTATTTTAAGTTTTCATTTCATTTTGACCTATGCATGTACATGGAAATGTAGCTACAAATCCAGCAGGTTCATGCTAGCTACTTCAAACCTCACACACTCAATCAATATTCTATGGGCATTCTGTGGATTATTGCTTGTAAAAGTAGCCCTAAACTGAAGCATGCAAAGCAACTTTATGTGAGAGTACTTTAGGAAAAAAACAAGAAAATATGAATGTACTGAACTACCTCCACAATTATTTGGTCAGATTTCTTTGATATTGTGAAACATTCATCTGTTAGCCTACTAAACTTGGCTCCCCAAGTGTGGGACTTCTGGGATCAAAGGGACTCTAGACAGATTAAGGTTTAGTGTTAGGGTTAGTGTTAGGACTAGGATTAGACCTAGTGTTAAAGTAAGAGTTAGTTTTGTTTTCAAAGTTCTATGATTCTGTTCAGGATTCATCTTTTTGCTATTTTGACTATACTCAAAATATTTGGGCCTTCTACATAAAAGGTTTGCTTTCGGGAACAGTTTCGATTTATATGTATCTCTTCTTTTTGCCCTATAGGGGTAAATGGAAATGAAGGTCAAAATCAAACAGTGTTTGGGCTAGCTGATTGAAGCTTCACAAACTCCATTAATTTTCAGTGAGCATAATTTGATGTTTGCCATGGAAGTTGCCCTAAGATGAAGTAGAAAGTAACAGCTTTATCTTTGAGTGCTTTAGAAGCAAGCAGAATATCCATTTACTGAAAGAGCTTCAAATTTTTTTGGTTAGAGTAATTTGATACTGTACAGGATTCATACTTGACCTAACCTTTGTAGGGTAGCCATGATTGGGCCTTCAAGTTTCAATGGTTCAGTTTCAGAAACAGTTTGAATTATTAGGTTTCACTTTATTATGGCATATAGATGTAAATGGCAATGGAGCTAGAAATCAAAAAGTGTTGGTGCTAGCTGAATGAAACTTCACACACATAATCAGCTCTCTGTGGGCACTCTTTGATTTTTCTTTGTGAAAGTACCTTAAGCTGAAATATACAAAACTATTTATCCATGAGCACTTTAGGAAAAAAAACAGGGAAATATGAATGTACTGAAATAACTCCACCAATTTTTAATCAAATTTCTTTTATACTACAAAAGATTCATCTGTTAAGTTGTGCTGCTAGGCTCCCCAAGTTTGGGACTTCTATGATTATAGGTACTCTAAGCATGTTAGAAATAGTTAAGAGTTGAATTACATCTAGTGTTAGAGTGAGTTTTGTTCAAATTCACTTGATACTTGGCATAATTCATCTTTTACCTATCCTTACTATTTTCCCCAGGTTTGGGCCTTATCTCTTCAATGATTTTCTCTAAGGAACAGTTTGTATTTTAAGGTTTCCTTCATTTTGACCTGTAAGGGTAAATTGAAATGGAACTTGAAATCAAACAATGTTGGTGCTTGATGCTTGAAACTACACACACTCAATAAGTTCTATGTGGGCACTCTCTGGTTTCTTCCTTGTGAAAGTTTCCCAAAGCTGAAGCATGCAAAAACATCTTTATTTAAACTACTGTAGGAGACAATAGGGAAATATACATGTACTTAACTACCTTCCCAAATTATTTGGTCAGATTTCTTTGATACTGCACAAGATTCATCTGTTAGCTTGCCCCACTAGCCTCCCTTAATTTGGGACTTCTATGATCAAAGGTTCTCTAAAGAGATTAGGGTTTGGTTTATGGTAAGGGT
This sequence comes from Ictidomys tridecemlineatus, assembly GCF_052094955.1. Classification (NCBI taxonomy): domain Eukaryota; kingdom Metazoa; phylum Chordata; class Mammalia; order Rodentia; family Sciuridae; genus Ictidomys; species Ictidomys tridecemlineatus. Next base: position 130,701,300 of record NC_135484.1, read on the forward strand.
AAGGGCTAGTTTTAAACCTAGTGTTAAGGTTAGAGTCAGTTTTATTCATGTATCTTTGATACTGGGCAGGATTCATCTTTTACCTAGCCTCATAATGCTCCCTGGTTTGGGCCTTCTCAATTCAATGGTTTGCTGTCAGGAACAATTTGTGTTTTAAGATTTCACTTTATTTTGAAGTATTTTGTTGAAGAGAGATAGAGCATGAAATCAAACAGGTTGGTGCTAGCTGCTTGAAACTGAACACACTCAATTAGTTCTCTGTGGGCACTCTCAGATTTGTTCTTGTGAATGTTGCCCTCAGCTGAAGCATGCAAAGCAACTTTATCCCAGAGCACTTTTTGAGAAATCAAGGAATTATGCATATCCTGAAACACTTCCCTCAATTATTTGCTCAGATTTCTTTGATACTGTGCAGGATTCATCTCTTAGCTTGCACCACTAGGCTCCCTTAGTTTGGGACTTCTATGATCAAAGGCTCTAAACAGGCTATGGTGAGCTGTAGGGTTAGGGATAAAGATAGATCTATTGTTAGGTTTACAGTAGTTTTGTTCAAATTTATTTGACACTAGGCAGGATTCATCTTTTAACTAGCCTTACTATGTTCCCCAGGTTTTAGCCGTCTAAGTTCACTGGTTTGCTGTCAGTATTTCAGTTTTTATTTTAAGGTTTCACTTCATTTTGACCTATATGTGTAAATATAAATGGAGCTGGAAATCAAACTGGATTTTTGCTAGCTGCTTGAAACTTCACACACTTAATCAGTTGTCTGTGAGGAAGCTCTGGGTTTTATCCTTGGGAAAGTGTCCCAAAGATGAAGCATGCTAAAACAACATTATGTGAGAGCATCTGAGGGGACAACAGCAAAAATATGCATGTACTAAACTACCTCCCGCAATCATTTGGTCAGATTTCTTTGATACTGGGCAGGATTCATCGCTTAGCTTGTCCCACTCTTCAACTTTGAGACTTCTATTATCAAAGGTTCTCTAAAAAGTTTAGGCTTAGGCTTATAGTTAGGTTTAGAGTTAGTGTTAGAGTTTGTCTTGTTCAAATTTCTTTGATACTGGTTAGGATACATTTTTACCTTGCCTTACTATGTTCCCCAGGTTTTGGCCTTCTCAGTTCAATTCTTTGCTGACAGGAACAATTTGTATTTACGGATTCACTTCATTTTTGACCTACATTGGTAAATGAACATGGAGCTGAAAATCTAACAAGGTTGGTACTAACTGCTTGAAACTTCACATATGCAATCAGTTCTCTGTGGGAACTCTCTGGTTTGTGCCATGTAAAATTAGTAATAAGCTGAAGCATGCAATACAAATTTATCTGAGAACACTTCAAGAAAAAATAGGGAAATATGTATGTAATGAAATAGCTCCCCCTACTATTTTGTCAGATTTCTTTGAAACTGCCCATGATTCATCTGTAAACTTTCCCCACTGACTCTCCAATTTCAAAACTTGTGTGATCAAAGGTTCTCTAAACAGATAAGGTTTAGGATTAGATGTAGTGTTAGGAGTAGGTTTAGATCTAGTGTTTGGGTTAGATTTAATTTTTTTTTTAATTACTATGATACTGGGCAGGATTCAACTTTTTCCTATTTTGACTATACTCCAAATGTTTGGGCCTCCTATGTAAAAGGGTTTTCTCTCAGGAACAGATTCAATTTACATGTTTCTCTTTTTTTAACCCTATACGGGTGAATAGAAATGAAGCTGGAAATCAAACAGGGTTTGTGCTAGCTGCTTGAAAGTTGACACACTCAATCAGTTCTCAGTGAGCATTCTCCCGTTTGTTTCCTGTGAAGTATCCCTAAGCTGAAGTAGAAAGAAACAGCTTTATCTCTGAGTGCTTTAGGAGCAAGCAAAATACACATGTAATGAAAGAGCTTTGAATTTTTTTGGTCAGATTACTTTGATACTGTACATGATTCATCTTTGACCAACCTTAGTAGGCTCCCCAAGTTTGAGCCTTCAATGTTCAATGGTTCAGTGTCAGAAACAGTTTGAAATTTTAGTTTTCACTACATTATGGGTTGAGGTTAAAGTTTAGGGTTAGGCCTTGAATTAGTGTTAGATTTAGGCTTATGGTCAGGGTAATGGATAGGTTTAGGTTTAGGATTCAGTTAAGGATTAGGGTAATGAATAAATTAAGTTTAGCAAAAGGATTAAGGTAAGCACTTGGTTAAGATTATATTTATTTTAATTGATAGATTTAAAGTGATGGTTAGGGCTAAGTTAGGGTTTGTATTAAGTATAGGATTAGAGTTAGGTTTAAGAATAGAGCTAGGGTTTGGTTTATGGTAAGTGTTAGGTTTAGGGCTAGCATTATGGTTACGATAGGTTATGGGTTACTGTTTGAGCAAGGGTTAGGGCTTTCATGAGGGTTAGGTTTACGTTTAGGTCTAGGGATATGTTTAAGTTTAGGGTTTGGTTTAGGGTTCAGGTTATGGCTAGAGTTTTCATTACAGTTAGGTTAGGTTTTGGGTAATAGATAATGTTACATTTAGGGTTAGGGTTAGGGTATGAATAAGGGTTAGACTTAGGATTAGGTTTAGTGTAAGGCTTAATGTTTCTGCTAGGGTCAGGGCTATTTTGAGATTTAGGTTTGTTTAGGTCTTGGGATACGTTTATGGTTAGGGTTAGGTTTAGCATTAGGGATAGGGTTATAATTAGGGTTAGGGTTAAGTTTAGGGTAATTCAGAGGGATATAACTAAAATTAGAGCTAGGATTAAGTTTAGGATAAGAGCTAGGGTTAGGTAATGTTTTAGGATAGGGCTAGAGTAACGTTTAGGGTAAGGGTTTGGCTTTGAGCTAGGGTTACGTCTAAGAAAAGGGTTAGTATCAAGGTTAGTGTTAGGGCTAGGGTTAGGGTTAGTGTTATGCTTAGGGATAAGTATAAGCCTAGAATTATGAATAGGTTTTGTGTTAGGATTAGGACGATGGTTAGGGTTAGGCCTACTGTTAGGGTAAGATTAGGGTTTAAATAGGATTAGGGCTAGGTTATATTCAGAGCTAGTATTAGGGTTAGTGTTATGGCTAGGTCTAGGGTTAGGATTAGGTTTTGGGTTAGGGTCAGGATTAGAGATAGGTTAATGTTACTATCAGGGTCAGTGTTCTGGATAGAATTATTGTTAGGGTTAGAGCCAGAATTAGGACTAGTGTTAGGTCTAGGGGTAGGGTAAGTATTTTGTTTAGGTTAAGGTTTATTGTTAGGACTAGAGCTAGGATTTTGTTTATGTCTAGGGATACAATTATAGCTATATTTAAAATTAGTTTTTGGTCTAGATACAGTGTTAGTGTTAGGTGTAGATATAGGGTTACCTGTAGGGCTGGTGTTAGGTTTTGGTTTAGGGTTAGGTTCAGGTTTAAACCTAGGGTTACTGTTCGGATCAGAATAAGGGTCAGATTTAGGGTTAGAACTAGAATTAGGGCTAGTGTTAGGACTAGTAATACTGTTAGTGTTTCAGTTAGGCTAAGGATTACTGTTAGGACTATCTTTAGCATTTGGTTAATGTTTGGCTTAGGCTAAGAGATATGGTTAGAGCTAGGGTTAGGGATAGGGTTAGATTGAGGGTTAGGGCTAGTGTAAGGGTTAAGATTAGGGTTTAAGCTTGGTTTAGGACTGGAATGAGGGGTAGGATTTCTGTTAGGGTTAGGGCTAGGTACATGACAATGACTAATGTACGAACAAGGGTTATGATTAGGGCTAGTTTTAGTGTTAGGGTTGAGGGTAGGTCTAGTCATAGCACTAATTTAAGGTTAGAGTGATGTTTAGAGCTAGGATTAGTGTTAGGATCACTTTTAGGATCAGGGTTATTTTTAGTGTTAGGTTTAGGGCTAGGTGTATGTTTATGGTTTGATTTAGGTAAAGGGTTAGTGTTATGGATATGGTTTGGTTTAATTTTATGGCTAGGGCTAGGGGTAAGGAAAGTTTTAGATTAGCTTTATCATTAGGGCTCTTCTTAGAGTTTGGATTAGGATTATGGTTATGATTAAATTTAGAGTTAGGTTTAAATTTAGAGTTAGGTTTAGATCCAGGGTTGGGCTAGGAATAAGGATAGAACTAGGGATAGGGCCAGGGCACGAGTTAGAGTTAGTCTTATGGCTAGGTTTAGGTTTAGGATAGTACTAAATTAGGGTTAGTGCTAGGCTTAGTGTTTAGGTTAGGGCTAGGGTTAAGGCAAGGCTTATGGTTAGGTTTAAAATTATGGTTAGATTTAGGGTTATGATTAGATTTAGGGTAAAGGATGAGGTTATAGCTAGGTTTAGGTCTAGGGCAAGGGTTAGAATTAGGGTTAAACCTTGGGTTATGGTTCGGGTTAGGATTAAGGTTCGGGCTAATTTCAGATACAGCTACACTGTTAAAGATAATTTTAGGGTTAGGTTAGATGTAGTGTAAGGGTTAGGTTTAAGGTTAGGGTCAGGATTAGAGCTAAGGGTATTGTTTTGTTCAGGGTTGTGATTAGTGTTTGAGAGAGGTTAAGGTTTAAATTTAGGGCTCAGATTAGCATAGGTTTAGGATTAGTTTAATGATATAGTTAGGTTTCAGTTTCACGATATATTTAAGGTAATGGATAGGGTAAGGATTAAAAATATGTTAAGGTTTAGGCATAGGGTTAGCATTAGGGTTAGGATTATGGTTAGGGTAATGGATAAGGTTAGAGCTAGGTTTAGAGCTAAGGTTATGGTTATTATTAGTGCTAGGTTTATGGTTATAGTTAGGATTAGGATTAAAGCTCAGTTTAGAGCTCAGATTAGGCTAGGTTTTGGGTTAACTTAGGACTATGGTTAGGGTTATGCCTAATGTAAGTACTAGAGTTTCAATTAGGGCTAGTTTTAGGGTTAGGTTAGGTCTAGGTCTAGTGTTATATTTAGGATTATATTTAGTATGATGTTTAAAGCTAGGGTCAGTGTTAGAGTTAGAATCAGGGTTATGGTTAGTTTTAGAGTTTTGCTTAAAATTTGAATTAGGGTTAGGGTTAGGGTTAGGGCTAGGTGTAGGGTAAGGTTTAGGGTAAGGGTTAGGGTTAGGGCTATGGCTCAGTTTTGTATTAGGGCTAGGGCTAGAGTTAGGGCTAGTTATAGGAGTAGCGTTAGGTTTAGGGTTAGGGCTAGTATTAGGTATAGGCTTACGCTTTGCATTTTAGAATTAGATTTAGAGTTAAGTTTAGATCTAGGGTTAGAGCTTGGGCTAAGGAAATGGCTAGTGTTAGGCCTAGGGTTAGAGCTAGGTTTAGGTTTCCAGTAAGGGATAGGGTTAGAACAAGTTTTAGGGCTAGGGTGAGAGTTAGACTTAGTTTTAGGGCTAGGGTTAGGATTAGGGTTAGGGTTAGGGATAGGGCTAAGGTAGGTCTAAGATTAGGGATAGGGTTGGTTTCAAGTTAGGCCTAGGTTTAAGATTAGGGTTATGATTAAGGCTATGTTTAGGGCTAATATGGGCTAGGGTTTGTGTTCAAGTTAGGGCTAGGAGTATATCTAGGGCTAATTTCAGGTCTAGGGTTATGGTAATAGATTGTTTTAGGATTAGGTTTTGGCTAGGTCTAATGTAAGAATTAGGTTTAGGGTAAGGGTTAGGTTAGAGCTAGGGGAATATTAGGGTAAGGGTCATGATTAGAGTTTCTTTTAGTTTAGGCATAGGGCTCAAATTAGCATTAGGGTTATTGCTAGGGTAATGATAGGGTTAGATTTATGGTTCAGGTTAGGTTTACGGTAATGGATAGGGTTGGGGTTAGTGATAGGTTTAGGTTTAGGCCTACGTTTAGCATTAGGGAAAGGGTTATGTTTAGGGTAATGGATACAGTTAGAGTTAAATTTAGGGCTAGAATTATGGTAAGGAATAGGTCTTGAGATAGGGTTAGGCCTAGAGTTAGCATTAGGGTATGAGTTATCATTATGGTAATGGATACACTTAGATCTAAGGTTATAGCTAGACTTATGGTTAGAATTAGATCTTGAGTTAGTGTTAGGGTATGGGTTAGAAATAGGGTTAGGGTTAGTATTATATTTAGTGTAAGAGTTAGGTTCTAAGCTATGATTAGGGTTACAGCAAGCGTTAGGTTCTGGGTTATGTTTAGGAATAGAATTATGGTAGGTTTGGGGTTAGGGTAAGGGTTAGGGAAATGGCTATAATTAAGTTTAGGGTTAGAGTTAGGGTAATAAATATAGTTAGATATAGGTTTAGGGCTAGGTACAGGGTTAGATTTAGGTTTATGTCTATGTATATGTTTAGGTTTATGGTAAGGATTAGGGTTTGGTCTATGTTTAGGGCTATAGCATTAGGTCTACGGTTAGTATTCTGTTCAGGGTTAGGATTATGGTTGGAGTTAATGCTATGGTTACAATTAGGGTTAGGGTTAATGTAATGGGTAGGTTTAGACCTAGGGCTAGGGCTACAGTTAAGGTTAGGATTAGGACTAGTTTTAGGGTTAGATTCAGAGATAGTTCTAGGTTTATGTTTACAGTAAAGGTTAGGTTTTGAGCTAGAGTTAGGACTACAGGAAGAATTTGTATTGGTTTAGGACTAAGATTAGGTTTAGGGTTATGCTTAGGGCTAAGTTAAAGCCTAAAATTATCTCTAGGTTTTGTGTTAGGTTTAGGCTTAAGGTTAAAGCTGTGGGCAATGTAAGAGCTAAGGTTATGATTACAGCTAGTGTTAGGGTTAGGGTTATGCCAATGTCTAGTGTTAGGTTTAGATTCTCAGTTAGGGTCAGGCTTATAAGTAGGTTTACTGTTAAAGGCAGAGTCGGTGTTTGGGTTAGAGTTCAATTTAGGGTTACAGCCAGGATTAGGCCAAGGTTTAATTCTAGGGATAGCCTTAGTGTTTGTGTTAAAATAAGAGTTGTTGTTAGGCCTAGGACTAGGTATTTGTTTAGGTCTAGGTCTAGAGTTAAGGCTAGATTTAAGATTAGGTTTAGTTCCAGGGCTAGTGTTAGTGTTTGGTCTAGGGTTAGGCCCGGGTTTAGAACTAGGGTTAGTGTTAGGGTCAAAATAATGGTCATGGTTAACATTAGAGTTTGTGATAGGGTTAGAGCTAGAGTAAAGGTAGGGTTATGACTATTAATAGGGTTAGGATTTTGGTTACTTTAAGGATTAGGGATAGGTCTATGGTTACTATTAGGGTTAGGATTTCACTTTGGGTAAGTAATAGGTTTAGAGCTAGGGTCAGGGGTATGTTTAGGGTTAGAGTTAAGGTTAAATCTAGTTTTAGGGCTCAGATTAGGGCTATTTTTGTGTTAGGGTTAGGGCTAATGATATGGCAATGGATAATGTAAAAAATAGTGTTACAATTAGGGTTAGAAATAGGGGTAGGTCTAGTGTTAGGGTTAGGTTTAATGTTAGGGTGATATTAATAGCTAGGGTTAGTATTAGGATATGATTCAGAGAAAGTGTTAGCTTTATAGTTAGGGTTAGCACTCAAATAAAGGCTAGGATTACTGTTAGGGTTCAGTTTAAGGTAAGGGCAGTCTTTAGAGCTAAGGTGACTGTAAGGGTATGAGTCAGCATCAGGGTTAATTTTAAGGTTAGGGTTATTACTCAAATTAAGGCTAGGGTTACTGTTAGGGTACAGTTTAAGTTTAGGGTGGTGTTTAGACCTAGAGTGAATGTTAGGATATGATTTGGGGTCAGGTTTAGTTTAAGGTTATGGTTAGTACTCGAATTAGTGTTAGGGCTAGATCTAGATGTAGTGTTAGGGTTTGGCTTAAGTTATGGTTTAAGGTTAGGACTATTGCTCAGTTTGTTGAGAGAGAGAGAGAGAGAGAGAGAGAGAGAGAGAGAGAGAGAGAGAGAGAGAGAAAGAGAGAGAGAATTTAAAATTTTTTTTTGGTTTTTGGTGGACACAACATTTATTTCATTTTATTTTTATTGTTGCTGAGGATCAAACACTGCACCCCGTGCATGCCAGCAAATGCACTACAACTTGAGCCACATCCTCAGTCCCTATTGCTCAGTTTAGTTTTAGTCCTAAGTTTAGTGTTAGGACTAGTTATATGATTAGCATTAGGGTTAGGGCTAGTGTTTGTGTTAGAGTTAGGCTTAGGGTTAGTTTAAGATTTGGAGTTAGATCTAGGGTTATGGTCTAGGATTATGGTTATGGTAAATGATAGGGATAGAACTAGGTATAAGGCTAGGGTGAAAATTAGAGTTAGTCTTAGGGCTAGGGTTATGGTTAGTTTTAGGGATAGAGCTAAATCAGAGCAAAGATTAGAACTAGGGTTAGTGTTCAGCTTAGGCCTAGATTTAGGGCTAGGTTTAGGGTTAAGTTTAGGGAAAGGGATGTGTTATAGCTAGGTTTAGAAGTAGAGTGAGGGTTAGAATTAGAATTAGGTCTAAGTTTAGGGTTAGGGTTATGATTAAGGCTAGGTTTAGGGCTAGGATGAGGGCTAGGGTTTGTTGTAGGGTTAGGTATAAAATTAGGGCTAGGGATAATGTCAGGTCTAGTGTTATAGTTAGGAGCATATTTAGGATTAGGTCTATGTTTTAGTCTAGTGTAAGTGTTAAGTTTAGAATAAGAGTCAGTTTTAGAGCTAGGGTTATTTTTAGGTTCAGGGTCAGGGTAGGTTTGTATTAGGTTAAGATTTAGGAATAGGGCTCAAGTGAGCATTAGGGTTAGAGTTAGGTTTAGGGTAATGGATAGGGTTAGGTTTAGAATTCAGGGTAGGTTTAGGGTAATGGAGAGATTTAGGGTTTGTGACAGAGTTAGGGTTAGGCCTAGGGTTAGCATTAGGAATAGGGTTATCATAAGGGTAATGTATAGATTTAGGGCTAGGTATCGGGTTAGGGCTAGGGTTATGGTTATTGTTAGGGATAAGGCTAGGGTTATGTTTAGGCCAAATATTAGGCTTTGAGCTATGCTTATGTCTAAGATGAGTGTTAGGCTTAGGTTTAGGGCAAGTTTATGGTTAGAGTTTTGCTTATGGTAGGTTTAGGTCTTAGATTAGGGCTAGGTTTTGTGTTAGGTTTAGGTCTAGGTTTAGTGCTATGGATAATGTAAAATCTAGGATTCTAATTAGGCCTAGTTTTAGGGTTAGGGTTTTGGTTAGGTTGAGTGGTAGATTTAGATTTTGGTTTAGAGTCAGTTTTAGAGCTAGGTTTAGTGTTTGTGTCAGGGTCAGTTTTCAGATTAGAGTTAAGGTGAAAGCCAGAATCAGGAGTAGGGTTAGGTCTATTGGTAGTGTTATTGTTTGGTTTAAGTTAAGGGTTATTGTTAGCGCTAGGACTAAGTTTTTGTTTAGGTCTACAGCTAGAGTTATTGCTAAATTTAGGATTAGGTTTAGGGCTAGGGGTAGTTTTAGGGTTAGGTTTAGGTAAATATTTATTGGTAGGGCTAGTTTCAGGGTTTAGTTTAGGGTTTGGGTGAGATTCTGGCCTATAATTAGTGTTATGGTTAGAATAAGGGTGAAGGTTAGGGTTAGGTTTTGGGTTAGGTTGAGAGCTAGATTAAGTGCTAGTGTTTAGACTAGTAATAGGGTTAGAGTTTGATTTGGGCTAAGGATGATGATTAGGACTAGTGTTAGCATTATAGATAGGGTTTGGCTTAAGTTAAGAGATAGGGTTAGAGCTAGGCTTAGACCTAGGGTTAGGGTTAAGTTTAGGGAAAGGTTTTGGGGTAGGTTTAGAGTTAAATTAATTTTAGGGCTCAGATTATGGCATTTTTGTTGTTAGGCTAGTGCTAGGGTTAGAATAATGGCTAATGTAAGAACTAGGTTTATTATTCAGGTTAGTTTTAGGGTTAGGTTTTGGGCTAGTAATGGTGTTAACATTTGCTTTATGGTTAGGGTTATATAGAGAGCTAGGGTTAGTGTTTGGATATGAGTCAGGATAAGGGTTAGTTTTAAGTCCTAGGACTCAAATTTGAGCTAGGGTTATGGCTAGTTATAGGGTTATGGTTTGGTTTAGGTAATGTTTAGGGTTTGGATGATGGATCTGTTTATTTTCCTTTTTTTAGGGCTAGGACTAGTGTTAGGATTAGTTGTATATTATCGCTAATTTTCAGTTAGTTTTACGGTGAGGTTTCAGCTTAAGGTTAGGGTTAGCTTTAGAGTTCTGTTTAAATCTAGTGTTAGGGCTAAGGTTAGGGCTAGTATTAGGGTTATGATAATGGAGAAGTTTAGAAATAGAAATAGGGCTAGAGTGAGAGTTAGTGTTATTCTTGAGGCTAGAGATAGGGGTTTGCTTAGGGTTAGGGCTAAATGAGGGCTAAATTAGTGCTAGGTTTCGTGTTAGAGTTAGGCCCATGGTTACGGATAAAATTAGGGTTAGTGTTAGGGTTATGGTTAGTTTTAGGGGAAGGAATGAGGTTATGGCTAAGTTCAGGGCTAGGGTGAGGGTTAAAATTAGGTATAGAAATAGGGTGAGTGTTTGGGTTAGGATTAAGGCTAGGTTTAGTGCTAGGATGAAGGCAAGGTTTTGTGTTAGGGTTAGAGGTAGGATTAGGGCTAGGGCCAATGTCAGGTCTAGAGTTATGGTTAGGAATAGTGTTAACTTCAGGTTTATTACTAGGTCTAGTGGAAAGTTAAGTTTAGGGTAAATGTAAGGTTTAGAGCTACGTGTATTATTATGGTGAGTGTCCGGTTTAGGGTTTGGTTTAGGATAAGTTTTAGGGTTAGGGCTCAAATTAGCATGAGGGTTAGGGTTAAAGTAATAGATAGTGTTAGGGTTAGGGTTCAGGTTATGCTTAGAGTAATAGAGTTAGTGTTAGTGATAGGTTTAGGGTTAGGCCTAGGGTTAGCATTTGAATTATTTTTATGTTTAGGGTAAAGGATAGGGTTTTTGCTAGTGTTAGGGCTTGTTTTAATGTTAGGATTTTGGCTAGGTTTAGAGATAGACCTAGGGTTAGTGTTAGGTTTATCAGAATTGTTAGGGTTTGAGCTAGGGTTAGAGCTAGGGTGAGGGTTAGGATTAGAGTCAGGGCTATGATTAGGCTTAGGGTTAGGGTTATGGCTTGTGTTAGCATTAGGATTTGGGTTATGTTTAAGGTAATGCAAAGACTTTGTACTAGAATTTGTGCTATGGTTATAGTTAGGATTAGGGCTAGGTTTAGGATTAGGTTCAGGGTTAGGGCTATTGCTATTTTTAGGGTAAGGATTAGAGTTTGAGTAGGGTTAGGGCCAGGGCCAGTGTTAGGGTTAAGGTTAGTGCTAGGGATAGGGTTAGGATTACCCTTAGGTTTAGGTTTAGGGCTAGGATAAGGGCTAGGTTGTGTGGAAGGTTTAGGGCCACTGTTAGGTGTATGGGTAATTTAAGAGCTAGGGTTATGGTTATGGGTAGATTTAGGTTTTGTCTAGTGTTAGGGTTATTTTTTTCTGTTAGGATAAGGTTTAGAGCTAGGGTTTGTGTTAGGGAAAGTTTCTAGGGTTAAGTCCAGGGTTACAGTTAGGGATAGTTTTAGGGTTATGTTTATGATTAAGTCTAGTGTAAGTGTTAGATTTAGGGTAAGGGTCAAGTTAAGAGCTAGATGTATTATTAAGGTCAGGATGTGTCTTATAGTTTAGTTTAGGTTAAGGTTTAGGTTTAGGGCTTTATTTAGCATTAGGGTTAGAGTTAAGACTATGGTAATGAATAGGCTTAAGATTAGGGTACAGGTTAGTTTTATGGTAATGGATAGATTTAGGGATTGTGATAGGGTTAGACTTAAGCCTATGGTTAGCATTAGGGTTAGGATTATGTTTGGGGTAATAGATAGGATTAGAGCTAGGGTTAGGGCTAGGGTTATGGTAGGATTAGGGCTAGGGTTAGGGTAGTGTATAGAATTAGAGCTATGATTAGGGCTATGGTTAAGTTTAGGATTAGGGCTAGTGTTAGGTTAGGGTTTGGGATAGGGCTAGTGTCATGTTTAGGGTAAAAGTTAGGCTTTGAGGTAGGTTAGTTCTAAGGGGAGGATTTGAATTAGGTTTTTAGATCAAAGGTTAATTTAGGGTTACACTTGGGATAGGTTTAGGCCTAGAATTAGGGCTAGGTTTTCTTTTAGTTTAGGCCTAGGGTTAGGGTCATGGATAGTTAAGAGCTAGGGTTAAGATTAGGCTAGTGTTAGTGTTAGGGTTATGGCTAGGTGTAGTGTTAGGATAAGGTTTTGAGTTAGGGTGAACTTTGGAGCTAGGTTTATGTTAGGGTTAGGGTCAGTGTTCATGTAAGAGTGAGTATTGGGGTTAGTGCCAGAATTATGACTAGAATTAGGTCTAGAAATAGAGTTTGTGTTTGGGTAATATTAAGGGTGATTCTTAGGACTAAGGCAAGGTTGTTGTTCACGTCTAGGGCTAGAGTTATGGCTAAATGTAGGATTAGGTTTAGGTCTAGGTCTAGTGTTAGGTTTACGTTTAGTTATAGGGTTACCGGTAGGGCTAATGTTAGGGTTCGGAGTCAGGTTAGGGTCAGGTTTAGACCTACGGTTAGTGTTAGGGTCAGTATAACTTTCAAGGTTTAGATTAGTGTTGGAGTTATGGTTAGAGATAGAATGAGGGCTAGGGTTAGGACTAGTAATAGGGTTAGGGTTTCGGTTAGGCTATGAATTAGGGTTAAGACCAGGTTAGCATTAGGTTTAGGGTTTGGCTTAAGGTAACAAATAGGATAAGAACTAGGGTTAGGGCAAGGGTTAGGGATTCATTTATTGCTAGGGTTAGTGTTAGGGTTAAAGCTAGGTTTAGTGCTCGGATTAGGGCCAGGTTTTGGGTTAGGTCTAGTGTTAGAGCTACTGCTAATGTCCAAACTAAGGTTATGATTAGGGCAACTTTTGGGGTAAGTGTTTTGGCTAGGTCAAGTGTTAGGGTTAGTGTTAGCATGATGTTTATAGCTAGAGTTAGTGTGAAGGTCAGGTTCAGTGTTCAGGTAAAAGTTAGCTTTAGGGTTAAAGCCAGAATTATCACTATTGTTAGGTCTATGGGTAGGGTTAGTCTTTGGGTAAGTTTAAGGTGTGTTATTAGAGCTAAGGCTAGGTTTTTGTTTAGGTTTAGGGCTAGAGATATTGCTATATTTAGTATTAAGTTTAGATCTACAGGTAGTGTTAGGGTTAGGTTTAGGAATAGGTTTATTTCAATTGCTTGTGTTAGGGTTCAGTTTAGGGTTAGAATCCAGTTTAGACATACAGTTACCATTAGGATCAGAATAATTGTTAGGTTTTAGTTATGGTTAGATCTAGAATGAGAGCTAGGGTTAAGACTAGTAATAGGATTTGGGTTAGTCCTAGGGTAAGCATTAGGGTTAGGATTGGCTTAGGGTAAGTTTTAGGGTTAGACCTAGGGTTACGGCTACATTTAAGGTAGGGTTAGGGCTAGTGTTAGGATAAGGTTTACGATTAAAGCTAGGGTTAGTTTTCAGATTAGGGCTAGGTTTTGGTTAGAGTTAGGACTAGGTTTAGAGTTACAGCCAATGTTTTTATTAGATTTAGGATTTGGGCTAGTTATGAGATTGGTGTTAGGACTAGTTCTAGTGTTAGGGTTAGGCTTAACGTTAGGGTGATGTTTAGAGCTAGGGCTAGCATTAGGGTCAAAATTAAGGTCAGTGGTAGTTTTAGGGTTAGGGTTTGGACTCAAATTATGGATAGGGTTAGGGATAGGTGTAGGGTTAGGTTTTGATTTAGGTTAAGCTTTAAAGTTAGGGCTATGGCTCAGTTTTTTTTTTTTGTTTTGTTTTGTTTTGTTTTTAGGGCTAGGGTTATGGTTAGGGCTAGTTTTAAGATTAGCATTAGGTTTAGGACTAGGGTTAGGGTTAGGTTTAGTCTTAGGATTAGAGTTAGATTTAGAGTTAGGTTTAGATCTAAGGTTACGTCTAGTGCTAATGATATGGCTAGCATTAGTTCTAGGGTTATAGCTAGGATGAGGGTTATGATAACAAAAGGGGTATAAGTAGGGATAGGGCTAAGGTGAGAGTGAGTGTTAGTCTTAGGGCTTGGCTTAGGGTTTGGTTAGGTATAGGGCTTTATTCGGACTAGGAATAGTTCTAGGTTTATGTTTATGTTTAGGCCTAGGGTTAGTTTTGAGCTTAGGGTTAGGATTAGTAAAAATGATGGGGTTAGAGCTACGTTTAGGGCTAGGACAAAGTTTAGAATTGGGGTTATGGCTAGGGTTTTGTTAGAGTTATGATTAAGACTAGGTTAAGAGCTAGGATGAGGGCTAGGGTTTGTGTTTTCATTGGGGATAGGAATAGTGTTAGGGCAAATGCCATTTCTATGGTTATGATTAAGGATAGTTTTAGGGTTAGATTTATGGTTATGTTTAGTGTAAAGGTTACACTTAGGGTAAGGTTCAAATTTAGATCTAGAGGCATTTTTTGGGTCAGAGTCATGTGTAGGGTTTTGTTTAGGTTAGGGTTTAGGGTTAGGGATCAAATTAGCATTAGGATTTGGGTTAGGGTAATGATAGGGTTAGGTTCAGAGTTCAAGTGAGGTTTAGCATAATTGATAGGTTTACGGTTAGGCATAGGATTAGATTTAGGCCTAGGGTTAGCATTAGACTTAGAGCTATGTTTAGGATAATGAATAGGGCTAGAGCTGAGTTTAGTGCCAGGGTTATGGATAGGATTAGGGCTAGGCTTAGCGTTAGGGTTACGGTTAAGGCTACGGTTTGTGTTAAGGTTAAGGCTAGGATTACAGCTAGGGCAAATGTCAGGTCTATGGTTACCTTAGGAATAGTTTTAGGGCTAGGTTTATGGCTAGGTATAGTATAAGGTTAGAGCTAGGTATATTATTACAGGAAGGGTCAGAGTTAGAGTTTGTCTTAGGTTAAGTTTAGGATTAGGGCACAATTTAGCATTAGGGTTAGGGTTAGGGTAATGATAGGGTTAGGTTTAGAATTCAGGTTAGGTTTAGGTTAATGAATAAGGTTAGGGTTAGTGATAAGGTTAGGGATAGGCCTAGGATTACGATTACCATTAGGGTTATGGTTTTTTTTAGGGTAATGGATAGTTAGAGCTAGCAATAAGGCAAGGGTTATGGTTAGGATTCTGGCTTTGGTTAGGGTAATTTTTAGGGCTAGTTTTTGGGTTAGGGTTAGGTTTAAAACTAGGGTTAAGTCTCAAATAAGGGCTATGTTTTGGGTTTGGTTATGGCTAGGATTAGGGCTATGGCTAATGTATGAACTAGTGTTACAGTTAATTCTAGTTTTAGGGTTAGGGTTAAGGTGATGTTTACAGAAATGGTTATATTTAGGGTCAGAGTCAGGGTCAGGGTTAGATTTAGTGTTATCTTGAGGACTCCAATAAGGGCTAAGGTTAGTGTTACGTGTAGAATTAGGTTTTGGTTTAGATTAAGGGTTATGGCTAGGGCTATGGCTCAGTTTCGTTTCAGGGCTAGGGCTAGGGTTAAGGCTAGATTTTGGATTAGCGTCAGGGTTAGGGCTAGTGTTAGAGTAAAATTTCTGCTTAGGGTTAGAGTTAGATTAAAAGTTAGGGTTGATCTAGAATTAGGGCTCGTGCTAGGGTTAGGGCTAGGGTTGGGGTTATGGTAAGGAATATGGTTAGAACTACAGATATGTCTAGGTTGAGAATTAGAGTTATTCTTAGGAGTAGGCTTAGGGTGAGTGTTAGGGTTAGGACTAAATTAGGGCTAGGATTAGGAATACGATTAGTGTTAGGGTTAAGCCTAGGGGTTGGACTAGGGTTAGGGTTAGCACTGGGGTTAGGGTTAAGTTTAGAAGAATGGGTGGGGTTATAGCTATTTTAGGGCTAGAGTGAGAGTTAAAATTAGGATTAGGCCTAGGGTTATGGTTCAGTTTAGGATTAAGGCTAGGATTAGGGCTAGGATGAAGTGTAGGTTTTCTGATAGGGTTAGGGCTAGGACTCGGGCTAGGTATAATATCAGGTTATGGTTAAGGATAATTTTAGGGTTAGGTTGTGGCTAGGTCTAGTGTAAGGGTTGGGCTTAGGTTAAAGGTCAGCTTTAGAGCTAGAATAATTATTAGTGTCACGGTCAGGGTCAAGGTTAGCATTTGGTTTATGTTAAGGTTAAAGAGTTAGGACTTGAATTGGCGTTAGAGTTAGTTTTAGAGTTAAGGTAATGGAAGGGTTTACTTTAGGTTTTAGTTAAGGTTTAGGGTAACTGATGGGTCAGGTTTCAGCAATCAGGTTAGGGTTAGCATTAGGATAAGGGTTATGTTTAATGTAATGGATAGTTTTAGAGGTAGAGTTAGAGCTAGGTTACAGTTTGGATTAAGTCTAGGATTAGGGTTAGGTTTAGGGATAGGGCTAGGGTTTGGTTTAGGGTAAGTGTTAGGGTTAGGATAAGTGTTAGTTCAGAGTTAAGGTTATTGTTGGGTTAGAATAAGGGTTAGTGTTTGAGCTAGGGTTAGGGCTAGTGCGAGGGTTAGGTTTACGATTAGTTATAATTTCAAATTATGATTAGAGTTAAGTTTAGTGTTAGGGATAGGGTTTTAATTAGGGTTAGGATTAGGTTTAGGGTAATTGAGATGGTTAGTGCTGAAATTTTGGCTAGGATTAAGGTTAGGAATAGGGCTAGGATTAGGATTA
This sequence comes from Ictidomys tridecemlineatus, assembly GCF_052094955.1. Lineage (NCBI taxonomy): Eukaryota > Metazoa > Chordata > Mammalia > Rodentia > Sciuridae > Ictidomys > Ictidomys tridecemlineatus. The sequence continues at coordinate 130,717,761 of NC_135484.1, forward strand.
GGATTTAAGATAGGGCTAGAGATATGTTTAGTGTAAGGTCTAGGCTTTGAGCTATGGTTAGGTCTAAAGAAAGTGTTAGAGTTAGGGTTAGGGTTAGGGCTAGTTAGAGCTAAGTCTAGGCCTAGGATTAGCTCTAGGTTTTTGTTATGTTTAAGGCTAGGGCTAGGACTATGGGTAATGTAAAATCTAGGGTTTTGTTTAGGGCTAGTTTTAGGTTTAGGGTTATGGCTAGGTCTAGTTTAGGTCTAGGTTTGGGGTAGTGTCAGGTTTAAAGCTAGTTTAAGTGTTAGGATCTGTGTTAGTTTTCAAGATAGGGTTTGGTTTAGGGTTAGAGCCAGAATTAGAACTAGGGTTAGGTCTAGGGATAAAGTAAGTTTTTGGTTGAGGTTAAAGGTTATTGTTAGGGCTAGTGCTAGAATTTTGTTTAGGTCTAGAGCTAGAGTTATAGCTATATTTAGGATTAGCTTTTGGTCTAGATCTAGTGTTAGGCTTAGGTATCAGTATAGGGTTACCGGTAGGTCTAGTGGTAGGTTTTGGTTTAGGTTTAAGTTCAGGTATTGACCGAGGCTTACTTTTAGGGTCAGATAAGGGTCAGGCTTAGGTTTATAGGTAGAATGAGGGCTACAGCAGAGGAGGTAGAGAGGGAAGATGGGAGGGGAGGGGAGGGGAGGGGAGGGGGGATAGTAGGGGATAGGAAAGGTAGCAGAATACAACAGTCACTAATATGCCATTATGTAAAAATGTGAGTATGTAACAGAAGTGAGTCTGTATTATGTATTTGGGGAGTTCAAAACCCAATTGAGTCGAATGTATGAAAGATGATATGTCTTGAGCTCTGTAATGTTTTGAACAATCAATAAAAAAAAAAATAAAAAAAATAAAAATAAAAAAAAAAAGACTAGTTATATGGTTAGAAATAAAGTTAGCCTAAGGATTGAGGTTAGTACTAGGTTTAGCATTTGGGTTAGTGTTTGGCTTAGAGTAAGTGATGGGGTTAGAGCTAGGGTTAGGGCTAGGTTAGGGTTAGGTTTAGTGCTAGTGTTTGGGTTAAGATTAGGGTTAAAGCTAGGTTTAGGTCTCAGATCCAGTGTAGGATTTGTGTTAGGGTTAATGCTATGGTTAGGACAATGACTAATGTATGAACTATGGTTATGGTTAAGGCTAGGTCTACTGTTAGGCTTAATTTAAGTTAGGGTAATGATTAGAGCTAGGATTAGTGTTAGGGTCAGCGTCAGGATCAGAGTAATTTTTAGAGTTAGGGTTAGGGCTAGGTGTAATGTTTGGGTTTGGTTTAGATTAATGGTTTGCATTAGGGATATGACTTGTTTTTGTTTTATGGCTAGGGCCAGGCCTAGGGTAAGTTTTAGGATTAGCATTATGGTTAGAGGTAGTGTTAGGGTTTGGTTTGACTTATGATTACAGTTAAATTTAGAGTTAAGTTTAGATTTAGACTTAGAATTAAATCTAGAGTTAAGCCTAGGGCTAAGGATAGAATTAGGGCTAGGGTAAGGCAAGAGTTATAGTTAGTCTTAGGGCTAGGGTTAGGGTTAGGATAGGATTAAATTAGGGCTAGGATTATGGCTAGGCTTAGTGTTAGTATTAGGCCTAGGGTTTGGGCGAGGGTTAGGATTAGGTTTATGGTAAAGGATAGGGTTATAGGTAGGTTTAGAGATAGGGTGAGAGTTAGAATTAGGGTTAGGGATCGGGTTATGGTTTGGGTTAGGATTAAAACTAGATTTAGGGCTAGGATTATGATTAGAGCTAATTTCAGGTCTAAGGTTACGATAAAAGATAGTTTAAGGTTAGATTTATGGCTATGCCTTGTGTAAGTCTTAGGTTTAGGATTAGGGTCAGGTTTAGAGATAAGGGTATTATTAGGGTCATGGACATGATTAGGGTTTTAAATAGGATAAGGTTTAAAGTTAGGACTTGAATTAGCATTAAGGTTAGCATAATGATAGGGTTAGGTTTAGGTTTCAGGTTACGTTTAGGTTATTAGATAGGGTGAAGATTAGGGATAGGGTTAGGTTTAGTCGTAGGGTTTGCATTAGGGTAAGGGTTATGTTTAGGGTAATGGATAGAGTTATATCTATGGTTAAAGCTAGTGTTATGGTTACAATTAGTGTTAGAGTTAGGTTTAGGGTTAAAGCTAGTGTTAGGGCACGAAATAGGGCTAGAGTGAAGTTTAAGTTAGGACTATGGTGAGAGTTACGGGTAATGTAAGTACTAGGGTTATCATTAGGGCTAATTTTAGTGTTAGGGGTCAGGACTAAGTCAAGTGTTAGGTTTAGGTTTAGGTTTACAGTGACGTTTAGACCTAGGCTTAGTGTTAAGGTTAGAGTCAGGGAGAGGGTTAGTTTTAGGGTTTGGCTTAAGACTCAAATTATTGCTAGGCTTAGAGTTAGGTGTAGGATTAGGGCTTGGTTTATGTAAAGGATTAGGCTTAGGTCTATGGCTCAGTTTTGTTTTTGACTTAGGGCTAGGGTTAGGGCTAATTTTAGGATTAGCCTTAGGTCAGGGCTAGGATTAGGTTTAGATTTAGGCTTATTTTTAGGGCTATATTTAGAGTTAAGGTTAAATCTAGAGTTACAGCCAGGGATATGATTAGGGCTAGGATTAGACTTACAGTTCGGGCTAGTATTAGGCTTCTAGTAAAATATAGGGTTAGAACCAGAGTTGGGATATAGTGAGACATAGAGTTAGTCTTTGGGCTAGGTTAGGGTTAGGGTTAGGAATAGGGCTAAATTAAGGCTATGATTAGAGCTAGGGTTAGTATTAGTATTAGTAGAGGAAGGGGAAATCCTACCAGCATCTTCAAGGGATACTATAGCATTAACTAATAATAACTAATAATAGACTTAGGGTAAGTATTAGAGTTTGAGCTATGGTTAGGGCTAGGGTAACTGTGAGGTTTAGTGTCAAGTATAGGTTTAGGATTAGGGTTAATTTTAGGGCTAGGATTAGCCTTTGGGTTAGGGTAATGTTTAAGGTAATGAATAGGGTTAGAACTAGAGTTAGGGCTAGGATTATGGTTAGGATTAAGTCTAGCATTAGGTTTAGGGTTAGGGCCAGTTTTAGGGTTAGTGTTAGGTTTAGGGTAATGGTTAGGGCTAGGGTTAGGGTTATAATGAGGGGTAAGCCTCAGTTTAGGACGAGGTTTTGGGTTCAGTTAGGGTTAGTATTAGGGGTACAGCTAATGTAAGAACTAGAGTTATCATTAGGGCTACTTTTAGGGTTATGTTTAGGGCTAGTTCTAGGTTTAGTGTTATGTATCCTTTTAGGGTTATGTTATAGCTAGTGTTAGTGTAAGGTCAGAATTAGGCTCAAGGTTAGTTTTAGGGTTAGGTTGGGACTGGAATTAGAGCTAAGTTTAGGGCGAGGTGTAGGGTTAGGTTTTGGTTTAGGTTAAGCATTAGGGTTAATGCAACGGCTCGGTTTTGTTTTAAGGCTTGAATTTGTTTACGGCTAGTTTTAGGATTAGTGTTAGTGTTAGGGCTACTGTTAATTTGAGGTTTAGGCTTAGTTTAGTGTTGGACTTAGAGTTATGGTAAGTTCTATGATTAGGGCTAGAACTAGTGTTAGGGCTAAGGATAGGGCAAGAGTTTGGGTCATGGTAAGGAATAAGGTTAGATCTAGAAATAGGGCTAGGGCTGTCTTTGTGCTAGTGGTAGGTTTAGGAATTTTTTAGGGCTAGGATCAGGTCTAGGATTAGTGTAAGTATTACGTCTAGGTTTAGAGTTAGGATTAGATTTAGTGGAAAGGATGGCATTATAGTAAGGTTTAGAACTAAGGCGAGTGATAAAATTAGAGATAGGGATAGAGTTAGGGTTGGGGTTAGAATAAAGTTTAGATTTAGGGCTAAAATGAGGGCTAGTGTTTGTGTTAGGATTATGGCAAGATTTAGAGCTAGGGCTAGGGCTAATATCAGGAAGAATTAGAGCTATGGCTAGGGCTAATATAGGCTTATGTTTAGGGATAGTTTTGGGTAAGATTTATGGATAGATCTAGTGTCAGAGTTAGGTTTAGGGTGAGGTTCTAGTTGAGAGTCAGGTTTTGGGTTTGGGTTAGGTTGAGGTTTACGGTTATGGCTCAAATTAGCATTGGGTTTGAATTAGGGTTAGGGTAATGGATAAGGTTAGGTTTAGGTTTCAGGTTAGGTTTAGGGTAATGGATAGGGTTAGGGTTAGGCCTAGGGTTACCATTAGGTTTATGGTTATCATTAAGGTGATGGATAGGGTTAGACCTAGGATTAGGGCTAGGATTATGTTTTGAATTAGGGCTAGATTAGGGTTAGGGTTAGGGTTAAGGCTAGGGTTAGGTTTAGGGTATGGGTTAGGGTGTGAGCTAGGGTTAGTGCTAAGGGTAAGGTTGGGTTTAGAATTAGGTCTAGGTTTAGAATTAGGGTTATCTTTAGGTTGAAGGTAATTGACAGGTTTAGATGTCGGGTTAGGGTTAGGGTAAGGTTTAGGTTTAGGACTAGGTTTAGAGTTAAGTTTAGCATAATTGTTAGACATTGAGCTGGGGTTAGGACTATGGCAAGCAATTGGTTTATTCTTAGGTCTAGGTTAGGTTTACAGTTAGGGTTAGAGTAAGTTTAGGGTTAGGCCTAGGGTTATCATGACGTTTATGGTTAAGATTAGTGTAATGGGTGGGGTTAGAGCTAACGTTAAGTCTAGTTTTAAGTTTAGGATTAGGGCTAGGGTTACAGTTAGGGTTAGGGTTAGGCTTATCATTTTCTTACGGTTACGTTAAGGGTAGGGGTCAGGGACTGAGTAAGTTTTAGGGCTAGGTTGATACTTCAGGTTAGAATCAGGGCTAAAAATAGAGTTAGGGTAAGAGTTAGGGTTAAGGCTAGGTTTACCTAAGGTTTAGGGTTATGGTTAGGGTAATAAACAGAGTTAGAGCTAGGGTTTGGCTATATTTATGATTAGGACTAGGGCTGGGATTGGGGTTAGGGTTTGGGCTAAGGTCATGTTTAGGTTAAGGGCTAGGATTTTAGCTAGTGTTAGTGCTAGGGCTAGGTCAAGGATTAGGTTCAGACTTAGGTCTAGGGACAGGATTATGGTAGGTTGAGGGTTAGGGTTAAGGTTTGGGCTAGGGTTTTCATTAGGGTTAGGATAAAGATTAGGGTAATGGATATGGTTAAATGTAGGTTTAGGTTTAGGTTTAGGGTTAGATTTAGTTTTAAGGTTTATTTTAAGGTTATGGTTATGTTTAGGTTTATGGTACAGGTTAGGTTTTAAGCTAGGGTTAGTTCTATGTCGAGTGTTAGTTTTAGGGTTAGGTCTGTTGTTATTTTTCTGGTTAGAGTTAGGATTAAAGTTAGAGTTAAGACTAGGGTTATCAATACAGTTAGGGGTAGTGTTGGGTAAGGTGTAGATTTTGAGCTAGGTTTAGTGATAGGGTTAAGTTTAGGGTTTGTCTAGGGTTAGGGTTTAGAGTAAGATATAGGTCTAAGTTTATATTTATGGTAAGGGTTAGGCTTTGAGTAAGGCTTAAGAAAAAGGCTAGGGTTAGGTATAGGGTTAAGGTTAGGGCTAGGGTTAGGTTGGGGTTATGCTTAGGGCTAGATTTAGGCCTAGAATTTGCTCTAGGTTTTGTGTTAGGTTAAGATGTAGAGTTAGGGCTATGGGTAATGTAAGAGCTAGGATTATGATTAGGGCTATTTGTAGGATTAGGGTTATGGGTATGTCTAGTGTTACGTTTAGACAAACCCTAAATTTAATTTTACCCCTGTCACTAACTCGAACTATCACACTAGCCCTATCCCTAGTTCTAACCCTATCCCTTACCATAACACTAACCCTGGCACTAACCCATGCCCTATACTTAATCCTAATCTAATCCTAGATCTAAACCTAACTATAAATGCAACCCTAACTCTAAGTCTAAGCCTAACACCAACACTAGCCCTAACCCTAATAGTAATTGTAAAACTAGCCCTAACCCTAACCCTAAGAATAAAATGAAACCGAGCAATAGGCCTAACCTTAAACCTTAAATTAAACCAAACCATAAACTACTACAAGAACAAATCCTAGCCCTAATCGAGTCCTAACCCTAACCTTGAAACTAACTCTGAGCCTGACTCATATCCTAACACTCACCCTAGTTCTAAACTTGATGCTAACCTTTAACCAAACCCTAACTGTAAACCTAGCTTTAATTTGAGTCCTAACTCAAACCCTATAACTAACTCTGACCCTGACTCGTATCCTGTAAATAACTCTAGCTCTAAATATCACCCTAACCTTAAATCTAACACTAACACTAGAACCACCACTAACCCTAAGCCTAAAGCTAACCCTTATTGTAACCCTGGGTCTTATATTACCTGTTGCCCTAACCCTAGCCCTAACACTAACACAAAAATAGCCCTAATCTGAGACCTCCACCTAGCTTTAACGCTAACCCTAATTCTAACCCTATCCTTAAAACTAGCTCTAACCCTATCCCTAACCCTAAGGAAAATCCTAACCCTAATGGTAACCCTAGACCTATTCCTATTCCTCAGGATAATCAAAACTCTTATTATATTAATAGTCTTAACCCTAGCCCTCATTCCAGCTCTAATCCTATCCCAAAACTTAACCATAAACCTGACCCTTATTCTGACCATAACACAAACCTAGGACTAAACCTGACCCTAACGCTAGACCAAACCGTAACACTGGCACTCCTAGTAAGCTTATACCTAAACCAGACCCTATCACTAGCCCTAGACCTAAACTGAATCCTAAATTTAGCCTTAACTCTAGCTCTAGACCTAAAAAATACCCTAGCCTTAGCCCTATCAATAACCCTTAACTTAACTCAAAGACTAACCTTACCCCTAGACATAAACCTAGTCCCAATCTAGTTTTAACCTTAACTCTAACTCTCAACTGAACACTGACCCTGCCTTTAACACTAAACCTATCACTAAACCTGACCCTAACCCAAAACCTAAACCTAACCTAGTTTATGTTGTGGACAGAATAAGGGTCAGGGTTAGGGTTATCCTTTGGGATAACATTAGAGCTAGAATGAGATATAGGATTAGGACTAATAATAGTAGGGTTTAAATTTGGTTAGCTTAAAGATTAGGGGTAGGTCTAGGGTTACCATTAGGATTAAGGTTTTGCTCAGGGCAAAGGATAAGGTTAGGGCTAGGGTTAGGTTTATACTTAGGGTTAAAGCTAGGTTTATGGCTCAGATTAGGGCTAGTTTTTGTGTGAGGTTTAAGGCTAGGGTTAGGGCAATGACTAATATAAGAAATAGCATTGCAATTAGGGTTAGTGTTAGGGGTAGGTCATGTGTTAGGTTTAGATTTAAGATTAGGGGGATATTTATAGCTAGGGTTAGTGTAGGATATCAGTCAGGTCAGGGTTAGTTTTAGGGTAAGGGTTAGGATTCGAATAAGGGCTAGGGTAACTGTTAGGGTTCAGTTTAAATTTAGGGTGGTGTTTAGAGCTAGGATGAGTGTTAGGATATAAGTCAGGTTCAGGGTTATTTTTAAGGTTATGATTAGGACTCGAATAAGGGCCAGGGATAGAACTAGGTGTAGTGCTAGTGTTTGGCTTAAGTTAAGTTTAGTGTTAGGCCTGTTGCTTGGTTTTGTTTTAGTGATACATTTCAAGTTAGGGCTAGTTTTATAATTATCTTTAGGGTTAGGGCTAGGGTTATGGTTAGGTTTAGGAATAAGACAAGATTTAAAGCTAGAATTAGGGCTAGGTTTTGTGTTAGGTTTAGAGCAAGAATTAGGGCTAGGACTAATAAAAATTATATTTTTATTAGTGATATAAAAATATCACTAATAAAAATATAATTAGTGATATTTTTAGGGTTATGTTTATGGCTAGGTCAAATTAAAGTGTTACATATAGTGAAAAGGTCAGATTTAGAGCTGGGATATTATTATGGTCAGAGTAAAGCTTCGGGTTTGGGTTAGGTTAAGTTTTATGGTTAAGGCTCAAAGTAGCCTTAAGGTTAAAATTAGGGTTAGGGTAATGGATAGTTTTAGGTTTAGGGTTCAGGTTAAGTGTAATGGATATGGTTAGAGATCTTGATAGGTTTAGGTTTAAGCCTAGGGTTAGCATTAGGGTTATGGTTATCATTAGGGTAATTTATAGGCTTAGGCCTAAGGATAGGACTAGGGTAATGGTTAGGATTAGGGCTAGAGTTAGGGTTTGTGTCAAAGTTAGGGCGAGGGTTACAGTTAGGATTAGGTTTAGGGTACGGTTTAGGTTTTGATCTAAAATTTTTGCTATGGCTAAGGTTAATTTAGGGTTTAGTGTTGTGTTATGGTAATTGTTCGTGTTACGGCTAGGGCTAGGGTTATAATTAGGGTTAGGGTAATAAGTTTAGATGTCAGGTTAAAGATACGTATAAGTTTAGGTTAGCATTATGTTTAGTTTTAGGATTGGGTTAGCGTTTGAGCTACTTAGGTTTAGGGTTAGGGTGAGGTTCAATGTTATTTCTAGGGTTAGGTGTATGTTTTGGGTTAGGGTAGGTTTAGTTTTAGGTCTAGTGTTATCGTTAGGGTTACGTTTAGTGTTAGGTTAATGGGTAGGGTTCAAGCTAGAGTTATGGCTAGGGTTAAGGTTAGGATTAGGGCTGGGGTAACGGTTAGGTTTAGGCCTTGGGTTAGTGTTAGGATTAGTTAAGATTAAGGTTTTGGGATTGAGCTAGGTTTAGGGCTAAGGCGAGGGTTAGGGTTACAGTCAGGGCTAGGGTTAGAGTTAGTTTTAGGGCTAGGGTTAACATTGATTTAGGGTTATGGTTAATGTAATAGATAGAGTTAGAGCTAGGGTTTGGGCTATGGTTACAGTTAGGATTAGGGCTAGATTTAGGGTGAGGTTTACAGTTTGAGCTATGGTTACAGTTATGATTAGGGCTAGATTTAGGGTGAGGTTTAGGGTTTGGGCTAGCATTATATTTAGGGAAAGTTTTAGGGTATTAGCTAGGGTTAGGGTTTGAACGAAGGTTAAGGTTAGGGTAGGGCTAAGTTTAGGTTTAGAGTTATGCTCAGGGTTAGCTTTAGAGCTGTAAATAGGGCTAGGTTTTGTGTGAGGTTTAGGGTTATTTTTAGGTATATGGGTATGTAAGAGCTACAGTTATGTTTATGACTAGATTTAGAATTTGTCTAATGTTAGGGTTAATTTGAGGGTTAGGATAAGTTTTAGAACAAGGTTTCTTGTTAGAGTGCCAGGGTTCAGGTTAGGATTAGGTATAGGGTTAGGTCCAGAATGAGGTCTAGGGTTAGGTCTAGGGGTAGAGTTGGTATATGGTTTATATTAAGGTTTATTGTTAGTTCTAAGGTTATAGTTATAGCTATATTTAGGATTAGGTTTAGGTCTAGGGCTATTGTTAGTGTTAGGTTTAGGGTTAGGGTTACTTGTAGGGCTAGTGTTAGGTTTTGGATAAAGGTCAGGGTCAGGTTTAAAACTAGGTTTAGTGTTAGGGTCAGAATAAAGTTCAGGGTTAGCATTAGGGTTTGGGTAAAGTTTAGAGCTAGAATTAGTGCTAGGGTTAGGACTGGTAATGGAGTTAGGGTTTGGGGTAGGCATAGAATTAGGGTTAGGACTAGGATAGCATTAGGGTGATGGTTTGACTAAGTGTAAGAAAAAGGGTTAGAGCTAGGATTAGGACTAGAGATAGGGTTAGGGTTAGGGTTAAAGCTAGTGTTAGGCCTTGGATTAGGGCTAGGTTTTATGTTAGGTTTAGGGCTATCGCTAATTTACGAACTGGTATTATGATTAGGGCTAGTTTTAGGGTTAGGTTTAGGGCGAGGTCTAGTTTTAGAATTTGGTTTAGTGATAGGGTGATGTGTAGAGCTAGGGTTAGTGTTAAGGTCAGAGTCAGGGTTAATATTAGTTCTAGGGTTAGGGTTAAGACTCGAATTAGGGATAGGTTTAGGACTAAGTGTAGGGTTAAGATTATTATTGTTTGGTTTAAGTTAAGGGTTAGGGTCAGTGCTATGGCTTGATTTTGCTTGAGGGCTAGGGCTAGTGTTAGGGCTAGTTTTCAAATTAGCTTTAGGGTTAGAGCTACTTTTAGAGTGTGGTTTAGGCTTAGAGTTAGGAATATATTTAGATTTAGGCTAAGATCTAGGTTTAGGGCTACAGTGAAGGTTATGTCTAGGGTTAAGGCTAGGGTTTGAGTTATCATCAATTATAGGGTTAGAACTAGGGTAAGAGTTAGAGTTGGTCTTAGTGTTACGGTTAGATTTAGGTTTAGAATTAGGGCTTAATTAGGGTTGAAATTAAAGCTAGGGTTGGTATTAAGGCTGAGCCTAGGTTTATGCTAGGATTATGGTTATTGTTATGGTTAGGTATGATGTTACAGGTAGCTTTAGAACTAGGGCTAGTGTTAAAATTAGGGTTAGGTCTATGGTTAGGTTTAGGTTTAGAATTAAAGCTAAGATTAGGGCTAGGATTATGGTTAGAGTTTGTTTTAGGGTTAGAACTTCATTAGGGCTACGACTAAGGTCTGGTCTAGGGTTATGGTTTGAGATAGTTTAGAGTTAAGATTATTAGGGTTAGGTTTAGTTTTATGGATATAGTTAAGTTTAAGGTTCAGGTAAGGTTTAGTGTAATGTATAGGTTTAGGATTAGGAATAGGTTTAGGAATATCCTAGGGTTAGCATTAGGGTTAGGATTAAGACTAGGGTAATGGATAGGGTTACAGCTTTGGTTAGGGCAAGGTTACAGTTAGGATTAAGGCTAGGTTTAAGGTTAGGTTTTGGGTTATAACAAGGGTTAGTGTTAGTGTTAGGTTTAGGGTATGTATTAAGGATAGAATTAGGGTTATGGTTAGGAATAAAGGTAGTGCTAGGGCTCTGATTAGGGATAGGTTTTGGGTTAGGTTAGGGCTAGGTTTAGGTCTACAGCTTATGTAACAACTAGGGTTACGATTAGAACTAGTTTTAGGGATAGGGTTAAGTCTAGGTCTAGTGTTAGGTTTAAGTTTAAATTTTGAGTGATGTTTAGAACTAGGGTTAATGTTAGGGTCAGAGTCAGAGCTAGGGTTTGTTTTAGAGTTAGGGATAGGACTCGAATTATAACAAGGTTTAGGGCTAGGTGTAAGCTTAGGGTTTGGTTTATATTAAAGGTTAGGGTTAGGGATATGGGTCAGTTTTTTTTGTAGGGCTAGGGCTAGTTTTAGGTTTAGCATTAGTGTTATTGCTTGTGTTAGTGAAAGGTTTAGCATAGGGTTAGGGTTAGATTTAGATTTAGGGTTAGAAATAGGATTAGGGCTTGAGCTGGGGTTAGGGCTAATGTAAAGGCAAGTGATAGGATTATGGTAAGGGATAAGGTTAGAACTAGGAATAGGACTAGGGCAAGAGTTAGAGTTAGTCTTAGGGCTAGGTTTGGGTTAGGTTTAGGGCTAAATTAGGGCTAGGATTAGATCTAGCCTTTGTAGTAGGGTTAGGCCTACTTTAGGTTTAGGTTTAGGGATAGGGTTAGGTTTAGGGGAAAACATGGTATTAGAGCTAATTTTAGGCCTAGGTCAAAGGTTACAATTTTTGTTAGGGTGAGGGTTATGGTTCACTTTAGTAATAAGGCTAGGTTTAGGGCTAGGATGAGCGCTGGGGTTTGTTTTAGGGTTACGGCAAAAGTTAGGACTAGGGTTAGTGTCAGGTCTAGGCTTATGTTAGGGATAGATTGAGGGTTAGATTTGTGGCTAGGTCTAGTGTAACGATTAGGTTAAGGGTAAGGGTCAGGTTTAGAGCTAGGGGTATTATTAGGCTAAGAATTATGTTTCAGGTTTGCTTTAGGTCAGGGTTTAGGTTTAGAGCTTGCATTAGCATTAGGATTTGGTGAGGGTAATGATAGATTTAGGCTTAGGGTTCATGTTAGGTGTAGGGTATTTGATAGGGTTAGAGTTAGCAAAAGGGTTAGGGTTAGGCCTAGGGTTAGCCTTAAGGTTATGGTTGTGCTTAGGATAATCGATAGGGTTAGCACTAGAGTTATGGTTAGTATTAGGGCTAGAGTTAGGGTTAGACCTAGAGTTATGGTTAGGTTTAGGTATAGATATAGTTTAGAGTTTGAGCTAGGGTTAGCGTTAGGGCAAGGGTTAGGTTTAGGGTTAGGTCTAGGTTATACTTATGATTAGGGTCAAGGTTAGTGTTAAGATTAGGGCTAGAGTTATCATTAGGTTTAGGGTATTGGATAGGGTTTGATGTCATATTAGGGTTAGGGTTAGGGTTAGATTTGGCTTAAGGTTAAGGTTAGGGATGGGTTTAGGGTTAGATTTAGGGTAATGGTTAGGGTTTGAGCAAGAGTTAGCTCTATGGCAAAGATTAGGTTTTTGGTTATATCTAGGGTTAGGGTTAGGGTAGATTTAGGGTAAGGGCTCATCAGAGTTAAGTTTAGGGTTAGGTTAATGGATAGGGTCAGAGCTATGGTTAGGGATAGTGTTATTATTAAATTTAGGGTTAGAGTTAGGTTCATATATAGGCTTAGAGCTAGAGTTAGAGATAGAGTGAAGGTTAGGATTAGGGCTAGGGTTAAGGTTAGGTTTTGGTTTAGGTCATGGGTTAGTGTTAGGGTTAAGATTAAGGTTTAATAGTTCTAGAAACACTGGCCAGAACAATTAGACAGGCGAAAGAAATTAAAGGCATAAAAATAGGAAAAGAAGAACTTAAATTATCACTATTTGCAGATGACATGATTCTATACCTAGCAGACCCAAAAGGGTCTACAAAGAATCTATTAGAGCTAATAAATGAATTCAGCAAAGTGGCAGGTTATAAAATCAACACGCATAAATCAAAGGCATTCCTGTATATCAGCAACAAATCCTCTGAAATGGAAACGAGGACAATCACTCTGTTCACAATATCCTCAAAAAGAATAAAATACTTGGGAATCAACCTAACAAAAGAGGTGAAAGACTTATACAATGAAAACTACAGAACCCTAAAGAGAGAAATTTAAGAAGACCTTAGAAGATGGAAAAATATACCCTGTTCATGGATAGGCAGAACTAACATCATCAAAATGGCGATATTACCAAAAGTTCTCTATAGGTTTAATGCAATGCCAATCAAAATCCCAACGGCATTTATTGTAGAAATAGAGAAAGCAATCATGAAATTCATATGGAAAAATAAAAGACCCAGAATAGCAAAAACAATACTAAGCAGGAAGTGTGAATCAGGTGGTATAGCAATTCCAGATTTCAAACTATACTACAGAGCAATAGTAACAAAAACAGCATGGTACTGGTACCAAAACAGGCGGGTAAACCAATGGTACAGAATAGAGGACACAGAAACCAATCCACAAAACTACAACTTTCTTATATTTGACAAAGGGGCTAAAAGCATGCAATGGAGGAAGGATAGCATCTTCAATAAATGGTGCTGGGAAAGCTGAAAATCCATATGCAACAAAATGAAACTGAATCCCTTTCTCTCGCCATGCACAAAAGTTAACTCAAAATAAATCAAGGAGCTTGATATCAAATCAGAGACACAGCATCTGATAGAAGAGAAAGTTGGCTACGACCTACATGCTGTGGGGTCAGGCTCCAAATTCTTCAATAGGACACCCATAGCACAAGAGTTAACATCTAGAATCAACAAATGGGACTTACTCAAACTAAAAAGTTTTTTTCTCAGCAAAATAAACAATAAGAGAGGTAAATAGGGAGCCTACATCCTGGGAACAAAATCTTTACTCCTCACACTTCAGATAGAGCCCTAATATCCAGAGTATATAAAGAACTCAGAAAATTAGACAATAAGATAACAAATAATCCCATCAACAAATGGGCCAAGGACTTGAACGGACACTTCTCAGAGGAGGACATAAAATCAATCAACAAGTACATGAAAAAAATGCTCACCATCTCTAGCAGTCAGAGAAATGCAAATCAAAACCACCCTAAGATACCATCTCACTCCAGTAAGATTGGCAGCCATTATGAAGTCAAACAACAATAAGTGCTGGTGAGGATGTGGGGAAAAGGGTACACTTGTACATTGTTGGTGGGACTGCAAATTGGTGCAGCCAATTTGGAAAGCAGTATGAAGATTTCTTGGAAAGCTGGGAATGGAACCACCATTTGACCCAGCTATCCCCCTTCTCGGTCTATTCCCTAAAGACCTAAAAAGAGCATGCTACAGGGACACTGCTACATCGATGTTCATAGCAGCACAATTCACAATAGCAAGACTGTGGAACCAACCTAGATGCCCTTCAATAGACGAATGGATTAAAAAAATGTGGCATTTATACACAATGGAGTATTACTCTGCATTAAGAAATGACAAAATCATAGAATTTGGAGGGAAATGGATGGCATTAGAGCAGATTATGCTAAGCGAAGCTAGCCAAGCCCTAAAAAACAAATGCCAAATGTCTTCTTTGATATAAGGAGAGTAATGAAAAACAGACTAGGAAAGAAGAGCACGAGAAGAAGACCATCATTAAACAGGGTTGAGAGGTGGGAGGGAAAGGGAGAGAGAAGGGAAATTCTATGGAAATAGAATGAGACCCTCAGGGTTATACAAAATTACATACAAGAGGAAGTGAGGGGAAAGGGAAAAATAATGCAAGAGGGAGGAATGAATTACAGTAGTGGGGGTAGAGAGAGAAGAGGGGAGGAGAGGGGAGAGGAGGGGGAATAGTAGAGGATAGGAAAGGCAGCAGAATACAACAGACACTAGGATGGCAATATGTAAATCAATGGAAGTGTAACTGATGTGATTCTGCAAGCTGTATACGGGGTAAAATGGGAGTTCATAACCCACTTGAATCAAAATGTGAAATATGATATATCAAGAACTATGTAATGGAGGGGTAAGACAAGATAATACAAATGGAAAAAAATGATTTACAGTAGAAGGGGTAGAGAGAGAAAAGGGGAGGGGAGGGGAGGGAATGGGGATAGTAGAGAATAGGACTGACAGCAGAATACATCAGAGACTATAAAGGCAATATGTCAATCAATGGAAGAGTAACTGATGTGATACAGCAATATGTATACGGGGTAAATTTGGGAGTTCATAACCCGCTTGAATCAAACTGTGAAATATGATGTATTAAGAACTGTGTAAGGTTTTGAACGACCAACAATAAAAAAAAAAAAGAGACAGGCAGATGGCCAAGAGGTCTTACTTTCTTGAACTCTGAACAATTCTATGAGGACCTGAGGCCATCTTGGATGTAGCAACTTCTTTTTTTTTTTTTTTTTTGGCAGTTTCATGTTAAGTCAAAATAGGCTGAATAGGAGCTTATTATAATATTCAAACTCATTGTTCTTGAAGGTTGAAAGTTTCAGGAACTTAGAAGTAAAATACCTTGGTATCAGAGGGTCCCATTATAAGTGTCTCTGCCTATCTTCTAACTTAATCTTCATCTCTTAATGGGGACCACTGCTCCTCTTTGTACTCCCTGGAGGTCCCATACCACCTCCAGTTACTTCTACTTTCCTGTGCTTGCTTCTCTACCTGGTGTCAGTTTAAGGGAGTTTTGTTGATAATTGAGTGATGGTCATTTTCATGAAATTCAGTGGAAGTGGTGAGAGGACTGAGCAGAGACTGGCCTCTTCAACTTCCACTGTTACTTCTACCCACGTCAAAGCCCTGAGAAATTTTCCCACCTCACTTCTGTCAACATCCTCTGTCCACCCTCACCCCAGCTCTCTTTCATATGCTTCTTTCATATGCCCCAGACTCCTACAGTAACACGGCAAGGAGAGGTTAAGTTTGAGTGTTCTCTCGAAACACAGACCAATTATTATTAAAACATTAAGCTTCGGACTCATTACCAAAACATACATGTCATCTGGCCCCTTCCTATTTAGGATTCATGAGAAAAGAAGGAAGACAGTGAGTTCCACATTAGTTTCCCACCTTCGACGATATTGAGTTGCAGTTTAGAGAAAGCTAAAGGGGCTCTGTGCTGGGGGAAAGGGAAAATTCTGTCATAGTGCCTCAAAAACTTCCCCCTTTGCTGTGAGGATCAGACAAAGTCATTTTTCTGTTGTCTTATTAGAAACTCATGATACCTGGGAATGAAAAGATTGCTTTTGGCCTAACATGACCTTTAAGTGAAGAGAAGAAAGTCACCAAGAAACAGTAACACTTGCCCATATACTCAGGATAAGTTACTACCTAGTCTCCTCATATTCTTAACCTTCTAAGTTCCTTATCTGCTTATATTCCTGTGCCCCCAACCTTGGGGGCATTATTTCGTATCATGTGTTCAGTTTCAGGCAGCAAAGTATCGCTCAAACAAAAGTATAATTGTTTTTGGTCTTGTCAAGCCCTGTGATTCCTGAGTCTGTTCTATCATCCACAATTCTCTGGACAATCAGCTATTCATCAAAGGGTTGGGTGATCTTCCAAAGAGAAAGCTGGCAATCAGCTGGAGAATGATGTTCCTCCTGAAGGCTCTACTAAGTTTTAGTATAGTTTGTTGATTGCAGGTCTTATTTATTCATATAGATGTGATTTTTTGACAAAAGTCTACTTTGTCTGCTCACAGGGGTAGGTGAAGTTTAGGAAAGAATAATAAGCAATGGAGTTGAGGCTTTTTGATTAATTTTTTCCTTGGTTTGATACATTGACTTATGTAGGGATAAATGACTATAATGATTATTATTTCACATCAAAGTGCTGTACCAAGGGCAATAGTAAGTTCCCAATTCATTGCTTCTCTAACACCATAAAGTAGATCTTCAAAAAAATCAGGAGACTGGAAGAACTTTGTGGTGACATTTTTGAAGTTACAGCTTCAAAGATGAGATAATAATAAATTAGGGAATGTAATGACCCAGGCAGGACCTCATATAATAGGAAATGAGGACCATTGAGAGAAGTGAGGATGTTTTCAGCCAATGTGATCATATGCAAGATGAAGACTTGGATAATGAACTTATGAATAAAATATAACTTTTATGTAGTAACAGATTGATTAAGAAAAAAATACCTAAAACCTCTGTAGTAGAGGCTCTTGAGGTACATGCTAGTGAGGTGACTATGGATGCTGAGGGACAATAGGATGCCATAAAAATCCCTAGAAAGTGTGGTTGCAATCTTCAGAGTTCCCACATTGTCCATTCCACCACTCTACTGATCAGTGAGGAAGTAGTGTCAGTCACAGCAATCTAACTCATTTTATATGTACACTCCATCTCCTAGCCCAGAAAACTATTTATAGTGAGGAAACTCTGATCAGATCAATCAACAAATGGATTAATTCTGACTAATCAATCAGGATTAGCCCGAGTTTTTGTTCAGGTGAGCATTATGCAGAGGTTGAGCAATATACCTTGACAAATACAAAATCTAAATAAAAAGTCAATATTCTCAGGCTGTGTTTCTTGAGTAATATGAAAAAAATGTGGTAAAGTCATAGATCTACAGATCATGGTTATAAAACAGGAAGGAAGTATAAGCATCACATTACTTATCCCTCAGCCCCATCGAAATCACATATTTCTTTATAAATTAATTGCTTTCATGGAAAGCTATTGCAGTTTGAAAAACCATCACTTTTATAAATTTTCTCCTTTATATTTCTTTATATTTTACCTTTGTGAAGATTCATTTCTTGTCCTTTGAGAGAATAGAGAACAGATGATCTGGCTAAATAATAGCCTTAAAACATTCCAATTTTTTTTGTGTGTATGTGTATGTGTGTGTGTATGTGTATGTATTTCTGGGGATTGAACCTAGAATCTTCAACCACTAAGCCACACCCCTAGCCCATTTTATTTTATTTTGAGAGAGTGCCTTGCTAAGTTGCTGAGGCTGATCTTGAACTTGTAATCCTCCTGCTCAATCCTCCGCAATCACTGAGACTACAATTGGGCACCACCTCACCCAACTCAAATACAACACTCTTAATAAAACAGTGCTAAATTTCTCCTTCTCCAGTCTAAATAATCCCCTTTTCTTCTTTGTCTTTATTTCAGTTATCTCTATTTGCTACTAATTGATTTCTTTTTACATAAATAAACCAAATTGAACATAGAAATGTAATAAGAGGAGAAATATGCAGAAAAGAAAAAGATCTTTGTGATTTTCACCTCCTATATTTCCAGTTATGAAGAGTATGTTGACTCAATTTTAACTTTACTAATTTCTATACAGTTGTTCTGAATTAATAGTATATTCTAACTCAATATTTTTAAACAGCTGTACTGAGTTATATTGGACAAACAATGAGCTTCACATATTTAAATTGAAGTGTTAACAAGTGTTTGTACTTGACAATCCATCACAAACTCAAGATAATAAATATGAGCATTATTTCCAAAAAAAAAAAAAAAAGATTAAGGTTTAGAGATTGAGCTAGTGTTTTGACTAGAACGAGGATTAGGGTTAGAGTCAGTGTGAGGGTTAGGGCTAGGGTTAGCATTAGGGTTAGGGTTAGGGTAATGGATAGATGTAGAGGTAGGTTTTGGCCTATGGTGATGGCTAGTTTCAGGGTTAGTGATGTGGCTATGTCAAGTGTTAGGATTATGATTTTGTTTGGATAAGGTTTAGAGCTAGGGTTTGTGTTAGGTAAGGGTCAGAGTTCGGGTTAGGGTTAGGTTTATTGTTAGGTCCTGCATTAGGAGTAGGGTTTGGTCTAAAGGTAGGGTTTGTGTTTGGGTTAGGTTAAGGGTTTTTATTAGGGCTAGAACTAAGTGTTTGTTTAGGGCTAGGCCTAGACTTATCACTAGATAAAGGATTAAGTGTAGGTCTATGTATAATGTTAGGGTTAGATTTAGGTATAATGTATTGCCAAAATTAGGGGTTGGTTTAGGGTTAGGGTCAGGTTTAGACATAAGGTTATTGTCAGGGTCAGAATAAGGGTCAGAGTTAGGGTGAGGGTTTGGGATAATGATAGAGCTAGGATGAGGATTAGGTTAGGCCTAGTAATAGAGTTAGATTTTGCATTGGGCTAAAAATTAGGTTTGGAACTAGGATAGCTTTGGGATTAGAGTTTGGCTTAGGGTAAGGAATAGGTTTAGTGAATGTGTTAGGGCTAGGGTTAGGGTTAGGTTAGGCCTAGAATTAGGTTTAGTGTTAGGGTTAAAGCTAGGGTTAGAGCTTGGATTAGGGCTAGGCTAGGTTTTGTGTTAGCTTTAGGTCTATGGCTAATGTAAGAACTAGGGTTACAACTAGGGTTAGTTTTAGGGTTAGTGTTATGTCTAGGATTAGTGTTTGGTTAGCTTTTGGGTTAGGGTTATGTTTAGGGTAATGGATATGGTAGGGTTAGCCAATGTGTTAGAGTTAGGCCAAGGGTTAGCATTAGCATGAGGATTAGAGTTAGGGTTAGGGTAATGCATAGGGTTAGAGCTAAGGTTAGAGCTAGGGTTATGGTTAGTGTTAGGTTTATGCTTAGTGCAAGGATTAAAGTTAGATTTAGGTTTAGGGTAAGGGTTAGGACTTGGTATAGGTTCAGAGTTAGGGTTAAAGCTATGTCTGGGGCTCACTTTGAGGCTCAATTTTTGGTTACATTAGGGCTAGTGTTAGGGATAGAGCTAATGTAAGAACTAGGGTTATGATTAGAGCTAATTTTAGGGTTTTGGTTAGGACTAAGTCTAGTTTTATGGTTAGGTTTAAGTTCAGGGTGATGTTTTGAGCTAGGGATAGTGTTAGGTTCAGAGTCAGGGTCAGCATTAGTTTTAGGGTTGGGGATAGGACTAGAATTAGGGCTAGGCTTAGGGCTAGATGTAGGGTTAGGATTTGGTTTAGGATAAGGTTTAGGGTTAGTTCTATGGCTTGTTATGTTATAGTGCTAAGACTAAAGTTAAGGGTAGTTTTATAATTAATTTTAGTGTTATTGCTAATGTTAGGGTGAGTTTAGGCTTAAGGGTACATTTAGAGTTATGGTTAATTCTAGGGTTAGGGCTATGGCTAGGGTTAGGGCTAAGGTTAGGTATAGTGTTTGGGTTATGAAAATGGATAGGGTTAGAATTAGGAAAAGAGCTAGGGTGATAGTTAGGGTTTGTCTTAATGCTAGGGTTCGGGTTAAGTTTAGGGCTAAATTAGGGCTAGGAACATGTCTGGGATTGGTGTAAGTGTTAGGGCTAGTGTTAGGGCTATGTTTCAGATTAGGTTTAGGGTTAGGTTTACGGGAAGGGATGGGATTATAGCTAGGTTTAGGGCTAGGGTTATATTTGTGTTAGAATTAAGGCTAGATTTGTGGATAGGATGAGAGCTAGGGTTTGGGTTAGGCTTAGGGCAAGTTTTCGTGATACAAATAATGTCAGGTTTAGGTTTACGGGTAGGGATAGTTATAGGGTTAGGTTCATGGCTGTGTCTATTGTTAGGTTTAGGGTAAGGGCCAGGTTAAGAGTAAGATGTATTTTTAGGGACAGGGTCAGGTTTTTGGTTTGTTAGGTAAATTATTAGGGTCAGGGCTCAAATTAGCATTAGGATTAGAATTAGGGTTAGGTTTAAGTATAAGGTTAAGTTTAGGTTTAGGATTCATGTTAAGATTAGAGTAATTGGTAGGCATAGGGTTAGTTATAGGGTTAGGGTTAGGCCTAGAGTTAGCATTTGATTTAGGGTCATTGTTAGGGTAATGAATAGAATTAGAGCTAGGGTTAGGGATAGAGTTTTGGATAGGTTAGGGCTAGAGTTAAGTTTAGGGTTAGGGCTAAGCCTAGGGTTAGGTTGTGGGTTAGGTTTAGGGTACAGGTTAGATTCTGAGCTAGGGTTAGTGCTAGGGTGAGGGTGAGGGTTAGGCTTATGTCTAGGGTTAGATTTACAGTTAAAGTTAGAGTTAGTGTAAGGGTTAGGGCTAAGGTTATCTTTAGAGTTAGGTTAATGTATAGGGTTAGATGTTGAGTTAGGGTTAGGGGGAGTTTTAGGTTTATTATTAGTGTTAGGTTTAGGGCTAATATCATTAGAGTTTGGGTAATGGATAGGGTTAGATTTCAGGTTAGGGTTAGGGGTAATTTTAAGTTTATGGTTAGTGATAAAGTTTGGGCTATGGTTAGGCTTAGAGTAAGGGTTAGGGTGTTATCTAGGGTTAAAGCTATGATGAGGGTTAGGTTTAGGGTTAGGTCTAGATTTAGGTTTACAATTAGAATTAGAGCTAGGGTTTACATTATGGTTAAGGTTCAGTTTAGGGTAATGGATTATTTTAGAGATAGTATTACGGCTAGTGTTAAAATTATGATTAGGGCTACAATTAGGATTAGGTTTAGGTTTAGGTCTTGTGTTATGTTTAGGCTTCGATTTGTGTTTTATCTAGAGTTAGGTTTAAGGCGAGGGTTAGGGTTAGCATGAGGGTTAGGCTTAGGGTAATGGATAAGGTTAGATTAGAGTTAGGGTTATGCTTTGGGCTAGATTTTGGCCTAGGATTAGAGCTAGGTTTTGTTTTAAGTTTAGAGCTAGTTTCAGTGCTATGGTAATGTAAGGGTTTTGTTTCTGGTTATGGCTACGTCTAGTGTTAGGTTTAGATTTCGGATAGGGTCAGTTTTATAGCTAGAGATAGTGTTAGTTTCGGGGTCTGTGTTTGGATTAGGGTTATGGTTAGGCTAGAGCCAGAATTGGGATTGGTTAGGTCTAGAGGTATGGGTAGTGTTTGGCTTAGGTTAAGGGTTATCATCAGAGGTAGTGTTAGGTTTTTGTTTGGGTCTTGGTTAAAGATATGGCTAGATTTAGAATTAGGTTTAATCAAGGGCTAGTGTTAAGGTTAGGTTTAGATATAGGGTTATGAGTAGGGCTAGTGTTAGGGTTTGGTCTAGATTCAGGGTCAGAATAAGGGTCAGAATTAGGGTTAGGACTTGGGTTATGGTTATTATAAGAATGAGGGCTAGGGTTAGGACTAGTAATAGCATTAGGGTTTGGGTAAGACTGAGAATTAGTTTTTTAGAACAAGGGTTAGCATTAGAGTTGGGGTTTGGCTAGGGTACAGGATAAGGTTAGAGTTAGGGTAAGAGCTAGAGTTTGGATTAGGGTTAGGGCTAGTGTTAGGGTTAGGGTTAGAGTGAAAGCTAGGGTTAGGTTTCAGATTTGGGCTAGGTTTTGGTTAGCATTAGGTTTAATGTTATGGCTAATGTATGATCTAGGGTTATGAATAGAACTAGCTTTAAAATAAGGGTTAGGACTATGTCTAGTGTTAGGGTAAGGTTTAGGTTTAGGGTAATGTTTAGTGGTAGGATTAGTGTTAATTTCAGAGACAGGTTCAGGGGTACTTTTAAGGTTAAGATTAGGACTGGAATGTCAGGGCTAGGTATAGGGCTAGATGTAAAGTTAGGGTTTGGTTTAGGTAAACGTTTAGGGTTAGTGTTATGGCTCAGTTTTGTTTTAGGACTAAGCCTATGGTTAGCACTTGTTTTAGGGATTAGAGTTAGGATTAATTTAGCATTAGGTTAAGGGTTTTGCTTAAGGTAATGGGTAGGGTAAGATCTAGGGTTAGAGCTAGGGTTAAGGTATGGGTTAGAGCTAGTTTTAGGGTTCGGGTTAAAACTAGGGTTAGCGCTAGGATTAGGACCAGGTTTTCGGTTAGGTTGGGGCTAGAGTTAGGCCTACAACTTATGTATAAACCAGGGCTATGATTAGGTCTACTTTTGGGTAAATGTTATGGCTGGGTCAAGTGTTAGAATTAGGTTTATCATTAACATGATGTTTAGAGCTAGGGTTAGTGTTAGGGTCAGGTCAGTGTTCAGGTTATAATTAGGGTTAGGGTTAAACCCAGAATTATCACTAGATTTAGGTCAAGGGGTAGGGTTAGTGTTTGTGTTAGCTTAAGGATTATCATTAGAGCTAAGGTTAGGTTTTTGTTTAGGTCTAGGGCTAGAGATATGGCTAGATTTAGGATTAGGTTTAGGTCTAGGGATAGTGTTAGGGTTAGGTTTAGGTATAGGTTTATTGCTAGTGTTAGTGTTAGGGTTCAGTATAGGGTTAGGGTCAAGTTTAGAAATACGGTTACCCTTAGGGTCAGAATAAGTGTCAGGGTTATGGTTAGGTTTTGGGTTATGGTTAGAGCTAGAATGAGGACTAGGGTTAGGACTAGTAATAGGGTTAGGGTTTGTGTTAGACTAAGGATTAGGGTTAGGCCGAGGGTTAGCATTAGGTTTAGGGTTAGCTTAGGGTAAGAATTATAGGATCATTGCTAGGGTTAGGGCTATGTTTAGGGTTAGGATAAGGGCTAGTTTAGGTTTAGGTTTAGGTTTAGGGTTAAAGCTAGGGTTAGGTCTTGCATTAAGTCTAGGTTTTGGTTAGAGTTAGGGCTTGTTTTATAGTTATGGCCAATGTATGCAGTAGTGTTATGATTTGGGCAACTTATATGATTAGGGTAAGAACTAGGTCTAGTGGTAGGGTTAGGCATAATGTTAGGGTGACGTTTAGAGCTAGGGTTAGTGTTAGGGTCAAATTCAAGTTCAGAGTACTTTTAGGATTATGTTTTAGACTCGAATAAGGGCTAGAGTTAGTGCTAGGTGTAGGGTTAAGTTTTGGTTAGGTTAAGTTTTAAGGTTAGGGCTTTGGCTTGATTTTGCTTTAGGGCTAGGGCTATGGTTAGGGATAATTTTAGGCTTAGCATTAGGTTTAAGGCTAGATTTAGGGTTAGGTTTCATCTTAGGGTTAAAGTTAGATTTAGATTTAGGATTAAATCTAGGATTTGGTCTTAGGGCTAAGGATAGGGCTACTGTTAGGTCTTGGTTTATGGCTAGGATTTGGGTTATGGTAAGGGATAGGGTTTGAAATAGGAATAGAGCTAGAGTGAGAGTGAGAGTTAGTCTTACAGCTAAGCTTACGGTTTGGTTAGGTATAGGGCTTAATTAGGGCTAGGAATATGGCTAGGTTTATGCTTATGTTTTGGCCTAGGGTTAGCTTTAAGCTTAGGGTTTGGTTTAGTGTAAGCGATGGGGTTAGAGCTAGAAATAGTGCTAGGGTGAATTAGGGTTAGGGCTAGGGTTTCATTAGAGTTATGATTAAGGCTAAGTTTAGGGCTGGGATAAGCGCTAGGGTTTTTGTTAGAGTTAGGGCTAGGATTAGTGTTAGGTAAATATCAGATATAGGGTTATGGTTAGGGATAGTTTTAGGGTTAGGTTTATGGCTATGCTTAGTGTAAGGGTTAGATTTAGGTTAAGGCTCAAATTTAGAGTTATGGGTATTATTAGGGTCAGGGTCAGGTTTAGGGTTTTGTTTAGGTTAGGGTTTAATGTTAGGGCTCGAATTAGCATTAGGGTTTGGGTTAGGATAATGATAGGGCATGGTTTATGGTTCACGTTAGATTTAGCATAATGGATAGGGTTACAGTTAGGGATAGGGTTAGATTTAGGCCTAGGGTTAGCATTATAATTAGGGTTATATTTAGGGTAATTGATAAGGTTAGAACTAAATTTTGGGCTAGGTTATAGATAGGATTATGGCTAGGGTTAGGGTTAGAGTTATGGGTTTCTTTTGTGTTAAGGTTAGGGCTAGGGGAATGGGTGGAGTTATAGCTAGCTTTAGGGTTAGGGTTAGTGTTAGAATTTGGATTAGGTCTAGGGTTATGATTCAGTTTAGGATTAAGGCTAGGTTTAGAGCTAGGTTAAGAACTAAAAGTTTCTGTTAGGGTTATGGCTAGGACCAGGTCTAGGGCTAATATCAGGTCTAGGGTTAATGTTAAGGATAGTTTTAAGGTTAGGTTATGGCTAGGTCTAGTGTAAGATTTAGGTTTAGGTTAAAGGTCAGTTTTAGGACTAGGGTTATCATTAGGGTCAGGGGCAGGGTAAGGGTAAGTATTTGGTTTATCTAAAGGTTTAAGGTTAGGGCTTAAATTAGCATTAGGTTTAGGTTTAGGATTAGCATAACAGATGAGGTTTAGTTTAGGTTACACTTAAGGTTTAGGGTAATGAATGGGTTAAGCTTAGCAATCGGGTTAGTGTTAGCATTAGGGTTAGGATTATGTTTAGTATAATGGATGGGTTTAGTGCTTGGGTTAGGGCTAGGTTATGGTTTGGATTAAGTCTAGGATTAGGGGTAGGTTGAGGGATAGGGATAGGGTGTAATTTTGGGTAAGTTTTAGGGTTAGGGTAAGGTTAGGTTTAGAGGCAGAGTTATGGTTAGGTCAGGGTAAGGGTTACTGTTTGAGCTAGGGTTAGTGCTAGCACAAAAGTAATGTTTAGGTTAAGGTCTTGGTTTTACATTATGGTTAGAATTAGGTTTAGTGTTAGGGATAGGGTTTTAATTAGGGTTAGGTTTAGGGTTAAGTTTAGGGTTAGGGTTAGGTTGATGGATATGGTTAGAGCTAATGTTCAGGCTAGGTTTGATGTTAGGATTAGGGCTAGGATTATATTTAGGGTTTAGGGTAGAGCTAGGGTTATGTTTAGTGTAAAGGTTAGGCTTTGAGCTAGAGTTAGGTCTAAGGCGAGGCTTAGGTTATTGCTAGTTTTAGGGCTAGGGTTAGGCTGAGTGTTATGCTTAGAGGTAAGTTTAGGCCTAGGATTAGGGCTACGTTTCATGTTAGCTTTAGGTCTAGGGTAAAGACGATGGGTAATGTAAGTGCTAGGGTTATGTTTAGGGCTAGTTTTAGGGTTAGGGTTATAGCTAAGTCTAGTGTTAGGTCTAGGTTTTTGATTTGTGTCAGGTTTAAAGCAAGGTTCAGTTTTAGAATCAATGTCAGTTTTGGGGATAGGGTTAGGGTTAGGGTTAGAGCCAGAATTAGGACAAGGTTTAGGTCTAGGGGTAGGGTAAGTGTTCAGTTTAAGTTAAGGGTTATTGTTAGGGCTAGTGCTAGGTTTTGGTTCAGGTCTAGGGCTAGAGTTATAACTATATTTAGGATTAGCTTTGTGTCTAGGTCTAGTATCAGGCTTAGGCATTGGTATAGGGTTACCAGTATGGCTAATATTAGGGTTTGGTTTAGGGTTAGGGTCAGGTTTTGACCTAGGGTTACTGTTAGGGTCAGATGAGTGTCAGGGTTAGGTTTAGAGGTAGAATGAGGGCTAGGGTTAAGACTAGTATTACGGTTAGAGTTTAAGTTAGGCTAAGGATTAGGATTGAGACTAGGATAAGAATTTGGGTTTGGGTCGGGTTTAGTGTAAGGAATAGGGTTATAGTTAGGGTTAGGGCTAGTGTTAGAGTTATGGTTAGGGCTAGTACTAGGTTTAAAGCTAGGATTCGAACTCAGATTAGTGGTAGATTTTGTGTTGGGGTTAGGGCTGTGGTTAGTACAATTACTAATGTACTAACTAGGGTTATGATTAAGGCTAGTTTTAGGGTTAGGTTAAGGTTAAATATAGTGTTCGGGTTAATTTAATGTTAGGGTGATGTTTAGAGCTAGGATTAATGTTAGGGTCAGTGTCAGCATCAGGGTTAGTTTTACAGTTAGTTTTAGGGTTAATTGTAGGGTTAGGTTTTGATTTAGGTTAAGGGTTAGGATTAGGCCTATGGCTTGGCTTGGCTTTATGACTAGGGCTAGGGCTAGGGCAAGTTTTAGGATTAGCATTATGGTTAGGGTAGTGTTAGGGTTTAGTTTAGGCTTATTATTACAGTCAAATTTCAAGTTAGATTTAGATTTAGACCTAGGGTTAGATCGAGGATTAGGATTAAAGCTAAGGATAGAACTAGGCCTAGGGCTAGGGCAAGAGTTAGATTTAGTCTTATTGCTAGGTTTAGGGTTAGGATAGGATTAGCACTGGGGTTTGTGTTAGGCCTAGGTTTAGGGCGAAGGTTAACCTAACATTTAGGGTTATGGTTAGTTTTGGGATACAGGATAAGATTATAAGTAGGTTTATAGTTAGGGTTTGGTTAGGGTTATGGTTACAGTTAGATTAGAGTTACAGTTAGGGTTAGGTTTAATATTAGTATTAGGTTTAGTGTTAGGGTTAGGGTTAGTGTTTGTGATAGGGTTAGGTTTAGGGTTCAGGTTAGGGTAAGGGTTAGTTTTAGAGTAAAGTTAAGGTTGGGTTTATGGTTACACTTAGGGTTAGTTTAGGGTTGGTGTTAGTTTTAGAGTTAAGGTTATCTTTAGGGTTATGGTTAAGATTAAAGTTAGATTTAGGGTTAGGCTTGGTGTTAGGGTTAGGGTTAGTATTAGGTTAGTATTAGGTTAGAGTTAAGTTTAGGGTTAGTATTAGTGTCAGTGTTATGTTTAGTTTGAGGGTTATGGTTATGGTTAGAGTTAGGTTTAGATTTACTGTTATAATTAGGGTTAGGTTTGGGATTAGTGTTTGGATTAGTGTTAGAATTAGGTTGAGTCTTAATGTTAACATTAGGGTTAGAGTAAGTGTTAAGGTTATGGTTATGTTTATGGTGAGGATTAAGGTTAGTGTTGTGTTAGGATTAGGATTTATGATATTGTCAGTGTTAGGGTTATGGTTAGTGTTAGGGTTAAGGTTAGGTTTAGGGTTATTGTAGGGTTTAGGATTAGTGTTTGTGTTAGGGTTAGGTATAGTGTTAGTGTTAGGGATAGGTTTAGGGTTAGTTTTAGGGTTAGGGCTGAGGTTAGGTTTAGGGTTAGTGTTAGGGTTAGGGTTTTGGTTCGTGTTACTTTTATGGTTAGGGTTAGTTTTAGGTTTAGGGCTAGGGTTATGGTTATGTTTAGTGTTAGTGTAAGTTTTAGGATTAGTGTTAGTGTTAGGGTTAGGGTTCGTTGCTGTGTTAGGGATAGGGTTAATATTAGTGTTAGGGTTAGGTTTAGGGTTAGATTTAGTGTTAGTGTTAGGTATATGGTTAGGATTACTGTTAGGGTTAGTGTTAGTGTTACAGGTGGGGTTAGGTTTATTGTAAGGATTCGTTTTAGGCTTAGGCTTATGATTATGTTTACGATTAGTTTTAGGTTTACGGTTAGGGTTTGGGTTAGGGTTAGAGTTAGTTTTAGAGTTCGGGTACGGGTTACAGTGAATGTTAAAATTGTTTCTGTGTGAGGGATATGGTTTTTGTTTTGGTAAGGTTTAGGTTTAGGGTTTGTGTTAGGATTAGGGATAGGGTTAGGCTTAGGGTTAGGATTAGGATTAGAATTAGAGTGAGACTTAGGGTTAGGTATACAGTTAGTTTTAGGGTTACTTGTAGGTTATGGTTAGTTTTAGGGTTAGGGTTTGGATTAGTGTTAGGGTTAGGGTTTGTGTTAGTGTAAGTGTTAGAGTGATGGTTAGGGGTAGAGTTAGGTTTAGGGTGAGGTTCAGTGTTATTGTTTGTGTTATCGTTCAGATTAGGGATAGTATTAGGGTTAGAGAGAGGTTTAGGTTTACTTTTAGGTTTAGGGTTAGAATTAGGGTTAGGGTTTGTGTTACCATTAGGTTTAGGTTTATGGTTAGGGTTAGTATTAGGTTAGGGTAAGGTTTATGGTTAAGGTTAGTTTTTTGGATAGGTTTAGGTTTAGGGTTCGGGTTAGTGTTAAGATTAGTTTTAGAATTAGGGTTAGGGTTTGGGCTAGGATTAGTGTTAAGTTTAGTGTTAGGGTAAGAATTATGGTTTGTTTTAGGGTAAGGGTTAGGTTCAGGTATTGTGTGAGGGTTACAGTTAAAATTAGGTTTGTGGTTATGATTAGAAAGAGAATTACAGTGAGGCCTAGGGTTAGGATTAGGGTTAATTTTAGGGTTATATCTACTTTAGGTATAGTGTTAGGGTTAGGGTTAGTGGTAGTGTTAGGGTTAAAGTAACGGTTAGGGATAGAGATAGTGTTAGGTTTAGGGTTAGGCTTAGGTTTAGGTTTAGTGATAGTGTTAGTGTTGGCATTAGGCTCAGTGTTAGGATTAAGGTTAGGGTTAGTTTAGGATTAGTGTTAGGTTTAGGGATAGTGTAAGGTTTAGGGTTAGAATTAGTTTTATAGTTAATTTGAGGGTTAATGTTAGTGTTAGTGATAGCGTTAAAGTAAGGTTCAGGGTTAGGGAGAGTGTTAGGGATAAAAATAAGATTAGGGTTAGGGTTAGGGTTAGTGATACAGTTAGGGTTAGGGTTAGTGATACAGTTAGGGTTAGGGTTAGGGTTAGGTTTCGTTTTAGGGTTAGCGGTAGTGTTATGTTTAGGGTTAGTTCTAGGGTCAGGGTGAGGTTTAGGGTTTTGGTAAGGGTTAAGTTTAATTTGATAATTAGAGTTAGGGTTAGTGTTATTATTAGTGTTCAGGTGAGGGATATGGTTTGTGTTAAGGTAAGAGTTAGGGTTAGGGTTTGTGTTAGGATTAGGGATAGAGTTAAGGTTAGGGTTATGGTTAGGATTAGGGTTAGGGTGAGACTTAGTGTTAGGTTTAGTTTTAGTTTTTGGGTTACTTGTAGGTTAGGTTTAGTGTTAGTTTAAGAGTTAGGATTAGTGTAATGGTTAGGTTTAGGTTTAGGGTTTGTGTTAGGGTAAGGTTTAGGATGATGGTTAGGGTTAGGGGTAGGTTTAGGGTTAGGTTCAGTGTTAGTGTTAGATTTAGGATTAGGAATAAGGTTAGGGACAGTGTTAGGGATAGAATTTGGGTTATTTTTTGATTTAGAGTTAGAATTAGGGTTAAGATTAGTGTTACGGTTAGGTTTAGGATTATGGTTAGATTTAGTGTTAGGGTTAGGTTATGTTTATGGTTAAGGATAGTTTTGGGGTTAGAGTTTGGGTTAGGGTTAGTGTTAAGTTTGGTGTTAGACTAAGAATTATGATTTGTCTTAGAATAAAGGTTAGGTTTAGGTTTTGTGTTAAGGTTAAAGTTAAAATCAGGTTTTTAGTTATGATTAGAAAGAAGGTAGAGTGAGGCATAGGGTTAGAGTTAGGGTTAGTTATAAGATTAGGGCTTGGGTTAAAGTTAGTGTTAGGTTTAGAGTTAGTTTTAGGGTTAGTGTTAGTGTTACCGTTAGGGTTAGAATTAGGTAAGGTTTAGGGCTAGATTCAGGGTTAGGGCTAAATTTAGGTTTAGTGTAAAGATTAGTGTTAGGAATAGGGTTAGATTTAGTGTTAGGGTAAGGGTTTGGTTTAGGATTAGGGTTAGGGAAAATGTTTAGTTTAGTGTTATGGTTAGTGTAAGTTTTACTGTTATGATTAAAGTTATGTTAGGGTTAGGGTTATTGTTAGAGTTAGGGTTAGTATTAATATTAGTGTTAATGTTCACATTTTTGTTAGGTAAAATTTAGGGTTAGTGTTCGGTTATGTTTAAGGGTTATTTTTGAGTTAGGTATTGTGTTAGAGTTATGGTTATGGATATGGTTAGGGTTATGGTTATACTAGGTTCAGGGTTAGGCTTAGGTTTAGTATTAGGGTTATTTTTAATTTTAGTGTTAGTGTTACGGTTAGGGTTAGATTTAGGGTTAGTGTTAGTGTTAGGATTAGGTTTAGCATTAGTGTTAGGTTTAGGGTTAGGGTTAGAGTTCATGTTAGGTTTAGGGTTATTGTTAGTGTTAGGTTTAGTTTTAGGTTCAGGGTTAAGGTAAGAGTTAAGTTTAGGGTATGGTTATGGTTATGATTAGTTTTCGGGTTACTGTTAGAGTTAGGTTTAGTGTTAGTGTTAATGTTACAGTTAGGGTTAGTGTTACATTTAGAATTCAGGTTACAGTGAGGCTTAGTGTTAGTTAGGGTAAGGGTTTGGTATAGGATTAGGGTTGGGGATAGGTTTGCAGATAGTGTTAGGGTAAGGGTTAGGGTTAGTCTTAAAGTTAGGATTACAGTTAGGTTTTGGTTTATGGTTAGGTTTAGCGTTAGGTTTAGTGTTAGGGGTAGAGTTAGGGTTAGTGTTAGAATTAGGGTTAGGATTAGGGTTATGGATAGGATTTGTGTTAGGTTTAGGGTTTAGTTTATGTTAGATTTAGGGTAAGTGTTATGGTTAGGGTTAGGGTTATGGTTAGAGTTAGTGTTACGGTTAGGCTTAGGGTTAGTGTTAGTGTTAGGGTTAGGTTTAGGCTTGGGGTTAGGGTTAGTGTTAAAGTTAGAGTTAGGTTTAGGGGTAGTTTTAGGGTTAGAAATAGGTTTAGGGTTTGTGTTTGAGTTAGGTTTAGAGTTAGGATTAGGGTTAGGCTAAGGTTAGTGTTAGTGTTAGGGTTAGGGTTAGGGTTTGTGTTAGGGTTAGGATTAGGGTTAGGTTTATGTTTAGGTTAGTGTTAGTGTTCTTGCTAGGGTTAGGCTTAGGTTTAGTGTTATGGTTAGGGTTAGGATTTGAGTTTTGGTTACAGTTAGGATTATGTTTAAGGTTAGAGTTACGGTTAGAATTAGAGTTAAGATTAGGGTAAGGGTTAGGTTATGGTTAGGGCAGAGTTAAGGTTAGTGTTAGGGTTTGGGTAAGGGTTAAGATTAGGTGTAATGTTAGTGTTATGTTTAGGGTTAGCATCAGGTTATGGTTAGGGTTAGATTTAGGGTTTGTTTTTGGATTATGGTTAGGGTAAGTTTTTGCTTTATGTTCAGTGTTAGTGTTACATTTAGGGTTAGTTTTAGGCCTAGGGTTAGGATTATAATATGGTTTTGAGTTAGTTAGGATTAGGGTTAGGTTTAGGGTTAGTTTTAAAATTAGATTTATGTTTAGAGATATTGTTACATTTAGGTTTATGATTAGGATTAGGGTTAGGGTTAAAGTTAGGATTAGTGTTAGTGTTAGGGTTAGTTTTAGGGTTAGAATTAGAGTTTATGTTATGGTTAGGGTTAGGATTACAGTAAGGGTTTGTGATAGAATTAGGTTTAGGGTTAGTGTTAGGGTTAGAGTTAAAATTACGGTTAGGGTAAAATTTGGGATTAGGGTTATGGTTATGGTTAGAGTTAGTGTTAGGGTTGGGGTTAAGGTTAGTGTTAGGATTAGGGTTAAGGTTAGTGTTAGGTTTAGGGTTAGGGTTTTTGTAGGGGTTACAGTTAAGGTTATAGTTAAGGTTATGACAAAGGTTAAAATTAGGGTCAGAGTTAGGTTGAAGGTTAGGTTTAGGTTAGGGTTAGGGATAGGATTAGGGTTAGGGTTATGGATAGTGCTAGGGTTAGGGTTAGGATTAGTGTTAGGATTAGGGTTGAGATTTGGGTTAAATTATGGTTAGGGTTAGAATTACGGTTCGTTTTAGGGATAGGATTTCAGTTTGTGTTGGTTTTAGTTTTAGGTTTAGGTTTGTATTAGGGTTAGTGTTATGGATAGGTTTAGGGTTATGGTTAGAGTTAGTGTTAGGTTTTGGTTTAGGGGTCATTTTAGTGTTAGGGTTAGGGTTAAGATTAGGGTTATTGCTTCAGTTAGAGATAGGGTAAAGGTTAAGTTTACTTTTGGGTTAAGGTTAGAGTTATTTTTAGGGTTAGTGTTATGGTTAGCTTTAGGTTTAGTGTTAGGTTTAGAATTAGGATTAGGGTGAGGCTTACGGTTAGTGTCAGGGATAGGTTTAGCTTTAGAATTAGGTTTAGGGTTGGGTTGGAATAAGTGTTAGAGTTAGGTTAATTTTAGTATTTGGTTTAGGGTTTGTGTTAGGGTTAAGGTTATGGTTAGTGTTACGATGAAGTTTAGTGTTAGAGTTTGTTTCGGGATAGGGGTAAGGTTAGTGTTCGTGCTTGGGTTAGAGTTAGGGTTATTATTAAGTTAAGGGTAAGGTTCAGAGTTAGGGTTAAGATTTGTGTTAGTGTTAGGTTAGTATTAGGGTTATGGTTAGGGTTCGTCTTAGTGTTAGGTTTAGGGTTAGGGATAGAGTTATGTTTAGGGTTTTGGTTTGTGTTAGTTACAGGGTTACAGCTAGGGTTAGGGTTAGGTTTATGATTATGTTTATGGTTAGGGTTAGGGTTTCGGGTAGATTTAGGGTTAGGGTTATGTTAAGTGTTAGGGTTAGGGATAGGGTTAGGGTTACTATTAGTGTTTGGGTTAAGTTTAAGTTTAGGGTTATCACTAGGGTTAAGGATAGTTTTAGGTTTATTATTATGATTATATTTACGGTTAACATTAGTGTTAAAATTAGGATTAGGGTTAGGGTATGGTTAAAGTTCGGCTTGTGATTAGGGTTTAGGTTAGTGTTAAAGATAAAGTTTGGGTTAGGTTAGGGTTAGGGTTTGCTTAGGTTTAGGGTTATGGTAAGGGTGAGTATTAGGGTTAGGGTTGGAAATAGGGTTGCAGTTAGGGTTAGGGTTAGTGTTAGGGTTAAGTTAATGGTTAAGCTTTGGTTTAGGGTTAAGGTTAGCATTAGGGTTAGGGTTAGGGTTAGTGTTAGGATTAGTGTTAGGATTAGGGTTAAAGTTAGGGTTTGTTTTAGAATTAGGGTTTGAGTTTTGGTTAGGTTTAGGGTAAATGTTATAGTGATGATTAGGGTTATGGTTAGAGTTAGTGTTAGGGATAGGGTTAGGGTTAGTGTTACTATTAGTGTTTGGGTTACGTTTAGGTTTAGGGTTATCATTAAAGTTATGGATAGTTTTAGGGTTCGTATTATGGTTACTTTATGGTTAGGGTTAGTGTTAAAATTAGGGTTAGGTTTAGGGAATGGTTAGTGTTCAGCTTATGGTAAGGGTTTGGGTTAGTGTTAGGGATAAAGTTTGGGTTAGAGTTAGTGTTAGGTTTAGGGTTAGGGTTAGGGTTAGGTTTAGAATTAGGGTTTGTTGATGGTTAGTGTTAGAGTCAGGGTTATATTTAGCTTTAGGGTTAGGTTTAAATTTGGGGTTAGAATTAGGTTTAGAGTTATGTTAATGTTAGTATTTGGTTTAGGTTTTGTGTTAGGGTTATTTTTAGGGTTATTGTTACAATGAGGCTTAGAGTTAGAGTTTGATTCGGGTTAGGCATAGGGTTCGGGTTCGTGTTTGTGTTAGGGTTAGGGTTATTGTTAAGTTTATGGTGAAGGTTAGAGTTAGGGTTAGGGTAAGTGTTAGTGTTAGGTTAGTGTTAGGGTTATGATTAGTGTTAGTGTTAGTGTTAGGTTTAGGTTTAAGGATAGAGTTATGGTTAGGGTTTAGATTTGTATTAGTGAGAGGGTTACAGTTAGGGTTAGGTTTAGGTTTTGGGATAGGTTTATGTTTAGGGTAAGGGTGAGGTTTAGAGTTAGGTTTAGGGTTAGTATTAGTGTTTGGGTTAAGTTTAGATTTAGAGGTAGTGTTAGGGTTAGGGATAGTTTCAAGGTTAGTATTATGGTTAGTTTTATGGTTATGGTTAGTGTTAAAATTAGGGTTAGGCCTAGGGTATGGTTAGGGTTAGTGTTAAGGATAGGGTTAGGGTTAGTGTTAGTGTTACTATTAGGTTTTTTGCTAGGGTTACAGTGAAGGTTATGGTTAGGTTTATGGTAATGGTTACTGTTAGGTTTCAGGTTAGTGTTAGGGATAGGATTAGGTTACGATTAGTTTTAGGGTTAAGGTTAGAGATAGGTTAGGGTTAGCATTAAATTTAGGGTTTATTTTAGGGTTATGGTTAGTGTTAGTATTAGGTTTAGGGTTTGGTTTATGGTTAGTATTAGAGTAAGGGTTAGGGTTAGGGTAAGAATGAGGGTTATGATTAGGATTATTTTTAGAGTTAGTGTTAGGGTTAGTGTTAGGGTTAGCTTTATTGTCTAGGTTAGGGTAAGCAATAGGTTTAAGGTTAGTGTTAGGGTTTGGGTTAGGGTTAGATTTACTGTTTCTGTTAGGGTTAAGGTTAGTGTTAAGTAACGGTGAGGATTAGGATTAGATTAGGGTTATGATTTAGGTTGTGTTAGGGTTAGAATTAGACTAAGTGTTAGGATTAAGGTTAGAGTTACATTTAGAGTTAAAGTTAGGATTAGGTTTAGTGTTATTTTTAGGGTTAGGGTTAGGTTTTGGGTTATGTTTGGGCTTAGTGGAATAGTTAGTATTATGGTTCGTGTTAGGTTAGAGTTAGGGTTAGTGTCAGGGTTATTGTTAGGTTTAGAATTAGGATTAGGATTAGATAACAGATAGTGTTAGGGTTAGGTTTAGGTATAGGGTTAGGTTTAATGTTAGGGTTAGGGTGAGGGTTAGGATTAGTGTATAGTTAGTGTTTTGGTTAGGGTTAGGGTTGGGTTTAGATTTAGGTTAAGTATTAGGTTTAGAAAAAGTGTTAGGTTTAGGTTTAGCTTTAGGGTTAGGGTTAGTGTTAGGGTTAAAGTTAGGCTTACAGTAAAGGTTAGTTTTAGGATTAGTATTATGTTTACAGTTTGTGTTATGGTTAGGGTTGGGGTTATGGTTACATTTAGGATTAGGGTTGGTGTTTGGGTTAGTTTTAGGGTAAGAGTTAACATTAGGTTCAGTGTTAGGGTTAAGGTTAGGTTTGGGTTAGGTTAGGTTTAATGGTAAGATTAGGGTTACGTTTCGTGTTAGGGTTAAGTTTAGGATTATGGTTAGTGTGAGTGTAAGTGATAGGGTCAGTGTTTGTGTTAGTGTTAGGATTAGGATTAGATGTTAAGTTTAGTGATAGGTTTAGGATTAGCTTTAGTGTTAGAGTTAGGGTTAGCTTTAGAGTTAGCATTCCGGTTAGGGTAAGGGTTAGATTTATGCCTAGAGTTACCATTGAGTTTAGGATTACATTTAGTGTTATTAAGAGTTAGGATTAGGGTTAGGTTTCTGGTTAGGGTTAGGGAGTTTTAGAGTTAGGCTTAGGGTTAGGGTTAGGGTAGATTTAGGTTAAGGGTTAGGGTTTGTGTTAGTGTTAGGGTTAGGGTTTTTCTTAGGGTTAGAGTTAGGGTTAGGGTTAGGATTAGTGTTAGGTTTAGGATTGGGTTTTGTGTTAGGTTTATGGATAGGGTTATTGTTAGGATTATGGGTACAGGGTTCAGGTGTTAGTGTTAGGGTTCAGGTTAGCATTCGGGTTAGATTTAGGTTAGGGTTAGTTTTAGGGTTAGGTTTAAGATGAGGGTTAGGTTAGAGTTTGGCTTAGGTTTTGGGTTCATGTCATGGTTAGGTTTAGGGTTAGTGTAAGGTTTAGGTTTAGAGTTAGTTTTAGGGTTATTGTTAGGGTGAGGGTTAGGGTTAGGGTTAGTGTTAGGTTTATTGTTAGGTTTAGGGGTAGTGTTAGGGATAGCATGAGAGATAGTGTTAAAATTAGGGTTACGGTTATTGTTAGTGTTAGGTTTTGGGTTAAAGTTATTGTTAAAGTTAGGTATAGGTTTAGGATTAGGTTAAAGTTTAGGGTTAAATTTAGGGTTAGGTTCAGTGTTAGATTTAGATTTAGTGTTAGGCTTAGGTAAGATTTAGGGTTAGTGTTAGGGTTAGTCAAAAGTATAGTTTTAGGGTTAGAGTGAGAGTTAGTGTTAGGGTTTGCGTTAGGGTTATGGTTAGGGTTAAGGTTAGGTAAGGGTGAGGGTTAGGATTAGATAAGGATAAGGGTTATGTTTTGGGTTAGGGTTTTTATTGGGTTAAAGTTAGGGTTAGGGTGAGAACGAATTTTAGAGTTAGTGTTAGGATTAGGTTTAGGGTTAGGTTTCGTTTTAGTGTTAGAATTACGATTAGGGATTAAGTTAGTCTTAGGTTTAAGGTTCATGTTAGGTTTCGTATTAGGGTTACTGTTGGAGATAGGGTTAGGGTTAGGGTTAGGGTTTGGTTTAGCGTTAGTGTTAGTTTTAGGTTCAGTGTTAGGGTTAGGATTAGTTTTAGTGTTATGGTTAGGTTTAAAGTTAGGTTAGGGTTAAAGTTGGGGTTAGCTTTTGTGTTAGGTTTAGTGTTAGTGTTAGGGTTAGGGTTATCGTGAGGTTTAGAATTAGTATTAGAATTTGATTAGGGTTAGTTTAGGGTCATACTTAGGTGGTTAGGATTAGTGTTAGTGTTAAGTTTAGGG
Source organism: Ictidomys tridecemlineatus (assembly GCF_052094955.1). Taxonomy (NCBI): domain Eukaryota; kingdom Metazoa; phylum Chordata; class Mammalia; order Rodentia; family Sciuridae; genus Ictidomys; species Ictidomys tridecemlineatus. The sequence continues at coordinate 130,754,282 of NC_135484.1, forward strand.
TTAGATTTGGTAAGGGACAGGTTTAGGCTTTTGATAGGTTTAGGGTTTTAGTTAGGGTTTGTGTTAGGGTTAGGGTTAGAATTAGGGTTAAGGTCAGGTGTAGGGTTTGGGTTAGCATTAGAGTTAGGGTTAGGGTTAGCATTAGGGTTAGGTTTAAAATTATTGTTAGGGTTAGTATTCGAGTTAGGGTGAGAGTTAAGGTTAGTGTTAGTTATAGGGTTAGTATTGGGAACATAGTTAAGTTTAGGATTAGTGCTCGGTTTAGGGTTAGGATGAGGTTTAGGTTTAAGGTTAGGTTTAGTGTTAGGCTTTGGTTTGAGATTAGGGTTAGTGTTAGAGTTAGGTTAGGGTTTTGTTTAGGCTTAGTGTTAGGTTTTGTGTTACTGTTAGTGTTAGTATTAGGGTTTGGTGTTACACTTTTGATTAGGGTTAGGTTAGGGTTAGGGTTAGGGCTAGGCTTAGGGTTAGGGTTAGTGTTAGGGTTAGGTTTAGGTTTCCTGTTCAGGTTAGGGTTAGGGTTAGTGTTATTGTTAAGGTTAGGGTTAGGGTTATATTAAGAGTTAAAGTTAGTTTTAGTGTTTGGGTAAGTGTTAGGGCTACGGTTAGGGATAGTGGTAGGGTTAGGGATAGGTTTATGTTTAGTGATAGGCTTAGGGTTGGGGTTAGTGTTATGGCTCAGGTTAGGTGTATATTTAGGGTTAGTGTTAGGTATAGGGTTAGAAATAGGATTAGTGTTAGGTTAAGGGTAAGGATTAGGGTTACTGTTAAGTTTACATTTAGGACAAGGGTTAGCATTAGTGTTAGTGTTAGGTTAGAGTTAAGGGGTTAGTGTTAGAGTTACGTTTAGAATTATGGTTAGTGATAGGTTTAGGGTTAGGCTTAGGGTTAGTGTTAGGGTTAGTGTTAGTGTTAGGGATAGGATTATGTTTAGTGTTATGGTTACTGTTAGGGTTAGGCTTAGGGTTAGCGTTAGGGTAAGGTTAAGTGTTAGGTTTAGGGTTATGGTTATGCATAGAGTTAGTGTTAGTGTTAGGGTTTGATTTAGGGTTAGTGTTAAGTTTAGGGATAAGGATAGAGTTAGAATTTGTTTTAGGGTTAGTTTTAGGGTTTGTGTTAGGTTAAGGTTATGGTTAGGCTTAGGATGTACGTTCGGTTAGGATTAAGGTTATGGTTAGGTTCATGGTTATGATTAGGTTTGGGTCAGGGTTAAAGTTAGGGTTAGGTTTAGGGTTAGTCTTAGCGTTAAGATTAGGTTTAGGGTTTGTGTAAGTGTTAGGGTTAGGGTTAGGGTTATTGTTTGTCTTAGGCTTATGGTTGGTGTTTGAGTTAGTATTAGAGTAATGGAGGGATATGGTTAGGGTTATTGTTAGTGTTAATATTAGAATTTGGTTCAGGTTTTGGTTGTTGATATGGTTAGTTTTAGGAATCATGTTAAGGTTAGATTTAGGTTTAGGTTAGAATTAGAATTAGGGTTAGTGTTAGTGTTAAAATTAGGAATAGTGTTAAGGTTAGGGATAAGAATAGTGTTAAGGTTAGGGATAGGTTTAGGGTTAGGTTTAGTGTTAGGTTAGGGTTAGGGTTAGGTTTAGTGTTACGGTTAGGTTTGGGTTAGGTTTAGGTTTGTTGATAGGATTAGTGTTAGGGATAATTTGAGTGTTAGGGTAAAGGTTAGTGTTAGGGTTAGAGTCATTGTTAGGCTAGGTTTAGCTTTAGAGTTAGTGTCAGGGTTTGGGTTATGGTTGTGTTAGGGTTAGGGTTAGGTTTTGTGTTAGGGTCAAGTTTAGGTTTAGGGTTTTATTTAAGATTAGGGTTAGTTTAGTGTTAGGGTTAGGGTTTGGTTTAGTGTTATGGTTAGGTTAGGATTAGTGTTTAATTTAGGGTTAGGGTTAGGGTTAATGGTAGGGTTAGGGTTAGGGTTAGTATTAGGTTTAGGTTTAAAATTAGATTTATTGACAGGGTTAGTGTTAGGCTTAGGATTAGTGTTATTGTTAGGGTTAGCATTAGTTTTAGGGATAGGATTAGTCTTAGGTTTAGTGTTAGTGTACGTTTAGGGTTAGAGTTAGGTTAGTGAGATAATTAGTGTTAGGGTTCGGGTTAGGTTTCCTTTGAGGGTGACGTTTAGGGTTTGTGTTACTGTTAGGGTTAGGGTTAGGATTAGTGTTAGATTTTGTGTTAGTGTTAGGGTTAATTTTAGTGTTAGGTTTAGGTTTACTGTTAAGGATAGAGTTAGTGTTAGGGCTACAGTTAGGTTTAAGTATAGTGGCAGGTTTAGGGACATGTTAAGGGCTAATTTTAGGGTTAGGGTTTGGGTTGCATTTAGTGTTATGGTTAGACTTATGGTTAGGGTTAGGGTTAGTGTTAGGGTCAGAGCTAGTTTTAACTTTAGTTTTATGGTTAGTGTTAGGGTTAGGGGTAGGTAAGTGTTATGGTTATGGTTGGGTTAGGTTTAGGTTCATGGTTTGGGTTAAAGTGTGTTTTAGGATTAGGCTTAGTGTTATGGTTACGTTTAGGTTTAGGATTAGGGTTAGAAATTAGGGTTAGTGTTAGAGTTATGGTTAGGTTTAGAATTATTGTTAGGGTTAGCATTAGGGTTAGTTTTAGGGTTAGTGTTAAGGTGATTTTGGGGGTTACTGTTTGGGTTAGGGTTAGTTTTAGTGTAAAAATTAGAATTAGGGTTAGTGCTTGGGTTAAGGTAAAGTTTACGGTTAGCGTTAGGTTTAGGTTTAAGGTTAGGTTTAGTGTTAGGGTTAAAGTTTGTATTAGGCTTAGCATTACAGTTCAGTTTAGGGTTAGGTTTACTCTTAAGTGTTAGGGTTAGGGTTAAGGTTAGGGTTAGTGTTAGGTTTAGGACTACGGTTAGACTTATGGTAAGGGATAGGTTTAGGGTTTGTGTTATGTTTAGTGATAGGCTTAGGGTTAGTTTTAGGGTTAGAGTTCGTGTTAGGCTTAGAGTTAGGGTGAGTATTAGTGTTAGGGTTAGAGTTAGGTTTATGATTAGGTTAGTTTTAGTTTTTGTTTAAATTTAGGGTTAGGGTTATGGATATTCTTAGGGTTATGGATAGATTTAGGGTTAGTATTAGGCTGGGTTTAGGGTTAATGTTATGGTAAGAGTAAGTGTTAGTTTTAGGGTTAGTATAAGGGTTAGTGTTAGGAATAGGGTTAGTGTTAGGATAAGAGTAAGTGTTTGAATTAGTGTTAAGTTTATGTTTAGTTTTAGAATTAGGGTTAGTGTTACTTTTAGGTTAGGGTAAAAATTAGTGTTAGTATTAGGGTTAGTGTTAGGGTTAGTGATAGGTTTAGGGTTATGTTTAGGGTTAGTGTTAGGGTTAGGGTTCATGTTAGGGTTAATGTTAGGGTTAGGGTTAGGGTTAGTGTTCGGTTAGAGTTCGTGTTAGGGTTAGAGTTAGGGTGAGTGTTAGGGTTAGGGTTAGAGTTAGGTTTATGGTTAGCGTTCGGTTTAGTGTTTGATTAAATTTAGGGTTAGGGTTATGGATATTCTTAGGGTTAGGGATAGATTTAGGGTTAGTGTTAAGCTTAGGTTTAGGGTTAATGTTATGTTTAGGGTAAGTGCTAGTTATAGGGTTAGTGTTAGGGTTAGGTTTAGAGATAGGGTTAGTTTTAGGATAAGGGTTAGTGTTAGACTTAGTTTTATGTTTACATTTAGTTTTAGGATTAGGGTTAATGTTACTTTTAGGTTAGGGTTAGGGTTAATGTTAGTGTTAGGGTTCATGTTAAGGTTAATGTTAGGGTTTGGGTTATGATAAGTGTCAGGGTAGGATTATTGTTAGGGATAGAGTTAGTGTTAAAGATAAGGTTATTGTTAGGGTTATTGTTAGGGTATTTGTTAGGGTGAGGGTTTGGTTTGGGGTTACGTTTACTGTTACGGTTACGATTCAGGTTAGGAATAGGTTTAGGGTTAGGGTTAGGATTAAGGTTTTTGTTAGGCTTAGATTTAGAATTAGGTTTACGGTTAAGAATATTTTTAAGTTTATATTTAGATTTAGGTTAAGGCTAGTTTTAGGGTTAGTGTTATGTTTAGGGTTAAGTTAAGGATTAGATTATGTTTATGGTTAGGGTTAGATTAGGGTTAAGGTTATGGTTAGCGTTAGAGTTTATGTTAAGTTTTGGGTTAGTGTTAGGGTTAGGTTTAGAGATAGGGTTACTGTTAGAATAAGGATTAGTGTTAGGCTTAGTGTTAAGTTTATGTTTAGTTTTAGGGTTAGGTTTAGTGTTATGTTTAGGTTAGGGTTAGGTTAAGGGTTACTGTTAGTATTAGGGTTAGGGTTAGTGATAGGTTTAGGGTTATGTTTAAGGTTAGTGTTAGTGATAAGATTAGGATTCGGGTTAGGGTTAAGTTTTCTGTTAGGATTATGGATAGGGTTAGGATTATAGTTAGGATTAAGTTTAGAGTTCGTGTTAGGATTTGGGTTAGAGTTAGTTTTATGGTTAGGGTTGAGGTTAGGATTAGGGATAGTGTTAATGATACAGATAGGTTTATGGTTAAGGTTATTGTTTGGGTTAGGGTTAGGGTTAGGTTTTTTGTTACGGTTACGGTTAAAGTTATGCTTAGGGTTAGTGAAAGTTTTAGGATTACGGTTAGGGTTATGTTTAGGGTTAGTTTTAGGGTTAGAGTTAGGGTGAGGTTTAGGCTTTTTGTTAATGTTACTTTTAGGGTTACAGTTAGGGTTCGTGTTAGGGATATGTTAAGCTTAGTTTTATGTTTAGTTTAGGGTTAGGGTTATGTTTTGTGTTAGAATTAATATTTTGTTACGAAAAATGTTAGGTTTAGTTTTAGTGTTAGGGTTAGGATTAGGTTTAGGTTTAGTGTTAGGTTAGGGTTAGGATTAGGGTTAGGGTTAGTGCTTGGTTTCGGGTTAGTGTTAGGGTAAGGTTTAGGGTTAGGGTTAGGTTTAGGTTTAAGGTTAGGTTTAGTGTTAGGGTTTGGGTTAGGGTTAGTGTTAGGGTTGTGTTAGGGTTAGGTTAGGGTTAATTTTAGGCTTAGTGTTAGGGTTTATGTTAGGATAAGGTTTACAGTTTGGCTTAGGTTTAGGTTTAGGGTTAGGGTTAATTTTAGTGTTAAGGTTAGAGTTAGGGTTAGGTTTAGGGTTAGGGTTAGAATTAAAATTATTGTGATGGTTAGGTTTAGGGTTAGTGCTATGGTTAGAGATAAAATTAGGTTTAGGGTTAGGGTTGTCATTAGGGTTCATTCATGTTTGGGTTAGGGTTAGGATGAGTGTTAGTGTTAGGTTTAGGTTTAGGGTTAGTTTTAATGTTTGGGTTAGTGTTAGGTTTAGGGTTATGGATAGTTTTGTTGTTAGTGATAGGTTTTGAGTTAGTGTTAGGCTTATGTTTAAGGTTAGTGTTAGTATAATGGTTAGGGTTTCAGTTAGGGTTAGTGTTCGGGTAAGTGTTAAGATTAGTGTTAGCGTTTGTGTTAGTGTTAGGGATAGAGTTAATTTTGTGTTATGGTAAGTACTTGGTTTAGGGTTACGGTTATAGATAAAGTTAGTGTTAGGGGTACAGTTAGAATTATTGTTAGTGTTATGGTTAATGTTAGGGTTAGGGTTAGTGTTAGGTTTAATGTTAGGGTTTGTGTTAGGGTGAATGTTAGGTTTAGCCTAATGGTTACAGTTCGGTTAGGGTTCAGATTAGGTTAGTATTGGGGTATGGTTAGATTTGGGTTAGTGTTAAGTTTAAGATTTCTGTTATTGTTAGATTTAGGGTTAGGTTTAGGGTTAAGTATATTGTTAGTACTATCATTAGATTTAGGTGAAGGTTAGTTTTTGGTCTAGTGTTAGAGTTAGGGTTAGGGTAAGGTTTAGGTAAGGTTTAGGGTTAGGGTTAGATTAAGGTTAGAGATATGGTTAGCGTTAGGGTTTGTGTTAGGTTTAGAGTTAGTGTTAGGATTAGGGTTAGGGTTAGGGTTAGTTTTAGGGTTAGGTTTAGGGTTAGGGTTTGTGTTAGGGTTAGTGCTAGGGATAGGGTTAGGTTTTGTGTTAGAGTTCAGAATAGGATTAGAGTGAAGAATAGGATTAGGGTTAGAGTTAGTGTTAGCATTAGGGTTAGGGTTAAAGTTAGGGTTAGGGTTAGGTTTAGGGTTAGCGATAGTGTTAATATTAGGGATAGGTTTAAGGTTAGCATTAGTGTTAGTGTTAGGGTTAGGGTTAGGTTTAGTGTTAAGGTTAAGATTAGGGTTAAGTTTAGGGTTCATTAAATTGTTAGCATTAGGGTTAGATTTAGTTTTAGGGTTAGTGGTAGTTTTAGGTTTAGGGTTAGGTTTAAGGTTAGTGTTACGGTTAGGATTAGGTTGAGATTTAGTTAGGGTTAGGGTTAGCATTTGTGTTAGGGTTAGAGTTAAGGTTTTTGTTTTATGTCAGGGTTAGGGTTAGGACTTCATTTAAGATTAGGGTTAGTTTAGTATTAGGGTTAGAGTTTGGTTTATTGTTAAGGTTTGGGTTAGAGTTAGTGTTTTATTTAGTGTTAGTTTTACGGTTAGGGTTAGGATTAGCATTAGTATTAGGCTCAGGGTAATGGTTAGGCTTAGTGTTAGTGATAGAGTTATTATTAGGATTAGGTTTAGTGTTAGGGTTTTATTGTTAGATTTAGTGTTAGGCGTAGTGTTATGTTTGTGGTTAGGGTTTGTGCTAGGGTTAGGGTTAGGATTAGAGTTATGGTTAGGTTAGGTTTGGGTTTCATGTTCATGTTAGAGTTAGTGTTAGTGTTAGTTTTAGTGTTAGGGTTAGGATTAGGTTTAGGTTTAGTGTTAGGTTTAGTTTTAGGGTTATAGTTAGTGTTAGCTTTAGGGTTAGGCTTTGAGTTAGAGACAGGGTTAGTTTTAGGATTAGGATTAGTATTTATATTAGTTTTATGGTTAGGTTCCAGGTTAGGTTTAGTCTTAGGTTTAGAGTTAGTGTAGGTTTAGGGTTAGGGTTAGGTAAATTATAGGGTTAGGTTAGTGTTATTGGGTTTTATTTTAAGGTTATGGTTAGTGTTAGGGTTAGAATTAGGTTTAGGGTTAGAGTTAGTGTTAGGTTTAGGGTTAGGATTAGTGTTAGTAATAGGATTAAAGTTAGGGTTAGTAATAGGATTAAGGTTAGGGTTAGTGTAAAAATTATGATTAGGTTCCTGCTAGTGTTAGTTTTAGCCATACAGTTAGGGTTAGGTTTAGTGTTAGGGTTAGTGTTAGTGTTAGGGTTACGATTAGTGTTAGGTATAGTGTTATGTTTAGGGATAGGTTTAGGGTTAGTGTTAGGGTTAGAGTTAGGGTTACGGTTAGTGTTATGGTTATGGTTATGGTTAGGGTTTCTGTTAGGGTTAGGATTAGTTTTAGCTTTAGTTTTATGGTTAGTGTTAGGGTTAGGTTTAGGGTTTGGTAATCTTAGGGTTAGGTTTTGGTTAGTTTTAGGGTTATGGTTTCTGTTCAGGTATGTATTAGGTTTAGGGTTATGGTTAGGTGTAGGATTAGGGTAAGGGTTAGTCTTAGGGTTAGGTTTAGTAGTAGAATTAGGTTTGGATTTAGAGTTAGGGTTATTGTTAGGGTTAGGTTTATGGTAAGATTTAGGGTTAGTCTTAGAGTTAGGGTTGGGTTTAGGGTTAGTGTTAGAATTAATGAAAGGGTTGGGTTTAGGGCTAGGGTATAGGGATAAGGTTAGGTCAAGATTTAGGGTTAGGTTTAGGTTTAGGTTTTAAGATTAGGTTCAGTGTTAAGGTTTGGTTTAGGGTTTTGTCTAGCATTAGGGTTAGGGTTAGGTTAGGGTGGGTTCTAGGCTTAGTGTTAGGATTTGTTTTAGGGTTAGGGTTAATATTAGAGTTATGGTTACAGTTCAGTTTAGGTTTTGGTTTAGGTTTAGGGTTCATGTTAGTGTTAGCGTTAGGGTTAGGTTTAGGTTTAGGATAAGGGTTAGTGTAAGGTTTAGGGTTAGGTTTAGTATTTGGGATAGGTTTTTGGTTAGAGTTAGGTTTAGTGTTAGGTTTCAGATTAGGTTTAGGGTTAGTTTTGGGGTTAGGTTCTTTTTAAGGTTAGGGTTAGGATTAGGATTAGGGTTAGGTTTAGTGTTAGGTTTAGGTATAGGGTTCATATTAGGTTAGGATTAGCATGAGTGTTATGTTTACGTTTAGATTTAGTTTTAGTGTTAGTGTTTGGGTTAGGGTTATAGTTTGTGTTAAGGATAGTGTTAGGCTTAGGGATAGGTTTAGAGTTAGTGTTAGGTTTAGGGTTAGGGTTAGTATTATGGTTTAAGATTATGGTTAGGTTTAAGTTTAGTGTTAGTGTTCGGGTTAGTGTTAGGCTAAGGTTTATGGTTAGGGTTAGTGTTAGGTTTAGTGTTGGGTTTAGGATTAAGATTAGGGATAGTTTTACAGTTAGTGTTTGAGTTAGGGTTAGGATTCGTGTTAAGTTTAGTGTTAGGATTAGGGTTTGTGATAGGGTTAGGTTTAGGGTTAGGTTTTTCATTAGCGTTAAGTTTGAGGTAAGTGTTACATATACAAATAGGATTAGAGTTAGATTTAGGGTTAGGGTTAGGGTTAGGCTTAGTGTTAGGGTTATGATTATGTTTAGAGTATGAGTTAGGGTCAGTTTCAGAGTTTGGTTTAGTTTTAAAGTTAAGATTAAAGTTTGGGTAAGAATTAGTGATAGGGTTAGTGTTGGGTTTAGGTTTAGTGTAAGGGTTAGTGTTAGGGTTAGTGTTAGGTTTAGGGTTAGGGTTATGGTTAGGGTTCGTGTTAAGTTTAGGGTTAGTACAAGGTTTAGGGTTAGGGTTCGTGTTAGGGTTAGAGTTAGCTTTATGGTTAATATTAGGGTAGAGTTAGGCTTTGGTTTACTGTTTGGGTTAGGGTTAATTTTAGTGTTAGGATAAGGTTTAGGATTATGTTTAGTGATAGGGTTAGGTTTTAGGTTAAAGTTAGTTTTAATTTTAGGATAGGTTCCGTGTTAGGTTTAGGGTTAGAGTTAGGCTTAGTATTAAGGTTAGGTATAGGATTACATTAGGTTTGTTTTAGGTTAGTGTTAGAGTTAGGGTTAGGTTTAGGGTTAGTGTTAGGGTTAGGGTTAGAGTTAGATTTAGAGTTAGGTTTAGGGTTAGTGTTTTTATTAGGGTTAAGGATAGGAGAAGACTTAGGATTTGTGTTAGTTTTAGAATTAGATTTAGGGTTAGGGTTACAATTAGGATTTGGTTAGGCTTTGGGTTAGGGTTAGTGTTAGGGTTGTGATTAGGTTTCGGTTTAAGGTTAAAGTTTAGCTTATTGTTAGGTTAGGTTTATGGGTAAAATTAGGGGTAGGGTTAGGGTTAGTGTTAGTGTTAGTGTTTGTTTTCAGGTTAGTGTTAGGGTTAAGATTAAGTTTGGGTTAGTGTTAGTGTTAGGGTTAGGGTTTTTGTTAGGGTTAGGGTTATTGTTAGGTGTAGGTTTAGGTTTAGAGTTAGGGTTAATTTTATGTTTAGGGATACGGTTATGGATAGGGCTAGTGTTATGGTTAGTGTTAGGGTCAGTGTTATGGTTAGTTTTAGGGTTATTGTTAAGCTTAGGGTTATTGTTAGGGTTAGATTTATGATTAGGGTTAGGTTTGGTGTTAGCATTAGTGTTATTGTTAGGGTTAGGGTTAGGTTAAATATTCAGGTTAGAGTAATTTTTAGGGTTATGGTAAGGTTTAGGGTTAGGTTTAGTGTTAGGTTTAGAATTAGGGTTAGGCTTAGTGTTAGGGTAAGTGTTAGGATTAGGGTTATGGTAAAGGTTAGGGTTAGTTTAAGAGTTAGGTTTAGGTTTAGGGTTAGGGCTTGTTTTAGGGTTAGGTTTATGGCTAGGGTTAGAGTTACAGGTAGGATTTAGTTTAGATCTAGGATTAGGGTTAGGTTAGCATTAGGGTAAGTGTTTTGGTTATGGTTAGAGTTACTGTTAGTTTTAAGTTTAAGTTTAGGTTTAGGTTTAGGGTTATAGTTTGTGTTAGGGTTATTTTTAATGTTAGTGTTAAGTTTAGTGTTACGTATAGGGTTACATTTACAGTTAGTGTCAGTGATAGATTTAGGTTTGAAGTTAGGGTTAATGTTAGTTTTAGGGTTAGCATTCATGTTAGGTACAGTGTTACGGTTAGAGTTAGGGTTTTTATTAGTTTTAGGGTTTGGTTATGTTTAGGGTTAGGGTTAGGATTAGGTTTAGGGTTAAAATTAGGGTTATGGTTAGTGTTAAATTTTGCATTAGAGTTTAGGGTTAGCTTTAGGGTTAATGTTAGGGTTTGGGTTAGGGTTAGGGTTAGTGTTACGGTTAGGGTTTGGGTTTCTTTTAAAATTAGGTTTAAAATAGTGTAAAGTTAGGTTCATGGGTATGATTAAGGTCAATGTTAGAGTTAGTGGTAGTGTAAAATTTGCGTTAGAGTTAGTGATAGGTTTAGTTTCAGGGTTAAATTTAGGGTTAGGGTTAGGGTTAGTGTAAGTGTTAGGGTTAGGTTGAGGGTTAGGGTTCTTGTTAGTGTTAGGGTTAGAGATAAGCTTATAGTTTTTGTTAGGGTTAAGGTTAGGGTTAGTGTTAGCATTAGGTTTAGGGTTCTTGTTAGGTTAGGTTTAGCATTAGTCTTAGGTTTAAGGTTAGGTTTAGGTTTAAGATTAGTGTTTGGGTTAGGGTTAGGGTTAGTTTTAGGATTAGTGTTATGCTTAGGATTATTGTTAGAGTTAGGTTTATGATTAGGGTTAGGGTTGGTGTTAGTGTTAGTGTTATTGTTAGGGTTAGGATTAGGTTTAATGTTTGGCTTAGGGTAATTTTTAGGGTTATGGTAAGCTTTAGGGTTATGTTTAGTGTTAAATTTAGTTTAGGGTTAGGCTTAGTGTTAGGGTAAGAGTTTAGAGTTAGTTTAAGAGTTAGATTCAGGTTTAGGGTTTTTGGTTTTTTTCAGAATTAGTTTTAGTGCTAGGGTTAGAGTTACAGATAGGTTTTGGTTTAGAGTTAAGGTTAGGGTTAGTATTAGGGTGTTAGGTTTACAGTTAGGGATCATGTTAGTTTTAGATTTAAGTTTAGAGTTAGGGTTAGGGATTGTTAGGGATATTTTTAATGTTAGGGTTAGCGTTAGTGTTAGGTTAGGGTTACATTTATTGTTAGAATCAGTGATACATTTAGGATTGAAGTTAGGGTTAGCATTCATGTTAGGTTTAGTGTTAGGGTTAAATTTAGTGTTAGGGGTAGTTTGTTGTTTGGGTTAGGGTTAACTTAAGTTTAGAATTATGGTTTGGGTTAGGTTTGTTTTAGGTTTAGGGTTAGTTTTAGGGTTAGGGTTAGGGTTAGGTTTAGTTTTATGGTTAGAATTAGGGTTTGTGTTAGGGTTAGGATTAGGTTAGGGTTATGATTACATTTAGGATTAGTATTAGGGTTAAGTTTAGAATTAGTGTTAGGGTTAAGGTTACGGTTAAGGTTTGTGTTAGATTTTGGGTTAGGATTAGGGTCAGTGTTTGTGTTGGGTTAGGGTTAAGGTTAGTGTTAGGGTGAGCATTAGAGTTACAGTTAGGATTAGTTTTCGGGTTAGCCTTAGAGTTTCTGTTAGGGTTAGGATTAAAATTTGTGTTATGTTTAGGGTAGTGTTAGGGTTTGGGTTATTGTTATGATTAGGGTTAGTGTTAGAGTTAGGGTGAGGTTTAGGTTTAGGGTTAGGGTTATGGTAAGTGTTAGGTTGATTTATGGGTAGCGTAGGATTAGGATTAGTGTTAGTGTTAGGGTTTGCTTTGTGGTTAGTGTTAGAATTAGGATTAGGTTTAACATTAGTGTTAGCATTAGGGTTAGCGTTAATGTTAGGTTTATTGTTATTGTTAGGGTTAGGATTAGGGTTAGAGTTAGGGTTAGTGTTAACAATACTGTTAGGGTTAGGGATAGGTGTAGGGTTAGTGTTAGTGTTAGGGTTATTGTTATTTTTAGGTTTAGTAATAGGTATAGGGTTAGTGTTAGTGTTAGGGTTAGGTTTAGGAATAGTTGTAGGGTTATCTTTCAGGTTAGTGTTGGGATTAGTTTTAGGGTTAGTGTAAGGATTAGTTTTAGTGTCAGGGTTAGGGTTATGGTTATGCTTAGGTTTAGTGTTAGAATTAGGGCTTGAGTTAGCATTAGGTTTAAGGTTACAGTTAGAGTAATGATATTTTTAGAGTTAGGATTCAGGTTAGGTTTAGGGTAATGGATAGGTTAGGTTTAGGGATAGTGTTAGGGTCAGGCTGAGGATTATCATTTGAGTTAGTGTTATGGTTAGGATAATGCATAGGATTAGAGCTAGGTTTAGGGCTAGGGTTATGGTTAGAGTCAGGGCTAGGTGTAGGGTTAGGTTTAGGTTTTGTGCAAGGATTAAAGTTAGGGTTATGTTTAGGATCAGGGTTAGGGCTAGGTTTCAGGATCAAATTACGGTTATAGCTAGAGTTAGGTCTCAGATTACGGCTAGGTTTTGGGTTACGTTGGGTCTCTTTTTAGGAATATGGCTAATTTAAGAACTAAGGTTACAATTAGGGCTAGTTTTAGGGTTACATTTAGAAATTAGTCTAGTTTTACAATTATGTTTAGGTTTAGGGTGATGTTTTTAACTAGGGTTAGTGGTAGGGTCAGAGTCAGGGTCACAATTCATTTTATGATTAGGGATAGGACTCAAATTATGGGTAGGCTTAGGGGTAGATGTAGGGTTAGAATTTGGTTTAGGTTAAGGTTTAGGGTTAGTCTTATGGCTCGGTTTTGTTTTAGGTCTAAAGCTAAAGTTAAGGGTAGTTTTATGATTACTGTTAGTGTTATTGCTACTGATAGGATGAGTTTAGGCTTAGGAGTATATTTAGAGTTATGGTTAATTCTAGGGTTAGGGCTATGGCTAGAGTTAGAGCTAAGATTAGGGCTAGTGTTTGGTTATGGTAAAGGATAGAGTTAGAACTAGGAATAGGGCTATAGCAAGAGTTAGAGTTAGTCTTATGACTATAGTTTGGATTAGGGTTAGGACTAAATTAGGGCTAGGAATAGGTCTAGGATTAATGTTAGGCTTAGGCCTAGGATTAGGGCTATGTTTATGGTTAGGTTTAGGGAAAGAAATGCAAGTTTGATTTCCACCTTCATTTCCATTTACCCGTAGGTAAAATGGAATGATGTGAAACCTTAAAATACAAAAGGTTCATGATAGTGAACTACTGAATTGAAAATAACATACCTTGGAATCATACTAAGGCTAGATAAAAGATGATTCCTGCCCAGTATCCAAAAATTTAAATAAAACTAACTCTCACCCTAACATTACGTCTAATCTAGCTGTAACCCTAAACCTAACGTTAACCCTAACCTGATTAGAGAACCATTGATTCTAGAATTCCCGCACTTATGGAGCCTTGTGGGGCAAGCTAAGTTATGAATATTACGCAACATGAAATTAACCTGACCAAATAATTATGAGAGGCATTTAAGTACATGCATATTTTCCTGTTTTCTCCTAAAGGGCTCTCAGATTAAGTCGTTTTTGCATGCTTAAGCATTGGCCTACTTTAAAAGGAACATACCAGAGTCCCTACAGAAAACTGATGAAGTGTGTGAAGTTTCAAGCAGCTAACACTAATGCTGTTTTATTTCCAGCTCCATTTCCATTTACCTGTATAGGACAAAATGAACTTAAACTTTAAAATACAAACTGTTCCTTACAATGAACCATTGAACCTAGGAGGCCCAAACATGTGGAGTATAGTAAGGTTAGGAGATAAATAAATCCTGCCGAGTATCAAAAAAATTTGAACAAAACTAACACTAACCCCAATACTAGCTCTAACACTAGCCCTAACACTAACTTTAACACAAACCCTAACCTGTTTAAAAGACTGTTGATTCTAGAATTCCCAATCTTGGGAAGCCTAGTGGGCTAAGCTATCAGATAAATCCTATGTAGTATCAAAGAAATATGACCAAATAATTGAGGCGATATTTCAGTTCATGCGTATTTCTCTGTTTTCTGCTAAAGGCCTCTCAGATAAAGTTGTTCTTGTCATCTTCATCTTATGTCTACTTTCACAAGCAACAAGCCAGAGAGTTCCCACAGATAACTGATTCAGTGTTTGAAGTTTCAAGCAGCTTGCACCAACCCGGTTTGATTTCAACCTCCATTTTCATGTAACTATTAGGTCAATATAAAGTGAGACCTTAATATACCGAGTGTCCCTGTTAGCGAACCATTGAAATGAGAAGGCACAAACCGGGGGAGCATATTAAGGCTATATAAAAGATGATTTCTTCCAAATATCAAAAAAGATTGTACAAAACTTACTCTCACCCTAACACTACATCTAATACTTTCCCTAACTCTAAACCTAACACTAACCCTAACCTAATTAGAGAACCATTGATCATTGAAGTCCCACACTTGGAGAGCTTTGTAGGGCAAGCTAAATAATGAATACTACTCAGTATCAAACAAATCTGACAAAATAATTATGGGAGGAATTTCAGTGCATGCATATTCCCTGCTTTTTCTTAAAGAGCTCTCAGATAAAGTTGTTTTTGCATGCTTCATCTTAGGCCTACACTCACAAGGAACATACCAGAGTATCCACAAAAAAAATTGAGGCTGTGTGTGCAGTTTCAAGAAGATAGCATAAATTCTGTTTCATTTCCAGGTCCATTTATATTTACTCATATACGTCAATATGAAGTAAAATGAAAATATTAACTGTTCCTGACACCAAACATTTGGACCAAAAGACCTAAAACTGGGGAACAGAGTAAGGTTAATTAAAGATGAATTCTGGATTGTATCAACAAAATTTAAATAAAGTAATTCTAACCCTATTGCTACCTCTAAACCTAACCCTAATCCTAACCCTAAACATTAACATAGCCCTGTTTCTAACAAAAACTTTAACCCTAATTTTAAATGTATCAAAGAAATTTGAATAAATTAACTCTTATCCTAACACTACCTCTAAACTGAACTCTAATCCTAACCCTAAATATTAACATAGCCTATCCCTAACCCTAACTGTATCCCTAAATTTAACTGTAACAATTGCCCAAACACTAGCTCTAACTCTATCCATTACCATAACTCTAAACCTAAACCTAATGCTAAACTTAGCCCTAACCCTAACATTTACCCTAGACCTGCTCTAATCCTAACTCTTGCCTAAGCCCTAAATCTAGCACCTACCATAATACTTACCCTAAACCTAACCCTAACCCTAGGCCTACTCATAACACTAACCCTAACCCTAACACTAGCCCTAATCCTAACCATAAACATAGGCCTAAACCAAGCTGTAATCCTATCTTTTACCCTAAACTTAAGCCTAAACAAAATGCTAATAGGACTAAACCTAACGGTATAGCTCTCTCTAAGGCTTTTCAAAACCATAAACCTAACCTGAACCCTAAACCTAACCATATCTATTACTCTAAATCTAATGCTAGTTCGAGCCTTAATGCTAAACCTTAACCAAAACCAATCTCTAATCTCGACTCTGACCATAATAATACACCTAGCGCTTACCCTGACTTTTACCCTAAACCTAACCCTTACAGTACACCTACTCATAACCAAACCCTAAAACTACACTTAAACTTAATGCTAGACCTGACATTAGCCCTAGGCTTAATCCTAGCCCTAGTTCTAACACAAACCCTAATCTGAGCCATAAACCTACCCTTAATTCTAACCCTCACCCTAATCCTGACCCAAGACCTAATCCTAAACATAACCCTAGCCCTAAATATAACTTTAAATGTATCCATTACCCTAATTAAAACACTTATCCTAATAATAAACCTAGGACTAATCCTAATCCTATCACTATCCCCAAAAGTATCAATTACCCTAAACCTAACCTGAGCCATAAACTTAACCCTAAATTTGACCTAAACCTAACCCTAACTCTAATTCAAACCGTAACCCTAAACTCAAACCTAAACCAAGCCCTAACACTGACCCTGGCCCTAATAATTCCCCTAGCTCTAAACCTGATTCTTACCCTAAACCTAACCCTTACAATAGACCTACATGCAATCCTTTCCCTAAAACTATCCCTAACTGTAAACATAGACCTAAAATTAGCCCTAGCCACAATTCTACCCCTAACCCTAACACAAACCCTAGCCCTTATCCTATTCCTAAACATAGCCTTAACTACAATCCTAACCCAAACTCTAGTCCTAACCCTGACACTAACACTAGCCCTGATCTTAGATATAATTTAGCCCTATCCCTAACCCTAGACTTAAGACTAACTCTCTCACATTACACCTTTTACTCATTCAAACCCTATCCCTTACTGTAACCCGAACCCTAGTCCTAAACCTAGCCCTAATCCTTGCCCTATCCTTTGCCATAGCAGTAACTTTAGGCAAAACCTAACTCTAAATCAAGCCCTGACCTGAAGACTAAGCCAAACCCTAACACTACCCCAAACAATAACGCTAATCCTAAAAATAGCCCTATCCCTAGCCTTAGCCCTAAAACAAAACCTAACTATAGCTATAACCCTAAACCTTAATCTAAACCAAATACTAACTTTGAACCTAGTCCTAACCCTAACCCTAATATGAGTTGTTTGCCAAACCCTTAAACTAACCCTGAACCTGACACTAACCCTAACACTACTAGCTCTAAACATCACCCTAAACCTAAACATAACACTATCATTAACTCTAGCCCTAAAACCCTAAAACTAGCCCTAAACATCACCCTAGTACTTACATAAGCCCTAACCCTAACCCTATCCCTAACTTAAACCCAAACCTAGCCCTAATCCCAGCTTTAATCCTAGCCCTATTCATAACTATAAACCTAGCCCTAAAACAATCTCTAACTCTACCCAATACCATAACTGAAACCATAATCCTAATGCTAATCCTAGGCATGAACCTAAACCTATCCCTAATCTTTATCCAATATATTACCCTGAACATAACCTGAAACTAAACCTAATCCTATAATTACTCTAACCAAAACACTAATACTAATTCAAGCCCTAACTTTAAACCTTAACCTATCCCAAACCCTAACCCTGACCTTGACACTAATAAAACCCTTATCTCTAAACTTGAACATAACCCTACACCTAACCCTTAACTTAGAAATAGCCACAATCCTAACCCTAAAACTATCTTTAACCATAATTCTGGACCTGAAATTGGCCCTAGCCCTAATCATAGTCCTAAACCTAAAACAAACCTAAGCCCTCATCCTAGCCCTAAACTTAGCTTTAATCATAACTTTAACTCTAACACTACCCCTAACACTAATTCTAACCCTCACCTTACTTCTATATCTAACTATAATGCCATCTCTTACCATAAACTTAACCCTACTCTAGTCTTATGCCAAATAATAAACCTAGGCATAATCCTAACACTAATTTAGCCCTATCTCTAACCCTAACATGAACCCTAGCCCAAAGACTAACTCTAACTCTCACCCTATACCTATCCCTAGTCTAACCTTATCACTTATTATAACCCTATGCCTTACAATAACCCTATTCCTACCCCTAAACCTTGCCCTATCCTTAGTCCCAGCCCTAACTCTAGATTTAACCCTAACTCCAAATCTAACCCTAAACCCCAGCCTAAGCTTAACATTTACACTATCCCTTAACCTAACCCTAGGACTAAACCAAAATCAAGCAATAGCCCTAACCCTAAACATTAACTTAAACCAAACCCTAACACTAAAACTTGACCTATCTCTAGCTCTAATTAGAGTTCTAACACTAACTTAGAAACTAAAACTGAAACTGACTCATAACTTAACACTCAACCTAGTTTTAAACACCGCCCTCATCTTCAACTGAACGCTAAGAATAACCCTAATAATAATTTGAATTCTATCCCTAACCCAAAAATGAATGCTTACCAGACTCTTATTCTAACACAAACCCTAGCTATAAATATCACCCAAAACTTAAACCTAACCCGAACACTAATCCTAACCATAAAACTAAAACTAACCTAATTTTAACTCTAGTTCTTACATTAGTTGTGGCCCTAATCCTATCCCTAACCCTAACACAAAAACTAGCCCTAATCTGAGCCCTAAACCTAAATTTAACCCTAACTCCAACCTTAACCATAGCCTTAAACCTAGCTCTTAACCAATCCCTGACCCTAAGCAAAACCCTAAACTTAAGAGTAACCGTAGACCTGTCCCTAATTCTTAGACTAACGAAAACCATAAATCTATTAATATCCCTAACCCTAGCTCTCATTCTAGCTCTAACCCTATCCCAAATTCTAACCCTAACCCTGACCCTTACACTGACACTACCACTAATCTTAGGTCTAACTCTAACCTTAATTCTAACCCAAAACCTGTGGTAATGCTATCCCTAGAACAAACCTTGAAGCTAACTCCCAGCCTAGCCTTAATCATAGCTCAGAACCTAATCCTTACGCTAAACATAACCCAAAACCTAACCCTAGTTCTAACCCTCACCTTAACCCTAACTCAAGACCTAATTCTAACCATAACCCTAGCCATAACCTTAACTCTAATGTATCCATTACCCTAAACATTACCCTACACTAATGTAACCCTAGGCCTAACCCTAACCTTATCACTATTCTCCAAACTGTCAATTACCCTAAACCTAAACTGAACCCTAAACTTAAACTTATCATTACCCGTCCTAATGCTAATTCGAGCTCTAAACCTAAACTCAAAGCTAAACCAACGCCCAACACTGACCCTGACATTAATAATTCCCCTAGCTATAAACCTGACTATTACCCTATACCTAACACTTACAATAGACTTATACATAAACCTAACCCTAAAAATATCCATAACCATAACCCTAGAGCTGATTTTAGCCCTAGCCATTGTCCTAGCCCTAATCCTAGCAAAAAGCCTAGTCTTTACCCTAGTCCTAAACATAGACTTAATTATAAACCCAACCCTAATCCTAGGCTTAACACTAATACTAACCCTAGCCCTAATCTTAGCCCAGTTTAGCCATATATCTAACCCTAACCCTAAACCTAGTCCAAAGACTAACTCTAACTATTGCCATAGCCTGAACTCTAGTTCTAACCCTATATTTTACTGGAAGCCTAATCCTAGCCCAAACCGTAAGTCTAACCCTAGCCCTAGTCATATCCCTGCCCGTAACCCTAGATCTAACCCTAACTCTAAATATAACCCTAAAAATAAGCCTAAACCTTAACCTAACCCTAGCCCTAAACCTAAGGGTAATCCTAAAATTAGCCCTAACACTAGCCCTAAGTCAAAAACCAAACCAAGTCATAGACCTAATCCTAATCCTTAACATGAACCCAGCCCTGATCTTACACCTAGCCCTAACCCTAGCAATAATTTAAATCTGAAGCTGAACCCTAAAACTAACCCTCACCCTGACTCTGACCTTAACATTAACCCTAGGTCTACACATCACCCTAAACCTAAACCTAAAACTAATACTAGACCTAGTCCTAACCCCTAACACTAAAATTAGCCCTAATCATAACCCTAGTACTTACATTAGCCCTAGCCCTATTCTGAGCCCTAACCCTAGCTTTAACCCTAAACCTAACTCTAACCCTATCACTAATTGTAACCATAACCCTAGCTTGAACCTAGTTCTAACCCTATCCATTACCCTAACCATAACCCTAACATTAGGGCTAAACCTAACCCTATTTCTAATCTTCATCCTATCTATTACCCTAAATCTAACCTGAAACCTAAACCTAACCCTATCATTATGCTGATGCTAACCTTAATGCTAATTTGAGTCCTAACTTTAAACCTTAACCTATCAAATACCCTAATTGTGACCATGACCCTAATAATACCATTAGCTCTAAATCTGACCCTAACCCTAAACCTAACGCTTACACAAAACGTAGCTATAAATCTAACCTTAAACTATCTTTAACCATAACCCTAGAACTGAAATTAGGCCTAACCCTAATCCTAGCTCTAAACCTAGCCTTAATCCTAACCTGAACCATAACCCATGCCTTAAGCCTAATTCTAACTCTAAACTTACCTATAACCCCATCCCTTAACATAAACCTAACCATAACCCTAAACCTAACCCTAATACTCTAACCATAGGCCTAATACTAACACTAAGCCTAGCACTGATCCTAGCCCTAATTTAATTCTATTTTAACCCTAACCCTAGCTCTAAGACTAACTATAACTCTTGCCCTATTCTAGTCCTAGTTCTATCCTTAGCCCTAGTCAAAACTCTAGATCTACACCTAACTCTAAATCTAAACCTAACTCTAAATTTAACTGTAATCATAAGCCAAACCAAACCCTAACACTACCCCTAACCATAATGCTATTCTTAAAACTTGCCCTATTCCTGACCCTAGCCATAAAACAAAACCAAGCCATATCCCTAACCCAAACACTTAACCTAAACCAAACCCACACATACACTTAGCCCTAACGCTAACTCTAAAAATTACTCTGACCCTGACACTGACCCTAACACTAAACCTAGCTCTAAGCATCACCGTAACTTAAATTAACCATAACAGTATACCTAGCCTTAACTGTAACCCTAAAACTAAACTTAATCGTAACCCTATTTTGTACATTAGTCATTATCCTAACCCTAGCATTAACCCTAACACAAATTCTACTCTGGATTATAGCCCTAAATCTAGCTTTAACCCTAATCTTAACCCTAACACTAGCCCTAAACCTAACCCTAACCATAACCCTAACCCTAGCTCTAACCCTGTCCCTTACACTAAGTAAAACCCTACTCAAATGCTAACTCTAGTCCTGAACCCAATCCTTAGCCTAACTTCAACTCTAACCATTTTACTAGACTTAACACTAGCCCTCATTCTAGCTCTAAACCTAACTCTGACCATCATCTGAAACTCAAAGTAACCCTACGTCTAAACCTGACCCTAAACCTAAACCAAAACCTAACATTAGACCTACCGGTAACCCTATACTTATTATACCTAAGCCTAACACTAGGCCTAGACTCAGAGCTAATCTTAAATATAGCTATAACTCTAGCCCTAGAACTAAACAAAATCCTAGCACTAGCTCTAAAAATAACCTTTAAACTAAACCAAACACTTACCCTATCCCTAGACCTAACCCTAGTTCTAATTCTAGCTCTAACCCTAAACCCAACCTTATATCGAATACTAACCCTGCTCCTAACACTTAAACTAGCTTTAAACCTGACACAAACACAAAACCTAGACCTAACATTACACCTAGCCATAACCCTAAACCTAAAACTAGCCCTAAAAATAACCCTAGCTTATACATTACCCATAGTCCTAACCCTAGCCCTAAACCTAACACAAAATCTTGAGCTAATACTAGGCCTAAACTTACCTCTAAGCATAAACCTAAGCCTAGCCCTAACCCTAACCTAAACTCTAAACCTAATCCTCAACTTAGACCTAACCTAGCTCAAAGGCAAACCCTTACACTAAACATAGTCCTATACCTATCCTAAATCCTAATCCTAAACCTAGCCCTATTGCTAATTTTAACCCCACCCCAAATTTAGCTCTAACCATACCAATTATCCTAACCTTAACCCTAACCCTAACCCTAATAAAAATCTTATCCCTAACACTAAATCTAACTCTAACCATAATCTTGAACTTATAACTAAACCTAAACCTAATCCTCGCACTAGCCATAACCCTAGCTCAAACACTAACACTTATCCTAAACTAAAATTAACCTTAACCCTAAACTAGCACTTACCCTAACCCTAACACTTACACGAAACCAAACCCTAGCCTTATCCCTAAACCTAACCCTAATCCTAGACTTAATCCAAACTATAACCTAGCCCTCATCCTAGCTCTAAAACTATCCATTACACTAAACATAAACCTAACCCTAATGCTAACCCTAACCCAATTGCTGAAACCTAACCCATCAGTTACCCTAAACCTTAACTAGAACCTAAAGTAAACCCTTCCATTACCTTAACTCTAAACCTAACCCTAATGCGAATTCAAGCCCTAGCCCTTTAACCTTAACATAAACCAAATGCTAACCCTGACCCTGACCGTGACACTAATAATTATTCTAGCTCTAAAGCTGACCTTTAACCTAAACCCAACCCATAAACTAGACCTAGCCATAACCTAACCCTAAAAGTATCATTAACCATAACCCTAGACCTGATATTATACCTAGCTCGAGTACTAGCCCTACCCCTATCAGAAAACCTACACTTCATCCTAGCCCTAATCCTAGCCTTAATCCTAAACTGAACCATAACCCTAGGCCTAATCATAATTTTAACCCTCACTCTAGCCCTAAAATAGCTATAACCCCATGCATTTTTCTAAACTTAACCCTAACCCAAGTGCTAACCCAAACCCTAGCCCAACCCCTAGGCTTAACCCTAACACTAACCCTAGTCCTAATCCTAGCTCTAATTTAGCCCTAACCCTAACCCTCACCCTAAGCCTACTCCTAAGAATAATTCTAATTCACACCCTAGACATATCCCTAGTTCTAACCATATTAGTTATCATAACCCTAAACCTAGCTTTAACCCTAGCACAAGCCCTAACCCTAGATCAAACCTAAATTTAAATCTAACCTTAACCCTAACCTAAACTTCACTCTAACACTAGCCCTAACCCTGATGCTTATCCAAAATCTAGCCTTAACCCTAGCCCTAGCCCTAAAAAAAAACTGAGCAATAGTCCTACCCATAACCCTTAACCTAAATCAAAACCTAATCCTTCAACTAGCACTAACTTTAGCCCTAATTTGAGTCTTAAACCTAACACTAAAACTAACCCTGACCCTGACACTGACCCTAAATATAACCATTGCTCTAAACATCACCCTAACCCTAAAACTGGCACTAATTGTAACACTAGTTCATACATTAGCCATAGCCCAACCCTAGCCATAACCAAACCCAAAACCTAGCCCTTAATTAAGAATTATCCCTAGTTTTAAACATAACCCTAACATAAAACCTAGCCCTAAAAATTACCCTAACCATAGCCAGAATCCTAACAATAACCATAGCCTTATCACTAGCTCTAACCCTATCAATTACCATAAACAAACTGTAACCCTAATGGTAATCCTAGGCCTAACCCTAACCTTATCATTAACCCTAACCTTATTCATTAACCTAAAGCTAACATGAACCCTAAACCTAACCCTATCATTACCCTACCCTAACCATAATGCTAATTTGAGCCCTAATCCTAAATTAACATAACACAAACCCTGACTCTGACACTTCCCATAATAATATACCTAGCTCTAACCCTGAACCTATCCCTAAACCTAACCTTTATACTATACCTAGCCATAAACAAAACCCTGAAACTATTCCTAGTGTAACCATAGACCTTATATTTGTCCTAGCTGTAATCCTAGCCCTAACCTTAACACAAACCATAGCCCTAACTGTAACCCTAACCCTAACCCTAGCCCTAATCCTATCCATAACCCTAGCCCTAAACTTAGCTCTAACCCTATCAATTACCCTAAACATTGCCCTAATTCTAATGCTAACCCTAGGCCTTAATCTAAACCTATGCCTCACTGAAACCCTATCCATTATTCTAAACCAAACCAGAACACTAAACTTAACCCTATCATTACCCTAACACACACCTTAATGCTAATTTGAGCCCTAACCCTAAACCCTAACCTAAACAAAACCCTGACCCTAATAATACCCCTAGCTCTAAAGTTGACCCTTACCCTTAATCTAACACTAAAACAAAACATAACCATAAATCTAACCCTAAAACTATCCTTAACCATACCCTAGAACTGACATTTATCCTGACACTAATCCTAGCCCTAACCAATACATAAACCCTAGCCCTCATCCTAGCCCTTAACCTAGCCTTAATCATAACTCAATGAAACCATGGCCCTAACCCTAATTTTAACCTTTGTCCTAGCCCTAAATCAGCCCTAACCCCATCATTTACACTAAACCAAACCCTAAGCACAAAACTAATCCTATGCCTAAACATAAACATAAGCCTAGCCCTATTCCTAGCCCTAATTAAGCCCTATACCTAACCAAACACGAAGCCTAGTCCTAAGACTAATTCTCACTTTTGCCCTATCTCTATCTCTAGTTCTAACCCTATTTTAACCCTAATCCTAGCTACAACCCTAGAACTAACACTAGTCATATCCTTAGCCCTAAATTTAAACCTAGATTTAATCCTAACTCTAACTCTAAACCTAAGACTAAACCTAACCCTATCATTAGTCCTAAACCTAACACTAATCTTAAAACTAGCTCTAACCATAACCCTAGCCCTAAAACAAAACCGAGCCATAGTCCCAACTTTAAAGCTTAACCTAACCCAAAACCTAACCCTACACCTAGCCCTAACCCTAGCCCTAATTCGAGTCTAAACCCTAACCCTAAAATTACCCCTGACTTTAATTTTGATCCTAATACTAACCATAGTTTTAAACATCACCCTAATGTTAAATCTAACCCAAACACTAGACCAAGTCCTAAGTCCAATCTTATAAATAGCCCAAATCATAACTCTACTGCAAACATTGGCCATAACTAATCCTAGCCCTAACTCTAACAAAAATTTAGCCCTAATTTAAAACCTAACCCTAGCTTTAACCCTAAACGTAATCCTAACACTAACCCTAACCCTAGCCTAAATGTAGCCCTAACCCTAGGTCTAACCTTGTCCCTTACCCTAAGCCAACCCTAACTCTAATGCTAATCCTAGTCCTAACCCTAATCCTACTACTAGTTCTAACCCTATCCCTCATTCTAGCTTTAACCATAACTCAAACCTGACATGTATTCTGAACCTTATGGTAACCGTAGGTCTAAATCAAAACTTAATTCTATACTGAACCCTAACACTAGCACTAGAAATAAACCTATTCCTAAACCTAACCCTAACACAAGCCCTAGACCTAAACCTAATCCTAAATTTAGCCATATCTCTAGCCTCAACCCCCCAAAAAACCTAACCCTAGCCCTAATAATAAATCTTAACCTAACCTAAATACTAACCCTAACCCTAGACCTAACCCTAGTGATATCTGGCTTTCACCATAATGCTAACTCTAACCTGAACAATTACCCTGATCCTAACACTAATTACAGCTCTAAAAATCACTGTAACCTAACCCTAACCCTAACACATGACCTAGTCTTAACACTAACTCCAAAACTTGCCCTAGTTATAACACTAGTTCGTACATTAGCTGTAACCCTAAAACTAGCCCTAACCTAACCCAAAACCTGGCCCTACTCTGAGTGATAACCATATCTTTAACCCTAACACTAACCCTAGCCATAAGCCAGTCCCTAACACTTCCTTAACCCTAGATCTTATCCTATTTATTACCTTAAGCCCAAACCTAAACCTATTGCTAACCTTAATCCTAACACTACTCCATAGCCTAACAAAAACCCTAACCCTATTAGTATTCTTAACCCTAGCCCTCATTCTACCTTTAACCATAACCCAAGCCCTAATCCAAAACCTGAGACTTATACTGACCCTAACACTAATCGTAGGTCTAAACCTGAACCAAACGTGAACACAAACCCTATTATTAGCCCTACCAGTAATCCTATACATAAAACTAGACCTAACATTAGTCCTAGACTTAAACCTAATCCTAAATCTAGCCATAACTCTAGCCCTAGACATGAATATCAACCTTGCCCTAGCCCTAACAATCACCCTTAATAAACCCAAACACTAACCCTACTTCTAGACCTAACCGTAGTCCTTACTCTGACACTAACCCCGACACTAATTCTAATCTGAAAACTGACCCTGACCCTAACATAAACCTAGTTCCAAAGCTCACCCTAACTCAAAACCTAAACCTAACACTACACGTAGACATAACCCTAACCCTAAATCTAGCCCTAATCCTAACCCTAAATCTTAACTACCTATGTTCCCAACCCTAGGCCTAAAATAACACGAAACCCAGCCCTAATCCTAGGCCTAAACCTAGACCTAAGTGCAACGCTAAAATAAGTTCAGCCCTAACCCTAACCCTAACTCTCCTCTTAGACCTAACCCTAGCTCAAAGCCTAACCATTACCCTAAACATAACCCTAGCCCGATCCCGAACTCTAACCTAATACTAGCCCTAATCCTAACTTTAACCATAGCCCTAACCATAGCTCTAAGTCTATACACTACCCTAACCCTGGCCCGAATCATAACCATAACCCTAGCCCTAATCCTAGCTCTAATCCTATCCATTAACCTAACCATAATCCTAACCCTAATTCTAACCCTTGGCTTAACCCTAACCCTATCATAATTCCTAAACCTATCCATTAACCTAAACCTAATCTGTACCTTAATCCTAAGCCTATTCATTACCCTAACCCTAACTCTAACCCTAACACTAATTAAAGCCCTAAACCTAAACCTGAACCTAAACTGAACCATAAGCCATTACCTGACCCTAATAATACACCTAGCTCTAAACTTGACCCTTACCCTAAATCTAACCCTTACACTAGACCTAACTATAAACATAACCTAAATCTATCCCTTACCTTAACCCTAGACTTAACCCTAGACACTTTCCTTAACAGAAACCCTTGATCTAAACCTTATCCTAACCCAAAAACTAGCCCTAACACCAGATGAAACCTAAATCTACCCATAACCATAACCCTAGCTCTTACATAACCCATACACCTAACACTAGCCCAATACCTCACACACCACCTAGCCCTAATTCTAGCCCTAAACCTAGACCTAAGTGTAACCCTAACCCTAACCCTAGCACTAACCTTAACCCTAACACTGGCCCTGGCCCTAACCCTACTCAAACTCTAATCCTTACCCTAAACATAACACTAGCTTTAATGCTAAACCTAAAACTAAACTGATCCCTAATACGAACTGTAACCATAGCACGAATCCTAGCACAAATTCTATCCATTACCTTAAACATAACCCTAACCCTAATGCTAACCCAAGCCATAACCAAAATCCTAACCCTAAATGTAGCCCTTACTCTAACTCTAACCCTCACCCCAGCCCTAACCCTAGCTCAAACTCTAACACTTATGCTAAACCTAACACTAACACTAACCTTAGGCCTATCTCTAAACCTAGCCAAAATCCTAATGTTAACACAAGCCCTAACACTAGCACTAAACATATCCTTTACCCTAAACATAAGTCTAACCCAAATGGTTACACTAGGGTTAACCTTAATCCTATTTCTTACACTATCCATTACTCTAAACCTAACCTGAACACTAAACCTGACACTATCCATTACTTTAACCCTAACCCTAATACTAATTTGAGCCCTAACCCTAAACCTTATTCTAAACCATACCTTAAAACGAACACTTACCATAATAATACACCTAGCTCTAAAACTGACCTTTACTCTAATTCTAACTTTCTACTAGACCTAGCTATAAACATAAATTTAACACTATCCCTAACCATAACCCTATACCTGAAACTAGGCCTAGCCCTAATCCTAGCTCTAAACCTAACACAAACCCTAGCCCTGATCCTAGCAATAAACCTAGCCTTAATTCTAACCCGAACACTCACCCTATTCCTATCCCTTTTTTGTACCCTCACCCTAATCCTGAACTTAGTTATAACCTCATCCCTTCCCCTAAATCTAACCATAACTCTAAGACTAGCACTAACCCTTATTCTAGCAATAATCATGGGCCTAATCCTAACACTAAAACTAGCACTAATCTAGCCCTAATTGAGCCCTAACCCTAAGCAAACCACTAATTCTAGTCCTAAGAATAACTCTCTCAACCAAGCCATATTTTTATTTCTAAACCTATACATTACTGTAACCCTAACAGTAGCCCTAACCTTAGCCTTAACCCTAGATCTAAAGATAACTCTAAATCTAACCCTAACCTTAAGCCTAAACCTCACCCTACCACTAACTGAACACTATCGCTAATCATAAAACTAACCCTAATCCTAGCCCTAGCCCTAAAACAAAACGAAGCTATTACTCTAACCTAAACCAAACCCTAACCCTACAACTAGCCATAACCCTAGCTCAAATTTGAGTCCTAGGACTAAAACTTACCCTTAACCTGACTCATATTCAAACAGTTAACCTAGCTCTATATATCACCCTAACCATAAAGCAAATGCTAACACCATTCCTAGCCCAAACCCTAACCCTAGAACTAATGCTCATAATAACCCTAGTTCTTACATTAACTATAGTCGTAACCCTAGCCCTAACTCCCCACCAAAATAGCCCTAATCTGAGCCCTAAAACTAGATTTAACCCGAATCCTAAAATTTCCCATAAACCTAACCGTAACCCTAGCACAAAGCCTAGCTCTAACCCTATCCCTTACCCTAAGCCAAACCCTATACATAATTATAACCCTAGTCCTAATTGTAATCCTTAGCCTAAATCAAACACTAACCCTATTACTAATACAAACCCTTGCCCTCATTCTAGCTCTAAACCTTACCCAAAACCTAACCCTAACCTTCACCCTTATTCTGACCATAACACTGAACCCTGAAACTAGCCTTACAAGTAAACTTTTACCTAAACATAACCCTAACACTACCCCTAGACCTAAACTTAATCCTAAATCTAGTGATAACTCTAGCCCTAGACATAAACAAAAACTTAGTTCTAGCCCTAACAATAACCTTTAACCTGAACCAAACAATGACATTACCCCTAGACCTAACCCTACTCCCAATTCTGGCTTTCACCTTAACTCTAATCTGAACACTGACCCTGACACTAAGACTAAACCTCACTCTAAAACTTACTCTAAACCAAAATCTAAACCTAACACTAGACCTAGCAATAACCCTAACCCTAAAACTAGCCCTAATTAAAAACCTAGATCTTACATTACCCATAGCACTAACCCTAGACCTAAATCTATCATAAAATCTAGCCCTAATCCATGGCCTAAACATACCGTAATCATAACCCTAACCCTGAACCCAGTCTTAACCCTAAGCCTAACCGTTACCTTAAACATAAGCATGATTCAAAGCCTAAACTTTGGACTAAACATAACCCTAATCTTATCCCTAACAGTAATCCTAATCCTAGCCATAACTCTAAACCTAACACTAACCCTAATCTTATATATTACCCTTAAGATAGCCCTATTCCTAATGCTAACCCTAGGCCTAACCCTAACTCTATTGCAAACCCTAAATCTCTCCATTACTCTAAACCTACCCTGAACCCTAATCCTAACCCTATTCATTACCCTAAAACTAACTCTAACCCTAATGCTCACTTGAACCCTATTCCTAAATCTTAACCTAATACAAACCTACCCTGACCCTAAACTTAAAATAACCCTAGCTCTAAAACTGACTCTTACTCTAAACTTAACACTTACACTAGACTAAGACATAGACCTAATCCTAGATCTACTTCTAACTGTAACACTAGACCTAACATTTTCCCTAGCCCTAATTCTAGACCTAACCCTACAACACACCCTAGACCTCACCCAAGCCCTAAACCTAGCCTTAATCATAACCCTAACTCTAACCCTAGTCCTAATCGTAATTCTTACCTTCATTCAACATCTAATTCTAGCTATAACACATCCATTACCATAAACTTAACCCTAAACCTAGCCCTAATGCTAGGCCTAACCTGAACACTAACCCTAGTTCTAATCCTTGCCCTGATTTACCCCTATCTCTAAAACTAACCATAACCCTAACCCTAAAACTAACTCTAACTCTCGCCCTAGCCTTATTCCTAGTTTTATCCCTATCATTTACCATAACCATAAACCTAGCCCTAACCCTTTCCCTATACTTAGACCTAGCTCTAACCCTAGATCTAAACCTAATTGCAAGTCTTAACCTAACCCTAAGCCTAAGCCTAACACAAATACTAGCCCTAACCCCAACACTAATCATATAACCTAGGACTAAAACAAAACTGAGCAATAGGGGCTGAGGATGTGACTAAAGCAGTAGCGCTTTCACCTGGCATGCACAGGATGCTGAGTTCGATCATAAGCAACAATAAAAATATAATTAAAAAAAGAGGTTGTGTCCACCTAAAAATAAAAAAAAATAAGACAATATTAAAAAATTCTCTCTCTCTCTTTCTGTAAAAAATTGAGCAATACTCCTAACCTTAAACCTTAACTTAAACCAAAACCTAACACTATACCTAGACCTAATTCGAATCCTAACCCTAACCTTAAAATCTACTCTGACCCTGACTCATATCCTAACACTGACCCTAGCTCTAAAGACACCCTAAACTTAAACAAAACCCTAACAGTAACACTAGCTTTAATTCAAGCAAAAACCCTAACCTTAAAACTAACCCTGATGCTGACTCATATCCTAAAAGTCACCCTAGCTATAAAGACCTCCCTAACAGTAAACTGAACCCTAACATTAATCCTAGCCCTCATTTGATTCCTAAACCTAACCCTAACCCTATAACTAACACCGTTTCTGAATCATATCCTAATACTAACCTAGCTATAAACAGCACCCTAATATTAAACCTACCCTAAAACAAGACCTACCCATACACCTAACCCTAATTGTAACCCTAGATCTTACATTTTCCATTGCCATAACATTAACCCTAACCCTAACACAAAAATGAACCCTAATCTAAGCCCTAAACCTATATTTAACACTAATCCTAACCCTAACTCCAGCCCTAACCCTAGCTCTAAGCCTATCTCTTATCCAAAGCAAAACCCTAACCCTAATGGTAACCCTATAACTATCCCTAATCCTTAAGCTAACCAAAACCCTAACCTTATTAATAGTCATAACCCTACCCTCACTCTAGCTCTAACCCTATTCCAAACTCTAATGTTAACCCTGACCATATTTGTTTTTGACCTGAACATTAACTCTAGGTCTAAACCTGGCCCTAACCTTAGACCAAACCCTAACATTAGCCCTAGACCTAAACCAAATCCTAAATCTAGCCTTAACTCTAGCCCTAGACCTAAACAAAATTCTATCCCTAGCCATTAAAATAACCCTAAACTAACACAAACACTAACCCTACCCCTAGACCTGAACCTAGTTCTAATTCTGGCTGTAACACTAACTCTAAATCTAACCCAAACACTGTCTCTGCCTTTAAGAGTAAACCTATCTCTAAACCTGACCCTAACAAAAAATCTAAACCTAACACTAAAACTAGCCAAACCCTAACCCTAAAACTAGTCCTAATCATAACCCTAGCTCTTACATTACCCACAGCCCTAACCCTAGGCCTAAACTTAACACAAAACCTAGAGCTAATCCTAGGCCTAAGCATAACCCTAAACTAACACTTGATTAGTTCTAACCCTAGCTCAAAGGCTAACCCTTATCCTAAACATAAACCTACACCCATCAATAAATATACCCCTAAAACTAGCCCTAATCCTAAAATTAACCCTAGCCCTAACTCTAGCTCAAAACCTAACCCTTATGCTAAACATAACTCTAACACTAAGCCTAGTTCTAATCCTAAACCTTACCCTAACTCAAGATCTATTCCTGACCATAACCCTAGCCCTAACCTTATTTCTAACCCTATCCATTAGCCTAATCATTACCCTTTACCTAATGCTAACCCTAGGCTTAACAAAAACACTATCACTAAACCTAACCCTATCAATTACTGTAAACCTAACCAAAACCCTAAACAAAAACCTATCATTGACCTAACCCTGGCCCTAATGCTTATTTGATCCCTAAGCCTAAACCTTAATCTCAACCAAACTCTAATCTGATCCTTACCCTATAAATCCCCTAGCTCTAAAACTGACACTTAAACCTAAACCTAACCCTTTATCTAGATATAGCCATTAATCTAATCCTAAAACTGTCCTCTTCTCACCCATAACTCCACACCTGACATTAGCCCTAGCCCTAATCCTAGCCCTAACCCTAACAAAACCCCAGCCATTATCCCAATCCCGAACCTAGATTATCCTAACCCTAACCCTAAACCTAGATCTAAACCCAATACTAACCCTAGCCCTAATCTTAGCCTTAATTTCACCCTATCTTTAATCCTAACCCTAACCCTAGATCTAAGGAATAATCTAACTCTCACACTAGCCCTATCACTAGTTCTAACCCTATTTCTTAGCATAACCCTAACCCTAGCCCTTAACTTAGTCCTAACCCTTGCCCTATCCATAGCCCAAGCACTAACTTTAGATCATAATCTATTTCTAAATCTAATCCTAACCTGAAGCCTAAGCCTAACCCTAACACTAGACCTAACCCTAACACTAATCCTAAAAGTAGCCCTAATCCTAGCCCTAGCCCTAAAACAAAACCGAGTCATAAATTCTATCTTTAACCCTTAAACTAAACCAAACCCTAACCATACAATTAAGCTGAATTCCAAAACTAACTCTGACACTGACTCTGACACTTAGACTGATCCTAGCTCTGAACATCACCCTAATCCTAACACTAACCCAAACACTAAACCTAGCCCTAATCTTAATCCTAAAATTAGCCCTAATCTTAATCCGTGTACTTACATTAGCCATAATCCTAACCCTAGCATTAATTTAACAAAAATCCTAGCGCTAATCTCAACCTTAACCTGAGCTGTAACCCTAAAACTAACCCTAACCCTAGCCTTAGACCTAATCATTACCATAACCCTAGACCTAACCCTATACATTACCATAAAAATGACCCTAACCCTAATGCTAACCCTAGGCCTAAACCTAAACCTATCTCTAATCCTATCCCTTTCCATTTCTCTAAAGCTAACATGAGCCCTAATTCTAAGCCTAATATTACCCAACACTTACCCTAATGCTAATTCAATCGCTAACTTTAAGCCTTAACATATTCCAAACCCTAACTCCGACCTTCACCTTAATAATACCCCTAGCCCTAAACCTGATCCTAACCCTAAGCCTAAACCTTACACTAGACGTACCCATAATCCTAACCCTAAACCTATCTTTAAACATAATTGCAGACTTGAAATAAGTCATAGTCTTAATCCTAGCCCTAATCCTAAAACAAACCCTAGCCCTCATCCTACTGCTATACCTAGCCTTAATAATAACCCTAATTCTAACCCTTATTCTAAACATCACTTTACCCCTAAAACTAGCATAGCATCATCCCTTACCATAACTAAATACTAAATCTAACCCTAATTCTATGCTTAAACTGAACACTAACCATAGACCTACCTAATTCTAGCGCAAATTTAGCCCTATCCCTAACCCTAACCTTAGCCCTAAGACTAACAATAATTCTCAAACTAGCCCTATCAC
Source organism: Ictidomys tridecemlineatus (assembly GCF_052094955.1). Classification (NCBI taxonomy): domain Eukaryota; kingdom Metazoa; phylum Chordata; class Mammalia; order Rodentia; family Sciuridae; genus Ictidomys; species Ictidomys tridecemlineatus. Next base: position 130,787,482 of record NC_135484.1, read on the forward strand.
TAGTTCTAATCCTAGCCCTTAACATAACCCTAACCCTAGCCCTAACCCTTGACCAAACCTTAATCCTAGCACTAAACCTAAGCCTAAGCCTCACACTAACACTAAACCTAATTCTAACGCTAATCATAAAACTAGCCCTAACCCTACCACTAGCAGTAAAACAAAACTGATTCATAGCCTTAACCTTAAACCTAACTTAAACCAAACCCTAACATTACACCTAGACCTAACCATAGCCTTAATTCGAGTCCAACCCTAACCTGAAAAATATACCTGACACTAACTTATGCTAAACTCACCCTAGCTTGAAACACCATCCTAAACTTCAACCAAAACTTAACAGTAACCCTCGCCCTTATTTGAGTCCTAACCCTAACCCTGACACTGACTCATATCCTAAAAATAACCCTAGCTCTAAATATCACCCTAACCTTAAACTTAGCTCTAACACTAAAACTACCCCTAACCATAAACTTACCACTAAAACTAACCCTAATTGTAAAATAGTTCTTATATTAGTAATTGCCCTAACCCTATTTCTAACCCTAACTCAAATCTAGCCCAAATCCAAACCCTAAACTTAACTTTAACCCTAACCCTACCCTTACTCTGGCCTTAACCCTAGCTCTAAACCTATCCCTTACCCAAAGTGAAACCCTAACCCTAATTGTAAACATAGACCTATCCCTAATTTTTAGGTTAACCAAACTCCTAACTCTATTTATAGTTCTGAACCTATCACAAACCCTTTAGCTAAACCTGACCCTTATTCTGACCCTAACAGAAAACCTAGGTTTAAAACTGACCCTAAACCTAGAGCAAACCCTAACACTGGCCATACAACTAACCTATACCTAAACCTAACCCTAACCCTAGCCTTCAGATTGACTGTAACTCTCTCACTATCCCTATCCCTAGTTTTAAGCCTATCCATTATCCTAACCCTAATCCTAGCCCTAACTCTTGCCCTATCCTTAGTTCTACTCCTAACCCTAGATTTAACCCTAACTCTAAATCTAACTCTAACCCTAAGCCTAAGCCAAACACCAAAAACTAGCCCTTACAGTAATGGTAAAACTAGCCCTAACCCTAACTCTAGCAGTAAAACAAACTGAGCAATAGCCCTAACCATAAACCTTAACTTAAATTAAAACTTAACACTACATCTAAACCTTATCGTAGCCTTAATTCAAGTCCTAACCATAACCTTATATCTAACACTAACCCTGACTCATATCCTAACACTTATCATAGCTCTAAACATCATCCTAACCTTAAACTGTAACCTAAAATAAACCTATTAGTAATTTGAGTCCTAAACCTAAACCTGATCCTGATTCATATCCTAACACTAACCCTAGCTCTAAATATTATCCTAACTTTAAATGTATCCCTAATACTAGATCTACCCCTAACTCTAACCGAAACACTACCCCTCATTGTAACCCTAATATTTACGTTACCATTGCCCTATCATTAGCCCTAACCCTAACACAAAAACTAGCCCTAATCTGAGCCGTAAAACTACATGTAACCATAACCCTAACTCTAGCTCTAACCCTAGCTCTAAGGCTATCGCTTACCCTATGAATAACTCTAACCCTAATGATAGCCCTAGACCTATGCCTAATCCGTAGGCTAACCAAAATGCAAACCTTATTAACAGTCTTGCCCTAGTCCTCATTCTAGCTCTAATTCTATCCCCAAACTGAACACTAACCCTGACCTTTATCCTGACCCTAACACAAACCCTAGTTCTTAACCTGACATTAACACTAGACCAAAACCTAATACTAGCCCTGGACCTAAACCTAATCCTAAATCTGGCCTTATCTCTAGCCCTAGACCTAAACAAAAAACTAATCCTAGGCCTAACAATAACCCTTATCCTAACACTAATACTAACCTTATCCCTAAACCTAAACTTAATCCTAATTCTGGCTGTAACCATAACTTGAACTCTAACTCACACACTGACTCTGACTTTAACAGTAAACCTACCTCTAAACCTAAACCTAACTAAAAATCTAAACCTAACACTAGATCTTGGCATAACCCTAACCCTAAATCTACCCCTAATCATAATCATAGCTCTTACATTACCCACAGCTTTAACTCTAAGCCTAAACCTAACATAAAAACAAGAGCTAATCCTAGGCCTTAACCTAGCCCCAAGCATAACCCTAACCCTAACCCTAGCCCTCACCCAAACCTAAACCTTGCCTTACCCCTAACCCTAGCTCAATACCTAACCATTACTATAAACATAAACCTAGAACTATCCCTGAATCTAACCCTGAACCTAGTTCTAATCCTAATCTTAACCCTAGCCCTAACCCTAGCTCTAAATCTACCCATTACCCTGACCCTAACCCTAAAAATAATTGTAACCCTAGCTTTAACCCTAACCATAATCCTAACCATAAACAGAAAACTAACCCTAGACCTAACCGTAAATTATTACTCAATATATCTCTAACCATAGATCAAACCCTAACCCTTACCATAAACCTAAACATAACCATAGACCTAACCCTAAACCTAAACTTAAATCTAGCCCTGCCCCTAACCCTAAACTACATCTAACCAAATTTATTACCCTAACCCTAATCCTGAACTTAATTATAACCATTCCACTAACCTCAGCTCTAACCCTAAGCCTACCATAATTGTATCCATAAACATAACCCTGAACATAATGCTTGCTCTAAACCTAATCATAGATACAAACCTAACTCTTACACAAAACAAAACATTAACTCTAACCCTAGTTCTAACCCATACCTTAACACGAACTCAAGGCCTAATCCAAACCATAAGTCTAGCTATAACCTTAGCTCTAACTGTACCCATTATCTATAACCTAATGCTAATTCTAGGCTTAACCTTATCTCAAGACCTAATCCTAAACATAACCCTATCCCTAAGCATAACTCTAACTGTATTCATTACTCTAAATATAACCCTTTCCCTAACACTAACCCTAGGCCTAACCCTAAACCTATCACTAACCTCAACCCTATCAATTATCCTAAACCTAACCTGAATCATAAATCTAACCCTATCATAACCCTGTGACCATAATGCTAATTTAAGCCCTAACCCTAAACCCTAACCTAAAAAAAACCATAATCATGACCTTGACCCTTATAATTCCCCTAGCTCTAATCTAACCCTTACCCTAAACCTAATCTTTAAATTAGATATAGCCAAAACCTAGCCCTAAAACTATCCATAACCATAACCCTAGATCTGATATTAGCCCTAGATATAAACCTAGCCCAAACCCAAACACAATCCTTAGCCCATATTAGTACTAAACATAGCCTCAATTATAACTGTATCCTTAAAACTAGGCCTAACGTAAAATCAACCCTATTCCTAATCTTAGACCTAACTTAGCCTTATCCCTAACCTAACCCTATCCCTAAAACTAAGTCTAACTCTCTCACTAGCCATAAAAGTAGTTCTAACCTTATCCCTTACTGGAACTCTAAACCTAGCCCTAACCCTAGGCCTAAACCTAGTCATTTACTTAGCTCTAGCACTATCCCTAGATCTATCCTTAATTCTAAATCTAACCCTAATGCAAAGCCTGAGCCTAAAACTAACACTAACCCTAACTCTAACCTTAAAGTTACTGCTAAAACTAGCCTTAACTCTAGCCCAAGCCCTAATACAAAACCGAGCAATATCCCTAAGCCTAACCCTTAATCTAAACAAAACCATAACCCTACACCTAGCCCTAACCCTAGCCCTAATTCTAGTTGTAAGCAGAACCCTAAAACTAACCCTTACCCTGATTCTGATGCTAACACTAACCCTAACTTTAAACATCACCCTAAACATAACATTAGATCTAGCCTTAACCATAACCCTAACTCTAAAAATAGCACTAATTTTAACCCTAGTAGTTAAATTAGCCTAACCCTAGCCCTAACTAAACCAAAAAAACTAGCCTAATCTTAGCCCTTACCCTCGAGCTTTAACCCTAACCCTAACCGTAACCCTAAACCTAGCACTAATAATAATCATAAACTTAGCTCTAACCCTAGCTCTAACCCTATATATTACCCTACACATAATCCTAAGCCTAATGCTAACCCTAGGCCTAAACCTTACCATATCCCTAATCCTAACCCTATCCAATACCCTAAACCTAACGTGAAACCTAAACCTAACCTTATTATTAACCTAATTGTAAACCTATGCTAATTTGAGCCTTAAATTTAAACCTTAACCTATTCCAATCACTAATAATGACCCTGAACAAAACAATACCCTTAGCTCTAAAATTTAGCTCTAACCCTAACAATAACCCTTAACCTAAACTAAACACTTACCCTACCCCTAGACCTAACAATAGTCAGAATTTTGGCTCTAACCATAACCCTAATCTTATCCAGAACACTGATCCTGACCTAACATTAAACTATCTCTAAACCTGATCTTTATCCAGAACCTAGTCCTAACACTAGACCTAGCCATAATCCTAACCCTAACACTAGCCCTAAACATAATCCAATCTTAATCCTATTTTAACACTTATCTTAACCCTAACAGTAGCCATAAACCTAACCATAGTCCTAACCCTAGTCCTAAACCTAACACAAATCCTAGCCATAATCCTAGGCATAAACTTAGCCCTAAGCATAACTCTAACCGTAACCCTATTCTTAACACTAACCTTAAGACTAACACTTGCCTTAGACCTAGCCCAAGCTGAAAGCCAAACCCTTACCCTAAACATTACCCTAGCCCTATCCTAAGCCATTACTCTAACCCTAGTTCTTATCCTAATCTTAATCTTAGCTTAAACTTTAGTTCTAACCTGTCAATTACCCTAACCCTAATTATATGCCTATCCCTAACACTAAACCTATCCCTAACCATTAACTTATCCCAAGACCTAACCATAAACATAAACCTCACCAGAGCCCGAACCCCAGTGGAAACATTAAGTCTTAAACTAAATCTAATCCTAAGACTAGCCCTAATCCATACCCTAACACTAACCCCAACCCTCACCCCAACCCTAAATCTAACATTATCCAATATCCTAAACCTAAACCTAACTGTAATGAATACTCTATCAATAACCTGAACCCTAAACCAAACCCTAACCATAAATGTATCCCCAGACCTGAACATAAACCTAACCCTCGCCTTAACCATTACCCTCGCTCAAACACTAACCCTTACCCTAATCTAACCATAACCCTAGCCCTAAACCTAACACTTACCCTAAACCAAACCCTAGCCCTATCCATAAACCTGACTCTAATTTTAGACATAATCCAAACCATAACCTAACCAAAACATTAGCGCTAAATCTATACATTATACTAAACATAACCCTAACCTAATGCTAACCTTAACCCTATTGCTAAAGCTAACCCATCCATTACCCTAAACCTTAACTGAAAGCTAAACCTAACTGTATCAATTACCCTAACGTTAAGCCTAAACCTAACACCAATTCAAGCCCTAAACCTAAACTTTGACCTAAACCAAATGCTAACTCTGACCCTAAGCCTAATAATACCCCTAAATCTAAACCTGGGCTTTACCCAAAACATAGCTCTGACACTAGACCTAGCCATAACCTAACCCTAAAACTATCTTTAATCATAAACCTAGACATGACATTAGCCCTATCCCTAGTTCTAGCCCTGAACCTAACAGAATCCCTAGCCCTAAACCTAGCCTTAGTCCTAACCTAAACACTAATTGTAGCCCTCATAATAATTCTAACCCTCACTCTAGCACTAAATCTAGGTTTAACCCCACCCATTTTTCTAAACTTAATTCTAACCCGAAAGCTAATCATAACACTAGCCCTGCCCCTAGGCCTAAACATAACACTAACCCTAGCCCTAATCCTAGCCATATTTTAGCTTTAACCCTAAGCCTAAGCCTAGAACTAAATCTAAATCTAATTCTCGTCCCTAATTCTAACCCTATCCCTTATAATAACACTAACACTAGACCTAACCCTAACCCTGAATCTAACCCTAACTCTCAATTTAACCCTAATCCTAAGCCTAACCCTCACCCTAACACTAGCCCTAACCCTAACACTAATTCAAAATCTACCCCTAACACTATCCCTAGCCCTAAAACAAAACTGAGCCATAGCCCTAACTATAACCCTAACCCATAAAAGTCAAGATGAAATGAAACTATAAAACACAAATTGTTCCTGACAGCAAACTTTTAACTGAGAAGGACCAACCTGGGAAACATGGTAATGAAAGGAAAAGATGAATCATTACCAGTATCATAGAAAATTGAACAAAACTAACTCTAACCTGAACATTAGTTCTAACCCTAGTCCTAATACTAAACCTAAAATGAAGCCTTTGCTGTTTATAGAGCTTGATCATAAAAGTCACAAAATTAGGGTGCCTAGTGGAGAAAGGTAATAGATAAATCCTGCCCAGTACCAAAATTTCTTACCAATATTTGGGGAAGGTGTTTCAGGACATGCCTATTTTCCTTGTTTTCTTCTAAAGTGCTCTTGGATAAATTTTTTTATGCTTCAGCTTAAGGTACTTTCACAAGGAAAAAAAAAAAAACAGAGTATGCCCACAGCAAAATGATTGAGTGTGTGAAGTTTCATGCAGCTATCACAAACCCTTTTTGATTTCCAGCTCAATTTCCATTCACATCTATAAACCATAATGTAGTGAAAACTAAAAATTCAAACTGTTCCTGACACTGAACCATTGAATCTGGAAGGCCCAAACTTGGTTAGCCTACTAAGGTTGGTCAAAGATTAATCCTGTACAATATCAAAGTAATCTGACCAAATATATTCAAAGCTCTTTCAGTATATGTGTATTTTGCTTGCCCCTAAAGCACTCAGAGATAAAGCTGTGTCTTTCTACTTCAGCTTAGGGATACTTCACAGGTAACAAACCAGAGAATGCTCACTGAGAACTGATTGAGTGTGTGAAGTTTCAAGCAGCTAGCAAAAACCCTGTTTGATTTCCAGCTTCATTTTCATTCACCCCTATAGGGAAAAAAGAAGAGAAACATGAAAATTGAAACTGTTCCTGAGAGAAAACCCTTTTAAGTATGAGGTCCAACATTTAGAGTATAGTGAAAATAGGAAAAAGATGAATCCTGCCAAGTAACCTAGAAATTAAAAAAAAAAAAAACTCTAACCCTAACACCAGGTCTAAAACTAGTCCTAATACGAAGTCTAACACTAAACCTATTCTGTTTAGAGAACGTTTGATCATAAAAGTTTCAAAATTGGGGAGTCTAGTGGGGCAAACTTACAGATGAATCATAGGCATTTTCAAAGAAATCTGACAAAATAATTGAGGGAGCTATTTCAGTATATGCATATTTCCCTGTTTTCTCCTGAAGTGTTCTCAGATAAATTTGTTTTGCATGCTTCAGCATATTACTCATTTCACAAGTAACAAACCAGAGAGTTCCCACAGAGAACTGATTGAGTGTGTGAAATTTCAAGATGTTAGCACCAACCTTGTTTGATTTGCACCTCCATGTCCATTTACCTATGTAGGTCAAAATGAAGTGAATCCGTAATATAAATTTTTTTCCATTATCAAAGATTTGAACCAAGAAGGCCAAAACCTGGGGAACATAGTAAGGCTAGGTAAAAATATATCCTGCCCAGTATCAAATAAATTTGAACAACGATACTCTAACCCTAACACTAGGCCTAAATCTTATCTAACCTGTTTAGAGAACTTTTGATCATAGAAGTCTCAAAGTTGAGGAGCCTAGTGGGGCAAGCTAACATATGAATCCTGCCCAGTATCAAAGAAATCTGACAAAATGGTGAGGTAGTTAAGTACATGCATATTTTCCTGTTGTCTCCTAAAATGTTCTCACATAGTGTTGCTTTTGCATGCTTCATCTTTGGGATACTTTCACAAGGATAAAACCAAAGCGTTCTCACAGAGAACTGATTGAGTGTGTGAAGTTTCAAGCAGCTAGCAAAAACCCTGTTTGATTTCCAGCTCCATTTTTATATACTCATATAGGTCAAAAATGAAATGAAACCTTAAAATAAAAACTGAAATACTCACAGCAAACCCATGAACCTAGAAGGTCCAAACCTGTAGAATATAGTAAGGCTAGGTAAAAGATAAATCCTGCCTAGTATCAAATAAATTTGAATAAAACTCCTATAAACCTAACAATAGATCTATCCTTAATTCTAACCCTACAGCTAACTCTAGCCTCTTTAGAGAACCTTTGATCATAGAAGTCCCAAACTAAGGGAGCCTAGTGGTGTAAGCTAACAGATGCATCCTGCAAAGTATCAAAGAAATCTGAGCAAATAATTGGGGGAAGTGTTTCAGTACATGCATATTTCCTTGATTTCTCCAAAAGTGCTCTGGGATAAAGTTGCTTTGCATGCTTCAGCTATGGGCAACATTCAAAAGAACAAACCCGTGAGTACCCACAGAGAATTGATTGAATGTATGCAGTTTCAAGCAGCTTGCACCAACCGTGTTTGATTTCATGCTCCATTCCTCTTCAACAATATAGTTCAAAATAAACTGAAATCTTAAATACAAACTGTTCCTGACAGCAAACCATTGAACCAAGAGGACCCAAACCAGGGAATATTGTGAGGCTAAATAAAAAAGGAATCCTTCCCAGTATCAAAGATACAAGAACAACAGTAACTCCAACCCTAACACTAGGTTTAAACCTAGCCCATAACCTAACCATAAATGGAACCCTAATATGTTTAAAGAACCTTTTATCATAGAAGTCTTAAATTAAGGGAGCCTAGTGAGGCAAGCAAACAGATGAATCTTGTGCAGTATCAAAGAAATCTTACCAAATAATTTGGAGAGGTAGTTCAGTACATGTATATTTACCTGTTGTATCCAACAGCACTTTCAGATAAAGATGGTTTTGCAAGCTTCAACTTTGGGAAACTTTCAAAAGGAACAAACCAGAGTGCCCACATATAACTGATTAAGTGAGTTCAGTTTTAAGCAGTGAGCACCTACACTGTTTGATTTCAAGTTTCAATTCCATTACCTGTATAGGTCAAAATGAAGGAAACCTTAAAATACAAACTGTTCCTGAAAGCAAACCATTTAAGGGATAAGGCTCAAAACTGGGGAAAATATTAAGGCTAGGTAAAAGACAAATTATGCTAAGTATCAAATGAATTTGAACAAAACTCACTCTAACTCTAACACTAGATGTAACCCAACCCTAACCTGTTTCTAACCTGTGTAGAAAACCCATGATCATGGAAGTCTCAAAATTGTGGAGCTTAGCAGTGCAACTTAACAGATGAAACTTGTGCAGTATCAATGGAATTTGATGAAAAATTGGGGTAGGTATTTCAGTACATTCATATTTCCCTGTTTTTTTTTTTCTTAAAGTGCTCATGGATAAATTGTTTTTCATGCTTCAGGTTAAGGTACTTTCACAAAGAAAAACCAGAGAGTGCTCGCAGAGAGCTGACTGAGTGTGTGAAGTTTCATGCACCTAGCACCAACCCTGTTTGATTTCTAGCTCCATCGCATTGACATAGGCCATAGAGAAGTAAAACCTAAAAATTCAAGCTGTTGCTGACAATGAACCTTTGAACCTTGAAGGCCCAAACTTGGGGAGCCTACTAAGGCTAGGTCAAGAATGAATCCTGCACAGTATCAAATTAATCCAACCAAAAAAATATTTAAGCTCTTTCAGTACATGGGTATTCTGCTTGCTCCTAAAGCACTCAGAGATAAAGCTGTTACATTCTACTTCATCTTAGGGATACTTCCATGACAAACATCAGATTATGCTCACTGAAAATTGATGAAATGTGTGAAGTTTCAATCATCTAGCCCAAACCCTGTTCGATTTCCAGCTTCATTTCCATTCACCCCTATAGGAAAATAAGAAGAGAAACATGAAAATTGAAACTGTTCCTGAAGGCAAACTCGTAAGAGACTTAAATATTTGCAGCATAGTCAAAAAAGAAAAAAAAAAGATGAATCCTGAACAGTATCATAGAAATTTGAAAGCAAAACTAACTCTTACCCTAAAAGTAGATCTAATCCTAGTCCTAACACTAACCCCAACACTAACCTTAATCTGTTCATAGTATCATTGATCTTAGAAGTCCCACACTTGGGGAGCCAAGTTTGGTAGGCTAACAGATGAATCTTTCACAATATCAAAGAAATCTGACCAAATAATTGGTTAGGTAGTTCAGTACATGCATATTTCCCTGTTTTCTCCTAAAGTGCTCTCACATAAAGTTGCTTTGAAAGCTTCAGCTTCAGGCTAATTTTACAAGAAATAAACCATAGAATGCCATAGAAAACTGTTTGAGTGTGTGAGGTTTGAAGTAGCTAGCACCAACCCTGCTGGATTTCCAGCTCCATTTCCATTTACATGCATAGGTAAAAATGAAATGAAAACATAAAATACAAACTGTTCAGGAGAGCAAACCATTGACCCAAGGAGCCCAAACCTAAAGAATATTGTAAGGCTAGGTAAAAGTTGAATCCTGCCCAGTATCAAATAAATTTCAACAAAACTAAATCTAACAAAACACTAGCTGTAACCCTAGCCCTAAACTAATACTAAATTTAACCTAACCTTTTTAGTGAACCATTGATCATAGTAGTCCCCAAATAAATGAGCACAGTGGGGAAAGATAACTGATGAATCCTGTGAAGTATCAATGAAATCTGACCAAGTAATTGTGGGAGGTATTTCAGTACGTTCATATTTCTCTGTTTTCTCCTAATATGCTCGTGGATAAATTATTTTGTCATGCTTCAGTTTAAGGTACTTTCATAAGGAACAATCAGAGAGTGCCCACAGAGAGCTCATTGAGTATATGAAGTTTCAAGCAGCTAGCACTAACTTGTTTGATTTCCAGTTCCATTTTCATTCACGTCTATAGTATATAATAAATTGAAACCTAAAAATTCAAACTCTTCCTGACAGTGAACTGGCAAACCTTGAAAACTCAAACTTGGGGGTCTTACAAGGGCTAGGGAAATGATGAATCTTGTACAATACCAAAGTAATCCATACAAAAATTTGAAAGTTGCTCCTCAAGTGCTCACAGATAATGCCATTTCTTTCTAATTCAGCTTTCGGCTATTACTACAGAAACAATCAAAAAAATTTGCACTGAGAACTGATTGAGTTTGTGAAGTTTCAAGCAGCTAGCACACATCCTGTTTTAGTCCAGCTCCATTTCCTTTCAACCCTATAGGGCAAAATGAAGTGAAACATGAAAATTAAAACTGCTCCTGAGAGCAAACCCTTTTACTAGGAGGCCCAAACATGGGAAGAATACTAAGAATAGGAAAAGATAAATTCTGCTCAGTATTAAAAAAGTTGAAAAAAACTAACTCTACCCCTAACACTATTTCTAAAACTTTTTCTAACTCTAACCATAACCCTAAGCCTAATCTGTTAAGTGAAGCTTTGATCATAAAAGTTTAAAATTGGGGAGAGTAGTAGGGCAAGCTTACAGATGAATCCTGTTTACAGTATCAAATATATCTGACCAAATAATTGGGGGAGGTATTTCAGTACATGCATATTGCCCTGTTTTCTCCTAAACTGCTCTTGGATAAAGTTGTTTTTCATGCTTCACCTTATGGCTACTTTTAAAAGGAAAAAAAAAATCAGAGAGTGCCCACAGATAACTGCTTGAGTATGTGAAGTTTCAACCAGCTAGCATCATCTGATTTCCAGAACTATTCTTATTTACCCATATAGGTCAAAATGAAAGGAGACATTAAAAAAAAAAAAAAAAAAAAAAAAAAAAACTATTCCCAACAGCGAACCATTGAACACAGAAGGGCCAAAACTGGGATACATAGTAAGGCTAAGTAAAAAATAAATCTTCTCTTTATCAAAGAAATTTGAACAAAACAAACTCTAACCCTAACACTAGCTCTAAAGCTAGTCCTAACCCTAACCCTAACCCTAACCCTAACACTTATCTATTTAGAGACCCATTGGTCCTAAAAGTGCCAACCTTGGGAGCCTAGTGAAGTAAGCTAAAAAATGAATGCTGTGCAGTATCAAAGAAATCTGATCAAATTGTTGGGAGACTTATTTCAGTACATATATGTTTATCTGTTTTCTCCTTAAGGGCTCTCAGATACAGTTTCTTTTGAATCCTTCATCTTTGACCAACCTTCAAAAGAAAGAAATCAGAGAGTGCCCACTGAGAACTAATCGTGTGAAGTTTCAAGCACCTCCTGCCAACCCTGTTTGATTTCCAGCTCAATTTTTATTCACATAAATAAGCCATAATGAAGGGAAACCTTAAAATACAAACTGTTCCTGACAGTGAATCACTGAACCTACAAGTGCCAAACCTGTGGAGCATAGTAAGGCTAAGTAAAAGATGAATCCTGCTCAGTATCATACAAATTTGAAGAAAACTAAGACCACATGGTTGCTCTCAGCACAGATGGAAGGATCAGCTATGCAGTTTCTCTGGGTACAAACAGCAGTCTCAGCTGCACGGGCACTCTCTGCACAGATGGAAGGTAATACAGAACACGGAGGCTTTACTTGTGGGTCACCAGACCAAGCTCATGACACAGCACAAGGTCACTCCAGAACCATGCACCTCACCAAACACCATACATAGGTAATAGATAAAATCCATCTTACAAAACCTTACTCACCATCTATTGGTGGGTGTGGCTGCCAGCTCAGCTCTGCAGCTTATCAGGTACCTGGTTTCCAACTCCCCTACCTCCAGCTGTGTTAACTCAAGATTTTTCTCACAAGCTTTTTGGGGGGTTTAGTTATCAATGTGGAACCGCAACTGTACAGGGACCTGTTTTCCAGTTCAGAGAATGAGAGTAGGGAGGCTCCAGGTAGAAGCTCAAGCCCTCTTACCCTGGCTACCTCAACCACCCTGAACACAGAGACTCAAGCTAGGAATAGACAATTCCACCTACTGCAAGAAAAGAAAACAGAGTTTTGAGAGACTTTTTTTCTTTCTTACTTATATTTTCTTGCTCTTCTCATCCATTCTCCTCTACCCTTTCCTCTCTGGTCCTCACAACCTCAATATATGTGAAACCAAAAACTTTCCATGAAATTGGACTTTAAGAACTGAATCTTAGAATTGTATAATATAGAGAAATTGCATAGACCCCAACCTCACCACCACTTTATTTGCTCTTATTTTCTTTCTCCCACTCTTTCTTTCTTTCCTTGTTGTTTTTTCTTCTATTTTATTTCTCCCTCTATCCCACTTTCAGTCTCCTAAATTTTACTATTTATACATAGTGTAATTTTATGAATACAGATATGGAGTTTGAATTTATACCTTCTTCTATAAATTTACTCTGTCTATTCATTGGAGTTCTCCTCCAGAGTTGTTAAGTTAGATTAATCTCATACCCTAATTTTATTCCCCCTTAACGTACCATCCTACCCCTGATCCTCAGTTCTCTATACACCACCAGAAATGGTATTCCTATTATGAAACTAATGACTATATTCTAAATAATAAATCTAAATAAATATAAATATAAATCTATTTACAATGGTTTGTCTTAGCTTCGGGTTAGGGTTAGATTTAGAGTTAGGTTTTGATCTATGGTTAGGGCTAGAGCTAATAATATGGCAAGTGTTAGGGTTAGGGTTATGATTTGATTTTGTTTTAGAGCTAGGAGTAGAGTTAGGGCTAGTTTAGGATTAATGGTAGAATTAGGGCTAGTGTTACTGTGAGGTTAAGGCATAGATTTAGGGTTAGATTTAGAGTTAGGTTTAGATCTAGGCTTTGTGCTAGGGCTAAGGATAGGACTAGGATCATGGCTAATTTTAGGGCTAGGTTTAGAGTGATGGTAAGGTATAGGGTTAGAACTAGGTATAAGGCTAGGGCGAGAGTTTGAGTAAGTCTTAGGGCTAGGGTTAAGGTTGGCTTAAGGATAGGGCTAAATTAGGGCTGGGATTTTGACTAGGGTTAGTGTTAGGTTTAGGGCTAGGGTTAGTTTAGGGTTAGGGTTATGTTTAGGTTAAGGGATGGGATTATAGCTACTTTAAGGACTAGGGTGAGGATTAGAATTAGGGTTATGGTTAGCGTTAGGTTTATGATTAAGGCAATGTTTATGGCTAGGATGTGGTCTAAAGTTTGTTTTAGGATTAGGGCTAAAATTAGAAGTAGGGCTAACTTCAGGTCCAGGGTTACAGTTAGGGAGAGTTTTAGGGTTAGGTTTATAGCTAGGTTTATTGTAAGGGTCAGGTTTCTTGTTAGGGTCAGATTTAGAGCTATGGGTATTATTAGGGTCAGGGTCAGGGTTAGGGTTTTGATTAGATTACGGTTTAGGTTTAAGACTTGAGTTATCATTATGGTTAGGGATAGGTTAAGTTAGTTTTAGGTTTAGAGTTCATACTATGGGTAGGGTAATGGATAGGGTTAGGGTTAGGTATAGGATTAGGGTTTGGCCTAGGGTTAGCAGAAGCTTTAGTGTTATCATTAGGGTAATTGATAAGGGTAGAGGTAGTTATAGGTCTAGTGTTATGCTTAGGCTTAGGTCTAAGGGTTAGGCTTAGGTTGAGGGTTAGGGCTAAGGTTAGGGTTATGGTTAGATTTAGAGTTAAGGCTAGGGTAGGTCTTGTGTTAGGGCTAGGTTTTGCAATAAGTTAGGGCTATGGCAAATGTAAGAACTTTGTTATGATTACGGCTAGTTTTAGGGTTAAAAAGCTAAGTATAGTTTTAGGGTTAGCTTTAGGGTTAGGGTGATGTTTATAGCTAGGGTTAGTGTTAGTGTCATGGTCAGTGTTCAGTTTAGGGTTATGTTAAATATGAAAGCCAGAATTATGACTAAGGTTAAGTCTAGGGAAAGGGTTAGTTTTTGGCTTTAGGCTAAATGTTATTATAAGGAATAGGGCTAGGTTTTTCGTTAGGTCAAGAGCTAGAGTTATAGATAGATTAGGATTAGATTTAGGTCCAGGGCTAGTGTTAGGGTTAGGATTAGGTATAAAGTTACCAGTAGAGCTAGTGTTAGAGTTAGGATAAGGGTTAGGTTCAGGTTTAGACTTACGATTAGTTTTAGGTCAGAAAAAGGGTCAGAGTTAGGGTTAGGGTTTTGGTTATGGTTAGAGCTAAAAAGAGGACTAGGGTTAGGTCTAGTAATAGGGTTAGGGTTTGGGTTAGGTTAAGGGTTAAGATTAGGTTTAGCATTACATTTAGAATTTGGCATAGGGTAAGGGACAGTGTTATGGCTAGGGTTAGGGTTAAAGCTAGGTTTAGGGCTTAGATTAGGGTTAGTTTTTGTGTTAGGGTTATGGCTAGGGTTAGAGCAATGGCTAACGTAAGAACTAGGGTTTTGGGGTTAGTTTTAGGATTATGGTTGGGGTTAAACCTCTAGTGTTAGGATTAGGTTTAAGGTTAGTGTGAAATTTAGAGCTAGTGTTAGTGTTAGGTTAATAATTGTCAGGGTCAGGTTTAGTTTTAGTGTTAGGGTTAGGACTCAAATTAAATCTAGGGTTACTGTAAGGGTTGGGTCTAATTTTAGGGTGGTGTTTAGAGCCATGGTGAGTGTTAGGATATGAGTCAGTGTTAGGGTTAGAATTAAGGTTAATATTAGAACTCTAATTAGAGCTAAGGTTAGGTCTAGCTGTAGTGTTAAGGTTTGGTTTAATTTAAGGTATAGGGTTAAGGCTATTGTTAGTTTTTGTTATACTGCAAGGTTTAGGGTTAGGGCTAGTTTTATGATTAGTGTTAGGCCTAGGGCTAATGTTAATGTTAGGCTTAGGGTTAGGGTTAGGGTTAAACTTACAGGTAGGGTTAGACCTAGGGTTTGGACTAAAAATAAAGATTAGGCAATGGCTATGGCTAGGTTTAGGGCTAGGGTTAGTGTTCATCATAGGCCTAGCATTAAGGTTAGGGTTAGGGTTAAGTTTAGGGTATAGATAGGTTTAAAGATAGAGTGAGGGTTAGAATTAGGGTTAGGGCTATGGTTACGGTTAGGGTTTTGATTAAGGCTAGGTTTTGGGCTAGGATGAGGGCTATGGTTTATTTTAGGGTTAGGGCTAGGATTAGGACTAGGGCTAATATCAGATCTAGGATTATGGTTAAAGATATTTTTAGGGTTAGGTTGATGGCTACATGTAATGTAAGGGTTAGGTTTAGGGTTAGGGTCAGGTTTAGAGCTAGGGGTATTATTAGGGTCAAGTTCTGGGTTAGAAGTTTGGGATAGGTTAAGGTTTAACGTTAGGGCTCAAATTAGCATTATCATTAGTGTTAGTGTAATGATAGGGTGAAGTTTATGGTTTAAGTTTGGTTTAGAATAATGCATAGGTTTAGGATTAGTGAGAGGGTTAGGTTTAGGCCTAGAGTTATTGTTATGGCAATGGATAGGGTTAGAGCTAAGGTTAGGGATAGGGTTATGGTTTTGATTAGGGTTAGTATTAGGATTAGAATTAGGGTTAAAACTCGGGTTAGGGCTAGGATTAGGGCTAGGTTTGGGGTTAAGTTAGGGCTAGGGTTAGGTTAAGACTAATATAAGTACAAGGGTTATAATTAGGGTTAAATTTAGGGTTAGTGGTAATGGTAGGTCTAGTGTTAGGTTTAGGCTTAACGTTAGGGGAATGTTAGACTAGCTTAAAACTAGAATTAGAGCTAATTTTAGAGTTAGGGTTAGGGTTTGGTTTAGGTTAAGGGTTAGGTTTAGGGTTATTGCTCAGTTTTGTTTTAGGGCTAGTGTTAAAGTTAATTTTAGAGTTAGAGTTAGGTTTAGGGTTAGGCTTAGCTTTAGGGTTTGATTGAGAGATAAAATTAGAGTTAGGTTAGGACTAGAGCTAATGCTAAGGCTAGGGTTTGGGCTAAGAATAGAGTTCTGGTAAGGGGTAGGGTTAAAACTAGGGATGGGGCTAGGGTGTGAGTTAGATTTAGTCTTAGTGCTAGTATTAGGGCTGGGGTTAGGAATAGGACTAAATTAGGTCTAAGATTAGGGCTAGGGTTAGTTTTTTGGTTATGCCTAAATTTTGGTTCAGGGTTAGGATTAAGGCTAGGTTTAAGGCTAGGTTAAGAGCTGGGGTTTGTGTTAGGTTTAGGACTAGGATTAAAGCTATGGCTAATATCAGGTCTAAGCTTATGATTGGGAATAGTTTTAGGATTAGAGTTATGGCTATGTCTAGTGTAAGGGTTAAGTTTAGTGTAAAATTCAACTTTAGAGCTAGGAGATTTATAAGGTTCAGTGTCAGTGTTATAGTTTGTTTGAGGTTAGGGTTTAGGTTTAGGGCTTGAATTAGCACTAGAGTGTGGGTTAGGGTAATGATAGGGTTTTGTTTAGAGTTTAAATTTCGTTTAGGGTAATTGATAGGGTTAGGTTTAGTGATAAGGTTAAGGATAGACCTAGGGTTTGCATTAAGGTAAGGGTTATGTTTAGTATAATGGATAGGATTAGAGCTAAGTTTAGATCTATGTTTATGGTTAGGAATAGGTCTTGAATTAGGGTTAGGTTTAGGGTTAAAACTAGAGTTAGGCTTAGGTTTATTTTTAGCATAAGGGTTAGGTTTTGAGCTAGGTTTAGGGCTAGGATGAAGGTTAGGTTTTCTGTTTACTTCTAGGGATAAGATTATAGTACTCATATTTTAGGGTTACGATTAGAGCTAGTGACATCATTAGGGATAGGGTTAGGGTTAGGGTAATGTATACGATTAGATGTAGATTTACAGCTATGTTGAACATTAGATTGAGTTTTAGGCTTAGAATTAGGGCTATGATTATGTTAAGTTTTTAGTAAGGGTTAGGGTGTGAGCTAGGTTTAGGTCTATAGCAAGTATGAGGTTTAAGGTTAGGTCTAGGGTTAGTTTTCCTGATAAGTTTAGGTTTAGCATTAAGCCTAGGAATTATCAATAAGGTTAAGTTTAGGTTTAGAGTAATGTGTAGGTTTAGAGCCACGGTTAAGGTTAGCATTAGGGTAGGGTTAGGGTTAGGTTGAGAGATAATTGTAGGTTTATTTTTAGAGTGATGTTTAGGATTTGAGCTAGGATTACGACTAAGGCAAGGGTTAGGTTAGGGTTAGGGCTAGGGTTAGAGTTAGGGCTATGCTTGAGGCTTTATTTAGGCCTAGGATTAGTTCTAGGTTTTGTGTTAGGTTTAGGCCTACGATTAAGGCTATGGGTAATGTAAGAGCTAGGGTTATGTTGAGGGCTAGTTCTAGGGTTAGGGTTATGGCTAGGTCTAGTGTTAGGTTTAGATTTTTGGGTAGGGTCAGATTTAGAGATAGGTTTACTCTAAAAGCAAGGTCAGTGTTTGTGTTAGAGTTAGTGTTAGCGTTACAGCCAGAATTAGAACTATATTTAGGTCTAGGTTTAGAGTTAGTGTTTGAGTTAGGTTAAGGATTATTCTTAGGGCTAGGACTAGGTTTATGTTACGTCTAGAGCTAGAGATAAGGCTAGATATTGGATTTGGTTTAGGTCTAGGGCTAGTGTAAGTTTTTGGTGTAAAGTTAGGGTCAGTTTTAGTCTTAGGGTTAGTTTAAGGCTCAGAATAAAGATCAGGGTTATCATTAGGGTTTTGGATAGGGTTAGAGCTAGAATGAAGGCTAGGGTTAGGACTATTAATAGTGTTAGGATTTTGGTTAGCCTAAAGATTAGAGATAGGTCTAGGGTTACCAATAGGGTTAGGGTTTTTCTTAGGTTAAAGGATAGCCTTAAAGCTAGGGTTAATTCTAGAATTAGGGTTCCGGTTAGGGTAAAATATAGATTTAGAGCTCAGATTAGGGCTAGTTTTTGTGATAAGATTAGAGCTAGATTTGGGTATTGGTTAATGTAAGATCCAGGATTAAAATTAGGGTTAGTTTTAGATTTAGGGTTAGGGTAAGGGGTAGGTCTAGTGTTAAGTTTAGGTTTAAGGTTAAGATAATATGTAGAGCTAGGGTTATTGTTAGAATATGAGTCAGCATCAGGGTTAGTTTTAGGGTTCAGGATAGAACTCAAGAAAGGCTAGGGTCACTGTTAGTTTTTGATTTACTGTGAGATCTGTGTGTAGACCTAAAGTGACTGTTAGGATATCAGTCAAGGTCAGGGTTAGCTTTAAGGTAAGGGTTATGACTGGAATTAGGGCTAGGGTTAGTGTTAGGGTTTGGTATAAGTTTAGGGTGGTCTTTAGAGCTAGGTTCAGTGTTAGGATAGAAGTCAGGGTCAGGGTATGTTTTAAGGCTAGGTTAGGACTCGAATTAGAGATAGGGTTATATCTAGGTGTAGTGTTAGGGTTTGGTTTAAGTTAAGGTTTAGAGTTAGGGCTGTTGCTCAGTTTTATTTTAGTCCTAGGTTTAGGGTTTGGGCTAGTTATAAGATTAGCATTGGGTTTAGGGTTAGTTTTAGTTTTAGGCTTAGGCTTTGGGTTAGGGTTAGATTTGTATTTAGCATTACATCTAGGATTAAGACTAGGTCTAACTATAGGGCAAGGGTTAGGCCTAGGGTTATGTTTATGGTAACAGATAGTGTTAGAACTAGGGCTAGGGCTAGGGTGAGATTTAGAGTTAGTCTTAGGCCTAGGGTTTTTGTTAGTTATAGGGATGGGGCTAAGTAAGAGCTAAGATTAGGACTTGGGTTTGTTTCAGCTTAGGCCTAGGGTTAGGGCTAAAATTATAATTAATTTAAAGGTAAGGTATAGTGTTATAGCTATATTTAGAGGTAAGGTGAGGATTAGAATAGGGTAAGGGATAGGGTTAGGGTTAGGGTTGTGACTAAAGCTAGGTTTGGGGCTAGGATGAGGGCTAGAGTTTGTTGTAGGGTTAGGTCTACAATTAGGGCTAGGGCTAATGTCAGGTCTAGTGTTACAGTCTGGGAAAGATTTAGGGTTATTTTATGTCTAAGTCTAGTATAAGTTTTAGGCTTAGGGTAAGAATCAGGTTTTAGAGCTAGGTGTATTAGACCCTATTATGTCGCGACCCCCCTTGCCCGCAAGGAAGACGCGACTCAGGAATCTTCTTTCAGCAGTTTATTCAGGCCCTTGATATTCTTCTAATAATTCTTCTAATAATCCTCAGATGCCCTTCCCAGCCTTAATAAAGCACTGCGAACCCCAATGCGAAGCTGACACGTGGACCCTTCTCACAGGGCGCTAGAAAACGACATGCCAACTTTCTCTGATAAGTAGTTGACAATACGCCAACTCTCTCTGATATGGAGTTGTCCTTCACAGACCACAGCGGAGCCAGCACCATCATGTAATGGCGACCACAGTCCGCAGGAACGGCTCACCACAGCTCCCCCTTTTTGTTTCACTAAGACAATACAGGCGAGAGTAGAGGTCCTATCCCACTGTACAGAAGTGGCTGCATAGTATGGGCCAGCCCTAGGGGGCGCCTTCCCCAGATCTGACACCATATCAGCCGACGCCTTTTTTCATGGGGCGGGGCGGAGACACGTCAAACCCGCATGCAATAGGACATGCTCCCCTTGAGGTCCCTCTTCTCAATGGATCACTCAAGTGCAGTGCCTTACCTCGCATCCTGTATTGTGACGATGGTGAGTAAGAGGGAATAGCTGAGGTTGAACTGTGGCTGTCTAGAAGTACAACTACAAACAAGTTGGCAGCACCCAGAAAGAAAGGCACGGACTTTAAAGTGATAGATAAAGACCAGTGTGGAAACCCTTCTGTGTGCAATGGCAACAAGACCTGCAGAGTGCAAGGGCTTTCCAGCACTAAAAGAAAGACAAAAGAAGGACATATCGAACCCAGTGCAATGTTATAAGAACTTGGGATGCAACGACCATGTCAAAGGCACTAGTGTAGAAACCCATCTGCGTGCAATGGTAGCAAGACCGGCAGAGTGCAAGGGCTTTCTGACACTAAGAGAATAACGAGGAAAGACATGTCAATCTCAGTGCAATGTTATAATAACTTGGGGTGCAATGACCATGTCAAAGATTTACTGTTTAAGATGCGCAAGCCAGACTTGAGGTGAGTTGCCAGTTTCTAAAGCAGCAAGAGCTTGTATGATCATAGCCTTATCGTGAGCACTACGAGATTTAAGGCGACAGAAAAACCACAAACAGAGGAACATACCAAAACAACACAGTGCACCAAAAATGCCTACTCCCACCCACTCTTTAAAAAAGGAAAAAGCAGAAGATATCCAATTGGTGAATTGACCCAGAATCACGGGATCGACACGGGTACTATTCAAGACAGCTATCTGGGTTAGTTGAGACTGGATCATGTCTTCCGCTTCCATGGACCAATTCCCGGCCAAATATCCACCAATGATGTGGGAAGCATTCCTGGAATCATTAAATCTGAGGTTATACATAAATGTGCATGTTGGTCAATGCAGCCTAAAAGTACTAGGTCAGCCAATTCCTCTACCTGAGCTTGAAGAAAATCTATTCTTTGGTTGGAAGCTAAAATCCCTAACAAAATATGTTGATTAATCGCATTTTGCGATTCAAGTATAGTGGACGTTTGTTGAACAACTTGATTAATAGTGGCAGCAGTTTGTACTTGACTGGCCATGGCTACTCCGGCCGTAACTGCTGCAGCAGCAGATGCTGCCACGGCTGTCACTATAGCTGCTGTGATTCCAAAATCTCTGCGGACTCTAAGTAGCTCTACAATAGGAAATTTATCTGGATCCACAGTGACTGGGATTGGGACAAAAGTTGGAATTTTCATAATCACTGCTACAGTCCAAGAACCATTCCAACACTCAGATAAGAAACAGGTAATATTAGAACAATCCAGCATCCCCGATGAGGTGTGATTAGCTAAAAGGAACAGGAACGGGGATTGGATACAGACCATTGCAGGAGGCAATGTGGCATAATGTAACAGAGAGTTGAACGAAACAGATGTAAGCCTATTACCTCGTTCACTCTCCTTAGTAGTGCCAGAAACATTAGCCAGCCAACTTTTGGCTCCTAGTAATTGAGCCAATGCAGAAATATCGGCTGAAGCCCCCTTCTCATTGGAAATGAGCCATTGAAACCAGAACCAACCTGTTCCTGTAGAGGAGTTGGCATTGTTGTTAAAGTTGTAAACATATCTCTTCAGAGGGGGGGAAAAGGAGAAACTTTTAGCAACTTGATGTTTCTCCCAAGAATGATCCTGACAAGGCGTAAATGTCGGGGGAAAACCAAAATTAGGGGTACAGTAAGGAGAGGCCTTGAAATGAGTGGCATTGCAAGTACTATTAGAAGAGGGAGGCATTGGGATTAGTACCTCGGAGATAATAGCTAAAGTAGTTATGTTTAAAACAGAGCGAGTTGCAGGGGTCCCTGAGCCTGATTGCTTCCATGAAACTACTTGGCTCAATACAGCACTGAGAATACTCCCTGAGACTCGACTGGACCACAATGGGTCCTCCCAGTTAGTCAAATTTTTCGTCTTAAGGCTAATACAATTAGTGTTCCCAAGACTGAAACAAAAAACTCCTGTGAGATTAACTTGAGACTGATTAAAAATATTTTCCATGTCCCCTCTAGGAGAGGTACAAGGAGCAGACATCTCACATGAGGTAGAAAAAAGAGTGGGGAGGACACTAGAATTACTATGAACTGGCATTGGCATTGGCCATGCCCGTGCCACTGCCCACCACTGCATTGGTGCCATCTGTACCGTTGGCACCAGCATCAGAGCCAGAGCACTCATCAGAATGAAGCTCCTCATCATGGGACTGTTGTGGCACCTCCTGATGCTGGTTAGTAGATCTCGAGACTCTTCTTGTCAGGCGTTCAGGGATCCACAGCGGCTCCGTGCGATCCTGGGGAAAAAACACATACAGATCCTCGTGCCCATGTCAGCACGGGGTCAGGGCCATTCCATTGGCCCGTAAGAACATCCTTCCACTTAACATAGCCAGTCACAGAGGGCTGAGGGGACACATGTCTATCGGCCGCGGAGTGGCCATGAATATCCAAATTCAAAAAATTAATGGTAAAAAGAGCTAAGGACAGGCGTTCTTTAGGAGTGTGGTCAACTCCTATTCCCCCTTTTTGTTTTTCTAAGGTTTCTTTTAAGGTGCGGTGGGCACGTTCAACAAGGCCTTGCCCTTGAGGATTGTAAGGCAACCCATGAGCAAGTTGTACTCCCATAGTAGAACAAAAAGATGTAAACTGTCTGCCAGTATAAGCAGGTCCATTATCAGTCTTAAGGGATGCAGGTGCACCCCATGCTGCCCATGCCTCTAAGCAATGAGTAATAACATTATGTGCCTTTTCTCCCAATAAAGCAGAAGCATGAATAATTCCAGAGTATGTGTCAATAGAAACATGTACATATTTGAGGTTGCCAAAGTCAGGCACGTGAGTTACGTCCATTTGCCAGACAACCAATGGCTTCAATCCTCGTGGATTTACACCATAAGTAGGAGGATGAAGAAATGTGACACAATGGGGACATTGTAATACTATCTGACGAGCATCTGCTCTGGAGATGGAAAAACGTCTGCGCAGTGTCATAGCATTGACATGAAAGTTGTGATGAAACAATTTAGCTTTTTCTAAGGAGGAGGCCAAGCATACCAATTGGCTTCTAGTTGCCGAGTCAGGACAGGCATTACCCTGTGATAATGGGCCAGGAAGAGAGGTGTGAGCCCGAATGTGCATTGGATAGAAAGGGGCAGTACGGCTACAGAGAAGCTGTTGAAGCTGATTAAAGTAAGCAGACACAGTATGAGTGTCACTAATAGCTCCTACAGCCTCCAGAATTTTGAGCGCCTGCACCACATAGATGGAGTCCGAAATGAGATTGAATGGAAAAGAACACTGTTTGAAAACTTCAATGACAATTTGTAGTTCTACCCATTGTGGATTTCCAGGAGCAAATTGATGCTGGACAGGGGGAGAGTCATTAATCACATAAGCTCCCATTCCAGACTTAGAGCCATCAGTAAAAATGTTAACAGCCCCCGGAATTGGAGTGGGTGAAGTTACTTTAGGGAAAATGATAGGATGCTCTTTAACAAAATGGAGTAATCGATGAGAAGGGTAATGATTATCAATATCCCCTTGAAACGAGCAACATAGAATGGCCCAGGTGTCCAGAGTAGCACACAAAACATTAAGTTGAACTTTAGAATAGGGTATGATAAGAGAAGAAGGTGCTTGTCCAAAAAATTGAATGCTCTGTTGAATCCCTCTAAGTGCTAACGCTGCAACAGCATCAGGATAGTATTCTAAAGATTTTCCTGGGAATACATGTGGGTGGATTCATAGTAAAGGCCCATCTTGCCACAGTACTCCAGTAGGCTGCCGCATAGTGGCAAGCACACATAACTGGAAAGGTTTATCACTCTGGAGCCTGCATAGAGTAGCATGTTGTATAGCTTCTTCTACTTTTATAAGGGCCGCTCTGGCCTCTTTAGTGAGGGTACGAGGGGAAGTAAGATCTGGATCACCCTTAAGAATAGCATACAAAGGCTGGAGCACGATATTAGGAATATGTAAATAACCTCTTATCCAATTAATATCTCTAAACAGTTTTTGAAAATCATTTAGAGTTTGGAGATCTTGAGTTCTTATAGTAACTTTTTGTGGTTTTAACATGTCATATCCAATCGTCGCTCCCAAATACTTAATAGAATCCCCTGTTTGAACCTTCTCAGGTGCAATATGTAATCCATACTGAGCTAACAACTTCACCAAGTCTTTATAAGCCTCATTAACTGACTGTTCTAATTTGGCTGCCAATAATACATCATCCATATAATGAATAATCTTGATGGAAGGATATTGTTGTCTGAGAGGTGCGAGTGCCTTCCCTACATACATCTGACAAATCGTAGGACTGTTAGACATTCCCTGTGGTAAAACAACCCACTCAAACCTTTGATCTGGTTCCTCGTGATTACACGAGGGAAGGGTGAAGGCAAAACGCTGTGAGTCTTTAGGATGCAAAGGAATAGAAAAGAAACAGTCTTTAATGTCAATAGCAATGATATGCCAGCCCTGAGGAACAGAGGAAAGCAGCGGCAGCCCTCTTTGAATGGGCCCCATAAGTTGCATTTGAGCATTAACTGCTCGTAAATCATTCAGTAGGCGCCACTTCCCTGATTTTTTCTTAATGACAAATATGGGAGTATTCCATGGAGAAGTAGAATGTTGAATGTGGCCCAAGTCAAGTTGTTCTTTAACTAGGTCATGGGCTGCTGCCAGTTTAGCCGAGGGAAGGGGCCACTGAGGCACCCAAACAGGCTCCTCGGTGAGCCAAGTTATGGGTATTTGAGCCCCAGCGGCCCCTATGAAAAACCCAGACCGAATCTGTCAAGTTTTTGATGACCTTGCACAGGTTGTTTACGCCCCTGTAGATGTTTTCCTAGTCCTAGACCTGGCCTATACCCCATATTTTGCATAATCTGTTGAGACATTAGGGAATAGTCATTACTAAGGGTGAACCCCATGTCTTCCATCAGATCACGGCCCCATAAAGAAATAGGTAAATCAAGAACATAAGGTTGAAAGGTACCACTGTGTCCCTCTGGGTCCTTCCAGGATAGATGTCTGCAGCTAATTTGAGGAGCTTGGGCATATCCAAGTCCCCTTAAGGATTGATCAGAAGTCTGTACTGGCCATCCCTTAGACCAGTCTTTAAGGGCTATAATACTATGATCTGCTCCTGTATCCAGCAGTCCCACAATAGATTTACCCTCTATGATTAATTCCAAGCTGGGGTGGTTGCTCATACCCAGTGACAAATAGATACAATTCCCTCCACTGCTACCAATCTCACTTCCCATCCGTGACCGTGAGTCAGCCGGGAAGTGGTTATGTAAACTAGGCAAAATTAGTAATTGAGCAATCCGATCCCCTGGGGAGATAGACACAATGCCTCTTGGAGCTTCCACCATGACTTTTACTGTCCCCACAGTATCAGGGCTTATGACTCCAGGAAAAACATGAAGACCTTGTAAAATAGAGGAAGCACGTCCAATCAATAAGCCCACAGTGCCAGGTGGTAAAGGCCCTTTGAACTCAGTTTCTACCAACTGGACTCCCATCTTAGGTGTTAATACGAGTCTGGAGGTGGAACAGAGGTCCAATCCCGCTGCACCTGTAGTGGCTCTCCGCGTCTCATGGGATGGCGTAGAGATGGCCATGTCTTGGTTTCGGGTGTGACATTCTCCATTGCCCCATATATTTGTGGGCCCTGGGGTCGAGGGCCCCTCCGGCCGTTTTTTGACCCAGTTAAAATAGGCTGCCCATGGATGTCCCTCACTGATCTACACTCTTTTGCCCAATGCTTCCCCTTTTTACATTTTGGACACAACCTCGGTAAACGAGGGCCATTAGAAAAGCTACCATGGGGAGGTCCATTGAAATTGTCTTTTCTGGGACATTCACGCTTGAGATGACCAGGCTGACCACAACGGAAGCTTGTTCCGGCACCAGAACCACCCCTTTTTGTAACCCGAAGGACAGCAGCTACAAGACCTGCATTAGTTAAAGGTCCTCCAAGCTCTCTACACACCTTCATCCATGCCTCTATGCCTTTATTTTTATAAGGAGTAATCGCTGTTTTACATTCTTTGGTTCATTGCTCAAAAACCAATTGCTTGATAAGGGGCATGGCTCTATCAGGATCTCCAAAAATTTTTCCAGTGGCATCCACCATCCTTGCTACAAAATCTGAAAAGGGTTCTGTAGGGCCTTGTATAATTTTAGTCAGGTTACAGGACACCTCTCCTCTATTTGGAAGTGATTTCCATGCCCGAATGCAAATATTATTAATCTGGTCATATACTTCAGGAGGAAATCCTGTCTGTTGATTAGCAAATCTCCCTTGTCCCAAAAGCATGTCTTTGTCCCAATGGGGGTGTCCTGCTGCATGATTTTGGGTGGCCTGCTCTGCTGCGCCCTCTAGCACAAATGCTCTCCAGTCCAAATATTTGCCTGGGGAGACGCAAGCCCGAACGAGGCTAGCCCAATCAGAGGGAGTCATGCAATATCTAGACAGGTTCTCTACCTGAGTTAGTGTAAAGGCATCATCGACCCCATAAGTGCGCACAGACTCCGCCAGGGTCTTTACCATCTTGAAATCCAAAGGCTCATGAAATCTTCCCCTATTATCATCCTGAAAAACTGGATAAGCAAGACCCATCTCAACGTTAACAGCCCTCCATGTTTGGGCGTGGAAACTTCGTCCCGAAACACCCCCGCCATACGGAGGCGGATCGGGAGGCCGCCCGTTCTTGAGCCCTTGCTTATCTCTGTTCCCTGTACCTAAACTCCCTAGCTGCCGGGACAGCGTTCTTAACTCCTCCTCCTCAGCGTCTTCTGCCTCTGACCCACTTTCGCATGGGGGCGTGCGCAGCACACTGAGATCTGGATACAGTCTTCTCCCTTTCTCCATGCCCCGCACACTCCCCTCTTCCTGAGACACTTCACTCTCTGTTGTTTCTGATTTTTCTTCATGCAATTGTTCTAAAACCTCCTGCCCTTTAACAAGCGCTTCTTGGCATCTGCCATCCGTAAGACAACTACGGACCATCTTCCAGAGGGGTATCACCCCGCCCTCTAACATGCCCTGCTCACGAGCAAAATCAAGGTCTTTGCCTAATTTATCCCAGCTGGCTGTAGTGAGGCTACCCGAAAATGCGAACCACGGTGCAGCTGTATCTACCCTCTGTAAAAATTTCTCTAAGGTACTGCGTTTCACCTCCAGTCCCTTGGAACGTAAAAGGCCATCTAGGGCCAGAAGAAGTGGACTTGAAGTCATGGCACCCATGACGCAACACAAGAAAACACAGAAAAATACACAAAAACAAAAGAAAAATACAGAAAAAAAAAAAACGAAAATTCAGAGTGCAATTGCTATAAGATGTAACGCCCTCTCTTTACAGAGGAGCTTCCCGCTTTTTAACAGCGGGTCCCACGTTACCTGGGACTTACTGGTGCACCTCGCTGACCGCTGAAAGTTCTGGTTCCTGGGTTTTTCTTTGTTTCTTTTTTCCCGGGTCTCGGAACCACTTGTCGCGACCCCCCTTGCCCGCAAGGAAGACGCAACTCAGGAATCTTCTTTCAGCAGTTTATTCAGGCCCTTAATATTCTTCTAATAATTCTTCTAATAATCCTCAGATGCCCCTCCCAGCCTTAATAAAGCACTGCGAACCCCAATGCGAAGCTGACACGTGGACCCTTCTCACAGGGTGCTAGAAAACGACATGCCAACTTTCTCTGATAAGGAGTTGACAATACGCCAACTCTCTCTGATATGGAGTTGTCCTTCACAGACCACAGCGGAGCCAGCGCCATCATGTAATGGCGACCACAGTCCGCAGGAACGGCTCACCACACTATTAGAGCTAGGGTCAGCATCAGGGTTAGGGTTAGTTTTAGTTTAAGGTTTAGGGATAGGACACAACTGAGCATTAGGTGAAAGGTTAGGGTAATTGCTTGGGTTAGGTTTAGGCTTCAGGGTAGGTTTAGGGCAATGGAGAGCTTTAGGGTTATCAAAAGTGTTAGGGTAATGCCTAGTGTTAGCATTATGATTAGGGTTATCATAAGGATTATATATAGGTTAAGAGCTGTGATTAGGGCTACAGTTAGGTTAGGATTAGGGATAGAGTTAGGTTAGGTTTGGGGCTAGGGCTAGTAACCCTAGATTAAGGTAGGGTTATGGTTAGATTAAGGGTAAAGGTTAGGTTTTGACCTAGGGTTCGGTCTAGGATGAGGGTTAAGTATAGTGTTATGGTCAGGGTTAGGTTTAGGATTAGGGCTAGGGTTTTCATTAGGGTTATTATTAGGTTTAGGGTAATAGAATGGGTTAGATGTAATGTTAGCTTTATGGTTAAGGTTAGGTTTATGTTTAAGTTTAGTTTTAGGGCTAGGTTTACTGTTGGTTTTAGGGTAACAATTAGGGTTTGAGTTAGGGTTAAGGCTATGTAAAGTTTAGGTTTAGGGTTAGGTCTAGGATTAGGTTTATGATTTGGGTTAGGGTTTCTGTTAGGGTTAGGGATACGATTTTCATTAGGGTTAGGGTTAGAGTTAGGTAATGCCTAGGGTTAGAGCTAGTGTTAGGTATAGGGTTAACGTTAGGATTAGGGCTACAGTTAGGGTTAATGTTAGGGGTAGTGCTAGGATTATGTTTAGGCTAAGGGTTAGGCTTTGAGCTAGGGTTAGGACTAAGGTGAGTGTTAGGGTTAGGGTTAGCACTAGGGTTAGGGTTAGGGTGAGGGTTATGCTTAGTATAGGTTAAAGCCTTGATTAGCATTAGGGTTATTTAAGTTTTGTGTTAGGTTTAGGCCTTACGGTTAGTGCTATGTGTAATGTAAAATCTAGAGTTCTGATTAGAGCTAGTTTTAGGGTTAGGGTTATTGCTGGGTCTAGTGTTAGGTTTAGGTTTTCGGTTAGGTTCAGGTTTAGAGCTAGGTTTAATGTTAGTGTCAGGGCCAGTGTTCAGTTTAAAGTTAGGGTTAGGGTGAAAGCCAGAACAGAACTAGTGTTACGTCTAGTCATAGAGTTAGTGTTTGGTTTAGGTTAATTATTATTGTTAGGGCTAGGACTAAGTTTTTGTTTAGTTAAAAGTCTAGAGTAATAGCTAGATTTAGGATTAGTTTAAGGTCTAGGGCAAGTGTTAGTGTTAGGTTTAGGCATAAGTTTACTTGTAGGGCTAGTTTCAGGTTTTGGTTTCAGTTTAGGGTCAGGTTTAGACCTATAATTAGTGTTAGGGTCAGAATAAGGGTGAAGGTTAGGGTGAGGTTTTGGGTTAAAGTTAGATCTAGAATGATTTCTGGTGTTAGGACTAGTAATAGGGTTATTGTTTGGTTTTGACTAAGGATAAGTATTAGGACTAGAGTTAGCATTATAAATAGGGTTTGGCTTAGGGTAATGGATAAGATTAAAGCTAGGGTTAGGGCTAGGATTAGGGTTAGGTTTAGTGCTAGTTATACAGTTAGGGTTTAGGGTTAAATCTAGTGTTAGGGCTTGGATTAGGGCTATTTTGTGTTAGAGTTAGGGGTATGGTTTTGCTAAAACCAATGTAAGAACTAGGGTTATAATTAGGGTTAGTTTTAGAGTTAAGGTTTGGGTTAAGTCTAGTGTTAGCATTAGTTTTAGGGTTAGGGTGATATTTAAAGCCAGGTTTTGTGTTTTGATATAAATAAGGGTGAGGGTTAGTTTTAGGCCTAGGACTCTAATTAGATCTCAGGTTATTGCTAGTTATAGTTTAGGGTTTAGTTTAGGTTAAGGTTTAGGGTTAGATCAATGGCTCAGTTTTGTTTTATGGCAAGGGCTTGGATTAGGGCTAGTTTTAGGATTAGCAATAGTGTTAGAGCTTGTTGTAGAATGAGGTTTAGGCTTAAGATTAGGGTTAAATTTAGAGTTATTGTTAGATCTAGGTTAAGGGCTATTGCTAGGGTTAGGACTAAGTTTAGGTCTATTGTGAGAGTTATGGTAATGAATAAGGTTATAAATAGAAATAGGGCTAGGGTGTGATTAGAGTTAGTCTTAGGGCTAGGGTTATGGGTAGGTTAAGGTTAGGGTACAAATAGGGCTAATATTAGCACTATGATTAATGTTAAGGTTAGTCCTGTGGTTAGGGCTAGGATTAGGTTTAGTTTTAGGGGAAGAGATATGGTTATATATCTAGGTTCAGTGCTAGGGCATGGGTTATATTTAGAGCTAGGGCTAGGGTGAGTGTTCCGGTTAGGAGTAAGTCTAGGTTTAGGGCTAGGAGGAGAGCTAGGGTTTGTGTAAGTGTTAGGGCTAGGATTAGGGCTAGGGGATAATGTCATGTCTAGGGTTATGGTTAGGGATAATGTTAGGGATAGGTTTATGGCTAGGTCTAGTGTAAAGGTTAGGTTTAGTGTAGGGGTCAGTTATAGAGGTAGGTTATTATTAGGTTCAGAGTATGTGTTAGAGTTTGGTTTGGGTTAAAGTTTAAGGTTAGGGCTAAAATTAGCATTAGGGTTAGGGTTATAGTAATGGATAGTTAGGTTTACAGTTAGAGTAATGTATAGGGTTAGTGTTAGAGATATGGTTAGGGTTAGTGTGGTGAGCCATGTCAGCGGACCGTGGTCGCCATTACAAGATGGCACTGATAAGCGCCGTGGCCTGTGATAAACAACTCCTTATTTTGGGAGAGATGGCACGTAGCTGTAAAACACCCTATGAGAAAGGTCCACGTGGCAGTTTTGCATTGGGGCTTGGTATGCTTTATCAAGGCTGGGGCGCTCGGGTGAAGTAGTAGGAGTAGGAGTAGTAGTAGTATAGTAGTAGTAGTAGTAGTAGTGGTAGTAGTAGTAGTAGTAGTAGTAGTAGTAGTAGTAGTAGTAGTAAAAGAAGCTTCCAGAGACACATAATTAAAGGCCTGAATAAACTGCTGAAAGAAGAATCCTGTGTCGTGTCCTCCTTGCTGGCGAGGGGTCGCGGCAGGTTAGACGTAGGGTTAGCATTTGGTTTAGGCTTATGTTTAGAGTAATGAATAGGTTTAGTGCTAGTGTTAGGGCTTAAGTTAAGGTTAGGATTAGGGCTAGGTTTGGGTCACTCTGAGGGTTAGTGTTATGTTTAGGTTTAGGGAAAGTGTCACGGTTTGTGCTAGGTTAGGTCTAGGGCGAGGGTTAGGTTTAGAATCAGGGCTCCGGATAGGGTGAAGGTTAGAGTTAGGGTTGGTCTTAGCATTAGGGTTAAGTTTATGTTTCTGGTAATAGATAAAGTTATAGATAGGATTTGGGCTATGGTTACAGTTAGGATTAGAGATAGGGTTATTAGGATTAGAGCTAGGGTTAAGTTTAGAGTAAGGGTTAGAGTTTGAGGTAGGGTTAGGACTAGGGCAAGCATTAGGTTTAATGTTTGGGCTAGGATTAGGGTTATGTTTAGGTCTAGGTTGAAGGCTTGTATTAGCGCTAGTTTTTGTGTAAGTTTCATGGCTAGTGTTAGGACTATGAGTAATGTAAGATCTAGGTTTATGGTTATGGCTAGATTTTGTGTTAGTGTTATAGATATGTCTAGTTTTTGGTTTAAGTTTTGGGTTAGGAAAAGTTTTAGAACTACGGTTTGTGTTAGGGTAAGTGTCAATGTTTGGGATAGCATTGAGTTTATGGTTAGGGCCAGAATTATACCTAGGATTAGGTCTAGGGGAAGTGATAGTCTTTGTGTTAGGTTAATTGTTATTTTAGTGCTAGGGCTAGGTTTTTGTTTAGAACTAGGGCTAGAGTTATGGCTATATTTAGGATTAAGTTTAGGTCAAGTGCTAGTGTTATTGTTAGTTTGGGAATAGGTTTACTGGTAGGGCTAATGTTATATTTTGGATTACTGTTAAGGTCAGGCTTTGACCTAGGGATAGTTTTAGGGTTAGAATAAAGGTAAGGTTTAGGCTTAGGCTTCGGGTTAGTGTTAAAGATAGAATGAGGACTAGAGTTAGTAGTAATAGAGTTAGGGTTTGGGGTAAGCTACAAATTAGGGTTAGAACTAGGGTAGCATTAGTGTGAGAGTTTGGCTTAGGGTAAGGAATAGGTTTAGAGCTATGGTTTGGGTTAATGTTAGTGTTAGTTAGGGTTAAAGTAGGGTTGAGGCTCAGATTAGTCAGGTTTTGTGTAAGGGTTAGGGCTGTGCTAATATAAGAATTGGCTTTAAAGTTAGGGATAGTTTTAGGATTAGAATTAGGGCAAGGTCTTGTGTTAGAGTTAGGTTTAGGGTTAGGGTGATGTTTAGAGGTAGGTTTAGTCTTAGGGTCAGAGTCAGTGTCAGAATTAGTTGTTGGGATAGGGTTAGGAGTAGTTGTAGCATTTTGATTTGGCTTAGGTTAAGGGTTAGGATTAGTGCTCTAGATCAGTTTTGTTTGTGGGCTATGGCTAGTCTTAGGGATAGCTTTCAAATTAGAATTAGGGTTAGGGCTAGTGTTAGGGTGAGGTTTATGTTTACATTTAGGATGAGATTTAGAATTAGGGTTGATTCTAGGTTTAGGACTATGGATAGGGTTAGGACTAAGGTTAGGGCTAGTGTTAAGGTTAGGCAATATATAAAGTTGGTACTAGAAATAGGTCTAGGTCTAGAGTTAGGGTTAGTCTTAGTGCTAGGGTTAGTGTTAGGGTTACAGTTAGCAATAAATTAGGCCTAGGATTAGAGCTATAATTAGTGTTAGAATTAGGCCTAGAGTTAGGTCTAGGGTTAGTGTTAGTGATAGTGTTAGGGTTAGGGTTAGGGAAAAGGATATGGTTATACCTAGATTCAGACCTAGGGCGAGGGTTGAAATTAGGGTTTGGTCTTCGGTTAGGTTTTGGGTTAGGGTTAAGGCTAGATTTAGGGCTAGAATGAGGGCTCGGGTTTGTGTTAGGTTTAAGGCAAGAATTAGGTAGAATGCTAATGTCAGGTCTATGGTTACAGTTAGGAATAATGTTAGGGTTAGTTTTATGGCTAGGTGTAGTTTAACGGTTATGTTTAGGTAAGGGTCAGGTTTAGAGGTAGGTGTGTTATTAGAGTCAGTGTCTTGTTCAGATTTTGGGTTAGGTTTTGCTTTAGATATAGTGCTCTAATTATCATTAGGGTTAGGGTTAGGGTTAGAGTAATTGATAGGGTTAGGTTTAGTGTTCTTGTTAGGTTTAGGTAAGGATAAGGTTAGTGTTAGCAATAGGTTTAGGGTTAGGCCTAAGTGCATAGGGTTAGATTTGGATTTAGGACTAGGGTTAATGTTAGATTTAGGTAGGGTAACTGTTAGGGTTTGAGCTAGGATTAGGATTGTGGCAAGGGTTAGGTTTACAGTTAGGTCTTGAGTTAACTTTACAGTTAGGGTTAGTGTAGGTTTAGGGTTAGGATGAGGGTTAAGTTTACAGTTAGGTTTAGAATAGGTTTAGGGTTTGGGCTACTGTTACCATGACATTTATAGTTAGGGTTAGGGTAATGGGTGGGTTTAGAGCTATGTTTAGAGCTATGTTTTGCTTAGGCTTATGTTTAGAGTAATGGATAGGTTAGAGCTAGGGTTATGATTAGGATTAGAGTTTGGGTTAGGGTAAGAGTTAAGCCTAGAGTTAGTGTTAGGGTTTGGTGTAGGTTAAGTGTTAGGGTTTGAGCTATGGTTAGGGCTAGGGCGACGGTTAGAGTTAGTGTCAGGTCTAGGTTTAGAATTAGGGTTAAGTTTAGGGCTAGGGTTATCATTATGATTAGTGTTATGTTTAGGTTAATGGATAGGATTAGAGCTAGAGTTAGGGCTAGGATTACGGTTAGGATTAAGTCTAGGGTTAGGTTTAGTGTTAGGGCCAGTTTTAGGGTTAGGGTTAGGTTTAGGGTAATGGTTAGGGCTAGGGTTAGGGATAGGGTTAAAACAAGGTGTAGGGCTCAGTTTAGGGTTAGGTTTTGTGTTACATTAGGGTTAGGATTAGGGCTACAGCTAATGTAAGAAATAGAGTTCTGATTAGGGCTACTTTTAGGGTTACAGTTAAGGCTAGTTCTAAATTTAGGTTTAGGTATACTTTTAGGGTGTTGTTAGAGCTAGCGTTAGTAAGGATCACAGTAAGGATCAAGGTTAGTTTTAGGGTTAGGTTAGGACTGTAATTAGGGCTAAGATTAGGGCTAGGTGTAGGATTTGGTTTTGGTATCAATTAAGGGTTAGGGTTAGAGCTATGGCTCAGTTTTGTTTTAGGGCTTGAACTATATTAGGGCTAGTTCTAGGATTAGTGTTAGTTTGAGGTTTAGGCTTAGGGTTAGTGTTTGACTTAGAGTTATGGTTAGTTCTAGGATTAGGGCTAGGGCTAGTGTTAGGGCTAACATTAGGGCAAGTGTTAGGATTATAAGAAGGAATAGTGTTAGATCTAGGAATAGGGGTGGGGCGAGAGTTAGATTTAGTCTTAGTGCTAGTAGTAGGGTTAGGGCTAAATTAGGGCTAGGATCAGGTCTAGGATTAATGTAAGGGTTAAGGCTAGAGTTAGAGTTAGGTTTAGACTTGGGGAAAGGGATGGGGTTCAGATAGCAAGGTTCAGAACCAGGGCATGTAATAAACTTAGAGATAGGACTAGATTTAGGGTTCGAGTTAGGATCAAGGCTAGGTTTAGGGCTAGGATGAGTGCTAGCGTTTGTGTTAGGGTTGAGGCAAGAATTAGGTCTAGGGATATTATCAGGTCTAGAGTTATGCTTAGGGATAGTTTTAGGGTAATATTTATGGCTAGGTCTAGTGTCAGCTTTAGGTTTAGGGTGAGGTTCAAGTTGATAGCTAGGGGTATTATAATAGTCAGAGTCAGGTTTTGGGGTTGGGTTAGGTTGAGGTTTAGGGTTTTAGCTCAAATTAGCATAGGTTTGAGTTAGGGTTAGGGTAATGGATAAGGTTAGGTTTAGGCTTCAATTTAGGTTTAGGGCTCAGGTTAGGTTTAAGGCAATGGATAGGGATAGAGTTAGGCCTAGGGTTAGCATTAGGTTTATGGTTAGCATTAGGGTAATGGATAGGCTTAGAGCTAGGGTTAGGGCTAGGGTTATGTTTAGGATTAGGTCTAGAGTTAAGGTTAGGTTTAGGATTAAGGCTAGGGTTAGGTTTAGTGTATAGGTTAGAGTTTGAGCTAGGGTTAGTGCTAAGGATAGGGTTAGTTTTAGTATTAGATCTAGGGTTAGACTTAGGGTTATCGTTAGGGTTAAGGTAATGAACAAGTTTAGATATTGGGTTAGGGTTCTGGTTAGCTTTAGGTTTAGGACTAGGGTTAGTGTTTTGTTTAGCATAATTGTTAGAGTTTGAGCTAGGGTTAGGATTATGGCAAGGGTTAGGTTTATGGTTAAACTTAGGGTTAGGTTTACAGTTAGGGTTAGAGTAGGTTTAGGGTTAGGGCTAAAGTTATCATGACATTTATGGTTAAGTTAAGGGTAATTGATGTGGTTAGAGCTAAGGTTAAGTCTAGTTTTAAGTTTAGGATAAGAACTAGTGTTTGAGTTAGAGTTAGGTTTAGGCTTATCATTTTTTTATGGTTAGGTTAAGGGTAAGGGTCAGGGATTGAATAAGTTTTAGGGCTATGTTGAGGCTTCAGGTTAGAATCAGGGCTAGGCACAGAGTTAGGGTTAGGGCTAAGTTTAGCATTAGGTTTAGGGTTATGGTTAGGTTAATGGATAGAGTTAGAGCTAGAGTTTGGGCTATGGTTACAGTTAGGATTAGGGCTAGGATTGGGGCTAGGGTTTGGGCAAGGGTTATGTTTAGGGTAAGGACTAGGGTTTGAGCTAGTGTTAGTGCTAGGGCTAGGTCGAGGACTAGGTTCGGCCTTAGGTCTAGGGAGAGAATTATGGTAGATTTAGGGTTAGGGATATGGCTAGGGCTAGAGTTATCATTAGGGTTAGGATAATGACTAGGGTAAAGAATACTATTAGATGTAGGTTTAGGTTTAGGTTTCGGGTTAGATTTAGTTTTATGGTGAATGTTAAGGCTACGGTTATGTTTAGATTTATGGTACGGGTCAGGGTTTGAACTAGGGTTAGGGCTATGGCGAGTGCTACTTTTAGGGTTAGGTCTATTGTTAGTTTTCTGGTT
The DNA here is from genome assembly GCF_052094955.1 of Ictidomys tridecemlineatus. Taxonomy (NCBI): domain Eukaryota; kingdom Metazoa; phylum Chordata; class Mammalia; order Rodentia; family Sciuridae; genus Ictidomys; species Ictidomys tridecemlineatus. Next base: position 130,823,861 of record NC_135484.1, read on the forward strand.
AGAGTTAGGATTATGGTTAGGGTTAAGGCTAGAGTTATCAATACAGTTAATTGTAGGGTTAGGTAAGGTGTAGATTTAGAGCTAGGTTTAAGAATAGGGTTAAGTTTGGTCTTATGGCTAGGGTTAGGGTTTAGAGTAATGTATAGTTCTAAGTATATATTTATGGTAAATGTTAGGCCATGAGTAAGGTTTAAGACTAAGGCTAAGGTTAGGTTTGGGGTTACGCTTAGGGCTAGATTTAGGCCTAGAATTCGCTCTAGGTTTTGTGTTAGGTTAAGGCATAGAGTTAGTGCTATGTATAATGTAAGATTTAGGATTATTATTAGGGCTAGTTGTTGTAGAGTTAGGGTTATGACTATGTATAGTGTTAGGATTAGGTTTTTAGTTAGGGTCAGGTTTAGAAGTAGGTTTAGTGTTACAGGCAGGGTCAGTGTTCAAGTTAGAGTTAGAGTTAAGGTTAAAGCCAGAATTGGGACTAGGTTTTTATCTAGGGGTAGGGTTAGTCTTTGCTTTAAGTTAAGGATTATTGTTAGAGCTAAGGCTAGGTTTTTGTTTAGGTCTAGAGATAGAGTTAAGGCTCAATTTAGGATTAGGTTTAGGTCTAGAGCTAGTGAAAGGGTCTGGTTTAGGTATAAGGTTACTGGTAGGACTAGTGGTATGGTTTGGTCTAGCATTAGGGTCAGGTTTAGACCTAGGTTAATGTTATGGTCAGTATAAGGGTTAGGTTTAGGGTTAAGGTTTGAGATAGGGTTAGAGCTATAATGAGGGCTACAGTTAAGACTACTAATATGGTGAGAGTTTTGATTAGCCTGAGGATTAGGAATAAGTCTAGGGTTACCACTAGGGTTAGGGTTTTCCTTAAGTTTAAGGATACGGTTAGAGCTAGTGTTAGGGGCAGGAGTAGGCTTAGGGTTAGAGATAAAGCTAGGTGTAGGGCTCAGATTAGGACTAGTTTTTGTGTTAGTGCTAAGGCTATGGGTAGGGCAACAGGTAATGTAAGAACCTGGTTTACAATTAGGGTTAGCTTTAGGATTAGTGTTATGGGTGGTTTTAGTTTTAGTGTTAGATTTAAGGTTAGAGTGATATTTAGAGCTACAGTTATTTTTAGAATAGCAGTCAGGGTCACGGTTAGTTTTAGGGTTGTAGTTAGGACTCAAATTAGAGCTATGTTTACTGTTAGGGTTTGGTTTAAGGTTAAAGTCATGTTTAGAGCTAGGGTGAGTATTAGCATATGAGTCAGGGTCAGGGTTAGTTTTAAGGTTAGGGTTAGGACTCAATTAGGGCTAGGATTAATTCTTGTAGTAGTTTAGGGTTTGGTTTAAGTTAAAGTTTAGGGTTAGGTCTATTGCAAAGTTTTGTTTTAGTCCTAGGGTTAGGGTTAGGGCTAGTTTTACAATAGGTATTAGGGTTAGGGATGGTGTTAGTTTTAGGCTTAGACTTAGGGTTAGGGTTACATATATTTTTATGTTTAGATCTAGTATTAGGCTTAGATTAAGGATAGGGCAACGGTTATGGCCAGTGTTAATGTTATGGTAAAGGATAGGGTTAGAACTAGGCATAGGACTAGTGAGAGAGTTAGAGTTAGTGATAGGGCTAAAATTGGAGTTAGTGTTTGGGATAGGGTTAAATTAGGGCTAGGATTAGACCTAGGGTTAGTGTTCAACTTAGTCCTAGCAATAGGAATAGGGTTAGGTTTTAGGTTAGGATAAAAAAATGGTGTTATAGCCAGGTTTAGACGTAGGGTGAGGGTTAGAGTTAGGGTTGAAGGTAGAGTTGGTGTTAGGGTTATGATTAAGGCTAGGTTTACGGCTAGGATGAGGGCTAGTGTTTGTTTTAGATTCAGGGCTAAGATTAGTGCTTGGGCTAATATCAGGTCTAGGGGTATGGTTAAAGATAATTTTAAGATTAGGTTTAGTGTAAGGGTCAGGTTTAGAGCTTGGGGATTATTAGAATTAGGATTTGGCTTTGGTAATTATTTAGGTTTATGGCTCAAATTATCAGTAGGTTAAGTTTAGGGTATAGTTAGTGTTTGTTTTAAGGTTCAGGTTTGGTTTAGGGTAATTGATACGGTTAGCATTAGTCATAGGGCTAGGGTTAAGCTTAGGGTTAGCAGTAGGGTAAGGGTATGGTTAGTTAGAGCTTAGGTTAGAACTACAGTTATGGTTAGGAATATGACTTAAGTTATGGTTAGAGTTAGTGTTAGAACTAGGGTTAGGGTAAGATTTAGGGTAATGTTTAGCATAAAGGTTAGGTGTTGAGCTAGGTTTAGGGTTTGGTCTAGGGATAGGATTATGGTAAGTTTAGGATTAGTGTTAATGTTAGGGCTAGGATTATCATTAACGTTAGGGTTTGGTTAAGGTAATGGATGGGATTAGGTTAGGTTTAGATTTTGGTTTAGAGCTAGAATTAGTAATAGGTTTAGGAATAGAGCTAGGGTTATGTTTAGGTTTATGGTAGGTTTATGGTTTGATCTAGAGTTAGGGCTATGCTGAGTGTTAATTTTAAGGTTATTTCTATAGTTAGTTTTCTAGTTAGGGTTACGGTTAACATTAGGGTTCGGTCAAGGATTATCAACAAGTTTAGGTTTATAGTTAGGGTAATGAGTAGGTTTAGAGCTAGGTTTAGGGCTAGGTTAAGATTAGGATTTGGGCTAGGGTTTGGGTGAGACTTAGGGATAGCACAAGGTTTATGTTTAGGTAAGGGTTAGGCTTTGAGCTACCTTAGGACTTAGGTGAGGGCTAGGGTTATGTAGAGGGCTAGTATTAGGGTTAGGGTTATGCTTAGGGCTAGGTTTAGGCCTAAAATTAGGTCTATGTTTAATGTTAGGTTTAGGCCTAGGATTAGGGCTATGAGTAATGTAAGATTTATGGTTACAATTAGGGCTAGTTTTAGTGTTAGGGTTATGGCTGGGTCTAGAATTAGGTTTAGGTTTTGGTTAATTTCAGGTTTATTTGTAGGTTTAGTGTTAAAGACAGGGTTAGTTTTGGGGTTAAAGTTAGGGTTAAAGCCAGAATTAGGACTAGGTTTAGGTCCAGTGGTAGAGTTAGTGTTTGGGTTAGGTAAAGGTTTTTTGTTAGGGTGACGGCTAGAATTTTGTTTAGTTCTAGAGCTAGAGTTCAGGCTAGATTTAGGATTAGGATTAGGTCTAGAGCTAGTGGTAGGTTTAGGTTAGATATAAGTTTACACTTAGGGATAGTGTTAGGTTTTGGTTTAGGATTAGGTTCAGGTTTAAACTTAGGGTTTATGTTATGGTCAGAATAAGGATCAGGGTTAGTGTTAGTGTTGGGGATAGAGTTAGAGCTAGAATGAGATCTAGTGTTAGGACTATTAATAGGGTTAGGATTTGGTTAGCCTAAGGATTAGGGATAGGTTTAGTGTTACCATTAGGTTTAAATTTTGCTCAGGGTAAGGCATAGGGTTAGGGCTAGGGTTAGGTTTATGGTTAGTGTTAAAGCTAGGTTTAGGGCTCATATTAGGAGTATTTTTTTGTAAGGTTTAAGGCTAGGGTTAGGACAAGGGCTAATATAAGAACTAGGGTTAAAATTAGGATTAGAGGTGAAGGTAATTCAAATGTTACAGTTAGGTTTAAGATTAGGGTGATATTTATACCTAGGGTTAGTGTTAGGATATCAGTCAGGTCAGGGATACTTTTAGGTTTAGAGTTAGGACTCAATTTAAGGCTAGGTTTACTGTTAAGGTTCAGTTTAAGTTTAGGGTGGTGTTTAGAGTTAGAATGAGGGTTAGGATATAAGTCTGGTTCAGGGTTATTTTTAAGGTTATGATTAGTACTTGAATTAGGCCTAGGGTTAGATCTAGGTATACAGCTACGGTTTGGTTTAAGTTAAGGTTAGTGTGAGGCCTCTTGCTCAGTTTTGTTTTAGTGCTATGGTTAGGATTAGGGCTAGTTTTATGATTCGTTTTAGGTTTAGGGCTAGGGTTATGGTTAGGTTTAGAATCAAGGCTAGACTTAAGGCTCGGATTAGGGCTAGGTTTTATGTTAGGTTTAGGGCAAGAATTAGGGCTAAGACTAATGTCAGGTTTAGGTTTATAGTTAGTGATATTTTTAGGGTTAGGTTTATGGCTAGGTAAAATTAAAGTGTTACGTTTAGGAAAAGGGTCAGATTAAGAGCTGGGGTATTATTACAGTAAAGGTCAGGCTTCGGATTTGGTTTAGATTAAGGTTTAGGTTTTAAGGCTCAAATTAGCATTAAGGTTAGAATTAGGGTTAGGGTAATGGACAGTGTTAGGAATAGGGTTAAGGTTAGGTTTATGGTAATAGATATAGTTAAAGTTTGTGAAAGGTTTAGGGTTCGGCCTAGGATTAGCATTAGGGTTATGGTTATCATTATGGTAATTTATAGGGTTAGACCTAGAGTAAGGGCTAGGGTTATGGTTAGGATTAGGGATAGAGATAGGTTTATGGTCAGGCTTAGGGCAAGGTTTGGATTTAAGATTAGGTTTAGGGTACAGTTTAGTGTTTGAACTAGAACTTTTACTATGGCTAAGGTTAATTTAGGGATGGGTCTAGGTTTATGGTCATGGTAAGTGTTATGGTTAGGGCTAGTGTTATTATTAGGCTTAGGGTAGTAGGTTTAGATGTCAGGTTAAAGATAGGGTTAGGTTTAGGTTAGCGTTAGGTTTAGGTTTAGAATTAGGGTTAGGGTTTGAGCTAGCTTAGATTTAGGTTTAGGGTTAGGTTCACTGTTAGTTATAGGGTTAGGTTTATGTTGAGGGTTAGGGTAGGTTTAGTGTTATCATTAGGGTTAAGTTTAGGATTAGGTTAATGGGTAGGGTTCGAGCTAGAGTTAGAGCAAAGGTTAAGGGTAGGATTAGGGCTGGGGTTAAGGTTAGGGTTAGGCCTTTGGTCAGTGTTAGGTTTAGGTTAAGTGACAGGTTTAGGGATTCAGCTAGATTTAGGGCTAAGGTGAGGGTTAGTGTTACAGTCAGGGCTAGGGTAGGTTTAGGGTTAGGTTTAGGGTAGGGTTAGCATTACTTTTAGGGGTATGGTTAGTGTAATAAATAGAGTTAGGGCTAGGGTTTGGCCTATGTTTACAGTTAGGTTTAGGGCTAGAGTTAGTGTGAGGTTTAGGGTTTGGGATAGGGTTATGTTTAGGCTAAGGTTTAGGGTTCGAGCTAGGGTTAGGGCTAGAACGAGAGAAGGGTTAGTGTTAAGGCTAGGTTTATGATTAGAGTTATGCTTAGGGTTAGGTTTAAGGCTGTAATTAGGGCTAGGTTTTGTGATAAGTTTAGGGCTAGTGTTAGGTATATGGGTAATGTAAGAGCTATAGTTTTGGTTATGACTAGATTTAGTATTCATATAGTGTTGGGGTTAGTTTTGGGGTTAGCATAAGGTTTAGATCTAGGGTTTTTGTTAGGGTAAGTGTCAGGGTTCAGGCTAAGATTAGGTTTAAGTTTAGGTCCAGAATGAGAACTAGGGTTAGGTCTAGGGTTAGAGTTAGTGTTTGGTTTAAGTTAAGGGTTATTGTTAGGGCTAAGGCTAGGGTTATTGCTATATTTAGGTTTAGGTTTATGTCTAGGGCTAGTGTTAGTGTTAGGTTTAGAGTTAGGGTTACTGGTAGGGCTAGTGTTAGGTTTCGGATAAGAGTTAAGGTCAGGCTTAAACCTAGGTTTATTGTTAGAGTCAGAATAAGGGTCAGGGTTTGGGTTAGGTTTTGGGTAAGTTTAGAGCTAGAATGAGGGCTAAGTTTAGGACTATTAATAGAGTTAGGGTTAAGTGTAGGCATAGAGTTAGTGTTAGGGCTAGGGTAGAAATAGGGTGAGGGATAGACTAAGTGTAAGAGTAGGGTTAGAGCTTGGATTATGACTAGGGCTATTGCTAGGGTTAGGGCCCGGTTTAGGGTTAGGGTTAAGGCTAGGGTTAGACCTTGGATTAGGGCTAGGATTTGTTTTACGTTTAGGGCTATGCCTAATTTAAGAACTGGTATTATGATTAGGGCTATTTTTAGGGTTAGATTTAGGGCGAGGTCTAGTGTTAAGATTAGGTTTAGGGATAGGTTGATGTGTAAAGCTAGGGCTAGTGTTAAGGTCGAAGTCAGGGTCAATATTAGTTCTAGGATTACGGTTAGAACTCAAATTAGGGCTAGGGTAAGGACTAGGTGTAGGTTTAGGGTTTGGTTTAAAGTGTTAGAGTCAGTGCTATGGCTTGGTTTTTCTTGAGTTCTAGGGCTAGAGTTAGGGCTAGTTTTCAAATTAGTGTTAGGGTTAGAGCTAGTGTTAATGTGTGGTTTAGGCTTTGGGTTAGGATTATATTTAGAGTTAGGGTTATATCTAGGTTTAGGGTTACAATGAATGTTATGTCTAGGGTTAGGGCTAGGGCTTGAGTTATCATAAGATATAGGGTTAGAACTAGGCATAGCTCTATGGTGAGAGTAAGAATTATTCTTAGTGTTAGGGTTAGATTTAGGGTTAGTATTAGGGCTTAATTGGGGCTAGGATTAGAGCTAGGGTTAGTATTAAGGCTGAGCCTAGGTTTATTGCTAGGGTTATGGTTATGGTTAGGTATGATGTTATAACTATCTTTATAACTAGTACCAAGGTTAAAATTAGGGTTAGGTCTATGGTTAGGATTAGGTTTAGGGTTAAGGCTAAGATTAGGGCTGGGATTAGCGATAAAGTTTGTTTTAGTGTTAGGGCTTCATTAGGGCTAGGGCTAATATCAGGTCTAGGGTTATTTTTATAGAAAGTTTTATGGTTAAGAGTATTAGAGTTAGGACTAGATTTTTGGATATGGTTAGGTTTAAGGTTCAGGTTAGGTTTAGGGTAATGTAAAGGTTTAGGGTTAGAAATACATTTAGGGTTATCATAGGGATAGCATTAGAGTTAAGATTAGGATTAGGGTAATGGATAAGGTTACAGCTGGGGTTCGGGCTAGGTTATTTGTTAGGATTAAGGCTAAGGTTTTGGTTAAGTTTTGGATTATGGCAAGGGTTAGGGTTAGGTTTAGGGTAAGAGTTAGAGCTAGAATTAGGGTTATGGTTAGGGTTAATGTTTATAATTATGGTTAGGGCTCCAATTAGGGATAGATTTTGATTTAGATTAGAGCTAGGTTTCAGGCTGCAGCTAATGTAATAACTAGGGTTATGATTAGAACTAGTTTTAGGCTTAGGGTTAGGGCTAGGTCTATGTTTAGGTTTAGGTTGAGGTTTTGAGTGATGTTTAAAGCTAGGATTAGTGTTAGGATCAGAGTCAGGTTCTAGTGTTAGGGCTAATTTCTGTTACAGAATTATAGCTAAAGATAGTTTTAGGGTTAAAATTATGGATATGTCTAGTGTAAGGGTTAGGTTTAGGGTTAGTGTCAGGTTTAGAGCTAGGAGTATTATTAGGGTCAAGTTCTGGTTTAGGGGTTGGGATAGGTTAAGGTTTAAAGTTAGGGCTTGAATTAGCATTACGGTTATGGTTTTGGTTATGGTAATGGATAGAGTTAGAAATCAGTTTATGGCTAGGGTCATGGTTATGATTAGGACTAGGTTTTGGATTAAGTTAGTGCTAGGGTTAGTGTTATGGCTAATGTAAGTACTAGGGTTATGATTATGGCTAATTTTAGGTTTAGTGTTAGGTTTAGATTTAAGGTTAAGGTGATGTTTAGACCTCTGGTTAGTGTTATGGTCAGAATAAGGGTCAGGGTTACATTTAGGGTTTGGCTTAAAATTCGAATTAGGGCTGTAATTAGGGCTACATGTAGGGTTAGGATGAGAGCTTTGGCTCAGTTTGGTTTTAGGGCTAGGGTTAGGGTTAGGGCAATTTTTAGGATTAGTGTTAGGGTTAGGGCTAGTCTTAGATTTATGCTTAGCTTCAGTTTAGGGTTAAATTTAGAGTTAGGTTTTTATCAAAGGTTAGTGCTAGGGCTAAGGATAGGAAACGGGTTAGGAGTAGGATTTGGGATAGGGTTAGGTTTATGGGAAGGGATAGGATTAGAACAAGTGATAGGGCCAGTGTGAGAGTTAGAGTTATTCTTAGGGCTAGGTTAGGGTTAGAGTTAGGGATAGGGCTAAATTACAGCTAGGGTTAGTGTTAGGGCTAAGTCTAAAGCTAGTTTTAAAATTAGCATCAGGGTTAGTGCTAGTTTTAGGCTTAGGCATCAAGTTAGGGTTAGATTTAAAGTTAGATTTTGATCTAGTATTAAAGCTAGGTCTAAAAATAGGGCAATTGTGACAAGAGTTAGGGTTAGAGTTACAGTTTCGTTTAGGGTAAGGGATGTGGTTTTGGCCAGGTTTAGTATTAGGGTTAGGGCTAGAGTTAGGGTTAGGGTTAAGATTAAGGCTAGGTTTATGGCTAAGATGACGTTTAGCTTTTGTGTTAAGTTTAGGTATAGTATTAGGGCTATGGCTAATGTCAGGTCTAGGGTCATAGTTAGGACTAGATTTAGTGTTATGGTTATAGCTTGGTCCAGTGTAAGGATTAGGTTTAGGGTAGGTTTCAGGTTTATATCTAGGATTATTTTTAGGGTCAAGGTCAGGGTTAGGGTTTGATTTATTTTAGGGTTTAGGTTTAGGGTAATGACAAGTTTAGTTTTAGTGTTTAGGTTTGGTTTAGTGTAATGGATAGGGTTAGGGTTAGGCCTAAGTTTAGTTTAATAATTAGTGTTATTGTTAAGGTAATGGATAGGTTTAGACCTAAGGTTAGGGCTTATGTATAGGTTTAGGGTAGTTTGGGGTTAGGGTTAGGTTTAAGTTTAGGGTCAAAGCTAGGTTTATAACTGGGATAAAGGCTATGTTTTGGGTTAGGTTAGGGCTAGGGTTAAGGCTATGGCTAGTGTATGAAGTAGGGTTTTGATTAGCACTAGTTATTGGGTTAGGGTTAGGGCTACGTTTAGTGTTATGTTGAGGTTTACAGTGATGATGATGTTTAGAGCCAGGGTTAGTTTTAGGATCAGAGTCAGGGTCAGGGTTTGTTTTCAGGTTAAGTTTAGGACTAGAATTAGGGATATGGTTAGGGCGAGTTATAGGGTTAGTGTTTGATTTAGGTTAAAGGTTAGGGTTATGGCTATGACTCAGTTTTGTTCTAGGGCTAGAACTAGGGTTAGAACTGGTTTTACGATTAACATTAGCATTAGGGCTAGTGTTAGATTTAGGTTAGGCTTAGGGTTAGGGTTAAATTTAGAGTTAAGGTTAGTTCTAGGATTATGGCCAGGGCTATGGATAGGGCTAGTTTTAAACCAAGGGTTAGTGCTAGGATTAGGGTTCTAGTAAGGGATAGAGGTAGAACTAGAGTTAGAGTTAGGGTGAGAGTTAGAGTTAGTCTTTGGGCTAGAGTTAGGGTTAGGGTTAGGGATAGGGCTAAATTAGGGCTAAGTTTAGGGCTAGAGTTAGTGTTAGGGTTAGGCCTAAGGTTTGGGTTATGGATAAATTTAAGTCTGTGTTCAGGGCTAGATAAGGGTTAGGGTTTGTGTTAGTGTTAGGGCTAGGATTAAAGCTAGGTTTAATATCAGGTCTAGGGTTAAGTTTAGGAATAGTTCTAGGGTTAGGTTTATAGCTAGTTCTAGTGTAAGTGTTAGGGAGGGTAAGAGTCAGGTTTAGAGCTAGGGGAATTATTAGTGTTTTGGTCAGTGTTAGGGTTTGGTTTAGGTTTGAGGTTAGGTTAGGGCTCGAATTAGCATTAGGGTTAGGGTTAACATAATGATTGGGTTAGGTTTAGGGTTCAGGGTAGGTTTAGGGTAATTGATAGGTTTGGGGAAAGCAATAGGGTTAGGGTTAAGCCTAGGGTTAGCATTATGGTAAGAATTATTTTTAGGGTAATGTATACAGTTAGAGTTAAGTTTAGGGATAGTGTTATGGTCAGTATTAGGTCTTGTGTTAGGGTTAAGGTGAGGGTTAGAACTAGGTTTAGGTTTAAGGTTATGCTTAATGTAAGGGTTAAGTTCTGAGCTATGATTAGGGCTTGGCTATGAGTAAGGTTCAGAGTTAGGTATAGGGATAGGATTCTGGTAATTTTGGGTTAGGGTTGGGGTTTGGGTTAGACCTTGGTTTTGTGTTAGGGTCAGAATAAGAATCAGGGTTAGGGTTAGGGTTTGGGATAGTGTTAGAGCTAAAATGAAGGCTAGGGTTAGGACTATTAATAGGTTTCAGATTTTTGTTAGTCTAAGGACTAGGGATAGGTCTAGGGTTACTCTTAGGTTTAGGGTTTCACTTAGCATAAGAGATTGATTTAGATCTAGGTTTAAGGCTATGGTTAGGGTTAGAGTTAGAGTTAAAGCTAGGTTTAGAGCTCGGTTTAGAACTAGTTTTTGTGTGAGGGTTAGGGCTAGGATTAGGGCAACGGCTAATATAAGAACTAAGATTACCATTAGGGTTAGTTTTAGTGTTAGTGTAAGGGGTAGGTTTAGTGCTAGGGTTAGGTTTAAGGTTAGGGTAATATTTATAGCTACAGTTCTCGTTAGGATAAGAGTCAGGTTCAAGGCTAGTTTTAGGGTTAGCATTAAGATTCAAATTAGGGCTATTGTTAATGTTAGTGTTTGGTTTGAGTTTAGGGCAGTGTTTAGAGCTAGGGTGAGTGTTAGGATATGATTCAGGGTAAGGATTAGATTTAAGGTGAGGCTTTGGACACGAATTAGGTCTAGGTTTAGTTCTAAGTGTAGTGTTAGTGTTTGGTTTAAGTTAAGTTTTAGGGTTAGGGCTATTGTTCAGTTTTGGTTAACTTCTAGGATAAGGGTTAGGGCTAGTTTTATGATTATCATTAGAGTTAGGACTAGTGTTAGTGTTAGGCTTAGGCTTAGGTTTAAGGTTAAATTTAGAATTAGGGTTAGGGCTGAAACCAACTTTAAGGCAAGTGTTAGTTCTAGTGTTAGGTTTATGGTAGCAGATAGGGATAGAGATAGGGATAAAGCTAGGGCAAGAGTTAGAGTTAGTCTTGGGGCTAGGGTTAGAATAGGGTAAGAAATAGAGCTCAATTAGGGCAAGTATTAGGTCTAGGTTTTGTGTTTAGCTTGAGCCTAGTGTTAGTGTTAGGGTTAAGTTTAAATTAATGGTAAGGGATGACATTATAGCTAGGTTTAGAGGTAGGGTGAGTGTTATAATTAAGGTTAGGTGTAGGGCTAGAGTTAGGGTTATGCTTTAGTCTAGGTTTAAGGCTATAATAAGGGCTACTTGTGTTTTTAGGGTGAGGGATATGATTAGGGCTAGGGCTAATTTCAGGTCCAGAATTATACTTACAAATAGTTTTAGGATTAGGTTTATGACTATGTCTAGGCTAAGGGTTAGGTGTTGGGTTATGGTGAGTTTTAGAGCTAGGAGAATTATTAGGGTCAAGGTCTGGGTTACGGTTTGGGATAGGTTAAGGTTTCAAGTTTGGACTTGAATTAGTTTTAGGATTAGGGATAGGCTAATGATAGGATTAGGTTTAGGATTCAGGTTAGGTTTAGAGTAATGAAAGGGTTAGAATTCAGGATAGTTTTAGGTTTATGCCTAGGGTTAACATTATGTTTAAGGTTATGGTTATGGTAATGGATAGAGTTAGAGATCAGTGTAAGGCTAGAGTTATGGTTACAATTAGGGCTAGTGTTAGGGGTACGTTAGATTTAAAGCAAGAGTTAGGTCTAGGTTTTGGATTATGTTAGGGCTAGGGTTAGGGTTACAGCTAATGTAAGTACTAGGTTGAAAATTAGGGCTAGGTTTAAGGTTTTAGTGCTAGGTTTAGTGTTAGGGTTAGGTTTAGGGTTAGGGTGATGTTTAGAGCTAGAAGTGTTAGGGTCAGTGTCAGGTTCAGAGTTTGTTTTAGGGTTCAGCTTCCTACTCGAATTAGTGCTAGGGTTAGGTCTAGGTGTAAGGTTAGGGTTTTCTTTAGGTTAATGGTTAAGGTTAGAGCTCTGGCTCAGCTTTGTTTTGGGGCTAGGACTAGGGTTAGGGCTCGTTTTAGGATTGGTGTTATGGTTTGGATTTGTTTTAGGGCTAGGATTAGGCTTCTTGTTAGTGCTAGATTTAAAGTTATGTTCTGCCTAAGGTTAGTGCTAGAAATGAGGATAGTTCAAGGGTTAGCACTAGGGTTAGGGCTAGGGTTAGGGTTATGGTAAGGGACAGGGTTAGAACAAGTGATAGGGCTAGTGTGAAAGTTAGAGTTAGTCTTAGGGCTAAGGTTAGGGTTAGGTTTAGAGATAGGGCTATATTACGCCTAGGGTTATGTTAGGGCTAGGGTTAAGGCTAGTTTTAAGATTAGGCTTAGGCATTGAGTTAGGGTAAGATTTAGAGTTAGATTTCTATCTAGGGTTAGTGCTAGAGCTAAGAATAAGGCAAGGGTTACCATGAGGGTTAGTATTAGGGTTAGGGTTTAGTTTAGGGTAAGAATATGGTTATAGCTAGGTTTAGGCAAGGGCAAAGGTTAGTATTAGGGTTAGAAGTAGGGTTAGGGTTATGATTAAGGCTATGTCTAGGGATACGATGTGGACTAGGATTTGTTTTAGGGATAAGGATAGCTTTAGGGCTATGGCTAATGTCAGGTCTAGCATTACAGTTAGGGATATATTTAGCGTTATGTTTATGGCTTGGTCCAGTGTAATGGTTAGGTTTTTGGTTATGGTCAGGTTTAGATTTTGGGGTACTTTTAGTATCAGGGTGAGGATTAGGGTTTGGTTTAAGTTAGTGTTTAGGTACAGAGCACGAATTAGTGTTAGATTTAGGGTTAGGGTAATGACAGTGTTAGGTTTAGGGTTTAGGTTTGGTTTAGTGTAATATATAGGGTTAAGGTTAGGCCTAGGGTTATCAGAAGGGTTAGGGTTATTGTTAGGGTAATGGATAGGGTTAGCCCTAAGGTTAGGGCTAGGGTTATGTATAGGATTAGGGCTACTGTTTGGGTTAGTGTTAGGTTTACGTTTAGGGTTAAAGCTGGATTTAGGACTCAGATTAAGGCTAGGTTTTGGGTTAGTTTAGGGCTAAGTTTAAGACTACCGCTAATGGAGGAAGTAGGTTTATGATTACAGCTAATTATAGGGTTAGAGTTAGGTCTAGATCTAGGGTTAAGGTTAGGTTTACAGGGATGATGTTGTTTAGAGGCAGGGTTAGTGTTAGAGTAAGAGTCAGGGTCAGGGTTAGTTTTCGGGTTAGTGTTAGAATATAGTTAGAGATATGGACAGGGTTAGGTGTAGGGTTACGGTTTGTTTTAGGTTAAGGGCTAATGATAGGGCTATGACTTGGTTTTGTTTTAGGGCTAGGGTATGGGTAGGGCTAGTTTTAAGATTGGTCTTAGGATTAGGGCTAGTGTAAGTGTGAGATTTAGGCTTACATTAAGGATTAATATAAGAGTAGAGTTTTGGTTAGATTTTGTCTTAGGGTTAGGGTTAAATTTAGAGTTAGGATTAGATCTAGGTTTTGAGATAGGGCTAAATATAGGGCTAGGGTAGAGCTACATTTAGGGCTAGGTGTACGGTGATGGTAAGGGACAGGGTTATAAATAGGTATAGAGCTAGTGTGAGACTTAGAGTTTGTCTTAGGGCTAGGCTGGGGTTAAGGATAGGGCTAAATTATGGCTTGGATTAGGGCTATGGTTAGTGTTAGGGTTAAGTCTAGGGTTAGGGCTAGGGTTAGTGTTAGGTTTTGGGTTAGGGTTAGGTTTAGGGTGAGGGATAGGAATATAGCTACTTTTAGGACTAGGGTGACAATTAGGATTAAAGTTAGGGTTAATGTTAGGGTTAGGGTTATGATTAAGGTGATATTCATGGCTAGGATTTGGGCTAAGTTTTGTATTAGGGTTAGCACTAGGATTAGAGCTAGGGCTAATATCAAGTCTAGGGTATGGGTATGGATAGTTTTATGGTTAGGTTTATAGCTAGGTCTATTGTGAAACTTAGGTTTCTTGTTAGGGTCACGTTTAGAGCTATGAGTATTATTAGAGTCAGGGTCAAGGTTAGGGTTTGGGTTATGTTAAGGTTTAGGTTTAGGGCTCAAGTTAGTCTTATGTTTAGGGATTGAGAAATTAAACAGTTAGGTTTAGGGTTCAGTTTAGGTGTAGGTTAATGGACAAGGTTAAGGCTAGTGCTAAGATTAGGATTCCACCTAGGGTTAGAATAAGGATTATAATTAACTTAGAGTAATGAATAGAAATAGAGCTGGGGTTAGGTCTAGAGTTATGGTTAGAATTAGGTCTAGGGTTAGAATTAGGGTTTTGGTTAGGGCTAGGGTTATTATAAGGTTATCTTTAGGGTTAAAGCTAAAGTAGGGCTTGAATTAGGGCTAGGTTTTGTGATAGGTTAGGGCTATGGCTAAGGTAAGAACTATTGTAATGATTATGACTAGTTTTATGGTTAATACTAGAGCTAGTTGTAGTTTTATGGTTAGTTTTAGGGTTAGGGTAAAGTTCAGAGCTAGGGTTAGTTTTAGTGTCACTGCGGGTGTTTAGATAGGGTAATGGTTAGGGTTAAAGCCAAAATTAGGATTAGGATTAGGTCTAAAGGTAGGGTTAGAGTTTGGGTTAGGTTATGGGATATTGTTAAGGCTAGGACTAGTTTGTCTTTAGGTCTAGAGCTATAGTTTTGGCTAGATTTAATATTAGGTTTAGGTCTAGGACTAGTATTAGGGTTAGGTTTAGGTATACGGTTAGCAGTAGGGCTAGTGTTAGGGTTCTGTTTAGGGTTAGGTTTAAATTTAGAGGTAATACTAGTGTTAGGGTTAGAATAATGGTCAAGTATAGGGTTAGAGTTTGGGTTATGGTAAGATCTAGAATGAAGGCTAGGGTTAGGACTAGTTATAGAGTTAGGGTTTTGGTTAGGCTATGGATTAGTCCTAAGTATACAGTTAGCATTAGGGTGAGGGTTTGGCTTAGGTAAGAAACAGGGTTATAGCTAGGGTTAGTACCAGGTTTAGGGTTAAGTTTAGGGTTAAAGCTCATGTTAGGGCTTATATTATGGCTAGTTTTCTATTAGGGTTAGAGCTAGTGTTATGATTACGGATATTGTAAGAACTAGGATCACTATTAGGGTTAGTTTTAGGGTAAGGATTAGGGCTAGATCTAATGTTAGGGTTAGGTTTAAGTTTAGGGTTATTTAGAGCTAGGTTTAGTTTTTGGATATGAGTTAGAGTCATGATTATGTTTAGCGTTAGCATTAGGTTTCAAATTAGGGATAGGGTAAGGACAGGTGTAGGGTTAGGATTTGCTCTAAGTAAGGGTTAGTGTTAGGGATATTGCTCGGTTTTGTTTTATGTCTAGGGGTAGGGTTAGGGCTAAATTTAGAATTAGCATTAGGGTTAAAGCTAGTTACACGGTTAAGCTTAGGCATCAGGTTAGGGTTAGTTTTAGAGATAGGTTTTGAAATAGAGTTAGTACTAGGGCTTAGGATAGTGCAAGGGTTACAACAAGGTTTAGAGCTTGGGTTAGGGTTATTGTAAGAGATAGGGTTAGAAGTAGTGTTAGGTCTTGTGTGAGAATTATAGTTAGTCTTATTTCTAGGGTTAGGGTTAGGAATAGGGCTATTTTAGGGCTAGGATAAGGGCTAGGTTTAGTGTTAGGGTAGGGCTTGAGTTAGCATTTTGTTTAGGGCTAGGGCTAGTGTTAGGGTTAGGGTAAGATTAGGGATTAAGCTATGGTTAGAGCGAGATAAAGTGTTAGGTTTAGTGTTAGGCCTTGTTTATGATTATGGTTATGATTAGAGTTAGGTTAGGTGTTATAGCTAGAGATTTCATTAGGTTTAGGGTTTGTTTTAGAGTAATGTATTGAATTAGATGTAAGATTAGATTTAGGGTTCAGTTTAGGTTATGGTTAAATTTAGGTTTAGGGATAGGTTTAGTTTTAATTTTTGGTAAGGGTTAGGGTTAAGTTTATGGCAAGGGTTAGGTTTAGGGTTAGGTCGAGGGTTAGTTTTATGATTAGGGTTAGGGATAGGGTTAGGTTTATGATTAGGTTTAGAGATAGGGTTAGTTTTAAGGCTAGGGTTATTACTAGGTTTAGGGTTAGGGTTAGTGTAATGTTAGGGTTAGAGCTAGTGTTAGTACTAAGGTTAAGGTTACAATTAGGGCTAAGGTTAGTTTTATGTTTAGGAATAGGTCTAGGGTTGTGATTAGGCTAAGAGTTAGGCTTTGAGCTAGGGTCATGTGTAAGGCGAGGTTTAGGGTTAGGGCTACATTTAATATTATGGTTATGCTTAGGGTAGGTTTAGGCCTCAGTTTGGGGCTAGGTTTTGTGTTGGGTTTAGGCCCAGGGTTAAGGCTATGTTTAATGTAAGATCTAGGGTTCTGATAAGAGCTAGTTTTAGGGTTAGGGTTATGGCTATGTCTAGTGTTAGGTTTAGGTTTTGGGTTAGATTCAGGTTTAGAGCTAGGTTTATTGTTAGTGTTAGGGTCAGTGTTCAGGTTAGAATTAGGTTTAAGGTGAAACTCAGAATTAGGACTAGAGTTAGGTCTAAGAATAGGGTTAGTGTTTGCTTTAGATTAAAGATTATGTTAGGGCTAGGGCTCAGGTTTTTTTTAGGTCTATGTCTAGAGTTATGGCTATATTTAGTATTAGTATTAGGATTAGGTCTCAGGCTAGTGTTAGTGTTAGGTTTAGGTGTAAGTTTATTGGTAGGGCTAGTTTTAGGGTTTCATTTAGATTTAGGATCAGATTTAGACTGAGGGTTTGTGTTAGGGTAAGGATTTGAGTTAAGGTTAGAGCTAGAATGCGGGCTAGAGTTAGGACTAGTAATAGGATTAGGGTTTGGATTAGGCTATGGATTAGGATTCAGACTCAGGTTAGCCTTATGTATTGGGTTTGGCTTATGGTAAGTGATAGAGTTAGAACTAGGAATAGGGCTAGGGTAAGGGTTAGGGTTAAGGCTAAGTCTAAGTTTAGGTTTTTGTTTACTTCTAGGGTTAGGGCTCAGATTAGGGCTAGTTATTCTGTTAGGTTTATGGCTAGGGTTAGGGCTACTGTAATATAAGAACTAAGGTTTTGATTAGAGTTAGTATTTAGTCTAGATCTAGTGTTAGCACTATCTTTAGAGTTAGTGTGATATTTAGAACTAAGGTTTGTGTAAGAATATAAGTCAGGGTCAGGGTTAATTTTAGGACCAGAACATGAATTAGAGCTAGAAGGTTATGGCTAGGTTTATTGTTAGGGTTTGGTTTAGGTTAACACTTACGGTTAGGACAATGGCTCTGTTTTGTTTAAGGGATAAGGCAAGGGTTATGGCTAGTTTTAAGATTAGGTCTAATTTTAGGTTGAGGATTAGGCTTAGGTTTAAGGTCAAATATAGTGTTATGGTTAGATCTAAAGTAGGGTCTAGGGCTATGGTTAGGGCTAAGGTTAGGGCTTCTGTTAGGTTTATTGTAATGGATAGGGTTAGAACTAGATATAGGGCTGGGGGAGAGTTAGAGTTAGTCTTAGGACAAGGTTAGGTGTAGAGTTAGAGTTAGGGCTAAATTAGGGCAAGGATTAGTGCTAGGGTTAGTGTTAGAGTTAGGCCTATGGTTAGGGCTAGAGATATGGTTAGTGTTAGAGTTAGAGTTAGTTTTAGGGTTAGAGGAAATGATGGGGTTATACCTAAGTTCAGGTTTAGGGCAAGGGATAAAATTAGAGATAGGGCTAGAGTTAGTGTTTGGTTTATAATTAAGGCTAGGTATATGCCTAAAATGAGGGCTAGTGTTTGTGTTAGGGTTAGGGCTAGGATTAGGCTGGGGCTGATGTCAGGTCTGGGTTAGTTTAGGTTTAGGTTATGGCTAGGTCTAGGGTAACGGTTAAATTTAGGTTAAGTTTCAGGTTTAAAGCTAGGTGTATCATTAGGGTCATAGTTCGAGTAGGGTTTGGTTTAGGTTAAGATTTAGGGTTAAGACTAGAATTAGCGTTAGGGATAGGGTTAGGGTACAGGTTAGGGTAATTGATAGGTTTAGATTTAGGGTTCAGGTTAGGTTTAGAGTAATGAATAGGGTTAGCGTTGGCAATAGTGTAAGTGTTAGGACTATGGTTAGCATTTGAGTTAGGCTTATTTTTAGGTTAATGGATAGGTTCAGAGCAAAGTTTAGGCCTAGGATTAAGGTTAGAATTAGGACTAGGGTAAAGTTTAGGCTCAGGGTTAGTGTCAGGGTTAGTTTTGGGATAAGTGTTAACATTTGAGCTAGGATTAGGGCTAGCATAAGGATTAGGGTTAGAGTCAGGGCTAATGTTAGGGTTAGTATTAGGGTATGTTTAAATTAAGATTGGATTTCGAACTAGAATTAGGGTTAGGGCGAGGATAGGGTTAGGGTTAGGTCTAGGTTTATGGTTAGGGTGACAATAAGGGCTACGTTTAGGGCTAGGATAAGGGCAATTTTTGAGTGATATTTATGGCTATCATTAGCACTATGGGTAATGTAAGAGCTAGGGATATGGTTATGGTCAGTTTTAGGGTTGGGTAATGTATAAGCCTAGTGTTCTAGTTAGGTTTTTAGGTTAGGTTAAGATTTAGAGTTAGGGTTTGTTTTATGGTAACTGTTATTGTCGGGTTAGGGTTAGGTTTAGGGTGAAGGCAAGATCTAGGACTAGTGTTGGGTCTAGGGATAGCATTAGTCTTTATGTTAGGTTAATGGTTATTGTTAGGGCTAGTGCTAGTGTTTTAATTAGGGCTAAGGCTAGATTTATGACTCTATTTAGGATTAGGTTTGGTCTAGTGCTAGTGTTATTGTTAGGTATAGGTTTACCAGTAGGGTTAGGGGTAGGGTTCGCTTTAGGGTAAGTGTCAGTGTTAGACCTAGGTTTAGTGTTAGGTTCAGAATAAGAATCAGGGTTAGAGTTAGGGTTAGAGCTATAATGAGGGCTAGGGTTAGGAATAATAATAGAGATAGGGTTTGAGGTAGGGTAAGAATTATGGTTAGGACTACATCAGCATTAAGGTGAGGGTTTGGCTTAGGGTAACAGATAGATTTAGAGGTAGAGTTAGGGTTAGTGTTAGGGTTAGGTTTAGTGTTAAACGTAAGTTTAGGGCTCGAAATAGGACTAGGAATTGTGTTAGCATTAGGGCTACAGCTAATGAAAGAACTAGGATTCTGATTAGGGCTAGATTTAGGGTTAGCATTAGGTCAATGTTTAGAGATAGGGTTACTCTTAGGGTCCGAGTAAGGGTCAGGGTTACTTCTAGGGTTAGGGTTAGGACTCAAATTAGGGTTACGTTTAGTGCTAGGTGTATGGTAAGCATTTGGTGTAGATTAAGAGTTAGGGTTAGGGTTAGGGTTTGATTTTGTTTTATAGCTAGTGTACTGTTAGGGCTAGTTTTCCAATTAGCATTAGGTTAGGGCTAGTGTTAGAGTTAGCTTTAGACTTAAGGTTAGGGTTAGATTCAGGTTTGGACTAGGGTGAAGGTTAAGGCTATGGTTAGGTCTAGGGAAAGTGTAGGGTTTGGGTTAAGGTAACAGATTGGTTTAGAACTAGGAATAGGGCTAGGTTGAGAGTTAGAGTTAGTCTTAGGGCTAGGTATAGTGTAAGGTTTAGGGTTAGGACTAAATTAGGGCTAGATTAGAGCTATGGTTAGTGGTAGGTTTAGGCCTAGGTTTAGGGCTAGGGTAGGGTTAGCAGTAGGTATAGGGTAAGGTATGATGTTACAGCTACATTTAGGGCTAGGGCAAAGCATAAAATTAGGGTTAGGGCTAGGGTTTATTTTAGGGTTAGGATTAAGGCTAGGCTTCGGGATAGGGTTAGGGTTAGGAATTTGTTAGGGTTAGGGCTAGTATTAGAGATAGGGCTAATGTGAGGTCTAGGGTTATGTTTAGGAATAGTTTTAGGGTAAGGATTATGGCCAGGTCTATTGTAAGTGTTAAGATGAAGGTTAGGGTCATGTTTACAACTAGGAGTATTATTACGGTCAGAGTCAGGGTTAGGGTATGAATTAGGTTAAGGATTCGGCTTATGGCTGAAATTAGCATTAGGGTTAGGGTCATGTTTACAACTAGGAGTATTATTAGGGTCAGAGTTAGGGTTATGGTATGGGTTAGGTTAAGGATTAAGCTTATGGCTGAAATTAGCATTAGAATTAGTGTTAGGGTTAGGGTAATGGATACAGTTAAGTTTAGGTTTAAGGTTAGAATTAGAGTAATGTGTAGGTTTAGGTTTAGGGATAGGGTTAGGTTTAGGCCTAGGGATAGAATTCAGTTAGGTTTATGGTTAGGGTAATAGCATTAGAGCTACAGTTAGGACTAGGGTTATGATTAGGTTTTCACCAGGGTTAGGGTTAGGTCTAGGGTTAGAATTTGGTTAGGCTTATGGTTAGGGTAATGTATAAGATTACAGCAAGGGACAGGGCTAGGATTATGTTTAGGATTAGGGCTAAGGTTTGGGTTAGATTTTGGGTTAGGACAAGGTTTAGGTATATGGTTAGGTTTAGGTTAAGTGTTAGGGCTAGGGTTAGGGTTAGGGGTAGGATTAGAGCTAGGGTTAGGGCTCTGATTAGGTCTAGGTTTTGAGTTAGGTTAGGGGTATTCAGGACTAGGAATAATGTTAGAACTAGGGTTAGGATTAGGGCTAGTGTTAAGTTTAGCATTATGTCTAAATCTAGTGTGAAGATTAGGTTTAGGTTTAAGGTAAAGATTAGAGATAGGGTTAGTGTTACCATCAGAGTCAGGATCAGTGTTACTAATTAGAATTAGAGATAGACTTGAATTAGGGCTGGGGTTAAGGCTAGGTGTAAAGTTAGGGTTTGTGTAAGGATTAGTGAAAGAAGTAGGAATAGGTCTACTGTCAAGTCTAGGATTATGGTTTGGTTAGGGTTAGCATTAGGGCTTTGTCACAGTTTTTTTTTTTTTTTAACACCTAGGGCTATTTTTAGGTTTAGCGATAATGCTAGCGCTAGTGGTATGGTGAGGTTTAGGCTTAGATTGATTGTTATGGTTAGATCTAGGTTTAGGGCTATGGCTAGGTTCAGGCCTAAGGTTAGGGATAGTGTTAGGATTATTAACGCCTAGAGTTCAAACTCGAAATAGTGCTAGGGCGAGCGTTAGAGTTAGTCTTGGGGTAGAGTTAGGGTTAGGTTTAGGGTTGGGTTAAATTAGGGCTAGATTTAGGGCTAGGGTTAAGGTTAGGGTCAGGTGAAGAAAAGGGGTTATAGCTAGGTTTAGGGCTAGGGCAAGGGTTAGAATTATGGTTAGGGCTAAGGTTAGGATTAAGGCTATGTTTAGTGCTAGGATGAGTGTTTGTATTAGGGCTAGTGCTAGGATTAGAGATAGGGCTTATGTCAGGTCTAGATTTATGGTTAGTTTTAGTTTTAGGATTAGGTTATGGCTAGGTCTAGTGTAAGGGTTGGGTTTAGTTAAGGGTCAGGTTTAAAGCTAGATTTATTATTAAGGTCAGGGTCCAGGTAGAGTTTGGATTAGGTTAAGTTTTAGGGTTAAGGATTGAATCAGCTTTAGGGTTAGGGTTACGAATAGGGTAATGGATAGGATTAGGTTTGGGGTTCAGGTTGGATTTAGAGTAATGGATAGGATTAGTGTTAGCAATAGGGTTAGCATTACACCTAGGATTAGTATATGAGTTATGCTCATTTTTAGGTAATGGATAGTGTTAAAGCTAAAGTTAGGGCTAGGGATAAGGTTACTATTTGTGATAGGGTTTGGGTTAGACCTAGGGTTAGTATCAGGGATAGTTTTAGGGTAAGTATTAGCATTCAGCTAGGGTTAGGTCTTGAGCAAAGTTTAGGTTTAGATTCAGGGCTAGGGTTAGGGTTAGTGTTGTTTAGTGTAAGGGTTACAGTTTGAGCTAGGTTTAGGGCTAGGGCGAGCATAGGATTAGGGTTAGGTCTAGGGTTATGTTTAGGGTTACAATTAGGGCTAGGTTTATGTCTAGGATAAGGGCTAGGTTTTGTCTGATGTTTAAGGCTAACATTAAGGATATGGGAAATATAAGAGTTCCTAGCTCTTATATGTTTATGCCTAGTTTTAGCGTCAGGGTTATGGATATATCTAGTGTTATGGTTCGGTTTTGATTTAGGATAAGGTTTAGAGCTAAAGTTTGTTTAGGTTTAAGGGTCATTGTTCAAGATAGGGTTAGGTTTAGGTTTAGTGCCAGAATTTTGACTAGAATTGGGTCTAGGGATAGGGTTCGTCTTTAAGTTAGGTTAATGGTTATTGTTAGGGCTAGTGCTAGGTTTTTGTTTAGGGCTAGGGCTAGATTTATTACTTTATTTAAGATTAGGTTTTGTCTAGTGCTAGTGTTACTGTTAGGTTTAAGTATAGGTATACCAGTATTGGAAGTACTATGGTTCGGTTTAGTGTTAGGATCAGGTTTAGATTTAGGGTTAGCATTAGGGTCACAATAAGGGTCAGGGTTAGGGTTAGGTTTAGAGCTAGAATGAGGGCTAGGATAGGACTAGTAATAGAGTTAGTGTTTGGGGTAGGCTAAAGATTAAGTGTAGGACTAGGGTATCTTTAGGGTGAGATTTTGGCTTATGAAAAGGGATAGGGTTTATTGTAGGGTTAGGGTTAGGGTTAAGTTTAGGGCTAGGGTTGGGTTAGGGTTAGAGTTAAAAAATAGGGTTAAGTCTCAGATTTGAGCTAGAATTTGTGTTATCATTAGGGCTACGGCTAATGAAAGAACTAGGTTTCTGTTTAGGGTTAGTTCTAGTGTTAGAATTAGGGCAATGTTTAGAGCTAGTGTTAGTGTTAGGGGCTGAGTCAGGGTCAGGGTTACTTCTAAGGTTAGGGTTAAGACTCAAATTAGGGCTAGGTTTAGGGCTAGGTGTAGTTTTAGAGTTTGGTTTAGGTTAAGGGTTAGGGTTATGGTTTGGTTTTGTTTTAGGTTGAGGGTAGATTTAGGACAAGGTTTCCAATTAGCATTAGCATTAAACTAGTGTTAGAGTGAAGTTTATACTTAATTTTGGTTTTACATCTAGGTTTAAGCCTTTGGTGAATGTTAGGGGTAAGTTGGGGGCTAGGGATAGGACTAGCGTTTGAGTTAATGTAAGGGATAGGTTTAGAATTAGGGATAGGGCTAGCGCGAGAGTTAGTCTTAGGGATAGGGATAGGGTTAGATTTAGTGTTAGGGCTAAATTACAGTTAGGGTTACAGCTAGGGTTAGTTTTAGATTTAGGCCTAGGTTTAGGGCTAGTGTTATTTTTAGCATTAGGGTCAGGGCAAGGTATGATATTACAGTTATGTTTAGTGCTAGGACAAGGGATAAATTTAGGGTTAGGGCTAGGGTTAAAATTAGGGTTAGGATTAAGTCTAGGCTTATTACTAGGATTAGAGATAGGGCTAATGCAAGGTGTAGGGTTAAGGTTAGGCTAGGGTTAGGGATAGGGCTATGACTCAGTTTTGTTTCATAACTAGGCCTAGCATTAGGGCTAGTTTTATGATTAGCGATAGTGTTAGGGCTATTGGTAGGGTAAAGTTTAGGCTTAGATTTATTGTTATGGTTATATCTAGGTTTAGGTCTTTGCCCAGGGTTAGGGCTAAGTTAAGGTCTAGTGTTAGGGTTATGGTAACAGATAAGGTTAGAACTAGAAATAGGGCTAGGGCAAGAGTTTGAGTTAGTCTTTGGGCAAGGGTTAGAGGTAGGTTTAGAATTAGGGCTAAATTAGGGCTAGGATCAGTGTTAGGGTTAGGCTTAGGTTTAGGGTTAATGTTAGTGTTAGAGTTAGGATTAGATTTAGGGAAAAGAATAGGGTTATTGCTAGCTTTAAGGCTATGGCGAGGATTAGAATTAGGGTTAGTGATAATGTTTTGGGTTATGATTAAGGCTA
This sequence comes from Ictidomys tridecemlineatus, assembly GCF_052094955.1. Classification (NCBI taxonomy): domain Eukaryota; kingdom Metazoa; phylum Chordata; class Mammalia; order Rodentia; family Sciuridae; genus Ictidomys; species Ictidomys tridecemlineatus. The sequence continues at coordinate 130,847,475 of NC_135484.1, forward strand.
GTTTAGGGTTATGTTAAGGGTTTGTTTAGGGCTAGGGCTAGGATTAGGGCTAGGGCTAATGTTAAGTTGAGATTTATGATTAGGAATAGTTTTAGGGTTAGGTTATGGCTAGGTCTAATGTAAGTATTACATTTAGGGTAAGGGTCAGGTTTAGAGCTAGGTGTATTATAAGGGTCCGGGTCCGGGTAGGGTTTGGTTTAGTTTAAGGTTTAGTGTTGAGGGTTGAATTAGCGTTAGGGTTAGGGTTAGAGTTAGGTTGATGGATAGGGTTAGGTTTAGGGTTCAGGTTAAGTTTAGAGTAATGAATAGGGTTAGTGTTAACAATGGGGTTAGCATTACACCTAGGGTTAGCATTTGAGTTAGGCTTATCTACAGGTTAATGGATAAGGTTAGAGCTAAGGTTAGTGATAGGGTTAAGGTTAGGATTGGGGCAAGGGTTAGGTTTAAGACTAGGGTTAGGTTTAGGGAAAGTGTCAGGGTATGAGCTTGGGTTAGGGCTAGGGCTATGGTTATGGTTTGAGTCAGGGCTAGGGTTGTGCTTAGGGTTACACTTAGGGCTAGGTTAAGTCTAGGGTAAGGCTAGGTTTTTCTGGCGTTCATGGCTAGCATTAGGGCTATCATTTAGGGTTAGGGTTAGGGTTAGAGTTAGGGCCAGAATTAGGATTAGTGTTTGTTCTAGGGATCTGGTTAGTCTTTGGGTTAGGTTAAGGGTTATTTTTAGGGCTAGTGCAAGGTTTTTGTTTAGGGCTAGGTCTAGATTTATCAGTATATTTAGGATTCAGTTTCGTCTAGTTCTAGTGTTACTGTTAGGTTTAGGTACAGGTTTACTGTGAGAGGGAGGGGGAGGGTCCGGTTTAGAATTAGTGTGACGTTTAGTTCTAGGGTTAGTGTTAGAGTCAGAATAAGGGTCAAGGTTTGGGTTAGAATTTCAGCTAGAATGAGGGCTAGGTTTATGACTAGGAAATTGGAATAGGCTAGGGATTAGGACTAGGTAACATTAGGTTGAGGACATAATTTAGGTTATGGGATGGGTTTAGAGGTAGGATTAGGGTTAAGGAGAGTTTTATGGCTAGGTTAAATGTTAGGGTTAGTCTTAGGGTTATTCTGGGGTTAGAGCTTGGATTAGTGCTAGGATTTGTGTTAGCTTTAGGACCTATGCTAATGAAAAAACTTGTTTTCTGATTAGGGCTAGTTCCAGAGTTAGTGTACAGAGCTAGGGTTAGTGTTAGGATTCGAGTCAGGATCAGGGTTACTTCTAGGGTGAGGTCTAGCACTAAAATTATGGCAAAGTTTAGGGCTAGGTTTGGGGTTAGTGTTTGGTATAGATTAAGGTTTAGGGTTAGGGTTATAGCTCAGTTTTGTTTTAGGCCTAGGGTAGGGTTAAAGCTAGTTTTACAATTGGATTATGGTTACAGCTAGTGTTAGGGTGAGCTTTAGGCTTAAGGTTAGGGTTAGATCCACGTTTAGGGTTAGGGCAAAGGTTAGGGCTAAGGTTGGGGCTAGGGATAGGGCTAGAGTTTGGGTTATTGTAAGGGATAGGTTTAGAACAAGGGATAGGGCTATGGTGAGAGTTAGAGTTAGTCTTAGGGATAGGGATAGGTTGAGGTTTAGGGTTAGGGTTAAATTAGAGCTAGGATTAGTGCTAGGGTTAGTCTTAGGTTTAGGCCTAGGTTTAGTGCTAGGGTTAGGGTAAGGTATGATGTTACAACTAAGTTTTGTTTTGGGCTAGGTCAAGGGATAAAATTAGGGATAGGCATAGGGTTCAGGTTATGGTTAGTATTAAGGCTAGGCTTAGTGCTAGGATTAGGGCTAGGGTTTGTGTTAGCATTAGGATTAGGATTAGAGTTAGGGCTAATGTCAATTTTAGGGTTATGGTTAGGGATAGTTTTAGAGTTCGGTTTATAGCCAGATCTATTGTAAGGATTCAGTTGAGTGTTAGGTTCAGCTTTACATCTAGGGTGTTATTATGGTTCGAATAAGGATTAGGGTATGTGTCAGATTAAGGTTTAGGGTTAGGGCTAAAATTAGCATTAGGGTTTGTGTTAGGGTTAGGATATGGTTAGGTTTAGGGTTCAGTTTAGGTTTAGGGTAATGGACAGCCTTAGGATTAGGGATAGTGTTAAAGTTAGGCCTACAGATAAAATTTAGTTAGGGTTATGGTTAGGGTAATGGATAGGATTAGAGCTAAAGTTAGGGCTAGGTTTATTGTTTGTTTATGGCTATGGTTAATGTTAGACCTAGGGATAGAATTCAGTTAGGGTTATGTTTAGGGTAATAAATAAGATTAGAGCTAGGTTTAGGGCTAGGGTCATTGTTCGGATTAGGGCCATGGTTCAGGTTAAGTTAAGGTTTACTTTTTGGGTTAGATTTAGGTTAAGTGTTAGGGCTAAGATTAGGGTTAGGGTTAGGGTTAAAGCTAAGGTTAGGGCTCAGATTACTGCTAGGTTCAGGATTAGGTTAGAGATAAAGTAGGACTATGTCTATTGTAATAACTAGAGTTAAGATTAGGGCTAGTTTTAGAGTTAGCATCAGTTATAGGTCTAGTGTTTAGAATAGGTTTAGGTTTAGGGTGATGATTAGATATAGGGTAAGTGTTAGGGTCAGAGTCAGGATCAGTGTTACTGATCAGGTTTAGGGTAGGACTTCACTTATGGCTAGGATTAAGGCTAGGTGTAGGGTTAGGGTTTGTATTAGCGTTAGGGAGAGGACTAATATCAGGTCTAGCATTACCATAGGCTAGGGTTGGGGCTAGTTTGAGGATTAGTGATAGTGTTAGGGCTAGTGGTAGGATGAGGTTTAGGCTTAGATTTATTGTTATGGTTAGATCTAGGTTTAGGGCTATGGCCTGCATTAGAGTTAAGGTTAGGGCTAGTGTTAGGGTTACTATAATGAATACAATTAGAACTAGAAATAGGACTGGGCTGCGAATAGAGTTATTTTTTGGGCTAGGTTTAGGGGTAGGTTTAGGGTTAGGGCTAAATTAGGGCTTCTGCTAGGGTTAGTGTTAGGGTTAGGCCTAGTGTTAGGGCTAGAGTTATGTTTAGTATTAGTGTTATGGTTAGGGTTAGATTTAGGGAAAGGGATGGGGTTATAGCTAGGTTTAGAGCTAGGGTTGTGGTTAGAATTTGATTTAGGGCTAGGGTTAGATTTTGGGTTAGGGTTAAGGCTAGGTTTAGTGCCAGGATGAAAGTGTGTGTTAGGGCTAGGGCTAAGATTAGGGCTAGGACTAATGTCAGGTCTAGGCTCAAAATAAGTGGTAGTTTTATGGTTAGGTTATGGCTAGGTTAGATTTAGGTTACGGGTGAGGTTTAGAGCTCGGTGTTTTATTAGGGTCAGAGTCCGGTTATAGTTTGGTATAGGTTAAGGTTTAGGGTTAAGGCTTGAATTAGCATTAAATGGTTCAATTTAGGTTTAGGGTAATTGATAGGGTTAGGTTTAGGATTCAGGTTAGGATTAGAGTAATGGATATTGTTATTGTTTGAGATAGGGTAAGCGTTAAGCCTAGTTTTAGCATTTTGTTTAGGCTTATCTTTAGGATAATGGATAGGGTTAGAGCTATGTTTATGGCTAGGGTTAGTGTTAGGCCTAGGGTTAGTGTCAGAATTAGGTTTAGGGTGAGTATTAACATTTGAGCTAGGGTTAGGTCTATGGCGAGGGTTAAGGTTAGAGTCAAGACTATGGTTAGGGTTAGGGTTAGTGTTATGATTAGGGAAAGGATTAGAGTTTGAGCTAGGACCAGGACGGGTTTAGGGTTAGGTTTAGGTCTAGGGTTACGATTAGGGTTACAATTAGGGCTAGGTTTAGGGCTAGGATAAGGGCTAGGTTTGTGTGATGTTTATGGCTAGCATTAGGGCTATGAGTAATGTAAGAGCTCGGGTTATTATTATGGCTAGTTTTAGGGTTAGGGTTATTTATAAGTCTAGTGTTAGGGTTAGGTTTTGGGTTAGAATAAGGTTTAGAGCTAGGGTTTGTGTTAGGGTAAGCATCATTGTTTGGGTTAGGGTTAGGGACAGAATTAGTAATAGCGTTGGGTCTAGGGATAGGTTAGTCTTTGGGTTAGGTTAAGGGTATTGTTTGTGCTAGTTCAAGATTTTTGTTTAGGGCTAGGGCTAGATTTATGACTCTATTTAAAATTAGGTTTGGTCTAGTGCTAGTGTTAATGTAAGGTGTAGGTATAGGTTTACTGGTAGGGGTAGAGTTAGGGTCTGGTTTAGGGTTAGTGTCTGGCTTAGATCTAGGGTTATTGTTAGGGTCAGAATAAGGGTCAGGGTTTGGGTTATGGCTAGAGCTAGAATGAGGCCTAGAGTTAGGACTTGTAATAGTGTTAGGGTTTGGGATAGGTAAAGGATCAGTGTTAGGACTAGGGTAGGATTAGAGTGAGGGATTGGCTCAGGGTAATGGATAGGATTAGAGGTAGAGTTAAGATTAGGGATAGAGTTATGGATAGGGTCAGGTTAAGGTTACTACTAGGATTAGGTTTAGGGTTAGGGTTGTGGTTTGAGTTAGTGTTAGGGTTAGGGTTATGGTTAGGGTTAGCATTAGTGTTTGGTTTCCAGTTATATTTATGTTTAAGATTAGTATTAGGTTTAGGGTTATGGTTAGTCTTAGGTTTAGGGTTAGGAATAGGTGAGTGTTAGGGTTAGGGTAAGGGTTAAGTTTAAGGTTAGTGTTAGGGTAAAGGTTAGAGACAGGATTAGGGTTAGGGTTAGGGTTAGTGTTAGGGTTCGAGTTAGGGTTAGCGTTAGGGATTGTGTTAAGTTTAGTGTTAGGATTTGTGTTAGGGTTGGGGTTTGAGTTATTCTTAGGGTTACAGTTAAGATTAGGGTTACGGTTAATATTAGGGTTAGTATTAGGCTTAGGGTTAGGGCTAGGTCTATGTTTAGGTTTAGGTTGAGGTTTTGAGTGATGTTTAAAGCTAGGATTAGTGTTAGGATCAGAGTCAGGTTCTAGTGTTAGGGCTAATTTCTGTTACAGAATTATAGCTAAAGATAGTTTTAGGGTTAAAATTATGGATATGTCTAGTGTAAGGGTTAGGTTTAGGGTTAGTGTCAGGTTTAGAGCTAGGAGTATTATTAGGGTCAAGTTCTGGTTTAGGGGTTGGGATAGGTTAAGGTTTAAAGTTAGGGCTTGAATTAGCATTACGGTTATGGTTTTGGTTATGGTAATGGATAGAGTTAGAAATCAGTTTATGGCTAGGGTCATGGTTATGATTAGGACTAGGTTTTGGATTAAGTTAGTGCTAGGGTTAGTGTTATGGCTAATGTAAGTACTAGGGTTATGATTATGGCTAATTTTAGGTTTAGTGTTAGGTTTAGATTTAAGGTTAAGGTGATGTTTAGACCTCTGGTTAGTGTTATGGTCAGAATAAGGGTCAGGGTTACATTTAGGGTTTGGCTTAAAATTCGAATTAGGGCTGTAATTAGGGCTACATGTAGGGTTAGGATGAGAGCTTTGGCTCAGTTTGGTTTTAGGGCTAGGGTTAGGGTTAGGGCAATTTTTAGGATTAGTGTTAGGGTTAGGGCTAGTCTTAGATTTATGCTTAGCTTCAGTTTAGGGTTAAATTTAGAGTTAGGTTTTTATCAAAGGTTAGTGCTAGGGCTAAGGATAGGAAACGGGTTAGGAGTAGGATTTGGGATAGGGTTAGGTTTATGGGAAGGGATAGGATTAGAACAAGTGATAGGGCCAGTGTGAGAGTTAGAGTTATTCTTAGGGCTAGGTTAGGGTTAGAGTTAGGGATAGGGCTAAATTACAGCTAGGGTTAGTGTTAGGGCTAAGTCTAAAGCTAGTTTTAAAATTAGCATCAGGGTTAGTGCTAGTTTTAGGCTTAGGCATCAAGTTAGGGTTAGATTTAAAGTTAGATTTTGATCTAGTATTAAAGCTAGGTCTAAAAATAGGGCAATTGTGACAAGAGTTAGGGTTAGAGTTACAGTTTCGTTTAGGGTAAGGGATGTGGTTTTGGCCAGGTTTAGTATTAGGGTTAGGGCTAGAGTTAGGGTTAGGGTTAAGATTAAGGCTAGGTTTATGGCTAAGATGACGTTTAGCTTTTGTGTTAAGTTTAGGTATAGTATTAGGGCTATGGCTAATGTCAGGTCTAGGGTCATAGTTAGGACTAGATTTAGTGTTATGGTTATAGCTTGGTCCAGTGTAAGGATTAGGTTTAGGGTAGGTTTCAGGTTTATATCTAGGATTATTTTTAGGGTCAAGGTCAGGGTTAGGGTTTGATTTATTTTAGGGTTTAGGTTTAGGGTAATGACAAGTTTAGTTTTAGTGTTTAGGTTTGGTTTAGTGTAATGGATAGGGTTAGGGTTAGGCCTAAGTTTAGTTTAATAATTAGTGTTATTGTTAAGGTAATGGATAGGTTTAGACCTAAGGTTAGGGCTTATGTATAGGTTTAGGGTAGTTTGGGGTTAGGGTTAGGTTTAAGTTTAGGGTCAAAGCTAGGTTTATAACTGGGATAAAGGCTATGTTTTGGGTTAGGTTAGGGCTAGGGTTAAGGCTATGGCTAGTGTATGAAGTAGGGTTTTGATTAGCACTAGTTATTGGGTTAGGGTTAGGGCTACGTTTAGTGTTATGTTGAGGTTTACAGTGATGATGATGTTTAGAGCCAGGGTTAGTTTTAGGATCAGAGTCAGGGTCAGGGTTTGTTTTCAGGTTAAGTTTAGGACTAGAATTAGGGATATGGTTAGGGCGAGTTATAGGGTTAGTGTTTGATTTAGGTTAAAGGTTAGGGTTATGGCTATGACTCAGTTTTGTTCTAGGGCTAGAACTAGGGTTAGAACTGGTTTTACGATTAACATTAGCATTAGGGCTAGTGTTAGATTTAGGTTAGGCTTAGGGTTAGGGTTAAATTTAGAGTTAAGGTTAGTTCTAGGATTATGGCCAGGGCTATGGATAGGGCTAGTTTTAAACCAAGGGTTAGTGCTAGGATTAGGGTTCTAGTAAGGGATAGAGGTAGAACTAGAGTTAGAGTTAGGGTGAGAGTTAGAGTTAGTCTTTGGGCTAGAGTTAGGGTTAGGGTTAGGGATAGGGCTAAATTAGGGCTAAGTTTAGGGCTAGAGTTAGTGTTAGGGTTAGGCCTAAGGTTTGGGTTATGGATAAATTTAAGTCTGTGTTCAGGGCTAGATAAGGGTTAGGGTTTGTGTTAGTGTTAGGGCTAGGATTAAAGCTAGGTTTAATATCAGGTCTAGGGTTAAGTTTAGGAATAGTTCTAGGGTTAGGTTTATAGCTAGTTCTAGTGTAAGTGTTAGGGAGGGTAAGAGTCAGGTTTAGAGCTAGGGGAATTATTAGTGTTTTGGTCAGTGTTAGGGTTTGGTTTAGGTTTGAGGTTAGGTTAGGGCTCGAATTAGCATTAGGGTTAGGGTTAACATAATGATTGGGTTAGGTTTAGGGTTCAGGGTAGGTTTAGGGTAATTGATAGGTTTGGGGAAAGCAATAGGGTTAGGGTTAAGCCTAGGGTTAGCATTATGGTAAGAATTATTTTTAGGGTAATGTATACAGTTAGAGTTAAGTTTAGGGATAGTGTTATGGTCAGTATTAGGTCTTGTGTTAGGGTTAAGGTGAGGGTTAGAACTAGGTTTAGGTTTAAGGTTATGCTTAATGTAAGGGTTAAGTTCTGAGCTATGATTAGGGCTTGGCTATGAGTAAGGTTCAGAGTTAGGTATAGGGATAGGATTCTGGTAATTTTGGGTTAGGGTTGGGGTTTGGGTTAGACCTTGGTTTTGTGTTAGGGTCAGAATAAGAATCAGGGTTAGGGTTAGGGTTTGGGATAGTGTTAGAGCTAAAATGAAGGCTAGGGTTAGGACTATTAATAGGTTTCAGATTTTTGTTAGTCTAAGGACTAGGGATAGGTCTAGGGTTACTCTTAGGTTTAGGGTTTCACTTAGCATAAGAGATTGATTTAGATCTAGGTTTAAGGCTATGGTTAGGGTTAGAGTTAGAGTTAAAGCTAGGTTTAGAGCTCGGTTTAGAACTAGTTTTTGTGTGAGGGTTAGGGCTAGGATTAGGGCAACGGCTAATATAAGAACTAAGATTACCATTAGGGTTAGTTTTAGTGTTAGTGTAAGGGGTAGGTTTAGTGCTAGGGTTAGGTTTAAGGTTAGGGTAATATTTATAGCTACAGTTCTCGTTAGGATAAGAGTCAGGTTCAAGGCTAGTTTTAGGGTTAGCATTAAGATTCAAATTAGGGCTATTGTTAATGTTAGTGTTTGGTTTGAGTTTAGGGCAGTGTTTAGAGCTAGGGTGAGTGTTAGGATATGATTCAGGGTAAGGATTAGATTTAAGGTGAGGCTTTGGACACGAATTAGGTCTAGGTTTAGTTCTAAGTGTAGTGTTAGTGTTTGGTTTAAGTTAAGTTTTAGGGTTAGGGCTATTGTTCAGTTTTGGTTAACTTCTAGGATAAGGGTTAGGGCTAGTTTTATGATTATCATTAGAGTTAGGACTAGTGTTAGTGTTAGGCTTAGGCTTAGGTTTAAGGTTAAATTTAGAATTAGGGTTAGGGCTGAAACCAACTTTAAGGCAAGTGTTAGTTCTAGTGTTAGGTTTATGGTAGCAGATAGGGATAGAGATAGGGATAAAGCTAGGGCAAGAGTTAGAGTTAGTCTTGGGGCTAGGGTTAGAATAGGGTAAGAAATAGAGCTCAATTAGGGCAAGTATTAGGTCTAGGTTTTGTGTTTAGCTTGAGCCTAGTGTTAGTGTTAGGGTTAAGTTTAAATTAATGGTAAGGGATGACATTATAGCTAGGTTTAGAGGTAGGGTGAGTGTTATAATTAAGGTTAGGTGTAGGGCTAGAGTTAGGGTTATGCTTTAGTCTAGGTTTAAGGCTATAATAAGGGCTACTTGTGTTTTTAGGGTGAGGGATATGATTAGGGCTAGGGCTAATTTCAGGTCCAGAATTATACTTACAAATAGTTTTAGGATTAGGTTTATGACTATGTCTAGGCTAAGGGTTAGGTGTTGGGTTATGGTGAGTTTTAGAGCTAGGAGAATTATTAGGGTCAAGGTCTGGGTTACGGTTTGGGATAGGTTAAGGTTTCAAGTTTGGACTTGAATTAGTTTTAGGATTAGGGATAGGCTAATGATAGGATTAGGTTTAGGATTCAGGTTAGGTTTAGAGTAATGAAAGGGTTAGAATTCAGGATAGTTTTAGGTTTATGCCTAGGGTTAACATTATGTTTAAGGTTATGGTTATGGTAATGGATAGAGTTAGAGATCAGTGTAAGGCTAGAGTTATGGTTACAATTAGGGCTAGTGTTAGGGGTACGTTAGATTTAAAGCAAGAGTTAGGTCTAGGTTTTGGATTATGTTAGGGCTAGGGTTAGGGTTACAGCTAATGTAAGTACTAGGTTGAAAATTAGGGCTAGGTTTAAGGTTTTAGTGCTAGGTTTAGTGTTAGGGTTAGGTTTAGGGTTAGGGTGATGTTTAGAGCTAGAAGTGTTAGGGTCAGTGTCAGGTTCAGAGTTTGTTTTAGGGTTCAGCTTCCTACTCGAATTAGTGCTAGGGTTAGGTCTAGGTGTAAGGTTAGGGTTTTCTTTAGGTTAATGGTTAAGGTTAGAGCTCTGGCTCAGCTTTGTTTTGGGGCTAGGACTAGGGTTAGGGCTCGTTTTAGGATTGGTGTTATGGTTTGGATTTGTTTTAGGGCTAGGATTAGGCTTCTTGTTAGTGCTAGATTTAAAGTTATGTTCTGCCTAAGGTTAGTGCTAGAAATGAGGATAGTTCAAGGGTTAGCACTAGGGTTAGGGCTAGGGTTAGGGTTATGGTAAGGGACAGGGTTAGAACAAGTGATAGGGCTAGTGTGAAAGTTAGAGTTAGTCTTAGGGCTAAGGTTAGGGTTAGGTTTAGAGATAGGGCTATATTACGCCTAGGGTTATGTTAGGGCTAGGGTTAAGGCTAGTTTTAAGATTAGGCTTAGGCATTGAGTTAGGGTAAGATTTAGAGTTAGATTTCTATCTAGGGTTAGTGCTAGAGCTAAGAATAAGGCAAGGGTTACCATGAGGGTTAGTATTAGGGTTAGGGTTTAGTTTAGGGTAAGAATATGGTTATAGCTAGGTTTAGGCAAGGGCAAAGGTTAGTATTAGGGTTAGAAGTAGGGTTAGGGTTATGATTAAGGCTATGTCTAGGGATACGATGTGGACTAGGATTTGTTTTAGGGATAAGGATAGCTTTAGGGCTATGGCTAATGTCAGGTCTAGCATTACAGTTAGGGATATATTTAGCGTTATGTTTATGGCTTGGTCCAGTGTAATGGTTAGGTTTTTGGTTATGGTCAGGTTTAGATTTGGGGGTACTTTTAGTATCAGGGTGAGGATTAGAGTTTGGTTTAAGTTAGTGTTTAGGTACAGAGCACGAATTAGTGTTAGATTTAGGGTTAGGGTAATGACAGTGTTAGGTTTAGGGTTTAGGTTTGGTTTAGTGTAATATATAGGGTTAAGGTTAGGCCTAGGGTTATCAGAAGGGTTAGGGTTATTGTTAGGGTAATGGATAGGGTTAGCCCTAAGGTTAGGGCTAGGGTTATGTATAGGATTAGGGCTACTGTTTGGGTTAGTGTTAGGTTTACGTTTAGGGTTAAAGCTGGATTTAGGACTCAGATTAAGGCTAGGTTTTGGGTTAGTTTAGGGCTAAGTTTAAGACTACCGCTAATGGAGGAAGTAGGTTTATGATTACAGCTAATTATAGGGTTAGAGTTAGGTCTAGATCTAGGGTTAAGGTTAGGTTTACAGGGATGATGTTGTTTAGAGGCAGGGTTAGTGTTAGAGTAAGAGTCAGGGTCAGGGTTAGTTTTCGGGTTAGTGTTAGAATATAGTTAGAGATATGGACAGGGTTAGGTGTAGGGTTACGGTTTGTTTTAGGTTAAGGGCTAATGATAGGGCTATGACTTGGTTTTGTTTTAGGGCTAGGGTATGGGTAGGGCTAGTTTTAAGATTGGTTTTAGGATTAGGGCTAGTGTAAGTGTGAGATTTAGGCTTACATTAAGGATTAATATAAGAGTAGAGTTTTGGTTAGATTTTGTCTTAGGGTTAGGGTTAAATTTAGAGTTAGGATTAGATCTAGGTTTTGAGATAGGGCTAAATATAGGGCTAGGGTAGAGCTACATTTAGGGCTAGGTGTACGGTGATGGTAAGGGACAGGGTTATAAATAGGTATAGAGCTAGTGTGAGACTTAGAGTTTGTCTTAGGGCTAGGCTGGGGTTAAGGATAGGGCTAAATTATGGCTTGGATTAGGGCTATGGTTAGTGTTAGGGTTAAGTCTAGGGTTAGGGCTAGGGTTAGTGTTAGGTTTTGGGTTAGGGTTAGGTTTAGGGTGAGGGATAGGAATATAGCTACTTTTAGGACTAGGGTGACAATTAGGATTAAAGTTAGGGTTAATGTTAGGGTTAGGGTTATGATTAAGGTGATATTCATGGCTAGGATTTGGGCTAAGTTTTGTATTAGGGTTAGCACTAGGATTAGAGCTAGGGCTAATATCAAGTCTAGGGTATGGGTATGGATAGTTTTATGGTTAGGTTTATAGCTAGGTCTATTGTGAAACTTAGGTTTCTTGTTAGGGTCACGTTTAGAGCTATGAGTATTATTAGAGTCAGGGTCAAGATTAGGGTTTGGGTTATGTTAAGGTTTAGGTTTAGGGCTCAAGTTAGTCTTATGTTTAGGGATTGAGAAATTAAACAGTTAGGTTTAGGGTTCAGTTTAGGTGTAGGTTAATGGACAAGGTTAAGGCTAGTGCTAAGATTAGGATTCCACCTAGGGTTAGAATAAGGATTATAATTAACTTAGAGTAATGAATAGAAATAGAGCTGGGGTTAGGTCTAGAGTTATGGTTAGAATTAGGTCTAGGGTTAGAATTAGGGTTTTGGTTAGGGCTAGGGTTATTATAAGGTTATCTTTAGGGTTAAAGCTAAAGTAGGGCTTGAATTAGGGCTAGGTTTTGTGATAGGTTAGGGCTATGGCTAAGGTAAGAACTATTGTAATGATTATGACTAGTTTTATGGTTAATACTAGAGCTAGTTGTAGTTTTATGGTTAGTTTTAGGGTTAGGGTAAAGTTCAGAGCTAGGGTTAGTTTTAGTGTCACTGCGGGTGTTTAGATAGGGTAATGGTTAGGGTTAAAGCCAAAATTAGGATTAGGATTAGGTCTAAAGGTAGGGTTAGAGTTTGGGTTAGGTTATGGGATATTGTTAAGGCTAGGACTAGTTTGTCTTTAGGTCTAGAGCTATAGTTTTGGCTAGATTTAATATTAGGTTTAGGTCTAGGACTAGTATTAGGGTTAGGTTTAGGTATACGGTTAGCAGTAGGGCTAGTGTTAGGGTTCTGTTTAGGGTTAGGTTTAAATTTAGAGGTAATACTAGTGTTAGGGTTAGAATAATGGTCAAGTATAGGGTTAGAGTTTGGGTTATGGTAAGATCTAGAATGAAGGCTAGGGTTAGGACTAGTTATAGAGTTAGGGTTTTGGTTAGGCTATGGATTAGTCCTAAGTATACAGTTAGCATTAGGGTGAGGGTTTGGCTTAGGTAAGAAACAGGGTTATAGCTAGGGTTAGTACCAGGTTTAGGGTTAAGTTTAGGGTTAAAGCTCATGTTAGGGCTTATATTATGGCTAGTTTTCTATTAGGGTTAGAGCTAGTGTTATGATTACGGATATTGTAAGAACTAGGATCACTATTAGGGTTAGTTTTAGGGTAAGGATTAGGGCTAGATCTAATGTTAGGGTTAGGTTTAAGTTTAGGGTTATTTAGAGCTAGGTTTAGTTTTTGGATATGAGTTAGAGTCATGATTATGTTTAGCGTTAGCATTAGGTTTCAAATTAGGAATAGGGTAAGGACAGGTGTAGGGTTAGGATTTGCTCTAAGTAAGGGTTAGTGTTAGGGATATTGCTCGGTTTTGTTTTATGTCTAGGGGTAGGGTTAGGGCTAAATTTAGAATTAGCATTAGGGTTAAAGCTAGTTACACGGTTAAGCTTAGGCATCAGGTTAGGGTTAGTTTTAGAGATAGGTTTTGAAATAGAGTTAGTACTAGGGCTTAGGATAGTGCAAGGGTTACAACAAGGTTTAGAGCTTGGGTTAGGGTTATTGTAAGAGATAGGGTTAGAAGTAGTGTTAGGTCTTGTGTGAGAATTATAGTTAGTCTTATTTCTAGGGTTAGGGTTAGGAATAGGGCTATTTTAGGGCTAGGATAAGGGCTAGGTTTAGTGTTAGGGTAGGGCTTGAGTTAGCATTTTGTTTAGGGCTAGGGCTAGTGTTAGGGTTAGGGTAAGATTAGGGATTAAGCTATGGTTAGAGCGAGATAAAGTGTTAGGTTTAGTGTTAGGCCTTGTTTATGATTATGGTTATGATTAGAGTTAGGTTAGGTGTTATAGCTAGAGATTTCATTAGGTTTAGGGTTTGTTTTAGAGTAATGTATTGAATTAGATGTAAGATTAGATTTAGGGTTCAGTTTAGGTTATGGTTAAATTTAGGTTTAGGGATAGGTTTAGTTTTAATTTTTGGTAAGGGTTAGGGTTAAGTTTATGGCAAGGGTTAGGTTTAGGGTTAGGTCGAGGGTTAGTTTTATGATTAGGGTTAGGGATAGGGTTAGGTTTATGATTAGGTTTAGAGATAGGGTTAGTTTTAAGGCTAGGGTTATTACTAGGTTTAGGGTTAGGGTTAGTGTAATGTTAGGGTTAGAGCTAGTGTTAGTACTAAGGTTAAGGTTACAATTAGGGCTAAGGTTAGTTTTATGTTTAGGAATAGGTCTAGGGTTGTGATTAGGCTAAGAGTTAGGCTTTGAGCTAGGGTCATGTGTAAGGCGAGGTTTAGGGTTAGGGCTACATTTAATATTATGGTTATGCTTAGGGTAGGTTTAGGCCTCAGTTTGGGGCTAGGTTTTGTGTTGGGTTTAGGCCCAGGGTTAAGGCTATGTTTAATGTAAGATCTAGGGTTCTGATAAGAGCTAGTTTTAGGGTTAGGGTTATGGCTATGTCTAGTGTTAGGTTTAGGTTTTGGGTTAGATTCAGGTTTAGAGCTAGGTTTATTGTTAGTGTTAGGGTCAGTGTTCAGGTTAGAATTAGGTTTAAGGTGAAACTCAGAATTAGGACTAGAGTTAGGTCTAAGAATAGGGTTAGTGTTTGCTTTAGATTAAAGATTATGTTAGGGCTAGGGCTCAGGTTTTTTTTAGGTCTATGTCTAGAGTTATGGCTATATTTAGTATTAGTATTAGGATTAGGTCTCAGGCTAGTGTTAGTGTTAGGTTTAGGTGTAAGTTTATTGGTAGGGCTAGTTTTAGGGTTTCATTTAGATTTAGGATCAGATTTAGACTGAGGGTTTGTGTTAGGGTAAGGATTTGAGTTAAGGTTAGAGCTAGAATGCGGGCTAGAGTTAGGACTAGTAATAGGATTAGGGTTTGGATTAGGCTATGGATTAGGATTCAGACTCAGGTTAGCCTTATGTATTGGGTTTGGCTTATGGTAAGTGATAGAGTTAGAACTAGGAATAGGGCTAGGGTAAGGGTTAGGGTTAAGGCTAAGTCTAAGTTTAGGTTTTTGTTTACTTCTAGGGTTAGGGCTCAGATTAGGGCTAGTTATTCTGTTAGGTTTATGGCTAGGGTTAGGGCTACTGTAATATAAGAACTAAGGTTTTGATTAGAGTTAGTATTTAGTCTAGATCTAGTGTTAGCACTATCTTTAGAGTTAGTGTGATATTTAGAACTAAGGTTTGTGTAAGAATATAAGTCAGGGTCAGGGTTAATTTTAGGACCAGAACATGAATTAGAGCTAGAAGGTTATGGCTAGGTTTATTGTTAGGGTTTGGTTTAGGTTAACACTTACGGTTAGGACAATGGCTCTGTTTTGTTTAAGGGATAAGGCAAGGGTTATGGCTAGTTTTAAGATTAGGTCTAATTTTAGGTTGAGGATTAGGCTTAGGTTTAAGGTCAAATATAGTGTTATGGTTAGATCTAAAGTAGGGTCTAGGGCTATGGTTAGGGCTAAGGTTAGGGCTTCTGTTAGGTTTATTGTAATGGATAGGGTTAGAACTAGATATAGGGCTGGGGGAGAGTTAGAGTTAGTCTTAGGACAAGGTTAGGTGTAGAGTTAGAGTTAGGGCTAAATTAGGGCAAGGATTAGTGCTAGGGTTAGTGTTAGAGTTAGGCCTATGGTTAGGGCTAGAGATATGGTTAGTGTTAGAGTTAGAGTTAGTTTTAGGGTTAGAGGAAATGATGGGGTTATACCTAAGTTCAGGTTTAGGGCAAGGGATAAAATTAGAGATAGGGCTAGAGTTAGTGTTTGGTTTATAATTAAGGCTAGGTATATGCCTAAAATGAGGGCTAGTGTTTGTGTTAGGGTTAGGGCTAGGATTAGGCTGGGGCTGATGTCAGGTCTGGGTTAGTTTAGGTTTAGGTTATGGCTAGGTCTAGGGTAACGGTTAAATTTAGGTTAAGTTTCAGGTTTAAAGCTAGGTGTATCATTAGGGTCATAGTTCGAGTAGGGTTTGGTTTAGGTTAAGATTTAGGGTTAAGACTAGAATTAGCGTTAGGGATAGGGTTAGGGTACAGGTTAGGGTAATTGATAGGTTTAGATTTAGGGTTCAGGTTAGGTTTAGAGTAATGAATAGGGTTAGCGTTGGCAATAGTGTAAGTGTTAGGACTATGGTTAGCATTTGAGTTAGGCTTATTTTTAGGTTAATGGATAGGTTCAGAGCAAAGTTTAGGCCTAGGATTAAGGTTAGAATTAGGACTAGGGTAAAGTTTAGGCTCAGGGTTAGTGTCAGGGTTAGTTTTGGGATAAGTGTTAACATTTGAGCTAGGATTAGGGCTAGCATAAGGATTAGGGTTAGAGTCAGGGCTAATGTTAGGGTTAGTATTAGGGTATGTTTAAATTAAGATTGGATTTCGAACTAGAATTAGGGTTAGGGCGAGGATAGGGTTAGGGTTAGGTCTAGGTTTATGGTTAGGGTGACAATAAGGGCTACGTTTAGGGCTAGGATAAGGGCAATTTTTGAGTGATATTTATGGCTATCATTAGCACTATGGGTAATGTAAGAGCTAGGGATATGGTTATGGTCAGTTTTAGGGTTGGGTAATGTATAAGCCTAGTGTTCTAGTTAGGTTTTTAGGTTAGGTTAAGATTTAGAGTTAGGGTTTGTTTTATGGTAACTGTTATTGTCGGGTTAGGGTTAGGTTTAGGGTGAAGGCAAGATCTAGGACTAGTGTTGGGTCTAGGGATAGCATTAGTCTTTATGTTAGGTTAATGGTTATTGTTAGGGCTAGTGCTAGTTTTTTAATTAGGGCTAAGGCTAGATTTATGACTCTATTTAGGATTAGGTTTGGTCTAGTGCTAGTGTTATTGTTAGGTATAGGTTTACCAGTAGGGTTAGGGGTAGGGTTCGCTTTAGGGTAAGTGTCAGTGTTAGACCTAGGTTTAGTGTTAGGTTCAGAATAAGAATCAGGGTTAGAGTTAGGGTTAGAGCTATAATGAGGGCTAGGGTTAGGAATAATAATAGAGATAGGGTTTGAGGTAGGGTAAGAATTATGGTTAGGACTACATCAGCATTAAGGTGAGGGTTTGGCTTAGGGTAACAGATAGATTTAGAGGTAGAGTTAGGGTTAGTGTTAGGGTTAGGTTTAGTGTTAAACGTAAGTTTAGGGCTCGAAATAGGACTAGGAATTGTGTTAGCATTAGGGCTACAGCTAATGAAAGAACTAGGATTCTGATTAGGGCTAGATTTAGGGTTAGCATTAGGTCAATGTTTAGAGATAGGGTTACTCTTAGGGTCCGAGTAAGGGTCAGGGTTACTTCTAGGGTTAGGGTTAGGACTCAAATTAGGGTTACGTTTAGTGCTAGGTGTATGGTAAGCATTTGGTGTAGATTAAGAGTTAGGGTTAGGGTTAGGGTTTGATTTTGTTTTATAGCTAGTGTACTGTTAGGGCTAGTTTTCCAATTAGCATTAGGTTAGGGCTAGTGTTAGAGTTAGCTTTAGACTTAAGGTTAGGGTTAGATTCAGGTTTGGACTAGGGTGAAGGTTAAGGCTATGGTTAGGTCTAGGGAAAGTGTAGGGTTTGGGTTAAGGTAACAGATTGGTTTAGAACTAGGAATAGGGCTAGGTTGAGAGTTAGAGTTAGTCTTAGGGCTAGGTATAGTGTAAGGTTTAGGGTTAGGACTAAATTAGGGCTAGATTAGAGCTATGGTTAGTGGTAGGTTTAGGCCTAGGTTTAGGGCTAGGGTAGGGTTAGCAGTAGGTATAGGGTAAGGTATGATGTTACAGCTACATTTAGGGCTAGGGCAAAGCATAAAATTAGGGTTAGGGCTAGGGTTTATTTTAGGGTTAGGATTAAGGCTAGGCTTCGGGATAGGGTTAGGGTTAGGAATTTGTTAGGGTTAGGGCTAGTATTAGAGATAGGGCTAATGTGAGGTCTAGGGTTATGTTTAGGAATAGTTTTAGGGTAAGGATTATGGCCAGGTCTATTGTAAGTGTTAAGATGAAGGTTAGGGTCATGTTTACAACTAGGAGTATTATTACGGTCAGAGTCAGGGTTAGGGTATGAATTAGGTTAAGGATTCGGCTTATGGCTGAAATTAGCATTAGGGTTAGGGTCATGTTTACAACTAGGAGTATTATTAGGGTCAGAGTTAGGGTTATGGTATGGGTTAGGTTAAGGATTAAGCTTATGGCTGAAATTAGCATTAGAATTAGTGTTAGGGTTAGGGTAATGGATACAGTTAAGTTTAGGTTTAAGGTTAGAATTAGAGTAATGTGTAGGTTTAGGTTTAGGGATAGGGTTAGGTTTAGGCCTAGGGATAGAATTCAGTTAGGTTTATGGTTAGGGTAATAGCATTAGAGCTACAGTTAGGACTAGGGTTATGATTAGGTTTTCACCAGGGTTAGGGTTAGGTCTAGGGTTAGAATTTGGTTAGGCTTATGGTTAGGGTAATGTATAAGATTACAGCAAGGGACAGGGCTAGGATTATGTTTAGGATTAGGGCTAAGGTTTGGGTTAGATTTTGGGTTAGGACAAGGTTTAGGTATATGGTTAGGTTTAGGTTAAGTGTTAGGGCTAGGGTTAGGGTTAGGGGTAGGATTAGAGCTAGGGTTAGGGCTCTGATTAGGTCTAGGTTTTGAGTTAGGTTAGGGGTATTCAGGACTAGGAATAATGTTAGAACTAGGGTTAGGATTAGGGCTAGTGTTAAGTTTAGCATTATGTCTAAATCTAGTGTGAAGATTAGGTTTAGGTTTAAGGTAAAGATTAGAGATAGGGTTAGTGTTACCATCAGAGTCAGGATCAGTGTTACTAATTAGAATTAGAGATAGACTTGAATTAGGGCTGGGGTTAAGGCTAGGTGTAAAGTTAGGGTTTGTGTAAGGATTAGTGAAAGAAGTAGGAATAGGTCTACTGTCAAGTCTAGGATTATGGTTTGGTTAGGGTTAGCATTAGGGCTTTGTCACAGTTTTTTTTTTTTTTTAACACCTAGGGCTATTTTTAGGTTTAGCGATAATGCTAGCGCTAGTGGTATGGTGAGGTTTAGGCTTAGATTGATTGTTATGGTTAGATCTAGGTTTAGGGCTATGGCTAGGTTCAGGCCTAAGGTTAGGGATAGTGTTAGGATTATTAACGCCTAGAGTTCAAACTCGAAATAGTGCTAGGGCGAGCGTTAGAGTTAGTCTTGGGGTAGAGTTAGGGTTAGGTTTAGGGTTGGGTTAAATTAGGGCTAGATTTAGGGCTAGGGTTAAGGTTAGGGTCAGGTGAAGAAAAGGGGTTATAGCTAGGTTTAGGGCTAGGGCAAGGGTTAGAATTATGGTTAGGGCTAAGGTTAGGATTAAGGCTATGTTTAGTGCTAGGATGAGTGTTTGTATTAGGGCTAGTGCTAGGATTAGAGATAGGGCTTATGTCAGGTCTAGATTTATGGTTAGTTTTAGTTTTAGGATTAGGTTATGGCTAGGTCTAGTGTAAGGGTTGGGTTTAGTTAAGGGTCAGGTTTAAAGCTAGATTTATTATTAAGGTCAGGGTCCAGGTAGAGTTTGGATTAGGTTAAGTTTTAGGGTTAAGGATTGAATCAGCTTTAGGGTTAGGGTTACGAATAGGGTAATGGATAGGATTAGGTTTGGGGTTCAGGTTGGATTTAGAGTAATGGATAGGATTAGTGTTAGCAATAGGGTTAGCATTACACCTAGGATTAGTATATGAGTTATGCTCATTTTTAGGTAATGGATAGTGTTAAAGCTAAAGTTAGGGCTAGGGATAAGGTTACTATTTGTGATAGGGTTTGGGTTAGACCTAGGGTTAGTATCAGGGATAGTTTTAGGGTAAGTATTAGCATTCAGCTAGGGTTAGGTCTTGAGCAAAGTTTAGGTTTAGATTCAGGGCTAGGGTTAGGGTTAGTGTTGTTTAGTGTAAGGGTTACAGTTTGAGCTAGGTTTAGGGCTAGGGCGAGCATAGGATTAGGGTTAGGTCTAGGGTTATGTTTAGGGTTACAATTAGGGCTAGGTTTATGTCTAGGATAAGGGCTAGGTTTTGTCTGATGTTTAAGGCTAACATTAAGGATATGGGAAATATAAGAGTTCCTAGCTCTTATATGTTTATGCCTAGTTTTAGCGTCAGGGTTATGGATATATCTAGTGTTATGGTTCGGTTTTGATTTAGGATAAGGTTTAGAGCTAAAGTTTGTTTAGGTTTAAGGGTCATTGTTCAAGATAGGGTTAGGTTTAGGTTTAGTGCCAGAATTTTGACTAGAATTGGGTCTAGGGATAGGGTTCGTCTTTAAGTTAGGTTAATGGTTATTGTTAGGGCTAGTGCTAGGTTTTTGTTTAGGGCTAGGGCTAGATTTATTACTTTATTTAAGATTAGGTTTTGTCTAGTGCTAGTGTTACTGTTAGGTTTAAGTATAGGTATACCAGTATTGGAAGTACTATGGTTCGGTTTAGTGTTAGGATCAGGTTTAGATTTAGGGTTAGCATTAGGGTCACAATAAGGGTCAGGGTTAGGGTTAGGTTTAGAGCTAGAATGAGGGCTAGGATAGGACTAGTAATAGAGTTAGTGTTTGGGGTAGGCTAAAGATTAAGTGTAGGACTAGGGTATCTTTAGGGTGAGATTTTGGCTTATGAAAAGGGATAGGGTTTATTGTAGGGTTAGGGTTAGGGTTAAGTTTAGGGCTAGGGTTGGGTTAGGGTTAGAGTTAAAAAATAGGGTTAAGTCTCAGATTTGAGCTAGAATTTGTGTTATCATTAGGGCTACGGCTAATGAAAGAACTAGGTTTCTGTTTAGGGTTAGTTCTAGTGTTAGAATTAGGGCAATGTTTAGAGCTAGTGTTAGTGTTAGGGGCTGAGTCAGGGTCAGGGTTACTTCTAAGGTTAGGGTTAAGACTCAAATTAGGGCTAGGTTTAGGGCTAGGTGTAGTTTTAGAGTTTGGTTTAGGTTAAGGGTTAGGGTTATGGTTTGGTTTTGTTTTAGGTTGAGGGTAGATTTAGGACAAGGTTTCCAATTAGCATTAGCATTAAACTAGTGTTAGAGTGAAGTTTATACTTAATTTTGGTTTTACATCTAGGTTTAAGCCTTTGGTGAATGTTAGGGGTAAGTTGGGGGCTAGGGATAGGACTAGCGTTTGAGTTAATGTAAGGGATAGGTTTAGAATTAGGGATAGGGCTAGCGCGAGAGTTAGTCTTAGGGATAGGGATAGGGTTAGATTTAGTGTTAGGGCTAAATTACAGTTAGGGTTACAGCTAGGGTTAGTTTTAGATTTAGGCCTAGGTTTAGGGCTAGTGTTATTTTTAGCATTAGGGTCAGGGCAAGGTATGATATTACAGTTATGTTTAGTGCTAGGACAAGGGATAAATTTAGGGTTAGGGCTAGGGTTAAAATTAGGGTTAGGATTAAGTCTAGGCTTATTACTAGGATTAGAGATAGGGCTAATGCAAGGTGTAGGGTTAAGGTTAGGCTAGGGTTAGGGATAGGGCTATGACTCAGTTTTGTTTCATAACTAGGCCTAGCATTAGGGCTAGTTTTATGATTAGCGATAGTGTTAGGGCTATTGGTAGGGTAAAGTTTAGGCTTAGATTTATTGTTATGGTTATATCTAGGTTTAGGTCTTTGCCCAGGGTTAGGGCTAAGTTAAGGTCTAGTGTTAGGGTTATGGTAACAGATAAGGTTAGAACTAGAAATAGGGCTAGGGCAAGAGTTTGAGTTAGTCTTTGGGCAAGGGTTAGAGGTAGGTTTAGAATTAGGGCTAAATTAGGGCTAGGATCAGTGTTAGGGTTAGGCTTAGGTTTAGGGTTAATGTTAGTGTTAGAGTTAGGATTAGATTTAGGGAAAAGAATAGGGTTATTGCTAGCTTTAAGGCTATGGCGAGGATTAGAATTAGGGTTAGTGATAATGTTTTGGGTTATGATTAAGGCTAGTTTAGGGTTATGTTAAGGGTTTGTTTAGGGCTAGGGCTAGGATTAGGGCTAGGGCTAATGTTAAGTTGAGATTTATGATTAGGAATAGTTTTAGGGTTAGGTTATGGCTAGGTCTAATGTAAGTATTACATTTAGGGTAAGGGTCAGGTTTAGAGCTAGGTGTATTATAAGGGTCCGGGTCCGGGTAGGGTTTGGTTTAGTTTAAGGTTTAGTGTTGAGGGTTGAATTAGCGTTAGGGTTAGGGTTAGAGTTAGGTTGATGGATAGGGTTAGGTTTAGGGTTCAGGTTAAGTTTAGAGTAATGAATAGGGTTAGTGTTAACAATGGGGTTAGCATTACACCTAGGGTTAGCATTTGAGTTAGGCTTATCTACAGGTTAATGGATAAGGTTAGAGCTAAGGTTAGTGATAGGGTTAAGGTTAGGATTGGGGCAAGGGTTAGGTTTAAGACTAGGGTTAGGTTTAGGGAAAGTGTCAGGGTATGAGCTTGGGTTAGGGCTAGGGCTATGGTTATGGTTTGAGTCAGGGCTAGGGTTGTGCTTAGGGTTACACTTAGGGCTAGGTTAAGTCTAGGGTAAGGCTAGGTTTTTCTGGCGTTCATGGCTAGCATTAGGGCTATCATTTAGGGTTAGGGTTAGGGTTAGAGTTAGGGCCAGAATTAGGATTAGTGTTTGTTCTAGGGATCTGGTTAGTCTTTGGGTTAGGTTAAGGGTTATTTTTAGGGCTAGTGCAAGGTTTTTGTTTAGGGCTAGGTCTAGATTTATCAGTATATTTAGGATTCAGTTTCGTCTAGTTCTAGTGTTACTGTTAGGTTTAGGTACAGGTTTACTGTGAGAGGGAGGGGGAGGGTCCGGTTTAGAATTAGTGTGACGTTTAGTTCTAGGGTTAGTGTTAGAGTCAGAATAAGGGTCAAGGTTTGGGTTAGAATTTCAGCTAGAATGAGGGCTAGGTTTATGACTAGGAAATTGGAATAGGCTAGGGATTAGGACTAGGTAACATTAGGTTGAGGACATAATTTAGGTTATGGGATGGGTTTAGAGGTAGGATTAGGGTTAAGGAGAGTTTTATGGCTAGGTTAAATGTTAGGGTTAGTCTTAGGGTTATTCTGGGGTTAGAGCTTGGATTAGTGCTAGGATTTGTGTTAGCTTTAGGACCTATGCTAATGAAAAAACTTGTTTTCTGATTAGGGCTAGTTCCAGAGTTAGTGTACAGAGCTAGGGTTAGTGTTAGGATTCGAGTCAGGATCAGGGTTACTTCTAGGGTGAGGTCTAGCACTAAAATTATGGCAAAGTTTAGGGCTAGGTTTGGGGTTAGTGTTTGGTATAGATTAAGGTTTAGGGTTAGGGTTATAGCTCAGTTTTGTTTTAGGCCTAGGGTAGGGTTAAAGCTAGTTTTACAATTGGATTATGGTTACAGCTAGTGTTAGGGTGAGCTTTAGGCTTAAGGTTAGGGTTAGATCCACGTTTAGGGTTAGGGCAAAGGTTAGGGCTAAGGTTGGGGCTAGGGATAGGGCTAGAGTTTGGGTTATTGTAAGGGATAGGTTTAGAACAAGGGATAGGGCTATGGTGAGAGTTAGAGTTAGTCTTAGGGATAGGGATAGGTTGAGGTTTAGGGTTAGGGTTAAATTAGAGCTAGGATTAGTGCTAGGGTTAGTCTTAGGTTTAGGCCTAGGTTTAGTGCTAGGGTTAGGGTAAGGTATGATGTTACAACTAAGTTTTGTTTTGGGCTAGGTCAAGGGATAAAATTAGGGATAGGCATAGGGTTCAGGTTATGGTTAGTATTAAGGCTAGGCTTAGTGCTAGGATTAGGGCTAGGGTTTGTGTTAGCATTAGGATTAGGATTAGAGTTAGGGCTAATGTCAATTTTAGGGTTATGGTTAGGGATAGTTTTAGAGTTCGGTTTATAGCCAGATCTATTGTAAGGATTCAGTTGAGTGTTAGGTTCAGCTTTACATCTAGGGTGTTATTATGGTTCGAATAAGGATTAGGGTATGTGTCAGATTAAGGTTTAGGGTTAGGGCTAAAATTAGCATTAGGGTTTGTGTTAGGGTTAGGATATGGTTAGGTTTAGGGTTCAGTTTAGGTTTAGGGTAATGGACAGCCTTAGGATTAGGGATAGTGTTAAAGTTAGGCCTACAGATAAAATTTAGTTAGGGTTATGGTTAGGGTAATGGATAGGATTAGAGCTAAAGTTAGGGCTAGGTTTATTGTTTGTTTATGGCTATGGTTAATGTTAGACCTAGGGATAGAATTCAGTTAGGGTTATGTTTAGGGTAATAAATAAGATTAGAGCTAGGTTTAGGGCTAGGGTCATTGTTCGGATTAGGGCCATGGTTCAGGTTAAGTTAAGGTTTACTTTTTGGGTTAGATTTAGGTTAAGTGTTAGGGCTAAGATTAGGGTTAGGGTTAGGGTTAAAGCTAAGGTTAGGGCTCAGATTACTGCTAGGTTCAGGATTAGGTTAGAGATAAAGTAGGACTATGTCTATTGTAATAACTAGAGTTAAGATTAGGGCTAGTTTTAGAGTTAGCATCAGTTATAGGTCTAGTGTTTAGAATAGGTTTAGGTTTAGGGTGATGATTAGATATAGGGTAAGTGTTAGGGTCAGAGTCAGGATCAGTGTTACTGATCAGGTTTAGGGTAGGACTTCACTTATGGCTAGGATTAAGGCTAGGTGTAGGGTTAGGGTTTGTATTAGCGTTAGGGAGAGGACTAATATCAGGTCTAGCATTACCATAGGCTAGGGTTGGGGCTAGTTTGAGGATTAGTGATAGTGTTAGGGCTAGTGGTAGGATGAGGTTTAGGCTTAGATTTATTGTTATGGTTAGATCTAGGTTTAGGGCTATGGCCTGCATTAGAGTTAAGGTTAGGGCTAGTGTTAGGGTTACTATAATGAATACAATTAGAACTAGAAATAGGACTGGGCTGCGAATAGAGTTATTTTTTGGGCTAGGTTTAGGGGTAGGTTTAGGGTTAGGGCTAAATTAGGGCTTCTGCTAGGGTTAGTGTTAGGGTTAGGCCTAGTGTTAGGGCTAGAGTTATGTTTAGTATTAGTGTTATGGTTAGGGTTAGATTTAGGGAAAGGGATGGGGTTATAGCTAGGTTTAGAGCTAGGGTTGTGGTTAGAATTTGATTTAGGGCTAGGGTTAGATTTTGGGTTAGGGTTAAGGCTAGGTTTAGTGCCAGGATGAAAGTGTGTGTTAGGGCTAGGGCTAAGATTAGGGCTAGGACTAATGTCAGGTCTAGGCTCAAAATAAGTGGTAGTTTTATGGTTAGGTTATGGCTAG
Source organism: Ictidomys tridecemlineatus (assembly GCF_052094955.1). Taxonomy (NCBI): domain Eukaryota; kingdom Metazoa; phylum Chordata; class Mammalia; order Rodentia; family Sciuridae; genus Ictidomys; species Ictidomys tridecemlineatus. The sequence continues at coordinate 130,872,105 of NC_135484.1, forward strand.
GTTAGATTTAGGTTACGGGTGAGGTTTAGAGCTCGGTGTTTTATTAGGGTCAGAGTCCGGTTATAGTTTGGTATAGGTTAAGGTTTAGGGTTAAGGCTTGAATTAGCATTAAATGGTTCAATTTAGGTTTAGGGTAATTGATAGGGTTAGGTTTAGGATTCAGGTTAGGATTAGAGTAATGGATATTGTTATTGTTTGAGATAGGGTAAGCGTTAAGCCTAGTTTTAGCATTTTGTTTAGGCTTATCTTTAGGATAATGGATAGGGTTAGAGCTATGTTTATGGCTAGGGTTAGTGTTAGGCCTAGGGTTAGTGTCAGAATTAGGTTTAGGGTGAGTATTAACATTTGAGCTAGGGTTAGGTCTATGGCGAGGGTTAAGGTTAGAGTCAAGACTATGGTTAGGGTTAGGGTTAGTGTTATGATTAGGGAAAGGATTAGAGTTTGAGCTAGGACCAGGACGGGTTTAGGGTTAGGTTTAGGTCTAGGGTTACGATTAGGGTTACAATTAGGGCTAGGTTTAGGGCTAGGATAAGGGCTAGGTTTGTGTGATGTTTATGGCTAGCATTAGGGCTATGAGTAATGTAAGAGCTCGGGTTATTATTATGGCTAGTTTTAGGGTTAGGGTTATTTATAAGTCTAGTGTTAGGGTTAGGTTTTGGGTTAGAATAAGGTTTAGAGCTAGGGTTTGTGTTAGGGTAAGCATCATTGTTTGGGTTAGGGTTAGGGACAGAATTAGTAATAGCGTTGGGTCTAGGGATAGGTTAGTCTTTGGGTTAGGTTAAGGGTATTGTTTGTGCTAGTTCAAGATTTTTGTTTAGGGCTAGGGCTAGATTTATGACTCTATTTAAAATTAGGTTTGGTCTAGTGCTAGTGTTAATGTAAGGTGTAGGTATAGGTTTACTGGTAGGGGTAGAGTTAGGGTCTGGTTTAGGGTTAGTGTCTGGCTTAGATCTAGGGTTATTGTTAGGGTCAGAATAAGGGTCAGGGTTTGGGTTATGGCTAGAGCTAGAATGAGGCCTAGAGTTAGGACTTGTAATAGTGTTAGGGTTTGGGATAGGTAAAGGATCAGTGTTAGGACTAGGGTAGGATTAGAGTGAGGGATTGGCTCAGGGTAATGGATAGGATTAGAGGTAGAGTTAAGATTAGGGATAGAGTTATGGATAGGGTCAGGTTAAGGTTACTACTAGGATTAGGTTTAGGGTTAGGGTTGTGGTTTGAGTTAGTGTTAGGGTTAGGGTTATGGTTAGGGTTAGCATTAGTGTTTGGTTTCCAGTTATATTTATGTTTAAGATTAGTATTAGGTTTAGGGTTATGGTTAGTCTTAGGTTTAGGGTTAGGAATAGGTGAGTGTTAGGGTTAGGGTAAGGGTTAAGTTTAAGGTTAGTGTTAGGGTAAAGGTTAGAGACAGGATTAGGGTTAGGGTTAGGGTTAGTGTTAGGGTTCGAGTTAGGGTTAGCGTTAGGGATTGTGTTAAGTTTAGTGTTAGGATTTGTGTTAGGGTTGGGGTTTGAGTTATTCTTAGGGTTACAGTTAAGATTAGGGTTACGGTTAATATTAGGGTTAGTATTAGGTTTAGGGTTAGGGGTAGGTTTAAGGATATGGTTAGTGTTATGTTTAGGTTTAGTGTTTCTGATAGGGTTAGGGTTAGGCTTAGGGTTCAGGTTAGGGTTAGGGTTAGTTTTAGAATTAGGATTAGAGTTGGCTTTATGGTTAGTGTTAGGGTTAGTATTTTGTTGTTATTAGGGTTTGTGTTAGGGTCATAGTTAAAGTTATCATTAGTGTTATGGTTTAGATTAGTTAGAATTAGTGTTAAGGTTAAGGTTATGTTTAGGGTAAGGTTAGTCTTAGGTTTAGTTTTAGGGTTGAAGTTAGTTATAGGGTTAGGGTTGGTGTAAGGGTTAGTTTTATGGTTAGGGTTAGTGTTAGGGTTAGGTTTAGGATTAGGTTTAGGTAGGGGTTAGGGTTAGGTTAGAGTTAGGGTTATGGTTTTGTTAGGGTTTGTGTTAGGGTTAGTTTTAGGTTAAGGGTTTGTATAAGGCTTAGGGTTAGGGTTAGGGTTAGTGTTAGTGTTAGGATTACCTGTAGGTTTACAGGCTAGGGTTAGGGTTAGTGTTACAGTTAGGGTTAGGTTTGGGGTTTAGATAGATTATTGTTTGGGTTAGTGTTAGAGTGAAGTTTAGGGTGAGTGTTAGGTTAAGGTATAGAGTAAGTGTTAGGTTTAGGTTTACATTTGTGGTGAGGTTTAGTGTTAGTGTTGGTTTTAGGGTTAGTGTTAGTTATAGGGTTGGGTTTAGGTTTAGGGTTAATTTTAGGGTTGGGGTTAGTGTTAGTATTAGGGTTAGTGTTAGGATAAGGCTTAGGTTTATGATAATGTTAATTTTAGAGTTAAGGTTAGCTTTAGGGTTAGTGTTAGGGTTAAGGTTTAGGCTTCGTTATAGGGTTAGGGTGAGGGTGAGTGTTAAAGATAAGGTTGGATAAGTGTTAGAGTTATGATTAGGGTTAGTGTTAGTGTTAGATTTAGGTTTAAATTAGAGTTAGTGTAATGGTTAGGGATAGGGTTAGGTTTAGGTTTAGAGATAGTATTAAGTTTAGGGTTAGTTTTCATGTAAGAGTTAGGGTTAGCGTTAGTGTTAAAGTTAGGGTTAGGATTAGGGTTAATGTTAGTGTTAGTGTTAGGGATTGGGTTAAAGGTAGTGTTAGGGTTAGGGTTAATTTTAGGGTTAGTTTTAGAGTTAGGCTTAGTGTTAGTGTTAGGATTAGGTTTAGTTTTAGTGTTAGTCTTAGTGTAAGGGTTAGAGTTAGGGTTAGGGTTAGGCATAGTGTTTGGGTTATGGTTAGGGTAAGGGTTAGGGTTACAATTACGGTAAGGGTTAGTAATAGGTTAATGTTAGAGTTATGGTTGGATTAGGTTTAGAGTTAGGGTTTTGGTAAGTGTGGGGTTAGTTTTAGGGTAAGGGTAAAATTAAGGTTAGTGTTAGTTTTAGTGTTCGGATTATGGTTAGGGTTAATGTTACATTTACTGTTAGGGTTATGGTTAGTTTTAGTGATAGGGTTAGGGTTGGGGTTAGGTTTAGTGTTAGGTTTACTGTTAGGGTTAGGGTTAGGATTACATAAATGCTAGTGTTAGGGTTAGATTAGGTCTAGATTTGTCATTTGGATTAGGGTTTGTGTTTAGGTTAGTGATTGGGTTAGGGTTAGGGTTAGGGTTAGTGTTAGGGTTAGGGTTGGGGTGAGTGTTAATGTTAGAATTAGGGTTAGGGTTAGGAATATTTTTTTGATTAGGGTTAAATTTAAGGTTAGTTTTAGGTTTAGGTTTATGGTTAGGTTTAGAATTAGGGTTAGGGTTATAGTTAGGTTTAGGGTTAGTGTTAGGGTTAGGGTAAGTTTTAGGGTTACCGTGAGAGTTCCTTTAGGGTTAGGGTTAGTGTTAGGGTTAGGGTTAGATTTAGAGTTAGTTTTAGGGTTTGTATTCGTGTGTTTTGATTAGGTTTAGTGTTAGGGTTTGTGTTAGTGTTAGGGTTAGGGTTAGTGTTAGGTTAGCATAAGGGTTAAGTTTAGTGTTAGTGTAAGAGTTAGGGTTAGGGTTAGTGTTAGGGTTAGGATTAGTGTAAGGTTAGGGTTATATTTGCAGTTATGGGTAATTTTAAGGTTATGGTGAGAGGTCCTGTTAGGTTTATGGTTAGGTTTAGTTTTAGGGTTAGGATTAGTGTTAGAGTTAGTATTAGTGTTTTGGTTAGATTTAGGGTTAGGGTTAGTGTTAGTTTTAGGGTTAGGGTTAGTTTTATGTTAGGGTAAGGGTTAGGGTTAGGGTTAGTGTTATGGTTAATGTTAGTGTTAGGATTAGGGTTAGGTTCTGAGTAATCTTAAGACCTAGGGTTAGGGTAATGAAAAGAGTTAGTGCTAGGGTTAAGTTATAGTTAGGGTGAGGTTTAGAGTTAGGGTTAGGGTTAGTTTTAGGATTGTGTTAGGGTGTGTATTAGGGTAAAGATTAGGGTTAAGATTAGATTTATAGTTACAGTTAAAATTCAGGTTTAGGTTATGATTAGGGTTAGAATTAGGTTAGGGTTAGGGTTAGTGTTAGGGTTAGGGTTAGGTTTAGAGTTAGGCTTAGTGTTAGGCCTAGGGTTAGAGTTACCATTAGTGTTTGGTTTAGGTTTATAATTAAGTTTATGATTAGTGTTTGGGTTAGGTTAGGGATTGGGTTAGGGTTCAGGTTAGAGTTTGGGTTAGAATTAGTGTTTGGTTTAGGTGTAGGGTTAGGGTTAGTGTTATAGTTAAAGTTAGGGTTAGGGTTTGGATAAGGGTTAGGGTTACTGTTAATTTTAGGTTTACAATTAGGGTTGAGGTTAGGTTAACGGTTATTATCAGGGTTTGTATTAGGGTTATTTTCTGGTTTTTTTTTTTTGTAAGGGATAGGGCTAGGGTTAGGTTTCAGTTTAAGGTTAGGGTTAGTTTTAGAGTTAGGGTTACAGTTAGAGTTAGTGTTAGAGTTAGGGTTTGTGTTAGGGTTAGAGTTTGTGTTAGGGTTAGGGTTAAAACTAGGGTTAAGATTAAGATTATGGTTAGAGATAGGCTTAGTGTTAGTGTTAGGGTTACGTTCAGGTTTAGGTAAATGTTAGTGTTAGCGTTAGGGTTAATGTTAGTGTTAGGGTAAGGGTTAGGGTTAGGGTTAATGTTAGTGTTACAGTTAGGGTTAGGGTTAGGGTTAGTTTTAGGGTAAGTGTTAAGCTTAGGGTTAGTTTTAGTGTTATTGTTAGTGTTAATGTTAGGGTTATGGTTAGAATTAGAGATAAGTTTAGAGTTATTGTTGGGATTAGATTTATGTTTAGGTTTAGTATTAGGGTTAGTAATAGTGTTGGTGTTAGTGTTAGAATTGGGATTAGGTTTATAGTTAGGGTGAGGATTAAGGTAAGAGTTAGGTTTAGTTTTGGTGTTAGGGTTAGCAGTAGGGTTAGGGTTAGTTTTAGGTTTAGTTTTTATGTTACGGTTAAGGTTCATTTTAGAATAAAAGTTAGGGTTAGTGTTAGGGTTATGTTTAGAGTTAGGTTTAGTGTTAAGTTTTGGGTTAGATTTAGGGTTAGGTTTTTTGTTGGGGTTAGGGTGCGTGTTATGTTTTGGGTTAGGTTTAGTGTTAGGGTTAGGGTTAGTGTTTGTGTTAGGTTTAGAATTAGGGATAGGTTTAGTGTTTGTGGTAATGCTAGTGTTAGGGTTAGGGTTAGGGTTACAGTTAGGGTTACAGTTAGGGTTAGTGTTAGTGTAAGGGTTAGAGATATGTTTAGTGTTAAGTTTAGGGTAAGGGTTAGGGTTAAAATTAGTGTTTAGATGTAGGATAAGTGTGAGTGTTAGGGTTAGGATTAGGGTTAGTGTTATGGTTAAAGTTAGCTTTAGGTTAGGGTTAGGGCTACAGTTAGATTAAGGTTAAAGTTAGGTTTAGGGTTCGTGATAGGATTAGGGTGAGGGTTTTATTAGGGACAGTTTTAGGTTTGGGTTTGTATTAGGGTAGGTTTAGCGTTAGTGTTAGGTTTAGTTTTAGTGTTAGGTTTAGAGTTAGGGTTAGGGTTACACTTAGGGTTAGGGTTAGAGTTTGTGTTATGGTTAGGGTTAGTGTTAGTGTTTGGGTTAGGTTTAGGGTTAGTGTTAGGGTGAAGGTTAGGGTTAGGGTTAGGTTTAGAGATAGTGTAAGTTTAGGGTTAAGATTAGGATTAGGTTATGGTAAGGATTATGGTTAAGTGTATGGTTTCATGTTGCAGTTAGTGTTAGGGTTAGGATTAGGTTTAGGGTTTTGGTTAGGATTAAGATTAGTGTTAGGTTTAGGCATAGTGTTAGAGTTAGTGTTAGGGTTAGGGTCAGCCTTAGGGTAAGGTTAAGGTTGAGGTTTAGGGTTATAATTAGATTTAATGTTAGTGTTAGTGTCAGAATTATGGTGAGTCTTAGGGTTAGGGTTAGAGTTAATGTTCGGATTAAGGTTAAGTTTGGGTTAGGGTTAGAGTTAGATTTAGTGTCAGGGTGGGGTTAGGTTTGGGTTTATGGTTCCTGTTGAAAATAGGGTTAGGGTCAAATTTAGGTTAGGGTTAAGATTTGGCTTAAGGTTTGTTTTACAGTTAGGGTTATGGTTAGTGTTAGGTTTAGATTTAGGGTTAGTGTTAGGGTAATTGTTAGGGTAACAGTTAGGGTTAACGTTAATGTTTGGTTTAACATTATAATTAGGATTAGATTTAGAGCTATGTTTAGGATTAGGGTTAGTGTCAGGTTTAGAGTTAGGTTTAATTTAATGTAAAGGTGGGGTTTAGGGAAAGGGTTGGGGTATGGGTTAATTTTAGGATTAGGGTAAAGGTTTGATTAAGGTTTCAGGTTAGAATTAGGGTTGATGTTATTGTTAGGGTTAGTATTAGGGTTAGGTAAGGGTTAGGGTTAGATTTTGGGTTAGTGTTGTGGTTAGGACTAGGGTTAGGTTTAGGGTTAGGATTACGGTTATTGTTTGGTTTCAGGTTAGGCTTAGATGTAGGGTTAGTATTAGGGTTAGGTTTAGGGTTATGGTTAGGTATAGAATAAGAATTATGGTTACTGTTATGGTTTGGGTGAGAGTTCGTGTTAGAGTTAGGGTTAGGGTTAGTGTAAGGGTTAGTTTTAGTGTTACGTTTAGGGTTACTTTTAAAATTAGAGTGAGTGTCTGGGTTAGGTTTAGTGTTAGGGTTATGGTTAGAGTTAGAGTTAGGGTTAGAATTATGGCTAGTGTTAGGTTAGGGTTAGAGTAAGTTTAGAGTTAGGGTTAGGGTTAATGTTGGTGTAATGTTGAGGGTTAGGTTAGGGTTAGGGTTACAGTTAGTGTTAGTGTTAATGTTAGGGTTAGGGTTAAGGTAAGGTTTAGGGTTAGGGTTAGAGTTATTATTATAGTTGGTGTTACTGTTAGGGTTAGGTTTAGGGTGAGTGTTAGGTTTAGGGTTAAAGTTAGGGTTAAAATTAGTGTTAGGTTTAGGGTTAATGTTAGGTTTAGAATTATGGTTAAGATTAGGTTTAGGGTTAGGGTTAATTTAGGGTTAGGGTTAGGGTTAGAGTCAGATTTGGGTAGGGTTCATGTTAGGGATAGGGTTAGGGTTAGGTTTACTAGGGTTAGGGTTTGGTTTATGGTTCATGTTAAGGTTAAGGTTAGGATTAGTGTTAGGTTTCTGTTTATGTTTAGGGTTAGGATTAGTGTAATTTTTATGGTTAGGATTAGTATAAGTGTGTTAGTGTTAGTGTTAGGGTTAGGGTTAAGGTTAATGTTAGTGTCTGATTAGGTTTAAAGTAAGGTTTAGGGTTAGTGTTAGGTTTAGGATTATGGTTAGGATTAGGTTTAGGGTTGGGGTAAATTTGGGGTTAGGGTTAGGGTTAGGGTTAGAGTCAGATTTGGATTAGGTTTCATGTTAGGGATAGGGTTAGCGTTAGGTTTACTAGGGTTAGGATTTGGTTTATGGTTTATGTTAGGGTTAAAGTTAGGGTTAGTGTTAAGTTTATGTTTATGTTTAGGGTTAGGATTAGTGTAATTTTTATGGTTAGGGTTAGCATAAGTGTGTTAGTGTTAGGGTTAGGATTAAGGTTAATGTTAGTGTCTGATTAGGTTTAAGGTAAGGTTTAGGGTTATGATTACATTTAGTATTACTGTTACGGTTTGGTTTAGGTTGAGTGTTAGGTGTATAATAGGGTTAGAGTTTGGTTTAGTGTTTGGTTTAGGGTTAATATTATGGTTAGGGTTATGATTATTATTAGGATTAAGGTTAGGTTTAGGTTTAGGGTTATGATTAAGTTAGGATTAGGGTTAGGGTTTGGGTTAGTGTTAGGGTTAGGGTTAGAGTTCAGATTACCATTCGTGTTAGGGTTAATGTTAGGATTAGGTTTACTTAGCATTAGGGTTAGGGTTTGTGTTAGGGTTAGAATTAGGGTGAGTGTTAGGTTTAACTTTAGGTTTAGGATTAGGGTTATTTTTAGGGTTAGTGTTAGTGTTAGAGTAAGGGTTAGGTCTAACTTAGGTCTAGGGTTAGTTTTAGGGTTAGTGTTAGTTTAGGGTTCGGGTTCGGGTTAAATTTAGGGTTAGGTTTAGGGTTAGGCTTACTGTTAGTGTTAGACTTAGGGTTCGGGTTAGGGTTAGGGTTAGTGTTAGGGTTAGGTTTAGCATTAGCGCTATGGTTAGTTTAAGGGTTAGTGTTAGGTTTAGTGTTAGGGTTAGGATTATCATTAGTGTTAGGGTTAGGATTAGGGTTCATGTTAGGATTAGGGTTAGAGTTAGTGTTAACGTTACGGTTAGGTTTAGGGTTAGGCTTACTGTTAGTGTTAGGAATTGGGTTAAGGATAGTTTTAGGGTGTTAGGGTTAGAATTAGTGTTAGGGTTAAGGTTTGGGTTAGGTTTATGTAAGGGTTAGGGTTAGAGTTAGGTTAGGGTTAGGGTTAGTGTTAAGGTTAGTGTTAGTGTTAGGTTTAAGGTTTGGGATTTTGTCAGTGTTAAGTTTAGTTTAGGGTTAGGGTTAATGTTAGGTTTAGCATTAGGATTTGTTTTAGGGTTATGTTGAGGGTAATGGAGAGGTTTGGGGTTAGAATCATGGTTAGGGATAGTGTTAGGAATAGTGTTTGGGTAAGAGTTAGTGTTAGGTTTTGGCTAGTGTTAGCATTAGGGTTAGGGTTAGGATACCTATAGGTTTACAGTTTGAGTTAGTGTTAAGGTTAGGTATAATGTTAGGGGTAGGTTTTGTGTTAGTGTTCGGGTTAGGTTTAGGTTAGGATTAGCGTTAGGGTTCATGTTAGGGTTAAGGTTAGGGTTAATGTTAGGTTTATGTTAAAGTTAGGATTAGGGTTAGGGTTAAGGTTAGGGTTAGGTTTAGGGTTAGTGTTAGGGCGAGAGTTGCGGTTAGGGTTTGGGTTAGGGTAAGGGTTATTGTTATAATTAGGTTTAGTTTTAGGCTTAGATAAGGGTTAGGATTAGTTACTCTTAGGTTGTGCATAGGATTAGGGTTAGGTTTAGGTTAGGGTTAGGGTTAGTTTTAGGTTTAGGGATAAGATTAGGGTTAGTGATAGGTTAAGATTATGTTTACAGATATGGTTAGTGTTAGGGTTAATATTAGGGTTAAGGATAGTGTTAGTGTTAGGGATAGAATTAAGTTTATAGGTTTAGTTTTAGTGTTAGGTTTAGGTTTATGGTAAGGGTTAGGGTTAGGGCTAAGGTAAGATTTATGGTTTGTGTAAGAGTAGGGTTAGGATTAGTGTTAGGTTTAGTTTGAGGGTTAGGGTTAGGGTTGGTGTTAGGTTTAGGGTTAGGATTCATGTTAGCGTTAGGGTTAGGATTAGTTTTAGGGTTAGATTTAGGTTTAAGGTTACATTTAGTGTAAGTATTTGGCTTAGGATTTTTTAGGGTTAGGTATAGGTTTAGGGTTAGTTTTAAGGTTAGGGCTAGGGTTATGTGTAGGGTTAGTGTTACGAATAGGGTTAATGTTATGGTTACGGTTTGTGTTAGGTTTATGGTTAGGGTATGGTTAGGACTAATTTTAGGGTCATGGTTAGGGTTATGCTTCAAGTTAGGGTTAGGGTAAGTTTTAGAATTAGGGTTAATGTTAGGGTTAGTGTTAGGATTAGTTTTAGGGTGAAGGGTATGGTTTCTGTTAGGATAAGGGTTAGGGTTAGGGTTTGTGTTAGGTTTAAGAATAGAATAAGGCTTATGGTTATTTTTAGTATTAGGGTTAGAGTGAGGCTTAGGGTTAGGTTTAGACTTAGTATTAGGTTTACCCATAGGCTAGGGTTAGTGTTAGGCTTAGTGGTACACATAGGATGAGGTTTAGAGTTATAGTTTGGGTTAAGTTTAGGGTTGGTGTTAGAGTTATAGTTAAGGTTAGGTTTAGGGTTAGAGTTAGGGTTAGGCTTAGAAATAGGGTTAGTCTAAGTGTTAGGGTTAGGGTTACGGTTACAGTTAGTTAGTTTTAGGTTTCGGGTTAGGGTTAGATTCAGTATTAGGCATAGGCTTATGGTTAGCTTTAGGTTTAGTGTTAGTGTTAGGTTTAGGGTTTGTGTTAGTTTTACGGTTAGTGATGGGTCAGAGTTATGGTTACTGTTAGGATTTGATATAAGTTAATTGTTAGGGTTAGGGTTAGTTTAGGTTTATGGTTACGGTAAGGGTTTGTGTTAGGGTAAAATATGGGGTATGGGTTAGTGTTAGCATTAGGGTTAGTGTTAGGTTTAGGATTAGGTTTAGGTTTACCGTTAATGTTAGTGTTAGGGTTACAGTTAGGGTTACGCTTAGGTTTTATTATTAGATTTAGGTTTCATGTAAGTATTAGGACTATGGTTAGTGATAGTTTTAAGGTTAACGTTAGGTTTAGTGTTAGGGTTATTATTAGTGTTAGCTTTAGGTTTGGGGTTTGCTTTAGTGTTACTGTTAGGATTAGGGTTAGGCGTAGTGTTAGTGTTACAAATAATTGTAGGATTAGTTTTAGGGTTAGGTCTAGGGTGCGGGTTAGAGTTAGTGTTAGGGTTATGTTTAGGGTTAGTTTTAGGTTTAGGGTTAGGTTTATGGCAAGTTTTAGGGTTAGTTTAATGGTTAGTGTTAGAGTTAGTTTTAGTGTTAGGTATAGGTTTCGTTTTAGTGTTAGGGTTAGGGTTAGTGTCAGGAACAGGATTAGATTTTGAGATAGCTTTAGTGTTAGTGTTTGTGTTAGGGTTAGGAATAGGTTTAGGATTATGGCTAGGATTATGGTTAGGTTTAGTGTTATGGTTATAGTTTTGGTTAGGGTTAGGTTTAGTTTTAGAGTTAGGATTAGGCTTATGTTTAGGTTTAGTTTTAGGGTTTCTGTAAGGGTTAGGGTTTGTGTTAGGTTTACAGTTAGTTTTAGAGTTAGGTTTAGGTTCAGAATTAGTGTTAATATTAGTGTTAGGTTCAAGGATATGTTTTGTGTTAAGGTAAGGTTTAGGTTGAGGTTTTCTGTAAAAGTTAGTGATAGGGTTAGGGTTAGGGTTAGGGTTAAAATGAAGTTTAGGATTAGGTTTAGGATTAATTTTAGGGTTACGGGTATGATAGGTTTACCGTTAATGTAACGGTTATTGTTAGGATTAGGGTTAGAATTTTTGTTAGGATTAGTGTGAGGGTTAGTCTTAGGGATAGGTTTAGTGTATGTTTTAATGTTAGTGTTAGGGTTAAAGTTAGAGAGAGTTTTAGGGTTAGAAATATGTTTAAGGTTACTATTGGTTTTAGGGTTGGGGCTAGAATTAGTGTTATGGTGGGGTTAGGGTTTGGTTATTATTAGGATTATGATTAGCATTTGGTTAATGGTTAAGATTAGTTTTTGGGTTAGGGTTAGGTTTAGGGTTAAGATTAGTGTTACGTTTAGGGTTATGGTTAGGTTTAGGATTAGTTTTTTTGTTAGTGTTAGATTTAGCGTTAGTGTAGAGTTAGAGTTAGTGTTAGTGATAACAGTTAGGGTTAGGGTTATGGTGAGGGTTAGGGTTAGTTTTAGGTTAGGTTTAGGGTTAGAGTTAGAGTTAGGTTTAGGGTCATTGTTAGGATTAGATTTAGGTTTAGGGTTAGGATTAAGGTTACTGTTTGAGTTTAAGTTACTGTTAGGGTTAGAGTTTTTGTCAGGGTTAGGTTTATGGTTAATGTTTGGGTTAGGGATAAGGTTAGTGTTAGGGTTAGGGTTACGGTTGTATTTAGGTTTAGGGATAGAGTTAAGGTTAGTGTTAGTGATAGGGTTAGGGATAGGGTTAGGGTTAGGGATTGGTTTAGGATTTTGTTATGTTTAGGATTAAGGTTAGTTTTAGTGTTCAGATTAGGTTTAGGGTTAGGTTTAGGGTTAGTGTTAGGTTGTAAGTTAGGGTAAGGGTTAAAGTAAGATTTAGGGAAAGTTAGAGTAAGGTTAGGGTTAGGGTTACAGTTAAATTTAGTGTTAGTGTAGAGTTAGGGTTAGTGTTAGGGTTAGGGTTAGTGTTAGAAAATTAGAATTAGTCTTTGGGTTCTGGCTATGATTATGTTTAAGGTTCCATTTATGGTTAGGAGTAGAATTAGGGTTAGGGTTAGGGATAGGTTAGTTTTAGGGTTCAGGATTGGGTTAGGGTTAGGGTTCGTTTTAGAGTTAGTTTTAGGTTTAGGTTATGGTTAAGGTTAGTGTTAGGGTTTGTGTTAGGGTTAAGGTTAGGGTAGTGTTAGCTATAGGTTTAAAGTTAGGGTTAGAATTAGTGTTAGTGTTACGGTTAGGGTTAGGTTTAGGGTTAGCTTACAGTTTGAATTAGGGTAAGGCTTAGATTTAGGCGTAGAAGTAGAGTTATTGTTAAGGTTAGTGGTAGGGTTAGGGTTTGGGTTAGTTTTAGCGTCATGGGTTGGATTAGAGTTAAAGTTAAAATTAGTGTTAGTGTTAGGATTAGTGTTAGTGTTAAAGTTACGGTAGCTGTTAGGGTTAGAATTAGGATTAGGGACATTGTTTGGTTAGGATTAGGGTAATGATTACTCTTAGGGTTACAGTTAGGGTTAAGATTAGGGTAAAATTTTGGTTTAGATTTAGGGTTAAGGTTAGAGTTAGTATTAGTTTTAGGGTTAGGGTTAAAGTTAGGGTTAGGGTTAGGTTTAGGGTTTAAGTTAGTGTTAGTTTTAGATTAAGATTTGTGTTGGTGTTATGGTTAAGGTTCTGGTTAGGATTATGAAAAAGTTTAGTATTAGGGTTAGAGTTAGGTTTAGGGTTAATGTTAGGTTAGGGTTAGAGTTAGGATTAGGGTTAATGTTAGGCTTGGGGTAAGGGTTAGGGTTAAGATGAGTGTTAGGGTTAAAGTTAGGGTTTGGGTTAAATTAGGGTTGGGGTAGATTTATGGTTCGTGTTAGGATTAAGGTTAGGGTTCGTGTTAGGTTTAGGTTTAGGGTTAGGGTTAGTGTTAGGATTAGGTTTAGGGTTAGGGTTATATTTAGTGTTAGTGTTAGGGTTAGGTTTAGTGTTAGTGTTAGGGTTAGGGTTAGATTAAGGGTTAGGTTTAGGTTAGGGTTAAGGAGAGGATTAGTTTTTTTTTTTTTTGTTAGGGTTAGTGTAACAGTTAGGGTTAAGTTTATTGTTAGGGTTAGGGTTAAGGCTTGGGTTAAATTAGGGGTAGGGTTAGATTTATGGTTCATGTTAGGATTATGGTTAGTCTTTGTGTTACTTTTAGGTTTAGGTTTAAGTTTTGGTTTAGGGTTAGGGTTAGTGTTAGGGTTAGGTTTAGGGTCAGGGTTATATTTAATGTTATGCTTAGGGGTAGGGTTAGTGTTAGTGTTATGGTTCGGGTTAGGGTTAGGTTTAGTGTTATGGTTAGGATTAGGGTTAGGGTTAGTTTTAGAGTTTGGGTTAGGATTAATGTTAGGTTTAGGGTTAGTGTTAGGGTATGGCTTATGCTTAGTGTCAGGGTGAGGGTTAGATTTAGGGTTTAGGTTTAGGGTTGTTAGGGTTAGGGTTAGTTTAGTTTAAAGTTAATGTTTAGGGTTAGTCTTAGGTTTATGGTTAGGGTTAGTGTAAAGGAGAGGGTTAGTGTTAGAGTTGTGTTCGGGTTAGGATTAGGGTTAGGTTTCATGTTTGGAATAGGTTTAGAATTACTGTTAGATTTAGGTTAGGGTGAGGGTTAGAGATAGGTTTAGGGTTATGTTTAGTGTTAGTGTTAAGTTAGTGTTAGTATTAGAGTTAGGGTTAGGGCTATGTTTACGATTAGGTTTAGGATTAGGTAAACTGTTAGTGTTAAGATTATGTTTAGGGTCAGGTGACGGTTAGGGATAGGTTTAGGGTTCGTGTTAGGGTTAGCATTACTGTTAGAGTTAGTGTTAAGGTTATGGTTAGGGTATGGCTTAGAGTTAGTGTTTTGGTTTGAGTTATAGTTAGGTTTAGAGTTAGTTTTGGGTTTTGAAGTAGGATTAGTATTAGGGTTAGCGTTAGGGTTAGAAAGTCATTTAGGTTTAGGCTCGGGTGAGTGTTAGGGTTAGGATTAGGGTTAGGTAAGTGTTAGGGTTGGGGTTGGGTTAAATTTAGGGTTATGGTTTGGGTTAGGGTTTGTGTTAGAATTAGGGTTAGGGTGAGGGTTAGGGTTATTGTTAGGGTTAGGGTTAGGGTTATATTTAGGTAAGGGTTAAGTTTAGGTTTAGGGTTATGGTTAGGATTAGGGTTAGGTTTATAATTAGAGTTAGGGTTAGTTTTACCATTAGTTTTAACGTCAGGGTTAGTGTTATTGTTAGTGTTAGCATTAGGATTATCATTTGTGATAGAGTTAGAATTAGGTTTGGGTTTGAATTTGTATTAGGGTTAGAGTTAGGGTTAGGCTTAAAGTTATGTAAGAGTTATTATTATGGTTAGGTTAGGGATAGGGTTATGGTTTAGATTAGGGGTTTTGTTAGGGTTAGGATTAGGGTTACATTAGGTTTAGGGTTAGCTTTAGGCTTAGTGTTAGGAATAGGGTTAGGGTTAGGTTTATGTTTAATGATAGGTTATGGTTAAGTTTAGGGTTAGTGTTACAGAGGGTAAGTGTTAGTTTAAGGGTAAAAGTTAGGGTTGAGGTTAGTGGTAGGCTTAGGTTTAGGGTTAGGATTAGGGTTCGAGTTAGTGTTACGTTTAGGTTTTGAGACAGGTTAGGCTTACTTTTTTGGTCAGGATTAGAATTAGGTTTAGTGTTATGGTTAGGGTTATGGTTAAGTTTAGGGTTAGTTTTATGATTACGTTTAGGGTTATGGTTAGGGTTAGTTTTTGGGTTAGAATTAGAGTTAGAGTTAGGATTCAGATTATGTTTAGGGTTAATGTTAGAGTTAGGGTTAGGATTAAAATTATTGTTAGTGTTAGGGTTAATATTAGCATCAGGGTTAGTGTTAAGTTTAGGGCTAGGTTTAGGGATAGCATTAGTGTTTGGATTTGGCTTATACTTAGGCTTAGGTTTAGTGTTAGGGTTTGAATTAGTGTTAGTATTACATTTAGTGTTAGGGTTAGGGATCGGGTTAGGCTTAGAGTTCAGGTGCGGGATTAGGTTTAGGGTTCAGGTTAGGGTTAGGTTTAGGATTAAGTAAGGATTAGACTTATGGTTTGGGTTAGGGCTTGTGTTAGAATTAGGGCTAGGGTTAAGTTTAAGGTTAGTATTCAGGTTAGGGTTAGGGTTATTTTTAGGTTAGGGTTAGGGTATAGGTTATGTTTAAGTAAGGTTTTGTTTAGGGTTAGGGTTACGGTTAGGATCAGGGTTTGGTTTAAATTTTGGATTAGGGTTAGTCTTTGGGTTACTTTTAGCATTATCAAGGTTAGTGTTAATATTAGTGTTAGCATTAGGGTTATCATTTGTGATAGGGTTAGGATTTGGTTTAGGGTTTGTGTTAGGGTTAGGGTTAGGGATAGTTTTATGGTTAGTAATAGGATTAGAGTGAGGCATAGGTTTAGTTTGAGGGTTCCAGTTAGTATTAAGGTTAGAGTTAGGGTTAGGGTTATGGTTAGGTTTAGGTTAGGGTTAGGGTTAGGGTTAGTTTTAGAGTTAAGATTAGGATTAGTGTTAGATTTAGGGTAAGGGTTAGGATTAGGTTTAGTATTAGGTTTTTGTTTAGGTTTATGATTAGTGTTAAGGTTAGTGTTATTTTTAGCTTTACTGTTAGGGTTAGTGTTAGTGTTAGTGTTAATGTTAGGTTTATGATTAGGTTTAGGGTTAGGTTTCTTTTTAGGGTAAGGGTTAGGTTTAGTTTTATGGTGAGAATTAGGTTTAGTTTTAGGGTTAGAGTTAGGTTTAGGGTGAGGCTTAGGGTTAGTGTTAGGGTTAGTATTAGGGTTAGAGTTAGTGTTAGGGTTAGGTTTAGGGTTAGGGTTAGAGTTAGTGTTAGGGCTAAGATTAGGGTTATGATTAGTGTTAGGTTTAGGGTTAGGGTTATGTTTTGGATTTGGGTGAATATCTTTGATACTCAGCAGGATACATACATTTGCTAAGCACACTTTGTTTTCTGAGTTTGATTCTGCTAGATTCAATAGTTTGCAGACAGAGACACTTTAAATTTTAAGGTTTCACTTAGTTTTGCACTATATAGGTGGATGAAAATGGAGCTACACATAAAACACACTTTCTATTAGCTATTTAAATCTTGATAAACACAATCACTTTTCAGTAATCTAATCAGAATCACACAGGAACAGTTTTTACTAACTCTTTTTAGGAGTTAGCAGACGAATCCCAATGTACCTAAAAAGCTTCAAATTTTCATTGGATTTCTTTGGTATCTGGCTGGGCTCGCCTGTTTACTAAATCCACTTTGTTTTCCAAGTTTGGGTCTTCTTGTTTCAATGGTTTGCAAAGAATGACAGTTTCAATTTTCAGGTTTTACTTTGTTTTTGCACTATAGAAGTGGATGGAAATAGAGCTACAATCAAACATGGTTTGTGCTAGATACAAGAAACTTCACAGACACCATCAATTCTAAATATTTACTCTGTAGTTAGATCCTGGTCAAAATAGCTCTAATTAGATGAACAGAGAATCAGCTTTCTCTATCATTGCTTGGAAGAAGGCAAAAATTTCATTTACTGGAAGAGCTGCACATAGGTTTTCTTTGGATAACTTGGAAACTCGGCAAGACACGTCACTTCAATTAAGGCACATGGGTCTCCAAGTTTAGTTCTAGTTTCAAATGGTTTGCATAGAGAATAGTTAAAATTTTCAGGATCCACTTTGTTATGCACTATAGTGGTGGATTAAAATACACCTGCAAATCAAACATGTTTTGTACTAGCTGCTTGAAACATAATATGCACAATCAGTTCTCAGTGCACACTGGGTGATTTGTTGCTGGTTGACATACTTCTAAGCAGAAGAATGTAGAATCAGCTTTTACTAACTCTCTTTAGAAACTGGCAGGAGAATCCCATTATATTGAAAGAGTTACAAAACATATTTTTTGTTAGATTTTTTTGACACTAGGCAGGTTCTCCCTTTATGTCCACTTTGGACACCAAGTTTGGGACTTCGTGGTTCCATGATTTGCACACAGGAACAGTTTGAATTTTCTTGTTTCACATTGTTTTGCACTATAAAGATGGATGGAAATGCCACTAAAATCAAACACAGATTGTGCTAGATGCTTGAAACTTCACACACACAATTAGGTTTAAGTGTTCACTCTACAGTTTGTTCCTGATTAAAAAAAAAAAGCTCTAAGCAGAGGCATGCAGAAAAAGCATTGTCTATCAGACCTTTAGGATCTAGCAGGAAACTCCCTTTTTAATGAAAGTGCTCCAAACACTGTTTCATTGGATTTCTTTGATACTTGGCAAGATTCATCTTTTCACAAACCACATATTGTTCATCAACTTTAGTTCTCCTAAGATTAAGGATTGTAGACAGAACACTTTGAAATTTCAAGATAAATTTCATTTTTCACTGTATAGGTGGGTAAAAGAGAGCTGCCAATCAAACACGGTTAGTTTTTGCTACTTGAAACTTGACATCCACAATCTTGTTTCAGTGCTCACTCTGTGGATTCTTTCTGGTTGAAAGACTCTTATACAGCAAAACGCTGGAACAATTTTAATAACTCACTTTAAGTGCTAGCAGGAGGATCCCAAACTACTGAAGCAGATGCAACAAATTTTTCATTGCATATCTTTGTTACTAGGCAGAGGTCAGTCTTAACTAAACATATATTGTAGCCAAAGTTTGGGACTCTCAAGTTCAACAGTTTGCACACAGGAAAAATTTAAAATTTTAGGTTCACTTACTTTAGCAATATATATATGAATGGAAATAATGCTACAAACCAATCATCGTTGGTGCTATATGTTTGAAAACTAAAACATACAATTAGTTCTCTGTTTGAATTTTCATGTTTCACTTCGTTTTTGCACTATATACGTGTATGTAATTAGAGCTACAAATCAAAGACACTTTGTGTTAAGTTCTTGAAACTTGATAGACCCACTTAATTTTCAGTGCTCTCTCTGTGGTTTTTACCTCAATGAAATACTTCTAAGTTAAAGCATGCAAGAAAATATTTTACTAACTCGCTGTAGTAGCTAGAAGGAAAATCCCAATTAACCGAAAAAGCTTCTTCTTCTTTTTTTTTTTTTTTTTGAGTTCTTTGGTAATCAGCTGGGCTATCCGTTCACTAATTCCACTTTGTTACACCAAGTATGGGAATCCTAGGTAAATTGGTTTGCACACAGAAACAGTTTGAAATCTCAAGTTTAACCTTTTTTTTTTTTTGCCCTATAGAGGTGGATGGAAATAGAGCTATAAATATAACACGGTTTGTGCTAGATGCTTGAATGTTTACACACATTATCATTTCCAAGGGTTTACTATGTAGTTTGTTCCAGGTCAAAGTAGCTCTAAGAACAGGAACTCAAGATTAGATTTCTCTATCAGGGCATTAGAAGATGACCTGTGCATATTTTCTTTGGATCACTTTGATACTGGGCATGACACATTTCTTCCATAAACTCACTTTGTTCTTCAAATATATTTCTCCTAGTTTCAAAGGTTTGAATACAGGAACACTTAAAACTTTCAAGATCAATTTCATTATGCCCTGTACTGGTGGATTAAAATATACAAGCAAATTAAACACAGTTTTTGCTAGCTGCTTGAAACTTGACACCCACAATCATTTCCCAGTCCTCACTTCATAGTTTGTTGCTGATATAACTATTTTAAGCAAAAGCAGGCAGGAATAGCTTCTACTAACTCACTTAATAAACTGGTAGGAGAATCCCAATGTATTGAAAAAGCTATAACATTATTTTTTGTTGGATTTTTTTGATACTCTGCAGGATCTCCCTTTCACTATATGAACATTGGTCACCAAGTTTAGGATTCCTAGTTTCCAGGGTTTAAACACAGGAACAGTTTGAATATTCTTATTTCACATTGTTTTGCACTATAGAGATGGATGTATATGCAGTTAAAAATCAAACACGGTTTTGGCTAGATGCTTGAAACTTCACACACACACAATTAGTTTTATGTGTTCACTCTGTGGTTTGTTCCTGATCAAAGAAGATCTAAGCAGAAAAATGGAAAAACGCTTTTTGTATCAGCACTTTAGGAGCTAGCAGGAAAATTCCCATGTACTGAAAGTGCTGCAAATATTTTTTTTTATTAGATTAATTTGATATGTGGCAGGAATCATCCTTTTACTAACCACACAAGTTATTCAAGTTTGGTTCTCCTAAGTTTAAAGATTGCAAACAAGAACAGTTTGAATTTTCAGGTTTAACTTCATTTTTCACTATATAGGTGGATAAAAAGAGAGCTGCCAATCAAAAACAGTTTGTGCTAGATGCTTAAAACTTAATATTCATGATCAAGTTTCAGTGCTCTCTCTGTGGTTTCTTCCTGGATGTAGTACGTTTATACAAAAACACACAGGAAAAACTTTATAATTCTCTTTCAGAGCTAGCAGGAGGAACCCAAATTACTGAAGCACCTGCAACAATTTTTTCATTGAATATCTTTGTTACTAGGCAGGGGTTCACCCTACACTAAACCTATTTTGTAGCCACAGTTTGGGACTCCAGGTTCTACAGTTTGCACACAGAACAATTTGAAATTTCAGGTTTCACTTACTTTAGCACTATACATATGGATGGAAATAAAGCTACAACTCATACATGTTTTGAGCTAGATGCTTGAAACCTCAAACACACAATCAGTTCTCAGTACTAACTCTGTGATACCTGGTCAAAGTAGCTTCAAGCAGAGGCACACATTAGTAGTTTTCTCTATCAGTCCTTTAGGATCTAACAGCTTTCTCTATCATTGCCTTAGAAGAAGGCAAAAACGTTTCATTTATTGGAAAAGCTGAACATAGTTTTTCTCTGGATCACTTTGATACTTGGCAAGACACATCCCTTCAGTAAATTCAAATTATTCTTCAAGTATATTTCTCCTAGTTTCAATGCTTTGCATACAAGAACAGTTAAAATTTTCAGTATCCACTTTGTTATGTACTATACTGGTGGATTAAAATACACCTGCAAATCAAAAACTATTTGTTCTGGCTGCTTGAATCTTGCCATCTGCAATCAGTTCTCAGTGCACACTTTGTGACGTTTTTCTGGTTGAAGAACTTCTAAGCAGAAGAACATAGGATCAGCTTTTACTAACGCACGTTAGAGACTCACAAGAGAATTCTAATATATTGAAAGAGATGCAATTTTTTTTGTTTGATTGCTTTGATACTCAGCAAGTTCTTCCTTTTACTATATCCACTTTGGACCCCAAGTTTGGAACTTCTTGGTTTCACGGTTTGCACACAGGTACAGTTTGAATTTTCTTGTTTCACATTGTTTTGCATTATAGAGAAAGATGGAAGGATGTAAATGCAGCTAAAATCAAATACAATATGTGCTAGATGCTTGAAAATTCACACACTATCATTTCTAAATGTTCACTCTGTAGTTTGTTCCTGGTCAATGTAGCTCTAAGAACAGGCACACGAGATCTGCTTTCTCTGTCAGTGCATTAGAAGATGGCAGAAAAATTCCATTTTGTGGAAGTGCTGCACATACTTTTTCACTGGATTATTTTGATATTGGGCATGATACATCCCTTCAATAAACTCAATTTTTCTTCAAATATATTTTCCTACTTTCAATGGTTTGCATATAGGAACATTTAAAATTTTCAAGATCAACTTCATCATGCACTATACTGATGGATTAAAATACACCTGCAAATCAAACAAGGTTTGTGCTAGCTACATGAATCTTGACATCCACAATCAGTTCTCTGTGCTCACTTGGTGGTTTGTTGCTGGTTGAAGTACTTTCAGCAGAAGCAGGTAGGAATAGCTTCTACTAAATCATTTAAAAAACTGGCAGCAGAATCCCAATGTATTGAAAGAGCTGCATTAATTGTTTGATACTCCATAGGATCTCCTTTTTCACTATACTGACTTTGAACCTTATGTTTAGAATTCCTAGGTTCCACGTTTTGCACACAGGATCTGTAGGAATTTTCTTGTTTCACATTATTTGGCACTATAGAGATGGATGGAAATGCAGTTGAAAAATCAAACATGGTTTTGCCTAGATGCTTGAAACTTCACAAACACAATTAGTTTTAAGTGTTCACTCTGTGGTTTGCTCCTTATCAAAGAAGCTCTAAGCAGAGGCATGCAAAAAAAGCATTCTTTATCAGAGCTTTAAGAGCTATCAGGAAAATACTCATGTAATGAAAGTGCTGCAAATATTTTTTCATTGGATTTCTTTGATACTTGGTAAAATTCATTTTTTCAAGAAACATGCATTGCTCTCCGCATGTGGTTCTCCTAAGTTTAAGGATTGCAGACAAGAACAGTTGAAATTTTCAAGTTGAATGTAATTTTTCACTGAATAGATGGATGGAAAGAGAGCTGCCAATGAAACACAGTTTGTACTGGCTACTTGAAACTTGGCATACAAAATCAGGTTTCTTTGCTCATTTTGTGGTTTCTTCCTGGTTGCAGTACTCTAATACAACAAGATGCAGGGACAGCTTTAATAACTCGCTTTCAGTGCTAGCAGGAGTATCCCAAACTACTGAAGGAGCTGCAACAATTTTTTCATTGCACATCTTTGTTATTAGACAGAGTTCAGCCTTAATTAAACATACATTTTTCCCAAGTTTTTTTTTCCCCAGTTTTACAGTTTTCACACAGGAACAATTTGAATTTTGATATTTCATTTACTTTAGCACTATAGATATTGACAAAATAAAGCTACAAACCAAACATGGTTGGTGCTAGATGCTTGAAACCTCAAACACACAATCAGTTCTCTGTTTTAATTTTCATGTTTCACTTCACTTTTGCACTGTATAGGTGAATAAAATTAGAGATACAAGTCAAATACACTTTATGCTAAATTCTTGAAACTTGATAGACCCACTCCGTTTTCAGTTCTCTCATTGTGGTTTCTTCATATTTGAAGTCCTTCTAAGAAGAAGCACACAAGAAAAGCTTTTACTAACTTGCTTTAGGAGCTGGCAGAAGAACCCCAATTTATAGAAAAACCTTCAAAATTTTTTTTGTTGGATTTCTTTGATATTCACCTCGGCTCACTGGTTCACTAAATTCACTTGGTTTCCCAAGTTTGGGACTCCTAGGTAAAATAGTTTGCACACAGAAACAGTTTTAAATGCCAGGTTTTACCTTTTTTTGCACTGTAGAGGTGGATGGAAATAGAGCAACAAATCAAACACGGTTTGTACTAGATGCTTGAAACTTCACACACAGTATCATTTCTAAATATTCACTCTATAGTTTGTTCATAGTCAAAGAAGCTCTAAAAACAGGAACACAGGATCAGTTTTTACTCAGTGCATTAGAAGATTGCAGAAAAATTTCATGTTTTGATAGAGGTACACATAGTTTTTCATTTGATCACTTTGATACTTGGCATAATACATCCTTTGAGTAAACTCACTTTGTTCTCCAAATATAGTTTTCCTAGATTCAGTGGTTTGCTAACAGTAACATTTAAACTTTCAAGATCAACTCCATTATGGCCTATAATTGTGGATAAAAATATACTTGCAAATCAAACATGGTTTTTGCTAGCTGCTTGAAACATGACATCCACAATCAGTTCTCCATGCTCACTTGGTGGTTTGTTGCTGGTTGGAGTACTTTAAGTAGAAGCAGGAAGGAATAGCTTCTAGTAACTCACATAAAAAAAAACCTAGCAGCAGAATCCCAATATATTGAAAAAGCTACAATTTTTTTTTCTGTTAGATATCTTTGATACTCTACAGGATCTCCCTTTCAGTATACCAACTTTGGACCCCAAGTTTAGGATTCCTAATTTTCATGGTTTGCATACAAGAACAGTTTGAATTTTCTTTTTTTCACATTGTTTTGCACTATAGAGATGGAAGAAAATGAAGATAAAAATCAAACACGGTATTGGCTAGATGCTTGAAACTTCACACACACAATTAGTTTTATTTGTTCTCTGTTTTTTCCTTATCAAAGAAGCTCCAAGCAGAGGCATGTAAAAACAAAAACAAAAACAAAAAAACCCTCTCTATCAGCGCTTTAGGAACTAGCAGAAAAATTCCCATGTACTGAAAATGTTGCAAATATTTTTTATTGGAATTCTTTGATACTTGGCAGGATTCTGCCTTTTACTAATCACACATTGTTCTCAAAGTTTGTTTCTCCTAAGTTTAAGGATTGCAAAAATAAAGTTTTAATTTTCAGGTTTAATTTTTTATCACTTTATAGATGGATAAAAATAGAGCTTCCAATCAAACACGGTTTGTGATAGATGCTTGAAACTTGAAATACACAATCAGGTTTCAGTGTTCACTGTGTGGTTTCTTCCTGGTTGAAGTACTCTTTTACAAAAATACACAGGAACAGCTTTAATAACTCGCTATTAGAGCTAGGAGGAAGATCCCAAATTACTGAAGCAGCTATAACAATTTTTTATTGTATATCTTTATTACTAGGTAGGTTTCCCCCTACACTAAACCTACATTATAGCCAAAGTTTGGGACTTCCAGGTTCTATAATTTGCACACAGAAAGAACTTGAAATTTCAGTTGTCACTTACTTTATAAGTATAGATATAGATGAAAATAAAGCTATAAATAAATCATAGTTTTTGCTAGGTGTTTGAAAACTCTAACACACAATCACTTCTCAGTGGTAACTCTGTGGTTTATTCGAGGTCAAAGTAGCTCCAAACAGAGACACACAGGAACAGCTTTCTCTATCAGCACTTTATGAACTAGCACAAAATTGCCATGTACTGAAAGAAATGCAAATTTTTTTTTGTTAAATTTCTCTCATTCTCACAATGATTAATTTTTTCACTAAACTCACATTGTTGTTCAAATTTGTTTCTCCTAGTTTCCATGATTTGCATACTGGAAAACTTTGAATTTTCAGGTTTCACTTCATGTTTTACTGTAAAAATGGCACTGTATATAAAATATGGTTTGTGCTAGCTGCTTGAAACTTGAAATACACAATCAGTTTTCCATGTTCTTTCTGTGATTTATTCCTGTTTAAAGTACTACTAAAAGAAGCACATAGGAACAACTTTTACAAACTCAATTTCAGAGGTAGCAGGAGAATACAGATGTACTGAAAGAGCTGCAATATATATATATATATATATATATATATATATATATATATATATATTTTTTTTTTTAATACTCAGCGGGGTTCACCCTTTCAGTAAACCCACTTTGTACTCCAAGTTTGACATTCCTAGGTTCAATGGTTTGTACACAGGTACAGTTTGAATTTTCAGATTTCACTTTGTTTTGCACTAAAGATATGCATGGGAATAAAGCTACAAATCAAGCATGGTTTTTGATAGATCCTTGTAAATTCACAAAAACAATTAGTATATTCTGTTCACTCTGTTGTTTGTTCATGTTGTAAGTTGCTTTAAGCAGAGGCACGCAGGAACACCTTTTACAATCAGTGCTTTAGGATCTATCAAGATATTTCCCATATAGAGAAATATCTGCAAATGTTTTTTTTTTGGTTGGATTTCTTTGATACTCAGCATGATTCATGCTTTTATTGATCACACTTTTTAATTTTAATTTTTTTTATTAGCAACACATGATATTACAATGATCTTGACAATTCATAATTTGAATTAATTTGGGTATAATTTCTTTGACTTTTAAGTTTTGTTTTTTTTATATTCAATCATTTGCAGATGGGAACAGATTGAATTCTAATGTTTCACTTCGTTTTGCACTATATATTTGGATGAATATAGAGCTACACATCAAACACAGTTTGTGCTAGCTGCTTGAATCTTGATAGACACAATCAGTTTTCAGTTCTCTCTCTCTCTCTCTCTCTCTCTCTCTCTCTCTCTCTCTCTGTCTGTTTTTTTCCTGGTTGAAGTACTTCTAAGCAGAATCATGAAGGAATGGCTTTTACTAAGTTGCTTTAGGAGCTGGCAGGAGAATACCAATGTACTGGAAAAATTTCAAACCTTTTTTTATTGAATTTTTTTGATATTCATCTGAACTCCCCTGTTTACTAAATCTGCTTTGATCTCCACATTTTGGACTCCTAGGTTCAATGGTTCACAAACAGAATCAGTTTGAGTTTTCAGGTTTCACTTTTTTTGGAATAATAGAAGTACATGGAAATAGAGCTACAAATCAATCATTGTTTGTGCTAGATGCTTGAAACTTCACACACACTATTATCTCTAAATGTTCACTCTGTACTTTGTTTCTGGTCAAAGTAGCTCTAAGAAAAAGCAAGCAGGATCAGCTTTCTCAATCAGCTCATTAGAAGATGGCAGAAAATTACATTTACAAAAAAAAATAGCACATAGTTTTTTTATTGGATCACTTTTTACTCGAAATGATAGATTTTTTTCAGTAAACTCACTTTGTTCTCCAAGTAGAGTTGGCCTCTATTTAATGGTTTGCATATAAGAAAAGATTGAATTTTCACGTTTCACTTTGTTATGCACTATACTGGTGGATTAAATACACCTATAAATAAAACACATATTGTGCTAGCTACTTGAAACATAAAATACACAATCAGTTATCAGTACTCACTAGGTGATTTGTTATAGTTTGAAGTACTTAAAAGCAGAAACACCCAGTATAAGCTTCTATTAACTTGCTTTAAAAACTGGCAGGAGAATCCCAATATATTTAAAGAGCTGCAACAATATATTTGTTTGATATAGTTGATACTCTGCAGGTCTACCTTTCATTATAACCACTTTGGACCCCAAGTCTGGGACTTCTTGGTTCCGCAGTTTGTGCACAGAAAAAGTTAGAATTTTCTCATTTTACATTGTTCTGCATTATAGAGATAGATGGAAATGCAGCTAAAAATCAAACACGATTTGTGTTAGATGCTTTAAATTTCACAAACATACAATTAGTTTTAAGTGTTCACTCTGTGGTTTGTTCTTTTTCATTGTAGCGCTAAGAAGAGGCATGCAGGAAATGCTTTATCTATCAGCGCTTTATGAGCTGCTAACATTTTTTCATTGGATTTCTTTGATACTTGGCAGAATTTATCTTTTCTCTAAACACACATTGTTATCCCGTTTTAGTTCTCATAGGTTTAAGGGTGTCAAGGAAGAACAGTTTGAATTTTCAGGTTTAACTTCATTTTTCACTGTATAGGTGGACGAAAAGAGACTTGCCAAAAAAACACCATACAAAATCAGTTCTCAGTGCTCACTCTGTGGTTTCTTGCTGGTCAAAGTAACTCAAAGCAGAGGCACACAGGAAAAGCTTACACCATTATCACTTTAGCAGCTATGAGAAAATTCCCATGTACTAGTAGAGCTGCAAAAATTTTTCATTGTTGTTTTTTTTTATTCTAAGCAGGGTTTGTCCCTCCAGAAAACCCTCATTCAAGCAACATTTGGCAATGGTATGTTCAATGGTTTCAGCAGAGCAAAAACATTGAATCTTTAGGTTTCAGTTGTTTTGGATGGAAATAGAGCTACTAATAAAACACATGTTGTGCTAGATGCTTGAAACTTCAAAAACAAAAGGAGTTCTTAGTTTTTATTCTTTTTTTCCTTGTCAAAGTATCTCTAAGCAGAGGCATGCAAGAACTGCTTACTTTATCAGTGATTTAGAAACTAGCAGAAAAATTTCTATGTACTGAATAAGCTACAATTTTTTTAAAAAAATTAGAGGTCTTTGATACTCCACAGGATTCATCTTTTTGCTAATGCACTTTGTCCTTCAAGTTGTATTTTCCTCGATTTAAGGGGTTGCAGACAGGAAAAGTTTTAAATTTCTTGTTTAAATTTGTTTTGCACTATACAGGAGGCTTAACATAGAACTGCAAATAAAACATGGTTTTTGCTAACTCCATAAAATGTGAAATAAACTAATTGTTATCAGTACTCACTCTGTGGTTGGTTTCTGATTAAACAACTTCTAAACAAAAGTAAGCAGAATCAGCTTTTACTAACTTTTATTAGTAGCTAGCAGAGGAATTCCAATGTACTTAAATATCTGCAACATTTTTTAGTTCGATTTTTTTGATACTTGACAAGGTTTACAACTTCACTAAAGAAACTTTGTACACCAAATTTGGTACTCCTGGGTTACATGGTTTTCACACAGGAACAGTTTGAATTTTCAGATTTCACTTTGTTATGCACTATAGGGACAGATGGCAATAGAGTTACAAATGAAATAGAGTTTATGCTAGATGTTTGAAATTTCATACACAAAATCAGTTCTAATTGTACAATCTTGGTCAATGTAGCTGTAAGCAGATGTATGCAGGAACAGCTTTTTCTATGTGCACATCAGAAGATAGCAAGAACATTCCCAAGTACTGAAACAGCTGCAAACTTTGTTCAATTTATTTTGCAAATTGGCATGATTTATCCTTTCATTAAAAACACTTTGTACACCAAGTTTTGTTTTTCAAGTTTCAAGGGTTTGAGTACAGTAAGATTTTCAATTTTCAGGTTTCACTTCATTTTGCACTATACAGGTGAATAAGAAACTAGGTATAAATCTAGAAGCATTTGTGATAGCTGCTTGAACCTTCACAAACAAAATCAGTTCTCAGGGGTCACTCTATGGTTTTTTATTGGTCAAATAGCTCAAAGCAGAGGCACGCAGGAACAATTTACACTATCACCACTTTCTCTAGAACAAAATTCCAATGTAGTAATAGAGCTAAAATTTTATTCATTGGATTTTCTTGATTCTAGGCAAGGTTAATCCTTCTAGAAAACCCAAGTTGTAACCAATAGTTTTCACTCCTAAGTTCAATAGTTTCAAAAGAGTCAAACTTTGAAATTTTAGGTTTTACGTTGTTTGGCACTATAGATATGGATGGAAATAGAGCTACAAATCAAACACAGTTGATCCTACATGCTTCAAACCTCATAGACACAAAGAGTTCTTAGTGTTCATCATGTGATTTACTCCTGGTCAAACTATCTTTAACCAGAGAAATGCAGGAACTTCTTTCTATATCAATGCTTTAGGAGAAAGCAGGAAATTAAAAATATACTGAAATTGCTGAAACAATTTTTGATTGGATTTTTTCACATTTGTCAGGATTAATTTTTTCACTAATCACACTTTGTTCCCCAAGTTTTGTCCTCCTAGTTTCAAGGGTTTTTATACAAGAACAGTTTGAATTTTAAGGTTCACTTCCTTTTGCACAATACAGGTGGATAAAAATAGAGCTGCAAATCAAACAGTGTTTCTTCTACCTGCTTGAGCCTTGACATACTCAATGAGTTCTTAGTGCTCACTTTTTGGTTTGTTTCTTTTTGAAGAATTTCTAAGCAAAAACATGCAGAAACAGTTTTTACTAACTTGCATTAAAATCTAGCAGGAGAATGCCAATGTACTGAAAGAGCCACAACAATGTATTTGTTGGAATTCTTTGATTCACAGAAGAGTTCAGACTTTCAATAATTCCAAGTTTTACCCAAATTTTGGACTCCTAAGTTCAATGGCATACACAAAAGAACAGATTGAATTATCAGGTTTCACTTTGTTTTGCACTATATACATGGATGTAAATAAGGCTGCAAATCAAATATCTTTTGTGCTAAATGCTTGAAACTTCACAAAAATTATCAGTTCTAAGTGTTCACTATGTTGTTTGTACTTAGTCAAAGAGGTCTAAGCAGATGTATGCAGGAACAGCTTTCCCTATCCTTGCTTTATGAACTAGCATGTAATGTCCCATGTACGGAATTAGCTGCAATCATTTTGTCAATGGATTTCTTTCATACTTGGAAGGATTAACAATTTAACTAAACACACTTTCTTCTCCAAGGTTGTTTCACCTAGGTTCAAGTGATGTTTCACTTCATTTTGGCCAATTCAGGTAGATCAAAATAAAGCTATAAATCAAACACAGCTTGGGGAAATTTCTTGAAAATTGACATACACAATCAGTACTCAGAGCTAACTCTGTTTTTTTTTTTTTAAATTTCTGAGCAAAACCATGCAGAAGAAGCTTAAATTATCTCGAATTAGAAGCTAGCAGGAGAATGTTAATGTACTGAGAGCGCTGCAACATTTTTTTTCATTGGATTTTTTTATACTTGGCAGAGTTCACATTTTCACTAAACCCACTTTGTATCCCAAGTTTATGACTCGCAAGTTCCATGGTTTACACACAGGAAAATTTTGAATTTTCAGGTTTCACTTTATTTTACACTGTTTAGGTGGATGAATATGGAACTGCAATTCAAACCATTTTGTATTAATTGATTGAAACTTGACATACACAATCAGTTCTCTGGGTTCATTGTGTTGTTCTCCCTGGTCAAAGAAGTTTTAAGCAGAGGCATCCAGGAACTGCTTTCTCTATCAGCTCTTCAGGAGCTAGCAAAAATATTTTTGATGTACTGATTGAGCTGCAAATTGTTACTTTTATTGGAGATCATTGATACTCCACAGGATCCATCTTTTGGCTAACACATTTTGTTCTTCAAGTTATATTTTCCTAGATTTAAGGTGTTGCAGACAGAAGCAGTTAGATTTTCACGTTAAACTACATTTTGCACTATATAGGAAGTTGAAAAGAGAACTTCAAATAAAACATGGTTTGTGATAACTTCTTGAAACTTGAAAAAAAACAATCCATTCTCAGTGCTCTCACTGTGTGGTTGGTTTCTGTTTGAACAACTAAGCTGAAGCAAGCAGAATCAGCTTTTAATAACTCACATTAGTAGCTAGCAGAGGAATTCCAATCTACTTAAAAATCTGTAACAAATTTTTTTGTTCAATTTCTTTGATACTCAGCAGGGTTCACAATTTCACTAAAGCCATTTTGTACACCAAGTTTTGTACTCCTGAGTTAAATGCTTTGCACACAGGAAAAGTTTGAATTTTCACATTTGAGTGTTTTGCACAATAGGGATGGTTGGAAGTAGAGCTACAAATGAAATACAGTTTGTGCTAGATGCTTGAAACTTCACACACAATCAGTTCTAATTATACACTCTGCTGTTTGTTCCTAGTCAAAGTAGCTGTAAGCAGAGATATGCAGGAACAGCTTTTTCCAGGAGCACATTAGAAGCTATAAAAAATATTCCTAAGAATTGGAAAAAGCAGAAAATTTTGTTCAATGTATATTTTGATAATTGGCATGACTTTTACTTTCACTAAACTCATTATGTTCTTCAAGTTTTGTTTTCTTTATTTTAATGGTTGGAGACAGGAAGAGTTTCAATTTTCAGGTTTCACATCATTTTGCACTATACTGGTGGATGAAAAATGAGGTACAAATCAAGAATGGTTTGTAATAGCTGCTTGAACCTACAAAGACAAAAACAATTCTCAGTGCTCACTCTGTGATTTCTTTCTGGTAAAAGAAGCTCAAAGCAGAGGCATGCAGGAACAGCTTAAAGTATCAGCACTTTAACAGCTTTGAGAAAATTCCTGTGTACTACAAGAACTGCAAATTCTTTTATTAGATTTGTTTGATAATTGATAGGTTTTATTCGTTCAGAAAAACCACAATGTAACCAATTTTTGGCCCTCCTAGATTCAATGGTTTGAACACAGCAAAACTTTGAATTTATAGGTTTCAGTTTGTTTGGTACTACAGAGATTGATGGAAATAGAGATACAAATCAAACACAGTTAGTGCAAGATGGTTGAAACTTCTAACAACCAAAGAGTTCTTAGTGTTCACACTGTGATTTATTCCTGCTCAAAGTATCTCTATGCACAGGCACACAGAAACTGCTTTCTATATTAGCACTTTAGGAACTTGCAGAAAAAACACAATGTACAGAAATTTCTAAAAAAAAATTGGTGTTCTTCCTTTGACATTTTTCTGGATTCATCTATTCACTAAACACACTTTGTTCCCTGAGTTTGGTCCTCCTAGGTGCAAGGGTTTTTAGACAGAAACAGTTTGAATTTCCAGGTTTCACTTTCTTTTGCACAATACAGTTGGATCAAAATAGAGCTGCAAACCAAACACGGTTTTTGCTACCCGCCTGAAACTTGACATAGTCAATGAGTTCTCAGTGTTCACTCTGTGACTTGTTCCTTATTGAAGAAGTTCTAAGCAAGGAATGCAAAACCAGCTTTTACTAACTTGCATAACAAGCTATCAGGAGAATGCTAATATACTAAAAGAGCTGCAATAATGTTTTTGTTAGAATTCTTTGATACTCAGAACGGTTCAGATTTTCAAGAAATCAACTTTTTACCCAATTTTTGGGACTCCTAAGTTAAACGGTATGCACCCCCAAACAGTTTGAATTTTCAGGTATCACTTTGTTTTGCACTATAGAAATGGATGGAAATAGGGCTACAAATCAAACAGGGTTTGTGCTAGATAATTGAAATATCACACACACAATCAGTTCTGAGAGTACACTCTGTTGGTTGTTCTTTTTTAAAGAGATCAAAACAGAGGAAGGCATGAACAGCTTTCTCTATTCGTGCTTTAGAAGGTAGCATGTAATATCCCATGTATAGAATGACTTGCGTTTATTTTGTCAATGAATTTATTGCATACTTGGAATGTTTTATTCTTTCATTAAGCACATTTTGTTCTCCAAGTTTGGTTCTTCTAGGTTCAAGGGTTTGCAGACATAAGAGTTTGAATTTTCAGGTTTCACTTCATTTCATCCAATACAGGGGATCAATATAGAGGTTCAAATCAAACATAATTGTTGAAACTGATTAAAAATTTACATACAAAATCAGTACTCAGAGATCACTCTGTGGTTTGTTTTTGGTTGAAAAATTTCTATGCAAAAGCAGGCAAAAATAGGTTAAATTAACTCGAATTAGATGCTAGCAGGAGAATGCCAATGTACTGAAAGAGTTGTGACTTTTTTTTATTAGATTTTTGATACTCAGCAGGGTTTACACTTTCACTAAACCCACTTTGTACTCCAAGTTTATGAGTCCCAAAATCTATGGTTTACACAAAGGAATAGTTTGACTTTTCATGGTCCACTTCATTTTGCACTATATAAGTGGTTGAACATAGAACTGCAAATCAAACCATTTTGTACAAATTGTGTGAATCTTGACATTCAAAATCAGTTCTCAGAACTCACCATGTTGATTGTTCCTGGTCAAATAATCTGTAAGTAGAGGTATGATTTAAATGCTTTCTCTATTAGTTCTTTAGGAGCTAGCAGAAAGATTCTAATGTACTGATTGAGCTGCAGTTTTATTTCCATTGAAGTTCTTAGATACTTAGCAAGATTCATCTTTTTGCTAACACATTTTGTTCTTCTAGTTTAATTTTCCTTGATTTAAGGGGTTGTAGAAAGGAAAAGTTAGAATTTTTAGGTTTAAATTCATTTTGCATTATACAGGAGGATGAAGATAGAACTGCAAATGAAACAGTTTGTGATAACTGCTTGAAACTTGACATAAACAATCTTTTATCAATGCTCAGTTTTGGGTTGTTTTCTGATTAAACAATTTCTGAGCAAAAGCAAGTAGAAACAGATTTTACTAACTCACTTTAGTAGCTAGCAGGGGAATTCCAATATACTTAAAAATTTCTGCAACAATTTTTCTGTTCGATTTCTTTGATACTCAGCAGGATTCACAATTTCACTAAAGCCTCTTTGTACACCAAGTTTGGTAATCTTGGGTTAAATGTTTTGCACAGAGAAACAGTTTGAATTTTCAGGTTTTACTTTGTTTTGCAGTATACGGATGGATGGAAATAGAGCTGCAAATGAAATACAGTTTTTGCTAGGTGCTTGAAACTTCACACACACAATCAGTTCTAATTGTACACTCTGTTCTTTGTTCTTAGTCAAAGTAGCTGTAAGCAGAGGTATGCAGGAGCAGCTTTTTCTATGAGTGAAATAGAAGCTAGCAATAAAATTCCTAAGTACTGGAACAGCTGCAAACTTTGTTCAACATATGTTTTGGTAATCAGCATAATTTATTCTTTCACTAAGCACACTATGTTCTCCAAGTTTTGGTTTTCTCGTTTAAAAGGTCTGCAGAAAGGAACAGTTTCAACTCTCAGGTTTTCCTTCTTTTTGCACTATACAGGTGGATAAAAAAAAAATACGAGATAAAAATCAAGAACTGTTTGTGATACCTGCTTGAATCTTAAAACACAAAATCAGTTCTCCATGGTTTCTTCCTGGTCAAAGAAGCTCGAAGCAGAGGCATGCAGAAACAGCTTACACTATCAGCACTTCAGCATCTAGTACAAAATTTCCATGTACTAATATAGCTGCAAAAATTTTTTCATTGGATTTGTTTGATTCTATGCAGGGTAATTACTTCCAAAAAACCCACATTGTAAGCAACATTTGATACAATTGTTCAATTGTGTGAACACAGAAACACTTTGCATTTTTAGGTTCCACTGTGTTTGGCAGTATAGAGATTGATGGAAATACAGCTACAAATCAAACATGGTTAATGCTAGATGTTAGAATCTTCATACTGTCAAAGAGTTAATAGTTTTTACCTTCTGATTTATTCCTGGTCAAAATATCTCTAAGCAGAGGCACGCAGGGACTGCTTTCTATATCAGTGTTTTAGAAGCTAGAAGAAAAATTACAATGCAGTGAAATTTCTGAAACAATTTTTTGGTAGGATTTTTTTGTAATTTTGCTGGATTTGTCCTTTCACTAAACACACTTTGTTCCCCAATTTTGGTCCTCCTAGGTGCAAGGGTTTTTTGACTGGAACAGTTTGAATTTTCAGGTTTCACTATCTTTTGCACAATACAGGTGGATCAAAATAGAGCTGCAAATCAAACACGGTTTTTGCTACCTGCTTGAAACTTTACATACTCAATGAGTTATCAGTTCTCAATCTCAGATTTGTTACAGGTTAAAAAAGTTTTAAGCAAAAGCACGCAAAATTAGCTTTTACTAACTCACATTAGAAGCTAGAAAGAGAATGCCAACATACTGAAAACTTACAATTATATTTTTGTTGGAATTCATAGACACTCACGAGGGTTCAAATTTTCACTAAACAAACTCTGTACCCAATTTTTGGGACTCCTAGGTTCAACAGTATCCACACAAAAACAGTTTGAATTCTCAGGTTTCACTTTGTTTTTCACTGTAAATATTGATGAAAACAGGGCTACAAATCAAACAGGGTTTGTACAAGATGCTTGAAACTTCACATGCACAATCATTTCTATATCTTCACTCTGTTGTTTGTTCTTAGTCAATTTCACTAAAGCCACTTTTTTCACCATGTTTGGTACTCTTGTGTTAAATGATTTGCACACAGAAACAGTTTGCATTTTCAGGTTTTTACTTTGTTTTGCACTATAGGGATGGATAATAATAGAGCTGCAAATGAAATACAATTTGTGCTAGATTCTTGAAACTTCACAAACACAGTAAATTCTAATTGTACACTATATTATTTCTTCTTGGTCAATGTAGCTGTAAGCAGAGGTATGCATAAACAGCTTTCTCTAAATTTTATTGCTAGCATTACAAGCTAGCAATAAAATTTCTAAATACTGAAACAGCTTCAAACTTATTTCAATGTGTATATTGGTAATTGGCATGATTTATTATTTCACAAAACATACTTTGTTCTCCAAGTTTTGTTTTCCTCATTTCAAAAGTTTGCAGACAGGAAGAGTTTCAATTTTCAGGTTTCAGTTCATTTTGCACTATTCAGATAGATAAAAACCTAGGTGCAAATAAAGAACGATTTGTGATAGCTGCTTGAACCTTCACACAAAAAATCAGTTCTTAGTGCTCACTCTGTGGTTTGTTCCTGGATAAAGTAGCTCAAAGGAAAAGCACACAGAAAAAACTTACACTAATGGCAATTTAGAAGCTAGAATAAAATTCCCATATACTGATAGAGCTGCAAAAATGTTTTCATTAGACTTTTTGATTCTATTCAGGGTTAATCCTTCCAGACAACCCAGGTTGTAACCAAAGTTTGGCACTCCTAGGTTAAATTGTTTGAACACACCAAAAGTTTAAATTTTTGGTTTCAAATTTTCTGGCTCTATAGAGATGGATGGAAATAGAGCTACAAATCAGACATGATGGGTGCTACGTTCTTGAAACTTCAAACACAAAAAGAGTTCTAAATTTGCACCCTGTGATTTGTCCCTGGTCAAAGTATCTCTAGTCCCGGGTGTGCAGTAACTGCATTCTTTATCATTACTTTAGGAGCTTGCAGAAAACAATTACAATATACTTAAATTGCTGAAACAATTTTTTGTTTGGATTTCTTTGACACTTGGCAGCACTCATTCTTTTACTAAACACAGTTTGTTCTCCAATTTTGGTCCTCCTATGTTCAATAGCTTTTTAACAGAAGAGTTTGAATTTTCAGGTTTCACTTCCATTTGCACAATACAGGTGGATCACAATAGAGCTGCAAATCAAAAAAAAAAAGGTTTTTGCTAACTGCTTGAAACTTGACATACTCAACGAGTTTTCAGTGTTCACTCTTTTTGTTCCTGGTTGAAGAAGTTACAAGAAAAAGCACTCAGAAACAAATTGTACAAACTAGAATTAGAAGCTAGCAGGAGAATGCCAATGTACTGAAAGAGCTACAACAATATTTTAGTTGGAATTCTTTGATACTTGGAAGGGGTGCAGACTTTCACTAAACCCACTTTGTACCCAAAATTTGGGACTCATAGGTTCAAATGTTCACACACAAGAATAGTTTGAATTTTTATATTGTACTTTGTTTTGCACTATAAAGATGGATGGAAATAGAGCTACAAATAAAACAAGGTTTGTGCTAGTGCCCTGAAACTTCACACACACACAATCAGTTCTAAGTGTTTACTCTGTTGTCTGTTCCTAGTCAAAGTGGTCTAAGCAGAGAAAGGAAGGAACAGCTTTTTTCTATTTAAGACTTAGGAGCTATCATATAAAATTCCATGTATAGAATGAGCTGCATTATTTTTTCAATGAATTTTTTTTCATACTCGCCAGGTTTTATTCTTTTACTAAACACATTTTTGTTCTCCAAGGTTGGTTATCCTCAGTTCAAGAGTTTGCAGATGGAAGAGTTTGAATTTCCATGTTTCATTTCTTTTTGTCCAATACAGGGATATCAAAATAGAGGTTCAAATCAAAAACAGTTTTTGGAAACTCCTTGAAAATTTACATACATAATAAGTACTCAGAGATCACTCTGTGGTTTGTTTTTGGTTGAAAAATTTCTAAGCAAAAGCAGGCAGAAAAAGCTTAAATTAACTTAAATTAGAAGCTAGCAGGAGAATGCCAATATACTGAAAGAGCTGCAACAATTTTTTCATTGGATTTTTTGATACTCGGCAAAATTCACATTTTCACTAAACTCACTTTGTACTCCAAGTTTATTACTCCTAAATTAAATGGTTTACACACAGGAATAATTTGAATTTTCATGTTTCACTTCATTTTGCACTCTATAGTGGATGAACAAAGAACTGCAAATCAAACCATTTTGTTCTAACTGCTTGAAACTTGACATACACTATCAGTTCTGAGGGCTCACTTTGTGGTTTGTTCCTGGTCAAAAAAGCTGTGAGCAGAGGCATGCAAAAACTGCTTTCTCTATTAGCACTTTAGAATCTAGCAGGAAAATTCTGATGTACTGAATGAGTTGCAATTATTTTTATTGGAGATATTTGATGCTTCTCAGGATTCATCTTGTTCTAACACATTTTTCTTCAAGTTTTATTTTTCTCGATTTAAGTTATTTTAGAAAAGAAAAGTTAGAATCTTCAGGTTTACCTTTATTTTGCTCTATACAGGAATTTGAAGACAGAAATGCAAATGAAAAACAGGTCGAGCTAACTGCTTGAAAAATGACATAAACAATCTGTTCTCAGTTCTCACTGTGTGCTTGGTTTCTGATTAAAAAACTTCTAAGCAAGATCAAGCAAAAACAGCTTTTACTAACTCACATTGGTAGCTAGCAGGGTAATTCCAATGTTCTTAAAAATATGCAACAATTTTTTTGTTTGATTTCTTTGATACTTGGAAGGGTTCAATATATCACTAAAACCACTTTGTATACCAAGTTTGGTATACCTAGATTAAACGGTTTGCACACAGGAATATTTTGAAATTTCAGGTTTCACATTGTTTTGCACTATAGAGGTGGATTAAAATAGGGCTACAAATCAAACACAGTTTGTGCTAGAATTTCAAACCTTCACACACACAACCTGTTCTATGTGTTCTCTCTGTGATTTGCTCCTAGTTAAACTAGTTTTAAATTGTGGCATCCAGGAACAAATTTCTCTATTAGTGCTTTAGGGCTAGCAGAATATTTCCCATGTACTGAATGATCTACAAAAATTTTTCATTTGATTTCATTGATAATTGGAATGATTAATTTTTTCCCAAAACACACTTTGTTCTCCAAGTTTGTTTCTCCTAAGTTCAAGGGTTTGCAGTGCAGAACAGTATGAATTTTTATGTTTCACCAAATTTTGCACAACACAGATGGATAAAAAAAGAGCTTCAAATCAAAAACTGTTTGTGCTTGCTGCTTAAATATTTACATTCTTAATCAATTCTGAGTGCTTCCTCTGTGGTTTGTTACTCTTGAGATAGTTTTAAGTAGCAGCATGCAACAATCGCTTTTATGCTCTCACTTTAGGAGCTAGCACAAGAATCCAAATATATTGAAAGAACTGTACCTATTTTTTGTTGTTTGATATTCTGAAGGGTTCATCCATTCAATATACCCCCTTTATACACCACGTTTGGGACTCTTACCTTCAAAGGTTTGCATAAAGAAAGAGTTTGAATTTTCAGGTTTCACTATACAGGTGGATAAAAATAGAGTTGCAAATCAAACTCAGTTTGTGCTAGCTGCTTGAAATTTCATATACACAATCAATTATCAGTCCTCCTCTGTGGATGGTTTCTATTTGAAGTACTTTTTAAGTAAATATAATGTAGTTCTTAACAAAATAATTTCACTAAAATTCTCAAATCAATACAAATATAAATAAACAAATAGATACACCTGTAAGTAAGTAAGTAAATAAATAAATCTATAAATCCAAGATTGGCAGAGAAAATACATTTTTGCATTGGAATATTAACTTCAGGCACTTTCAAATTCTCTGGTATTTAGGAAGGGCATCTTGCCCATTGCCAACCAAAACTTTATTCAAGGAAGTAGCAGAATTACTTCCATTGCAAAGAATCATGGAGTTCAGTAGGTAATGAATACTTCTCTCAGGTTTTTATGATGATTGCTTAGAAAAATAATATGTTATGACTTGGGCTTTGAGTAAGGGTTTCTGTGTAAATTGTGATATGTAGGTAGTTGAAAGAGATATCTTGTGAAACCTCACATATGAGAGTCATGGTAAGTTTAGAAGAGATCTGTGACTTGAAGCTTTGTCCTGAAAAGATACAGTGAATTGCATTGACATTTTATGTACCCCAGGATCAGAAGTGTCTTTGGGAAATGAGAGCATGGCCCAGTGTGGATATGTTTGCCAGATTAGGAATTTCAGTGATAATTTCACACATTATTTTCTTAGAGCCTTTTTGCCAAAGTGAGAGATTTAAGCACAAAGTTTACTCTCACCTTGGACCAGTTGGATGTACTGCATGTGGCCTTGTGGATATGATTTGGAAAGCTCTACCTACATGAGTTCTATAGATCATAAAACTGAAGGAGATTGCTCCCAAATTTTGGAAGCTGTCTCAATCCAATCCTTACCTAGTGTCCATTTTTATTCTTGAAATATGGCTAGGACAACAGCCTCACAATTATCTAATTTCCATGGCCTGAAGAGTCTGCAGCACATAGGGCCACTCCTTGCTTCTCACCCAAGAAACAGACTCAGACTTCCTTCACCACTACTCATGAAAATGCTAGGAATGAAAGCTAAAGTAAGTTTGACCCTGTGAATTATGAACATATGATTGAATAGAGAAGGTGTTTGCAAAGAAATATATGGCATGGGTGTGTGTTCTGGCTTTTGCTTCCAAAGAGCATGTTCATGATATTCTGCTGCTGGTAGACTGTTTTGTATCATGGCATCCAGTTATTAATTTTGTTTGGCACCTAAGCTGAGAGTCATGTTTCTAGTCTGAAATGAGAAAGTAGTATGTCATAGTTATCAGTTGGTGTTATTTTCCTGCACAGCTTGATTCACCACATCTGATGTTCTCCCTCTAGTACCAAGTCCCAGTTAGCATTAATACTTTTTTAATCAAATACAAAATGCACTTTGGTATAGTTAGAACCACAGAAAAATCCATTGGATTGATCAATGTATACACAGCGCACAAGGAAACATTCAACCCACTTGTGCCCAAGAATATTTTAGAAAGAAGATTGAGCCGTGCTGCCTCAGTCACATTGGAAATAAAAACCATGTCTTTTAGATCCCAATAAATAGATCCAAATGTCGTGTGGTTTCTTCCAAGGAGACCAATGCTTTTAATAGCTGTATCAAGTTCAGGTTCCCTAAGCTTCCAGGAAGGCTGCAAAGGATTTATCCTTTCTGATGAAAACATTCCCATCACTCATTATTGCCAATGAATGAATAGACATCTGCTTACTTGTGGATTGAGAAAACCTACAATGTATATATATATTTTTTTGTATTCCTACTAAAATTTCGCTACTACTGAGAGGTTGCTGGTGGATATTTGTAAAAGATATATACCAGTTCTAAGCACTATAAATTTTTTTTCTAAGGATTTTATACAAAGACTCATGAGCACAACATTGAATTTCAGAAATCACTGTGGAAGATGCAGTTTTCATAGAAGAACCATTCCTGGATAGGTTAAATATTCCAGCAGCATGAGCAATACAAGAAATTCATTGCCAAAGCTATTTTCCTTTATAAAACCCTTTAGAACATTTGTTATTTGTCATTGTTTGGCTGTTCTGATTGAAGGTGTTCTTTGCCTCAGTGCTTTTTTTTGTGAAGCCTCAGGAGAATCACTTTAAAATTTGTCTTGAATAGCCTGCTTGTGTTTTTCAGTGATAAAGCATTTGCCTCAAATCTGTAAGGCACTTCTTCAGATCATAACACCACTTAAAATTTTAAGTACATTGTATATCCAATGAAAGTTATATCATTTAAAAAAGTTGGTGGAGAGTCTTCATTGAAGATTGCAAATATTCTTGAAAGTAGAACAGTGACCCTTTAGATTCAACGTCTTATTCTTTATTTGTACATACATATGATGCAGTTGTTTAGGAATTTTTGTTGCTCAAATTCAAAATTGAATACAAAAATGAATAAATAAATAGATAACTAATAAAATAAATAAAAATTAAATTAATCTATCAATCCAACATTGTCAGAGAATATGCATCTAATATTTTTGATGTGAAATATTAACTCTGGGTGCTTTCAAATTCCCTGTTATTTAATTAGGGAATCTAGTCCACAGCCCATTATAA
Organism: Ictidomys tridecemlineatus; assembly: GCF_052094955.1. Lineage (NCBI taxonomy): Eukaryota > Metazoa > Chordata > Mammalia > Rodentia > Sciuridae > Ictidomys > Ictidomys tridecemlineatus. The sequence goes on from NC_135484.1 coordinate 130,912,395, forward strand.
ATTTATTCTTAGAAGAGGCAGGGGTACTTCCATTTAAAAGAACACTGGATTTCAGTAGGTAATGAATACTACACCCCAGATGTTTATGATGATTGGTTAGAAAAATAGTATGTGAGAAATTGGGATTTGAGGAAGGGTTCCTGAATAAATTGTGAATTTTGTGTGGTTGAAAGAGACAGCTTGTAAAACCTCAGATGTAAGAGTCGTGTTAATGTTAGGAGAGTATTGTGACTTGAAGCTTTCTCAAGAAAGGTTGCAGTGAATTGCATTCATATTTTATGTATCCCAAAATTAGAAGTGTCTTTTGGAAATGGAGAATGGCCCAGTGTGGTTATATTTACCACATTATCAATTTTAATGATAATTTCACACATTATTTGCTTAGAGTCTTTTGTGCCAATGTGAGAGATTGAAGCACAAATGTTGCTCCCAAATTGGAACAATTGGACTTATTTTCTTAGAGCCTTTTTGCCAAAGTGAGAGATTTAAGCACAAAGTTTACTCTCACCTTGGACCAGTTGGATGTACTGCATGTGGCCTTGTATATATGATGTGGAAAGTCCTCCCTCTATGAGTTCTATAGATTTAAAATGAAAGGATGTTGCTCTCAACTTTTTGGCACCTCTCTCAATCCAAATTTTACCTAGACTCCAGTTTGATTTTTGGAAATATGGCTAGGGCAACAACCTCACAATTATCTAATTTCCATGACCTAAAAAGTCTGGAGCATAATAGGAACACTCCTTGCTTCTCACAACAGAATCAGTCTCAGATTTCTTTGGCCACCACTTACGAAAATCCTGGGGATAAGAGGTAAAGAAATTTTGAGCCTGTGGATGATGAACTTAAGATTGAATAGAGAAGGTGTTAGCAAATAAGTACATGGTATGTTCCTGTGTTTTGGCATTGGCTTACAAACTGCATGTTCATGATATTATCCTGCTAGTAGACTGTTGTGTATCATGGCATCCAGTTTCCAGTACTGTTTGGGACCTATGCTGAGATTCAGGTTTCTAGTCTGAAATGAGAAAGATATATGTTATAGTTTTCAGTTGGTGTTTTTTTCTTGCACAGCTTGATTAACCTCCCCTGATATTTTGCCTTCAGCCCCATGTCCCAGTTGACATTCATATTTTTTAAGCAAATACAAAATTTTCTTTGGTATAGTTTGAACCACAGGAAAATCCATCGAATAGCTCAAAGTGTACACACTGCACAAGGAAACATTCAGCTTACATGTGCCCATAGTATTCTTCTAAGAAGAAGATTTAGCCATGCAGCTTCAGAAACATTGGAAATGAAAACTATGTCATTATAGATCCCAATTAGGAGATCAAGCTGTGGTGGGGTTCCTTCCATGTAGACCAGTGCTTTTCACGCCAACATCAAATTCAGGTACAAAAGGATTCCAGGCAGGCTGCAAAGGATGTATCCTTCCTAATGAAAATGTACCCAGCACTTATTATTTTCAATGATCGAATAGACAGCTGCTTATCTTCTGGATTGATAAGTCCTACAATGTGTATTTGTTATTTTGTGCCAACTAAAATTTGGCCACTACTGACAGAGTGCTGGTGGATATTTTTTAAAAAATATTTGCCAGTCTAAGCACTATGAAATTGCCTTCTAATGACTTCATATGGAGACTCATGAGCACCACATTGAATCTCAGACATCACTGTGGAAGTTGAGATTTACATAGGAGAACCATGCCTGGATACATAAATATTAAAGCATAATGAGAAATAGCAGAAATTCATTGCCCAAGCAGTGTTCCTCTATAAATCCTTTCAGAACATTTGCTATTTTCTATTGTTTGGTTGTCCTGGTTTAAGGTGTTCTTAGCCTCAGTGTTCTTTATGTGAACCTCAGGAGCATCACATTAAGAATTGTCTTGAAAGGGTTACATGTGTTTCTCAGTGCTAAAGCACTTGCCTCAAATTTGTGAGGCACTGTTTCAGATTCCCAGCACCACTTAAAATTATTAGCCACCTTATATATCCAAGAAAACATAATATTGTTTAAAAAATTAAGTGGAGAATTTTTATTTTATCCTGGAAGCTTCCTGATACTCATGAAAGTAGAAGAGTGACCCTTTAGATAAAATGTCTTATTCTTTACCCTTAAGTACATATGATGTGGTCATTTAAAAATTTTTCACTCAAATTCACAAAATATTTCAAATATGATTAAATAAATAGGTAAGTAAGTAAGTAACTAAGTAAGTAAAGAAATAAATCCATCAATCTAATATTGGCACAGAAAATGCATCTAAGTTTTGAAGTGCTGTATTGCCTCTGGGCACTATAAAATTCCATAGTTTTTAGGAAGGGTTTGTAGCCCAATGCCCACAGTGACTTTACTTAAAGGAGAAGCAGGGGTACTTCCATTGCATAGAATCCTGGAGTTCAGAATGTAATGAATACTATTCCGGAATTATTTATGATGATTGCTTAGAAAAATAATATGTGAGGACTTGGGCTTTAAAGAAGGGTTCCTGTGTGAATTGTTATTTGTAGGTGGTTAAAAGAGATAGCTTGGGAAAACTCAGATGTAAGGGTCTTGTTAATGTTAGAAAAAATTGTGACTTGAAACTTACTCAAGAAATGTTGCAGTGAATTGTATTGAAATTTTACATACCCCAGGATAAGAAGTGTCTTTTTAAAATGAGAGCTTGGCCCAGTTTGGAAGTGTTTACCACATTATGAATTTCAGTGATGATTTCAGACATTATTTGATTAGGTCCTTTTTGTGCCAAAGTGAGAGATTTAAGCACAATTGTTGCTCCCACGTTTGACCAATTGGACTTACTGCATGTGGCCCTGTGGATATGATGTGGAAAGCTCTCCTATATGAGTTTTATACATGGTAAAATTTTTAAAAATTGCTTCCAACTTCTTGGCCTCTGTCTCAGTCCAAACCTTACTTATACTTCAGTTTCATTTTTTAAGTATGTCTAGAACAACAGCCTCACAATTATCTATTTTCCATGGGCTGGAACCTCTAGATCACCTTAAAAATTCCAGTTGCTCCTCACAATCTAATGAGACTCAGATTTCATTGACCTCAACTCATATGAAAATGCGGAAGATAATGGCTAGAGTAGTTTGATCCTCTGGATTATAAACATAGAATTTAATAGAGAAAGTGTTTGCAAAGGAAATATATTACAAGGATGGGTTTTTGGCATTGCCTTCCAAACAGTATGTCCATGTAATCATGAAGCTAGTAGACTGTTGTGTATCATGGCATCTTATTAAGTGTATTCTTTGTGAGTTATGCTTAGAATATGGTTTCCAGTCTGAATTGAAAAAGATGTATGCCATTATCTGTTGGTATTTATTTCCTACACAGCTTTGTTCACCACCTCTGATGTGCTTCATTCAGTACCATGTACAACTTGTCCTTCATATGTTTTTAAAACAAACACCAAATGCTCTGTGGTAGAATGTGAAAAACAGCACAAAACAGAGGATTGCTCAAAGTAAAAAGAGACATTCAGACCACCTGTGCCGATAGTACACTTATAAAAAGAAGATTTAGCTATACTACCTCAGGAACATTGGAAGTAGAAAACATTGTCTTTTAGATTCCAATAAAGAGATACAGCTGTGGTGAAGTTTCTTCCAAGAGTACTAATGCTCCTCTAAACAACATCAAGTTTATGTATCAAAAGATTTAAGGCGGGCTGTGAAGGATATGTCCTAACTAATGAAAACAATTCCCAGGTCTCATTCTGGACAATGAATGAATGGAGAGCTACTTATTTTGTGGATGGAGAAGACCTACTATCTATCTATGTATCTATGTATCTATCTATCTATCTATATCTATATCTATCTATGTATCTATGTATCTATCTATCTATCTATATCTATATCTATATCTATCTATCTATCTATCTATCTATATCTATATATCTATATATCTATATATCTATATATCTATATATCTATATATCTATATATCTTATATATATATATATATATATATATATATATATATTATTCCTACTAAAAGTTGGCCACTACTGACAGGGTGCAGGTGGATTTTTGTAAAAGATATTTACCAGCTGTAAACAGTATGAAATGGCCTGCTAAAGACTTCATGAAGAGAATCATGAGCACCTCATTAAATATCAGCTATCACTGTGGTAGGTTAGGTTTTCAGTTAAAAACCCTACGTGGATAAAGTAATGTTCCACAAGAATAAGTAATAACAGAAAATCATTGCCCAAGCTGTGGTCGTGTATAAAACCCTTCAGAGCATATGTTGTTTGCTATTTTACTGGTCTACTGAGATGAAGGTAAGCTTTTTTTTGTGAAGCCTTAGGAAAATCAATTTTAGAATTGTCTTGAATGGGCTGCATGGGATTCTCAGTGCTAAAGCACTTGCCTCAACTCTGTGAGGCAATACTTCATATTCTCAACACCACTTTAAATTATTGATTATATTGTATATCAACAAAAAAGTAATATTGTTTGTAAAATTAGGTGGAGAATCTTAAATGCATCTTGTAAGTTTCCAGAAATTAATTAAATTTGAACAGTGACTGTTTTTGTTTAATTTCTTATTCTTTAATCTTAAGTAAATATGACGTTGGTGTGTGAAATGCATTTTAGTTTAAATTCACAAAACAATACAAAAATAAATAAAATATATATATATATATATATATATATAAATTTATCAGGCCTACATTGGCAGATACTAGGAATTACATGATATTGAAGTGCAGAATCAATCCTGGGTACTTTCAATTTCCTTGGTTTTTACGAAGGGCATCTATTCCACTGCCCACCATGACATTATTCAAATGAGAAGTAGGGTTTCTTCCATTGTAAATAATCCTGAAACTTAGTAGGTAACGAATACTTTCTTCCAGCTTTTCAGGATGATTGCTTAGGAAAAAAAATATGTGAGAACCGGGGTTTTGAAGAAGGATTCTTTTCTAAATTGTGATTTGTAGGTGGTTGAATGAGATAGCTCGGGAAACCTCAAATGTTAGAGTCGTGTTAACATCAGAAGAGATCTATAACTTGAAGCTTACTCAAAAAACGTTGCATTGAATTGCATTGACATTGTAGAAACACCAGCATCAGAAGTGTCTTTGAGAAATGATAGCAAGGCCGCATGTCAATTTGTTTACCACATTAGGAATCTCAGTGATAATTTTACACATTATTTGCTAAAGAGCTTTGTGCACCAAAGAGAGAGCAAGAAGCACAAAAGTTTCTTCCACTTTGGACAAATTGACTGACTGCATGTGGCCTTGTGGATATGATGTAAAAAGCCCTCCCTACATGAGTTGTATAGATGTTTCAATTCAAAGAGATTGCTCCAAACTTCGTGGCCACTTCCTGAATCTAAAACCCTACCCAGCCTCCTGATTCATTCTTAAATTATACAATTTCCATAATCCTGCACTGCTGAAGCACCATAGGAACTCTCTTTGCTCCACACCACTGAATCAGATTCAAACTTCATTGACTGTAACTCACAAAAATGATGGCCATAACAGCTTCAGTAGGTTTATGTTTATGAATAATGGACTTATGATCAAAAAGAGAAAATGTATGAGAAATGTATGACAAGGCCATGTATCTCTGGCATTGGCTTCTAAACAGCAAGAACATGACATCATGCTGTTAGTAGACTGTTGTATATCACAGCATTCTATTATTGGTATTGTTTGGGAGCTATGGTGAGAATCAGGTTTTTTTAGTCTGAAATAAGAAAGATGAATATCATAGTTGTCAGGTTAGTTTTTATTTCTGCACATCTTAATTTTCCACGTATGATGTCACTCTATTTAGCAATAAGTCTCAGTTGACTTTCTTATTTTATAAAGCAAATACCAAATAAAATATGGTGGGGTTTGAACCACTAAAAACCCAGAGAGGAGATCAAACCCTACACAAAGTACAAGGAGACATTCAGCCCACCTGGGCCCATAGTAACTTTCTATGAAGAAGGTTCAGTTTTGCAATTTCAGCAAAATGAAAAGAGGAAAAAATGTCTTCCAGATCCCAGTAAAAGAGATCCAGCTGTGGTGGAGTTTCTTCACAAAATTCTCATCATACCAACATTAATTTCAAGTACCGAAAACTTAGATGCAGGCTCTAAAGATGTGTCTTGACTTAGGAAAACATTTTCAGGACTCATAATGGAAGATAAATGAATGGACATCTGCTTCTTTCTGGATGAGGAAGACTTATGGTGGACATAGGTTTGGGAATTAGTCCTGAAATTTGGCTACTACTGAGAAGATGTTGGTGGATTTTTGAAAAAGATATTTACCAGCTCTAAGAGCTATGAAATAGCCATCTAATGACTTCATTAACAGACTCATGAGCATGACTTTTAATCTTAAGTATCAGAGTGGAAGGTAATATTTTCAGAGGAGAACCCTGCCTGCATATAAAAATATCAAAGCAGGATGAGCAATAGAAGAAATTCACTGCCCTGACTATATTTCTGTAAAGAACCCTTCAGGGATTATTTTTTAAAATTTCTATTGTTCTATTTTCTGCAATTGAAGGCATGCTTTGTTTCAGGCTTCTCTTTTGTGAAGCCTCAGGATAATCACTTTAGAAACTTTCTATAATGGGCTGCATGTGTTACTCAGTGCTTAACCACTTGCCTCACATGTTTTAGGCACTACTTCAACTCCTCAACATCACTTAAACTCATTAAATGTAATTTGTATAAAATGAAAAGTAATATTGTTTAAAAAATAGGTGGAGAATCATCATTGTGTATATATATATATATATATATATATATATATATATATATATATATATATATATAAAGAAAACAAAAATTGGCATACACTAACCATCTAATTTGTTTTGAAGGACAGTAATAACTCTTGGAACTTTTAACTTCCCTTTTTGTAGGAAGGTCATCTAGTCAACTGTCCATTATGAATTTAATCAAATGAGATGCAGGGGTATAATTATTTGAAAGAATGTTTGACTTGTGTAAGTAATATAACCTCCACTGTGGTTTTAGTATGATTGCTTAGAAGGAAGAAGGTGTGAGGACTTGGGATATAAGAGAGTGTTCCTGTATCAGTTATAATTTCTAGGAGGTTGAAAGGAATAGCTTGGAAAAATTCAGATGTAAGTGTGGTGAAAATGTGAGAAAAGATCTGCAATGTAAAACTTACTCAAGATAAGTTGCAGTGAACTCTGTTGACATTTTTCATACCCCAGGATCAGAAGTATCTTGGGAAATGAGGGTATGGCTCAGTGTGGATTTGTTTACCACATTAGGAACTGCAGTGATAATTTCACATATTATTTGCTATAGAACATTTTACACCAAAGTGAGAGCCTGAAGCACAAATCTTCCTCTAACTTTGGGCTCAGTGGACAAATAGTATGTGGGCTTGTGGATACGATGTGGAAAGCCCTCCCTGCATGAGTTTTATAGATGTTACAACTAAAGAAGTTTGCTCCCAACTTCTTGGCAGCTGTCACAATTCAAACATTATCTAGCCTTAAGTTTTAGTGTTGAAATATGGCTAGGCCAAAAGCCTCACAATTATCTAACTTCCATAAAGTGGAAAATCTACAGCATCTTAGGAACTCTCGCTGCTTTTCAGCACAAAGTTACACTTGGTGTTGACGGAGCACAAATCATGAAAATGCTAGTGATAACAGCTAACGTAAATTTGAGCCTGTGCTTTATGAATTTATGATTGAATACAGAAGGTGTGGCCCAAGAAATATATAAAAATGCAATATATTCTGGCATTGGCTCCCAAAGAGCATGTTTGTGATATCATGCAGCTAGTAGACTGTTTGGATTTTTTGGAGCTAGGCTGAGAATCAGGTTTCTAGTCTGAAATGAAAAATATGTATGTCATAATTATCAGTTGGTGTTATTTTTTTCTGCAAAGCTTGATTCATCACCTGTGAAGTACCACTTCCAGCACCATGTCCCAGTTGATTTTAATATGTTTTAAAAATAAATACCAAATAAACTGTGGTAGAGTTAGAACCACAGCAAAAACCAGAGAATAGCTCAATGGCTATACACTGCACAAGGAGACATTTATTCTGACTGTGCTCATAATACAGTTCTAGAATGAAGTTTCAGCTGCTTCAGGTACACTGAAAGTAGAATACTATGTCTTTTAGATCCCAATAAAAGAGATCTAGCTGTGGTGGGATTTTTTTCCAAGAAGATAACTGCTCCTCATACCAATATAAACTTCAAGTCACAAAAGCTTTGAGGCAGGCTCTAAAAGATGTGTACTGATTAATGAAAAATTTTGCAACACTCATTCTATCCAATGAATAAATGGACAGCTGCTTATCTGTTGGATGGAAAAGACCCGACCTTGGTATTCCTACTAAAATTTGGCTACATCTTAGAGGGTGTTGGTGGATATTTGTAAAAGATATTTACCATCTCTAAACGCTATTAAATGTCCATCTAAATACTTCATGAAGAGACTTATGAGTACTCCATATAATCTCAGATATCATTGTGGATGGTGTGTTTTTCACTGAAAAACTGTGCCTGGATACATCAATATTCATACAGGAGGACCAATAAAAGATATTCTTTGCCTAAGCTGTGGTCCTGTATAGAAACTTTCAGAGTTTTTGTTACTTTCTATTGTTCTGCTTTCCTCAGTTGAAGGTGATCTCTGTCTCAGGGCTCTCTGTTTTTAATCCTAAGGAGAATCACTTGAGGAATTTGCTTGATGGGCTGCATGTGTTCCTCAGTGCTAAAGTCCTTGACTCACCCATGTGAGACACTGCTTCAGATCCTCAACAACACTTAAAATCATTAACTAAATTTTATATCCAATGAAAAGTATATTGTTTAAAAATTACATGGAAAATCATCACTGCACCTTATAAGATTCCAGAAATTGATTAAATTAGAAAAAAAATGACCCTTTAGGTTTAATGAATTATTTTTTTATGCTTAAGTGTACAGGATGAAATTCTCTGAAGTTTTTTTTTTCTAGCTCATATTCACAAAACAATACAGAAATAAGTAAATAGATAAATGAATAACTTAATCCAATATTGGCAGACAATAAGCATCTAATTTGTTTTGAGGGGCAGTATAAACCCTGGGAACATTCAACATCTCTGTTCCAAAGAAGGCACATGTAGCCCACTGCCATCAATGACTTTAGTCCAATGAGCTGCAGGGTTACATTGATTTGAAAGAGTCTTAGACTTGTGTAGGTAATATATATTCCACCAAGTTTTTTTTAAAGATGATTGCTTCAAAGGAAGAAGATTTGGGGACTTGGGATATGAAAAAGTGTTCCTGAACCAGTTGTGATTTCTAGATGGTTGAAATAGATTGGAAAATTCAGTTGTGAGAATGGTGTGACTGTCAGAAAAGTTCTGTGACTTAAAGCTTACTCAAGAAATGGTGCAATGACTTGTGTTGACATTTTACAAACCTCAAAATCAGAAGTGACTTTGGGAAATTAGAGCATGGCCTGGTTGGATTTGTTTAGCACATGAAGAATTTCAGTATTTGTTTCACAAATTATTTTCTATAGAGCCCTTGTGCAAATTGAGAACCTGAAGTAAAAATGTTTCTCCCACATTGGACCAATAAGACTGACTGCATATGGCCTTGTGGATATGGTGCGGAAAGCCTTTTCTGCATGACTTCTATAGATGTTAAAACTAAAGGCAATTTCTGCAAACTTCTTGGCCCCTGTCTCAATCCAATCCTTACCTAGCCTCTGCTTGTATTGTTGAAATATGACTAGAAAAACTGCCTCACAATTATCTTATTTAATGAGCTGGGAACTCTGAGGATCTAAGGAACTTCCATTGCTCCTTAGCACAGCATCAGACTCAGACATTATTGACCAAAACTCATGAAAATGCTGCAGAAAATGGATACAGTAATTTTGAGCCTGTGGAACATGAACCTAAGATTGACTAGAGAATGTGTTGGTAAAGAAATATATGAAAATGCTGTGTATTCTGGAATTGGCTTCCAAAAATATGTTTGTGACATCAAGCAGCTAGTAGACTGTTGTATATCATGGCATCCTGTTGCTGGTATTGTTTTGGAGGTATGGTGAGAATCAGGTTTCTAGTCTGAAATGAGAAAGACATATGTCATAGTTATCACTTGGTGTTTATTTTTTTTTTCCTGCACAGCTTGATTCACCAACTTTGATGTTATTTTTTCAGCACCATGTCCCAGGTGACCTTCATATTTTATAAAATAAATGAAAAATGTGCTGTCGTAGACATTGAACCACAGCAAAAACCAGAGTATAGCTAAATAGCTATAAACTGCACAAAAAGATATTCATCCCAACTGTTCCAATAGCACATTTCTAGAAAGAAGATTCAACTGTGCTTCCTCGGGTACATTGGGAATTAAAAAACAATGTCTTTTAGATCCCAATTAAAAATATTCAGCCCATGGTGGGGTTTCTTTCCAGAACACCAATGATTCTCATACCAACATCAATTTCAAATTCCAAAAGCTTGGAAGAAGGACAAAAGTATGTGTTCTGACTAATTAAAACATTCCCAGCACTTAGTAATAGGAATGAATAAATGGACAGCTCCTTATCTTCTGGATGGAGAAGACCTACCTTTTATTATATATATATATATAAATTCCTACTAAAAATTGGCCACTATTGAGTAAGTGCTGGTGAATATTTGTAAAAGATTTACCAGCTGTAAGCAATATGAAATGGCCATCTAATGACTTCATGAAGAGACTCATGAGCACCCCATTTATTCTCAGTTATCACTGTGGAAGGTGAGGTTTCCAGTGAAGAACCCTGCCTGGAAACATCAATATGCAAGCCAGATGAGCAATGACATATTCATTGCCCAAGTAGTGTTCCTATTTAAACACTTCAGAGCATTTGTTATTTGCTATTGTTCTGGTCTCCTCAAATAAAATGGTTCTTTGTGTTAGGACTCTCTTTTGTAAAACCTCTTGAGAATCACTTTAGAAATTTGCTTGACTGAAATGATTCTGTTCTCAGTGCAAAAGTACTTGTATCAACTTTGTGAGGCTCTGCTTCAGATCCTAAATGCCACTTACAATTATTAATTACCTTGTGTATACAATAAAAAGTATTATTTTTAAAAAATTAGGTACAGAATCTTCATTGCATCCTCTAAGATTCCAGATATTAATGAAAGTAGAACCATAACTATTTAGGTTTAAGTCTTATTCATTACACTTAAGTGAATATGATGTAAGTGTGTGAAATGTTTTTAGCTCAAATTCACAAAACCACATAAAAATAAATAAACATATATGTAAGTAAATGAATAAATAAATAAATTTATCAATCAAACATTTGAAGAGACTAGCTAGGCATTTAATGTTTTGAAGTACAGTATTAACTCTGGGAACTTTCAACTTCCCTGGTTTTGAGAAAAGGCATCTAGCCCACTACCCACTATGAATTTAGTCAAATGAGAAGCAGAAATACTTGCACTGCAATGAATCTTAGAGTTCAATAGGTAAAGAACACTTTCCCTATGATTTTTGAATGATTGCTTAGAAATAACATACATGAAGACTTGGGGTTTGAGGACGGGTTCCTGGATAAATTGTGATCTGTTGGAGGTTTAAAGAAATAGCTTGGGATACCTCAGTTTAAGAGTACTATTAACATCACAAGAGATCTGTGACTTGAAGCTTACTCAAGATATGATGGAGTAAATTGCATTGAAATTTTAGGTACCCCCAGCATCAGAAATGTCCTTGAGAAATGAGAGTATGGGTGAGGGTGGATTTCTTTAGTACATTAGGAATCTCAGTGATAATTTCACACATTATTTACTATAGGTCCTTTTGTGCCAAAGTGAGAGCCTGAAGAAAAAATGTTTCTCCCACATTGAAATGACTGTATGTGACCTTGTGGATATAATATGGAAAGCCCTCCCTGCATGAGTTCTAAAGATGGTACAACTGAAAGAGATTGCTCCATACTTCTTGATCTCTGTCTGAATTCAAACTCTACAAGCCTCCTGTTTCAGTATTTCTAATATGTCATAGTACACTTGTAAGCCACCAGACTAAAAATTATCCAATTTCCATGACCTGGTACCTCTGGAGCACCTTAGGTACTCCCGTTTGTCCTCACCACTAAATTAGATTCAGGCTTCATTGACCATATACTCATGAAATTGCTGGTGGTAAAGCTCCAGGTCGTTTAAGCCTATGAATAAATGACCTATGATTAAAAAATGAACATATTTCCCAGAAATACTTTGCAAACCATGTATCTCTGGCATTGTATTTGAAACAGCATGTTACTGACATTATGGAGCTTGTAGAATATTGTATCTCATGGCATTCTGTTATACGTATTGTTTGAGATCTATTCTGAGAAATAGGCTTGTAGTCTAAAATAAGAAAGATGTATGTCATAGTCTGAAATAAGAAAAATGTATGTCATAGTTGTCAGGTTGGTGTTTTTCTGCACATCTGTATTTACCAACTCTGATGTCACTTCCTCTAGCAATATTTCTCAGTTGAACTTCATATTTTTAAATCAAATACCAAGTGCCATGTGGTAAAACTTGAACCATTAAAATAACCAGAAGATAGCTCAATGGCTACACAAAGTAGAAAGAGAAATTCAGGCCATCTGTGCCCAGAGTAGATATATAGGAAGAAGATTCAGCTGTACTACTTCAGGCCCAATGGAAATAAAAAAAAAATGCTTCCAGATGACAATAAAAGAGATCCAACACTGGTTTGGTTTCTTCTAAGAAGACCAATGCTTCTCATACCAACACCAATTTAAACTTCTAATAGCTTAGAGGCAGGCTCTCAAATATGTGTTCTGACTATTGAAAACATTTTCAGCACTAATTCTGGCTAATGAATGAATGGGCAGCTGCATATCTTGTCAATGGAGAAGACCTGTCATGTATATTTATTTTTTTTTATTTTAACAAAAACATGTCCACTTCTCAGAGGCTGCTGGTAGATAATTGTAACAGACATTTACCTGACCTAAGTACTATGAAATGGCTATCTAAAGACTTAATGAAGAGACTCATGAGCACCCCATTTAATCACAGATATTAATGTTGAAGGTAAGTTATTCCGTGGAGAACCCTGCAAGGATACATCAATACTCAAGAAGGATGAGAAAATACAAATTTGTTGTCCAATCTGTGGTCCTGTATGAAACCCTTTTGAGCATTGGTTATTTGCTATTGTTCTGCTATTCTCAGTCAAATGGGTTCTTGGCCTCAGGGCTCTCTTTGTGAAGAATAAGAAAAATCACTTTAGGAATTATCTTAAATTGGCTGCACATGTTTCTCAGTGCTAAAACAATTTCCTCAACTCTGTGAGGCAATGTTTACTATCATCAAAACAACATAAAATTATTAATTGCATTGTATATCAAAAAATAATATTATTTTGAAAATTACATTGAGAATTTTTATTGGATTTTGTAGAATTCCAGACTTTTATGAAAGTAGAACAGTGACCATTGGGTTCAATGTCTTATTCTTTACTCTTAAGTAAATATGACTTTGTGTTCAAATTTTCTTAGCTAAAATTCACAAAACAATTTAAAAATAAAGAAATATAGAAGTGATAAAGTAAAGAAATTAATTAATTAATTAATTAATCTCAAATTAGCAGCGATAGGTATCTAATGTTTTGTGGTGCAGTACTAACTCTGTGAACTTTCAACTTCTCTGGATTTAGGTTTGGCATTAAGCACACTCCCCACCATGAATTTATTCAAATGAGAAACAGAGATTCTTCCATTTTAAAAAATCCTGGAGTTCAGTAGAGAATGTATATTTCCCCCAAGTTTTTAGGATGATTTCTCATATAAAAAATATGTGTGTACTTGGTCTTTGTGGAAGGGTTTCTATATAAATTGTGATTCATAGGTTGTTAAAAGAGATAGCTTGGAAACCTCAGATGTAAGAGTCATGTTAACATCAGAAGACATCTGTGATTGAAGCTTACTCAAGAAATGTTGCAGTGAATTTCACTGAAATTTTAGGTTCCCCAGCATCAGAAGTTTTCTTGAGAAATGAGAGCATGCGTGAGTGTGGATTTGTTTATCACACTAGTAATCTCAGTCATAATTTCACACATTATTTGATTTGGGGAACTTTGCACCAAAATAAGAGACTAAAACAAAATATTTTCCTCCCACTTTGGACCAATTAATTGCTATAGAACCTTTTGAACCAAAGTGAGAGCTTGAACCTAAATCTTCCTCAAACTTTGGACCAATTGGACCAACTGCATGTGGCATTGTGGATATGATGTGGAAAGCCCTCTCTGCACGAGTTTTCTAGACATTACAACTCAAAAAGATGGCTTCAAACATCTTGGCAACTGTCTGAATCCAACCCTACCTAGCCTCCTGTTTCATTATATACATATGCCATAGTACATTTCTAGGCCAATGGACTTGAAATTATTTCATTTCCATAACCTGGTACTTCTGGAGCATTTTAGGAATACCATTGTTTCTCACCACTGAATCAGACTCAGAATTCATTGACTGCAACTCACAAAAATTCAGGCTATAACAGCTCCAGTAAATTTGAGCCTATGTATCAAGAACCTATGATTGAATAAAGAAGATATTTCCAAAAAAATATGTGAAAAGGCCATGTAACACTGGCCTTAGATTTTAAAAAGCATGTTCCTGATTTCATATAGCTATTAGACTGTTGTATATCACAGTATCCAATTATGGCTATTGTTGGAAGCTAGGTGGAATATAAGGTTTCTAGTATGAAATCAGAAAAATGTATTTCTTAGTTGTAATTTTGGTGTTTTTTGCTGCACATCTTGATTTTCTACTTGTGATGTCACTCCCCCTAGCAATATTTCTCAGTTGACCTTCATACTATATAAAGAAAATACCAAATGTCCTGTGGTGGAGTGTGAACAACAACAACAACAACAGAGGATAACTAAATGGCTACACAAAGTACAAGCAGACATTCAGCCCAACTGTGCCCAGAGTACACTTCTAGGAAAAAGATTCAGCTCTGCTACCTCAGGCACAATGAAAATAAAAAATGAAATGCTTATGGATCACAAAAGAGGTCCAGCTTTGGTGGGGTTTGTTAAAAAAATGCTCTTTAAGTACCAAAAACTTAGAGGCAGGCTCTTAAGAATGTGTCTTGACTAAGGTCATAATTTTTTGGACTCACACTGGAAGATGAAAAAATTAAAAGCTGATTCTTTCCTGGATATGGAAGGCCTATCATGGATATTTGTTTGGGTATTTCTCCACTACTGAGGAGGTGTTGGTGGATATTTGAAAAAAAATATTCACCAGCTTTCAGAGTTATGAAATGGTCATCAAATGACTTCATGATGAAACTCATGAAAACCACATTAAATCTGAGGTATGACTGTGGAAAGTAAAGTTTTCAGAGGAAAACCATGCCTGTTTACATAAATATCAAATCAGGATGAGCAGTAGAAAAAAATAATCATTTCCTTAACTTTAGTCTTTTAAAAAACTCTTCAGAGATTTTGTTATTTGCTATTTTTCTGCTCTCCTCAGTTGAAGGCATTCTCTGTTTCAGGGCTCTCTTTTGTGAAGCCCCAGGAGAATGACTTCAGAAATGTGCTTGAATGGAATGCATGTGTTTCTTAGTGTGAAAGCACTTGCCTCACCTGTGTGAGGCACTGCTTCAGGTCTATGTTATTTTTTTACCCTTTAGCAGACAGGACAAAAGCCTTTGTTGTTTTTTTAGCTCATATTTACAAAAAACAATACAAAATACGTAAATTAGATAATTGAGAATCTGTGAATGTAGCCATATTTTACCAATAAAACCAAATAGATAAAAAATAAATAGATAAATAGATAAATTTTGGATTGAGAAAGGGGCGAAGAAGTTCTGAGCAATCTCCCATAGTTTTAACCTGTATAGAACACATGCTGCGAGGGCTTAAGATATCATAATCTTATGCAGTATGGCTAATTGGTCAATGTTGGGAATCTTGCATGATACCACTACACCAGTAGCACAGCTAAATTGGTCCATGTTGGAAGAAACATGTTTGCTTCACCCTCTCACTTTGGTGCTAAAGGATATATAGCAATAATTGTGTGAAATTATCACTGAAATTCCAAATGTGGTAAACAAACACACACAGGGCTATGCACCCATTTCTCAAA
The DNA here is from genome assembly GCF_052094955.1 of Ictidomys tridecemlineatus. Taxonomy (NCBI): domain Eukaryota; kingdom Metazoa; phylum Chordata; class Mammalia; order Rodentia; family Sciuridae; genus Ictidomys; species Ictidomys tridecemlineatus. The sequence continues at coordinate 130,928,563 of NC_135484.1, forward strand.
GAAAATTCTTATCCTAAGGTATGTAAAATGTTAAAGCAATTCACTGAAATGTTTTTTGAGTAAGCTTCAAGTCACATAACTTTTCTGATATTCATCCACTACTTACATCTGAGGTTTCTCAAGCTATCTTTTTCAACCACATGGAAATCAATAAAGGAACCCCTTCTCATATCACAAAAAACCACATATTTTTCCTTCTAAGAAATCATCCTAAAAACCTTGGTGGGGTTCATATTACATACAATAGTCAAAAATTTTTCAAATAAATGTACTCCTGCATAAGATTTCACTAAAGTCTAGGTGAGCCCTGGTCTAGATGCCCTTTCTATGTACAAGAATTGAAAGCACCCAGAGTTTATACTGCACTTCAAAACAAATTAGATGTGTAGTGTCTGCCAAAGTTCTGTTTATTTTATATTTGTATTGTATATATTTTTATATTTACACTTCTACTTGTGAACATAAGCTGGAAAAAACTTCAAAGTACATTTTCCTGTCTACTTCCTGGTAAAAAATAACACATTGAAACTAAAGGGTCATAATTCTTATTTTGTAAATCTCTTTAAACTTACAGGATGCAATAAAAAATTCTCCACCTTATTGTTTAAACAGTATTACTTTCCACTGTATATAAAATATACTAAAATATTTTAAATGGTGTTGAGGATGTGAAGCAGTGCCTCACAGATTTGAGCTTAAGGCTTTAGCACTGAGAAACACATGCAGCCCATTCAAGCACATTTGTAAAGTGATTCTCCAGAGGCTTCACAAAAGGGAGCCCTGAGGCAGAGAATGCCTTCAATAGAGGAAAGCAGCATAGTGGCAAATAACAAAAGCTCTTATGGGTTCTTTACATGAACAAAGCTAGGGTAATGAATTTCTTCTATTTCTCATCTTGCTTGGATATTTATGTACACAGGCTGGGTTCTCCTCTGAAAACCTTACTTTCTGAAGTAATTCCTGAGATAATTTGGCACTCATGAGTGTCTTCCAAACGTCATTGTTAGACAAGGACACAAGAAAAGACCACTGACTCCAATTAAAATCAAATTAAAGCAAGCTTATTATTTCGACTGTCTGGGCTGCCTTTCCCTCCCAAAATGGCAGGAACAAAACAGCAGCCCCACCTTTCCTACAGCCCAGCTTTATAGCCCAGAAAGTTACATAAAAGGGGGGTTACAGATAACAGAATTCTGACAAGCATCACACTAATGGTGGTTTACAATTTTTTTTTATTTTTTGCTAGCCCCAACATCAGAATTTATGAGGACCATTAGAGCCTCAGAGAGGGTCGTTGTCTGGCCAGGGAAGGCCAATATTTATGAGGTGTCACTAAAGTTTCAGAGAGGGCTGCTATCTGGTCAGAAAGCCAGGCATGGGTGAGTTCAAGGCACGGGGAGGCATTCCAAGCAGGTTCAGAATTTGCAGTAATTTATAGTAAATCCGAAATTAGCTTTTCATGGCTTTGTGGCAAGATGGCTTCCAATTTTAATAAAAGATCAGGTTGGGTCTATCACATTAAATTGCCATTTTATAGCACTTAGAGCTGGTAAATATCTTATTCAAAAAATCAACAACACCTTCTCAGTAGTGGCCAAAAATTAGGAGGAATACACAATTACCAAAGATACTTCTTCCACAACTTTAAAGTAATCAGCTCTCCACTCATTCATTCTCTAGTATGAGTCTTTAGAGTGATTTCCTAAGTCAAAACAAATGCTTTTGTGCCTTCCTCTAAGTTTTTGTTACTTGAACTTGATGTTGGTATGAGGAGCATTGTGTTTCTTTGAAGAAACCCCACCACATCTGCATCTCATTTATTCTGATCTTGAAGATATTTTTTTATTTGCATTGTGCCTGAGGTAGCACAGCTGAATCTTCTTTTTAAAAGTGTACTATTGAAACAAGTGTCTCATTTTACATTGTGTAATCATTGTACCATCTTCTGGTTTTACTGTGCATCAAACTCCAACACACAGCATTTGGTACTTGCTTTAAAATTATGAAAGTCATCTGAGACATATTTTGATAGGGAGGGACATCACTGGTGTTAATTGCAATGTACATTTAAAAATCCAACAGGACAAATGTGACATACATCTTCCTTATTTCAGACTAGAAAACTTATTCTCAGCATTGATCCCCCAAAAATACCCATAATAGAATTCCTTGATTTAGAACTGTCTACTAGTTGCATGATGTTAGGAACATTCTGTTAAAAAGCCAATGCCAGAGATACAGGACGTATTTGTATTTTTAGAAACATCTTCCCTTTTCAAGCATAGGTACGTAATTCATAGGCTCAAGCTTAATGTTGTTGTTATTGCCAGCATATCTGTGATTTGCGGTCAATGAAGTTCAAGTCTAATTCAGTGGTAATTAGCAACCAGAGGACCTAAGGTGATCCAGATGTACCAGGTCATGTAAATTGGATAATTTTAAGTCTTGTGGACTAGAAGTGTACTATGGCACATTTGTACAATAATAGGTAGGCTAGGTAGTCTTTGGATTCAGACAGAGGCAAGAAAGTTTGGAACAATATCTTTGAGATGAAACATGTATAGAACTCATTAAGATAAGGCTTTCCACATCATATCCACAAGACCCCATGTGGACGTTGTAATTGTTCCAAAGTGGGAGGAACATTTGTGCTTCAGTCTCTCACTTTGGTGCAAAAGGATCCATAACAAATAATGTGTGAAACTATCACTGAGATTCCTAATGTGGTAAATAAATCCACACTCTGAAATGCTCTCATTTCTCAATGAAATTTCAGATGCTTGGGAACCTAAAATCACAATTCAATTCACTCCAACATTTTTTGAGGAAGCTTTAAGTCACAGATGTCTTCTTGAATTAACACACCTCTTACATTTGAGGTTTCCCAAGCTATTTATTTCAAGCACCCCAAATTCACAATTTATACAGGTGCCCTTCAATACAATCCAAGTTTTAACATTTTTTTAATAGGCAATAGTCCAAAAAATTTGGAAAAAGTATACATCATATTATAAACTCCAAGATTCTTTGAAATGGAAATAGCCCTGCTTATCATTTGACTAAAGTCATGGTTGCCAGTGTAATAGATACCATTTCTAAATCTATGGAAATTGAAAATTCCCAGAGATAATGCTGCACCTCAAAAACAATAGATGATTAGTTTCTGTGAATTTTAGATTTATAATTTTTTTTAATTACTTAGTTATTGACTTATGATAAGTAATTGGTCCCGATTATGAAGGTGAGATAAAAATTATAGCTAGTTCTCCAAGGGGTATTTCAGTAATTTCACCAGGAGAAAGGATTGCATAGTTATTAATACTACCTAGTTTACATGACAAATTTTCTGGTCATACTGCAGAAAGAGGTTCCAAAGGACTATGCTCCACAGGTATAGATTGGGCTATGCTTTCTTTAAATTTAGATTCTCACCCCATGCTAAAACTAAATATTCAAGGACATGAATGTAATGGGCTACTGGATACAGGTGCACACCTTAGTATCATCTCTCGTCAAGAATGGACAAAACATTGGCCATTACAACAAGCCACTCAAAAGCTTTGAGGCCAAGGAGTGGAGCCTAATCCCCATAGAAGTGCAATGGTATTAGATTGGAAGGATCCTGAAGGATGTGAAGGAACTATACAGCCATATGTATTGGATCAACTTCCTATAAATTTATGAGGATGAGATGTCCTAGATCAATTAGGTTTGATATTAACAAATAACATCAATCCAAATGCACCGACTATCATGGCTAGACAAGGTTTCTGGAAAGGAAAAGAATTAAGAAAATAAGAACAAGGTATAGCAGCACCAATACAAATAGATCAAGGAACAGACAGACATGGATTGGGTATTCAGGAGGGATCACTGAGACAATAAAAAATTTCTTGGAAATCAAAAAGGGCTGTAAGGGTTTCTCAGTGGCACTGACTAAAGAAAAGATACGAACAGCCCATGACCTGGTCAAACAACAATTAGTGGAGGGACATATAAAACCTTCAGGATTTCTCCATAATACTCCCAATTTTGTCATAAAAAAATCTGGTAAATGGAGATTATTGCAAGATTTAAGAGCTATTAATAATGATATGCTTATCATGGGACATTCTCAGTTGGGAATACCTCAATTGTCAGCTTTGCCAAAAACCTGGTATGTTTTAGTTATAGACATTAAGGGTTTTTTTTCCATTCCAATTCATCCTGAGGATAGTCCATGATTTGCATTTACTGTCCCTGTGCTGAATCATCAAGGTCCTGATAAGAGATATGAATGGAAAGTACTCCCTCCAGGGATGACTAATAGCCCTAATATGTGTCAAATTTATGTTAACAAAGCAATTTAACCATTTTATCATTTTGTTTCAGTTTTGTTTTGTGTTATCTTGTTGGGTTGTGTTATCTTTGTAGCAGAAATATGGGATCAAATATTAGTAAAAAACAAACCAAAAGAATTTCAAGTAAGTTGCTAGTGTAAGGAGGCACCCCAGTAAAACCAAGAACAGTTAGGGCATATATTGATACGATACAAAAAATATAGCTCATAGTTTCTTAAGGAGAAGTTGTTAATTATATCACAATGGAACCATGAAGATTTAAAAAAAAAGATAGAAAAGGAAAATCCAGGAACTCTGCCAGTTGGCACATTGCCATTATGGACATTGATACAATCCTGTTTGCTTATTCAAGGAGAAGACATTTTAGATCAAGTATAAGAGGAAATCTCTCCAGTTAGTCAAACAGGGGAAGAAAGTTTAGAGAAGAAAGGGATATCAAGGGAGAAGTTACAACGGGCGGTTGCTACTAACCCCTTTCTATCACCAGAAGGCATAAGTATTTAACCAACAGCTCCACCTCTGTATATGGAGACAACATATGCTGAGTGGCCCTCAACCCTCATAGTTGATAGATGGAATCCTGAGACAGAACCATGAAGATTAGCATCCCCTGTATTTTAGAATGAGGGAGGGCAGATAATTCACCACATTTTGGATTTCAAAACTGTGAAGTAGCTAAAAGAGGCTGTAACAACCAATGGTCCTCAAGCCTCTTTCACAGTAAGTATGGTTGAACCCATTAAAAATTTAAGCATGACACCAGCAGATTGGGCGAATATGTGAAAAGCTGTGATAAATGGAGGAGAATATCTGTCATGGAAGGTTGCCCATCAGGAATTTTGCTTGGAGACAGCTAGGCGAAATGCAGCAGCCAGTTATCCTCAGAGAAATCTAGGTTTGTTGTCAGGAGAGGGACCTTATGAGGGTGACCTGCAAAAAATTGGATATAATACTGTTATTTACTCACAAATCACTTCAGCTATGGTTAGTGCATGAAAAACTTTACAAGGACATGGAGATTTGCAAGGTCAATTACCTAAAGTAATACAAGGAGCTAATGAAGCTTATGCTAAATTTGTAGATAGGCTTATACAAACAGCTATCAGAGTCTATGGGGATGTAGAACAAGTGATGTCATTAATAAAATATCTAGCCTATGAACAAGCCAATTGATGGTGTAGGGAGGCTATAAGACCTTGGAAACATAGAGATTTAAATACATATATTAAATTATGTTCAGACATTAATTAACAGGGGCAAGCTTTGGCAGCTGGTAACAGATATATATATATATATATATATATATATATATATATATATAACTGTTTATATATATTTGTTGAATATACCACAATGAGGCCATCAAGTGAAGATTTAAGTTAAAAGGAAAAGAAAAACCCAGGAACTCTGCCAGTTGGCACATTACCATTATGGACATTGGTATGATTTTTTTTTGCCTAATCCAAAGCCTTCAGTTCAGACTATAGTAGAAGATCAAGTAAAAGAGAAGGTCTCTTGAGCCAGTCAGACAGAGGAAGAAAATTTAAAGGAGGAAGAACTATCAGGGGAAAAGTTACAACAGAAGGTTGCTACTAATACCTTTCAATCACCAGAGGGTGTAAGGGTCCAACCAACAGCTGCACCTATAGAGACAACATTTGCTGGATGGCCCCCAACCCTTGTAGTTGATAAATGGGATCCTGAGGCAGGACCTCAAAGGTTAGCATTTCCTGTACTTGAGCAGGCAGGAGGTCAGTGAATTCACAGTGCTTTAGATTTCACAACAGTGAAACAGTTAAAGGAGGCTGTAACAACTTATGGTCCCCAAGCACCCTTCACTGTAAGCATGGTTGAATCCATTACCAACTTGGATATGATGCCAGCAGATTGGGCTAGTATGTGTAAAGCTGGGCTAAATGGAGGGCAATATTTGTTATAGAAGGTTGCCAATGAAAAAATTTGCATGGAGACAGCTAGGCGATATGCAGAACCGGTTATTCTCAGAAAAATCTAGATATGTTGCTAGGAAAAGGACCTTATGAGGATCAGCAGCAATAAATTAGATATGATCCTGCTATATACTCACATATTGCTGCATATGCACTTAGGGCATGGAAGACTTTACAGGGACATGGAGATTTACAAGGTCAATTATCTAAGGTAATACAGGGAGGTAATGAACCTTATGCTGAATTTGTAGATAGGCTTATTAAAAATGCTACTAGAGTTTTTGGGGATACAGAACAAGCAATGCCTTTAATAAAAACAACTGGCTTATGAGCAAGTAAGTTGTTGGTGCAGAGAGGTCATTAGACATGGAAACATGAAGATTTAAGCTCATATATTAAATTATGTTTAGACATTAATGAACAAGGGCAAGTATTGGCAGCTGCAGTACAATAGGCTTTAGATGCCAGGACAAAACGTGTTACAATTATGAACAAATAGGACATTGTAAAAGGAGTTGCCCCATAGGAGGAGGGTTTAACAAAACTAGGTATCAAAAGAGTAGAATACTGGGTATTTGCCCATGATGCCATAGAGGGAGACATTGGGCTAATGAATGCAGTTCTCAAACCACCATAGAGGGTTCTCCGTTATCAAAAATGGAAAAGGACCAGGTGTTTACCCACAATATCACGAAGGTAGGCAGCGGGCTCCATTGCCAAAAAATGAACAGGAGGGTCTAATGCTCTGAGGCCCAAGACCACAAATATATGTCACCCTGGTGGAACCCAGCAACACCATAAGTGTAGTGCCCAGGACATATTATCCACCAGATCTCTCATCAGACAAACCATAGGGAGTGCAAGGTTGGACATCTGCACCTCTTCCAGAGCAGTACTAACTCCAGAGGTGGGAGTTCAAATCATTCCCATAGGAGTAAAAGAACCTCTTCCCCAAGGAACAGTAGGCTTATTGTTAGGATGCAGTTCTCCTACTCTAAAAGGACTTATTATAAGTCCTGGGGGTAATTAATCTCGATTATGAAGGTGAAAAAAAAATTATAGCTAGCTCTCCAAGAGGTATATCGGTAATTTCACCAGGAGATAGAATAGTATAGTTATTAATAATACCCGGCTTGCATAATAAATTTTCCAGTAGTACTATAGAAAGAGGTTCCAGGTGTAGATTGGGCTATGCTGTCTTTAAATTTAGATTCTCACCCCATGCTAAAACTAAATATTCAAGGACATGAATTTAATGGACATGAATTTACAGGTGCAGACCTTAGTATCATCTCTCGTCATGAATGGCCAAAACATTGGCCATTAAAACAAGCCATTCAAATGCTTTGAGGCCTAGGAGTGGAGACTAATCCCCATAGAAGTGCAATGGTATTAGATTGGAAGGATCCTGAAGGATGTGAAGGAACTATACAGCCATATGTATTGGATCATCTTCTAATAAATTTATGGGGACGAGATGTCCTAGATCAATTAGATTTGACATTAACAAATAACATCAATCAAAATGCACCCACTATTATAGTTAGATAAGGTTTTAGGAAAGGAAAACGATTAAGAGAAAAAGGATAAAGTACAGTGGTGGCAATGAAAAAAGATCAAGAAATAGATAGGCATGGATTGGGTTTTCAGGAGGGGTCACTGAGACATTAAAAATTACTTGGAAATCAGAAAGACCAGTATGGGTTCCTCAGTGTCTCCTGACTAAAGAAAAGATACAAGCAGCCCATGACCTGGTAAAACAACAATAAGCAGAGGGACATATAAAACCTTCTTTATCTCCCCATAATACTCATAGTTTTGTCATTACAAAGAAATCTGGTAAATGGAGATTTTGGCAAGTTTTAAGAGCCATTAATAATGAGATGATTATCATGAGACCTGCTCAATCAAGGATTTCCCAATTTTCTTCTTTGCCAAAAACCTGGAATGTTTTAGCTATAGATATTATAGATTGTATTATTTTTCAATTCCAATTCATCCTGACTATAGTACATGTTTTGCATTTACTGTTTCTGCATTGAATCATGAAGGTCATGATCAGAGGTATGAATAAAAAGTACTCCCTCAAGGGATAGCTAACAGCCCCACTATGTGTCAAATTTATATTAACAAAGCAATCCAGCCACATAGAAATCAAAATCCTGAATTACAAATATTTCACTAAATAGATGATCTATTATTAGCACACAGACTTAAAAACAAACTGCTAGAATGTTATGTCACACTTACAAACTTACTAAAAAATTATAACCCTGAGATAGCAATAGATAAAGTACAATTAAATTTTCCAATTAATTATTTAGGAGTTCTATTATTCTCAAACATGGTCCATCCACCAAAAATTTAAATATGAGTAGATCAACTCAAATCACTTAACGAATTTCAAAAGTTATTAGGAGACATAAATTGGAAAAGGCCTTATCTAGCCATACCAACAGGATAATTGGGACCTTTATTTGATATACTATAAGGTCCATTAGATCCATATTCACCTTGCATGTTAACTCCTGCAGCAAAAAAGACATTAATAATTATTGAAACATATATGGAAAATATGCATTTGGATAGAATTGATATAAGTTTGCTTTTATTACTTATTGTACTATCAACAAAAAAAATATTCCTACAGGAGTATTTTGCCAAGAAGGTCCATTATTGTAAATACATTTATCTTATTCTCCTAACACTATTTTTACTAGGAATTCTGAGGTTGTAGGACAATTGATACTCAAAGGAATAAAAGCAGCAAAGGGAGTGTTTGGAATTTCTCCCAATAAAATTATTACTCTATATAGTATGAATCAAATTGATGAGTTAGCTAATGAGTTAAATACTTGGGCAATAATCATGTGTAAATCTAATGTTTCACTTGATAATCACTTATTATCTAATCCTTTGCTGTTTGTTTTTGCTCTTCACATCCTGTAGTTTTTCCAAAAATGACAAAAAAAAAAAACACCTATCATGAATGCTCCAGATACATTCACTGATGGGTCAAATAATGGTACAGCAGCAGTAGTTACCACTGATCAAAATTTTATATTTTCAGTACCCAAACAATCAGCTCAAAAGGTAGAGCTTAATGCAGTATTACAAGCTCTTGTGATGTTTAAAGATTTTGTAATTAATTTATTTTCTTATAGTCAGTATATAGTTAATGCTCAGTATATAGTATCCCTTGAAGATGCTGGTAGGATTTCCCCTTCCTCTACTGTTTTCTCTTTGTTTTACACTATACAAAGTCTAATCTGGGACAGAAAAGATCCATTCTTTATAGGATATATCAGGGAACATACAGAATTTCCTGGAGCCCTTAGTTTGGGCAATGATTTAGCAGATACATTTACACATGACATACATATATTTTTCTACACTAGAAGAAGCTACAAATTTTCATAAAAGGTTCTATGTCAATGCTAATACTTTACAAAAGCATTTTAAATTAACTAAGGAACAAGCTAGACAAATAATAAAACAATATCAAAATTGGGTGACCTTTTTACCAAAAGTTAGTCTGGGAGTCAATACTGGAGGACTGATACCTAACCATATTTTGAAGATGGACGTCACACACTTGCCAGAATTTGGAAAATTAAAATATTTGCATGTTACAGTTGATACTTCTTCTGGATTTTTGATGGGCTCCCTTCATGCCACAGAAAAAACCAAATATATTATAGCTCATTGCTTACAAAATTTTGCCACTGTGGTCGTTCCAAAACAGTTAAAAATATATAATGGTCCTGGCTATACTTCTAACTCTTTTAAGAAATTTTGCTCATCATTTGACATTACTCATATAACAGGAATCCCATACAATTCACAGGGACAAGGCATAGTTAAAAGAGCTCATCAAACTAATAAAATGTACTTACTAAAGCAAAAAGAAGAAATTGGGAAGGGGTATATATCCTTCAAAGATAAACTTAAAATAACACTTTTTACTCTAAACTTTCTAAATTTGGATTCATCAGGGCTTAGTGCTTCGGAAAGGCAAATGTGTCCAAAAAATGTACATAAGCCTAAGGTACTTTGGAAGAATATTCTAACAGGATAATGGCAAGGTCCTGCCTCAGTAATTTCTGGAGTCGGGAATCTGTTTGTGTGTTTTCACAGGGAGAACAGCAGCCAACTTGGATTCCAGAGAGACTAACTGAAGTGATTTCTATAGACCAAAAAAAGATGACTTGGCTCAAATCCATAACAGCTGCTATCCTTACATCTGCAACAGTGGTTCTCCCACACATTGAGGCTAATGAATAATTAGAAACAAAAGCCTATTTCAAATGTAAAAAAAACCTTGGGGCTTGCTTTGGGGAATACCTTCAGACCCACATACAAGTTACAGAAAAAAGGATGGGGTATCCAAAGAAGAGTCAAACCCAGGTGGTAACCAGGATGCCTTTTTCAATATCTATTTTATTATTGCCTTTTCCCACATCATGAAGTTCTATTTTATTTTTTGAGCTTGTACAGACCTAGGTTAATGTTTTTTGGATCAGTTCTATTTTTTGATTGTGGAGGTTTTAAACACTGCAATGGAGATTTCACCTTTGAAAAGCTACAAGGCCTTTACTATCATGTTATGTGTTGTATTTATTTTGTTATGTGTGCATACTTCTCTTTTGTGTTGCGTGTCTGTATGTGCGTATGTCCATATGTCATATATGAGTAGTGCTCATGAAAAAATAGATCCAAATATTTTTTTAGTAACGTGATTTAAATGGTTTAATTTAAATTGGGTAAACAGCTTTTGAGGATTTTTTTAAATATGTGAACAAAAAAAGAGGTTAACAGACCTGTTTGTTTACTTTCATCTTTCCTTTGCATTATATTTAATAATTCTGTTCAGGTTAATGTAAATTGTTTAGAAAATTGCTTCCTTTTAGTGCCTGCTGGTATGTTATATAATTTTTATAGCTATCATTGCCAGAATTCATATCTTCATCTCAGTGCTCGTGAAGAAAAAAATAAAAAAAAAAAAAACTACAGCTTTTTGGATAACTATAACAACAAATTGTATAAACTTATGCATCAATGAATAATGTAACTCAACAAGTGATGCTCAATCAAGGAGTTGATTTACTTTGGGAGGAAAAAAATATATTAATGGATTCCTCTGCTTTGAATTGCTTGCAGAACTTGCCTGGACTATGTATCACTTGTATTCATTGTGAACTATCTGTTGGCACAGAAAATTGTGGTACTTCTAGGTATCTTTGCTGATGGTGTCATTTGTGGTACAATTTTTCCAAAAGGAACCATAATTTGGCTTGGTGTCATGGCATTTTGCATCCTTCTCCCTTCTGCTGCTGGTGATGGTCTAAAATTTGGGGGCCAACTAGAGGTCAGGCAAAGAACCTCAACCCCCACTGGCACCAAGGCTTAATTTGGAAGCCAATAGAGGTGAGGCAAAAAACCTCACCCCCCCACACTGGTACCAAGGCCAAATTTGGGGGCCAACAGAGTTAAGGCAAAGAACCTCACTCCCCCACTGGTGCAAAGGCCAAATTTGGGGGCCAGCAGAAGTGAGGCAAAGAACCTCATCCCCCCACTGGTGCCAAGGCCAAATTTAATGGGAACCAGATGTGAGACTAATAACCTCACCCTCTTCTGGTGCAAAGTCCAAATTTGGGGGCAAAAAGAGGTGAGGCCAAGAACCTCATGCCCCCATTGGTGCAAAGGCCTATCCACAAGTATGGCTATATCCTGGACTGGTAGTCAATTACAGGTAAGATATAATTGCAATGGTACAAACCTAAGACAGGAGGCTGACGTGTTGAGGTCAGCTCATGTGATGATGGGTAAGGACCATATGTACCATTGGACAACCTAAGACAGGCAGAGTCCCTAAGCCACAATGCTTTTTGTTTAATTAAACAGAAGGGGGGAGATGTTGAGAGGCACAGCTGAGTCAGAATGGCCCCTGGCATTTTGCCAGAAGTAATGGTTGAGAGGCGAGCCATTAAGATGATTCTGGATGGAGTAAATTGTATATTAGACCTTTACTGTCCAGTAATAGGATAGCTCTTGCTGCCTCAGGCACCTGCTACTTTGGAGTTCCCGTTGAGTTCTTGTGAGTTTCCGAGTGCGTGTGCAGCCTGGTGGTGTTACAGAAGAGTTCCCAGGGGGAGTTCTGGGTGGTGTGTGCTGGAAAAGTGCCACGTGGGTGGCCTTCCCAGAGAGTTCCCTGGAAGTGTGCTGTTGGAGTTCATGCTATAAAGTTTCCTGTTTGAACATACAAGTGCTTTGTGGAGGCTTGGTGATTTGTGTCTAGCCAGAGTGCAGCAGATATTAATGTATTCATGCAGGGTTGTCCTTTGAGAACCTTATCTTCTGAAGTAATTCCTGAGTTATAAAGTGGTGCTCATGTGTCTCTTCATGAATTCATTAGAAGACCATTTCATAGCACGTAGAGATGATAAATATCTTATTCGAATATTTGCCAAAGCCTTCTTAGTATTGGCAAGATTTCAGGAGCCATACCCAAACAATTATCCCTGATAGGTCTTCCTGATCCATGAAAGTTTCAGCTTTACATTAATTCATCTTCCAGTATGAGTTCTCAAAATGATTTTCTGCATCAAGAAACATGCTTTTGTACTTGACTCTGTTTTTGCTACTTGAACTTGATGTTTCTATGAGGAGCATTGTTTTTCTTTGAAGAAACCCCATCATAGCTGGATCTCATTCACTGTGAACTGGAAGAAAGTTGTTTTTTATTTCCATTTTGCCTGAGGTAGCACTGCTGCATCTTCTTCCTAAAAGGGTATTATGGAAACAGGTTGACTGAATGTCTCCTTTTACATTTCTAAACATTGTGCCATCGTCTGGTTTTAATGTGGGTCTAACTCCACCACAGGGAATTTGGAATTTGCTTTAAATCTACCCATGTCAAATGATACATATCATTATAGGGAGGGACTTCACTCATGGTAAATCAATTGTCCAGTAAAAAATACCAACCTGACAAATATGAAATACATCTTTCATATTTTAGACTTGAAACCTGATTCTCTGCACAGCTTCCAAACTATACCCATAATCAGATGCCATTATATATAACTGATGATGTCAAGAACATTCTATTTAATACCCAATTCTTAATTTATAGGCTGAAACATACTGGGTGTGGCAAGCAGGAACAGTTAGAATTTTCAGCTGTCACTTTGTTTTACCCTGTACACGTGGAAGAAAATATACTGGCAAATCAAACACAGTTTGTGCTAGCTGCTTGAGTCTTGACATACTCAATCATTTCTCAATGGTTACTGTGTGGTTTGTTCCTTGTGCAAGTCCTTTTAAGCAGAAGCACGCAGAAACAGCTTTTACTAACTCTCTTTAGGAGATAGCAGAAGAATCAAACTGCTCTTAAAGAGCTGCAACAAATTTTATTGGATTTCTTTTATACTAGGCAGAGCTCACCCTTTCAATAAACCCACTTTGTTCCCCAAGTTTGGCACTCCTAGGATCAAGGGTTTGTACACAAGAACAGTTTAAATTTTCAGGTTTCACTTTGTTTGGCACTATAGACATAGATACAAATAGAGCTTTAAATCAAACACGGTTTTTGCTAAATACTTAAAACTTCACACGCACAATCAATGTCATATGTTCACTTTAGCAGGTTTTTTTTGGTCAAAAAAGTTGTAAGTAGAGGCACAGAGGAAAAGCTTTCTCTATCACCTCTTTCAGAGATAGCAAGAAAAATACAATGCAATTAATGAACTGAATCAATTTTTTATTTGATTTCATTGATACTCAGCAGGATGCATCATTTCATGAAACACACGTTGTTCTCAAATTTTATCTACTATATTCAAGGGTTTGTAGATAGGAACAGTTTTAACTTTCAGATTACACTTCATTTTACTCTATATAGATGGTTAAAAATGGAGCATCAAATCAAACATGGTTTGAAGTAGCTGCTTAATATTTTATACACACAATTCAGATGTCAGTGGACACTCTGTGGTTTGTTACTGGTTTAAGTTTTTCTATGAAAAAGTATGGAGGAACAGCTTTGACTAAGTTGCTATAAGAGCTAGCTGTTGATTCCTAATATACTGAAAAAGCTGCAACAATTTTTTTGTTTGGATTTCTTTATTAGTTGGCAGGGTTCACTCTTTCATAAAACCCATTTTGTATACCAAGTTTGGGACTCTTAGTTTCAATGGTTTGCACAGAGGAACAGTTTACATATTCTTGTTTCACTTTGTTTTGCACTATAGGAATGGATGGGAAAACAGCTACAAATCAAACAAGTCTAGTATTAGATGTTTGAAACTTCATACACAGAATCAGTTTTCAGTTGTCATTCTGACGTTTCTTTCCTTTTGAAGTATTTCTAAGCAGAAGCATGCAGCAAGAGCTTTTACCAACCAAGTTTAGGAGCTAGGAGAAGAATCACAATGCACTAAAGTACCTGTAAATTTTTTTTTCATTGGATTTACTTGATACTCGTAAGTGTTCTGCCTTTCACTAAAAGCCCTGAAGCCTAAGTTGAACTTAGGTTCAATAGTTGTCACACAGGAACAGTTTAAATTTTCAGGTTTTATTTTTTTTCCACTTAAAAAAATGGATAAAAATAAAGCTACAAATCGAATATTGTTTGTGCTAGATGCCTGACACCTCACACACACAGAATTGTTTCTAAGTATTAACTCTTTGTTTTTTTACTTGGTATAAATATCTCTAAGCACAGGCAAACATTAACAAATTTTTCTATAAGTGCTTCAGGAGCTAGCAGGAAATTTGCCATGTACTGAATGAGCCTCAACAAGTTTTCATTGGAATTTTTTTGATACCCAGAAGCATTTATCATTTTATTGAACACACGTTTTTCTCCAATTTTGTCTCTCCTAGGATCAAGGATTTGTAGACAGCAACAGTTTTCACTATAAAGGTGGTAAACATAGAGCTGTAAATAAAACACCGTTTGTGTTAGCTACTTAAAACTTGACATACAGAAACATATTTCAGTGTACACTCTGTGGTTTGTTCCTGGTTTATGTTCTTCTAAGCAGAAGCATGCAGGAACAGCTTTCACTAAGTTGCTATAATAGCTAGCATGGAATCCTAATATACTGAACGACCTGCAACAATTTTTTATTGGATTATTTTTGATACTTGGCAGGGTTCACCCTTTTATTAAACACATTTTGTACCCCACGTTTGGGACACCTAGGTTCAAAGGTTGGCATAAAGGAACAATTTGAATTTTCAGTTTTCACTTTGTTTTGCTCTATAAACATGGATGGAAATACAGCTACATATCAAACTCTGTGCTAGCTTCTTGAAACTTTACATACAAAATCTGTTCTTAGTGCTAACTCTGCATTTTCTTTCTGGTTGATGTACTTGTATGCCTAAGCACTCAGGAACATCGTATACTAACTCACCTTAGGAGTTAGGAGGAGAATCACTAGGTACTGAAATTGCTGCCACATGTTTTTCACTGGATCTCTGGTACTCGTCAAGGTTCACTGTTTCACTAAATCCTCTTGTAGCCCTGTTTGGCCCTCCTACGTTAATCGGTTTGCACACAGGAACATTTTAAATTTGCGGGTTTCACATTTTTTCCACTAAAAACATGGATGCAAATTGAGCTTCTAAATAATCACAGTTGTTGATAAATGCTTAAAATTTCACACACAAAATCGTTTGTTTGTTTGTTTGTTTATTTTTGTCTTCACCTAAAGTTTTTTTTTTTCTTGTGAAAAAAAGTTTTAAGAAGAGGAACACAGGAACAGATTTCTTTAGCACCTATTTTGAAGCCGGCAGAGAAGCCAATGCAATTAATGAGCTGAAAATATGTTTTTCATTTGATTTCATTGATACTCAGCAGGTTGTATCTTTTCATTAAATAAACATTGTTTTCAATTTGGTTCTTCTAACATCAAGAGTCAGAAGAAAAGTTTCAATTTTCAGATTTCACTTTGTTTTACTCTATATAGATAGTTGAAATTAGAGCCTCAAGTCAAAAAGGATTTATGATGGCTGCTTAAAACTTGAAATACACAATCAGTTTACTGTGGTCACTCTGTGATTTATTTCTAGTTGAAGTACATCTATGCAAAAGCATACAGAAACAGCTTTTACTAACTTGCTTGAGGAACTAGCAAGAGAATCTAAATATACTAAAAGAATGGCAACAATTTTTCCTTGGATTTTTGTTAATTGGCTGGGTTCACCCATTCACCAAACCCACTTTATTTTCTAAGTTAGGACTCCTTGTTTCAATGCTTTAGACAGAGGAACAGTTTGAATTTTCTGGTTTCACTTTGTTTTGCCCTATTGAGATGGATGAAAATAGAGCTACATATCAAAAATGGTTTGCACTGGATGCTTGAAAATTTAGAAACAAAATCAGTTTTCAGTGGTCACTCTGTGGTTTGTTCTTGGTTTAAGTATTACTAAGCAGATTCACGCAGGATCAGCTTTTACTAATTAACATTCTGAGCTAGCAGAAGAATCAAAATATACTAAAAATGCTGCAACAATATTTTTGGTTGGATTTCTGTGATACTCGGCAGGGTCCGCCCTGTCACTGAGCACATTTGTAGCCCAAGTTTGGCACTCCTAGGTTTAAGTTTGCACAGAGAAATAGTATGAAGTTTCAGGTTTCACTGTGTTTGCAACTACAGAGATGGATGGAAATAGAGTTAATAATAAAAAAAATGGTTTCTGCTAGATGCTTGAACCTTAGAACTCACCTTCAATTCTGAGGTTTCACTCTGTGATATTTTTATGGTCAAAATAATTGTAAACAATGGCACTCAGAAACAGCTTTTTCTATGATTGTTTTAAAAGCTAGCAGGACAAATCACCTGTACTTAAAACACTTTAATAAATATTTCATTTAATTTCTTTGGTACTCAATATGATTCATCCTTTTAATATAAACAATTTGTTCTCCAAGTATAGTTCTCCAAATTTCCAGGGTTTTCAAGCAGGAACAGTTTTACCTTTCAGGTTTCTCTTTGTTTTACACTATACACGTGGAAGAACATTCACTTGCAAGTCAAACACGATTTTTGCTAGCTGCTTGTGTATTGACATACCGATTCATTTCTCAGTGCTCACTCTGTGGTTTTTTACTTGTGTATGTAATTCTAAACAAAAGTATTCAGAAACATCTTTTACTAACTTGCATTAGGGGATTGCAGGAGAATTCCAATTTACTGAAAGAGCTGTAACATTTTTTTGTTGGATTACTTTGATACTTGCCAGGGCTCACGCTTTCAATAACCCAATGTGGTTCCCCAAGTGTGTCACTCCTAGGTTCCATGGTTTAAACAGAGGACTAGGTTGAATTTTCGTGTTTCATTTTGTTTCTCACTATAGATATGAATGCAAATAAAACTGCAAATCAAACACAGTTTTTTCTAACTGCTTGATATTTCACACACACAATCAGTTTTATGTTTTTACTTTGTGTTTTCTTTTCTGGTCAAAGAAATTTCAAGCTTAGGCTCACAGGGATACTTTTTTCTAGCAGCTATTTTGAAGCTAGCAAGAAAAATCCAATGCAATTAATGAGCTAAAACAATTTTTTCATTTGATTTTATTGATACTCAATATCATGCATCCTTTAAAAGAACACACATTGTTCTCCCATTTTGGTTCTTGTAGGTTCAACAGTTTGCAGAAAAGAAGAGTTTCAATTTTCAGGTCTCATTTCATTTTACTCTACACAGGTGGTTGAAAATAGATTCTCAAATCAAACATGATTTGTGGTGTCTGCTTAAAACTTGACATACACAATCTGTTTTCAGTGGTAACTCTGTGGTTTGTTCCTCATTGAATGTCTTATAAGAAAAAGCATGAAGGAACAGCTTTTACTAACTTGCTTTAGAAACTAGCAGGAGAATGGAAATATACTGAAAAACTGCAACTATTTTTCCACTGGATTTTAAATACTTGGCTGAGTTCTACCTTTCACGCAACCCACTTCATACCCCAAGTTTAGGACTCTTAGGTTAAATGGTTTGTACAGAGGAACAGTTTGAACTTTCTGGTTTCTCTTTGTTTTGCACATAGGGATGAATGAAAATAGAGCTACAAACCAAATATGGTTTGTGCTAAATGCTTGAAACTTCACACACAGAATCAGTTTTCAGTGGTCTTTCAAATAGTTTCTTCCTTGTTGTAGTATTTCTAAGCACAAACACGCAGGAACAGCTTTTACTAACTAAATTTTGAAGCTATCTGGAAAATGAAAATGCACTAAACAAAGCTGCAACACTTTTTCATTGGAGTTACTTGACACTGAGATGTTTTCCCATTTTCACTAAAAGCATTTGAAGTCCAAGTTTTGGACTCCTAAAGGAATAGTTTCAATTATAAGGTTACACTTTGTTTCCCCTTTAGAGATGGATGTAAGTAGAACTACAAATCAAACCATTTTTTGCTAGATGCTTGAAACATCACCCAAATAATCAGTTCTATTTGTTCACTCTGTTTTTTTTTCTGGTCAAAATAGCTCTAACCACAGGCCCTCAAGTATAGCTTTCTATTTCAGTTCTTCGGGAGTTATCAGGAAAATTTCCATATATTGAATGATCTGCAATGATCTTTTCATTGGAATTCTTTGATACTAAGAAGGAGTTATCCTTTCACTGAACACACTTTGTTATCCAATTCTGGTTCTCCTAGGCTTAAGGGTTTCCTGGAAAGAACAGTTTGAATTTTCTTATTTTTCTTCATTCTTCACTATACAGGTGGTGAACATAGATCTGCAAATAAAACATGGTTTGAGTTAGCTGCTTAAAATTTGACATACACAATCAGATTGTAGTGCACACTCTGTAGTTTTTCCCAGGTTGAAGTTCTAAGTAGAAGCACACAGGAACAGCTTTCACTAAGTTGCTTTAAGAGCTCTCAGTAGAATCCTAATATACTGAAAGACCTGCAAAAATTTTTTCATTGGATTTCTTTAATAATTGGCAGTCTTCACCATTTCATGAAACCACTTTATACCCCGAGGTTAGGACTCCTAGGTTCAATGGCTTTCACAGAGCAACATTTTGTATTTATTTGTTTCAGTTTGTTTTGCACTATAGTAATGGATGGAGATACAGCTACAAATTAAAAATGTTTTGCACTACATGATTGAAACATCATACAAAGAATCAGTTCTCAGTGTTCATTCTGTGGTTTGTTTCTGGTTTGAGTATTACTAAGCAGATGCACACAGAAACAGTTATTACTGTTTGACTTTATGAACTAGTAGGAGAATCAAATGTACTGAAAATGCTGTAACAATTATTTTTGTTGTTGAATTTCTTTGATACTCGCAGGTTTCACGCTGTTACTGAAAACACTTGTAGGCCAATTTTGGGACTCCTAGGTTCAATGGTTTGCACACAGAAACAGTTTAAGTTTTCAGGTTTCATTATGTCTAGCACTGCAGAGATGGCTGAAAATAGAGCTAAATATCAAAATTATTATTGCTAGATGCTTGAAACTTCACACACACCATCAGTTCTAAGGTTTACACTGTGGTAATTTCATCGTCAAAAGAGCTGTAATCAGTGGCACTCAGGAACAGTTTTTCAATGAGCATTTTAGGAGCTAGCAGGAACATTTTCATGTAATAAAAGTGCTGCAAACATTTTTTCATGGATTTATTGGATGCTTGGGAATATTCATTCTTCCACTATCCACACAATGTTCTCCAAGTTTGGTTCTCCTATGTTTAAGATTTGCAAAAGAGAACATTTCATTTGATTTCATTGATACATAAAAGGATGCATCATTTCATGAAACACTGGTTGTTCTCCCATTTTGGTTCTTCTAGGTTCCTGGGTTTGCAGAAACAAAGAGGTTTGAATTTTCAGGTTTTACTTTATTCAGGTGGTTTAAAGATAGAGCCTCAAATCAAACATGATTCATTGTGTATGCTTAAAACTTGACATACACAATCAGTTTTCAGTGTTCACTCTTTGATTTGTTCATGGTTGAATTTCTTCTAAGCAAAAGTATAAAGGAACAGCTTTTACTAAGCTATTTGAAGGTTTAATTTCATTTTTCCCTGGATAGGTGGATGAAAATAGAGCTGCCAATCAAGTACAATTTGTGCTAGCTGCTTGAAACACAACATTTATAATCAGGTTTCAGTTCTCACTCTGTGTTTTTTTCCTGGTTGAAGTACTTCTATAGAGAAACTCGAAGGTACAGCTTTACCTAATTCGTTTTCAGAGCCAGCAAGAGGATGCCAAATTACTGAAGGAGCTGAAACAATTTTTTTCATTGGATAACTTTGTTACTAGGCAATGTTCACCCTACACTAAACCCATTTTGTAGCCAACATTGGGACTCCCAGGCAAACAGTTTGCACACAGGAGAAATTTAAAATTTAAGGTTTCACTTAGTATAGTACTATAGATATGGATAAAAATAGAGCTACAATTCAAACCTGGTTGGTGTTAGAATCTTAAATTTTAAATAACACAATTAGTACTCAGTGCTAACTCTGTGATTTATTCCTGGTCAAAGTAGCTCCAATCAGAGGCACGCAGAAAAAGCTTTCTCTATCAGTGATTTAGGAGCTAGCAGGAAAATTCCCATGTACTGAAAGAGCTGCAACAAATTTTGGTGGGTTTTCTCTAGTTCTTGGAAGGATTCGTTTTTTCTTTCAGTGAACTCACTTTGTTTTCCAAGTTTGCTTCTCCTAGTTTCAATGGTTTGCAGACAGGAACCATTAGAATTTTCAGGTTTCACTTCATGTTGCATTACACAGGTTGATAAAAATAGAACTCTATATCAAAGATGGTTTGTGCTAGCTGCTTAAAACTTAAAATACACAATCAGGTCTCCATGCTCTCTCTTTAATTCACTTCTGTTTGAAGTACTTCTAGCAGATGCAAGCAGGAATATCTTTTACTAACTCACTTTTAAAAGTAGCAGGAAAATCTGGATGTACTGAATGAGCTTCAACTATTTTTGGTTCGATTTCTTGAATACTCGTCAGGCTTCACAATTTCAGGAAACCCACTTTGTCCTCCAAGTGTGGCACTACTATGTTCAATGGTTTGTACACAGAAACAGTTTGAATTTTTCAGTTTTCACTTTGTTTTGCATGAAAGAGTTGGATGAAAATGGACCTACACATCTAACACAGTTTGTGCTAGATACTTGAATCTTCACAAAAACCATCAGTATTAACTCTTCACTCTGTGGTTTGTTCTTCTTCTAAGTACCTCTAAGCAGAGGCATGCAGGAACAGGTTTCTGTTTCAGTGCTTTAGGAGCTAGCAGGAAAATTCCACTTTAATGAATCATTTGTGAATACTTTTTTGGTTGGATTTCTTGATACTTGGCAGCATTTATAATTTTGCTAACCACATTTTGTTCTCCAAATTTGGTTCTGCTAGTTTCAATGAATTGCAGACAAAAACATTTTGAATTTTCAGATTTCATTTTATTTTGCACTGTATAGGTGGATTAATATAGAACTACACATCAAACACACTTTGTGCTAGCTGCACGAAATGCTATAGACACAGTCAGTTTTCAGTGCTGTCTCTGTGCTTTCGTCCTGGTTGTAGTAATTCTAAGCAGAAGCACTAAGGAACAGCTTTTTGTAACTCACTTTAGGAGGGGTCTAAAGAATCCGACTATTTCAAAAAAATCAATTTTTTATTGCATTTCTTTTATATTTGCCTGAGCTCAACTCTTCACCAAATCCACTTTGTTACCCAAGTTTGAGATTCCTAGATTCAATGGTTTGCACACAGAAACAATTTGAATTTTCAGGTTTCACTTTTTTTCACTATAGGGGTGGATGGAAATAGAGCTACCAATGAAACATGGTTTGTTCTAGATGCTTGAAACTTCATACACACACACTATCAGTTCTAAATGTTCACTATGAGGTTGTTTCCGGTTAAAGTAACTGTAGGAAAAGGCACGCAGGATCAGCTTTCTCTATCAGTGCATTAGAAGATGGCAGAAAAATTCTATTTAGTGGAAGAACTACACTTAATTTTTCAATGGATCACTTTGATACTCAGCATGATACATCCCTTCAGTAATCTCACTATTTTTTCCAAGTATAGCTCTCCTAGATTAAATGGTTTGCATACAGGAACAGTTAAAATTTTCAGATTCATCATTATTATGCAAAATACTTGTGGATTACAATACACCTGCAAATCAAACACGGTTTGTGCTAGTTGCTTAAAACTTGACATCCACAATGAGTTCTCATTGCTCACTTGATGGATGGTTGCTGGTTGAAGTACTTCAAGGCAGAAGCATGCAGGATCAGCTTTTACTAACTCACTTTAGAAACTGGCAAAAGAATCCCAATATATTGAATGATTTACAGCATTTTTTTGTTAGATTTTTATGATACTCTGCTTGTTCACCTTTTGACAATAGCCACTTTGGACACCAAGGTTGGAACTCCTAGGTTCAATTGTTTGCACACAGAAACAGTTTGAATTTTCAGATTTCAAATTGTTTTGCACTATAGAGATCAATGAAAATGCAGCTAAAAATCAAGTATAATTTGTGCTACATGCTTGAAACTTCACACAGGAAAAAAAAATAGTTCTATGTTTTCACTCTGTGTTTCTTATTTTCTGATCAAAGTAGCTCTAAGCAGAAGCATGTAGGGAAAGCTTTTTATATCATTGCTATAGGAGTTAACAAAAAAATTTCCATGTACAGAAAGTTCTGCAAACAAATTTTCATTCTATTTCTTTTATACTTGGCAAGATTCATACTTCCACTACCTGCACATTTTTCTCCAAGTATGGTTCTCCTATGTTTAAGAGTTTCAGACAAGAACAGTTTGAGTTTTCAGGTTTAATTTCATTTTCACTGAATAGGTGGATAAAAAGTAAGCTACCTATCAAACACAGTTTGTGCTACCTGCTTGAAACTACACATCCACAATCAGGTTTCAGTGCTCACTCTGTGGTTTCTTCCTTGTTGAAGTATTTCTATAGAAAACACGAAGGTTCAGCTTTACCTAATTTGTTTTCAGAGCTAGCAAGGGGACCTCAAAGTACTGAAGGAACTGCAACAATTTTTTCACTTTATATCTTTTTTACTAGGCAAAGTTCACCCTACACAAAACCCACTTTTTAGCCAATGTTTGGAACTCCTATGTTCAACCATTTACACACAGGAGCAATTTGAAATTTCAGGTTTCACTTACTTTAGCACTATAGACATGGATGGAAATAGTGCTACAAATCCAACATTGTTGGTTCGAGAAGCTTGAAATATCAAACACACAATCAGTTCTCCGTGCTAACTCTGTGGTTTATTCCTGGTCAAAGTATCTCCAAGCCTAGGCATGCAGAAACACCTTTCTCTATCAGTGCTTTAGGAGCTAGCAGAAAAATTCCCATGTATTGACAGAGCTGTAAAAATTTTTGGTTGGATTTCTTTTGTTCTTTAAAGTATTCATTTGTTCACTAAACTCACTTTGTTATCCAAGTGTGTTTCTCCTAGTTTCAATGGTTTGCAGACAAGAACCATTTGAATTTTCAGGTTTCACATCATGTTTCACTGTACAGGTCGATAAAAATAGAACCATATATCAAAAATGTTTTTTGCTAGCTTCTGGGAAAACTTGAAATACACAATTATTTCTCTGTGCACTCTCTGTGGTTTATTCCTGTTTTAAGTACTTCTAGTAGAAGCAGGCAGAAACAACTTATACTAAGTCACTTTTGGAGGTAGCAGAAGAATTTCGATATACTGAAAGATCTGCAACAATATATTTGTTGGATTTTTTGAATAGTCAGCAGCGTTAACCCTTTCAATAAATCTACTTTGTCCTCCAAGTATGGCACTCCTAGTTTCAATGATTTTTACACAGGAACAGTTTGAATTTTCAGGTTTCACTTTCTTTTGCACTAAAGAGATGGATGGAAATGAAGCTACATATCTAACATGATTTGTGCTAGATTTTTGAATCTAGGAAAAAAAAATCATTATTAACTGTTCACTCTGATGTTTGTAGCTCTAAGCAGAGGCATGCAGAATCAGCTTTCTCTATCCGTGATTTAGGAGTTGACAGGAAAATTCCACTCTACTCTAACATCTACAAATACTTTTTTGGTTCAATTTCTTGATACTTGGCAAGATTCATGGTTTGGCTAACCACACTTTGTTCTCCAAGTTTGATTCTCCAAGATTCAATGGTATGCAGACAGTACCTTTTTTTTGTATTTTCAGGTTTCACATTATTTTGCATTATTTAGTTAGAAGAAAATAGAGCTACAAATCAAACACACTTTGTGCTAGCTGCTTTAATCATGATAAAAACAATCAGTTTTCAGTGCTCTCTGCATGGTTTCTTCCTGGTTAAAGTACTTCTAAGCAGAAGCACACAGCAATAGCTTTTACTAACTCGCTAGGAGCATGCAGGAGAATTCAAATTTACTAAAATACCTTCAAAATTTTTTGTTGTATTTTTTGATATTCAGCTGAGCTCAACCATTCACTAATTCCACATTGTTCCCCAAGATTGGGACTCCTAGGGTCAATGGTTTGCACACAGAAACAGTTTAAATTTTCAGGTTTCACTTTTTTGCACTATAGAAGTGGATGGAAATAGACCTACCAATGAAACATGGTTTGTGCTAGATACTTGAAACTTCACAAACTCTATCATTTCTAAATATTCACTCTAGATTGTTTCTGGTCAAAAAAGCTCTAAGAAGTGGCACACAGCATCAGCTTTCTCTGTCCATAAATTAGAATTTGTCAGGAATATTCATTTAGTGGAAGAGCTGCTCATAGGTTTTCATTGAATCACTTTGATACTCAGCATGATACATCACTTCAGTAATCTCACTTGGTTTTCCAAGTATAACTTCTCCTAGATTTAATGGTTTGCATGAAGGAAAAGTTATAATTTTCAGGTTCCATTCTGTTATGCACTATTCTGGTGGATTACAATACACCTGCAAATCAAAAAATGTTTTTTTGTTAGCTGCTTGGAACTTGACATCAACAATCAGTTCTTAGTGCTCACTCAGTAGTCATTGCTGGTTGAAGTACTTCGAACAGAAGCACACAGAATCAGCTTTTACTAACTCACTAAAGAAACTTGCAGGGGAATCCCAATATATTTAAAGATCCACATTTTTTTTTGGTTAGATTTTTTTGACACTCCACATGTTCACCCTTTCCTATACCCACTTTTGAACCCACTTTTGGGACTCCTATGTTAAACAATGTGCACACTAGAACAGTTTGAATTTTTAGGTTTCACATTGATTTTCCCTATAGATATGGCTGGAAATGCAGCTGAAAATCAAACATGGTTTGTGGTATATGCTCGGAACTTCACACACACAATTAGTTTTATGTTTTCACTATTTTTCCTGATCAAAGTAGCTCTAAGCAGAGGCATTTAGGAAAAGATTTCTCTATCAGCACTTTAGGAACTAGAAGGAAAATTCTCATGTACTGAAAATGCTACAAACATATTATTATTGAATTTCTTTGATACTTGGCAAGATTTATCCTTCCACTAACTACCCATTGTTCTTCAAGTTTGCTTTACCTAGGTTTAAGTGTTACAGACAAGAACAGTTTGAGTTTTCAAGTTTAATTTAATTTTCACTGTATAGGTGGATGACAAGTGAGCTACCAATCAAACACGGTTCATGCTAGCTTCTTGAAACTAGACAACTAGACATCCACAATCAGGTTTCAGTGCTCACTCTGTAGTTTCTTCCTGGTTGGAATACTTCTATAGATAAACACGAAGAAACAACTTTACCTAACTCTCTTTCAGATCTAGCAGGAGGACCCCAATGTACTGAAGGAGCTGCAACAATTTTTTCTTTGGATATCAATGTTACTAGGCTAGGTTCACCCTACAACAAATCCACTGTGTAGCCAAAGTTTGGGACTTCTAGGTTCAACAATTTGCAGATAGTAGCAATTTAAAATTTCAAGTTTCACTTAGTTTAGCACTATAGATATAGATGGAAATAGATGTAAAAATAAAACATGGTTGGTGCTAGAAACTTGAATTTTTAAACACTCAATCAGTTCTCTGTGCTAACTCTGTGTTTTATTCCTAGTCAAAGTAGCTCTAAGCAGAGACACGCAGAAACAGCTTTCTCTAACAGTGCGTTAGGAGCTAGCAGGAAAATTCCCATGTACTGAAAGAGCTGCTACAATTTTTGTTTGTATTTTTTCTGGTTCTCAGAAAGATTCATTTTTTTTTTTACTAAACACACTTTGTTCTCTAAGTTTGTTTCTCTTAGTTTCAATAAATTTCAGACAGGAAACTTTTGAATTAAAAGGTTTCACTTCGTGTTGCACTATATATTTGGGTAAAAATAGAACTGTATATCAAAGACAGATTTACGAGCTGCTTTAAACTTGAAATACGCAATCAGTTCTCTGTGCTCTCTTTGTGGTTTATTCCTGTTTGAAGTACTTCTAGTAGAAGCAGGCAGGAACAGATTTTACTAACTCACTTTCAGATGTAGCAGGAGAATCCTGATGTACTGAAAGAGCTGCAATAATTTTTTTGTTGGATTTCTTGAATACTCGGCAGGGTTCACCTTTCAGTAAACCCACTTTTTCCTCCATGTGTGCCACTCCTAGATTCAACTGTTTGTACACAGTTGTAGTTTTAATTTTCACATTTCACTTTGTTTTACAATAATGAGATGAATGGAAATGGAACTACATATCTAACACGGTTTGTGCTAGATGCTTGTGTCTTCAAAAAAAACCCATCACTATTATCTGTTCACTCTGTGGTTTGCTCTTGTTCTAAGTAGACCTAAGCAGAGGCACACAGGAACAGCTTTCTCTATTGGTCCTTTTGGAGTTAGCAAGAAAATTTCACTGTACTGAAACATCTATAAATGCTTTTTTGGTTTGATCTTTTGATATTCGCCAGGATTCATGCTTTCACTAACCACACTTTGTTCTCCAAGTTTGTTTCTTATTGATTCAACAGTTTGAAGACAGGAATATTGTGAATTTTTTAGGTTTCACTTTGCTTTGCACTATATAAGTGGATGGAAGTAGAGCTACAAATCAAACACAGTATATGCTAGCTGCTTGAAACATGACAGACACAATCAGTTTTCAGTGTTCTTTCTGTGATTCTTTCCTTGTTGAATTATTTCTTAGCAGAAGCATGCAGAAACAGCTTTTACTAACTCACTTTAGGAGAAGGTTGGAGAATCCCAATATACTTAAAAAGCTTCAAATTTTTGTTGGATATCTTTCATATTCTGCTTAAGTCACCCGTTCACTAAATCTACTTTTTTTCCTCAGATTTGGGACTCCTAGGATCAATGCTTTGCACACAAAAACAGTTTGAAATTTCAGGTGTCCCTTTTTTTGCACTATATAGGTGGATGGAAATAGAGCTACAAATAAAACATGGTTTGTGGTATAAGCTTGAAATGTCACACACACACACACACACACACACACACACACACACACTACGTTTTCTAAATATGCACTCAGTAGTGTGTCCCTGATAAAAAAGTAGCTGTATGAAGAGTCACGTAGTATCAGCTGTCTCTATCAGTTCATTAGGAGATGCTGGTAAATTCCATTTAGTAGAAGAGCTACACATAGTTTTTCATTAGATCACTTTGATACTTGGTATGATACTTGTTATGATACATGCTTTCAACAAACTCACTGTGTTCTCCAAGTATAGTTCACATAGATTCAATGGTTTGCATACAGGAACAGTGAAAATTTTCAGGTTCCACTTTATTTTGAACTATACTGGTGGATTACAATACACCCAATCACTTCTCAGTGCTCACTCTGTGGTTTTTTCCTTGTGTAAGTACTTCTAACCAGAAGCATGCAGAAATAGTTTTTACTAGCTCGCTTTACTAGATAGCAAGAAAATCCCAATGTACTGAAAGAGTGGCAACAATTTTTTTTGTTGGATTTCTTTGATACTCAGCAGAGGTAACCATTTCAAGACACCTATTTTGTTTCCCAAGTTTGGCAAACCTAGGTTCGAAGGTTTGCACAAAAGGACAATTTGAATCCTCAGGTTTCACTTTTTTATTCACTATAGGGGTGGATGGAAATAGAGCTACCAATGAAACATAGTTTGTGCTAGATGCTTGAAAATTCACACACACTATCATTTCTAAATGTTCACTTTGCAGTTTGTTCCAGGTCAAAGAAGCTGTAAGAAGAGGTACACAGGATCAGCTTTCTCTATTAGTTCATTAGACGATGTCAGGAAAATTTTGTTTAGTGGAAGAGCTGCACATAGTTCTTCATTGGACTACTTTGATACTCAGCATGATACATCCCTTCAGTAATCTCGCTTTGTTCTCCAAGTACAGTTTTCCTAGATTCAATGGTTTGCATACGGGAACAGTTAAAATTTTTAGGTTCCACCACTTTATGCACTATACTGTTGGATTATAATACACCTGCAATCAAACATGAGTTATGCTAGCTTCTTGAATCTTGACATCCACAATAAGTTCTCTGTGCTCACTCAGTGGGTTGTTGCTGTTTGAATTACTTCTAAGCAGAAGCACACAGGATCAGCTTTTACTAACTCACTTTAGAAACTGGCAGGAGAATCCAAATACATTGAAAGGTATACAACAATCTTTTTTGTTACATTTCTTTGATAATCTGCAGGTTCTTTTTTCCCTATTCCCACTTTTGACCCCAAGCTTGGGACTCCTAAGTTTAACAGTTTGCACACAGGAACAGTTTAAATATTCAGTTTTCACATTGTTTGAAGTATACAGATTAATGCAAATGCAGGTAAAAATCAAACACGGTTTTGCTAGATGCATGAAACTTCAAACACAAAATTAGTTTTAAGTGTTCACTCTATGGCTTGTTTCTAATAAAAGTACCTCTAAGAAGAGGCATGCAGGAAATGCATTCTTGATTAGCCCTTTAGGAACTAGCAGGAAAATTCCCATGTACTGAAAGAGCTGCAACAATTATTGGTTGATTTCTCTGGCTCTCGGAAGGATTCATTTTTTCACTAAACACACTTTTTTTTTTCTCCAAGTTTTATTCTCCCTGTTTCAAAGGTTTGCAGACAGGAAAATTTTGAATTTTCAGGTTTTACTTTGTGTTGCACTATACATGTGGATAAAAATAGAACTGTATATCAAGTACAGTTTGTGCTAGCTACATGAAACTTTAAATACAAAATCAGTTCTCCATGCTCTCTCTGTGGTTTATTCCTGATTGAAGTACTTCCATAAGAAGCAGGAAGGAACAGATTATACTAACTCATTCAGAGGTAGCAGGAAAATCCTGATATACTGAAAGAGTGGCAAAAACTTTTTTTGGAATTCTTTAATACTCAGAAGGGTTCACCTTTTCAGTAAACCCACATTATCCTTCAAATGTGCTGTTCTTAGGGTCAATTGTTTGTACACAGGAAAAGTTTTAATTTTCAGCTTCCACTTTGTGTTTCACTAAAGATATGGAAAGAAATGGAGCTACAGATCAAACATAATTTGTTCTAGATTCTTGAAACTTCACAAAAATTCATCAGTATTAACTCTTCACTCTGTGGTTTGTTCTTGTTCTGTGTAGCTCTAAGCAGAGGCATGCAGAAACACCTTTCTCCATCAGTTATTTAGGAGTTAGCAGAAAAATTCTACCATACAGAAACATATCCAAATACATTTTTGTTGGATTTCTTGATACTCATCAGTGTTTCATTAACCACACTTTGTTCTCCAAGTTTGGTTCTCCTAGATTTAGTCGTTTGCAGACAGAAACATTTTGAATTTTCAGGTTTCACTTTGTTTTGCACTACATATGTGGATGAAAATAGATCTACAAATAAAACACACTTTGTGCTATCTGCTCTAAAATGATAGACATAATCAATTTTCAGTGCTTCCTGTGGGCTTTCTTCCTGATTGAAGTAATTTTAAGCAGAAGTACGCAGGAACAGCTTTTACTAACTTGCTAATGAAGCAGGTAGGAGTATTCCAATGTACTGAAAAAGCTTCAAAATCTTTTTATTGAATGTCTTTGATATTCATCTGTGGTCAACCATTACTAAATCCCCTTTTTCTCACAAGTTTAAGACACTTAGGTCAATAGTTTGCACACAAAAATAGTTTAAATTTTCAGATTCCCGTTTTTTTGCACTATTGGCATGAATATAAATGAAGCTACAATAAAACACGGTTTGTGTTCGATGCTTGAAACTTCACACAAACTATCATTTCTAAGTATTAACACTGTAGTCTGTTCCTGGTCAAAGTTGATGTATGACAAGGCAGGCATGATCAGATTACTCTATAAGTGCATTAGAAGATGACAGGAAAATTCCATTTAGTGGAAAAGCTGCACATAGTTTTTTTTTTGGATAACTTTGATACTCCACATGATACATTGTTTCTGTAAATTCAGTTTGTACTCCAAGTGTAGTTATCTTAGATTCAATGGTTTTCATAATGAAACAGTTAAAATTTTCAGGTTCTACTTCATTGTGGACTATACTGGTGAATTAAAATACACCTGCAAATCAAACATGATTTGTGCTAGCTGCTTGAATCTTGACATACTCAATCACTTCTCAGTGCTTACTCTGTGGTTTGTTCCTTGTGTAAGCACTTCTAAGAAGAAGCACACAAGAACAGCATTTAATAACTTGCCTTAGGAGATAGAAAGAGAATGCAACAGTTTTTTGTGAAAGATCTGAAACAGTTTTTTTGTGGCAGTTCTTTGATACTCTGCAGGGTTCACCATTCAAAGAACCCAATTTGTTCCCCAAGTTTGGCATTCCTAGTTTCAAAGGTCTGCACACAAGAAAAAATTTGAATTTTCAGGTTTTACATCATTTTGCACTATAAGCATGGATAAAAATAGAGGTTAAAATCAAATATGGTTGTTGCTAAATGCTTGAAAATTTTCACACACAACCAGTTTTATGTGGACCCTTTATGGTTTTTAATGAATATTCAAGTATCTAGCACAAACCATTTGTGATTTGCAGCTGTATTTCCATCAAAATGTATAGTGCAAAATAAAATGAAACATGAAAATTCAAACTTTCCTGTCTGCAAACCATTGGAACAAGAAGAACAACACATGAGGAACCTAGGGTGTTTAGCTAAAGGACAAATTCTTCTAAGTATCAGAGAAATCTAATTTAAAAAATTGCAGCACTTTCAGTACATGGAAATGTTCTTGGTAGCTATTAAAGAGCTGGTAATGAAAGACTTTTCTGCATTCCTCTGCTTAAAGTTACTTGCACCAGAAAAAAAAACAAAGAATGAACACTGAGAAAAGATTGGTTATGTAAAGTTTCAAGCATCTATCACCAACAGTATTTGATTTGCAGCCCTATTTTCATCCACCAGTATAATGAAAAATGAAGTGAAACCTGAAATTTTTTTTTCTGTCTGCCTACCATTTAGAGTAGAACAATGAAAGGTGAGGAACAAAATGTGTTTTGTGAAAGAATGAATCCTGCCTAGTATCAAAGAATTGGAATGACAAACTTTTGCAGCACTTTCAGTTCACGGAAATTCTCCTGGTTTCTCTTAATGCACTAAAAGGAAACGTAATTTCTGTGTGTCTCTGCTTAATGCTACTTTCACAAGGAACAAACCACAGGGTGAAAACTTAGAATAGATTGGATGTGTGAAATTTCAAACATCTAGCTCTAATATATTTGATTTGAAGCTTTATTTCTAAGCACCAGTATAATAAAATATTCAGTTTTTCCTGAATATTTCAACAGATTTTTTTCAGTAAACCAATGAACATAGGAGACTGAAATACTTAAGGAACAAAATTATTTTGTGAAAGGACATACGCTGCCAATTTGAAACAATTGGAATGATAAGAGTTTTTGCAGGTCTTTCAGTACATGGGAATAGTCCTGGTAGTTCCTAAAGTGCTGTTAGATAAAAACATTTCTACCTGCTTCTGCTTAGAGCTACTCTGTCCAAGAATAATCCGTGGAGTGAACAATTACACATCTGTGTGTGTGTGTGTGTGTGTGTGTGTGTGTGTGAAGTTTCAAGCATCTAGCATACACCGTGTTTGATTTGCAACTTATTTCAATCCACATGTGTAGCGTGAAATGATGTGAAACCTGAAAATTTTAACTATTCCTGACTGCAAACCATTGACTCTAAAAGAACCAAAATTTAGTGATTTATGTGTGAATAGTGAAAGGATGAATCCAACCAAGTATGAAAGATATCCAATGGAAAAAAAATGCAGCTTTTTTAGTACATGGGATTATTCCTGGTAGCTCCTCAAGTGCTGATAGAGAAAGCCATTGATGCATACCTCTCCATAGAGATACTATTTCTGGGGAAAAACAACACAGTGAACTCTTAGAAAAGATTGGGTGTGGGAAGTGTCAAGCATCTAGCTCAAACATGTTGAGTTTGCAGCTCTATTTCTTTCCACAAGTATGGTACAAAACAAAGTGTAACCTGAAAATTAAAAATGTTTCTATCTGCAGACCATTGACCCTAGGAAAACCAAACTTTTTGAACCAAGTGTGTTTTTTAAAAGAATAAATCCTTCCAGGTATAAAATAAATTCAATGAAAAATTTCTACAGCATTTTTAGAAAATAGGAATTGTCCTGGTAGTCCTCATAGGTTCCAATGTGCTGATAGGGAAAGTCATTTCTGTGTGACTGTGCTTTGAGTTACTTTCACCAGATACAAATGTCAGAGTGAATGCTTAGAAATAATTAGGTTTGTGAAGTTCAAGAATCTAGAAGAAACTGTTTTTGATTTGCTGATGATTTCCATCTACCTGTATAGTGCAAAATGAAGTGAAACCTGAAATTTCAAACTGTACTTTCTGCATACTGTTAAACATAGGACAACGAAACATGGGAAAAATTGTGTTTAGTTCAATTATGAATCTTGCCAGGTAAAAAAGAAATTAAATGGAAAAAAATTGCAGCTCTTTCAGTATATGGGAATATTCCTGGGAGCTTCTAAGGTGCTGATATAGAAAACCATTTTTGCGTGAATGTGCTTAGAACTAATTTCACCAGAGACAAACCTCAGAGTTAACATTTTAAAAGGAATGGGTGTGTGAAATTTCATGCACCTAGCTCTGGCTATATTTGATTTTCAGTTCTATTTTCATTCAACTGTACCATGCAAAATGAAGTTAAAACTTAAAATTTATACTGTTTCTGTCATCAAACCATTAAACCTAGGAGAATCAAACTTGGGGAACAAAGTGTGTTTCAGGAAAGGAGGAACCCTGCCAAGTATCAAAAAATTAAAATGACACACTTTTGCAGCACTTTCAGTGCATGAGAATTTTCCTGGTTGCTCCTAAAACTCTGAAAAGAAAAGTAATTTCTGTGTGCTTCTGCTCTGAGATACTTTCATCAAGAACAAGCTACCAAGTGAACCTGTAGAACAAACTGGGTGTATGAAGATTCAAGTATCTAGCACAAACCGTGTTTGATTTGCACCTGAATTTACATTAAACTGTGTAGTGCAAAATGAAGTGAAACCTGAAAATTCAAACTTTCCTGTCTGCAAACCTTTGGAACAAGGAGAACAACACACGAGGAATCAAGTGTGTTTAGTTAAGTGATGGATCCTGCTAAGTATCAAGAAATCTAATGAAAAAAATTTTGCAACACTTTCAGTAAAATGGAATGTTCTTGGTAGCTCTTAAAGCACTGGTAATGAAAGAATTCTTTGCATGCCTCTGCTTAAAGCTGCTTGCATCAGAAAAAAAAGAGGGAACACTGAGAAAAGATTGGTTGTGTGAAGTTTCAAGCATCTAGCACCAAACGTATTTCATTTGCAGCCCTATATTCATCCACCCGTATAATGAAAAATGAATTGAAAATTGAAAATTAATTTTTTTTCTGTCTGCCAACCATTGAAACTAGGACAATGAAAGGTGGAAATCAAAGGATGTTTCATGAAAGGATGAATTTTGCCTAGCATCAAAGAATTGGAATGACAAAATTTTGCAGCACTTTCAGTGCATGGAAATTCTCCTGGTTTCTATTAATGCACTAAAAAGGAAAGTCATTTCTGTGAGTCTTTCCTTAAAGTTGCTTTCACAAGGAACAAACCACAGAGTGAAAACTTAGAATGGATTAGATGTGTGAAGTTTCAAGCATCTAGCTCTAACATA
The DNA here is from genome assembly GCF_052094955.1 of Ictidomys tridecemlineatus. Classification (NCBI taxonomy): domain Eukaryota; kingdom Metazoa; phylum Chordata; class Mammalia; order Rodentia; family Sciuridae; genus Ictidomys; species Ictidomys tridecemlineatus. The sequence continues at coordinate 130,962,987 of NC_135484.1, forward strand.
TTTGATTTGAAGCTTTATTTCTAACAATTTGTATAATTAAATATTCAGTTTTTACTGAATATTTCAACTGTTTTTCTCAGCAAACCATTGAACCTAGGAGACTCATACTTAAGGAACAAAATGTGTCTTGTGAAAACATGTATGCTGCTGAGGATGAAACAATTGGAATGACAAGAGTTTTTGAAACTCTTTCAGTACATGGGAATAGTCCTGCTAGCTCCTAAAGCACTGGCAAAGAAAGCCTTTTCTGCATGCCTCTGCTTATAGTTAGTTTCACCAGGAACAAACCACTGAATGAACAAATAGAGCAGATTGGGTGTTTGAAGTTTCAAGCATCTATCACCAACAATATTTGATTTGTAGCTTTATTTCCATCAACCTGTATAATGAAAAATGTAGTGAATACTGAAAATTTAAACTGGTTCTGTCTGCAAACTGTTGAACCAAAAAGAACCAAAAGTGAGTGATAAAGTTTGTTTAGTGAAAGAATGAATCCTGCCGAAAATCAAAGAAATCTAGCAAAAGAAAAATTTTATAGTTCTATCAGTATATGGGAAGTTTTGTGGAATCTCCTAAAGTGCTGATAGATAAAGCCACTTCTGCATACTTCTCATTAGAGCTACTTTCACCCAAAAAATTCACTGAGTGAACACTTACAATTCTGTGTGTGTGGAAGATTCAAGCATCTAGCCCATACCATATATGATTTGCAGGTTTTTGCCATCCACTTTTATAATGAAAAACGAAGTGAATACTGAAAATTTAAACTGGCCTTTCTGCAAACTATTTAACCGAGGAGAATCAAAAGTGGGGAACAAAATACGTTTCATGAAAGAATAAATCCTGCTGAGTATGAAAGCATGACAAGATATTTGCAGCTCCTTTAGTACATGAGAATTATCTTGGTAGCTCCTAACGCACTGATAGGGAAAGCCATTTCTTTGTGGCTCTGCTTTGAGATAATTTCATCAGCAACAAGCCTCTGGGTGAATACATAGAATGGATTGGGTGTGTGAAGACTCAAGCATCTAGCACCAAACGTATATAATTTCCAGCTGTATTTCCATCCAGTTGTGTAGTGCAAAACAATGTAAATCTTAAAAATTCAAACTTTTCCTGTCTGCAAACTGTTGAACCAAAAGCAACCTAACTTTGTCGACAAAGTTTTTTTAGTTAAATGATGAATCTGCCGAGTATCAAAGAATTCCAGCGAAAAAAATTTGCATTTCTTTCAGTGTATGGGAATTTTCTTGGTAGCTCCTAAAGCACTGAAAGAAAAGGCCCTTTCCTCATCCCTCCGCATAGAGCTACTTTGAACAAGATAAATCCATTGAGTGAACTCTTACACCTCTCTTTGTGTGTAAAGTTTCAAGCATCTAACACAAACTGTGTTTGATTTGCCATTTATTTCTATCCCTATGTATAGTGTTAATTGAATTAAAATATGAAAATTCGAACTGTTCCTGTCTGCAAACTGTTGATCCTACAAGAACCAAACTTGGTGAATAATGTGTGATTAGTGAAAAGATGGATCCTGTCAAGTATCAAAGATATCCAAAAAATATATATTTTAGTACATTGGAATTTTTGTGGTAGTGAATAAATAAATGATAGAGAAAACCATTTCTGCATGTCTCTCCATGGAGATACTTAAACAAGAAAAAATTCACAGAGGGAAAAGTTAGAAAACATTGAGTGTATGAAGTTTCAAGAATCTAACATAACCATGTTGCTTTTATACCTCTATTTTTATCTACCATAATATTTCAAAATGAAGTGAAACCTGAATATTTAAACTGTTTATATCTGAAGACTATTAAAGCTAGGAGAACCAAACTTGGTAAACAAAGTGTACTTAGTAAATGGATGAATCTTGTTGATTATCAAAGAAATCCAATGAAAAAATATTGCAGCACTTTCAGTATATGTGAATCATCCTGTTATCTCCCAATGCCCTGATGTAGAAAGCCATTTCTGCATGCCTCTGCTTAGAAATATTTTCCTAGGTACAAACAACAAAGTGAACACTGAGAAAAGATTGGTTGTGTGAAGTTTCAAGAAATTATTAATAACTGTATTTGATTTGCAGCTCTATTTTCATCCACCTGTATAATGAAAATCTAAGTGAAAACAGAAAGTTGAAACTTTTTCTCTCTGCAAACCATTGAAACTAAGGCAATGAAACTGGGGGAAAAAAGATTGTTTTGTGAAAAGATGAATTCTGCCAAGTATCAAAGAATTGGAATTATAAAATTTTTAAGCACATTCAGTACATGGGAATTGTTATGGTAGCTCCTAAAGTGCTGAAAGGGAAAGTCATTTCTGCATGTTTATGCTTAGATCAACTTTCACAAGGAACAAACCACAGAATAAACACATACATTGGATTTGGTGTGTGAAGTTTCAAGCATCAATCACCAACTGTATTTGATTTGCAGCTCTATTTCCATTCACCTGTATAATGAAAAACAAAGTGAAAACTGAAAATTTAAACTCATTCTCTCTGAAAACTATCGAAACTAGGAGAATAAAACTTGGGAAACAAAGTGAGTTTCATGAAAAGATGAAGCCTACCATATATCAAAGTATTGGAATTACAAGATTTTTGCAGCACTTTATAACATGGAAATAGTCCTTTGATCTCCTAACACACTATTAGTTATAGCAGTTTCTGTGTGCCTCTGCTTTCAAATACTTTCATCAGGAACAAGCCACCGAGTGAACATTTAGAGCAGACTGGGTGTGTAAAGATTCAAGCATCTAGCACCAACAGTATTTGATTTGCAGCTGTGTTGGAGGCCACGACAAAGTCAAGATGGTGCCTGGCAGTTTGCCAGGAGGAGTGGCTTGAGAGGCAATTCCACTGAGCCATTGAGATGGTAAGGACTCCTTAATGGCTGATTGCTGTATCTGTAAGGGAGCAATGTTTTGATTGGATGATGCTGATTGAGTCATGTTTTATGTAAATCAGATAAATATATATACCTCTCCTGTTCCGCAATAGAGCAGATCCTGCTTCAAACTTCACAGGTGCTTGTCACCTCTTGGTTATTTTGTCCAGCTGGACTGTGGCACAGCTGTATTACCATCCACGTGAAGAGTGCAAAAATAAGTGAAACCTGAAAAATAAAACTTTCCTGTCTGCAAACCATTGAAACAAAATGATCCATACATGGGAAAAAATGTGTGTTTATTGAAAATATGAATCTTGCTGAGTATCACAGAAAACTAATGAAAAAAAAAATTTGTAACGCTTCTCTGCATGGGAATGTTATTGATAGCTCCTAAAGTGCTAATAAAAAATACATTTCTGTGTGCCTCTGTTTAAAGCTACTTTCCCCAGTAATAAAACACAGAGTGCACACTTAGAAGAAATTGGGTGTGTGAAGTTTCAAACATCTAGCACCAACCATATTTGATTTACAGTTGTATTTATATCCAACTGTATAGAAAGAACGAATCCAGCCGAGAATCAGAGAAATCCAGAAGAAAAGTTTTTGTAGTTCTTTCAGTATATGGGAGTTTTCCTGGAGCTCTTAATGCTTACAGGTAAAGCCGTGCCTCAATGCTTCTGCTTAGAGCTAATTTCACCAAGAACAACCCACTGAGTGAACTCATTAAATTCTCTCTGTGTGTGAAGTTTCAAGCATCTAGCCCACACTGTGTTTGGTTTGCAGCTTTTTTCCATCTACATGTATAGTGTAAAATGAAGTGAAATCTGAAAATTTTAACTTTCCTCACTGCAAACCATCGTCACTGGGAGAAACAAACTTGTTGAACAATGTGTGATTAGTGAAACCATGAATCCTGCCAAGCATCAATGATATCCAAAGAAAAAAAAATTGAAGTACTTTCAGTACATGGGAATTTTTGTCATAGCTCCTAAAGTGCTGATAGAGAAAGCTATTTCTTCATGAGTCTCCATAGAGTGACATTCACCAGAAAAAATCCAAAGTGAGAACATAGTATGGATTGGGTGTGAGAAGTTTCAAGCATCTAGTCCAAACATGTTGGGTTTGTAGCTTTATTTGTATCCACAAGTATCTTGGATAATTAAGTGAAATCTGAATATTTAAACTGCTTCTGTGTGCAGACCATAGACAGTAAGAGAACTTAAAATGGTGAATCAAGTGTGTTTAGTGAAATGATGAATCTTGCTAAATATCAAAGATTTCCAATGAACAATTTTTGCAGCACTTTCAATACATGGGAATCACCCAGGTAGCTCCCAATACATTGAAAGAGAAAGCCATTTCTTCCTGCCTCTGCTTAGAGCTACTTTCACGAGGAACAAACAACAGAGTGAACACTGAGAACATATTGGGTTGTATGAAGTTTCAAGTATCTACAACCAACCATATTTGATTTGCAGTTATGTTTCCATCCACCCATATAATGATAAAAAAAGTAAAAACTGAAAATTGAAAATTTTTTATGTCTGAAAACCACTGAAACTTGGACAATGAAACGTGAGAAACAAAGTGTGTTTCATGAAGAAATGAATCCTGCCATGTATCAAAGAATTGGGATGACAAAATTGTGCAGCACTTTCAGTACATGGGAATGGTCCTTGTTGCTGTTAAAGCACTGAAAGGGAAAGTCTATTCTGTGTGTCTCTGCTTAAAGCTACTTTCACAAGGAACAAACCACAGAGTGAAAACTTAGAACAGATTGGATGTGTGAAGTTTCAAGTATCTAGCTCTAACATATTTGATTTGAAACTTTATTTCTGTCCACCCACATAATGAGATATTCAGTTTTTACTGAATGTTTCAACTTTTTTTTTTTGTCTGGAAACAATGGAACCTAGAAGACTAATACTTGGAGAACAAAATGTGTTTTATGAAAGGATTTATCCTGCTGAGTATCAAACAATTGGAATGACAAGAGCTTTTGCAGCTTTTTCAGTACATGGGAATAGTCCTGGTAACTCCTAATGCACTGGTAAAGAGAGACTTTTCTGCTTAGAGTTAGTTTCACCAGGAAGAAACCACAGAATGAACACATAAAATGGGTTGGTTGTGTGAAGTTTCAAGCATCTATGAGAAACCATATTTGATTTGTAGCTTTATTTCCATTTACTGTACAATAAAAAACGAAGTGAATACTGAAAATTTAAAATTGTTCTGTCTGCAAACTATTGAACCTACGAGAATCAAACTCAGGAAACAAAGTGTGTTCTTTGAAAGTATGAATACTTCTGAGTATCAAAGCTTTGGAATGACAAGATTTTGCAGCACTTTTAGTACATGGAATTTATCCTGTGGGTTCTTAACATGCTATTAGGACAAGCCATTTCTTTGTAACTCTGCTTTAAGATACTTTCAACAGCAACAAGCCTCCAAGTGAAAAATTAGATCAAATTTGCTGTGTTAACGTTAAAGCATCTATCCCCAACCATATTTGATTTTTAGCTCTTTTTCCCTTCACCATAAAATGAAAAACAAAGTGAATACTGAAAATTTAAACTGGTTCTGTCTGCAAACTGTTGGACAAAAAGAACCAAGCATCAATAATAACGTGTGTTTAGTGAAAGGATGAATCCTGCTGAGTATCAAATAAATCCAGCAAAAATATTTTTTTTGCAGTTCTTTCAGTATATAGGAACTTTCATGGTAGCTCCTAAAGAGCTGATAGATAAAGTCATTTCTAAATGCTTCTCATTAGAGCTACTTTAACCAAGAAAAATCCACCAAGTGAACACTTATAACTCTATCTGTGTGTGAAGTATCAGTCATCTAACCCAAACTGTGTTTGATTTGCAGCTTATTTAAATCTACATGTATAGTTTAAAATGTAATGAAATATAAAAATTCTAACTGTTCCTGTCTGTAAACCATTGACTAAGGAGAACAAAATTTGATGAGCAAGATGTAATTAGTGAAAGCATGAATGCTGCCAAGGACCAAAAATATCCAATAAAAAAATTGTACCTTTTTCAAGACATGGAATTTTTTGTCCTAGCTCCTAAATAGCTGAGAGAGAAAGCCATTTCTTTATGCCTCTCCAAAGAGCAACTTTCAACAGGAAAAATCCAGAGTGAACATATAGTAAGGATTTGGACTGTGAAGTTTCAAGTATCTATCCCAAACATGTTGGATTTGCAGCTCTATTTGAATCCACCTGTATGTTGAAAATGAAGTGAAACCTGAATATTTAAACTGCTTCTGTGTTCAGACCATTGACACAAGGAGAACCAAACATGGTGAACCAAGTGCGTTTAGTAAAGGGATGAATCCTGCTGAGTATCAAAAAATCCAATAAAAAATGATTGCAGCACTTTCAACACATGAGAATCATCCAGAGAGCTTCCAATGCACTGATAGAAAAAGCCCTTTCTTCTTGCCTCAGCTTGGAGATACTTTCACTAGGAACAATCAAAAGTGTGAACACTGAGACAAAAGAGGTTGTGTGAAGTTTTAAGCATCTAGCACCAACCGTATTTGATTTGCAGCTCTATTTGCATCATCTGTATAAGAAAACATAAAATGAAAACTGAAAATTGAAACTTTTTCTGACTGCAAAACATTTAAACTAGAACAATGAAACGTGGGGAACAAAAAATGTTTCACAAAAGAATGAATCCTGCCAGTATCAAAGAATTGAAATCACAAAATTTTGCAGCACTTTCAGTACATGGGAATTGTTCTGGTTGCTCTTAATGCACTGAAAGGGAAAGTCATTTTTATGTGTCTTTGCTTAAAGCTACCTTCACAAGGAACAAACCACAGAGTGAAAACTTAGAACAGATTGGATGTGTGAAGATTCAAGCATCTAACTCTAATATATTTGATTTGAAGCTTTATTTCTAACCATCTGTATAATTAAATATTCAGCTTTTCAGAATATTTCAATTGTTTTTGTCAGCAAACCATTGAACCTAGGAGACTCATACTTAAGGAACAAAATGTGTTTTGTGAAAGGAAGTATGCTGCAGAGTATGAAACAATTGGAATGACAAGAGTTTTTGCAGCTCTTTCAGTATATGGAAATAGTCCTGCTAGCTCCTAAAGCACTGGTAAAGAAAACCTTTTCTGCATGCCTCTGCTTAGAGTTAGTTTCACAAGGAAAAAATCACAGAATTAACAAATGCAATGAATGGGTGTGTGAAGTTTCAAGCATCTATCATTAACCATATTTGTTTTTTAGCTCTATTTCCATCCACCTATACAATGGAAAACTAAGTGAATACTGAAATTTTAAACTTGTTCTGTGTAAAAACTGTTGAATCAAAAAAAAAAAACGTGGGGAATAAAGTGTGTTTAGTGAAATAATTAATGCGGCCAAAAATCAAAGAAATTCAGTGGAAAAATTTGCAGTTCTTTCAGTATATGGGCATTTTTGTAGTAGGTCCTGAAGTGCTGAGATGAAGCCATTTCTGTATGATTTTCATTAGATCTTCTTTCACCAGGAAAAATCCACTGAGTGAACACTTACAACTCTGTGTGTGTGTGTGTGTGTGTGAAGATTCAAGTATTTATCACAAACCATGTATGATTTGCAGCTTATTTCCATCCACCTGTATAATGAAAAATGAAGTAAATACTGAAAATTTAAACTGCTTCTGTGTGCAAACTATTGAACTTAGGATAACCAAACTTGGCAAACAAAATATGTTTCATGAAAAGAAAAATTTTGCAGAGTATCAACGCATTGGAATGACAAGATTTTTACAGGACTTTTAGTACATGGGAATTATCTTGGTAGTTCCTAACATGCTGATAGGAAAAGCCATTTTTTGTGGATCTGGTTTGAGATAATTTCCTCATTAACAAGCTTGTGAGTGAAAACTTAGAATGGATTGGGTGTGTGAAAATCCAAGCATCTAAACCAACCATGTTGGGTTTGCAGCTCTATTAATATCCCCATGAATGGTACAAAGTGAAGTAAAACCTGAAAATTTAAACTGTTTATTCTATGTAGACCATTGACTATAGGAGAATGAGACTTGGGGAGCAAAGTGTGTGTAGTGAATGGATGAATGATGTTGATTATAAAATAAATCCAACGAAAAATTTTTGTAGCACTTTGAGTACACAAAAATCATCCTAGAAGCTCAAAATGCACTGATAGATAAAGCCATTTCTGCATGCCTCTGCTTTGAATCACTTTCGCCAGATACAAACCTCAGGGTGAGCATTAAAAAATAATTAGGTGTGTGAAGTTTCAAGCATCTAGCAAAAACTGCACTTTAAATGTAGCTGTATTTTCGTCCACCTATATAATGCATAATGAAGTGAAATCTGAAAATTTAAACTTTTCCTGTCTGCACATCATTGTACCTAGGAAAACAAAACAAGAGGAATAATGTTTCTTGAATAAAAGAATGAATCTTACTGAGTATCAACCATATTCAATTTGCTGCTCTATTTGAATCCATTTTTATAGTGCAAAACTACTGAAACCTGAAAATTCAAACTCTTCCTCTTTCAGAACCATTGAGCATAGGAGAACCAAACATGGAGAACCAAGTGTGTTTAGTGAAAAGATTAATCCTACCAAGTATCAAAGAAATCCAATGAAAAAAATGTTTGCAGCTGTTTCAGTATATGGAAATATTTCTACTAACTACTGATCCACTGATAAAGAAAGCACTTCCTGCATGCCTCTGCTTAGAGATATTTTGACCAGAAGGTAATCACAGAGTGAACACAGAGCTGATTGTGTGTGTGTGACGTTTAAAGCATATAAAACAAACTATGTTTGATTGTAACTTTATTTCCCTCCTACTCTATGGTGTCAACAAAGTGAAACTTGAAAACAAAAATCATTCATTTGTGCAAACTGTTTAACATAGGCGTCCAAAAGTTGAACTACCAAGTGGGATTAGTGAAAGAGTGAGTCCTTCCGAGTATCAAAGCAATCGAATGAAAAAACTTGCAGCAACTATGACCAGAAACAAAGCAGAAAATGAACACTTAGAACTGATTATCTTGAGTGAAGTTTCAAGCATCTAGCAACAACCATGATTGTTTTGTAGCTCTATTTCCACCTATCTCAATTGTAAAAAATGAAGTGAAACCTGAAAATTCAAACTGTTTTTATGTAAAAATCATTGAACATAGGAATCCAAAACTTGGGCTATAAAGTTGATTTATTTAAATAGTGAACCCTGCCGAGTATCAAAAAAATCCTATGAAAAAAATGTTGAAGCTCTTTTACTACATTGTGATTATCCTGCTACCTCCTAAAGTGTGCTCTTAAAAGCACTTGCAGGCATGCTTCTGCTTAGAAGAACTTCAACAAGAAAACCTCAGAGTGAGCACTGAAAACTTATTGTATATGTCAAGTTTCAAGCACCTAGTACACATCATGTTTGATTTTCATCTCTATATGCATCTACATGCATAGTGTAAAACATATTGAAACCTGAAAATGCAAAACATTCCAGTCTGGAAATCATTGAATCTAAGAGAAGTAAACTTAGAAAACAAAGTGTGTTAAGTGAATGGATTAATCCTGCCAAGTATCAAAGATATCTAAGGAAGAAATATTTGCAACTCTTTCAGTACATGAAAATTCTGCTCCTAGCTCATAATATGCTGATATAGTCAGCAGTTCCTGCAAGCCTCTGCTTAGAGTGACTTGGATCAGGAAGTAATTACAGACTGAAAACTTTAAAATGATTGTTTGCATGAAGTGTCAATGATCTAGCAAAACCATATTTGATTTGTAGCTCTATTTCTATCCATCTCTGTAGTGGAAAATAAATTGAAACCTGAAAATTCAAACTCTTCCTGCATTACTGTTTTAAAAGGTTTTTTTTTTCTTTTTTTTTTTTCCCGAGGAAGAACCACATAGGGTTTACTTAGAACTTATTGTGTGTGTGTGAAGTTAAAAGCATCCAGGAAAAAAATAACTGTTTGATTTGTAGTTCTAGTTTCCTCCATCTATATAGTGACAAACAAAGTAAAACCTGAAAATTCAAACTGTTCCTGGGTGCAAACCATTGAATCTAGGAGTCTCAAACTTAGGGTACAAAGTGGGTATTGTGAAATGTTTAACTGTGCTGACTATCAAGGAATCAATATATATATATATTTGTGAAATTTTTAACCCTGCTGACTATCAAAGCAATAGAAAAAATTTGTTGATGCTCTTTCAGTATATTGGGATTCAACTACCAGCTCCTAAAATGAATTATTACAAGCTGTTCCTGCGATCTTTTATTTAGAATTATTTCAAGCAGGAATAATCCACACAGTGAGCACTGAGAACTGATTTTGTATGTCAATTTTCTACAGCTAGCTAAAATTATGTTTGATTTGCTGCACTATATTTACCACGTTTATAGTGCAAAACCAAGGTGATACCTGAAAATTAAAATTGTTTGTGTCTGCAAACCCTTGAATTTAGGAGAACGAAATGTGAAAAAAAAATGCATTTTGTGAAAGGATGAATATTGCCGAGAATCAAAGAGATCCAATGGAAAGTATTTGGAGCTTTTTCATTACATGGGGATTTTTCTGCTAGCTTCTAAAGCACTGAAAGAGAGAACTGTTCCTTTGTTCCTTTTCTCAGAGCTCCTTTTACCAGGAAAGAACCACATAGTGTGCACATAGTATTCATTGTGTGTGTGAAGTTACAAGCATCTACAAAAAAACTTCTTTGATGTGTAGTTCTATTTCCCTCCATCTCTAGAGTGCAAAACAAAGTGAAAATTGAAAATTCAAACTCTTCCAGTGAGCAAACTTTTGATTCTAAGAGACCCAAACATGGGGTACAAAGTGGGAAAAAAAAGGGTGAACTCAGACTAGTATCAAAGCAATCAAATTAAAAAAATGAAGCCCTTTAAGTATACTGGGATTCTCCATACAGCTTATGAAATGAGTTAGTATAAACAGTTTCGCCATGCTACCATTTAGAACTACTTCATCCTGAAACAGACAAAGTGAATAATTTAAGACTGATTGTGTATGTCATGTCTAAGCAGCTAGTACAAAACATGTTTGATTTGCAGCTCTATTTATATCCACTTGTATAGTGAAAAACAAAGTGAAACCTGAAATTTTAAACTCTTCCTGTCTTGGAAGAGACAACCCAACATGGATAACAAAGGGTGTGTGCACAGAAAGAGTGAATTTTGACGAGTATCAAAGAAGTCCAACAATATTTTTTGCAGCTATTTTAGTACATGTGATTTTTTCAGCTAACTCCTAAAGCACAGATAGAGAAAGATTTTCTTTTGTGTCTCTGCTTAGTGCTAATTTGACCAGGAGCAAACCACAGAGTAAATATTTAGAATTGATTGTTTGTGTAAAATTTCGAGCATCTAGCACAAACAGTTTTTTATTTGTAGCTCTATAACCTTCAATCTCTGTAGTACAAAACCCAGTGAAACATCAGTTTCCAAACTGCTCTAGTGTTGAAACTGGTATACCTCAAGTCCAAAACTTCAGGAACAAAGTAGGTATCATGAAAGACTGTATCAAAGAAATCCAATGAAAAAAATGTTTCAGTTCTTTTACTACATTGTGATTCACCTGCCAGCTCCTAAATGAAGTTATTAATAGATGTTCCTGTTCGCCTCTTTTGCAAATATTTCAACTAGGAACAAATCAGCGAGTGAGCTCTGAGAACTGATTGTGTATATCAAGTTTTATGCAAGTAGAACAAACCATGTTTAATTTGAACTTCTATTTTCATCCACCTGTTCAGTGCAAAAAGTAATGAAACCTGAAAATTAATATTCTTTCTGTCTTCAACATTTTGAATCTAGGAGAACCAAACTTAAACAACAATGTTTATTTAGTGAAAGGATGATTCCTACTCTGTATCAAAGAATTCCAATGAAAAAAAATTGCAGCACTTTCAGTGCATTGAAATGTTTGGGCTAGCTGCTAAAGTGCTGATAGAGAAAGCTGCTTCGTGCATTCCTGTTCTAAGAGCACCCTTTAACTGAAAAGAACAACAGAGTGACAACTTAGGACTAACAGTGTGTGTAAAGTTTCAAGCATATAGAAAAAAACAAGAAACGTGTTTTATTTTTAGCTATATTTCCATCCATCTATATTGTTCAAAACAAAGTGAAACCTGAAATATCAAACTATTAATGTTTTCAGACCATTGAATCTAGAATCCCAAAACTGGGGTACAAAGTGGGTAATATGAAAGTTAATGCTTCCTAGTATCAATGAAATGCAATGAAAAAATTGCTGAAGCTCTTTCAGTATATTAGAAATTGCCTGCCTGCTCCTAAAGTGAGTTATTAAAAGCAGTTTCTGCATGCTTCCATTTAGATATACTTCAAAAAGAAACAAAGCCCAGATTGAGCACTAAAAATTGATTGTGTATGTCATGTTTCAAGCAGCTATCACAAACCAAGTTTGATATGCAACACATATTCATCCACATGTATAGTGAAAAATGAAGTGAAATCTCACATTTCAAATTGTTACTGTCTACAAACCAGTTAATCTTGGAGAACCAAACTTCGAGTACATAGTGTGAAGGGAAAATGCATAAATCCTATCAAGGATCAGAGTGATTCAATGAAAAAAATGATTGCAGTAATTTCAGTACATGGGAATTTTTGTTTGTTTGTTTTAAAGAGAGAGTGAGAGAGGAGAGAGAGAGAGAGAGAGAGAGAGAGAGAGAGAGAGAGAGAGAGAGAGAGAGAATTTTTAATATTTATTTTTCAGTTTTCGGCGGACACAACATCTTTGTTGTTATGTGGTGCTGAGGATCTAACCCGGGTCGCACGCATACCAGGCGAGCACACTACTGTTTGAGCCACATCCCCAGGCCCACATGGAAATTTTTGTACTAGCAATTCAAGGACAAATAAAGAAAGCTGTTCCTGTATGTCTCTGCTTAGACCTCTTTTGATCAGGGACAAACCATAGAGTTACCACTTATAAAAAATTGAGTGTTTGAATTTTTAAGCATCAAGCAGAAACCGTGTTTGATTTGTAGCTCTCTTGTCATCCACCTCTATAGGGTAAAAACAATGTAAAACTTGAGTAATCCTGTGAGCCAATTGTTGAATATAGATGTCCCAAACTTGGGGTAGAATGTGGCTTTAGTGAACAGGTTAGGTCTTCCGAGTTTCAAAGTAATCCAATGAAAAAATTTTGAAGCTCTTTTAATATATCAGATTCTCCTGCCAGTTCCTAAAGCAAGTTAGTAAAACTTTTCCTGTGTGCTTCTGTTAGAAGTACTTCATCCAGGAAAAAACACAGAGTGAGCACTGAGAACTGATTCTTAATGTCAAGTTTCAAGCAGGTAGCACAAACAGTATTTGATTTCCACCTATATTTTCATCCACCCGTGTAGTTCAAAACAAAGGGAAACCTAAAAATTCAAACTTTTTCTGTTCAAAAACTGATGAATCTAAAAGATCAAAAGTTGGAGGACAAAGTGGGCTTAGAGAGAGAATGAAACTTTAGAGTATCAAAGAGATAAAAAGAAAAAAATTCTTGCAGCTCCCTCATTACATGGGAATTTTCCCGATAGCTCCTAAACTGCTGATAGAGAAACTTGTTTCTGCAATTGTGTCCTAAGAGCTAATTTTACCAAAAAAAAAAAAAAAAACAAAGTAGCCACTTAGAACTGACTGTGTGTGTGAAGTTTCAAGAATCTAGAACAAACCACAATTTATTTATAGCTCTATTTCAATCCATCTCTATAGTGCAAAACAAGTGAAAAATGAAAATACAAACTGTACATGTGCGCAAAGTTTTGAATCTACGAGTCCCAAACTTGGGGTACAGAATGTGTATAGTGAAAGGCTGAACCCTGCCCAGTTTTCAAGAAATCTAACAAAAAATTGTGGAAATTCTTTCAGTATACTGAGATTCTCCTCCAAGCTCCTAGAGTGAGTTGGAAGAAGATATTCCTGCATAATTCTGTTTAGAAGTATTCTGACCAAAAACAAACCACAGAGTTAGAATTGAGAACTGATTGAGAATTCACATTTCAAGAAACTAGAACAAATGGTGTTTGATTTGCAGCTTTATTTTTCAACCACCTGTATAGTACAAAATGAAATAAAACCAGATAAATCCAGCAAAGATTCACAGAAATCCAACAAAAAAAATTTGCCACTCTTTTAGTAAATGATGAATTCCCTCCTAGTTCCTAAAGTGGAGAAAAGGAAAGCTGTTCCTGCATGTCCCTATTGAGACCTACTTTGACCAGGACTATCCAAAGAATGAAACCTTAAAGCTGATAGAGTGTATTAAGTTTAATTCTAGAACCAAATTTGTTTGACTTGTTGCTCTATTTCCATTCACCTCTACAGTATAAACCAAAGTGAAAAATAAAAATTCCAATTTTTCCTGTATGCAAACCACTAAAACTGGAAGTACCAAACTTGTCTTACAAAGAGGGTTCAGTGAAAAGACTAATTATGCTGAGTATCAAATATATCCAATAAAAAAATATTTGAAGCTTTTTTAGTACATTTAAATTTTCTTGGTATCTCCAAAAGTGGCATAATAAAAGCTATTCCTATGTGCTTCTCCTTAAAAATATTTCAAAGAGGAACAAACAACAGAGTAAGCACTGTGAACTGATTGTGTATGTGAAGGTTCAAGTAGCTACCAAAAACCATGTTTGATTTTTAAGCTCTATTTCCATCCACCTGTATTGTTGAAAATGAAGTGAAACTTGAAAATTCAACTATTCCTGTCTGCAAACTCTTGGACTTAGGAGACTAAAACTTGAAGAACAAAGTGTGTTAGGTGAGAAGATAAATACTGCTGAATATCAAATTTCAAGCAGCTAGCACAAATGGTGTTTGATTTTCAAATTTATTTTCATCCAGCTGTATACTCCAAATGAAGGGAAACCTGAAAATTCAAACTGGTCTTGTCTACAAACCCTCGAACCTAGGAGAACCAAACATGGCGAACATGTTTTTTTCAGGGAAGAAATGAATCCTGCTGAGTATGAAAGAAATCCAATAAAAAATGGTTGCATCTCTTTCAATATTTGTGATTTTTCCTGCTAGTTTTAATTCATTGATAGACAAAACTGTTCCAGCGTACTTCCTATTAGAGCTACTTTGTCCAGGAACACAACTCAGAGTGAAGACTAAGAACATATTATGTGTATGAAGTGTGAAGTATGTAGCACCATGAAGTTTGATTTGTAGCTGTATTTCCATGTATCTCTGTAGTGAAAAACAAAGTGAAACTGGAAAATTCAAACTTTACCTGTGTGCAAATTATTAATCCTAGGAGTTTCAAAAGTGGGCAAAAAAGTGGGTTTAGAGAAAATGTGAAGCCTTTCGTGAATCAAAGAAATACAATGAAAAAAAATATTGCAGCTATTTTAGTATATTTGGATTCTTCTGATAGCTCCTTAAGTGATTTCATGAAAGCTGTTCTTGTGTGTTTTTTATTATAAGTACTTCAACCAGGTAATAACTACAGAATGAACACTGAGAAATGTTGGTGAATGTCAACTTTAAATCAGCATAGAGTCTGATTTACAGTTCTAATTTCATCCACCTGTACAGTTCAAAATGAAGTGGAACTTAAAAATTCAAACTGTTCACCTCTGCAAACACTTGAACCCAGAAGAACAAAATTTGGACAACAATGTGGGTTTAGTAAAAAGATGAATCCTGCTGAGTATTAATAAATTCAAGATAAAATTTTTGCAGCTCTTTAAGTACATGGGTATTTTCCTTCTAGATCTTAATGGGCTTATAGGAAAAGCTGTTTCTGTGTGACTGTGCTTATAACTACGTGAAGAAGAAAGAAACCTCAGAGTAATCCATTAGAACTTATTGTGTGTGTGAAGATACAAGCATCTAGCAGAATCAATGTTTGTTTTGTAGCTCTATTTTTTTTATTTCAGTTTTTCAAAATGAAATGAAACCTGGAAAAATCAAATTCTTCCTGTGTACAAAACATTGAAACTAGGAGTCAGAAACTTGGGTTATGAAGTGTGTATAGTTAAGCTATGAAATATGCCAAAAATCAAAGAGATACAACTAAATTTTTTTTAATCCCTTTCATTATATATGTCTTCTCCTGGTAGCTCCTAAAGTGAGTGAACAAAATTTTTTCTTCCATGCATCTGCATAGAAGTACGTCAAGGAAGAACAAAACTCAGAGTGAGCACTGAGGTCTGATTGTGTATACCAAGTTTCAAGCAGCTAGAAAAACTGTTGGATTTACAGCTTTATGTTCATCTACCTGTGTAATTCAAAACAAAATGAAACATGAAAATTCAAACTCTTCCTGTCTGTAAACCCTTGAAGCTAGGAAAATCAAACTTGGAGAACCAGATTGTTTACTGCAGAAAAGAAACCTGCTTAGTATCAATGAATTCCAATATAAACATACTGCACCTCTTTCAATATATGCAATCTTTCCTGCTATCTTTTAAAGCACTGAGAGAGAAAGCATACCTCTGCTTAAAAAACTTTGACTAGGAAAAGACCACAGAATGATCATTAAGAATTTATTGTGTTTGTTCAGTGTGAAGCATCAGGCATAAACAGTTTTTGATTTGTAGCAATATTTCACTGTATCTCCATAGTGCAAAACAAAGTTTAACTGAAAATCCAAACTTTTCCTGTGAGAAAACCATTAATCCTAGGAATCTCCAAGTTTGGCTACAAAGTTGGTATAGTGTAATTGTGAAGCCTGCTGAGAATCAACCAAATCCAATGAAAAAAAAATTTAGCTCTTTTAATGTATTTGGATTCTCCTGTTAGCTCTGAAAATGAGTTAATAATAGTTGTCTTTGCTTGTTTCTGCTTTGAAGTATTTCATACAGGAATACACCTCAGAGTGACCACTGAGAACTGGTTTTGGATGTCACATTTAAGCAGTTAGTAAAAATAATTGATTTGGAAATCTATTTTCATTCACCTGTATAGTCAATAACAAAGTGAAATTTGAAAATTTAAACAGTTCCTGTCTGCAGTCACTTGAACATAGTATAACCAAACTTGAATAACAAAGTTCTTTTAGTGAAAGTGTGAAACCTGCCAAGTATCAAATAAAGTCATCATAACAAAAATTGTTGCAGCTCTTTCAGTATATGAAAAATTTTCTGCTAGATCCTAACCTGGTGATAGGGAAAGCTGTTCCTGTGTGCCTCCACTTAGAGCTACGTTGGTCAGTAACTCATACAGTGAACTATTATAACTGATTTTTTGTGAAGTTTAATGAATCTAGCACAAACAACGTTTGATTTATAGCTCTATTTACCTTCATTTTTACTTTGCAAAGAAAGTGAAATCTGGAAATTATAAATGTTTCTTTCTGCAACCACTTGAACTTAATAGCAACAAACTTCATAAACAAAGTGTGTTTTGTGAAACAATGAACCCTGCAGAATATCAAATAAAACCATCCTCAAATTTTTTCTGGCTCTTCAGTATATTGGGATTTTCCTGATAACTCATTAAGCAGATTACTATAAATTTATACTGTGCACTTCTGCTTCAAAGTACATCAACCAGGAACATACCATAGTGAGCACTGAGACCTGATTGTGTTTGTGCAAAGTTTCAAGCATCTAGCACAAACTGTGTTTAATTTGAAGCTCTATATCCATCCATCTCTATAGGGCAAAACAAAGTGAAACCTGAAAATTCAAGTTCCCTGAGTGCAAAACGTTGAACCTTGGAGTCGAACTAGGGGTAGTAAGTGGGTCTAGTGAGGGCTGTATATGTTGCTCAAGTGGTTGCAAGCTCACCTGGCATACATGAGGTGCTGTCTTTGATCCTCAGCACCATGTAAAAATAAAATAAAGATGTTGTGTCCACGTAAAACAATAAATAAATAAATATTTAAAAATTCTCTCTCTCTCTCTCTCTCTCTCTCTCTCTCTCTCTCTCTTTCTACTTATCTCTTTCTTCTCTCTCTTAAAAAATAAAGAGAGGCTCATGAAAGTGTATACACTGAGCATATCAAAAAATCTAATACAAAAATTGTTGCAGTACATTCTGTACATATGGATTCTCTGGCTAGCTCTTAAAGCAAGTAAGTAAAATCTGTTCCTGTGTGCTTGTACTTAGAAGCACTTTACTCAGGAACAATCCACAGAGTAAACATTGAGTACTGATTGTTTATCTCAAGTTTCAATTACCTAGCACAAACCATGTTTGATTAGCAGCTCTATATCCATCCACCTGTATAGTGCATAAGAAAGTTTCTGAAAGAAAATCATTTAACCTAGGAAAAAAAAAAACTTTGGCGAAAAAGGTGTATTCAGTGAAAGGATGAATCATCCTGTATATCAAAGAAATTCAATGAAAAAATTCTAAAGTGCTTTCAGTATATTGGGACTTTCATGCTAGCTGATAAAATGCATTGTTAAAAGCTGTTACCATGTGCTTCTTCTTAGAAGTACCTCAACCAGGAACAAACCATAGTGAGCACTGAGTACTGATTGTGTGTGTGAAGTTTCATGCATCTAGCGCAAACCATGTTTCATTTGTAGCTCTATTTCCATTTCTCTTTATAGAGCAAAACAACGTAAAACCTGAAAATTCAAATTTCATGAGTGCAAACTGTTGAACCTAGGAGTCCCTAATTTGGGTTTCCAAGTGGATTTAGTGAAAGGGTTAACTCTGCAGAGTGTCAAAAATCCGACAAAATATTGTTTAAGCTCTTTAATTACATCAAGATTCTCCTGCTAGTGTCTAAATCAAATTAATAAAAGCTCTTCCTGCATGCTTCTGAACATAATTTCTTCAAAAAGGAACAAATCAAAATCTGCTGACTGATGACTGATTGTTCTTGTCATGTTTCAAGCAGCTAGCCTAAGTCATGTTTTATTTGAAACATTAATTTCATCCAAGTGTATAGTGCAAACCAGGTAGAACATGAACATTCAAACTTCTCATATCTGCAAACTATTGAACTCAGTAAGCCAAACTTGGAGAACAAATTATGTTTAATGAAAGTATGAATTCTCCTGAGTATCAATAAAAACCAAAGATAAAATTTTTGCAGCTCTTTAAATAAATTGAAAATTTTTTGCTAGCTCCAAAAGTACTTATAGAGAAAAGGTTTCCTGCGTGTCTCTGCTTTGAGCTACTTTGACCAGGAACAAACCACAGATTTAACGCTTAGAACTGATGGTGTGTGTGAAGTGTCTAGCATCTAGCACAAACCGTGTTTGATTTGTAGCTCTATTTTCACCCATGTCTTTAGTGAAAAAAAGTGAAATCTGCAAACTCAAACTTTTCCTGTATGCAAACTATTAAAAATAGAAATCCCAAATGTTGGATACAAAGTAGCTTTAATGAAAGGGTGACTCAAGCTGAGTATTAACAAAATCCAACAAAAGAAAATTGTTGCAGCACTTTCAGGACATGAAGATTTTCTGGATAACTTTTAAGACAAGTTAGTAAAAGCTGTCCTTCCGTGCTTCTGTTTAGAATTACTTCTACCAGTAACAATCCAGAGTGAGCTCTGAGAACTGATTGTGTGGGTGAATATTCAATCAACTAGAACAATCCAGGTTGGATTTGTAGCTCTATTTCCATATTCTCTAGAGTGCATATCAAGCAAAACCTGAAAATTCAAACTGTTCCTGTGTACAAATAGAAAGTAGAAGTCACAAAGGGGGAAAAAGAGGTTTAATGAAAGGGTGAGAACTGCAGAGAACCAAAGAAATCCAACAAAATTTTTTTTGCAGCAGTTTCAGTAAATTGGGATTCTCCTGCTAGCTTCTAAAGTGAATGAGTAAAAGTTGTTCCTGGGTATTTCTGCTTAGAATTACTTCAATAGAAATAGAAATCAGACTGAGAAGTGAGAAATGATTGTGTATGTCAAGATTCACGCAGCTAAAGCAAACCATATTTGATTTGCAGCTTTATTTTTATCAACATGTATAGTGCAAAATGTAGTGAAATGTGAAAATTCATACTGTTCCTATCTGTAAAGCATCGACCCTAGAATAACCAAACTTGGAGAAAAAAAAAGTGTGTTTTGAGGAAGGATAAATACTTCCTAGTATCAAAGAAATTGAATTAAAACACTAGCAAAAACCACTAGCAAAAGTCGTATTTGGTTTGTATCTCTATTTCCATAATTTTCTATTGTGGAAAACAAAGTGAAACCAAAAAATTGATACTGTTCCTGTGTGCAAATCATTGACACAAGAAGTTGAAACCATGGGTTACAAAGTGGGATTACTGAAATGGTGAATTCTGCTGAGTATCAAAGAAACTCAATGAAAAAAAAAATTGCAGCTCTTTCAGTACATTTAAATCGTCCTCCTAGCTCATGAAGTAACTTGGTAAAAGCTATTCCTATTACAAAACAAAGTGAAACCTGAAGTTGAAACTGTTCTTGTATGCAAACTGTTTAACCTAGGAGTCCCTAGCTTGGGGTACAAAGTGGGTTTATAGAAAGGATGAATACTGCTGTGTAACAAAGAAATCCAATGAAAAATTTGTTATAGTTCTTTCAGTACATATGGTTTCTCCTGGTATCTCCTAACACAAGTTAGTGAAAGCTGTTCCTTCATCCTTCTGATTAGATTTACTTATCTAAAAATAAACCACAGAGAGATCACTGAGAAGTGATTGTGTATGTCAATTTTGAACCAGCTAGCAAAAACCATGTTTGATTTGCAGCTCTATTTATATTTAACTCTATTGTGAAAAATGAAATGAAACCTGAGAATTCAAACAGTTCTTGTCTGAAAACCTCTGGACCCAGGAATAAAAAATTGGAGAAAAAAGTGTGTTTAGTGAAAGTGTATATACTGCTGTGTTACAAATAAGTCCAAGCAAAAATTTTTACAGATTTTTTAGTACATAGAATTTTTCTGCTAGCTTATAAAGTGCTTATAGAGAATGCAGTTTCTTCATGCCCCTGCTTAGAGCTACATGGAGAAGAAAGAACCCACAGAGTGAACACTTAGATCTGATTGTGTGTAAAAAGTTTCAACATCTAGCACAAACTGTGTTTGATTTTTAGCTCTATTTCTATCCATCTCTATATGGCAAAATAAACATGAAATTCCAACTCTATATTTCTGCAAAACTTTGAACCCATGTGTTCCAAACTTGGAGAACAAAATAGATTTAGTGAAAGCCTAAACACTGCTGAGTATCAATAAAATGCAAAGAATAATTTTCTGAAGATCCTTCTGTACATTGGGATTCTCCTGCTAGCTCCTAAAGCAACTTAGTAAAAGCTGTTGCTCCATGATTCTACTTAGAAGTACTGCAACCAGTAACCCACCACAGAGTGAGCACTGAGAACTGATTGTGTATTTCAAATTTCAAGCAGCTGGCATAAACAATGTTTATTTGCAGCTTTATTTTCATACACCAGTATAGTGCTAAATGAAGTGAAACCTGAAAATTCAAACTGTTCTTTTCTGACAATCATTGAACCTAGGAGAACAAAACTTGGAGTACAAAAGTGAGTTTAGGGAAAGAATGAATGCTGGTGAGTAATAAGAAAGTTAAATGAAAAAATTTCAGCTCCTTCAGTACATGGGAATTTCCCTTTAAGCTCCTAAAGCAATGATAGGGAACGCTGTTCCTGAATGCCGCTTCTTAAAGTTACTTTGACCTGAAAAAAACCACAGAGTTGAAAAGTAGACCTGATTGTGTTTTTGAAGTTTCAAGCAACTATCACAAAGCTTTTTTTATCTTTATCTCTATTTTTGTCCAACTCAAAGTACAAAACAAAGTAAAACCTGAAAATTCAAACTGTTCTGTGTGCAAACAATTGATCCTAGGAGTCACAAATATGGGCTACAGCGTGTGTTTAGTGAATTGGTTGAGTATCAAAGTAATCCAATGATAAAAATTTTTAGCTCTTTCAGTACATTGGGATTCTTCTGATAGCTTTTAAAGACAGTTAGTATAATTGCTCTGGCCAGTGTTTCGAGAAGTAAATTGAATAGAAGTGGTGATAGAGGGCATCCCTGTCTTGTTCCAGATTGTAGGGGGAATGCCTTCAATTTTTCTCCATTGACAATGATGCTAGCCTGAGGCTTGGCATAAATAGCTTTTACAATATCGAGGTAAGTTCCTGTTATCCCTAGTTTTTCTAGTGTTTTGAACATAAAGGGATGCTGTACTTTGTTGAATGCTTTTTCTGCGTCTATTGAGATGATCATATGGTTCTTATCTTTAAGTCTATTGATGCGGTGAATAACATTTATTGATTTCCGTATATCGAACCATTCTTGCATCCCAGGGATAAATCCTACTTGATCATGGTGTACAATTTTTTTGATGTGCCTTTGTATCTGATTCGCTAGAATTTTATTGAGGATTTTTGCATCTAGGTTCATCAGAGATATTGGTCTGTAGTTTTCTTTCTTTGAGGTGTCTTTTTCTGGTTTCGGAATCAAGGTGATGTTGGCCTCATAGAATGAATTTGGCTGAGCTCCCTCTTTTTCTATTTCCTGAAATAACTTGAAAAGTATTGGTATTAATTTTTCCTTAAAGGTTTTGTAAAACTCCAATGTATACCCATCCAGTCCTGGGCTTTTCTTGGTTGGAAGTCTTTTGATTGCTTCTTATATTTCATATATTGATATTGGTCTGTTTAAGTTGTGGGTATCCTCCTGACTCAGTCTGGGCAAATCATATGGCTTAAGGAATTTATCGATGTCTTCACTATCTTCTATTTTCTTGGAATATAGGTTTTCAAAATGATTTCTAATTATCTTCTGTATTTCTGTAGTGTCTGTTGTAATATTGTCTTTTTCATCTCATATGTTAGTAATTTGAGTTCTCTCTCTTCTTCTCTTCGTTAGCATGGCTAAAGGTCTGTCGATCTTATTTATTTTTTCAAAGAACCAACTTTTAGTTTTGTTAATTTTTTAATAGTTTCTTTTGTTTCAATTTCGTTGATTTCCACTCTGGAAATTAATTAATTATTTCTTACCTTCTGATACATTTGCTGTTGTTTTGCTTTTCCTTTTCTAGGTCTTTGAGATGAAGTGTGAGCTCATTTATTTGTTGGTTTTTCCTTTTTTTGAGGTATGACCTCCAGACGATGAATTTTCCTCTTAAAATTGCTTTCATTGTGTCCCATAGATTCTGATATGTTGTGTCTGTATTTTCATTTATCTCTAAGAATTTTTTGATTTCCTCCTTTATGTCTTCTGTAACCTGTTGATCATTCAGTAACATATTGTTCATTTTCCATGTGAGGTAGGATTTTTCCTTCCTTCTTTCATCATTGATTTCCATTTTCATTGCATTATGATCAGATAAAATGCATGGTATTCTCTCCACCCCTGTATATTTACTGAGGGATGCCCTATGGCATAATATATGGTCTATTTTTGAGAAGGATCCATGTGCTGTTGAGAAAAAAGTATAGTCACTTGATGTTGGATGATATATTCTATATATGTCAGTTAAGTCTAGGTTGTTGATTGTGATATTGAGTTCTATAGTTTCTTTATTCAACTTTTGTTTGGAAGATCTGTCCAATGGTGAGAGAGGTGTGTTGAAGTCACCCATAATTATTGTGTTGTGGTCTATTTGATTCTTGAACTTGAGGAGAATTTCTTTTATGACCGTCGCAGCACCATTATTTGGTGCATAAATATTGATAATTGTTATGTCTTGTTGGTGAATGGTTCCTTTTAACAGTATATAATGACCTTCCTTATCCCTTTTGATTAATTTAGTCTTGAAGTTGATTTTATTCGATATGAGGATGGCCACTCCTGCCTGCTTATGAGGACCGTGTGCATAGTATATTTTTTCCAAACCTTTCACCTTCAGCCTGTGTATTTCTTTTCCAATCAGATGTGTCTCCTGGAGGCAGCATATTGTTGGATTTGTTTTTTTTAATCCATGTTACCAGCCTATGTCGCTTTATTGGAGAGTTTAAGCCATTAACGTTTAGAGTTACTATTGATGTATGGTTTGTACTTCCAGCCATGTTTGATTATTTATCTTCTTTTAGTTTGTTTCTCCAAGATTAGCTTTCCTTTCACCCTCTGACTTTATAGAGGCACTTCTCACTGATGGTTTTGGTTATTGTTATTCATTTCTTCCTCATGTAATGTTTTGCTCAAGACGCTTTGCAATGCTGGTTTTCTGAATACAAATTCTTTTAGCTTTTGTTTATCATGAAAGATTTTTATTTCGTTGTTGTACCTGAAGCTTAATTTTGCTGGATACAAAATTCTCTGTTGGCATCCATTGTCTTTCAGTGTTTGAAATACGTTGTTCCAGGATCTTCTCGCTTTCAGCATCTGTGATGAAAAATCCGTTGTTAACTTTATTGGTTTACCCCTAAATGTAATCTGCCTCTTTTCTCTTGTAGCTTTTAATATTTTCTCGTTGTTCTGTATATTGGATATCTTCATAACAATGTGTCTTGGCGTTGGTCTACTGTGATTTTGTGTGCTCAGTTTCCTGTATGCATCTACAATTTGTATATCTGTTTTCTTTTTTATTTCTGGAAAGTTTTCTGTAATTATTTCATTCAGCAGGTTACTCATTCCATTGGTATTAATCTCTGTGCCTTCTTCTATCCCGAAGACTTGTAAGTTTGGTTTTTTTATGTTATCCCAAATCTCTTGGATGTTTTTCGCGTGGGTTTTTACCAGCCTATCTGAGTTGGCTAGACTCCTTTCAAGATGATATATTTTGTCTTCATTATCTGACATTCTGGCTTCTACTTACTCCACTCTGTTTGTGATACTCTCGATTGAGTTTTTAATTTGGTTTATGGTTTCCTTCATTTCTAGAATTATTGTTTGATTTTTTTTATAATCTCTATCTCCTGATAAAGATGCTTAACTTCTTCTTTTATCTTTTTATGTAATTCATTTTCCATGTGATCTTTAAGGTTCTTTTCCATCTGTCTAAGGTGTTTCTTGAGTTCTTTATATGGCCATTTTTCTGATGACTCTAGGTCCTCCTGAATATTTAGGCTGTCCTTCATTGTTTGTACTCCTTTTCTTTCTTGCTTTTTTATGCTCATGTTACTTCTTGTTCTCTTTGACTGCTGAGTTACTGTTTACTCTTATAAAATTATTTGATGCTTGGGAAGAGAGATATTAGAAGGGAAGGGAAGAAGTCACTAAAGAGAATTAGTGTAGGCAGGTAGAATGCAAGAAAGGGGAAGTAAGAAAATTGAAAAGAAATGAAAAGACAAAAGAAAAAAAAGTGAAAAGAAAGAAAGAAAAAATGAAAAAATAAGAATTTAAAACCAAAAAAAAATTATAGTGATAATAAAAAAATGGAAATTAAAGTTTAAAAAATAATAGTAATAATAATAGAATAAAAAGAATTAAAAAAATTGAAACCATTAATAAGAAAGTTAAAGAACAACAACTACATCAACAACAAAAAGTGAAAATTATAAAAAAATACTAATAATAATCATTAAAAAATAATAATAATAATAAATTCAGTCATAGAGCTCAATTAACTTCTCTTTCAGTAGGTGGAGCTATGCCCACTGGGCCAGGCTTCTCTTCTTGAAAAGTGGGAACCAATCACTGTGCCTCAGATCTTTTTCCCAGACTGTGCAGATCTCCAATCCTGAGTGCCTAGGGCCTTCTCTTGTGATTCCTCAATCCAGAACCCGCTCACCTGTGACGCTTACGACAATACTGGCTACCCACTGGGTCTGCTGCTTCTGGGAGCCCTGTTATCATGGATGCCTGGGCACACCCTTTCTGTTTGCCTCCCTCAGACCCTATGTTTGTATGGCTTGGGGCTGAGGACCCCCAGCTAATTTGTTTGCCCTCAGGTAGCAACTCCCCTGGTAGCTGGTGCAAGAGACCTCTGTTGTCAGCACTGGTGGAAGCGATAGCCGAGAGTTCTGTGCCACTGGTCCCACATCCCTCCTGATTCTCTGGGTCCAGCTATGTTGCTCAGTTGGCTTTTACCTCTGTGAGATCAGGTGGGCCAACTAGTTATTTCAGCAGGATTGTTAGTGATGAGTCACGAGAAGCAGGCGAACCAGAGCTTGAATGCAAAAAATCTGGAACAAGACAGGGATGCCCTCTCTCACCACTTCTGTTCAACATAGTTCTCGAAAAACTGGCCAGAGCAATTAGACAGATGAAAGAAATTAAAGGCATAAAAATAGGAAAAGAAGAACGTAAATTATCACTATTTGCGGATGACATGATTATATACCTAGAAGACCCAAAAGGGTCTACAAAAAAACTATTAGAACTAATAAATGAATTCAGCAAAGTGGCAGGATATAAAATCAACACGCATAAATCAAAGGCACTTCTGTATATCAGCAACAAAACTTCTGAAATGAAAATGAGGAAAAACACTCCATTCCCAATATCCTCAAAAAAATAAGATACTTGGGAATCAACCTAACAAAAAAGGTGAAAGATCTATACAATGAAAACTACAAAACTCTAAAAAGAGAAGTAGAAAAAGATCTTAGAAGATGGAAAAATATAAACTGTTCATGGATAGGCAGAACTAACATCATCAAAATGGCGATATTACCAAAAGTTCTCTATAGGTTTAATGCAATCCCAATCAAATTCCCAACGGCATTTCTTGTAGAAATAGAGAAAGCAATCATGAAATTCATATGGAAAAATAAAAGACCCAGAATAGCAAAAGCAATTCTAAGCAGGAAGCGTGAATCAGGCGGTATAGCGATACCAGATTTCAAACTATATTACAGAGCAATAGTAACAAAGACAGCATGGTACTGGTACCAAAACAGGCAGGTGGACCAATGGTACAGAATAGAGGACACAGAGACTAATCTACAAAGCTACAACTATCTTATATTTGATAAAGGAGCTAAAAGCATGCAATGGAGGAAGGATAGTATCTTCAACAAATGGTGCTGGAAAAACTGGAAATCCATTTGCAACAAAATGAATCTGAATTCCCTTCTCTCGCCATGCACAAAAGTTAACTCAAAGTCGATCAAGGAGCTAGATATCAAATCAGAGACTCTGCGTCTGATAGTAGAAAAAGTTGGCTCTGATCTACATATTGTGGGAACGGGCTCCAAATTCCTTAACAGGACACCCATAGCACAAGAGATAATAACAAGAATTAATAAATGGGACTTACTTAAACTGAAAAGTTTTTTCTCAGCAAGAGAAACAATAAGAGAGGTAAATAGGGAGCCTACATCCTGGGAACAAAATCTTTACTCCTCACACTTCAGATAGAGCCCTAATATTCAGAGTATACAAAGAACTCAAAAAATTAAACAATAAGAAAACAAATAACCCAATCAACAAATGGGCCAAAGACCTGAACAGACACTTCTCAGAGGGGGACATACAATCAATCAACAAGTACATGAAAAAATGCTCACCATCTCTAGCAGTCAGAGAAATGCAAATCAAAACCACCCTAAGATACCAACTCACTCCAGTAAGATTGGCAGCAATTATGAAGTCAAACAACAACAAGTGCTGGCGAGGATGTGGGGAAAAGGGTACTCTTGTACATTGCTGGTGGGACTGCAAACTGGTGCGGCCAATTTGGAAAGCAGTATGGAGATTCCTGGGAAAGCTGGGAATGGAACCACCATTTGACCCAGCTATTGCCCTTCTCGGGGGATAGTCCTGTCTGACTATTCCTTGAAGACCTTAAAAGAGCTTACTACAGGGATACGGCTGCATGGATGTTCATAACAGCACAATTCACAATTGCTAGACTGTGGAACCAACCTAAATGCCCTTCAATAGATGAAAGGATAAAAAAAAATGTGGCATTTATGCACCATGGAATATTACGCAGCACTAAAAAATGACAAAATCATGGATTTTTCAGGGAAATGGATGGCACTAGAGCAGATTATGCTTAGTGAAGCCAGCCAATCCCTAAAAAACAAATACCAAATGTCTTCTTTGATATAATAAGAACAACCAAGAACAGAGCAGGGAGGAAGAGCAGGAAGAAAAGATCAACATTAAACAGATACACTAGGTGGGAGGGAAAGGGAGAGAAAAGGGAAATTGCAAGGTAATAGAGGGAGACCCTCATTGTTATATAAAATTACACATAAGAGATTGTGAGGGAAATGGGTAAATAAACAAGGAGAGAAATGAAATACAGTAGATGGGGTAGAGAGAGAAAATGGGAGGGGAGGGGGGGGGATAGTAGAGGATAGGAAAGGTAGAAGAATAAAACAGTAACTAATAGGGCATTATATAAAAATGTGGATGTGTAACAGATGTGATTCTGCAATCTGTATTTGAGGTAAAAATGGGAGTTCATAACCAACTTAAATCTAATGTATGAAACATGATATGTCAAGAGCTTTGTAATGTTTTGAACAACCAATAAAAAATTAATAAAAAATAAAGACAGTAAAAACTGTTCTTCTGTGCTTTTGCTTATATTATTTCAACCAAAACAAACCAAAATGAGAACTTGAAACTGATTTTTTTCTGTGAAATTTCAAGCATCAAAAGAAAACTGTGTTTAATTTGTAGCTCTATTTTCATCCATCACTGTAGTGCAAAACACTGTGAAACCTAAAAATTCAAACTGTTCCTGTGTGCAAACCATTGAACCTAGGAGTCCCCATCTTGGCCTACAATGTGGGTTTTGTGAACGGGTGTACCATGCCTAGTATCAGAGAATTCCGATGAAAAAAAAATTGTAGCTTTATAAGTAAATTGGAATTCACTTGCTAGCTTCTAAAGTGAGTTAGTAAAAGCTGATCCTGTGTGGTTTTACTTAGAATTATTTCAACCAACAACAAATCACAGTGTGAGACCTGAATACTGATTGTTTCTGTGAAGTTTCAGGCATCAAGCAAAAACTGTGTTTGATTTGTAGCTCTATTTCCATCCGTCTTTACAGTGTAAAGCACTGTGAAACCTGAAAATTCAAACTATTCCTGTGTGCAAACCATTGAAACTAGTGGTGCTAAACTTGGGCTACAGCATTGGTTTAGAGAAAAGTGTGTACCATTCCTAGTATCAAAAAAATCAAATGAATATATTTCTGTAGCTTTTTCAGTAAATTGGGATTGTCTTTCTAGCTCCTCATGTAAGTTAGTAAAAGCTGTTCCTTAGGGATTCTGCTTAGAACTTTCTCAACCAGGTAAAAAACACAGAGTTAGCACTGTGAACTGATTGTGTGTATAAAGTTTAAAGCATCTAGCACAAAACATATTTGATTTGCAGCTCTATTTCCATCCATCTCTATAGTGCAAAACAACTTGAAACCAGTGAAATTCAAAATGTTCCTGTCGGAAAACCATTAAACTTAGAAAAACCAAACTTGGAGAAAAGAGTGTGTTCTGTGAATGGACTAATGTGGCCAAATATCAAGGAAAACTAATGAAAAAAATTTGCAGCTCTTTCAAACTTTTTCTGCATTTACTTCATTGAACATAAGAGTCCTTAATTTGGGGTACAAAGTCGGTTTAGAGAAAGGGTTCATTACACAAAGTATCAATGATGTCTAGAAAAAAAATATGTTGCATCTCTTTCAGAACATTGGAATTCTCCTGCTAGGTCCTTATGAGTTAATAAAAGCTTTTCCTGTGTGTTTCTGCTAAGAAGAATATCAACCAGGAAAAAAAACACTGAGCACTGGAAACTGATTGTGTAAGTCAGGATTCAAGCATCTACTGTAAACCATTATTGATTTTCAGCTCTATTTTCATCCACTTATATAGTGCATAAAAAGGTGCTGAAAATTCAAACTGTTTCTGTGTGAAAACCCTTAAACTAGGGAAACCAAACTTGGAGAACAAAGTGAGTTTAGTAAAAGGATGATGCTGCCAAGTACCAATGAACTTACAAAAAAATTGTTGCAGCTTTTTCACTATTTCACAATTTTCCTTCTAGTTTCTAAAGTGGTGATAGAGATGTTCTTGTTTTCCTCTGGTTAGATCTGCTTAACCAGGAGCAAATCACAGAGTGAAATCTTAGAACTGATTGTTTGTGGGAAGATTCAACCATCTACCACAAACAGAGTTTAATTTGTAGCTCAATTTTCATCCATCTCTATACTGCCAAGCAAAGTGAAACCTGAAATTTCAAACACTTCCTCTTCAATCCATTGAATTTAGGAATGCAATCTTGGGGTGCAAAGTGCTTTCACTGAAATGGTGAACCCTGCCAAGTATCAAAGAAATAATAATAAAAAAATCTTGCAGCTCTTTCAGTAAATTGGGATTATCTGGCTAGCTTTTAATGTATGTTAATATCATCTCCTCAAGCTTGATTCTATTTATAAATACTTCATTCAGATATAAACCACATAGTGAGCACCAAATTTGGTTGAAAATGTCAAGTTTCAAGCAGTTAGCCTGAACCATGTTTGATTTGCACCTCTATTTTCATCAAAATGTATAGAGTAAACCAAAGAGAAACCTTAAAATTAAAACTGTTCCTGTATGAAACCTTTGAAACTAGGAGGACCAAAGTTTAAAAATAAAGTGTGTTTAGTGAAAAGATGAATCCTGTCGAGTATCAAAGAATTCCAACAAAAATATGTTACAGATCCTTCAGTATATGGGAATTTTCTTGCTAGCTCCTAAATCACTTATAGAGAAATCACTCTCTGCATGCCTCTGCTTAGAGCTATTTTCACAAGGAACAAACCACAGAGTAAACACTTAGAATTGATTGTGTGTGTGAAGATTCAGCATGTATCAAAACCGTATTTGTTTTGTAGCTCTATTTCCATTCATCTTTACAGTGCGATAACTGAAAAGATAAACCTAAAAATTCAAATTGTTATTGTGTGCAACCCATTAAAACTCTTAGTCTCAAACTTGGGGTATACAGTGGGTTCAGTGAAATAGTGAATCCAGTCAAGTATGAAGGAATTTCAATAAAATAAATTGTTGCATCTCTTTCAGAACATTGGTATTCTCCTGGTATATCCTAATGTGAATTACTGAAAGCTGTTTCTGCATGCTTCTTCTTACAAGTACTTCATCCAGAAATTGTGCTCAGAGTTAGCACTAAGAAATGATTGAGTATATCAAGATTCAAGCAGCTAGCACAAACCATGTTTGATTTGCACCAATATTTACATTTACATTTATGGTGCAAAATGAATTGCAACCTGAATATTACAAACCATAAACCTAAGAGAATTAAACTTGGAGAAAAATTTGTTAAGTGAAAGCATTAATACTTCTGTGTATCAAAAAAAAATACAATAAAAAAATTGCAGTATTTCAGTATATGGGAATTTTCCTGCTAGCTACTAAAGCACTGATAGTGAAAGTTGTTCCTGTGTGTCTGTGCTTAGAGCTACTTTGACCCAGAGTAAAATACAGAGTCAATACTCTAGACCTTATTGTGTGTGTTAAGTTTTCAAATCTATCACAAACTGTGTTTGATATGTAGCTCTATTTTCATCAATCTCTATACTGCAAAACAAAGTGAAATTGAAAGTTCAAACTATTTGTGTTTCTAAACCATTGAACATAGGAGTCCCTAACTTGGGGTAAAAAATGTGTTTAGTGACAGATGAATGCTGCTGTGCTTCAAAGAAATGCAATGAAAAAATTGTTTCGGCTCTTTCAGTATATTTGGCTTCTCCTGGTATCTCCTAATGTGAGTTAGGGAAAGCTTTTCCTGTGTCCTTCTGCTTAGATCTACTTCATTAAAAAAAAAAAAACAACTATAGACTAAGCACACAAAACTGATTTTGTATGTCAAGTTACAAAGTACTAGTATAAACCATTTTTTATTTATATCTTTATTGTCCTTTACGTGTGTAGTGCAAAATGAATTAAAACCAAAAATTTCAAACTTTTTCTTTTCACAAACCCTTGAACCTAGGAGAACCAAACGTGGAGAAAAAAGTGTGTTTAATGAAGGGATGACTCCTGCCAAGTTATCAAAAAATCAAACAAAAAAATTTTCAGGTCATTCAGCACATGGGATTTTTCCTAATGGCTCTTTAAAGTGCTGATAGAGAAAGCTTCCCTGCATGCCTCTGCTTAAATATGCTTCTGTAAGGAAAAAAATCACAGGGTGATCATTTAGAACTAATTTAATGTTTGAAGATTCAAGCATCTAGCACAAACCATGTTTGAATTGTAGCTCTATTTCCATCCATATCTATAGTTCTATACAAATTGAAACCTGAAAATTAAAACTGTTTCTGTGTGTAAACTTTTGAAAGTACTCCTATCTTGGGAGAAAAAGTGGGTTTAATGAATGGGTAATCCCTGCCAAGTATCAAAGAAACCCAAAGAAAAATATTGCAGCTCTTTCAGTACTTTTTGATTCTCATCCTGGCTCCTACCACAAGTTAATAAAAGCTGTTCCTGTGTGCTTCCCTTTAGAAGTACTTAAACTAGGAACAAACCTCTGAGTGAGCACTGAGAAGTGATTATGTATGTCAAGTTTCAAACAGCTAGAAAAAAACATGTTTTATTTTCAACTCTATTTCAATTCACCAATATAGTGGTAAATTAAGTAAAACCTGAAAACAAGAACTCTTCCTGTCTGCAAACCCTTAAACCTAGGACAAACAAACATGGAGATAAAAGTGTTGTTCATAAATGGGTGAATTCTGCTGAGTATAAAAAATATCCAATGAAAAAAAATTGAAGCTATTTTAGTAAATAAGATTTTGTCTTCTACTTCTAAAGTGATGATATACAAAGTGTTTCCTGCATTCCTGTGATTAGAGTTAATTGAACCAGAAACAAATCACAGAGGAAAACTTAAAACTGACTGTGTGTTTGAAGTTTCAAGCATCTAGCAAAAATGGTTTTTGATTTGTGGTTCTATTTTTGTCCATTGGTGTAGGGCAAAACAAAGTGAAACATGAAAATTCAAACTGATCCTGTTTGGTGACCATTGTACCTGTGTTCCCAAACTTGAGAAAAAAGTGGGTATCATGAAAGGGGAACTCTGCCAAGTATCAAAGACATCCAAGAAAAAATTGTTGCAGTTTATTTAGTACATTGTGATTATCCTTGTAGCTCCACAAGCACATTCATAAAAGATGTTCCTGTATGCTTCTTTTCATAAATACTGTGACAAGAAAGAAAGCACAGTGTGAGCACTATAAACTGATTGTTTATTTTATGTTTCAAGCAGGTAACACAAAACGTGCTTGATTTGCAGCTCTATTTTTATTCACCTGTATAGTTAAAAATGAACTGAAACCTAAATACTCAAACTATTAATGTCTGCAAAGATTTGAACCTAGGAAAATCAAACTGGAAAAACAAAGTGTGTTTAGTGAAAGTATGGAATCTGCCAATTATCAAAGTAATCCAACAAAAAAAATTTGCAACTCTTACATTATATGGGAATTTTACTGCCTGCTCATAATGTGTAGTTAAAGAAAGCTGTCCTGTATGCCTCTGCTTAATACTATGTTCTTCAGAATAAAGGACAGAGTGAGCAGTTAGAATTGATTGTGTGAGTGAAGTTTCAGGCATCCAGCACAAATCATGTTTTATTCGTAGTTCAATTTCCATTGAGCTCTACAATGAAAAATACAGTGAAACCTGAAAATACAAACTTTTTTTGTGTGCAAGCAATTGTACCTAGGAGCCTCCTGTTGATAGTTTTTTAGTTCATGAAAATTTTTCTACTATGCCCTAAAGCACTGATAGAGGAAGCTGTTTTTTAATGCCTTTGCTTACAGCTACTTTGACTAAAAAGAAACCACGGTGTTAACTATTAGAACTGATTATGTATGAGTAAAGTTTTTAAAGTGTAGTACAAACCATGTATGATTTTTAGTTCTATTTTCATCCATCTCTATAGTTGAAAACAAAGTAATACCTGGAAATTCAAATTGTTCCTGTGTTCAAACCATTGAATCTAGGAGACCAAAACTTGAGCTAAAAAGTGGGTTTAGTGACAGGAAAATCCCTGCCAAATATCAAAAAATATATGAAAAAAATGTTGCAGTTTTTTCAGTAATTTGTGATTTTTTTCTGCTAGCTCCTAACGTAATTCTGTAAAAGTTGTTTCTGCATCTTTCTGCTTAGTACTATTTCAAACAAAAACAAACCTCATTGTTAGCACTGAGAACTGATTGTGTATGTCAATTTCAAGCACCTAGCACAAACCATGTTTGATTGGCTGCTCTATTTTCATCCAGGTGAATAGGGAAAAACAAAATGATTCCTGAAAAAAGAAAGTGTCTCTGTCTGCAAATCCTTAAACCTAGGAAAACCAAATTTGGAGAAATAAGTGTGTATAATGAAATAACATATCATGCCTAGTATAAAAGAAATTGAATGAAAAAAAAATTTCGGCTCTTTTAGTAAATGAGATGTTTTCTGGTAGCTGCTAAAGAGCTGATAGAAAATGCTGTTTTGTGTTCCTCTACTTAAAGCTGATTTGATGAAGAACAAACTACATAGATAACACTTAGAAATGGTTGTATGTGTGAAGGTTAAAGCATCTGGCACAAACCGTGTTTGATTTTTAGCTCTATTTTCATCCATCCATATAGTGCAAAAAAAAGTGAAACCTGAAATTTCAAACTATTACTATGTGGAAACCATAGAACTGAGGAGTCCCAAACTTAGAATAAAAAGTGGGTATTGTGAATGGGTGAGTCCAGCCTAGTATCTAAAGAATCCAACAAAAATACATTTTTTTGCAGCTATTTCAGTATATTTTATTCTCTTGATAGCTCCTAAAGTGATTTACTAAAAGATTTTCCTGAGTGCTTCTGTTTAGAAGTGTTTCAATCTGAAACAAAGCACAGAGTGAGCATTGAGAAGTGATTCTGTATTGCAAGATTCAAGCAGCTATCACAACCATGTTTGATATTCAGTGCTATTTTAAACCTTCAGTATAGTGCAAAATAAAGTGAAACTTGAATATTCAAACTCTTCCTGTGAACAAACAATTGAATTTAGGATAACCAAAATAGGAAAAATGTTGTTTTAGTGAAAGATAAATCCTGACAAGTATCAAAAAAATCAATGAAAATAAACAATTTCAGCTTTTTCAGTAAGTGGGAATGTTCTTGCTAGATACTAATGAACTGATAGAGAAAGCTGTTTTTACTTGCCTCTGTTTAGAGCCTCTTATACCAAAAAAAACCACAGAGTGAAAAAATAAAATGAATTGTGTGTGTGAAGTTTCAAGATTATAGCACAAAACATGTATGACTTGTATCTCCATTTTAATCCATAACTTAGTACAAATCAAAGTGAAACCTGAAAATTCAAACTATTCCTGTGTCAAACTGTTGACCTAGAAGATCCAAACTTGGTGTACAATGGGAGTATAGTGAAATTGTGAACACTGCTATGTAACAAAGAAATCCAATTAAAAATTGATGCTGCTCTTTTATTATATTTGGATTAATCTACTAACTCCTAAAACAAATTATTAAAAACTGTTCCTGCATGATTGTATTTAAATTTTGCAGCTCTTCCAGAACATGGGGATTTTCAGGCTACTCCTAAAGCACTGACTGAGAATGCATTCCTGTGAGCCTCTGCTTAGTGATACCTTTACCAGAAATAAGCCACTGAGGGAACACTTAGAATGGATTGGGTGTGTGAAGATTTAAGAATATAACACCAACTGTATTTCTTTTGCATCTGTATTTCCATCCACATGTATACTGAAAAATGAAGACAAACCTGAAGATTTAAACTGCCCTTTACAAAACCAATTGAAACAAGAAGATCCAAACATGGAAAGCAAAATGTGTTTAGTGAAAGAATGAATTTTGCTGAGTATCACAGAAATCTAATTAAAAATGTTTTGCAGCACTTTCAGAACATGGGAATGTTCTTGCTAGCTCCTAAAGTGCTGATAAAGAAAGATTTCTGCATGCCTCTTCTTAAAGCTACTTTCACCAGAAAGAAACCACAGAGTGAACACTTAGAAAAAATTTGGTGTGTGAAGTTTCAACCATCTAGCACCAACCATATTTGATTTGCATTATTTCCATATAGTTGCATAGTGGAAAACAAAGTGAATCCTTAAAATGCAAACCATTCCTGTCTGCAAAATGCTGAACCATAAGGAGCTGAACTTCGGGAACAAAGTGTGTTTAGTGAAAGGATGAATACTGCCGAGTATTAATGATATAAAAAAAATGCAGCTCTTCAGTGCATGATATTATTCCTGGTAGCTCCTAAAGTGCTGATAGAGAAATCTATTTCTGCATATCTCACCATAAAGCTATTTTAACCAGGAAAAAACACAGAATGAACTCTTAGAATGTACTGAGTGTGTGAGGTTTCAAGCATCCAACACCGACTATATTTGAATTGAACCTCTATTTCTGTTCACCTGTATAATGCAAAACAAAATTAAAACTGAAAATTTTAACAGTTTCAGTCTGTAAGCCATTGAACCTAAAAGAATCAAATATGGGGAACAAAGTGTGTTTTGTGAAAAGATGAATCCTGCTGAGTATCACAAAATTGAAATGACACAACTTTGGAGCACTTTCAGTACTTGGGAATTGTCCTGGTAGCTCCTAAAACAATGAAAGGGAAAGTGTTTTCTGGGTACCACTGCTTTGACAAAGTAAAAGTTACAGAGTAAACACTTTGAATTGATTGGGTGTGTAAAGTTTCAGCCATCTAGCATCAACCATATTTGATTTGCAGCTTTATTTTTATCCACCTGTATAACTAAATATTCTCTTTTCCATGAATATTTCAAGTTTTTTTTTTTGAAAACCATTGAACATTGGAGACTCAAACTTAGGAACAAAGTGTGTTTTGTGAAAGGATGTATCCTGCTAATTGTTAAATAATTGGAATGACAACATTGTTTTTGCAGCTGTTTCTGTACATGGGAATAGTCCTGGCAGCTTCTGAAGCACTGAGAAAGAAAGCCATTTATGCATTAATCTGCTTAGAGCTACTTTCACCAGGAACAAACCACAGAATGAAAACTTAGAGATGGATTGGATTTGTGAAGTTTCAAGCATCTATCAAAAACATTATTTGATTTGCAGCTTTATATTCATCTACCTGTATAATGAAAAACAAATTGAAAACTGAAAATGTTAACTGTTTCTGTCTGCAAACCATTGAAGCTAGGAGAATCAAACTTTGAAAACATAGTGTGTTTTGTGAAAGAATGAATCCTGAATGAATGAATATTTTACAGCATTTTTAATACATGGCAATTGTCCTGGTAGCTCCTAATGTTTTGATATGGAAAGCCATTTCTGTATTCCTCTGCTTTGAATTACTTTCACATGGAACAAGCTACTGAGTGAACATATAGAACACATTGGGTGTGTGAAGATTCAAACATCTATCACCAACTATATTTTATTTGCAGCTGTATTTCCTTCCATGTGTATAGTGCAAAATGATGTGAAACCTAAAAATTCAAACTCTCTTCAAACAAAACCCATTGGGAAAAGAAAAAACAAACATGGGGAAAAAACTGATTTTTTTTAAAGAACAAATCCTGCCAAGTATCACAGAAATTTAATGAAAAATGTTTGCAGCACTTTCAGAACATGGCAATGTTCTTGGTAGCTCCTAAAGTGCTGATAAAAAAGACATTTATGCATGCCTCTGCTTAAATTACATTCATCAGAAACAAACCACAGAGTGAACACTTCAAACAAATTTTATGTGTGAAGTTTCAAGCATCTAGCACCACGCATTTTTGATTTGCAACTGTATTTCCATCCTTTTGTGTAGTGCAAAAAAAAGTGAATGCTAAAAATATAAACCATTTCTGTCTGCAAACTTTTGAACCAAAGGGAACTGAACTTCAGGAACAAACTGTGTTTAGTGAAAGGATGAATGCTGCTGAGTATCAAAGATATCCAATAAAAAATGTAACTTATTCAGTACATTGGATTATTTCTGGCAGCTTCTAAATTGCTGATAGAGAAAGCAATTTATGCATACTTCTTCATAGAGCTACGTTCAACAGGAAAAAAACACAAAGTGATCTCTTAGAATGGATTGGGTGTGTGAGGTTTCAATCATCTAACTCAAACATGTTGAGTTTGCAGCTCTATTTATATCCACCATTACCATGCAAAATGCAGTGAAATCTTAAAATTTAAACTGTTTCTTTCTGCAGAATATTGACCATAGGAGAGTCAAATTTAGTGAACAAATTGTGTTTAGAGAAGGGATGAATTCTGCCGAGTATCAAAGAAATCCAATGAATTTTTTTTTTTGCCGCAGTTACAGAAAATTGGCATTGTCCTGGTAGCTTCCAATGTGCTAATAGAGAAAGCCATGTCTGCATGCCTCTGCTTGAAGTTATGTTTTACAGATACAAATGTCAGAGTTAACACTTTAAAATAATTGGGTGTGTGGAGTTTTAAGCATCTAGCAAAAACTACATTTTATTTGCAGCTGTATTTCCATCAACCTCTGTAGTGCAAAATGAAGTGAAACATAAAATTTCTAAGTGTTCCTGTCTGTACACTATTGAGCTTAGGAAAACCAAGCATGGGAAACAAAGCGTGTTTAGTGAAATTATGAATCTTGCCAAGGATCAATGAAATTCAATGAAAAAAAAATTGCAACACTTTCAGTACATGGGAGTATTCCTCGTAGCTCCTAGTACACTGTTAAATAAGCTTTTTCTGCGAGCGTCTACGTAGAGCTAATTTTACCAGAGAAAATCCACAAAATGAACACTTAGAAATTAATAGGTGTTTAAAGTGTCACACAACTAGCACCAACC
Organism: Ictidomys tridecemlineatus; assembly: GCF_052094955.1. Taxonomy (NCBI): domain Eukaryota; kingdom Metazoa; phylum Chordata; class Mammalia; order Rodentia; family Sciuridae; genus Ictidomys; species Ictidomys tridecemlineatus. The sequence continues at coordinate 131,001,498 of NC_135484.1, forward strand.
ATATTTGATTTGCACCTCTATTTCTATTCACCCGTGTAATGCAAAATGAAGTGAAAACTGAAATTTAAAATTGTTTCTTTCTGCAAACCATTGGACCAAGAAGAATTAAACATGGGGAACAAAGTGTGTTTTGTGAAAGGATGAATCCTGCCAAGTATCACAGAATTGAAATGACAAAATTTTGCAGCACCTTCAGTACATGAGAATTGACAAGGTAGCTCCTATAGCACTGAAAGGGAAAGTCATTTTGGCATGCATCTTCTTAGAGATACTTTAACAAATAATAAACCACAGAGTGAAAACTTAGAATGGATTGGGTGTGTGAATTTTTAAGCATCTAGCACCAACCATATTTGATTTGCACCTTTATTTCCACCCACCTCTATAATGAAATATTCACTTTTCCCTTAATATTTTTACTGTATTTTTTTGCAAACAATTGAACTTAGGAGACTGAAAATTTCCAACAAAGTGTTTTTTTTTTGTGTGTGTGTGTGTGAAAGGATGTATACTGCCCAGTATTAATGAATTGGAAAGACAAAAATTTATTTAGCAGCTCTGTCTTAAAATTGGAATAGTCCTTGTAGTGTCTAAAAAACTGAGAAAGAAAGGAATTTCTGCACTGCTCTTCTTAGAGATACTTTCACCATGAAAAAACCACAGAATGAACACTTACAATGAATTTGGTGTGTGAAGTTTCAAGCATTTTTTACCAACCGTATTTGATTTGCATCACTATTTTCATCAACCTGTATAATAAAAAAAGTGAAAATATAATTTTAAACTGTTTCTGTATGTAAAGCATTTAAACTAGGAGAACAACCTTGGGGAACATAGTTTGTTTGGTGAAAGGATGAATCCTGCTGAGTATGAAAAAATTGGAATTACAAGATTTTTACAGCACTTTTATTACATAGTAATTGTCCTAGTAGCTCCTAAGGCACTGATATTTAAGCCATCACTGTGTGTCTGCTTTGAGGTACTTTCCCCAAGAACAAGCCACCAAGTGAACACTTAGAATGTGTAGTGCAAAACAAAGTGAAACCTGAAAATTCAAACCATTCCTGTCTACAAACTGTTGAACCAAAAAGAACTGAATTTCTGGAAAAAAGTGTGTTTAGAGAAAGGATGAATGCTGTGGAGAATGAAAGATATTTAATGAAAAAAAATTGCAGAATATTCAACATATGGGATTATTCATGGTAGGCAATAAAGTGGTGTTAGAGAAAGTCATTTCTGTCTAGCTCTCCATAGAAATAATTTCACCAGGAAAAAGAAATCACTAAGTTAACTCTTAAAAAGTTTTGGGTGTGTGAAGTTTCAATCATTTAGCTCAAACATGATGAGTTTGCAGCTCTATTTCTATCCACCAATATGGTGCAAAATTAAGTGAAACCTGAAAATTTGAAAGCTTTCTATATGCAGAATTTGACCGTAAGAGAACCAAACTTGGTAAACAAACTGTGTTTAGAGAACAAATGAATCCTGTCGAGTATCAAAGAAATACAATAAAAATTTTGCAGCACTTTCAGAAAATGGGTATTGTTCTGGTAGCTTCCAATGTGCTGATAGAGAAAGCCATGGATGCATGCCTCTGCTTGGAGTTACTTTTACAAGAAACAAACATAAGAATGAACACGTTGAAATTATTGGATGTGTGAAGTTTCAAGCATGTAGCAAAAACTGCATTTTATATGCAGCTGTATTTACATCAAAATGTATAGTGCAAAATGAAGTGAAACATGAAATTTCAAACTGTTCCTGTCTGTACAATGTTATACCTAGGAAAACCAAGCATGAGAAACAAAGTGTATTTAGGGAAATTATGACTCATGCCAAGTATCAAAGAAATTCAATAAAAAAAAATGTTTGCAGCACTTTCAGTACATGGGAATATTTCTGGTAGCTCCTAATGCACTGATTTTTTTTTGTGAGCCTGTGCTTAGAGCTAATTTCACCAGAGACAAACCACAGAGTAAACACTTACAATGGAATGGATGTGTGAAGTTTCAGGCATCTAGCACCGACCATATTTGCATTGCACTTCTATTTCCATTCACCTGTATAATGCAAAACAAAGTGAAAACTGAAAATTTAAACAGTTTCCATCTGCAAACCATTATACCTAGGAGAATCAAACATGGGAAACATACTGTTTTTCGTGAAAGGATGAATCCTGCTGAGTATCACAGAATAGAAATGACACAATTTTGCTGCACATCCAATACGTGGGAATTTTCTTGGTATCTCCTAAAGCACTGAAAGGGAAAGTCTTTTCTGCATGCCTCTAATTAAAGCTACTTTCACAAAGAAAGAACGACACAGTGAACACTTAGAATGTATTAGGATTTTGAAGTTTCAAGCATCTAGCACCAAGCTTTATTTCCATTAACCCATATAATGAAATATTCACTTTTCTCTGAGTATTTCAAATGTTTTTATTTTCTGCAAACCATTGAACCTAGGAGACTCATACTTGGAAACAAAGTGTGTTTTATGAAATGATGTATTTTGACGAGTGTTCAAGAAATTGAATGACAACATTTGTTTTGCAGCTATTTCTGTACATGAGAATAGCCTGGTAACTCCTAAAGCACTGATAAAGAAAGCCATTTCTGCGTGCCTCTGCTTAGAGCTACTTTCACCAGAAAAAATCTCAAAATTAACACAATGGATCGGGTGTGTGAAGTTTCAACATCTATCATGAACCATATTTTATTTGCAGCTCTACTCCATCCAACTTTATAATAAAAAATGAAGTGAAACTAAAAATTTTAACTATTTCTGTCTGCACACTATTGAAGCTATGAGAACCAACTTTTGGCAACATAGTGTGTTTTGTGAAAAGATGAATCCTGCCTAGTATCAAAGAATTAGAATTATAAGATTTTTGCAACATTTTTATAACATGGGAATTGTCCTTGTAGCTCCTAAGGAACTGATATGAAAAGCCATTTTTTGTGCCTATGCTTTGAGATAATTTCCCCAGGAATAAGCCACTGACTGAACACTTAGCATGGATTGGGTGTGTGAAGATTCAAGTGTCTTTCAACAACTGTATTTGATTTGTAGCTATATTTTTATTCACGTGTATACTGCAAAATGTAAGAAACCTGCAAATTAAAACTTTCCTATACACAACCATTTGGAACAAGAAGAGACAAACATGTGGAAAAAAGTGTATTTAGTGAAAAGATGAATTCTGCCGAGTATCACAGAAGTCTAATAAAGAAAGCTTTACAGAATTTTCAGACCATAGGAAGGTTGTTGTTAGTTCCTGAAGTGCTGATAAATAAGACATTACTGCAAGCCTTTGCTTAAAACTACTTTCACCAGGAACAAACCACAGAGTGAACACTTAGAACAAATTGGGTGTGTCAAGTTTCAAGTATCTAGAACCAACAGTATTTGATTTACAGCTGTATTTCCATCTACTTGAGTAGTGCAAAACAAAGTGAAACCTGAAAATGCAAACAATTCGTGTCTGCAAACTGTTGAACCAAAAGGAACTGAACTTTGGGGGTAGAAAAAGTGTGTTTCATGAAAGAATGAATCCTGATGAGAATCAAAGAAATCCAAAGAAAAATTTGTTTAGCTCTTTAAGAAAATGGGAATTGTTCTGGTAGCTTCCAATGTGCTAATAGATAAATCATGTCTGCATGTCTCTGCTTAGAGTTATTTCACCAGATACAAAGGTCAGAGTGAAAACTTAGAAATAATTGTATGTGTGTAGTTTCCAGCATCTAATAAAAACTGTATTTGATTTGCAGCTGTATTTTCCTCCACCTGTATTGTGCAAAATAAAGTGAACCCTGAAATTTCCACCTATTCCTTTTGGCACACTGTTGATCCTAGGGGAACAAAGTGAACAAAGAGTGTTGAATAAAATTATGAATCTTGCTGAGTATCAAAGAAATTCAATGAAAAAAAAATTTGCAGCTCTTTCAGTACATGGGAATATTCCTGGTAGAAATTAATGTGCAGATAAAAAATCCATTATTGCAAGTTTGTTCTTAGAACTAATTTCACAAGAGAAACACCACCATGTGAACACTTACAAAAGAATGTGTTTGTGAAGTTTCATGCATCTAGCACTGAATGTATTTGATATACACCTCTTTTTAAATTCAACTGTATACTGCAAAATGAACTAAAAATTGATAATTTAAACTGTTTCTCTCTTCAAACCATTGAACCTATGAGAGTCAAACATGGGGAACAAAGTGTGTTTCATGAAAAAAATACATCCTGCATAGTATCACAGAATTGAGATGACACAATTTTGCAGCACTTTCAGTACATGAAAATTATCCTAGTAGCACCTAAAGCACTGTAAGGGAAAGTAATTTATGTGTGCCTCTGCTTAGAATTACTTTCACAAAGAACAAAACACAGAGTAAAAACTTAGAATGGATTGGGTGTGTGAAGTTTCAAACATCTAGTACCAAAGGTATTTGATTTCCAGCTTTATTTCCACCCACCTGTATAATGAAATAATCACTTTCCCCTGAATATTTAAACTGTATTTTTCTGCAAACCATTGAACCCAGGGGACTCAAACATGGAAACAAAGTGTGTTTTGTGAAAGGATGTATCTGGCAAGTGTTATAGAATTGGAATGACATTTATTGTTTGCTGCTGTTTCTTTACATCAAAATAATCTTTGTAGCTCCTAAAGCACTGATAAAGAAAGCCATATCTGCATCCCTCAGCTTAGAGCTTTGTTCACCCGGAATAAACCACAGAATGAACACTTAAAAAGGATTGGGTGTGTGAATATTCAAACATATACCACTAACAATATTTGATTTGCTACTCTATTTTCATCAACCTGTATAATAAAAAATGAATTGAAAACTGAAAAATTTAACTGTTGCTGTATGCAAATTATTGAATTAGTATAATCAACCATTGGAAACATAGTGTGTTTTGTGAAAGGATAAATCCTGCTAAGTATCAAAGAATTGGAATGACAAGATTTTTGCAGCACTTTTAGTTCATGGGAATTGCCATGGTAGCTCCTAACGCACTGATACTGAAAGCCATTTCTGTGTACCTCTGGTTTGAGATACTTTCACCAGGAATAAGTACTGAGTAAACACTTAGAATGGATTGGGTATGTGAAGATTCAAGCATTTGGCACAAACTATATTTGATTTTCAGCTGTGTTTCAATCTATATATATATATTGCAAAATAAAGTGAAACCAGAAAATCCAAACTTTCCTTTACATAATGCATTGGAACAAGAAGAACTAAACATGGGAAATAAAGTGTGGTTAGTGAAAGTATGAATTCTGCCTAGTATCACAGAAATCTAATAAAAAATATTTTGTAGCACTTTCAGATCATGGGAATGTTCTTGGTAGCTCATAAAGTGCTGATAAAGTGACATGTCAGCATTCATCTGCTTAAAGCTACTTTCACCAGAAACAAACCCCAAAGTGAACACTTAAAGCAAATTGGGTGTGTGAAGTGTCAAGCATCTAGCACCAACCATATTTTTTGTAGCTGTATTTCCATCCATGTATGAAGAACAAAACAAAGTGAAACTTGAAAATGCATACCATTTTAGTAAGTGAACTGTTTAACCAAATGAACCTGAACTTCGGGAACAAATTTTGTTTAGTAAAATGATGAATCCTGCCAAGTTTCAAAGATACCCAATGAAGAAAAAATCGCAGCTTTTTAAGTACATGGGATTATTCCTGGTACTCCATAAACTGATGATACACAAAGCCATTTCTGCATACATCTTCATACAGCTACTTTCACCAGGAAAAAAAAATACATAGTAAACTCTTAGAACAGAATAGGTTTGTGAGCTTTCAAGCATCAGGCTCAAACATGTTGAGTTTGCTGATCTATTACTATTCACCAGTATCATGCAAAATAAAGTGAAACCTGAAAATTAAAAATGTTTCTGTCTGCAGACCCTTGACACTAGAATAACCAAACTTGGTCAACAATGTGTTTAGTGAAGGGATGAATCCTGATGAGTACCAAAGAAATCCAATGAAAAATTTTTGCAGCCCTTTCAGAAAATGGGATTTGTCCTGGTAGCTTCCATTGTGCTGATAGAGAAAACCATATTTGTGTGACTCGTCTTGCAGTTACTTTCACCAGATACAAACGTAAGAGTGAAAACTTAGAAATAATTGGGTGTGTGAAGTTTCAAGCATCTAGCAGAAACTGTGTTTCATTTGCAGTTGTATTTCCATCAACCTGTATAGTGCAAAATGTAGTGAAACCTGAAATTTTCAACTGTTCTTGTCTGCACTCTGTTGAACCTAGGAAAGCAAACATGGGGAATGAATTGTGTTTAATGAAATTATGAATCTTGCCGAGTATCAAAGAAATTCAATTAATTTTTTTACAGCACTTTCAATACATGGGAATGTTCCTGGTAGCTCCTAATGTGCTGATATAAAAGCCAATTTTATGAGCCTGTTCTTAGACTCATTTCACCTGCAACAAGCCACAGAGTGAACTCTTACAAAGGAATGGGTGATTGAAGTGTAATGCATCTAGCACCAAACGTATATGATTTGCACCTCTATTTCCATTCACTTGAATAATAAAAAACAATGACATTGAAGATTTAGACTTTTTCTGTTTGTAAACCATTGAACCTAGGAGAATCAAACATGGGAAACAAAGTTTGTTTTGAGAAAGGATGAATCCTGCCCAGTATCACAGAATTAAAATGACAAAATTTTGAAGCACTTTCAGTACATGGGAATTGTTTTGGTATCTCCTAAAGTGCTGAGAGGGAAAGTTATTTCTGTGTGCTTCTGCTTAGAGTTAATTTCACAAAAAACAAACCACAAAGTTAACACTTAGAAGGGATATCATGTGTGAAGTTTCAAGCGTCTAGTGCCAATGGTATTTGATTTGCAGTTTTGTTTCCATCCAACTGTATAATGAAATATTCACTTTTCCCTGAATATTTCAACTCTTGTTTTCTGCAAACTATTGAACCAAGTAGATTCAAATTTGGTAACAAGTTGTATTTTGTTAAAGGATGTACCCTGCGTGGAGTATTAAAGATTTGGAATGACAAAATTTTTTTCCAGCTGTTCCTTTTACATCTGAATAGTACTGGTAGCTCCTAAAGTACTGATAAAAAAAAGACACTTCTGCATGCCTCTGCTCAGAGCTATTTTCACCAGGAAAAAACTATAGAATTAACACTTAGAACTAAATGGGTGTTTGAAGTTTCAAGCATATTGCACCAACCGTCTTTGATTTGCACCTGTGTAGTGCAAAACTAAGTGAAACCTGAAAATTCAAACTCTTCTTGTCTGCAAACTGTTGAACCAAAATGAACCGAACATTGGGAATAAACTGTTTACTGAAAGAATGAATCCTGCCGAGTATCAAAGAAATCAAGTGTAAAATATTTTTGCAGTCTTTCAGAATAAGGGGAATTTTCATGATAGTTCCTAAAGTTCTGATAGACAAAGCCATTTCTGCATGCTTCTCCTTAGAGCTACTTTCTTCAAGAAAAATCAACCAAGAGAACATTTACAACTCTCTGTGTGTAAAGTATCAAGCATCTAGCCCAAACCGTGTTTTATTTGCAACTTATTTCCCTCCACATGTATAGGGTAAAATGAAGTGAAATTTGAAAATTCTAACCGTTCCTTTCTGCAAACCATTGACCCTCGGAGAACCAAACTTGTTGAACATGGTGTGATTAGTGAAAACTTGAATCCTGTCAAGTATCAAAGATATCCAATGAAAAAAAGATTGTAGCTCTTTCAGTACATGAGAATTTTTGTTGTACCTCCTAAAGCATTGATACAGAAAGACATTTCTCCATAGCTCTCCATAGAGCAACTATCACCAGGAAAATTCCAGAGTGAACAAATATTAAGTATTGGGTTTGTGAAGTTTCAAGCATCTAGCTCAAACATGTTGGGATTGCAAATCTATATCTATCCACCAGTATGTTGCAAAATATAGTGAAAATTGAATACTTAAACTGCTTCTGTGTGCAGAACATTGACACTAGGAGAACCAAACATGGTGAGTAAAGTGTGTTTAGTCAAGTGATGAATCCTGATAACTATCAAATTAACCAAATAAAAAATTTTTGCAGCACTTTCAATACATAGGAATCATCCAGGTAGCTCCCAATGCACTTATAGAGAAAACCATTTCTTCATGCCTCTACTTATAGCTACTTTCACCAGGAACAAACATCAGAGTGAACACTGAGAACATATTAGTTTTGTGAAGTTTCAAACATGTATCACAAACCGTATTTGATTTGAAGCTCTAGTTCCATCCATGTGTATATTGAAAAACGAAGTGAAAACTGAAAATTGAAACTTTTTCTCTCTGCAAACCATTAAAACTAGGACAATGAAACGTGGGGAAAGTGTGTTTCATGAAAGGATGAATCCTGCTAAGTATCAAAGAATTAGAATGACAAAACTTTGCAGCACTTTCAGTTCATGGGAATTGTTCTGGTAGCTCTTAAAACACTGAAAAGGAAAGCCATTTCTGTGGGTCTCTGCTTAAAGCTACCTTCACAAGGAACAAACCACAGAGTGATAACTTTGAACAGATTAGATGTGTGATGTTTCAAAAAATTTAGCTCTAATATATTTGATTTGAAGCTTTATTTCTATCCACCTGTATAGTGAAATATTCAGTTTTTACTGAATTTCACTGTTTGTTTTTTTTCTGCAAACCTTTGAACAAAGGAGACTCATACTTGGGGAACAAACTGTGTTTTGTGAAAGGATATATCCTGTCGATTCTCACACACTTGGAATGACAAGATTTTTGGCACCACTTTCAGTACATGGGAATAGTCCTAGAAGCTTCTAAAGCACTGGTAAAGAAAGCCTTTTTCTCATGCCTCTGCATAGAGTTAGTTTCACCAGAAACAAACCACAGAATGTACACATACAACGGATTGGGTGTGTGAAGTTTCAAGCATCTATCACCAACCATATTTGATGTGTCGCTTTATTTCCATCCACCTGTATAATGAAAAATGAAGTGAATACTAAAAATTTAAACTTGTTCCATCTGCAAACTCTTGAACCTACGAAAATAAAACTCAGGAAACAAAGTGTGTTTCTTGAAAGGATGAATCCTGCCAAGTATCAAAGCATTGGAATGACAAGATTTTTGAAGTACTTCTAGTACATGGTAATTATAGTGATAGCTCTTAACGCACTGACAGAAAAGTCATTTCTCTATGCCTCTGCAATGAGATACTTTCATCAGCAACAAGCCTCCGAGTGAACATTTAGAACTAATCAGGTGGTTGAAGATTCAAGCATCTGGCAACAACTGTATTTGATTTGCAGCTGTATTTCCATTCATGTGTATAGTGCAAAATGAAGTGAAATCTGAAAATTCAAACTTCTTTTCTGCAAAACACTGGATCAAGTAGAACCAAACATGGGGATTAAAGTGTGTTTAGTGAAGGGATGAATCCCGCTGAGTATCACAGAAATATAATGAAAAAAAATTTGCATCACTTTCAGAGCATGGGAATATTCTTGGTAGCTCTTAATGCTCTGAAAAAAAAAAACTCCTTCAGGCCTCTGCTTAAATTACTTTCACAGGAACAAAAAACAGAGTGTAGACTTACGACAATTAGGTGTGTGAAGTTTCAAGCATCTAGCCCCAACCATCTTTGATTTGTAGCTGTATTTCCATACACCTGTGTAGTGCAAAACAAAGTGAAACCTGAAAATTCAAACTGTTCCCTTCTGCAAACTGTTGAACCAAAAAAAACTAAATGTCGGGAATAAAGTGTGTTTAATGACAGGATGAATCTTGCTGAGTATCAAAGCAATCCAGTTAAAAACAATTTTTGCGGTCCTTTCAGTATATGGAAATTTTTGTTGTAGCTCCTAAGATGCTAATAGATAATTCCATTTCTGTATGCTTCTCTTTAGAGCTATTTTTAGTAAGAAAAATTTACCAAGTGAACACTTGCTACTTTATGTGTTTGAAGTTTCAAGAATCTAGCACAAACCATGAAAAGCCACAGAGTGAACACTTAGAAAGGATTGGGTGTGTGAAGTTTCAAGCATCAGCCCAACCATGTTGGGTTTGCACCTCTATTTCTATCCAACAGTATGTTGCAAAATGAAGTGAAACCTAAATATTTAAACTGCTTGTGTCTTCAAATCATTGACGCTAGGAGAACCAAACATGGTGAACAAACATCGTGTCAGTGAAGGGATTAATCCTGCTGAATATCCATGAAATCCATTGAAAAATGTTTGCATCACCTTCAGTACATCCAAATCATCCTGGTAGCTCCCAATATGCTGTTAGAGAAAGCCATTTCTACATGCCACTGTTTAGAGCTGCTTTCACCAGATACAAACAACAAAGGAGTCACTGAGAACAGAATGGTTTTGTGAAATTTTATGCATGTAGAAAAAAACCATATTTGGTCTGTAGCTATATATCCATCCACCTGTATAATGAATATTGAAGTGCAAACTGGAAAATTTTTCTCTCTGCAAACCATTGAAACTAGGACAATTAAACTTAGTTAACAATGTTTGTTTTGTGAAAGGATTAATCTTGTCACGTATCAAAAAATTGGAATGACAAAATTTTGCAGCATATTCAGTGCATGGGAATTTTCCTGGTAGTTTCTAAAGTAATAATAAAAAGGTTATTTCTGCATGCCTCTGCTTAGAGCTACTTTCACAAGGAACAAAACAAAGAATGAACACATGGAACGGATTGTGTGTGTGATGTTTCAAGCATCTATTACCAATCGCTTTTGATTTGCAGCTCTATTTCCACCCACCTGTATAATGAAAACCTAAGTGAAAACTGAAAATTTAAACTGGTTATGTCTGCAAACTATTGAAACTATTAGAATCAAACATGGATAATAAGGTGTGTTTCTTGAAAGGAAGAATCCTGCCGAGTATCGAAAAATTAGAATGACAAGATTTTTACAGCACTTTTAGTACATGGGAATTGTCCTGCTAAAACCTAATGCAGTGTTAGAGATAGCCATTTCTTTGTGCCTCTGCTTTCAAATACTTTTTTTGGGAACAAGCCACTGAGTGAACACTTAGAACAGATTGAGTGTGTGAAGATTCAAGCATTTGCACCAACTATATTTGATTTGCAGCTATATTTTTGTCCCCGTGTATAGGAAAAAATGAAGTGAAACATGAAAATTCAAACTTTCTTGTCTACAAACCATCTGAAAATGAAGAACCAAATATGGGGCATAAAGTGTATTCTTGTATTCAAACAATTGACTTTAGAAGAACCAAACTTGGCGATTAAAATGTTATTAGTTAAAGGATGAATCCTTCCAACTATCAAAGATATTCAATAAAAAAAATGAAACTTTAAGAATATGTGATTTTTCCTGGTAGCTTCTAAAGTGCTGAGAAAGAATGCCATTTCTGCATGCCTCTCCATAAAGTTACTTTCACCTGGAAAAAAACACAGAGTGAAATCTTAAAATGGACTGGGTGTGTGAAATCTCAAAAATATAGCTAAAATATGTTGAGTTTGCAGCTCTATTTCTATACATCAGTATGGATAAAATGAAGTGAAACCTGAAAATTTAAACTGTATCTGTCTTCAAACAATTGAATCTAAGAGAAGCAAAAATGGGAAATGAGGTGTGTTTCGTGACGGAATGTATCCTGCCGAGTGTCAAAGAATTGTAAGGACAATGTTTTTTACAGGTGCTTCAGTACATGGACATAGTCCTGGTAGTTCCTAAAGCAGAGATAAAGAATGCCATTTCCACATGCCACTGCTTAGAGTTACTTTCACCAGGAGCAATCAACAAAGAGAACACTTATAACTCTCTCTTTGTGTAAAGTTTCAAGCATCTAGCAAATTTTGTATCATTGCAGCTTATTTCAATCCTCATGTATAGTGTAAAATTAAGTGAAACTTGAAAATTCTAACTTTTTCTGTCTGCAAACCATTGATGCTAGGAGAACTAAACAAGGTGAACAAAGTGTGATTAGTGAAACAATGAATCCTACTGAGTATCAAAGATATCCAATGAAAAAAAATATTGCAGCTCTTTCAATGCATTGAAATTTTCCTTGTAGCTTTTAAAGCACTGATAGATAAAGCCATTTGTGCATGCCCCTCCATAGAGCTACTTTCGCCAGGAAAAAACACAGAGTGAACTCTTGTAATGTATTAGGTGTGTGAGGTTTCAAGCTTCTAACCCAACCAAGTTGGGTTAGCAGCCCTATTTCTATCCACCAGAATAATGGAAAGTGAAGTAAAACCTTAAAATATAAACTTTTTTTAAAGTAGACCATTGACTATAGGAGAATCAAATTTGGGAAACAAAGTTGTTCAGTGAATGAATGATTCCTGCTGATTATCAAAGAAATCCAATAAAAATTTTTGCAAAACTTTGAGTACTGAGAATTGTCCTGGAAACTCAAAATGTGCTGTTAGAGAAAGCCATTTCTGTGAGCCTCTGCTTTGAGTTACTTTCACCAGATACAAACCTCAGAGTGAGCATTTAGAAATAATTGGGTATGTGAGGTTTCAAGCATCTAGCATAAACTACACTTGATTTGCAGCTGTATTTTCATCCATTTGTATAATGCAAAATGAATTGAAACCTGAAAATTCAAACTGTCCTATCTACACATGGTTTAACTAGAAAAAACAAAAATAATAAGTAAAGTGTGTTGAGTGAAAGGATGAATCTTGCCAAGTATCAACAATATTCAATTTGCTGCTCTATTTGAATCCATCTTTATATTAGAAAACAACTTGAAACCTGAAAATTCAAAATCTTCCTCTTTCAAAACCATTGTGCATAGGAGAACCAAACGTGGAGAACCCAGTGTGTTTAGTGAATGGATGAATCCTACCAAGTATCAAGAAATCCAATGAAAAAAAATGTTTGCAGCTCTTTCAGTATATGGGATTTCCCTGCTAGCTATTGATCATCTTATAGAAAAATCTCTTCCTCCGTGCCTCGGCTTTGAGATACTCTAACCAGAAGAAAACCACAGAATTAACACTTTGAACTGATTGTGTATGTGATGTTTCAAACATATAACACAAATAATGTTTCATTGTAACTCTTATTCCCTCCATCTCTACAGTGCAAATACAAGAGAAACCTAAAAATCAAATGGTTCATTTGTGCAAACTGATTAACATAGGCGTCCAAAAGTTGAGTTACCAAATGAGATTAGTGAAAGTGTGAGTCCTTCCAAGTATCAAAGTGATCCAATGAAAAAAAAAATGCAGCTCTTTTATGCATGGGGATTTTCCTGCTAGTGCCTAAAGCACTGATAGAGAAAGCTGTTCCTGCATGCCTGTGCTTACAGTAACCTTGACCAGGAACAAAACAGACTGAACGCTTAGAACTGAGTTTTTGAGTGAAGATTCAAGCATCTAGAAGCAACATTTTTGGTTTGTAGCTCTATTTCCATCCATCTCAATTGTGCAAAATAAAGTGAAACCTGAAAATTCAAACTGTTCCTATGTACAAACCATTGAACATAGGAGTCAGAAAATTGGGCTAAAAAGTTGGTTAAGTGAAAGGTGAACCCTACCAAGCACCAAAGAAATCTTATAAAAAATTGTTGCAGCTCTTTCAGTACATTGTGTTTATCCTGCTACTTCCCAAAGTGAGTTGTTAAAAGCACTTCTTGGCATGCTTCTGTTTAGAATAACTTCAATAAAGAAAAATCACAGTGTGAGTACTGAAAACTGTTTGTGTATGTCAAGTTTCAAGCAGCTAGTACACATCATGTTTGATTTTCAGCTCTATATTCATCTGCCTGCATAGTGCAAAATAAATTGAAACCTGAAAATTCAAAACATTCCTGTCTGGAAACTGTTGATTCTAAGAAAACTAAACTTAGAAAACAAAGTGTCTTTAGTGAAAGGATTAATTTTGCTGAGTACCAAAAAGTTCCAATAAGGAAATATTCACAGCTCTTTAAGTATATGGAAAATTTTCTCCTAGCTCATAATATGCTGATATAGACAGCTTTTTCTGCATGCCTCTGAGTAGAGCGACTTGGACTAGGAATGAATCACAGAGCAAAAAATTTATAATGATTGTTCACGTGAAGTTTCAAGCATATACCAAAACAATATTTGATTTGTAGCTCTATTACCATCCATCTCTATACTGGAAAATAAATTGAAACCTGAAAATTCAAACACTTTGAGAGCAAACTGTTGAACGTAGGAGTCCCAAACTTGGGGTACCAAGTGGGTATTGTAAAATGTTGAACCCTGCTGACTCTCAAAGAAATACAAAAAAAAAAAAAAAAAACTTCATATAGGGATGAGCCTACCAGCTCCTAAAGTGAGTTAGTAAAAGTTAGTAAAAGCTGTTCCTGCAAGTTTTCACTTAGAAGTACTTGAACCAGGAACAAACCACAGAGTGAGCACTAGAACTGACTGTGTATGTCCTCTATCAAGCAGCTATCAAAAATACTTTTTGATTTTCAGCCCTATTTTTATTCACCTGTATATTGCTAAACCAAGTGAAACAAGAAAATTTAAACTGTTCCTGTTTGCAAACCCTTGAATTTAGGAGAACCAAACGTTGAGAAAAAGTGAGTTTAGTGAAAGGATGAATCCTGACAAGTATCAAAGTGATCCAGTAAAAAAAAAATTATAGCTATTTCATTACATGTGGATTTTTCGGCTAGCTTCTAATGCACTGATAGAGAAAGTTGTTTCTGCATTTTTGTGCTAACATTTCAATGTAACAGGAAAAACCACATAGTGTTCAATTAGAACTGATTGGGTGTGTGTGAAGTTACAAGTATCAAGAAAAATACCTGTTTTATTTGTAGCTTTAATTCCCTCTATCTCTGTAGTGACAAAAAATTCAAACTGTTTCTTTGTGCAAACCTTTAACCTAGAAGTTCCAAACTTCTGGAACAAAGTGCGTATAGTTAAATTGCAAACCCTGACATGTAACAAACAAATACAATAAAAATATTGATGCAGCACTTTCATTATATTGGGATTCGTCTGCTAACTCCTAAAATGAGTAAGTAAATCTGTTCCTGGTTGTATCCGTTTAGAAGTACTTAAATCAGGAACAAACGACAGAATGAGTACTAGAACAGAATGTGTATGGCCTGTCTCAAGCAACTATCACAAACCATGTTTGATTTGAAACACTTTTTATCCACCTGTATATAGCTAAATGAAGTGAAACCTTAAACTTTATGCTGTTATTGAAGGCAAACCGTTTAATCTAGGAGAATCAAATGTGGAGACAAAATGTAGTTAGTGAAAGCTTGAATCTGAGTGTTAAAGATATCCAATGAAAAAATATTTGCACCTCTTGTTGTGTATGGGAATTTTTATTCTACCTCCTAAAGTGCTGATACAGAAAGCTGTTCCTGCATGCTCCTGTGTAGAGCACCTTTGAACAAGAAGAAATGACAGAGTGAACACTTAGAACTGATTGTGTGTGAGAAGTTTTAAGCATGTAGCACAAACCATGTTTGATTTGTATCTTTATAGTGGAAAATAGAGTGAAACCTGAAAATTCATCTCTTTTTGTGTGCAAACCATTGAACCTAGGAGTCCCAAACTTGGAGTACAAAGTGGTTATTGTGAAATGTTGAACTCTGCTATCAAGGAATTGAAAAAAATTCAAATATTTGTTGGTGTTTTTTCAGTATATTGTGATTCAATGAAGAGCTCCAAAAGTGAGTAAGTTAAAGCTGCTTCTAGGAGCTTCCAATTAGAAGTACTTCAACCAAAAACAAACCACAGAGTGAGCACTGAGAACTGATTGTGTATGTCAAGTTTCAAGCAGCTAGCATAAATTGTGTTTGAATTGAAGCACTATTTTTATCCACCTGTAAAGTGCAAAACCAAATGAAACCTGAAAACTTAAACATTTCCTATGTGCAAATCATTAACCTAGAATTCCAAAACTGGAGGTACAAAGTGGATATAGTGAAATTGTGAACCCTTCTGAGTAACAAAGAAATCCAATGAAAACATTGATGCAGCTGTTTAAGTATATTTGGATTTGTCTGCTAACTAATAAAAGGAGCTTGCAAAAGCTATTCCTGCATGCTTTTGTTTAAAAGTACTTAAACCAGGAGCATACCACAGAGTGAGCACTAAAGCTGATTGTGTATGTCCTGTTTCATATATCTAGCACAAACCATGTTTTATTTGCAGCTATATTTTTATCCATCAGTTTAGTGCTAAACAAAGAGAAATCTAAAACTTCAAACTGTTACTCTATGCAAACCATTGAATCTAGGAGAACCATCTAGAATTGTTTCAAGCAGGAACAATCCACAAAGTGAACACTGAGAATTTATTGTGTATTTCAGGTTTCAAACAGCTAGCAAAAAATGTGTTTGATTTGCAGAACTGCTTTCATCCACCTGCATAATGCAAAACCAAGTGAAACCTGAAAATTCAAACTGTTTGTGTCTGCAAACCCTTGAATTTAGGAGGATCAAATGTGAAAAAAGTGGGTTTTGTTAAAGGATGAATCTTGCAGAGAATCAAACAGATCCAATAAAAATATTTTTAGCTCTTGAATTACATAGAGATTTTTCTGCTAGCTCCTAAAGCACTGATAGAGAAAGCTGTTCCTGTGTTCCTGTGTTAAGAGCTACTTTTACCAGGAAAGAAGCACATAGTGTGCACATAGAACTTATTGTGTATGTGAAGTAACAAGAATCTAGAGAAAAAAAACGTGTTTGATATTTAGCTCTATTTCCCTCCATCTCTATAGTGCAAAACCAAGTGAAGCTTGAAAATTCAACCTCTTCAGATGTGCAAACCTTTGAATCTAGGAGACCCAAACATGGATTACAAAATGGGTATAAAGAAAGTGGGAATGCAGACTAGTATCAAAGCAATCAAATTGAAAAAAAAAGTGAAGCCCTTTAAGTATACTGGGATTCTCTATCCAGGCCATGAAATGAGTTAGTAAGATCTTTTTCTGCATGCTAACATTTAGCACTACTTCAACCTGGAACAACCAGAGTGTGTAATTAGGGCTGATTTTTTATTTCATGTTTAAGCATCTAGAACAAACCATGTTTGATTTGCAGGTCTATTTACATCCACTTGTATAGTTCAAAACGAAGTAAAACCTGAAATTTCAAACTATTCCTTTCTGCAAACCATTGAATCTAAGACAACTCAACTTGGAGAACAAAGTGTTTGTAGAGAAAGGCTGAGTCTTACTGAGTACCAATGAAGTTCAACAAAAAATTTTTGCAGCTATGTTAGTACATGTGGGTTTTTTTTTTCAGCTAACTCCTAAAGCATGGATAGATAATTTTTTTTTCTATTGTGCCTCTCATTAATGCTTATTTGACCAGGGGAAAAAAAGTTTTGATTTGTAGCTCTGTATCCTGAAATCTCTGTAGTGCCAAACCAAGTAAACCCTCAAAATTCAAACTGCTCCAGTTTTGAAACCAGTTAACCTCAAGTCCAAAACTTGAAGAACAATGTGGGTATCATGAAAGAGGGATCAAAGAAATCGAATAATTTTTTTTTTTTACTTCTTTTACTACACTGGGATTCTCTTGCTAGCTCCAAAAGCAAGTTATTAAAAGATGTACCTGTGAGCCTCTCTTTGGAAGTACTTTAACCAGGAACAAATCAGAGAGTGATCTGTAAGAACTGATTGTAGATGTCAAGTTTCAGGAAGCTAAAACAAACCATGTTTGATTTACAGCTCTATTTTTATTCACCTGTTCAGAACAAAGTGTATTGAAAACTGAAAATTAGTGTTCTTTCTGTCTGCAACCTGTTGAATCTACAATTACCAAACTTCAACAAGAATGTTTTTTTTAAGTGAAAGGGTGAATCCTACCGTTTATCAAATAAATCCAATAGAAAAAATTGCAGCACTTACCATACATTAAAATTTTTCCACTACCTTCTAAAGTGCTGATAGAGAAAACTGTTCCTGCATTCATGTGCTAAGAGCTTCTTTTAATTGAAAAGAACCACAGAGTTACAACTTAGAACTGATAGTGTGTGTGAAATTTCAAGCATCTAGAAAAAACAGTGTTTCATTTGTAGGTGTAGTTCCATCCATCTCTATTGTTCAAAAAAAATGAAACCTGAAAATTCAGACTATCTATGTGTGCAGACCATTGAATCTAGGAGTCTAAAACTGGGGGTACAAAAATGGGTATAGTGAAAGGATTAACCTCTCTTGGTATCAATGAAATCAAATGAAAAATTTGCTGAAGCTTTTCCACTATATTAGGATTTGCCTGCCAGCTCCAGATGCATTTCCTTCATCCTTCCATTTAGAAGTATTTCAAGTAGAAAAAAACACCAGAGTGAGCTCTAATAACTGATTGTGTATTTCATAATTAAAGCAGCTATCACAAACCAAGTTTGACTTGCAGAATTATATACATCCACCTGTATAGTGAAAAATGAAGTGAAACCTCAAATTTCAACTGTTTGCAAAGCAATTAATCTATGAGAACAAAACTTCAAGAACAAAATGTGAAAGGAAAATGCAAGAATTCTATTGAGTATCAAAGCTATCCAATGAAAAAATGACTGCAGCAATTTCAGTACATGGGATTTTTTTTTACTATCACCTAAAGGATGGATAAAGAAAGCTGTTCCTGTATGCCTCTGCTTAGACCTCATTTGACCATAGCAAACCCCTGATTTTCCACGTAGAACTAATTGTGTGTGTGTGAAATTTCAAGCATCGAGCAGAAACCATGTTTGATTTGTAGCTCTCTTTTCATCCAACACTATAGGGCAAAACAATGTAAAACCTGAAAATTCAAAGTGATCCTGTATGCAAATTGTTGAATTTAGATGTCTCAAACTTGAGGTAGAATGAGACTTTAGTGAACAGGTGAGGCCTTTCGAGTGTCAAAGTAATTCAATGGAAAATTGTTGAAACTCTTTCAGTATATTCAGATTCTCCTGCCAGTTCCTAAAGCAAGTTAGTAAAAGGTTTCCCTGTGTGCTTGTAGAAGTACTTCATCAAAGGAAAAACCACAGAAAGAGGACTGAGAAATGATTTGGAATGTCAAGTTTCAAGCAGGTAGTAAAAACTGTGTTTGGTTTGCACCTATATTTTCATGCACCCATGTAAGGAGAAACAAAGTGAAACCTGAATATTCAAACTTTTCCTTTTGGAAAACTGATGAATCTAGGAGAAGAAAAGTTGAAGGCCATAGTGGGCTAAGAAAGAGGATGAACCATTCGAGTATCAAAGAGATTAAATGAAAAAAATATTTGCAGCTCTTTTATTACATGGGTATTTCCCTGCTAGCTCCAAAAGTGCTGATAGAGAAAGCTGTTTCGGCAATCTTGTGCTAAGAGCTAATTTTACCAGGAAAAAAACACAGAGTGGCCACTTAGAACTGATTGTGTGTGTAAAGTTTCAAGCATCTAGAACAAACTACAATTTATTTGTAGCTCTATTTAAATCCATCTCCACAGTGCAAAACAAAGTGAAACCTGAAAATACAAACTGCAAATGTGTGCAAAGTATTGAACCTAGGAATCCCAAACATGGGTTACAAAGTGTGTATAGTAAAAGGATAAACTCTTCCTAGCATTCAAGAAATCTAACAAAAAATTGAGGAAGCTTTTTTAATATGCTGGGATTCTTCTCCAAGCTCCTAAAGTGAGCTAGAGAAAGCTATTTCTGCATACTTCTGTTTAGAAGGTACAAAGCACACAGTTAGCATTGAGAACTGATTGAGTATGTCAGGTTTCAAGAAGCTAGCACAAATAGTGTTTGATTTAGAGCTGTTTTTATCTACCTGTATAGAATAAAAATGAAGTAAAACCTGAAAAGTCAAACTGTTCGTGTCTACAAATCCTTGAATCTATGATAATAAAACTTGGAGAACACAATGTTTTTAATGAAATGTTGAATCCCGACAAGTATTACAGAAATTTAACAAAAAACTTTTTGCAGCTCATTTAGTATAGTTTTATTTTTTCTGCTAGCTTTTAAAGCACTGATAGAGAAAGTGGTTTCTGCATGCCAGTGCTTAGAATTAATTAGACCAGGAAGAAACCACGGAGTTCACCCTTAAACCTGATTGTCTTTGTGAAGTTTCAAGCTACACATCAAATAATTTTTGATGTGTAGCTCTATTTCCATCCATGTTTTAATGTAAAACAAAGTGAAACCTGAAAATTCAAACTGTGCATAATGGGAAAAACATTTATTCTAAGAGTTCCAAATTTTGAATACAAAGTGGATATAGTGAAAGTGTGAACCCTACCTTTTATCAAAATAATCCAATGAATAAATTGTTTCAGCTCTTTCAGTATGTTGGAATTTTTTGCTTCCTCCTAAAGTGACTTAGTAAAAGATATTTCTGCATGCTTCTGCTTAGATATACTTCAACCAGGAACAAACTGCACAATTAACACTCTGAAATGATTGTGTATGTCAAGTTTCAAGCAGCCAGCACAAACCATATTTTATTTGCAGTGCTATTTTCATCCTCCAGGATAGTGCAAAACAATGTGAAACCTAAGAATTCAATATGATCCTCTGTAAATTGTTGAACCTAAAATTCCCATACCTGGGCTACTATGTGGGTTCATTGACAGGGTGAACCCTTCCATGAATCAAAATAAATCCAAAAAATTTTTTCAGCTCATTTCATATATTGAGATTCTATTTCTAGCTCCTAAGGTGAGTTATTAAAAGCTATTCCTGTATTCTTCTGATGAAACCTACTTCATTCCAGATCCAACCACAAATTCAACACAGAGAACTGATTGTGTATGTCAAGCTTCGAGTAGCTATCACACACTGTGTTTGATTTGCAACTCTGTTTCCATCCATCTGTATAGTGCAAAACAAACAGAATTCTGAAAATTCAAACTGTTTCTATGTGCAAACTGTTCAACCTAGGAGTCACAAACTTGACCTTCTAAGTGGGTCTAGTAAAATGTGGAACACTGCTGAGTATCAATTAAATCCAAGAAAAATGTTGTATGAGCTCTGTCAATAAATTGAAAAATCCTTCTGCTGGCTCCTAAAGCAACTTAGTAAAAGCTGTTTCTGCATACTTCTGCTTA
This sequence comes from Ictidomys tridecemlineatus, assembly GCF_052094955.1. NCBI lineage: Eukaryota > Metazoa > Chordata > Mammalia > Rodentia > Sciuridae > Ictidomys > Ictidomys tridecemlineatus. The sequence continues at coordinate 131,022,545 of NC_135484.1, forward strand.
GTATTACTTCAAACAGGAAAAAAAAACACAGAGTCAGCACTGAGAATTGATTGTGTATCTCAACTTTCAAGAAACTAGCACCAACAATGTTGGATTTGCGGCTCTATATTCATCCACGTATATAGTGCAAAATAAAGGGAAACCAAAATATTCAAAGGTTTCCTGTGTACAAACCTTTAAAACTAGGATAACACAAATGGGAGAACAAAGTTTTTCAGTGAAAGTATAAATCCTGTCATGAGTCAAATATATCCAACAAAAAATTTTGCCACATTTTTAATAAATGGTAAGTTTTCTTCTAGTTCCTAAAGTGCTGAGAGGGAAAGCTGTTCCTGTGCATCCCTGCTGAGATCTACTTTGACCAGGAACAATCCAGAGTGATCCCTTAAAGTTGATAGAGTGTGTGAAGTTTCACGCATCTATAACCAAATTTGTTTAAATTGTAGCTCTATTTCCATTCACCTCTATAGTGCAAATCAAAGTGAAAAATGAGAATTCAAATTTTTCCTGTATGCAAACAGCTGAAACTGGAAGTACCAAACTTGGCTTAAAAAGAGGTTGCAGTGAACTGACAAACTAAGCTGATTCTGAAATAAATCCAATAAAAAATATTTGAAGCCTTTTTTAGTATATTTAAATTTTCTTGGTAGCTCCTAAAGTGACTTAATAAAAGCTGTTTCTACGTGCTTCTCCTTAGAAATACTTCAAAGAGGAACAAACAACAGAGTAAGCACTGTGAACTTATTGTGTATGTGAAGGTTCAAATAGCTACCATAAACCGTGTTTGATTTTCAGCTCAATTTCCATCCACCTATCTTTTGGAAAATGAAGTGAAACTTGAAAATTTAAACTGTTCTTGTCTGCAAACTCTTAAACTTAGGAGATTCAAACTTGATGAACAAAGTGTGTTAAGTGAGAGGATAAATCCTGTTGAATATCAAGTTTCAAGCAGCTAGCAAAAATGGTGTTTGATTTGCAAATTTATTTTCATACAGCTGTATACTCCAAATGAAGGAAAATCTGAAAATTCAAACTGGTCTTGTCTACAAACTCTCGAACCTAGGAGAACCAAACATGGCGAACGTGTTTTTTGAGGGAAGAAATTAATCCTGCTGAGTATCAAAGAAATTCAATAAAAAATGGTTGCACCTCTTTCAGTATTTGTGATTTTTCCTAGTAGTTTTAATTCATTGATAGAGAAAGCTGTTCCAACGTACCTCCTATTAGAGCTAATTTGCCCAAGAACACAACTCAGAGTGAACACTAAGAACATATTATGTGTATGAAATTTGAAGTATCTAGCACCATGGATTTTGATTTGTAGCTGTAATCCATGTATCTTTATAGTGTAAAACAAAGTAAAACTGGAAAATTCAAACTTTACCTGTGTGCGAATTATTGATCCTAGGAGTCCCAAATGTGGGAAACAAAGTGGGTTTAGTGAAAATGTGAAGCCTTCTGTGAATCAAAGAAATACAATGAAAAAATTATTGCAGCTCTTTTACTATGTTTGGATTTTTCTGCTAGCTCCTAAAGCGATTTCATAAAAACTGTTCTTGTGTGCTTCTGATTATAGGTACTTCAACCAGTTAATAACTACAGAATGAGCATTGAGAAATGTTTGTGAATGCCAACTTTCAATCAGCTAGCAAAAACATAATCTGATTTTCAGTTCTAATTTCATCCACCTATACAGTTCAAAATGAAGTGGAACTTGAAAGTTCAAACTGTTCACCTCTGCAAACACTTGAACTAAAAGAACAAAATTTGGAAAACAATGTGGGTTTAGTAAAAAGATGAATCCTGCTGAGTATTAATAAATTCAAGATAAAATTTATGCAGCTCTCTAAGTACATGGGTATTTTCCTTCTAGATCTTAATGTGCTGATTGGGAAAGCTGTTCCTGTGTGATTGTGCTTATAGCTACATGAAGAAAAAAGAAACCTCAGAGTGATCACTTAGAACTTATTGTGTGTGCTAAGATACAAGAATCTAGCAGAATCCATGTTTGTTTTGTAGCTCTATTTCCATCCATCTCAATTTTTCAAAATGAAGTGAAACCTGGAAAAATCAAACTCTTCTTGTGAACAAAACATTAAAACTAGGAGTCAGAAACTTGGGTTACATGTGTGTACAGTTAAACTCTGAAATATTCCAAAAATCAAAGAGATCCAACTAAACAATTTTTGAATCTCTTTTATTATATTTGCCTTCTCCTGGTAGCTCCTAAAGCAAGTGAACAAAAGTTGTTCCTCCATTTTTCTCCATAGAAATACGTCAAGCAAGAACAAAACACAGAGTGAGCACTGAGGTCTTATTGTGTATAACAAGTTTCAAGCAGCTAGAAAAACTGTTTGATTTGCAGCTCTATTTTTATCTACCTGTGGAGGTCAAAACAAAGTGAAACATGAAAATTCAAACTCTTCCTGCCTGCCAGCCTTTGAAGCTAGGAAAACCAACCTTGGAGAACTAGATTGTTTAGTGAAGGAAAGAATCCTGCTTAGAATCAATTAAATCTAATGAAAACATTGTTGCACCTCTTTCAATATATGTAAATTTTCCTGCTAGCTCTTAAAACATTGGTAAAGAAAGCTGTTCTAGTGTACCACTGCTTAAACTACTTTGACAAGGAAAAAACCACAGAGTGATCATTAAGAACTTATTGCGTTTGTTTAGTGTGAAGCATCAAGCACAAACCGTTTTTGATTTTTAGCTGTATTTCACTGTATCTCCATAGTGCAAAACAAAATGTAACTGAAAATCTAAACTGTTCCTGTGTGAAAACAATTGATCCTAGGAATTCCCAATTTTGGCTAAAAAGTTGATTTAGTGTAATTATGAAGCCTGCTGAAAATCAATCAAATCCAATGAAAAAAATGTTGCAGCTCTTTTAATGTATTTGGAATTTTCTGCTCGCACCTAAAGTGAGTTAACCCAAGGTATTCCTGCATGTTTCTGCTAGTAAAAACTTGAACCAGAAATAAACCAAAGAGTGAACACTGACAACTTGCTGTGAGTTTAAAGTTTCAAGCAGCTAGTTGAAATAATGTTTGACTTGCAATTTAATATTAATCCAACTGTATAGTACAAAAAAATGAAATCTTAAATGAAGCCTTACTGCAGTCCCTTGAACACAGGGGAACCAAAGTTGGAGAGCAAAGTGTTTCTAATGAAAAAATGAAGCCTGCCATGTATCAGAAGACTCCATCAATAATTTGTTGTAGCTCATTCAGTATATGGGAATTTTTCTGCTAGCTCCTAAAGCACTGATAGTTAAAGCTGTTCCTGGATGCTTCTGCTTTGAGCTACTTTGACTAGTAACAAATAAAAGAGAACACATAGAACTGATTGTGGTTATGAAGTTTTAAGTATCTAGCCCAAAGTGTGTTTGATTTGTAGCTCTGTTGCCATCCATCTCTATTGTGCAAAACAAAGTGAAACCTGGATTCAAACTCTTCCTGTGTACAAACCATTGAACCTAGGAGAATCAAACTTTGGCTACAAAGTGGGTTTAATGAAAGTGTGATGATTTTCAAGGATCAATGTAATCCAATGAAAAAAAAATGCAGCTTTTTTAGTTTATTTAAATTTTCCTGCTAGCTCCTAAAATGTGTGAGTGTAAGCTGCTCCTGCATTTTCTGCTTAGAAGCACTTCATCTAGAAACAAACCAGTGTGAGCACTAAGAACTCTTTTTTGTATGTCAAATTTCAAGCAGCTCCCACAAACCATGTTTGATTTACAGCTCTATTTTCATCCAGCTCTATATTACAAAAGAAATAAAAACTGAAAATTGAAACTGTACCTGTCAGCAAACTTTTTAACTTAGGAGAAGAAAAGTTGGAGTACAAAGTTTTTTTCAGTGAATTGATGAATCTTGCCAATGGTCATAGATATCTAATGAAAAAAAAAATGCTGGAGCACTTTCAGTATATGGGAATATTTTTGTAAGCCCCTAAATCACTGATAAATCAAGATTCCCCTGATACCTCTGATTAGAGCTACTTTTACCCAGAGAAAAATAGCAGAGTGAAAACTTGGAACTGATGTATGTATGAAGTTTCTCGCCTCTACTCCAAACCATTTTTGATTTGTAGCTCTATTTCCATCTATCTCTATAGTGAAAAACAAAGTGAAACCTGAAAATTCAAACTGTTCCTGTTGCGGCTTTTTTAATGTATTTGGATTCTCCTGCTAGCTCCTAAATATATAAATAAAAAGTCTCCAACTTCAGTTAAAAATTTGATTTAGTGAAAGGGTGATCCCTGTGGAGTATCAAAAAGATACAATGAAAAAAAATTTACAAATCTTTCAGTGTAATTCGATTCCCCTCTATGTCCTAAGGCAAGATAGCAAAATCTGTTCCTCCATTTTTCTGCTAAGAAGTACTTCAACAGGTACAAACCACAGAATGAGTACAGAAAACTCATTGCGTATGTCACGTTTGAAACACAAAAAAGAAACTGTTTTTGATTTACAGTTCTATTTTCACCAACCTGTCTTGTTTAAAATGAAGTGAAACCTGAAAATGCAAACTCTTCCTCTCTGAAAATGCTTGAACATAGGAGAATCATACTTTGAGAACAAAGTGTGTTTAGTAAAAAGATCAATCCTGCCTAGTATCAAAGTAATTCATTGAAAAGAGTTTTTAGCTCTTAGGTACATGAGAATTTTTCTGCTAGCTCCAAATGCACTGATAGGAAAAGCTATTCTTGCATGCCTTTTTTAGAGAATACATTGAGAAGAATGACACCAAAGAGTGAACACTTAGAACTTATAGTGTGTGTGTGACGTTTCAAGTCTCTAGCACAAACCTTGTTTGATTTGTAGCTGCATTTCTATGTATCTCTATGGTGCAAAACAAAGTATAAACTAAAAATAAAAACTATTCTAGTGTGCAAACTATTGATTGTAGGAGTCCTGAACTTGGGCTATAAAGTGTGTTTAGTGAAAATCTAAAGCCTGCTGAGAATCAAAGAAATCAAGTGAAAAAAATTGTGGCAGCTCTTTTAATGTATTTGGATCCTCCTTCTAGCTCCTAAAGTGAGTTAATTAAAGCTGTCCCTGCTTGTTTCTTCATTGAAGTACTTCAAACAAGAATAAACCTCAGAGCGACCACTGTGAACTGGTTTTTGAATTCACATTTTAAGCAGTTAGTAAAAATCATAATTAATTTGAAAATCTGTTTTCATCCACTTTTATGGTAAATAAAAAAGTAAAATCTGAAAATTTAAACATTTTATGTCTGCAGTCCCTTGAACATAGTATAACCAAACTTGAATAACAAAGTGCTTTTAGTGAAAGGTTGAAGCCTGCCAATAATCAAATAAAGCCATCAAATAAAAAGTTACATGTCTTTCAATATATGAAAATTTTTCTGCTAACTCCTAAGGTGGTCATAGGGAAAGCTGTTCCTGTGTCCCTCTGCTTAGAGCTACTTTGGTCAGTAACTCACACAGTGAACACTTAAAACTGTTTGTGTTTGAGAAGTTTCAAGCATCTAGCCCAAACCGTTTTTGATTTGTAGCTCTATTTCTATCCATCTCTAATTTGCAAAACAAAGTGAAATCAGGAAATTAAAACTTTTTCTGTCTAAAAACCCTTGAACTTAAAAGAAATGAATTTCATGAAGAAAGTGTATTTTGTGAAGGAATGAACCCTGCTGAATGTCAAAGAAATCCATTCTAAAAATTTTTGCTTCTCTTTAGTATATTGGGATTTTCCTGATAGCTCATAAAACATGATAGTAAAAGTTTTTACTCTGTGCTTATGCTTAGATGTACTTCTACCAGGAACATACATAGTGAGCACTGAGACCTGATTGTGTTTGTGTGAAGTTTCAAGCATCCAGCAAAAACTGTGTTTAATTTGAAACTCTATCCATCAAACTCTATAGGGCAAAACAAAGTGAAACCTGAACATTCAACTTCCCTGAGTGCAAAAGCTGAACTTAGAAGTACTCACTTGGGTACACAGTGGGTCTAGTGAGGGCTGTCTATGTATCTCAAGAGGTAGCATGCTCACCTGGCATGCATGGGGTGCTGGCTTTGATTCTCAGCACCATGTAAGAATAAAATAAAGATGTGTCCATTGAAAACTAATAAATAAATATTAAAAAATTCTCTCTCTCTCTCTCTCTCTCTATATATATATATATATATATATATATATATATATATATATATATATCTTAAAAAAAATAATGTGGGGCTAGTGAAATTGTATACCCTGGGTGTACCAAAGAAATTTAATGAAAAAGTGTTGAAGCACATTCTGTACATTTGGATTGTCCTGCTAGCTGCTAAAACAAGTAAGTAAAATCTGTTTCTGCCTTGTTGTTCTTAGAAGTCCTTCACCCAGGAACAAGCCACATAGTCAACATTTAGTACTGATTGTGTATGTCAAATTTCAAATACCTAGCAAAAACAATGTTTGATTAGCAGGTCTATTTTCACTCACCTGTATAGTGCAAAAGAAAGTAAAATCTGAAAATTTAAATTATTTCTGTAAGAAAACCATTTAAACTAGGAAAAAAAAACGTGGGGGAGAAAGGTGTGTTCAGTGAAAAGATGAATCATCCTGGGTATCAAAGAAATCCAATGAAAAAATGCTTCAGTGCTTTCAGTATATTAGGACTGTCTTACTAACTGATAAAATGCACTGTTAAAGCTGTTACCATGTGCCTCTGCTTAGAAGTACTTCAATCAGGAACAAACCATAGTGAGCACTGAGTACTAATTTTGTGTGTGAAGTTTCAAGCATGTAGCACAAACCATGTTCGAATTGTAGATCTATTTCCATCCATATCTATAGAGCAAAAAACGAAGTGAAACCTGAAAATTTAAATTTTATGAGTGCAAACTCTTGAACCTAGGAGTCCCAAATTTTGGTTGCCAAGTGGGTTTAGTTAAAGGGTCAACCATACATACTATAATATACAAAATATCCAAAAAAATATTGTTTCAGCTCTTTCATGACATCGGGATTCTCTTGCTTGCTCCTAAAGCAAATTAGTAAAAGCTGTTCCTGTGTGCTTCTGGTATAATTTATTCAAGATGAAACATATCACAGGTTGTGTACTAAGGACTGATTGTTCATGTCATGTTCAAACAGCTAACCCATGTCATGTTTTACTTGAAGCTTTATTTTCATCCAACTGTATAGCACAGAATGAGGTAGAACCTAAAAATTCAAACTTCTCCGTTCTGAATACCATTTAACCTAGGAAAACCAATCTTGGAGAACAAATTGTGTTAAGTGAAAGTATGAATCCTCCTGAGTATCAAAAAAATACACAGATAAAATTATTGCAGCTCTTTCAGTAAATTGAAATTTTTATGCTAGCTACTAACTTACTGATAGAGAAAGGTGTTTCTAAGTGTCTCTGCTTTGAGCTACTTTAACCAGGAACAAACCGTAGATTTATCACTTAAAACTGATGGTGTGGGTTAAGTGAAAAGCGTCTAGCACAAACCGTGTTTAATTTGTAGCTCTATTTTCACTCATCTATATAGTGAAAAATAAATGAAACCTGCAATTCAAACTTTTCCTTTATGCAAACCTTGAAAATTAAAAGTCCCAAATGTTGGATACAATGTAGCTTTATTGAAAAAGTAATTCAAGCTGAGAATCAATAAAATCCAACAAAAAAATTGTTGTAGCACTTTCAGTACATGAAGATTCTCTAGATAACTTTTAAGACAAGTTAGTAAAAGCTATTCTTCCATGATTCTGTTTAGAATTACTTCTACCAGTAACAATCCAGAGTGAGCTATGAGAACTGATTGTGTGGGTGAATTTTCAAGCATCTAGAACAATACATGTTGGATTTGTTGCTCTATTTCCATCCATCTCTAGAGTGCAAAACAAAGTAAAACCTTAAAATTAAAACTGCTCCTGTGTACAAACCATAAAAAGTAGAAATCACAAAGGGTAAAAACTGGGTTTTAATGTAACGATGAACCCTGCAGAGAATCAAAGATCCAACAAATTTTTTTTGCTCCAGTTTCAGTATATTGGGTTTCTCCTTCTAGCTTCTAAAGTGAATGAGTAAAATCTGTTCCTAGGTATTTCTGCTTAGACGTACTTCAATAGGAAAAAAATTACACAGTGAGCACTGAGGAATAATTGTGTATGACATGGAAATAAAAAAAACATGTTTGATTTGCAGCTCTGTTTTTATTGACCTGAATAGTGCAAAATGAAGTGAAACATAAAAATTCAAACTGATTCCTTCTGTAAAGCATTGACCCCACAAGAAAAAAACTTGGAGAAAAAAAGTGTGTTTTAAGGAAGGATGAATACTGCCTACTATAAAAGAAATTCAATTAAAACACTAGCAAAAGAAACACTAAAAAAAACCTGTGTTTCATCTGTAGCTCTATTTTCATAATTTTATATAGTGCATAACAAAATGAAACCTAAAATAGATACTGTGCATGTGTGCAAATCATTGACACTAGAAGTTCCCACCATGGGTTACAAAGTGGGATTAGTGAAAGGATGAATCCTGCTGAGTATCAAAGAAACCAAATAACAAAATTTGCAGCTCTTTTAGTTCATTTGGATCCTCTTCATAGCTCCTGAAGTGACTTGGTAAAACCTTTTTCTTCCTGTTTGTCCTTAGAAGTACTTCAAAAAGGAACAAACCACAGAGTGACAACTGAGAGCTGAGTGTGTATGTCATGTTTCAAGCAGATAACAAAAACCGTGTTTAATTTGTATCTCTATTTTTATCCACCACTACAGAACAAAACAAAGTGAAAACAGAAATTCAAACTGATCATGTCTTCAAACTGCTGATCCCAGGAGAACCCAACTTGGAGAACAAAGCGTATTTAGTGAAATGATGAATACTGCTAAATATCAAAGAAATTCAACATAAATGTTTGCAGCTCTTTTAGTATATGTGAATTTTCTTGGTAGTTCCTAAAGCACTGATATAAAATGATGTTCCTGCATGCCTCTGCTTAGAGCATTTTGACCAGAAACAAACTACTGAGTGAGCACTTAGATATTATTGTATGTTTGTACCTTCAGGCATGTCACAAAACAGTGTTTGATATGTAGCTCTATTCCCATCCATCTCTATTCCCATCCATCTCTATTTGAAGATCAATCTGTTCCTGTGTGCAAATTGTTCAATTTAGGAGTCCCTAGCTTTGGGTACAAAGTGGGTTTAGAGGAAGGATGAATGCTGCTGTGTATCAGAAAAATCCAATTAAAAAATTGTTGCAGTGCTTTCAGTATATATGGTTTATCCTGGTATCTCTTAATGCAATTTAGTGAAAGCTGTTACTGCATCCTTCTGATTAGAATTATTTATTCCAGAAATAAACCACAGAGCGAGCACTAAGAAGTGATTGTGTATGTCAAGTTTCAATCAGCTAGCACAAACCGTGTTTGATTTGCAGCTCTATTTTCATTTAACTGTATACTGCAAAATAAATTGAAACCTAAAAATTCAAACTATTCCTCTCTGAAAACCTCTGAAATGAGGAGTAAAAATTTTGGAGAACAAAGTGTGTTTAGTGAAACCATATATACTGCTGTGTAACAAAGAAATCAATACAAAATCCATTACAGTTGTATCAGAACATGAAATTTTTCTGAAGGCTCATAAAGTGCTTATAGTGAACACTGTTTCTTCTTGCTTCTGTTTACAGCTACTTTGACAAGGAAGAACCCACAAAGTGAAAACTTGGGTCTGATTGTGTGTATGAAGTTTCAATATCTAGCACAAAATGTGTTTGATTTGTAGCTCTATTTCTATCAATCTCTATAGTGCAAAACAAAGTAAACATGAAATTCAAACTCTACCTTTTTGCAAAACTTTTAACCCACGTGTTCAAAACTTGGTAAACAAAATGGATTTAGTTAAAGACTGAACACTGCTGAGTATCAATGAAATGCAAAGAATAATTTTCTGTAGCTCTTTCTGTACATTGGGATTCTCCTGCTAGCTCTTAAAGCTACTTAGTAAAAGCTGTTGCTCCATGCTTCTACTTAGAAGTACAGCAACCAGTGAGAAACCACAAAATGAGCACTGAGAACTGATCGTGTATTTCACGTTTCAAGCAGCTGGCACAAACAATGTTTATTTGCAGCTTTATTTTCATACACCAGTATAGTGCTAAATAAAGTGAAACCTGAAAATTCAAACTGTTTCTCTCTGTCAATCATTGAACATAGGAGAATAAAGTTTGAAGTATAAAGTGTGTTTAGGGAAAGAATGAAAGCTGATGAGTATTAAGAAAATTCAAGAAAAAAAATTCAGCTTGTTCATTACATGGGAATGTACGTTTAAGCTCCTAAAGCAATGATAGGGAATGCTGTTTCTGCATGTGTCTTCTTAGAGGTACTTTGTCCTGAAACAACCTGCAGAGTAAAAATGAAGACTTGATTGTTTTTTTGAAGTTTCAAGCAATGAGTACAAACAATTTTTGATTTGCACCTCTATTTTTGTCCAAATTTATTATGCAATACAAAGAGAAACTGGAAAATTTTATCTCTTCTGTGTGTACCATTGATCCTATGAGTTGCAAAAGTGGGCTATAACATGTGTTTAGTGAATTGTTGAACCCTCTCTAGTATCAAAGAAATCTAACAAAAATTTTTCAGCTCTTTTAGTAGATTGGGATTCTCCTGCTAGCTTCTAAAGGGAGTTAGTAAAAGCTGTTCTTGTGTGCTTCTGCTTAGAATTATTTCAACAATGAACAAATCACTGTGATAACTGGAAACTGACTTTTTTACTGAAGTTTCAAGCATCAAGAAAAAAATGTGTTTTATTTGCAATTATTTCCATCCATCCCTGTAAGAAACACTGTGAAACCTAAAAATTCAAATTGTTCCTTTGTACAAACCATTGAATCTAGGAGTACCAAACTTGGGCTACAACGTGGGTTTTTTGAAAGGGTGTATCAAAGAAACCCAAAGAAAAATAATTTTGTATCATTTTAAGTAAATTGGTATTTTCTTGCTAGCTCCTAAAGTGAGTAGGTAAAAGATGATCTTGTGTGCTTCTACTTAGGATTATTTCCACCAAGAACAAATTGCAGTGTGAGAATTGGAAACTGATTGTTTCTGTGAAGTTTCAAGCATCAAGCAAAAATCGTGTTTGTTTTGAGGCTTTATTTCCATCTATATAGTGCAAAGCACTATGAAACCTGAAAATTCAAACTGTTCCTGTGTGCAAACCATTGAACATAGGAGTCACAAACTTGGGCTATAGCATTCATTTAGTGAAAGTGTGTATCATGCTTAGTATCAAAGAAATGTAATGAATATATTGTAGCTTTTTCAGTAAATTGGGATTCTCTTTCTAGCTCCTAAAGCAAGTTAATAAAAGCTGTTCCTCAGCACTTCTTCTTAGAATTTCTTAATCAGATAAAAACCACAGAGTTAGCACTGTGAACTAGTTTTGTGTGTGAAGCTTAAAGCATCTAGCACAAACCATGTTTTATTTGCAGCTCCAATTTCATCCATCTCTATAGTGCAAAACAATTTGAAATCAGTGAAATTCAAAATGTTCCTTTCGGCAAACCCTTAAAATTAGTAAAAGCAAACTTCGAGAGCACAGTGTGTTCTGTGAAATGATTAATGCGACCAAATATCAAAGAAAACTAATGAAAAATTTTTGCAACTCTATCAAACTTTTTCTGCTATTACTTCGTTGAACATAAGAGTCCCTATCTTGGGGTACAAAGTCAGTTTAGAGAAAGGGTTCATTATTCAGAGTATCAAAGTAATCCAGCAAAAAAAAAATGTTGTATCTCTTTCAGTACATTGGAATTCTCCTGCTAGCTCCTTATGTGAGTTAATAAAAGCTGTTCCTGTGTGCTTCTGCTTAGAAATATATCAACTAGGGAAAAAACACACAGTGAGCACTGAGAACTTATTGTGTAAGTAAGAATTCAAGCATCTCGCATAAACCATTATTAATTTTCAGCTCTATTTTCATCCACCTATATAGTGCATAATGAAGTGCTAAAAATTCAAAGTGTTTCTGTGTGCAAACCCTTGAAACTTCTCCAAACTTGGAGAAAAAAAGTGTAATTAGTAAAAACGATGATACTGCCAAATACAAAAGATCTAACAAAAAATTTGTTGCAGATTTTTTTATTATTTTGGAATTTTCCTTCTAGTTGCTAAAGTGGTAACAGAAAAAGCTGTTCCTGTTTTCCTCTGCTTAGAGCTGCGTTGACCAGAAACAAACTACAGAGTGAAAACTTAAAACTGATTGTGTGTGTGGGAAGATTCAAGCATCTAGCCCATACAGAGTTTCATTTGTAGCTCGATTTTCATTCATCTCTATACTGACAAACAAAGTGAAACCTGAAATTTCCAACTTTTCCTATGTTCAAACATTTGAATTTAGGAATTTAAACTAGGGGTACAAAGTATTTTCAGTGAAAGAGTTAACCCTGCAACTATCAAAGAAATCCCAGGAAAAAAATTCCTGCAGCTCTTTCTCTATATTAGAATTATCTGGCTAGCTTCTAATGTATACTAATATCACCTCTTCAACTTGCTTCTTCTTAGAAGTACTTCAATCAGAAAGAAATCACATTGTGAGCATCAATAATTGATTATATATGTAAAGTTTCAAGCAGCTAGCAAAAACCGTGTTTGATTTGCACCTCTATTTTCATCAAAATGTATAGTGTAAACCGGAGCGAAACCTGAAAATTCAAACAGTCCCTGTCTGCAAACCTTTGAAACTAGAAGAATCAAAGTTCAAGAATAAAGTATGTTTAGTGAAAAGATGACTTCTGCCTACTATCAAATAAATCCAACAAAAAATGTATTGCAGCTTTTTAAGTATATAAGAATTTTGCTAGCTCATAAATCACTTATTGAGAAAGCTCTTTCTGAGTGCCTCTGCTTAGAGCTATTTTGACAAGAATAAAACCACAGAGTAAACACTTAGGACTCATTGTGTGTGTGAATTTTCAACATGTAGCAAAAACCATGTTTGATTTGTAGCTCTGTTTTCATTCATCATTATAGTGCAATACCTGAATAGATAAACCTAAAACTTCAAATTGTTACTGTGTTAAACTCATTAAACCTAAGAGATCCAAACTTGGATGTTTAAAGTGGGTTTAGTGAAAGAGTAAATCCACCTGAGTATCAAGGAAATTCAATAAAATAAATTTTTGCAGCTCTTTCAGAACATTGGTATTCTCGTGGTATCTCCAAATGCGAGTTAGTCAAAGCTGTTCCTGCGTGCTTCATTTTACAAGTACTTCATCCAGGAACTGTGCTCAGAGTGAGCACTAAGAAATGATTGTGTATTTCAAGATTCAAGCAGCTTGCACAAACCGTGTTTGACTTGCAGCTCTATTTTCGTTTACATGTATGGTGCAAAATGAATTGCAACCTGAAAATTTCAAACCATGAACCTAGGAGAATCAAACTTGGAGAAAAGTGTGTTAAGTCAAAGCATGAATACTTCTGAGTATCAAAACAATCCAACGAAAAAAAATTGCAGTATTTCAGTATATGTGTATTTTCCTGTTAGCTGCTAAAGTGCCAATTTTGATAGCTGTTCCTGTGTTTCTATGCTTAGAACTACTTTGACCCATAACAAACTACCAAGTGAATTCTCTACACCTTATTGTGTGTGTGAAGTTTCAACATCTATCAAAAACTGTTTGATTTGTAGCTCTATTTCCATCCATTTCTATAGTGAAAAACAAAGTGAATTTGAAAGCTCAAACTGTTCCTGTTTGCAAATCATTGAACCTAGGAGTACCTAGTTTGGGGTCCAAAGTGTGTTTAGTTACATGTGAATGCTGCTGTGGATCAATGAAATCCAATGAAAAAATTGTTGCAGTTATTTCAGTACATTTGGTTTCTCCCAGTATCTCATAATGTGAGTTAATGAAAGCTGTTCCTGTGTTCTTCTGCTTAGATCTACTGAATCCAAAAAAACCCTCAGAGCAAGCACATAAAACTGATTATGTATGTCAAGTTTCAAAGAGCTAGTATGAACATTTTTTGATTTGTTTCTCTAATGTCATTTACCTGTTTAGTACAAAATGAATTGAAGCCAGAAAATTCAAACTGTTCCTGTTTGGAAACCCTTGAACCCGGGAGGCCTAAACATGGAGAACAAAGTGTGTTTAATGAAAGTATGAATCCTGCCATGTATCAAAGATATGCAACAAAAACTTTTTCAGATTTTTCAGTACAAGGGAATTTTCCTGATGGCTCCTAATGTACTGATACAGAAAGCTGTTGCTGCATGCCTCTGCTTAGATCTGCTTTGATAAGGAAAAATATCACAGAGTGAACACTTAGAACTTATTGTGTGAGTGAAAATTCAAGCATCTAGAACAAACCATGTTTAAATTGTAGCTATATATCCATCCATATCTATAGCACTAAACAAATTGAAACCTGAAAATTCAAACTGTCTCTGTGTGCAAACTGTTGAAAGTAGTTGTCCCTATCTTGGGAGACAAAGTGGGTTTAGTGAATGTATAATCCCTCCTGATTATCAATGAAAACCAAAGAAAAAAATTTGCAGCTCTTTCAATACATAGGAATTCTCATGCTGGCTCCTACCACAAGTTAATAAAAGCCGTTTCTGTGTGCTTCCTCTTAGAACCACTTCAACCAGGAACAAACTACTGAGTGAGCACTGAGAACTGATTTTGTTTGTCAATTTCAAAGAGGTAGCAAAAACCGTGTTTGATTTGCAACTCAATTTTCAACCACCTGTATAATAGTAAATTAAATAAAACCTAAAAATACAAACTCTTCCTGTCTGCAAACCCTTAAGCCTAGGAGAACGCAATATGGAGAATAAAGTGTGGTTAGTAAGAGGATGAATTCTGCCAAGTATCAGAGAAATCCAATGAAAAAATTTGTAGTTCTTTTAGTAAATGTGATTTTGTCTGCTAGCTCCTAAAGGCTGATATACAAAGTGGTTCCTGCATGCCTGTGCTTAGAGTTAATTGGGCTGGAAACAAATCACAGAGTGAACACTTAAAACTGATTTTGTGTTTGAAGTTTCAAAAATCCAGCAAAAACTGTTTTTGATTTGTGGTTCTATTTTCATCAATTTGTGTAGTTCAAAACCAAGTGAAACATAAAAATTCAACCTGAAGCTATTTGGTGACCATTGCATCTAGAGTCCCAAACTTGATTAAAAAGGGGGTATCATGAAAGTGGGAACCCTGCCAAGTATCAAAGGCATCCAAGACAATATTGTTACAGTTCATTTAGTACATTGTGATTCTCCTTCTAGCTCCACAAGCAAGTTCATAAAAGATGTTCTTGGGTTTTTCTTTTCAGAAATACTGAAAAAAGGAACAAACCAAAGAGTGAGCACTGTGAACTGATTGTGTATGTCATGTTTCAAGCAGCTAACACAAAATGTGCATGATTGGCAGCTCTATTTTTATATACCTGTATAGTTAAAAATGAAGTGAAACCTGAATATTCAAACTGTTACTGTCTGCAAAGCCTTGAACCTAGAACTAAACAGGGATAACGAAGTGTGTTTATTGAAAGTTTGAAACTCGCCAAGTATCAAGTATCAAAGAAATCCATCAAAAAAATTTTGCAACTCTTATGGTATATGTGAATTTTCCTGCTAGCCCATAACATACAAATAGAGGAATCTGTCCTACATGCCTTTGCTTAATGAAACTTTCACCACAATAAAAGCACAGAGTGAGCAGTTAGAACCCATTGTAAGAGTGAAGTTTCAAGAATCTAGCACTTACCATGTTTTGTTTGTAGCTCTATTTCCATTGAGCTCTATAGTGCAAAATACAGTGAAACCTGAAAATGCAAAATTTTCTTTATTTCTTTTTATTTATTTATTTATTTATTTATTTATTTATTTATTTATTTATTTATTTATTTATTTATTTTTGCACTTTATTTCTTTCCCTTTATTTTCACAGGGTGGGAAAACTTTTTTTTTCTCTCTTTAGTATCTTCTTTGTCCTCTCCACAAGCTACCTTGTGCTTTGCCTTCCTTGCTCTTGACCAGAGAGGCTGTATAGGGCACACTACGGCCCATTGTTCTCTGGTTGGAGCCAATGTGCACCACTGGCAGGGGTAGGGAGGGCAGGCTTCCCACAGCTCTCCCCCTACAGGGCTGCAGCTGCAGAGCTGGGAGGTCCTGTCCCTCAACGGCAGGTATCGGTTCTGATGGTAGACCCTCTCCAGGGCACGTTTTCTGCCTCTGGGTTACTCCAGTTGCTCCCTCCCCTCAATCCTGCTCCTTTAGGAAGGAAGTCAATTCATTCCAACTACTCTTACTCTAGGTACTGTTATTCCCCTGTGGTCTTACTACATCCTGCTCATACTACTTCATGGAGTACTCTTTGGGTTATTCTAATTTGGGCATATCAACTATTTCTTTTTTTGACTTTAATTTTAATTGTTGATTGTTCAAAACATTACATAGTTCTTGACATATAATATTTCACACTTTGATTCAAGTGGGTTATGAACTCCCATTTTTACCCCATATACAGATTGCAGCATCATATTGGTTACACATCCACTGTTTTACATATTGCTATACTAGTGTCTGTTGTATTCTGCTGCCTTTCCTACCCTCTACTATCCTCCATCTCCTCCCCTCCCATCTTCTCTCTCTACCCCATCTACTGTAATTCATTTACCCCCCCCCTTTTTTCCACTTTCCCCTAACTTTCTCTTGTATGTAATTTTGTATAACCATGAAGGTCTCCTTTCATTTCTAAGCAATTTCCCTTCTCTTTATTTTTCCCTCCCACCTCTCACCCCTGTTTAATGTTAATCTTCTTCTCATGCTCTTTCTCCTAACTCTATTCTTAGTTACTCTCATTATATCAAAGAAAACATTTGGCATTTATTTTTTAGGGATTGCCTAGCTTCACTTAGCATAATCTGTTCTCATGCCATCCATTTCCCTGCAAATTCTATGATTTTGTCATTTTTTAATGCAGAGTAATACTCCATTGTGTATAAATGCCACATTTTTATCCATTAGTCTATTGAAAGGCATCTAGGTTGGAAAGTCTTGCTATTGTGAATTATGCTTCTATGAACATCGAAGTAGCAGTGTCCCTGTAGCATGCTCTTTTTAGGTCTTTAGGGAATAGACCAAGAAGGGGAATAGCTGGGTCAAATGGTGGTTCCATTCCCAGCTTTTTAAAAAATCTCCATACTGCTTTCCAAATTGGCCACACCAATTTGCATTAGCACCAGCAATGTACAAGTGTACCCTTTTCCCCACATTCTCACCAGCACTTGTTGTTGTTTGACTTCATAATTGCTGCCAATTTTACTGGAGTGAGATGGTATCTTAGGGTGGTTTTGGTTTGCATTTCTCTGACTGCTAGAGATGGTGAGCATTTTTTTATGTACTTGTTGATTGATTGTATGTCCTCCTCTGAGAAGTGTCTGTTCAGGTCCTTGGCCCATTTGTTGATTGGGTTATTCGTTTTCTTATTGTTCAATTTTTTGAGTTCTTTGTATACTCTGGATATTAGGGATCTATCTGAAGTGTGAGGAGTAAAGATTTGTTCCCAGGATGTAGGCTTCCTATTTACCTCTCTTATTGTTCCTTTTGCTGATAAAAACCTTTTTAGTTTGAGTAAGTCCCATTTGTTGACTCTAGTTATTAAGTCTTGTGCTATGGGTGTTCTATTGAGGAATTTGGAGTCGTAGACAACTTTTTCTTGTATCAGATACTGTGTCTCTGAATTGATATGAACCTCCTTGATCCATTTTGAGTTAACTTTTGTGCATGGCAAGAGAAAAGGATTCAGTTTCATTTTGTTGCATATGGATTTTCAGTTTTCCCAGCACCATTTGTTGAAGATGCTATTCTTCCTCCATTGCATGCTTTTAGCCCCTTTATCAAATATATGATAGTTGTAGTTTTGTGGATTGGTTTCTGTGTCCTCTATTCTGTACCATTGGTCCACCCACCTGTTTTGGTACCAGTACCATGCTGTTTTTTTTTTTTGGTTTTTTTTTTTTTTTTTTACTTTTGCTCTGTAGTATAATTTGAGGTCTGGTATCGCTATACCGCCTGATTCACACTTCCTGCTTAGAGTTGTTTTGCTATCCTGGGTCTTTTATTTTTCCATATGAATTTCATAATTGCTTTCTCTATTTCTACAAGAAATGCTGTTGGGATTTTTATTGGAATTGCATTAAACCTATAAAGAACTTTTGGTAATATCGCCATTTTGATGATGTTAGTTCTGTCTATCCATGGACAGGGTATATTTTTCCATCTTCTAAGATCTTCTTCTATTTCTCTCTTTAGAGTTCTGTAGTTTTCATTGTATAAGTCCTTCACCTCTTTTGTTAGGTTTATTCCCAAGTATTTTATTTTTTTGAGGATATTGTGAATGAAATGATTGTCCTCATTTCCATTCCAGAAGATTTGTTGCTGATATTCAGGAATGCCTTTGATTTATGCGTGTTGGTTTTATATCCAAAATTTATATATAAATTTTGCCACTTTGCTAAATTTATTTATTAGCTCTAATAGTTTCTTTGTAGACCCTTTTGGGTCTGTTAGGTATAGAATCATGTCCTCTGCAAATAGTGATAATTTAAGTTCTTCTTTTCCTATTTTTATGCTTTTAATTTCTTTTATCTGTCTTATTGCTCTGGCCAGTGTTTCGAGAACTATGTTGAACAGAAGTGGTGATAGAGGGCATCCCTGTCTTGTTCCAGATTTTAGAGGGAATGCCTTCAATTTTTCTCCATTCAGAATAATGCTAGCCTGAGGCTTAGCATAGATTGCTTTTACAATATTGAGGTATGTTCCTGTTATCCCTAGTTTTTATAGAGTTTTGAACATAAAGGGACGCTGTACTTTGTCGAATGCTTTTTCTGCATCTATCGAGATGATCATATGGTTCTTATTTTTAAGTCTATTGATGTGTTGAATAACATTTATTGATTTCCGTATATTGAACCATCCTTGCATCCCAGGGATTAATCTTACTTGATCATGGTGCACAATTTTTTGATATGTTTTTGTATGCGATTCGCCAGAATTTTATTGAGGATTTTTGCATCTAGGCTCATTAGAGATATTGGTCTGTAGTTTTTTTTTTTTTTTAAGTGTCTTTGTCTGGTTTAGGAATCAGGGTGATGTTGGCCTCGTAGAATGAACTTGGAAGTTCTTCCTCTTTTTCTATTTCCTGAAATAGCTTGAAAAGTATTGGTATTAGTTCCTCTTTAAAGATTTTGTAAAACTCTGCTGTATACCTATCCAGTCCTGGGCTTTTCTTAGTTGGTAGTCTTTTGATGATGTCTTCTATTTCCTCAATTGATATTGTTCTGTTTAGGTTGTCTATATCCTCCTGACCCAATCTGGGCAGATCATATGACTTAAGAAATTTCTCAATGCCTTCACTATCTTGAGTATAAGAATTCAAAATAATTTCTGATTATCATCTGTATTTCTGAAGTGTCTGTTATGATATTGCCTTTTTCATTCCATATGCTAGTAATTTGAGTTCTCTCTCTTCTTCTCTTCATTAGCATGGCTAAGGGTCTGTCAATCTTATTTATTTTTTCAAAGAGCCAACTTTTAGTTTTGTATAATTTTTTCAATTGTTTCTTTTGTTTTGATTTCATTGATTTCAGCTCTAATTTTAATTATTTCTTTTCTTCTACTTCTTTTGCTGTTGTTTTGCTCTTCTTTTTCTAGGATTTTGAGATGAAGTGTGAGATTATTTATTTGTTGTATTTTGTTTTTGTTATTGTTTTTTTAAGGAATGAACTCCAGGCAATGAATTTTCCTCTTAGAACTGCTTTCATTGTGTCTCATAGGTTCTGATATGTTGTGTCTGTGTTTTCATTTATCTGTAAGAACTTTTTTAACTTCCTCCTTGATGTCTTCTATAACCAGTTGATCATTCAGTAACCTATTGTTCATTCTCCAAGTGATGCATGATCTTCCCTTCCTTCTTTTATAGTTGATTTCCAGTTTCATTCCATTATGATCAGATAAGATGCATGGTATTATCTCTACTCCTCTATAATATCTAAGAGTTGCCCTGTGACATAATATATGATCTATTTTTGAGAAGGATCCATGTGCTGCTGAGAAAAAAGTGTAACTGCTTGATGTTAAGTGGTATATTCTATATATGTCAATTAAGTCTAGGTTATTAATTGTGTTATTGAGTTCTATAGTTTCCTTATTCAACTTTTGTTTTGAAGATCTGTCCAGTGGTGAGAGAGGTGTGTTGAAGTCTCCCATGATTATTGTATGGCGGTCTATTAGACTCTTGAACTTGAGAAGAGTTTGTTTGATGAACATAGCTGCACCATTGTTTGAGGCATATATATTTATGATTGTTATTTCTTTTTGGTGTATGGTTCCCTTGAGCAGTATGTACTGTCACTCTTTATCCCTTCTGATTAACTTTGGCTTGAAATCTATTTTATTT
Source organism: Ictidomys tridecemlineatus (assembly GCF_052094955.1). Taxonomy (NCBI): domain Eukaryota; kingdom Metazoa; phylum Chordata; class Mammalia; order Rodentia; family Sciuridae; genus Ictidomys; species Ictidomys tridecemlineatus. The sequence goes on from NC_135484.1 coordinate 131,042,975, forward strand.
GATATGAGTATAGGCACTCTTGCTTTTTTCTGAAGTCCATATGAGTGATATGATTTTTCCAAACCTTTCACCTTCAGTCTATGTATGTCTTTTTCTATCAAATGCGTTTCCTGTAGGCAGCATATTGTTGGGTCTTGTTTTGTGATCCATTCTACTAGCCTGAGTCTCTAAGTTGGTGAGTTTAAGCCATTAACATTTAGGGTTATTATTGAGGTATGGGTTGTTCTTCCAGCCATATTTGTTTATTTATGTTACTAAACATGGTTTGTTTTTCTCTTTGATTATTTTCCCCCCTTTACTGTACTATCTCCCACTGTTGGTTTTCATTGTTATTTTCCATTTCCTCTTCATGTAATGTTTTGCCAAGGATTTTTTGAAGAGATGATTTTCTAGCTGCACATTCTTTTAACTTTTGTTTATCGTGGAAGGTTTTAATTTCATCTTCCATCCTGAATCTTAATTTCTCTGGATACATAATTCTTGGTTGGAACTCATTTTCTTTCAGTGTTTGAAATATGTTATTCCAGGAACTTCTAGCTTTCAGAGTTTGTGTTGAAAGATGAGCTGTTATCCTGATTGGCTTACCCCTAAATGTAATCTGCTTCCTTTCTCTTGTAGCTTTTAAAATTCTCTTCTTATTCTGTACATTGGGCATCTTCATTATAATGTGTCTAGGTGTGGATCTCTTATGATTTTGCACATTCAGCATCCTGTAGGCTTCTAGGATTTGGGATTCTGTCTCATTCTTCAAGTCTGGGAAGATTTCTCTTATTATTTCATTGAATATATTGCTCATTCCTTTGGTTTGGACCTCTATACCTTCCTGTATCCCAATGACTCTTAAGTTTGATCTCTTTATGTCATAGTGCAAAATGAAGTGGAACCTGAAATTTCCAACTTTTTCTGTGTACACACATTGAACCTAGGAAAACCAAACATAGGGAACATAGTGTGTTTAGTAAAATTATGAATCTTACCCAGTGTCAAAAAAATTGAATGAAATATTTTTGCACAATTTTGCAGCACATTTAATATATGGGAATTTTCCTGGTAGCTTCTAAAGCACTGAAAAGGAAAGCCATTTCTGCGTGCCTCTACTTAGAGCTACTTTCACAAAGAACAAACCCCAGAGTAAACACTTATAAGGGATTGGGGATGTGATGAATCAAATGATATTTGAATTGCAGCTTTATTTCCATTCACAAATATAATGAAATATTCACTTTTTTTCTGAATATTTCAACTGTATTTTTATGGGAACCTTTAACCTAGGACACTCAAACTTGAAAACAAATTGTGTTTTGCAAAAGAATGTATCCTGTCAAGTTTTAAAGAATTGAAATGACAACACTAATTTGCAGCTGTTTCTGTACATAGTTATAGTCATGGTAGCTCCTAAAATACTGAGAAATAAAGCAATTTCTGCATGCCTCTGCTTATAGATACTTTCACAAAAATCAAACCAAAGAATGAACACTTACAATAGATTGGGTGTGTGAAGTTTCAAGCATCTATCTCACACCATAATTTATTTGCAGCTGTATTTTTTATCAACCTGTATAATGAAAAACTAAAAGAAAACTGAAAAGTTTAACTGTTTCTGTATGTAAACCATTAAAGCTAGGAGAATCAACCTTTGGGAACATAGTGTGTTTTGTGAAATAATGAATCCTGCCATGTATCAATGATTTGAATGACAAGAATTTTGCAGCACTTTTAGTACATGTGAATTGTTATGGTAGCTCCTAACGCACTGATATAGAAAACCATTTCTGTGAGCCTGTGCTTTCAGGTACTTTCACAAGGAACAAGCCACTGAGTGTACACTTAGAATGGAGTGGGTGCATGAAGATTCAAACATCTAGCACCATCAGTATTTGATTTGCAGCTGTATTTTCTTCATATGGATAGTGCAAAATGAAGTGAATCCTGAAAATGTAAAGTTTCCTAAAGACAAACCTTTGAAACAAGGTTAACCAAACATGAGGAACAAAGTATTTTTATTGAAAGGATGAATCCTACCAAGAAACACAGAAATCTAATAAAAAAAGTTTTCCAGCACTCGGAATGTTCTTGGTAGCTTCTAAAGTGATGATAACAAAAGACATTTCAACATGCCTCTGCCTAAAGCAGAGGAATAAACCACAAAGTGAACAGTTAGAACAAATTTTGTGTGGAAAGTTTCAAGCATCTAGCACCAACCCTATTTGATTTGAAACCATATTTTCATTCACTTGTGTAGTGCAAAATAAAGTGAAACCTAAAATGCAAACCATTGCTCTCTGCAAACTATTGAACCAAAAGGAACTGAAGTTCAGAAACAAAGTGAGGTCCTTGAAAGGATAAATCCTGCCGAGTATCAAAGATAACCAATGGGGGGGAAAAAACACCTGCAGGTTTTTCATTACATGAGATTATTCCTGTTAGCTGGTAAACTGCTGATAGAGAAAGCCATTTCTGCATGTCTCTCCATAGAGCTACTTTCACTATGAAAAAAAAGAAAACAGAGTGAACTCTTAGAATGGATTCAGTGTGTGATGTTTCAAGCATTTAGCTCAAACTTGTTGATTTTGCAGCTCTATTAATATTCTCTCATATGGCGTAGAAAGAAGTGAAATCTGAAATTGAAAAATGATTCTGTCTGCAGACCATTGACCCTAGTATGACCAAACTTGATTAACAAAGTGTGTTTTCTGAAGGTATGAATCCTGCTGAGTATCAAATTAATCCAATAAAAATTTTTGCGGCACTTTTAGAAAATTGAAACTGTACTGGTAGCTACCAATGCTCTGATAGAGAAAGCCATATTTGTGTTCCTCTACTTGGAGTTTCTCTCACCTGATATAAATGTCAGAGTGAACACTTAGAAATTAATGGGTGTGTGAAATTTTAACTATCTAACAGAAACTGTGTTTGATTTGCACCTGTATTTCCATTCACCTGTATAATGCAAAATAAACTGATACCAGATATTCCCAACTGGTCATTTCTACAAACTGCAGAACCTAAGAAAACCAAATATGGGAAACCAAGTGTGTTTAGTGAAATTATGAATCTTGACAAGAATCAATGAAATTCAATAAAAAAATTTGCAGCAATTTCAGTACATGAGAATATTCTTGGTGGCTCCTAATGTGTGGGTAAAAAAGCCATTTTTGTGAGCCTTTGCATAGAGCTAATTTCATCAGATAAAAAACCACAAAGTGAACACTTAGAAAGGAATAGATGTGTCAAGTTTCATGCATCTATCACTGATCGTATTTGATTTGCACTGCTGTTTCCATTCAGTTGTATAACGCAAAACAAAGTGAAAACTTAAAATTTAAACTGTTTTTTTTTTCTGCAAACCATTGAATGTTGGAGAATCAAACAGGGAGAACAAAGTGTGTTTCATGAAAGGATGAATCTTGCTGAGTATCACAGAATTGAATTGACATTATTTTGTAGGACTTTTGATACATGGGAATAGTCATGGTAGCTTCTAAAGCACTGAAAAGGAAAGTAATACCTGTGTGCCTCTGCTTAGAGCTACTTTCACAAATAATAAAAAAAAACAGAGTGGACTCTTACAACTGATAGTGTGTATGAGTTTCTAGCATCTAGAACAAAACGTATTTGACATGCAGCTTTATTTCCATCCACATGTATAATAAAATATTCACTTTTCCATGAATATTTCAACATTTTCTTTCTGAAAACCATTGAACCTCAGAGACTCTTATGGGGAAAAGTGTGTTTTGTGAAAGGATGTATCCTGCTGAGTGTTTAAGAACTGGAATGACAACATTTTTTGCAGTTATTTCTGTAAAAGGGAATAGTCCTGGTAGCTCCTAAAGCACTGATAAAGAAAGCCATTTCTGAATGCCTCTGTGTAGAGCTATTTTTATCAGGAATAAACCACAGAATGAACTGGGTGAGTGAAGATTCAAGCATTTATCACCATCTGTATTTGATTTGCAGCTCTATTTTTATGGTCTTGTATAATAAAAATGAACGGAAAACATTAACTGTTTCTGTCTGCAAACCACTGAAGCTAGGAGAATCAACCTTTGGGAACATAGTGTGTTTGATTGAATGATGAATCTTGCCAAGTATCAAGGAATCTAATGAAAAACTTTTGCAGCACTTCCAGAATATTGGAATGTTCTTGGTAGTTCCTAAAGCACTGGTAAAAAATGACATTTCTGTGTGTGCATCTACTTAAAACTACTTTCACCAGTAACAAATCACAAAGTGGCCACTTAGAAAAAATTAGGTGTGTGAAGTTTCAAGAATCTAGCACCAACAATATTTGATTTGCAAATGTATTTCCATCCACTTGTTTAGTGTAAAAAGTGAAACCTGAAAATGAAAATCATTCTTGTCTGCAAACGGTTGAACCAAAAGGAACTGAACTTCGGGAACAAGATGTGTTTAGTGAAACGATGAATCCTGCCAAGTATCATAGATATCCAATGAAAAAAAATTGCAGCTTTTTCAGTACATAGGATTTTTTTTTTGTAGCTCCTAAAGTGCTGATAGAGAAAGTCATTTTTGCATACCTATCCTTACAGCTACATTCACCCCCCCAAAAAAAACACACATACTGTACTGTTAGAATGGATTGGGTGTGTGAGGTGAAGCATCTAGCTCAAACATGTTGAGTTTGCAGCTCTACTACTATCCACCAGTATTGCTCAAAACGAAGTGAATCCTGAAAATTTAAACTGTTTCTGTATGCAGACAATTGACAATAGAAGAGCCAAACATGGGGAACAAAGTGTGTTTAGTGAATGGATGAAACCTGCTGAGTATCAATGAAATAAAATTAAAAAAAATTTGCAGCACTTTCAGAAAAATCAGAATTCTCCTGGTAGCTTCCAATGTGCTGATAGTGAAAGCCATTTCTGCATGCCATTGTTGGAGTTACTTTTATCAGAAAAAAAGCGACAGAGTGAACACTTGAAGTAATTGGGTGTGTGAAGTTACAAGTATCTAGCACAAACTGTGTTTGATTTTCAGCTGTATTTCCACCCACCTGTATAGTGCAAATTGAAGTGAAACCTAAAATTCCCATATGTTCTTTTCTGCACACTCTTGAACCTAGGAAAAGAAAACATAGAGAACAAAATGTATATAGTGAAATTGTAAATCATGCCATGCCGAGTATCAAAAAAATTCCATGAAAAAAATTTGCAGCTCTTTCGGTACATGGGAATATTCCTGGTAGCTCCTAATGCACTGATAAAAAAAGATATTTTTCTGAGCCTGTGCTTAGAGCTAATTTTTCACCTGAGGGAAAAAAAAACACAGAGTGAACACTTACAAAGGAAGGGGTGTGTGACATGCCACGCATTTAGCACCGACCATGTTTGATTTGCACATCTATTTCCATCCCACAGTATAATGCAAAACAAAGTTAAAACTAAAAATTTAAACTGTTTCTGTCTGGGAACCATTGAACATATGAGAAGAAAATGGGGAACAAAGTGTGTTTCATGAAAAGATGAATCCTGCCGAGTATCACAGAATTTAAATGATACAATGGTGCAGCACTTTTAGTACCCAGGAAATGTCCTGGTAGCTCCTAAGTCACTGAATGGGAAAGTGTTTTCTGCATGCCTCGGCTTAGGGCTACTTTCACAAACAATAAACCAGAGAGTGAACACTTAGAAAAGATTAGGTGAGTGCAGTTTCAATAATCTAGCACCAACGTTATTTGATTTGCAACTTTATTTCCATCCACCTGTGTAATTAAATATTCACATTTCCCTGAATATTTCAACTGTTTTTGTTTTGTTTTGTTTTGTTTTGTTTTGTTTCTCTGCAAACCATTGGATCTAGGTTACTGACACTCGGGAAAAAAGTGTGTTTTGTGAAAGGATATATCCTGCCAAGTGTTAAGAATTGAATTGCACCTTTTTTTTTTTTGCTGCAGTTTCTGTACATGGGAATAGTCCTGGTAGCACCTAAAGCACTGATAATGACACCCACTTCCCCACGTCTCTGTTTAGAGCTACTTTCACCAGGAACAAACCACAGAATGAACACTTATAATGGATTGGTTGTGTGAAGTTTCAAGTGTCTCTCACCATCCGTATTTGATTTGCAGCTCTATATTAATCAACCTATATAATGAAAAAAGAAGTGAAAACTGAAAATTTTAACTCTTAATTTCTGCCAACCATTGAAGCTAGGAGAATCAACTTTTGGGGACATAGTGTGTTTTGTGAAAGTATGAACCATGCTGAATATGAACGAGTTGGAATGACAAGATTTTTGCAGCATTTTAGTACATGAGGATTATCCTGGTAGCTCCTAATACACTGTTATGGAAAGCTATTTCTGTGTGACTCTGCTTTCAGGTACTTTCCCCATGAAAAATACACTGAGTGAATACTTAGAATATATTGGCTGTGTGAAGATTCAAGCATCTAGCACCAATCGTATTTTATTTGCATCTATATTTCCATCCACGGGTATAGTGCAAAATACAGTAAAAACTACAAATTTAAACTTTCCTTTACACAACCATTAGAGCAGGAAGAAACAAACATGCGAAACAAATTGTGTTTAGTGAAAGGATGAATCTTGCCAAGTATCCAAGAAATCTAATGAAAAAAATTTTGCTCCACTTTCAGATCATTGGATAGTCCTTTATAGCTCCTAAATGGCTGATTTAATGGACATTTCTGCATGCCTCTGCTTAAAGGTACTTTCACAAGGAACAAACCAGAGTGGAAACTTAGAAAAAATTGGTTTGTGTTAAGTGTCAAGCAACAAGCACCAACTGTATTTGATTTGCAGCTGTATTTCCATCCACATTTTGTAGTGAAAAAAAAAACCTGAAAAAGAAAACCATTCCTGTTGGCAAACTATTGAAACAAAAGGAACTAAACTTCAGGAAAAAAGAGTGTTTAGTGAAAGGATGAATCCTGCTAAGAATCAAAGATATCTATTATTAAAAAATATTTCAGCTTTTTTAGTACATGGGATTATTTATGGTAGCTCCTAAAGTGCTGATAGAGAAAATCATTCCTGCATACGTCTTCATAGAGCTAAAGTCACCAAGAAAGAAACACAAATTGACCTCTAAGAATGGATTGGGTGTGTGACGTTTCAAGCATCTAGCAAACATGTTGATTTTGCTGCTCTATTTCTTTACACCAGTATGGTGCAAAACGAAGAAAACCAGAAAATCTAAACTGTTTCTCTCTGCAGACCATGGATCCTAGAAGAACCAAACTTGGTGAACAAACTGTGTTTATAAAAGGGATGAATTCTACCTAGTATCAAAGAATTCCAATAAAAAATTTTTGCAACACTTTCAGAAAATTGGAATTGTCCTGGTAGCTTCCAATGTGCTTATAGAGAAAGACATTTCTTCATGTCTCTGCTTTGAGATACTTTCACCAGATACAAACGTCAGAGTGAACACATAGAAATAATTGGGTGTGTTTAATTTCAAGCATCTAGCAAAAAAATGTGCTTGATTTGTAGCTTACTTCCATCTGCATGTATAGTACAAAATGAAATGAATCCTGAAAATTCAAACTGTTCTTGTGTGCACAGTGTTGATACTACAATAACCAAACATGAGAAATGAAGTGTGTTTAGTGAAATTATGAAACTTGCTGAGAATCAAATAAATTCATTGAAAAATATTTTGCAGCTGTTTCAGTATAAGGGAATATTCCTGGTAGCTCCTAATGTGCATTTTTGTGAGCCTTTGCTAGAGCTAATTTCACCAGAGACAAACCACAGAGTTAACACTTAAAAAGGAATGGGAGTGTGAAGTTTCAGGCATCTACCAACGACTATATTTGAATTGTGCCTCTATTTCCATTCACCTATATAATGCGAAACGAAGTGAAAACTGAAAATTTAAAAAGATTCTCTCTGCAAACCATTAAACATAGGATATTTAAACATGGGGTACAAAGTGTCTTTCATTAATGGATGAATCCTGCTGAGTATCACAGAATTTAATTGACACAATTTTGCAGCAATTTTAGTACATGGGAATTTTCTTGGAATCTCCTAAAACACTGAAAGGGATAGTCCTTTCTGCATGCCTCTGCTTAGAGCTACTTTCAAAGAAAACAAACCATAGAGCGAACACTAGGAAAGGATAAGGTATGTAAAATTTCTGTCGTCTAGCACCATCTATATTTGATTTGCAGTTTTATTTCCATCTAGCTGTATAATGAAATATTCACTTTTTCCTGAATATTTCAAATGTTTTTTTTTCTGCAATCCATTGAACCTGGGAGACCGAAACTTGGAAACAAAGTGTGTTTTGTTAAAAGATGTATCATCCCAAGTGTTAAAAAATTGGCTCTGCAGCTGTTTCTCTATAATAGTTCTGGTAGCTCCTAAAGTACTGATAAAAAAAAGCAATTTTTGCATGTCTCTGCTTAGAGCTACTTTCACAAGGAATAAACTACAGAGTGAACACTTAGAATGGATTGGTTGGGTAAGTTTCAATCATCTAGCACCAACGTTATTTGATTTGCAGCTATATTTTTCACGTACTTGTATTATGAAATATTCACTTTTCCCTGAATATTTCAACTGTTTTTTTTTCTGCAAACCATTGAACCTAGCAGACTCAATTTGGGAAAAGATGTGTTTTATGTAAGGATGAATCCTCCCAAGTGTTAAGTTATCAGAATGCCATTTTTTTTTGCAGCTGTTTCTATACATGGAAATAGTCTTTGCAGCTTGTAAAGCCCTGATAAAGAAAGTCATTTCTGCATGACACTGCTTAAACCTACTTGCACCAGGAACAAACCTTACAATGAACAGTTAAAATGGATTGGGTTTGTGAAATATCAATCATCTATCACCAACGGTATTTGATTTGCAACTCAATTTTCATCAACCTGTATAATGAAAGAAGACGTGAAAACTGAAAATTTTAACTGTTTATATATGAAAACCATTGAAGCTAAAATAATCAAACTTTGGGAACATAATGTGTTTTGTTAGAAGATGAATCCTGCTGAGTATCAAAGAATTGGAATAACAATATTTTTGCAGCACTTTTAGTACATTTGAATTCTAATGGTAACCCCTACTGCCCTGATACTGAAATCCATTTCTGTTTGCCTCTGCTTTGAGGAACTTTCACCAGGAACAAGTCACCAAGTGAACACTTAGAATGGATTGAGTGTGTGAAGATTTATGAATCTAGGACCAAACATATCTGAATTGCAGCTGTATTTCTATCCACGTGTATATTCCAAAATGAAGTAAAACCTGAAAATTCAAACATCGTTTACAAAACCCGTTGGAACAAGAAGAACCAAATATGGGGAACAAAGTGTGTTTGGTGAAAGGATGAATCTTTCTGAGTATCACAGCAATCTATTTAAAAACATTTTGCAGTTCTTTCAGAACATGGGAAAGTTCTTGTTTGCTCCTAAAGTGCTTATAAAAAAGACATTTCTGTGTTATGCTTAACTCTCCTTTCACCGGGAACAAATCACAGAGTGAACACTTAGAACAAATTGGGTGTGTGAAGTGTCAAGAATCTAACACCAACCTTATTTGATTTGTAGTTCTATTACCACCAACATGTGTAATGAAAAACAAAGTAAAACATAAAAATGCAAACCATTCCTTTCTTCAAATTTTTGAACAAAAATGAGCTGAACTTCGGGAACAAAGTGTATTTAGTGAAAAGATGAGTATTGCTGAGTATCAAAAATATCCAATTTAAAAAAATGCAGCTTTTTCAGTACATAGAATTATTCCTGCTAGCTCCTAAATTGCTGATAGTGAAAGCCATTTGTTTCTTACATCTTGATAGAGCTAATGTCACAAAGAAAAAAAGAAACACATAGTGAACTCTTAGAACAGAGTGCGTGTGTGAGGTTTCAAGCATCTAGCTCAAACTTATTGAGTTTGCATCTCTAAAACTATCTGCCAGTATCATGAAAAACAAAGTGAAACCTGAATATTAAAAATGTTTTTACCTGCAGACCATTGAACCAAGTAGAACCAAATATGGTGGAAAAAAAACTGTGCTTAATGAAGGAATGAATCCTGCCATGTAACAAAAAAATCCAAGTAAAAATTTTGTAACACTTTCAGAACATGGGATTTGTTCTAGTAGATTCCAATGTGCTGATAGAGAAAGCCATTTCTGCATGCCTCTGCTTGGTGTTACTTTAAACAGATGCAAACGTCAGAGTGAACAATTAGAAATAATTTGGTGTGTGAAGTTTCAAGAATCTAGCAGAAACTGCGTTTGATTTGCAGCTGTATTTCCATCCACCTGTATAGTGCAAAATGAAGTGAAACCTGAAATTTCCAACTCTTCTCATCTGCACACTGTTGAACCTAGAAAACCCAAGCATGGGGGAAAAGTGTGCTTAGTGAAATTATGAATCTTGCTGACTATCAAAGAAATTCAATGAAAAAAGTTTTGCAGCACTTTCAGTACCTGGGAATATTCCTGGTAGCTCCTAATGCACTGATAAAAAAGCCTTTTTTGTGAGCCTGTTCTTAGAAGTAATTTTACCAGAGACAAACCACAGAGTGAAAACTTACAAAGGAATGGGTGTGTGAAGTGTCATGCATGTACCACCGACTTTATTGGATTTGCACCTCTATTTACATTCACCTGTATAATGCAAAGCGAAGTGAAAACTGAAATTTTAAACTGTTTCTGTCTGTAAACCATTGAACCTAGGAGAATCAAACATGGAAACAAGTTGTGTTTCATTAAATATGAATCCTCTCGAGTATCACAAAATTTAAATGACACAATTTTGCAGCACTTTCAGTACTTGGAAGTTGCCTGGTAGCTCCTAAAGCACTTAAAGGGAATGTCATTGCTGTATGCCTCTGGGTAGAGCTACTTTCACAAAGAACAAATCATAGAGTTAACACTTAGAATGGATTCGGTGTGTGAAGTTACAAACATTTAGCCACAACCATATTTGATTTGCTGCTTTGTTTCCATCCACTTGTATAATAAAATATCCACTTATTCCTAAATATTTCAGCTGTTATTTTCTGTGAACCATTGAACATAAGAGATTCAAACTTAAGAACAAATTTTGTTTTCTAAAAGGAATTACCCTGCTGAGTGTTAAAGAATTGGAATGACAATATTTTGTTTTTGCAGCAGTTTCTAAAGTTGGAAATTACCCTGGTAGATAATAAAGCACTGATAAAAAAGACATTTCTGCATGCCTCTGCTTAGAGGTACTTTCACTAGAAACAAACCACAGAAAGAACACTTACACTGGATTGGGTGTGTGACGTTTCAAGAATCTCTTACCAACTGTATTTGATTTGCAGCTCTATTTTCATTGACTTTAATAATGAAAAATAAAGTGTAAACTGGAAATTTTAACTGTTCCTCCCTGCAAAACATTGAAGCAAGGAGAATCAACCTTTGGGAATATAGTGTGGATTCTGAATGTATGAGTCTTGCCGAGTGTCAAATAATTAGAAAGACAAAATTTTTGCAGCACTTTTAGTACATGGGAATTGTCATGGTAGCTTCTTATGCACTGATAAGGAAAGCCATTATTGTGTGCTTCTGCTTTAAAATACTTTCACCAGGAATAATCCACTTAATGACCACTGTAACGGATTGGGTGTGTAAATAATGAAGCATCTAGCACCAACCATATTTGATTTGCAGCTTTATTTTCCTCCATGTGTATAGTGCAAATAAAATGAAACCTGACAATTCAAACTTTCCTTTACACAACCCACTGGAACAAGAAGAACCAAACATGGGAACAAAGTGTTTTTAGTGAAATGATGAATCCTGGCTAGTATCAAAAAATCTAATGAAAATTCTTTTGCAATTCTTACAGAACATGGGAATGTTCTTGGTGGCTCCTAAAGCACTGATAAAAAAAACATATTTCTGCGAGCATCTGCTTAATTCTACCTTCACCAGGCACAAAACACTGAGTGAACACTTAACTCAAATTGGGTGTGTGAAGTTTCAAGTGTCTAGAACCAATGTCATTTGATTTGCATCTTTATTTTCATCCACTTTTGTAGTGCAAAACAAAGTGAAACCTGAAAATTCAAACCATTACTGTCTGCAAACTGTTCAGCCAAAAGGAACTGAACTTTGGGAACAAAGTAAGTTTAGTGAAATTATACTCCTGCTGAGTATCAAAGACATCCAATTAAAAATATATTGCAGCTTTTTCAGTACATGGGATTATTAATGTTAGCTCATAAAGTGCTGATAAAAAAAGCCTTTTCACTATACTTCTCCATAGAGATACTGTGACCAGGAAAGAAACAGTAAACTCTTTGAATAGATTGAGTGTATGATTTTTCAAGCTTTCATCTCAAACATGTTGAGTTTGCAGTTCTATTTCTATACACAGTATAGTGCAAAATGAAGTGAAACCTTAAAACTTAAACTGTTTCTGTCTGCAGACCATTTATCCTAGGAGAACCAAACTTGATGAACAAACTGTGTATATTGTTATGATGAATCATACCAAGTATCAAATAAATCCAATGAAAAATTTTTATAACACTTTCAGAAAATAGGAATTGTCCTAACAATTTGCTGATAGAGAAAGTCATTTCTTCATTCCGCTACTTGGAGTTACTTTCACCAGAAACAAAGGTCAGAGTGATCACTTAGAAATAATTGGGTGTGTGAAGTTTCAAGCATCCTGAAGAAACTGTGTTTGAATTGCTGCTGTATTTCCATCCACCTCTATAGTGCAAATTTCCAACTCTTTTTGTGTGCACAATGTTGATCCTAGAAAAATCAAATACAGGGAACAAACTGTGTTTAGTGAAATTCTGAATCTTGCCAAGTATCAAAGAAATTCAAAGAAAATTTTTCGCAGAATGGTCAGTACATGGAAATATTGCTCATAGCTCCTAATGCACTTATAAAAAAGTGATTGTTGTGATCCTTTGCTTAGAGATATTTTCACCTGAGACAAATCACAGAGTTAACATTTACAAAGGAATGGTGTGGGAAGTGTCATGCATCTAGCACCAACCATACTGGATTTGCACCTCTATTTCCATTCATCTGTATAATGCAAAACGATGTGAAAACTTAAAATTTAAACACTGACTGCATACCATTGAAAATAGAGGAATCAAATATGGGTAACAAAGTGTATTTTGTGAAAGTATTAATACTGTGGTGTATCTCAAAATTTAAATGACATAATTTTGCCACATTTTCATTACATGGACTTTTTCTTGGTAGCTCCTAAAGCATTGAAAGGGAAAGTTATTTCTGAATACCTCTGCTTAGAGGTACTTTCTCAAAGAACAAACCACAGAGTGAACACTTAGAATCGTTCAACTGTATTTGGTTTGCAGCTTTATTTCCATCCACCTGTATAATAAAATATTCACTTTTCCCTAAATATTTAAACTGATTTTTTGCAAACCATTGAACCTAGGAGACTCAAACATGTAAAGAAATTGTGTTTTGTCAAAGAATGTATCCTACAGATTGTTAAATAATTGGAAAGACAACATTTTTTACAGGTGTTTCTGTACATGGGTTTAGTCCTGATAGCTCATAAAGCACTGATAAAAGAATACATTTCTGTGTGCCACTGCCAAGAAATATTTTCACCAGGAAGAAACCACAGAATGAGAACTTAAATGGATTATGTGTGTGATGTTTCAAGCATCTATCACCAACCATATTTGATTTGCAGCTCTACTTAATTGATCTTTTTAATGAAAAACGAAGTGTAAACTAAAAAAAATTTTAACTGTTTCTGTATTCAAACCATTGAAGCAAGGAGAATCAAACTTTGAAAACATAGTTTGTTTTGTGAATGGATGAATCCTGCCGAGTGTCAAAGAATTAGAATGACAAGATTTTTGCAGTACTTTTAGTACATGGGGATTATCCTGATAGTTTCTAATGCACTGATACGGAAAGCCACTATTGTATGTCTCTGCTTTGAGATATTTCACTACCAACAGAACACTAGGAACAGACTGAGTGTGTGATGATTGAAGCATCTAGCTCCAAATGTATTAAATTTGCAACTGTATTTCCATCCACATGTATAATCCAAAAAAAAAAATGAAACCTGAAAATTTAAACTTTGCTTTACACAAACCATTTGAACAAGAAGAACCAAATATAGGGAACAAAGTGTGTTTAGTGAAAGGATGATTCCTGCCGAGTATCACATAATTCTATTAAAAAACATTTTGCAACATCTTTAGAATGTGCATTGTTATTGGTAGCTCCTAAAGCATTGATAAAAAAAGATATTTCTGTGAGCCTCTGTTTAAAGCTACCTTCACTTGGTAAAAACCACAGAGTGAACACTTAGAGCAAATTGAGTGTGCGAACTTTCAAGCATCGAACATCCACCGAATTTGATTTTCTGCTGTATTTATATCCACTTGTGTAGTGCAAAACAAACTGAAACCTGAACATGCAAAATATTCCTGTCTGAAATCTGTTGAACCAACAGAAACTGAACTCTGGGAACAACGTGTGTTTAGTTTAAGAATGAATCCTGAAGAGTAACAAAGATATCCAATGAAAAAAATTTTGCAGCCTTTTCAGTACATGGGATTAGTCCTGAGCCTCATAAGGTTGTGATAGAGAAAGCTATTTATTCCTACCTCTCCATTGAAATACTTTCACCAGGAAATAAAAATCACATAGTGAACTCTTAGAATGGATTTGGTGTGTGAGATTTCAAGCATCTAGTTCAAACTTCTTGAGTTTGTAGCTCTATTACTATTCACCATTATGGTGCAAAAAGAAGTGAAACCTGAAAATTTAAAATGTTTATGTCTGCAGACCATTGACACTAGGAATACCAAACTTGTTGAACAAAGTATGTTTAGTGAAGAGATAAATCCTTTCGAGTATGAAAGAACTCCAAACAAAAATTTTTTACAGCACTTTCAGAAATTAGGAACTGCTCTGTTATCTACCAATGTGCTGATAGAGAAAGCCATTACTGCATCCTTCTTCTTGGAGTTACTTTCACCAGATACAAACGTCACTGTGAACACTTAGAAATAATTGGGTGTGTGAAGTTTGAAGCATCTAGCAGAAACTGAGTTTGATTTACAGCTGTATTTCCATCCACCTTTATAGTGAAAAATGCAGTGAAACCTGAAATTTCCAAATGTTCTTGTGTGCACAGTGTTGATCCTAAAAAAAAAAAAAAAAAAAAAAAAAAAAAACATTGGGAACAAAGGGTATTTAGTGAAATTATAAATCTTGCCGAGTATCAGAGAAATTCAAAGAAGAATTTTTTGCAGCCTAGACAGTACATGGGAATATTCCTGATAGCTTCTAATGCACTGATAAAAAGTAATTTTTGTGAGCCTGTGCTTAGAGCTAATTTCAACTGAGACAAACCGCAGAGTTAACACTTACAAAGGAATGGGTGTGTGAAGTGGCATGCATCTGGCAATGACCATATTGGATTCTCACTCCTATTTCCATTTACCTGTGTAATGCAAAATGAAAGAAAACTGAAATTTTAAACTGTTTCTGTCTGGAAACCGTTGAACGTAAAAGAATCAAGCATAGGGAACGACGTGTTTTTCATGAAATGATTAATACTGCTGAGTATCACAAAATTTAAATGACACAGTTTTGCAGCACTTTCATTACATGGGAATTGTCTTGGTAGCTCCTAAAGCACTGAAAAGGAACATTTTTCTGCATACCTCTGCGTAGAGCTTCTTTCACAAAGAACAAACCACAGAGTTAACACTTAGAAAGGATTGGATGTGTAAAATTTGAAGCATCTAGCACCAACTGTGTTTGATTTGCAGCTTTATTTCCATCCTCCTGTATAATGAAATATTCACTTTTTCCCTGAATATTTCAACTATGTTTTTTTTCTACAAACCTTTGAACCTAGGAGACTCAAACTTTGGAAGAAATTAAGTTTTGTGAAAGAATGTATCCTGCAGAGTGTTAAAGAATTGGAATGACAACATTTTTTTTTGCAGCTGTTTCTGTACATGGGAATAATCCTGGTATCTCATAAAGCAGTGATAAAGAAAGACATTTCTGCATGCCTCTGCTTAGAACTACTTTAACCAGAAACAATCCACAGAATGAACACTTACAATGGATTGGGTGTGTGATATTTCAAGCATCTATCACCAACCATATTTGATTTGCAGCTCCATTACAACGACCTTTATAATAAAAAATGAAGTGAAAACTGAAAATTTTTACTGTTTCTGTATGGAAACCCTTGAAGCAAGGAGAATCAACCTTTGGGAACATAGTATGTTTCATTAATGGATGAAACCTGCTGAGTGTCAAAGAATTGGAATGCCAAGATTTTTGTAGCACTTTCAGTACATGGAAATTATCCTGGTAGTCCCTAATGCACTGATACGGAAAGCCATTATTGTATGCCTCTGCTTTGAGATACTTTCATCAGGAATAAGCCACCGAGTGGACACTTGGAATGGATTGGGTGTGTGATGATCAAAACATCTAGCACAAAACATATTTAATTGGCAGCAGTATTTCCATCCACATGTATAATCCAAAAAGAAGTGAAACCTGAAAACTCAAATTTTGCTTTACAAAACTAATTTGAACAAGAAGAACCAAATATGGGAAACAAAGTTTGTTTAGTGAAAGGATAAGTCCTGAGAGTATCACAGAATAATATTGAAAAAATTTTGTAGCACTTTCAGAACTTGAGAATGTTCTTGGTATCTCCAAAAGCATTGATGAAAATGACATTTCTGTGTGCCTCTGCTTAAAACTACTTTAACCAGGAACAAACCACAGAGTGAAAACTTACTACTAATTGAGAGAGTGAAGTTTCAAACATCTAGCACAATCTATATTTGATTTGCAGCTTATTTCTATCCACTTGTGTAGTGCACTACAAAGTAAAACCTGAAAATGCAAACCATTTCTTTCTGCAAACTGTTGAACCAAAAGGTATTGAACTTCACGAACAAAGGGTGTTTAGTGAAAGGATGAATTCTGCCGAGTATCAAATATATCCAATAAAAAATTGCAGCTTTTTTGGGACATGGTATTATTCCTGGTAACTTCTAAATGGCTGATAGAGAAATTCATTTCTTCATACCTCTCCATCTAGCTAATGCAACCAGGCATGAAACACAGAGTGAACTTTTAGAATTGATTTGGTGTGTGATGTTTCAAGCAACTAGCTCAAACATGATAAGTTTGCAGCTCTATTTTTATCTACAGTATGGTGCAAAATGAAGTGAAACCTGAATATTTAAACTGTTTCTTTCTGCAGACTATTGACCCTAGTAGAATCAAACTTGGTGAACAAACTCTGTTAATTGAAAGGATGAATCCCACTGAGTATTAAAGAAATCCAATGAAAAATTTTTGCAGCACTTTCAGAAAATAGGAAGTGTCCTGGTAGTTACCAATGTGATGATAGAGAAAGCCATTTCTTCATTCTGCTGCTTGGAGTTTCTTTCACCAGATACAAACATCAGAGTGATCACTTAGAAATAATTGGTTGTATGAAGTTTCAAGCATCCTGAAGAAATTGTGTTTGAATTGCAGCTGAAATTCCATCCACATGTATAATGCAAAATGAAGTAAAACCTGAAATTTCCAACTGTTTTTGTGTGCACAGTGTTGATCCTAGAAAACACAAAAATGGGGAACAAAGTGTGTTTAGTGAAATTATCAATCTTGCTGAGTATCAACGAAATTCAATAAAAAATTTTTCACAACATATTCACTATATGGAAATATTGCTGGTACCTCCTAATTTGCTGATAAAAAGTCATATTTGAGAGCCTGTGCTTAGAACTAATTTCACCCGAGACAAACCACAGAGTGAACACTTACAAAGGAATGGGTGTGGGAAGTGTCACACATCTAGCTCCAACCATATTGGATTTGCACCTCTATTTCTATTTACCTGTATAATGCAAAAAAAAAAAGAAGTAAAAACTGAATATTTAAGCTGTTTCAGTCTGCAATCCACTGAATCTAGGAGAATCAAACATGGGGAACAAAGTGTTTTTAATGACAGAATGATTGATTCTGAGAATCAAAGAATTGAAATGACACAATTTTGAAGCACTTTCAGTACATTGGAATTGTCCTCAGAGCTCATATACTACTAAAAGTGAAATCCATTTCTGCATGTTTCTGCTTAGTTGTACTTTCACAAGAAACAAACCACATCTTAGAAGAGATTGGGAGTGTGTTTCTAGCATCTGGCCCAAAGGTATTTGATTTGCAGCTTTATTTCCATCCACCTGTATAATGCAATATTCTCTTTTCTCTGAATATTTCAACTTTTTTTGTACAAACCATTGAACCTTGGAGATTGAAACTTGGGAACAAAATGTGTTTTATGAAAGGATGTATCCTGACGAATGTCAAAAATATTTGAATGATAACTTTTATTTTTTAGCTGTTTCCATACATGGGAATAGTCCTGGCAGCCTCTGAAGTACTGATAAAGAAAGCCATTTTTGCATGGCAGTGCTTAGAGCTACTTTCATAAGAAACAAATTTCAGTATTAACACTTAAAATGAATTGGGTGTGTGAAGTTTCAAGCATCTATCACCAACTGTATAAGATTTGAAGCTCTATTTTCATAGATTTGCATAATAAAAAATAAAGTGAAAACTGAAAATGTTAACTGTTTCTGTCTGAAAACCATTGTGGCTATTAGAATCAACCTTTGGGTACATAGTGTGTTTCATGAAATAATGTGTCCTGCCATGTATCAAACAAATGGTAAGAAAATATTTTTGCAGCACTTTTAATTTTTGGGAATTGTCATGGTAACTCCTAACACACTGAAACATAAAGCCATTTCTGTGTCCCTCTGCTTTTAGAAACATTAACCAGGAACAATTCAATGAGTGAAAATTTAGAGTGGATTGGATGAATGAAGATTCAAGCATCTAGCACCAACCATATTTGATTCGCAGCTGTATTTCTATCCACATGTATAGTGCAAAATGAAGTGAAACCTGAAAATTCAAACTTTCCTTTATACAACCCATTGGAACAAGAAGAACCAAACATGGGGAACAAAGTGTGTTTTCTAAAAGGATGAATCCTTCTGAGTTTCAAAGAAATGAAACGAAATGATTTTTGCATCACTTTAAATACTTGGGAATTGTCACAATAGCTCCTAAGGCACTGATACAAAAAGCCATTTCTGTGTGCCTCTGCTTTGAAGAACTTTAACAAGGAACAAGCCACAAAGTGAACACCTGAAAATGCAAACTTTCCTCTACACAACCCGTTGGAACAAGAATAACCAAACATGAAGAACAAAGTGTGTTTAGTGAAAGGATGAATCCTTCCAAGTATCACAACAATCAAATGAAAAACCTTTTGCAGCACTTTGATAACATGGGAATGTTCTTGAAGTTCATAATGCACTGATAAAAAAAAAAGACTTTTCTAAGTGTCTCTGCTTATAGATCTTTCACCAGGAACAAAACAACAAATGGATTGGGTGTGTAAAGTTTCAAGCATCTATCGCCAACAGTATTGGATTTGCAGCTCTATTTTTATCCATATTTATAATAAAAAGGGTGTGAAAACTGAAAAATTAAACTGTTTCTGTCTACAAATAATTGAAGCTAGGAGAATCAACCTTAAAGAACACAGTGTGTTACGTAAAAAGATGAATCCTGCAGAGTATCAAAGAATTGGAATGACAAGATTATTGCAGCACTTTTGTTACATGGGAATTGTCATGGTAGCTCCTAAATCACTGATATTGAAAGCAATTTCTGTGTGGCTCTGATTTAAGGAAGTTTCACCAGGAAGAAGCCACCAAGTGAACACTAAGAATAGATTGGGTGTGTGAAGATTCAAGTAACTAGCACCAACCATATTTGATTTTCAGCTGCATTTCCTTCCACATGTATTTTGCAAAATGAAGTTTAACCTGAAAGTTCAAACTTTCCGTTACACAACACATTGGAACAAGAAGAACCAAACATGGGGAACAAAGTGTGCTTAGTGAAAATATAAATTTTGCCAGGTATCACAGAAATCTAATGAAAAAACTTTTGCAGCACTCTCAGAACAGGGGATAGTTCTAGGTAGCTCCTAAAGCACTGATAAACACGACATTACTTCGTGCCTCTGCTTAAAGCTACTTTCACAGAAACAAACTAAAGAGTGAACACTTACAAAAAATTGGGTGTGCAAAGTTTCAAGCATCTAACAGCCACCAAATTTGATTTTCTGCTGTATTTCTATCCACTTGTGTAGTGCAAAACAAAGTGAAACCTGAACATGCAAAATATTGCTATCTGCAATCTGTTGAACCAACAGAAACTGAACTCCGGGAACAAAGTGTGTTTAGTTTAAGAATAAATTCTTAAGAGTAACAAAGATATCCAATGGAAAAAAATTGAAGCCTTTTCAGTACATGGGATTAGTCCTGAACCTCATAAGTTTGTGATAGAGAAAGCTATTAATGCCTACCTCTCCATTGAAATACTTTCACCAGGAAATAACACATAGTGAACTCTTAGAATGGATTTGGCATGTGAGGTTTCAAGCATCTAGTTCAAACTTCTTGAGTTTGTAGCTCTATTACTATTCACCATTATGGTGCAAAAAGAAGTGAAACCTGAAAATTTAAAATGTTTATGTCTGCAGATCATTGACACTAGGAGTACCAAACTTGTTTAACACAGTACGTTTAGTGAATAAATGAATCCTGTTGAGTATGAAATAACTCTAATGAAAAATTTTTACAGTACTTTCAGAAATTAGGAATTGCTCTGTTATCTACCAATGTGCTAATAGAGAAAGCCATTACTGCATCCTTCTTCTTGGAGTTACTTTCACCAGATACAAATGCCACTGTGAACACTTAGAAATAATTGGGTGTGTGAAGTTTGAAGCATCTAGCAGAAACTGAGTTTGATTTACAGCTGTATTTCCATCCACCTTTATAGTAAAAAAATGCAGTGAAACCTGAAATTTACAAATGTTCTTGTGTGCACAGTGTTGATATTAGAAAAACCAAACATTGGGAACAAAGGTTGTTTAGTAAAATTATAAATCTTGCTGAGTATCAAAGAAATTCAAAGAAGAAATTTTGCAGCCTAGTCAGTACATGGGAATATTCCTGGTAGCTCCTAATGCACTGATAAAAAAAGTAAGTTTTGTGAGCCTGTGCTTGGAGCTAATTTCAACTGAGACAAACCACAGAGTGAACTAAGGAATGGGTGTGTGAAGTGTCATGCATCTTGCACTGTCCCAATTGGATTTGCACCTCTATTTACATTCACCTGTATAAGGAAAAATGAAGTGAAAACTGAAAATTTCAACTGCTTCTGCCTGTAAACCATTGAACCTAGGAGAATCAAACATAGAAAACAAAGAGTGTTTTGTGAAAAGATGAATCCTGTTGAGTATCATAGAAAAGAAATGACACAAATTTGCAGCACTTTCATTACTTGGGAATTTTCTTGGTAGCTCCTAAAGCATTTAAAGAGAAAGTCATTTCTGTGTGGTTCTGCTAAGAGCTACATTCACAAAGAACAAACCACAGAGTGAACACTTAGAAATGATTGGGTGTGTGAAGATTCAAGTTTCTAGCATTAATCATATTTGATTTGCAGCTGTATATGCATCCAGATATATTGCAAAATGAAGTGAAACCTGAAAATACAAACTTTTCTTTACACAAATCTTTCTAGAAAGAAGAACAAAAAAATGGGAAATAAAGTGTGTTTACTGAAAAGATAAATTCTTACAAGTATTGCAGCAATCTAATAAAAACCCTTTTGCAGCACTTTCAGAACATGGGAAAGTTCTTGGTAGCTCCTAAAGTGCTGACAAAAAAGACAGTTCTTCGTTCATCTGATTAAAGCTACTTTCACGAGGAACAAACCACAGAGTGAACAATTAAAACAAATTGAGTGAGTGAAGTGTCAAGCATTTATCACCAACCATATTTGAATTGCAGCTGTATTTCCATCCATGTGTGTAGAGCAAAACAAAGTAAAATCTGAAAATGCAAACCATTCCTGTCTGCAAACTGTTGTACCAAAAGAAACTGAAATTTGGGAACAAAGTGTGTTTAATGAAAAGATCGATCCTGCTGAGTATTAAGGATATCCAATGAAAGAAAAGTTGCAGCATTTTCAGTATATGAGATTATATCTGGTAGCTTCTAAAATGGTGATACTGAAACCATTTCTGCACTCCTCTCAATAGAGATATTTTCACCAGGAGAAAAAAACACATAGTGAACTCTTAAAATGGATTGGGTTTGTGAGGTTTCAAGCATGTATCTAAGACCTGTTGAGTTTGCAACTCTATTACTATCCACCGGTATGGTGCAAAACAAAGTGAAACCTGAAAATTTAAAATGTCTCTGTCTGCAGACCATTCAACCCAGGAGAACTAAACTTGGTGAACAAAGTTTGTTTAGAGAAGGGAAGAATCCTGTCGAGTATCAATAAAATCCAATTAAAATATTTGCACAACTTTCAGAAAATGGGAATTGTCCTGGTAGCTTCCAATATGCTGATGGAGAAAGCCATTTCTCCATGCCTATGCTTGGAGTTACTTTCACCAGCTGCATTTCCATCCAAATGTGTAGTGCAAAATAAAGTGGAACCTAAAATTTCCAACTGTATTTGTGTGCACAGTGTTGATCATAGAAAATGCAAACATGGGAACAAAGTGTGTTTAGTGAAATTATGAATCTTGCCAATTATCAATGAAATTCAATGAAAATTTTTTGCAGCGCTTTCCGTACATGTGAATATTCCTGGTAGCTCCTAATGTGCTGATAAAAAAATTATTTTTGCAAGCCTGCACTCAGAGCTAATTTCTCCTGAGGCTAACCACAGAATTAACACTTACAAAGGAGTGGGTGTGTGAAATGTCATGCATATAGCACCAACCATATTTGATTTGCACCTCTATATTCATTCACATGTGTAATGAAAATGAAGTGAAAACTGAAATTTAAACTATTATTGCCTGTAATCCATTGAACATAGGAGAAGTAAACATGAAGAACAAAGTGTGTTTCATGAAAAGATGAATCCTGTCGAGTATCACAGAAAAGAAATGACATGATTTTGCAGCACTTTCAGGAAATGGGAATTGCCTGGTAGTTTCTAAAGTGCTTAAATGGAAAGACATTTCTAAGTGCTTCTGCTTAGAGCTACTTTCACAAAGTAAAAAACAAAGAGTGAACACTTAGAAGGGATTGGGTAGGTGAAGTGTCTTGTATCTAGCACCAACCATATTTGATTTACAGCTTTATTTGCATCCACCTCTATAATAAAATATTCACTTTTCTCTGAATATTTCAACTGTTTTTTTCTGCAAACCATTGAACCAAGGAAACTCAAACTTAGGAATAAATGTGTTTTATGAAGGATGTAACCTGCTGAGCATTAAAAAATTGGAATGACAACATTTTTTGTAGCTTTTTCTGTACATAGTATTAGCCCTGGTAGCTCATGAAGCACTGATTAAGAAAGCCATTTCTGCATGCCACTGCTTAGAACTACTTTCACCAATAACAAACCACAAAATGAACACTTAAATTGGATTGGGTGTGTGAAGTTTCAAGCTTCTATCACCAACTGTATTTGATTTACAGCTCTATTTTTCTCGACTTGTATAATGAAAAACAAAGTGAAATCTGAAAATTTTAACTGTTTCTGTCTGCAAACCACTGAAGAAAGGACAATCAAAATTTGGGAACATAGTGTGTTTCATAAAAGGATGAATCCTGTTGAGCATCAAAGAAATGGAATGACAAGATTTTAGCAGCCCTTATAATACTTGTGAATTGTATGATAGTTCCTAATGCACTGATACGGAAAAACATTTCTGTGTGCCATTGCTTTAACTAACATTCACCAGGCAGAAGCCAGAGTGAACATTTAGAAGGAATTGGGTGTGTGAAGATTCAAGCATCTAGCACCAACTGTATTTTATTTGCAGCTGTATTTCCATCAATGTGTATAGTGCAAAATGAAGTGAAATCTAAAAATTCAAACATTCTTTTACACAACCCATTGGAGCAAGAAGAACCAAACATTAGGGAAAAAGTGTGTTTAGTGAAAGTATGAAATATGTCAATTATTACAGAAATATTATGAATAACGTTTTGCAGCACTTTCAGAAAATGGGGGTGTTCTTGGTAGCTCCTAAAGTGCTATTACATAGACACTTCTACGTGTGTCTGCTTGAAGCTACTTTCACCAGGAACAAACCACAGAGTGAGCACTTAGAACATATTGGGTGAGTGAAGTGTCAAGAATCTAGCACCAACTGTATTTGATTTGCAGCTGTATTTTCATCTACTTGTGTAGTGCAAAACAAATTGAAACTTGAAAATGCAAACCATTTCGGTCTGCAAACTTTTGCACCAAAAAGAACTAAACTTTGGGAAAAAAGTGTGGTTAGTGGAAGGAATATTTCTGCCAAAAATCAAAGATATTCAATGAAAAAAAATTGCAGCCTTTTCAGTACATGGGATTATTCTTGGTAGCTTCTAAAGTGCTGATAGAGAAAGCTATTTCTTCATACCTCTCCATAGAGATACTTTCACCAAGAAAAAAAAAACATAGTGAACTCTTACAATGGAATGGGTGTGTGAGGTTTTAAGTATCTAGCTAAAACTTGTGAAGTTTGCAACTCTATTTCTCTTCACTAGTATCATGCAAAATGAAATGAATCATGAAAATTAAAACTGTTTCTGTCTGGAGACCATTGAACCTAGGAAAACCAAATTTGGTGAACAAAGTGTGTTTAGAGAAGGGATGAATTTTACTGAGTATCAAAGAACTTCAATGAAATAATTTTGAAGCACTTTCAGCAAATTGGATTTGCCCTGGTAGCTTCCAATGTGCTGATATAGAAAGCCATTTCTGCATGCCTCTGCTTGAAGTTATTTTCACCAGCTACAAACTTCAGAGTGAATATTTAGAAATAATTTCGTGTGTGACGTTTTAAACATCTAGCAGAAACTGTGTTTGATTTGCAGCTGTATTTTCATCCAACTGTATAGTGCAAAATGTAGTGAAACCTGAAAATTTCAACTGTTCTTTTCTGCACACTGTTGAGTCTAATAAAACCAAACATGGGGAACATAGTGTGTTTAATGAAATTATGAATCTTATAAATTTGTTCATGTATGCTTGTGTTTAGAAGTACTTCAAACTGAAAAAAACCTCAGAACAGCACTAAGAACTGATTCTGAATATCAACTTTCAAAAAGCAACACAAACTGTGTTTGATTTGCAGCTCTATTTTCATCTACCTGAATACTGTAAAACAAAGAGAAACCTGAAAATCACACTTTTCTTCTATCCAAATACTTGAACCTAAGAGAATAAAACTTGGAGAACAAAGTGTGTTTAGGTAAAGCATGAATTACTCCATGTATCAAAGAAATAATATATTATTGAGACTCTTTCGGTACTTTTTTCGTGCTTGCTCCTGAATCACTGATTGAGAAAACTGTTCCTGTGTGAATCTACTCAGAGCTACTTTGACAAGGAAAAATCATCAAAATGACCACTTAGAACTGAGTGTTTGTGAAGTATGAAGAATTTAGGACAAACTCAGTTTGATTACCAGGTGTATGTATCTTGATTTCTATAGTGCAAACAAAGTGAAACCTAAAAATTCAAACTGATCCTCTGTACAAACTGATGAACCTGTGAATCCCAAACTTCTGGTAAAATGTGGGAATAGAAGAAACATAAACCCTGCTGAGAATCAAACATTCCTTCAAAAAATTGTTGCAGCTTATTCAGTATATTAGGTTTCTCCTGCTTTGGCCTAAAGTGAGATAGTAAAAGCTGTTCCTGCATTCTTCTGCTTAGAATGATTTCACACTAGAACACCACAGAATAAGCACTGGGAATTGATTGTGTATGATAAATTTCAAGCAGCTAGCACAAACAGGACTTGTGTTCCAGATTTATTTTTATCCATCTGTATGGTGCAAAATGAAGAGATACTGAAAAATTCAATGTGTTCCTGTATGCAAACCCTTGAAAATGTGAAAACCAAACTTGGAAAGGTATGTGTGTTTAGTGAAAGGATGAATACTGCCAAGAATAAAAGTAACCCAAAGACAAAAATTGTTACACTCATTTAAGTATATAAGAAATTTTCTGCTAGCTATTAATGCACTGATAGAGAAAACTATTCCTGTGTTCCTCTTCATAGATGTACTTTGACCAGGAACAAATCACAGAGTGAACAGTTAAACATAATGGTGTTGGTTTATTTTCAAGCATCTAGCACACAGTATGTTTGATTTGTAACTCCATTTTCCTCCATCTGTATAGGGGAAAAAACAAAGTACAACCTTAAAATTAAAACTGTTGCTGTGTGCAAATTGTTGATTCCAGGAGTCCTAAATTTTGAGTACAAAGTGGGTTTATCAAATATATGAATCCTGATCAAAATCACAGAAGTCCATCAAAAACAAATTTGTAGCAATTTCAGAACTTTGGGCTTCTCCTGTTAGCTCCTATATTGAGTTAGTAAAATGTGTTCTGGAATGCTTTTGTTTAGAAGTACTTCAAGCTGAAAAGAAAATAAAAACTATAGAGGGGCATTGAGAACTTATTATTTTTTATTGGTGGTTGTTCAAAACATTACATAGTTCTTCACATATCATATTTCACACTTTGATTCAAGTGGGTTATGAACTCCCATTTTTCCCTGTATACAGATTGCAGAATCACATCACTTACACTTCCATTGATTTACATATTGCCATACTAGTGTCTGTTGAATTCTGCTGCCTTTTCTGTCCTCTACTATCCCCCCTCCCCCCCTCCCCTCACCTCTTCACTCTCTACCCCCTCTACTGTAATTCATTTCTCCCCCTTGTATTATTTTTCCTTTCCCCTCACCTCCTCTTGTATGTAATTTGGTATAACCCTGAGAATCTCCTTCCATTTCCATGCAATTTCCCTTCTCTCTCGCTTTCCCTTCCACCTCTCAACCCTGTTTAATGTTAATCTTCTTCTCATGCTCTTCGTCCCTACTCTGTTCTTAGTTACTCTCCTTATATCAAAGAAGACATTTGGCATTTGTTTTTTATGGATTGGATGGCTTCACTTAGCATAATCTGCTCTAATGCCATCCATTTCCCTCCAAATTTTATGATTTTGTCATTTTTTAATGCAGAGTAGTACTCCATTGTGTATAAATGCCACATTTTTTCTATCCATTCATCTATTGAAGGGCATCTACGTTGGTTCCACAGTCTTGCTATTGTGAATTGTGCTGCTATGAACATTGATGTAGCAGTGTCCCTGTAGCATGCTCTTTTTAGGTCTTTAGGGAATAGACCGAGAAGGGGAATAGCTGATTCAAATGCTGGTTCCATTCCCAGCTTTCCAAAAACTTTCCATACTGCTTTCCAAATTGGCTGCACCAATTTGCAGTCCCACCAACAATGAACAAGTGTACCCTTTTCCCCACATCCTCACCAGAACTGGTTGTTGTTTGACTTTCTAATGGCTGCCAATCTTACTGGAGTGAGATGGTATCTTAGGGTGGTTTTGATTTGCATTTCTCTGACTGCTAGAGATGTTGAGCATTTTTTCATGTACTTATTGATTGATTGTATGTCCTCCTCTGAGAAGTGTCTGTTCAGGTCCTTGACCCATTTGTTGATTGGGTTATTTGTTATCTTATTGTCTAATTTTTTGAGTTCATTGTATACTTTGGATATTAGGGCTCTATCTGAAGTGTGAGGAGTAAAGATTTGTTCCCAGGATGTAGGCTTCCTATTTACCTTTCTTATTGTTTTTTTTTGCTGAGAAAAAAAACATTTTAGTTTGAGTAAGTCCCATTTGTTGATTCTAGTTATTAACTCTTGTGCTATGGGTGTCCTATTGAGGAATTTGGAGCCCGACCCCACAGTATGTAGATCGTAGCCAACTTTTTCTTCTATCAGACACCGTGTCTCTGATTTGATATCAAGCTCCTTGATCCATTTTGAGTTAACTTTTGTGCATGGTGAGAGAAAGGGATTCAGTTTCATTTTGATGCATATAAATTTGCAGTTTTCCCAGCACCATTTGTTAAAGATGCTATCCTTCCTCCATTGCATGCTTTTAGCCCCTTTGTCAAATATAAGATAGTTGTATTTTTGTGAATTGGTTTCTGTGTTCTCTGTTCTGTACCATTGGTCCACTTGCCTGTTTTGGTACCATTACCAAGCTGTTTTTGTTACTATCGCTCTGTAGTATAGTTTGAAGTCTGGTATCGGTATACCACATGATTCACACTTCCTGCTTAGCATTATTTTTGCTATTCTGGGTATTATTTTTCCATATGAATTTCATGATTGCTTTCTCTATTTCTACAAGAAATGCCGTTGGGATTTTGATTGGCATTGCATTAAACCTATAAATAACTTTTGGTAATATCGCCATTTTGATGATGTTAGTTCTGCCTATCCACAAACAGGGTATATTTTTCCATCTTCTAAGATCTTCTTCTATTTCTCTCTTTAGGGTTCTGTAGTTTTCATTATATAATCTTTCACCTCTTTTGTTAGGTTGATTCCCAAGTATTTTATTTTTTTGGAGGATATTGTGAATGGAGTGTTTTTCCTCATTTTCATTTCAGAGGATTTGTCGCTGATATACAGGAATGCCTTTGATTTATGTGTGTTGATTTTATATCCTGCCACTTTGCTGAATTTATTTATTAGCTCTAATAGTTTCTTTGTAGACCCTTTTAGACAGCTCAGAGAACTTATTCTTTATACCAAGTTTCAAGGAGCAGTACCAACTCTGTTTTATTTGAAGTTCTATTTACATCCACCTGTACAGTGCAAAACGAAGTTAAAACTTAAAATTCATAGTTTGCTTCTATGCAAACCCTTTAACCAAAGAGAAACAAACTTGGAGAACAAAATGTGTTTAGTGAGAGCATGAACTCTGCCATGTATCAAAGAAATACAAAAAAAAATATTGAGGCTCTTTCAGTATATATATATATATATATATATATATATATATATATATATTGGCTAGCTCCTAAGTCACTGACAGAGAAAGTTGTTCCTGCATGCATTTGCATAGAGCTACTTTAACAAAAAACAAAACACAGAATGATCAGTTCAAACTGATTCTGTGTGAACTTTAAAGAATCTAGCACCAACCGGGTTTGATTTCTAGGTGTATTTACATTCATTTCTATAGTGCAAACAAAGTGAAACCTAAAAACTCAAATGGTTCCTGTGTAAAAACTATTGAATCTAAGAGTATCAAACTTTGGGTGAAACATGGGATTGATAAAAACCTGAACCCTGCTTCGAATCAAAAAAATATTTTGAAAAATTTATTCACATCCTTCATTGCATTAGGATTCTCCTGCTAGGTCTTAACTCTAGTCACTAAAAGCTCTGCCTGCATGCCTTTATTTAGAAATATTTTAACCTGGAATGAACCAATGAATGAGCCCTGAGAACCGATTTTAAGCAGCAAGTACAAACTGTGTTTGATTTGCAGCTTTATTTACATCAACCTAGATGGTGCAATACAAAAAGAATCTAAAAAATTCAAACTGATCCTGTCTACCAATCCTTAAAATAAAATAATCAAACAGTGAAAAAAGTGTGTTTAGTAAAAGCAGTGATTCTGCTGTGTATCCAAAAAATCCAACAAAAAAATTGTTACAGCTTTTTCGGTAAATGGAAATTTTTCTGCTAGCTCATTAATCACTGGTAGAGAAAGCTGTTCCTGCATGCCTCTGCTTAGAGCAACTTTGACCAGGAACAAACCACAGAGTGAACACAGAACTGATTGTGTGTGAAGTTTCAAGCATGTTGCAAAACCCGTGGTTGTTTTGTAGCACTATTGCAATCTATTTCGATAGTGCAAAATGGAGTAAAACCTGAAAATTCAAATTGTTTCTGTGCGCAAACATTTTAACCTAGGAAACACAAACTTGTGTGGCAAGGTAAATTTATTCTATGGGTAAAACCTGCTGCATATCAGAGTAATCGTTGAAAATATTGTTGCAGCTCTTTCAGTACATTGGAATTCTCCTGATAGCTTATAAATCTGGTTACTAAAATCTGTTTCTGCTTACTTCTACTAAGAGGGACTACCACCAGTAACAAACTACAGAGTAAGAGTGAGCATTGTGATCTGCTTGAGTATGTGAAATTTCAAGCAGCTATCACAAACTGTGTTTTATTTGCAGCTTTATTTTCATCCACTTTTATAGTGCAAAATGATGTTAAACCTAAAAATTTAAACTGTTCCTGTCTACAGACCCTTGAACCTTGGAGAACTCAGTGTTTTTAGTGAAAGGATACACTCTGCTGAGTATCAAAAAAATCAAACAAAAATATTTTTCAGGTTTTTTAGTACTTTTGGATTCTCCTGCTAGCTCCTAAATTGAGTTAGTGAAACCTGTCCCTGAATTTTTCTGCTTAGAAGTACGTCAATCTAAACAAACCACAGAGTGAGAACTGAAAACTGATAGTGTAAAACAAGATTCAAGCAGGTAGCAGAAATCTTGTTTAATTTAAAGCTCTATTTTAATCCTCTTTTTTAGTGACAAATGAAATAAAAATTTAAAATTCAAATGGTTTCTGTCTGCAAACCTTTGAACCTATGAAACGAAAATTTGATAACAAAGTGAGTTTAGTGAAAAAATAAATCATGTGAAGATTCAAAGTAATCTAATAAAAGGAATATTTTCAGGTATTTCAGTACAAAAAAATATTGTTAGCTCCTAAAGCACTGAAAGAGAAAGTTGTTCCTGTGTGCCTGTGCTTAGAGTTCCTTTGCCAAAGAGAAAACCATTGAGTAAAAACCTAGAAGGTATTTAGTGTGTGAAGCTTTAAACATCTAAACCATATTGGATTTTTACTCTATCTCCATCCATATCTATAGTGCAAAACAAAGAGAAACTTATAATTCACTGTTCTTAGGTGCAAACTTTTAAACCTAGAAATCCAAAATTGGGGTACAAAGTGAGTTTAATGACAGAGTTAACCCTTATAATTGTTAATGAAATCCAATGAAAAATTGTTACAACTTTTTCAGTATACTGAAATTCCCCTGCTAGCTCCTAAATCAAGTAAGTAAAAACTGTTCCTGTGTGCTTCTTCTCAGAAGGATTTAATCCAGGAACAACCAAAACAGTGAGCAACGATAAATGATGGTGTGGGTAAAGTTTCATGTATGTAGCATAAACAGAGTTTGATTTGTACCTCTATTTCCATCTATCTCTTTAGTGAAAAACAAAAAGAAACCTGAGAATTCAAACTGTTTTTCTGTGAAAACCGATGAACCTAGAAGTCCCAAACATAGGGTACAACTTCAGATAAGTGAAAAGGTAAATGCTGGTAAGAATCAAAAAAGTTTATTTGAAAATTTTTTGCAGCTCTTTCAGTACATTAGGATACTTCTGCTAGGTAAGTCCTAAAATGAGTTAGGAAAATGTGTTCCTGCCTGCTTCTGCTTAGAAATATTTCACCCTGAACAAACAACAGAGTGAGCACTGAAATCTGATTTTGCATGACAAATTTCAAGCATCTAGCACAAACGGAGTTTAATTAGAAGCTCTATTGTCATCAATCTGTATGGTACAAAATGAAGAGAAACCAATAAATTCAAACTATTTCTGTCTGAAAACCCTTGAACCTATGAGAAACAAACTTGGTTAATAATGTGTGTTTAATGAGATGATGAATCGTTCTGAGTACCAAAGAAATCCAACAAAAATATTTGTTGCAGCTCTTTCAGTACATGGAAATTTACCTTCTTGCTCCTAAAGCACTTATTGAGAAAGCTGTTTATGTGATTCTGTGCTTAGAACTACTTTGACAAGAAACAAAGAACAGTGTGAACACTAAGAATTGATTGTGGTTGTGAAGTTTCAAGATTCTAGCACAATTTGTGTTTCATTTGTAGCTCTATTTCCATCTATAAGTATAGTGCAAAACAAAGTGAAACATGAATATTCAAAATCTACCTATGGACAGACCATTGATCCTGAGAGTTCCAATCTTGGGGTAAAAAGTTGTTTTGGTGAAAGAGAGAATGCTGCCAGGAATCAAAACTATCAATCAAAAATATTATTGCAGTTCTTTCGGTATATTAGGATTCTACTGTTTCACCTAAAGCCAATAAATAAAAATGTGTCCTACCTTATTCTGCTTAGAAGTATTTTTAACAAGAAACCAAAAAACAGAGGAGCACTGAAAACTGATTCTGTATATCAGGTTTCAAGTAGCAGCACAATCTGTATTATATTTGCAGTTCTATTTGCATCCAACTGTATAGTGCAAATTGAAATGCAACCTGAAAATGCATACTTTTCCTCTATGAAAACCCTTGAGTCTAAGAGAACCAAATTTGGAGAACAAAGTGTGTTATTAATAGCATGAATTCTTCTATGTAGCAAAGAAATCTAACAAAAAAAAATATTCACTCTCTTGGGTACATAGTTTTTTTTTCCTAGCTCCTAAATCACTGATAGAGAAAGCTGTTCCTGCATTCATCTGTTAGAGCTACTTTGACATGAAAAAATCACAGAATGGCCAATTGATTGTGTGTAATGTTTCAAGAATCTAGCACCAACAAAATTTGATTTGTAGCCATATTTATATCCACTTCCATAGTGAAAACTAAAAACTTAAACTGTTACTCTGTACAAACTGTTCAACATACGAGTCCCAAAATTGAGGTAAAACGTGGGATTAGTATAAATGTGAAACCTGCCAAAAATTCAAAATTGATCCTATGAATTTTTTTTGCAACTCTTTCAGTATATTAGGATTCTTCTACTAGGTCCTAAAGTCAGTCAGTAAAAGCTGTTCCTGTGTGTTTTTAATTAAAAATATTTCAACCTGGAAGAAACCACAGAATGAGCCTGGAGAACTGATTCTGTTTGACAAAATTAAAGCAGCTAGCAAAAACTGTGTGTGATTTGCAGCTTTATTTTCATACACCTGTATGGTGCAAATTGTAGAGAAATTGAAATATTCAAACTGTTCCTGAATACAAACCTTGGAAACTAAGAGAACCAAACTTGAATAACAAAGTGAGTTTAGTGAAAGCATGAATTCTGCTGTGCATCAATGAAATCCAACAAAAAATGCAACTCATTCGGTAATTGTGAATTTTCCTACTAGCTCCATAATCGCTGATAGAGAAAGCTTTTCCTCCTTGCCTCTACTTAGAGCTACCTTGACCAGGAACAAACCACATAATGAACACTTAGAACTGATTGTGTGTGTGAAGATTCAACCATGTAGCACAACCCTTGTTGATTTTGTAGCACTATTTCAATCCACGTCTCTAGTGCAAAATGAAAAGAAGCCTCAAATTCAAACTAAAATTTTGTGTACACTGATGAACCTAGGAGTCCCCAACTCAGGGTAAAACGTGGGTGTAGTGAAATGGTGAAACCTGCTGGGTATCTAAGTAATTGATGAAATGTTGTAGCTTTTTCAGTATCTTTGGTTTATCCTTCAAGTTTCTAATGTAAGATAGTAAAATCTGTTTCTGCATTGTTCTGCTAAGTAATACTATCACCATTAACAATCCAAATAGTGAGCACAGAGATCTGATTTTGTAAGTCAATTTTCAAGCAGAAATCACAAACTGTAAATAAAAAACTCAACCAGCTATCACAAACAGCTGTCCCTATGTTACTCTGCATAGATATACTTTGACCAGAAACAAACCACAGAGTGAACACTTAGACCTGATGGTGTGTGTATATTTTCAAGCATCTAGCACACACCATGCTTGATTTGTAGCTCTCTTTCCATCCATCTTTATAGAGGGAAAAAAGTGAAATCTGAAAATTAAAACTGTTGCTCACTGCAAACCATTGATCCCAGGAGTCCCAAATTTTGAGAAAAAAAATGAGTGTAGTTATGAGAATCAAAGAAATTCATAAAAAAAAATGTTGTAGCAATTTTTTGAACTTTCAGATTCTCCTGGTAGCTCCTAGATCTAGAGAGTAAAATGTGTTCTTACATGCTTCGTATTTGAATTACTTCAAGCTGTAAAAAAACACAGAGGAGCATTGAGAATTGATTCTGCATATCAAGATTCAAAAAGCAGCAAAACCTGCATTTGACTTGCAGCTCTATTTTGATCCACCTGTGTAGTGAAAAATGAAGTGAAACCTCAAAATTCATACTTTACATCTATGCAAACTCTTGAGACTAGAAGAACCAAACTTGGAGAACAGAGTGTGTTTAGTGAAAGCATGAATTCTGACATGTAACAAAGAAAGCCAACAACAACAAAAAAAAATTATTGAGGCTCTTTGAGTACACTGTTAAGTTTTTCTGCTAGCTCCTAAAACACTGATATAGAAAGCTGGTTCTGCATGCATCAGTTTAGAGCTACTTTGCAAAGGAATAAAGCACAGAAAGACTACTTAGAATTGATTGTGTATGAGGTTTACAGAATCTAGCACCAACCGTGTTTAATTTCTAGCTGGATTTACATTCAACTCCACAGTACTAAGAAAGTGAAACATAAAAGCTCCGTCTGTTCCTCTGTGAAAACTGTTGAACCCATGAGTCCCAAACTTGGAGTAAAATGTGGGATTAGTAAAAACATGAACCCTGTGGAGAATCAAAATATTCTTGGAAAAATTTGTTGCAGCTCTTTCAGTACATTAGGATTCTCCTGCTAGGTCCTAAAGCCAGTGAGTAAAAGCTGTTCCTGAGTGGTTTTGCTTAGAAAAAAATTAACCTTTAACAAACCACAGAATGGGCACTGAAAACTGATGGTGTATAACAAATTTCAAGCAGCTAGAAAAAACCATGTTTCATTTGCAGCTTCATTTTCATTCACCTCTATGAAGCAAAATGAAGACAAACTGAAAAATTTAATCTTTTCCTGTATACAAACCCTTGAAACTAAGAGATGAAAAGTTGGAGAAAACAGTGTGTTTAGTGAAAGCATAAATTCTGCTGCATATCAAGGAAATCCAACTAAATAATTATTGCAGATGTCTCAGTATATGAGTATTTTTCCTGCTAGCTCCTTAATTGCTGATAGAGAAAGCTGTTTCTGCATGCCTCTCCTTAGAGCTACTTTGGCATGGAAAAACCACAGAGTAAACATTTAGAACTGATTGTGTGTGTGTAAAATTTCAAGCATGTAGCACAACCTGTGTTGGTTTTGTAGCTCTTTTTCAATCTACATATATATTGCAAAATAAAGTGAATCTGAAAATTCAAACTTTTCCTATGTGAAAACGTTTAAACATAGGGGTTCGAAATTTGGAATAGAACGTGGGTTTACTGAAAGGGTGAAATCTGCCATGTATCAAAGAAATCAATGAAAACATTGTGAAGTTTCATGCACCTAGCACAAATTGTGTTTGATTTGTTGCTCTATTTCCATCGATCTCTATATTTTTGAATAAATAAGATCTGAAAATTCACACTGTACCTATGTGCAAACCATTGATACTAGGAATCCAAAACGTGGAAACAAAGTAGGTTTAGTAAAACAGTGAATCCCACTGAGAACAAAAGAAACACAATGAAAAGAATTTTTGCAGCTCTTCTAGTACATTGGGATTTTCCTGCTTGCTCTTAAATCAAGATAGTAAAAGCTGTTCCTGAATTCTTCTGCTTAGAAATATTTTAACCTGAACAAAGCACAGTGTGAGCAATGAGCAATGAGAAATGATTGTGCAAAGAAACTTTCAAGCACCTAGTAGAAACTTTGTTTGACTTGCAACTCTATTTTCATTCCCTTTACAGTGGAAAATTTTAAAATTCAAATTGTTCCATCCTGAAAATACTTGAAACCTATGTAACCAAATTTGGATAATAAAGTGAGTTTAGTAAAGGGATATATCATGCCGAGTATGAAGGCAATCTAATGAAAAAAAAATATTTGCAGGTTTTTCAGTACATGGGAATTTTCCAGCTGGCTCCTAATGTAGTGCTGAGAAAGGTGTTTCTGTGTGCCTGTGCTTTGAATTCCTTTGAGCAAGAGAAAACGATGGAGTTAACACAGAAAGTATTCAGTTTGTGAAGTTTCATGAACCTTGTACAAACCATGTTGGATTTGTTGCGCTATTTCCATCCATCTCTATAGAGTAAAACAAAGAGAATCCTGGGAATTCAAACTGTTCCTGGGTGCAAACCTTTGAATCTAGAAATCCAAAATGTGGCATTTAAAGTTTGTTTAATGACAGGTTGATACCTGCCAAGTATCAAAAAATCCAATGAAAAATGGTTGCAGCTCTTTCAGTACATTGGGATTACCATGCTAGCTGCTAAACGGAGTTAGTAAAAGCTGTTTCTGCATACTTCTACTAAGAATAACAAACCACAGAGTGAGCACTAAGAACTGATTGTGTATGTCAAGTTTCAAGCAGCTATCACAAACGGTGTTTGATTTGCAGCTCTATTTTTATCCACCTGTATAGTGCAAAATGAAATGAAACCCCAGTGTTCAAACTTTTGCAGTCTACAAACCCTTGAACTTAGCGAACAAAAATGGAGAACTCAGTGTGTTTAGTGAAAGGATGAATCTCGTTGAGTATCAAATAAATCAAATATAGAAATTTTACAGATCTTTTGGAGTATGAAAATTTTCCTGATAGCTCCTAAAGCAGTCATATAGAAAACAGTTCCTGCATGCTTCTGCTTAGAGTTACTTTGACCAGAAACAAACAACAGAATGAACTCTAAGAATTGATTGTCTGTGTAGTTACAAGCACCTAGCACAAATTGTGTTTGATTTGTTGCTCTATTTCCATCAATCTCTAGAGTTTTGAAACTTGAAAATTCACACTGTAAGTAAGTGAATACCATTGAACCTAGGAGTCCCAAACGTGGGGAATGAAGTGGGTTTAGTAAAAGAGTGAACACTGCTGAGAATAAAATAAATTCAAAAGAATTTTTACATCTCTTTAGTAAATTCTTCTAGCTCCTAAATCGAGTTACTAAAATATGTTCCTGAATTCTTCTGCTTAGAAATACTTCAACCTGAACAAACAACAGGGTGAGAACTGAGACCTGTTTGTGTAAAATATGTTCCAAGCAGCTAGGATAAACTTTGCTAGATTTGCAGTTCCATTTTTATCCTCCTTTATAGTGCCAAATGATGTGAAAAATTAAAATTCAAACTGTTCCTTTCTGCAAACCCATGAACCTATGAAACCAAATTTGGAGGACAAAGTGAGTTTAGTAAATTTCAAAGAAATAAAATTAAAAAAAATATTTGCAGGGATTTTCGTACATGGGAAATTTCCTGCTAGCTCCTATTGCACTGATAGAGAAAGCTTTTTCTATGTGCCCCATCTTAAAGTTCCTTTGACCAAAAGAAAACCACAGAGTGAACACATAGTAGGAATTGAGTGTGTGAAGTTTCCAACACCTATAAAAAACTTGTTGAATTTGTTGCTCTATATACATCATCTCTACAGTGCAAAACAAAGGAAAATCTGAGAATACAAACTATACCTGGGTGCAAACATTTAAACTTTGAAAACTGAAATTTGTGGTACAACGTGAATTTAATGACAGGGTGAACCCTGCCAAGTATCAGAGAAATACAATGAAAAAACTGTTGTAGCTTTTTCAGTACATTGGGATTCAGGTTCTACCTCCTAAATCAAGTTAGTAAGTGCTTTTACTGTGTGCTTCTGCTTAGAGCTACTTTGACCAGGAACATACTACAGAGTGAACAACTAGAATTTATTTTCTGTGAAGTGTATTTGATTTGTTGCTCTATTTCAATCAATCTCTGTAGTTCCAAACAAATTGAAACCTAAAAATTCACACTGTACTTATGTACAAACCATTGAACCTAGGAATCTCAATATTGGAAAAAAAGTGGGTTTAGTAAAGGTGAACCTTGCCAAGAATAAAATAAATCTAATGAGAAGCATTTTTTGCAGCTCTTTTAGTATATTGCAGCTTCAACTGTATATGGAAATTTTCCTGGTAGCGCCCAAAGTGCTGATAGAGAAAGCCATTTCTGCATGTCTCTGCTTTGAGCTAATTTTACCTGGAACAAGCCACAGAGTTAACACTTAGAATAGATTGGGTGAATGAAGATTCAAGCATCTAACACCAACTGTATTTGATTTACAGCTGTATTTGCATCGACCTGTATAGTGCAAAATGAAGTGAAATCTGAAAATGCAAATGGTACCTGTCTGAAAAGAAGACAGGAACAAGAAGAATCAAACACAGGAAACAGAGTGTGTTTAGTTAAAGGATGAATCCTGCTGAGAATCACAAAAATCCAATGAAATAAAATTTGCAGCATTTTCAGTACATGGGAATTTTTTTTTTGGTAGATTCTAATGCACTGATACATAAAGCCATTTCTGTGTGCCTCTGCTTTGAGTTACTTTCACAAAATATCAACCACAGACTCAAAACTAACAAAGAATTGGGTGTGTGAAGTTTCAAGCATCTAGCACAAACTGTGTTTGATTTGCAGCTGTATACCCATCCACCTGTATACGGAAAAATAAAGTGAAATATGAAAATTCAAACTTTTCCTGAATGCAAACCATTGAAAGTAAAAAAAAATCAAACATGGGGAACACAGGGAGTTAGTGAAAAGTTAAATCCTACTGAGTATCAAAGAAATCTAATGTAAAAAATTTTTCAGCACTTGAAGTAAATGGGAATATTAATGGTCGATATTAACACACTGATGAAAAAAATCTATTTCTGAGTCACTCTGCTTAGAGCTACTTTAACCAGGAACAAACCACTTAATGAACACTTAGAACGGATTGGGTGTGTGAAGTTTCAAGCATCTAGCACAAACTATTTTATTTTTAGCTCTATTTCCACATACCTGTATAGTGTAAAATGAAGTGAAACCTAAAAATTCAAACTGTTCCTCCTTGAAAAGTATTGGACCTAAAAGAACCAAACTTGGGAAAGGGAAATAATAAAATGATATTGAAAAAAGCATCCTGGTTCTGTCGCAGATGTAAGAATAGCCAAACGGGAGTTTTGGATATCAGCTGTTATGGATGTGAGCCAAATCATCTTTTTGGTTTGTAGGAACCGCTTTAGTTAATCTTTCTGGAATCCAAATCAGCTGCTGTTCTCCCTGTGGAAACACACAAACAGACCCCGGACTCCAGACACTCACTGGGTCAGGACCTTAGTTAATCTCTCTGGAATCCAAATTGGCTGCTGTTTTCTCTTTGGAAACACACAAACAGACCCCCAAATCCAGACAATTACTGGGTCAGGACTTTTCCATTGTCCTGTTAGAATATCCTTCCAAACTACCTTGGGCTTATGTACATTATTTGGACACATATGCCTTTCCACAGCACTAAGCCCTAATGAATCCAAATTTAAATAGTGTAGAGTAAAAAGTGTTATTTTAAGTTTATCTTTGGGGAATATATACCCCTTCCCAATTCCCTCTTTTTGCTTTAATAAGTACATTTTTATAGTTTGATGAACTTTTTCAATTATGCCTTGTCCCTGTGGATTGTATGGGATTCCTGTTATATGAGTAAAGCCAAATGAATAGCAAAATTGATTAAGAGAGGTAGTAGTATAACCAGGGGCATTATCTGTTTTTAACTGTTTTGAAATGCCCACATTGGCAAAATTTTGTAAGCAATGAGCTATAATATCTTTATTTTTTTCTCTGGCATGAAGGGAGCCCATCAAAAATCCAGAAGAAGTATAAACTGTAACATGCAAATATTTTAATTTTCCAAATTCTGGCAATTGTGTGATATCCATCTGCCAAATATGGTTAGGTATCAGTCCTCCAGTATTGACTCCAAGACTAACTTTTGGTAAAAAGGTCACCCAATTTTGACATTGTTTTATTATTTTTCTAGCTTGTTCCTTACTTATTTTAGAACACTTTTTAAAAGTATTAGCATTGACATGGAACTTTTTATAAAAATTCCTACCTCTGTTGATCCAAAAAGAACCAAAACTTGGGAAAAAAATATTTGTTTAATAAAAGGATGAATCCTTCATAGTATCAAAGAAATAAAAAAAAAATAGCAGCTCTTTCAGTTCATGGGAATTTACCTGGTAGCCCTAAAGCACTGATAGAGAAAGCCATTTCTGCTTGCCTCTACATAAATCTTCTTTCACTTTGTACAAGCCACAGTGTGAACACTTAAGAACATATTGGATGTGTAAATTTTCAAGCATCTATCACCAACCATATTTGATTTTCAGCTCTCTTTCCATCCATCTGTATAGTGTAAAATTGCATGAATATTGAAAATTAAATTTTTTCTGTCTGTAAACCATTGAACTTAAGACAACCAAACATGGGGAACAAAGATTGTTTAGTGGAAATATGAAGCTTGCCAACTATCAAGAAATTGAAGGAAAAAAATTGAAGCTCTTTCAGTACATTGTCATTTATCTTGTAGTTTCTAAAGCACTGATAAAAAAGCCATTTCTGCATTTCTCTGCTTAGAGCTACTTTCACCAGGAACAAACCACAGAGTGAACTCTTAGAATACATTGAGTGGTGACATTTCCAAAATCTAGTACCAACAATATTTGATTTGGAACTGTATTTTCATCCACCTATATAGTGCAAAACAAAGTGAAACCTGAAAATTCAAACTCTTCCTGTATGCAAACAATTGAACTCAGGTAAATCAAATTTGGCAAATAAAATGTGTTTCATGAAAAAAATGAATACTGCTGAGTATCAAAGCAATACAATTAAAAACAATTTGTAGCTCTTTCAGTACATCAAAATATTTCTCCTAGTTCCTAAATCACTGATAGAGCAAGCTTTTTCTGAATTTCTCTATTTACATCTACTTTGACCTGGAACAATCCATTAAGTGATCACTTGGAACTGATTGTTTAAGTGACGTTTCAAGCATCTTCCACAAAATATATGTAATTTGTAACTCTATTTCTCATCCATCTGTATCATGCAAAACAAAGTGAACATTGAAAATTTAAAATTTTCTTGTATAAAAACGGTTGAATATAGGAGTCCCAAATTTGGGTAGAATTTGGTTTTAGTGAAAGGTTGAACCCTGCTGAGTATCAAATAAATACTATTAAAAATTGGTGCAGCTCATTAAGTACTTTGGGATTCTTTTGCTATCTCCCAAAACGAGTTCTTAAAAGATCTTCCTGCATGATCTGCAAAGAAGAATTTCAAACAACAACAAAATAAAAAACACAGAATGAGTACTGAGAACTGATTGTGCATGTCAAGTTTCAAGCACCTAGTACACACCATTTTTGATCTGCCGCTCTATTTTCATCCACCTGTATAGTGAAAAACAAAATAAAACCTGAAAATTCAAGATGTTTTGCTTTGCAACCCATTGAGTCTAAGGGAACTAAACTTAGAGAATGAAGTCTATTTAGTGAAAGGATGAACGCTGCAGAGTACAAAAAAGATCCAATAAATAAATATTTTGATCTCTTTCAGTACATAGAAATTCTTCTTCTAGTTTGTAAATTGCTGATATAGAAAGATGCTCCTTCCTGCCTCTACAAAAAGCTACTTGGACAAAGAACAACCACAGAGTGAACACATTAAACTGATTGTTTGCATGAAATTTCAAGCATCTAACAAAACAATATTTGAATTGTAGCTCTATTTCCATCCATCTCTGTATTTCCAAATAAAGTAAAACCTGAAATTCCAAACTGTTTCTTTGTGCAAACTGTTGAACATAGGATTCCCAAACTTAGGGTACTAAGTGAGGATAGGGAAAGGATGAAGCCTGCTGAGTATAAAAGAAGACCAATGAAAAAAATGTAGCAGCTCTTTCAGTATATTAGGATTCTCATGCTATTTCTA
The DNA here is from genome assembly GCF_052094955.1 of Ictidomys tridecemlineatus. Lineage (NCBI taxonomy): Eukaryota > Metazoa > Chordata > Mammalia > Rodentia > Sciuridae > Ictidomys > Ictidomys tridecemlineatus. The sequence goes on from NC_135484.1 coordinate 131,084,730, forward strand.
AAGTGAAGTAGTAAAAGCTGTTTCTGCATGCTTCTGCATAGAAATACTTCAATCACGATTAAACCACAAGGTGAACACTGAGTAATGATTGTGTATGTGAAGTTTCAAGCATCTACCACAAACCGTGTTTGAACTATTCTTGTTTTAAGAACACCTGAACCTAGCAAAACCTAACTTGGAAAACAAAGTGGGTTTAGTGAAAATATGAATCTTTCTGAATATCAAAGAAATCCAACAAAAATATGTATTCAGCCCTCTAAGTACTTGAAAATTTTTCTGTTAGCTCCTAAAGCAGTGATAGAGAAAGATGTTCCTGAGTGTCTCTGCTTTAAAGCTACTTAGACCAGGATCAAACCACAAAGTAAATATTTAGATCTGATTGTGTGTATGAAGATTCAAGCATCTACCACAATCTATGTTTAATTTGGAGCTCTATTTTGATCTATCTGTACAGAACAAAATTAATTGAAACCTAAAAATTCAAACTGTTCCAATCTTCAAGCTCTTGAACCTAGGAGAACCAAACAGGAAGAACCATGTGTGTTTATTCAAATAATGAATCATCCCTTGAATGAAAATAATCCAAAGAAAATATTGTTACAGCTCTGCAGTATATTGGCATCCTCCTGATTGCACTGAAAGTGAGTTAGTGAAAGATGTCCCTGCATGATCCTTCTTAGAATTACTTCAAACAGAAACAAACCACAGAAAGAGCACTTATATCTGATTTTATATGTCAAGTTTCAAGCAGTTTTTATGTGTTTCATGTGCAGTTCTATATTCATCCATCTGTATACTGCAAAGTGTAGTGAAATTTGAAAAGTCAAAGTGTTCCTGTCTGCAAACCTTCGAACATAGGAGGAATTAACTTGTGTTTTGTGAAAGAATGAATCCTGCCAAATATCAAAGAAATGGAACACAAATATTGATGCAGGTCTTTCAGTATATTGAGATTTTTCTGTGAGATCCATGAGGGCTGATAGAGAAAGCTGTACCAGTGTGCCTCTACTTAGAGCTATTTTGAGCAGAAAAAAAAACAACAGAGTGAACACATAAAACTGGTTGTGTGTGTGTGAAGTTTCAAGAATAAACTAGCATAAACTGTGTTGGATTTTTAGATTTATTCCCATCAATCTTTATAGTATAAAACAAAGTGAAACTTGAAAATGCAAACTGTACCTGTGTGAAAACTGTTGAACCTAGGAGTTCAAAACGTGGGGTACAAAATGGATATAGAATAGTGGATTTGCATAGTGCAAAACAAATTAAACCTGAAAATTCAAAACATTACAGTCTAGAAACAATTGAATCTAAGAGAACTAAACTTAGAAAACAAAGTGTATTTAGTGAACAGATTAATTTTTCTGAGTACCAAGGAAGAAATCCAAGGAAGAAATATTTGCAGCTCTTTCAGTACATGGAAATTCATCTCCTAGCTTATAATATGCTGATGTAGACAGCTTTTCCTGCATGCCTCTGCTTAGAGTGGGTTGGACCAGGAAGAAATCACAGAGTAAAAACTTTAAAATGATTGTTTGCATGAAATCTCAAGCATCTAACAAAAGCATAATTTGAGTTGTAGCTCTATTACCATCATCTATATAGTGGAAAATAACTGAAACCTGAAAATTAAAACTCTATCTGTGTGCAAACTGTTGAACATAGGAGTCCCAATCTTGGGGTATGAAGTGGATATCGTGTAATGTTGAATCCTGCTGACTCTCAAGAAAATACAAAAAAAAAATTGCATGCTTTTACAGTACATAGAGATTCACCGATCAGCTCTAAAGTGAGTTAGTAAAGGCTGGTCCTGTGAGCCTCCATTTACAAGTACTTGAACCAGCAACAAACCACAGAGTGAGCACTAGAACTGACTGTGTATGTCCTCTATCAGGCAGCTAGCACAAACACTGATTAATTTTTCATTTCTATTTCTATCCACCTGTATAGTGTGTTAAGCCAAATGAAATCTAAAAATTCAAAATGTTCGTGTCTGCAAATCCTTGAATTTAGGAGAATCAAACGTGCAGATTAAGTGGGTTTATCTTTTTCATTACATGGGGAATTTTCTGCTTACTCCTAATGCACTTAAAGAGAAAGCTGTTCCTGCATTCCTGGGCTGAGTTCATCTTACCAAGAACCACATAGTGTTCACTTAGAACTGATTGTGTGTGTGTGTGTGAAGTTACAAGCATTGAGAAAAAAACTGTTTGATTTGTAGCTCTATTTCCCTCTATCATTATAGTGCCAAACAAAGTAAACCCTAAAAATTCAAACTGTTCCTGTGTGCAAACCATTAACCTAGAAGTTCCAAATTGGTGGTAAAAACTGGGTATAGTGAAATTGTGAACCCTTCCAAGTAACAAACAAATACAATGAAAATATTGATGCAGCTCTTTCAGTATTTTGGGACTCTTCTGCTAACTCCTAAAATTGGTTAGTAAATTTTTTTCCTTCCGTTTAGAAGTACTTAAACCAGGAACAAACCACAGAGTGAGCCCTAGAAAGATTGTGTATGTCCTGTTTCAAGCAGCTAGCACAAACTGTGTTTGATTTGAAGCACTTTTTTTGTATCCACCTTTGTAGTGCTAAATAAAGTGAAACCATAAATTTTAAGCTTTTATTGTATGCAAACCATTGAATCTAGGAGAACCAAATGTGGATACAAATTGTGGTTAGTGAAAGCTTGAATCCTGCTGAGTTTCAAAGAACTCCAATGAAAAAAATAATTTCACCATTTTTAGTAAATGGGAATTTTTATTCTAGATCTTAAAGTGCTGATACATAAACTGTTCCTGCATGCTTCTGCTTAGATCTCCTTTGAACAGGAACAAATGACAGAGTGAACACTTAGAACTGACTGTGTGTGAGAAGTTTTAAGCATCTAGCACAAACCATGATTGATTTATAGCTCTATGTCCATCCTTCTCTATAGTGAAAATAAAGTGAAACCTGAAATTTCAAACTTTGCCTGTGTGCAAACCATTGAACCTAGGAGTCACAAACTTGGGGTACAAAATGGGAACTGTGAAATGTTTAACTCTCGTGACTATCAAGGAACCAAAAAATAAAATAAAATATTTGTTCATGCTTTTCCAGTGTATTAGGATTCTCTTACCAGCTCCTAAAGTGAGTTAGTAAAATCTGTTTCTAGGAGCTTCCATTTAGAAGTACTTCAACCAAATACAAACCACAGAGTGAACACTGGGAACTGATTGTGTATGTCAAGTTGAAAGCCACTAGCACAAATTTTGTTTTATTTGCATCACTATTTTTATCCACTTCTGAAGTGCTAAACCAAGTGAAACCTGAAAATTTAAACTGTTCCTGTGTGCAAACCATTAAGGTAGAATTCACAAAATGAAGGTAAAAAGTGGGTATAGTGAAATTGTGAACCCTGTCAAGGAACAAAGAAATCCAATGAAAAAATTGATGCAGCTCTTTCAGCATATTTGGATTTGTCTGTGAATCCCTAAAAGGAGTTAGTTAGTTAGTTAGTGTTCCTACATGCTTCCGTAAGAAGTACTTAAACCAGGAACAAACCACAGAGTGAGCACTAGAACTGATTGTGTATATCCTGTTTCAAATAACTAGAACAAATCATGTTTTATTTGTAGCTCTATTTTTATTCATATGTATAATGCTACACAACATGAAACCTGAAACTTCAAACTGTTACTATATGCAAACCATTGAATCTAGGAGAACTAATTGTGGAGAAAAAGTGTGGTTAGTGAAATCATGAATCCTGCTAAGTGTCAAAGAAATACAATGAAAAATACGTGCGCCTCTTTTAGTATATGGGAATTGTTATTCTAGCTCCAAAATTGTTGATAGAGAATGCTGTTCCTGTGTGCTACTGCATAGAGCACTTTGAACAACAACAAGTAACAGAGTGAATACTTAGACCTGATTGTGCATCAGAAGTTTTAAGCATCTATCATAAACCATTTTTCCTTTGTAGCTCTATAGTTCATCCATCTCTATAGAGGAAAATAAAGTGAAATCTGAAAATTCAAACTCTTCCTGTGTGTAAAACGTTGAACCTAGGAGTTCTAAACTTGGGGTACCATGTGGGTGTTGTGAAATGTTGAACCCTGCCAACTATCAAAGAAATAAAAAAAAAAAAAACTTTTGATGCTCTATCAGTATAATGAGGTTAAACTACCAGCTCTTAAAATGAGTTATTATAAGCTCTTCCTGAGAGCTTCCATTTAGGATTTTTTCAAGAACGAACACTGAGAAGAGTGAGCACTGAGAACTGATTGTGTATGTCAAGTTTCAAGCAGCTAGCACAAACTGTGTTTGATTTGTAGCACTATTTTCATCCACCTCTATAGTGCGAGTTCAATTAAAACCTGAAAATTCAAACTGTTTTTGTCTGCAAACCCTTGAATTTAGGAGAACCAACTGTGAAGACAAAGTGTGTCTTGTGAAAGAATGAATCTTGATGAGAATCAAAGAGATACAATAAAATATATTTGTAGTCCTTGCATTATATGGGATTTTTTCTGGTAGCTCCTAAAGCTTTTCTTTTGTTCCTGTACTAAGAGCTCCTATTACCAGGAAAGAAACACATAGTGTGCACTTCAAACTCATTGTGTGTGTGAAGTCATGAGCATCTAGAAAAAAAAAAAACTTGTTTGAGTTATAGCTCTATTTTCTTCTATCTCTATAGTGCAAAACAAAGTGAAATCTGAAAACTCTAAGAACCAAAATTAGAAAACAATTTTTTAGTGAAAGGATGAATCATACTCTGTATGAAATAAATCCAATGAAAAAAAATTGCAGCACTTTCTGTATATTGGAATTTTTTTTGCTAGCTCCTAACGTGATGATAGAGAAATCTGTTTCTGCATTTCTGTTCTAAGAGCTCTTTTTAACTGAAAAGAACCACAGAGTGACAACTTAGAATTGATAGTGTGTGTGAAAAGTTTTAAGATTCTAGAAAAAACCTTGTTTTAACTGTAGCTGTATTTTCGTCCATTTCTTTTGTTCAGGTGTGCAAACCTTTGAATCTAAGAGATCCAAACTTGCCGCACAAAGTGGGCATAGAGAATGGGTGAACCCAGACTAGTATCAATGCAAACAAATGAAAAAAAATGAAGCCCTTTAAGTAAACTGTGATTCTCCATCTATCTCATGAAACCAGTTAGTAAAAACTGTTTTTTCATGCTACCACTTAGGACTACTTCCACATGGAACAACCAGAGTGAGTAATTAGGACTGATTATGTATGCCATGTTTAATCAAACCATGTTTGATTTGCAACTTTATTTAAATCCACTTGTATAGTTCAAAATAAAGTGAAACCTGAACTTTCAAACTCTTCTTGTCTGTGAACAAATGAATCTAAGACAACCCAACTTGGAAAACAACGTGTGTGTAGAGAATGGATGAATCTTGCTGAGTATCATAGAAGTCCAACAAAAATTTTTGCAGTTATTTTAGTACATGATTTTTTCTCAGTTAACTCCTAAAGGATGGATGAAGAAATATGTTATTTTGAGATTCTGCTTAGTGCTAATTTGATCAGAAGCAAACCACAGAGTGAAATTCTAGAAGTGATTGTGTGTGTGTGTAAAGTTTCAAGCATCTAGCACAAACAGTTTTTTTATTTGTAGCACTATATCCTTAAATCTGTATAGTGCAAAACCAAGTGAAACCTCAAAATTCAAACTGCTCCAGTGTGGAAACTGGTGTACCTAGAGTCCAAAACTCGAGGAACAAAGTGAGTATCATGATAGAGGAACCCTGCAGAATATCAAAGAAATCCAATAAAAATATTGATTCAGTTCTTTTACTACATTGGGATTCTCATGCTAACTCCTAAATCAAGTTATTAAAAGATGGTTCTGTGAGCCTCTCTTTGGAATAAGCCAGAGAATAAACCAGAGAATGTTCTCTGAGAAGTGATTGTGTACGTCAAGTTTCAGGCAGCTTAAACAAACCATGTTTTATTTGCTGCTGTATTTTCATCTACCTGTTCAGTGCAAAAAGTAGTGAAACCTGAAATTAATATTCTTTCTGTCTGAAACATGTTGAATATAGGAGAACCAAACTTAAATAACAGTGTTTGTTTAGGGAAAGGATGAATCTTACCATGTATGAATGAAATCCAATAAAAAAATTACAGCACTTTCAGTACATTGTAAATTTTCTGCTAGCTCCTAAAGCGCTAATAGAGAAAGCTTTTTTTGCATTGCTGTGCTAAGAGTTCCTTTTAGCAGAAAATAACCATAGAGTGACAATTTAGAACTGATAGTAAGTGTGAAGTTTTTAAGCATCTAGAAAAAAACAAATGTTTCATTTGTAGCTGTATTTCCATTCATTTCTATTGTTCAAAACAGAATAAAACCTGAAAATTCAAAGTATTTATGAATCTAGAAGTCAAACCTGGGGTTACAAAGTGGATATAGTAAAAGGGTTAACCCCTCCTTATATCAATGAAATCTAATGAAAAAATTGCAGAAGCTTTTTCAGTATATTAGAATTTGCCTGCCAGCTCTTAAAGCGAGTTATTAAAAGCAGTTCCTGCGTGATTCCATTTAGAATTACTTCAAAGAGTAACAAATCCCAGAGTGAGCACTAATAACTGATTGTATATGCCGTGTTTCAAGCAGCTATCACAAACCATGTTTGATTTGCAGCACTATATTCATCCACCTGTATAGTGAAAAATGAAACAAAACCTGAAATTTCACACTGCTACAGTTTGCAAACCAATTAATCTTGGAGAACCAAACTTGGGAAACAAAGTATGAAAGGAAAATGCCTGAATCCTACGGAGTATCAAAGCGATCCAATAAAAAAATGATTGCAGAAATTTCAGTACATGGGAGTTTTTGTACTAGCACGTAAAGGACGGAAAAATAAGCTGTTGTTGTATGCCTCTGCTGAGACCTGCTTTGAACAGGAACAAACCAAAGAGTTACCACTTATAACTAATTGTGTGTGTGAAATTTTAAGTATCTATCAGAAACCATGTTTGATTTGTAGTTCTCTTTTCATCCACCTCTATAGGGCATAACAAAGTGAAACCTTAAAATTCAAAGTGGTCCTGTGTGCAATTGTTGAATTAAGTTGTCCCAAACATGAAATAGATTGGGCTTTAGTGAATGGGTGAGGACTTCCAAGTATCAAAGTAATCCAATAAAAAAAATTAAGTTTTTTTTGTATATTCAGATTCTCCTGCCAGCTCCTAAAGTAAGTTAGTAAAAGCTTTTTAAGCATGCTTCTGTTAGAAGTACTTCAGCCATGAAAAAACAACAGATTGAGCACAAAAACTGAGTGTGAATGTCAAGTTTCAAGCAGGTAGCACCAACCATGTTTGATTTGCAACTATATCTTTATCCACCTGTGTAGTGCAAAACAAAGTGAGACATGAAAATTCAAACTTAGCCTGTGGGAAAACTGATGAATCTAGAACCAAATTTGGAGGACAAAGTGGGCTTAGAGAGAATAATTTTTTTGAGTATCGAAGAGATCCAATGAAAAAAATATTTGCATTTCTCTCATTACATGGGAATTTTTCTGCTAGCTCCTAAAGAGCTGATAGAGAAAGATGTTTCTGCAATCTTGTGCTAAGCACTTATTTTACCAGAAAAGAATCACAGAATGGCCTCTTAAAACTGACTGTGTATGTGAAATTTCAAGGATCTATAACAAACCACAATTTATTTGTATCTCTATTTCAATCCACCTCGACAGTGCAAAAAAAAGTGAAACCTGAAAATACAAACTGTTCATGTGTGCAATGTATTTATCCTACGAATCCCAAACTTGGGTTACAAAGTGTGTATAGTGAACAGGTGAATGCTGGTAGTATTCAAGATATCTATCAAAAAATTTGTGGAAGCTTTTTTAGTACACTGGGATTCTCCTCCAAGCTCTTAAAGTGAGGTATAGAAAGCTATTCCTGCATACTTCTGTTTAGAAGTATGCTGACCAGGTACAAACCACAGAGTGAGCATTGAGATCTGATTGAGTATGTCAAGTTTTAAGAAGGCAGCACAAATGGTGTTTGATTTGTAGCTCTATTTTCATCCACCTGTATAGTATAAAATGGAGTAAAAACTGAAAATTCAAATTGTTTGTGTCTGCAAACCTTTGAATCTATGAGAACAAAACTTGGAGAACACAGTGTGTTTAATGAAAGAATGATCCTGCCAAGAATTACAGAAATCCAACAAAAAATGTTTGTAGCTCTTTTAATATGTGTGTTTTTTCTGCTAGCTCCTAAAGTGCTTATAGTAAAAGTGGTTTCTTCATGCTCATGTTTAGAATTAATTAGACCAGGAATAAACCACAGACTTCACACTTAAACCTGATTATGTTTGTGAAGTTTCAAGCTACACATCAAATATTTTTTTGATATGTAGCTCTATTTTCATCCATCTCCATTGTGTAAATAAAAGTGAAACCTGAAAAGTCAAACTGCGCATATGTGCAAACCATTGATTCTAAAAGTCCCAAATTTGGGACAAAGTGGAAAAAGTGAAAGTGTGAGCCCTACCTTTTATCAAAGTAATCCAATTAATAAATTGTTTCAGCTCTTTCAGTATATTGGAATTTTTCTGCTTTCTTCTAAATTGTCTTAGTAAAGGGTGTTTCTGCATGCTTCTGCTCAGATGTACTTCAACCAGGAACAAACTGCATAGTGAACACTCCAAAATGATTGTGTATGTCAAGTTTCAAGCAGCTAGCACAAACCATATTTTATTTCAAGTGCTCTTTTCATTCTCCAGAATAGTGGAAAACAAAGTGAAAGCTGCAAATTCAATCTGTTCCTGTGTGTAAATTCTTGAATCTAAAATTCCCATACTTGGGCTACAATGTGGGTTCATTGACAGGTGAACCCTGCCATGTATCAAAAAAAAACCAACAAAAAAATTGTTACAGCTCTTTCCATCAATTGAGTGTCGACTTCTAACTTCTAATGTGAGTTATTAACATATTATTAACATATGTTCCCGCATTCTTCTGCTAAAACATACTTCATTCAAGATCAATCATCTAAGTCAGTACAGAAAAATGTTTGTGTATGTCAAGCTTCAAGTAGATATCAAAACTGTGTTTGATTTGCAACTCTATTTTCATCCATCTATATAGTGCAAAACAAAGTGAATTCTGAAAATTCAAACTACACCTGTTTGCAAACCATTCAACATAAAAGTCTAAAACTTGACCTAGTAAGTGGGTCCAGTAAAAGGTTGAACATTGCTGAGTATAATTTAAATTTAAGAAAAATGAAAATGTTGTACAAGCTCTGTCAATAAATTGGGATTTTTCTGCTGGCTTTTAGGGCAACTTAAAAAGTTGTTCCTGCAAACTTCTGCTTACTATAACTTCAAACAGGAAAAAACCACAGAGTCAGCACTGAGAATTGATTATGTATGTCAACTTTCAAGCAAGTGGCACCAACCATGTTGGATTTGCTGCTCTATTTTCATCCACCTGTATAGTGCAAAATAAAGTGAAACCTAAAAATTCAAAGTGTCCCTGTGTACAAACCCTTGAAACTAGAAGAACACAACTGGAAAAGAAGTTTGTTCCGTGAAAGGATAAATTTGGCACAGAGTCACAAAAATCCAAGAAAAAAATTTTGCCACTCTTTAAGTAAATGGTAAATTTCCTCCTAGTTCCTAAAGTGCTGAGAGGGAAAGCTGTTTCTGCATGTCTCTGCTGAGAACTACTTTGACCAGGACTAATCCAAAGAGTGAAACTTTAAAGCTGATAGATTGTGTGATGTTTAAAGTATCTAAAACCAAATTTGTTTTATTTGTAGCTTTACTTCCATTTACCTCTATAATACAAACCAAAGTGAAACATGAAAATTCAAATGTTTCCCTTAAACAAACTGCTGAAACTCGAAGTACTAAATTTGGCTTAAAAAGAGGGTTCAGTGAACTGACTAACTATGCTGAGTATCAAATAAATGTAATGAAAAAATATTTGAAGCTTTTTTAGTACATTTAAATTTTCTTGGTAACTCCTAAAATGACTTAGTAAAAGCTGTTCCTGTGTGCTTCTCCTTAGAAATACTTCAAAGAGGAACAAATCACAGAGTAAGTACAGTGAACTGATTGTGTACGTGAAGGTTCAAGTAGGAAGCATAAACTGTGTTTGATTTTAGGCTCTATTTTCATCCACCTTTCTTGTACAAAATTAAGTGAAACTTGACAATTTAAACTCTTCCATTCTGCAAACTCTTGAATCTAGTACATTCAAACTTGAAGAACAATGTGTCTTTAGTGAGAGGTTAATCCTACTGAATATCAAGTTTCAAGCAGCTAGCAAAAAATGGTGTTTGATTTGCAAATCTATTTTCATCCAGCTGTACAGAGCAACATGAAGGGAAACCTAAAAATTCAAACTGTTCCTGTCTGCAAACCTTTAAACCTAGAAGAACCAAACTTGGAGAACCTGTTTGTTCAAGGAAAAAATAAATCTTGCTGAGTATCAAAGAAATTTAATGACAAAATTGTTGCACCTCTATCAGTATGTGTGAATTGTCTTGCTAGTTCTTAATTAACTGATATAGAAAGCTGTTCCAGCATACCTCTACTTAAAGCTACTTTTACCAAGAAGAAAACACTGTGTGAAAACTAAAAACATATTGTGTGTATAAAGTGTGAAGTATCTAGCAAAAATGGAGTTTGATTTGTAGGTGTATTTCCATGTATCTCTCTAGTGCAAAACAAAGTGAAACTGGAAAATTCAAACTGTCCCTTGTGCAAATTATTGATACTAGGAGTCCCAAATTGGGCAAAAAAGTGGGTTAATGAAAATATGAAACCTGCCATAAATCAACACAATACAATGAAAATATTATTGCAGCTCTTTTAGTATATTTGGATTATCCTGCTAACATCTAATGTGAGTTCATAAAAACTTTTCCTGTGTGTTTCTGATTAGAAGTACTTCAACCAGGTAATAACCACAGATTGAGCACTGAAAATCATTTGTGTATGTCAAGGTTCAATCAGGTAGCACAAACAGAATATAATTTACAGTTTTATTTTCATGCACCTTTACAGTACAAAATGAAGTAGAACCTAACAATTCAAACTTTTCTTCTCTGCAAACAGAGATGAATCCTGCCGAGTATTAATAAATTCAAGAAAAAAATTTTGCAGCTCATCAAGTACATGGGAATTTTCCTTCTAGATACTAATGGGCTGATAGAGAAAGCTGTTCCTGTGTGACTGTGCTTATAGCTACTTGGAGAAAAAAGAAACCTCAGAGTGGACACTTAGAACTTATTGTGTGTGTGAAGATATAAGCACCTAGTACAAACCATGTTTGATATGTAGCTCTATTTGCATCCATCTCAATTTTGCAAAATGATGTGAAAATTGGAAAAATCCAACTCTTCCTCTTTACACAATGTTGAACATAGGAGTCCAAAACTTAGGTTACGAAGTATGTTTAGTTAAACTATGTAATATGCCAAAAATCGAAGAGATCCAACTAAAAAAAAATTTGAAGCCCTTTTAGTATATTTGCCTTCTCTTGGTAGCTAAAAAAGCACATGAATGAAAGTTGTTCCTCCATGCTTCTGCTTAGAAGTACGTAAACAAACAAACAAACAAACAAACACACACACACACACACGCACACACACAAAACACAGAGTGATCACTGAGATCTGATTGTGTATACCAAGTTTCAAGAAGGTAGAAATACTGTGTTTGATTTGCAGCTCCATTTTCATCCACCCATAGAGTGCAAAACAAAGTGAAACATGAAAATTCAAACTCTTCCTGTCTGAAAACCCTTGAAGGTAGAAGAACCAAACTTGGAGAAACACATTGTTTAGTGAAGGGATGAGTACAGCTGAGTATCAAAGAAATCCAAAGAAAACATTGTTGCACCTCTTTCAGTATATGTGATCTTTCCTGCTACATCTTAAAGCACTGATAGAGCTGTTCCAACGTACCTCTGCTTAAACTACTTTGAGCAGGAAAACACCACAGAATGATCGTTAAGAATTTATTGTGTTTGTTTAGTGTGAAGCATCAAGCACAAACCGTTTTTGATTTGTAGCTGTATTTTTCTCTACCTCTATAGTGCAAAACAAAGTGAAACCTGATAATCCAAACTTTTTCTGTGTGAAAACCATTTATCCTAGAAATTCCAAAGTTTGCCTAAATAGTTTGTTTATGTAATTGTGAAGTCTGCTGAGAATCAAAGAAATCCAATGAAAAAAATCGTTGCAGCTCTTTTAATGTAATTGGATTCTCCTGATAGCTCCTAACACGAGTTAGCCCAAGCTATTTCTACATGTTTCTGCTTAGAAAAACTTCAACCAGAAGTAAACCAAAGAGTGAGGAATGACAAATGGTTGTGGATATAGAGTTTCAAGCAGCTAGTTAAAATCATGTTTGATTTGCAAATTTATATTAATCCAACTGTATAGTACAAAACAAAATGAAATCTGAAAATTTAAACAGTGCCTTACTGCAGGCTCTTGAACCTAGGAGAGTCAAACTTGGAGAGCAAGTTTTTTTTAGTGAAAGAATAAAGCCTTCCATGTATCAAAGGAATCCATCAAAAAATTGTTGCAGCTATTTTAGTATACAGGAATTTTCCTGCTAGCTCGTGAAGTGCTTATAGGGAAAGCCACTCCTGCATGTCTCTGCTTAGAGCTACTTTGACTAGTAAAAAACATAGTGAACACTTAGAACTGATTGTGATTATGAAGTTTCAAGCATCTATCCCAAACAATGTTTGATTTGAAGCTCTCTTGCCATTCATCTCTATTGTGCAAAAAAAAAGGGAAACCTGGATTGAAACTGTTACTGTTTGCAAACCATTGCACCTAGGAGACCCAAACTTGGGCTACAACGTAGGTGTAGAGAAAGTAGTAAGATTGCCAAGAATCACTGTAATCCAATGAAAAAAATTGAAGCTCTTTCAGTATATTTAGATTATGCTATGAGCTCCTAAAAGGAGTGAGTATAAGATGCTCTTGCATTCTTCTGCCTAGAAGTACTTCAAATAGAAACAAACCACAGAGTGAACTGAGAACTCTTTGTGTATGTCAAGTTTCAAGCAGCTCCCACAAACCGTGTTTGATTTGCAGCTCTATTTTCTTCCAACTTTATAGTACAAAATAAGTGAAAATTGAAAATTTAAATTCTACCTCTCTGCAAACTTTTTAACCTAGGAGAACCAAAAATTGAGTACAAAGTTTTTTTAATGAATGGATGAATTCTGCTGAGGATCATACATATCAAATGAAGAAATTCTGCAGCTTTTTCAGTATTTAGGAATATTTCTGCAAGCTCCAAAAGACTGATAAAATAAGGAGGCACTCTAGAACATCTTTTTTTATCATTGCTTTTGGGACTTGCAGGAAGATTCCCATGTACTGAAAGAAATGCAAAGAATTTTTGTTGGTTTGATTTGATTCTCAGCAGGATTCATTCTTATACTAATCACACTTTGTTCTCTATGTTTGGTTCTCCTAGGTTCAAGGGTTTACAAAAGATACATTTTGAATTTTCATGTTTCACTTCGTTTTGCACTATGCAGGTGGATGAAAATGGAGCTTCCAATCAAACAAGGTTTGGTCTAGCTGCTAGAAACTTGACATATACAATAGTACTCAGTGTATATTCTGTGATTTGTTCCTTATTGAAGTACTTGCAAGCAGATGCACGCACGAACAGCTTTTACGTCCTCACTTTAAGAGATAGCAGGAAATTATCAATGTACTGAAAGAGCTGCTACTCTTTTTTTCCTTTGATTTATTTGACATTTGGCAATGTTATTGCTTTCACAAAGCCCACTTTGTTTCCCAAGTTTGGTACTTCTAGGTTCAATTGTTTGCATAGTACAACACTTTGAATTTTCAGGTTTCACTTTGTTTTGCACTATAGAGATGGATGGAAATAGAGCTACAAATGAAACATGGTTGGTGCTAGATGTTTCAAACTTCACACACCAAATCAGTTCTAAGTTTTCTCTCTGTGGTTTGCTCCTACTCAAAGTAGCATTAAACAGAGGCAGGAAGAAACAGCTTTATCTATCAACCTCTTAGGAGGTGGTTGCAGAAAATTCCCATGTATTAAAAGAGCTGAAAATATATTTTCTTTATTTTTTATACTATTCAAAATTTATCCTTTCCCCAAATATACATTGTTCTCCAAGTTTGTTTCTCCTATGAACAAGCTTTTACAGACAGAAAAATTTTGAATTTTAAGTTTTCACTTTGTTTTGCACTAAACAGGTGGATGAAAATACCTAAAAAAAACATGGTTTGTGCAAGCTGCTTAAAACTTCACATATACAATCAGTACTCAGTGCTCACTCTGGGTTTTATTTTCTGGTTAAAGTATGTCAAAGCAGAAGCAGGCAGGAACAGATTTTTTACCTTGCTTTATATGCCAGCAGGAGAATATCAATGTACAGAAAGAATTCAAACTATATATTTTTATTCATTTAACTTATTTGATACTCGACAGAGTTCACCTATTCACTGAACCCACTTTGTAGCCCAAGTTTGGTACTTGTAGGTTAAACAGTTGCGCATAGGAACAGTTTGAATTTTCAGTTTTCATTTTGTATTGAACTATAGAGAGGGATCAAAGTAGAGCTAAAAATCAAACACAGTTTGTGATAGATGCTTAAATGTAAACATACGCCATCAGTTCTCAGTGTTCACTCAGTGGTTTGTTCCTGGTAAAAGTAGCTCTAAGCAGAGGCACAGTGAAACAGCTTTCTTGATCAGCTGTTAACGAGCTAGCAGGAAAATTCTATGTACTGAAAGAGGTGCAACAATTATTTCATTGGATGTCTTTGGTACTCAGCAGAATTCATCCTCTCACTAAACAAACATTGTTCTCCAAGTTGCGTTTCCTTAGGCCCAAGGTACTGTAGACAGAAAGAGTTTGAATTTTCAGGTTTCACTTTAATTTCCACTATACAGATCAATGAATATAGAGGAACAAGTCAAACAGGGTTTGTGCTAGCTGCATGAAACTTCATATACACAATCAATTCTCAGTGCTTTCTCTGTGGATTGTTCCTTGTTGGAGTACTTCCCAGCAGAAACACACAGGAACAGTTTTTACAAACTCAAGTTAGGAGCTAGCCATTGTAACTCAATGTACTAAAAGAGCTGCAAAATGTGTCTAATGGTCTCATTAGATTTCTTTGATCCTCAGCAGTGTTACCCCATTCACTAAATCCACTTTGTATCCCAAGTTTGGCACTCCTAGATTCAACAGTTTACACAAAGAAACAGTTTCAATTTTCAGGTTTCACTTTGTATTGCACTGTATTGATGGATGGAAATAAAGCTCCAAATCAAACATAGTTTGTGCTAGATTCTTGAACCTTCACACACAAATATTTCTCACTACTCATTCTGTGTTTTTTCTGGTCAATTTTGGTCTAAGTAGAGAAACTCTGGAACAACTTGATTTATCATTGATTTAGGAGCTAGCATGAAAATTAATATGTACTTAAAGAGCTGTAAAATTTTTGTTGCATGTTTTTAAAAAGAGAGAGAGACAAAGAGAGACAGAGAGAAACAGAGAGAGACAGAGAGAGAGAGAAGAAAGAGAGAGTATTTTTAGTATTTATTATTTAGTTTTCAGTGGACACAACATCTCCATTTTAGGTCATGCTGAGCATCAAACCTAGTATCCTGTGCATTCCAGGCTAGCGCCATTGCTTGATCCACATCCCCAGTCCTTATTGCATTTCTTTAAGCCTCAACAGGATTCATCCTTTCCCTAAACGCACTTTGATCTCCATGTTTGATTCACCTAGTTTAAAGGGTTTTCAACAGGAAGGGTAAAAAAAATTAGGTATCAGTTTATTTTGCTCTATACAAGTAAAGAGAAAAGAGCTACAAATCAAACATGGTTTGAATTAACTGCTGGAATGTTGAAGAACTCAACCATTTCTCAAAGATCACTCTGTTGTTTGCTCTGGATTGAAGGGATTATCAGCAAAAGACTGCAGAAACAGCTTTTACTAACTCACATTAGAAGCTAGCAGGAGAATTTCAATGTACTGAAAGAGCTGCAAAAATTTGTTCATTGGATTTCTTTGATAATTGGCACAGATCATACTTTCACTAAACTCTCATTGTAATCAATGTTTGAGACTCCTAGGTTCAAAGGTTTGCACTCAGTAACAGTATGAATTTTCATGTTTCACTTTCTTTTGCCTTATAGAGTTGTATGGAAATAGAGCTACAATTCAAACATGGTTTCTGCTAGATGTTTGAAACTTAACAGACATCATCAGTTCTCAGGGTTCACTCTAGGTTTGTTTGTGGTAAAAGTAGCTCTAAACCGAGGCATAGTGAAACAGCTTTTTTTATCAGCTTTTCAGGAGTAGCATGAAAATTTACTTATACTGAAAGAGTTGCAATTTTTTTCATTGCATTTTTTTATACTCTGAAGAATTCATCTTTTTCCTAGAACACTGTGTTCTCTATGTTTTGTTTTTCTAGATTCAAGAGTTTTCAAACAGAAACAATTTTAATTTTCATGTTTAACTTCATTTTGAACTATAAAGATGGATGAATTTAGAGGTGCAAATAAAACATGGTTTGTGCTGCTGCATGAATCTTCACATACACAATTACTTATCAGTGGCATCTCTGTGGGCTGTTCCTTGTTTAAGTACATCTAAGCAGAAACACACAGGGAAGACTTTTACTAACTTGATTTATGAGTTAGAAAGAGATTCAAATGTACTAAAAGATCTGCAAAAATTTTCTCATTGGATGTCTTTGATCTTCAGCAAAGTTTCATCTTCCATTCAACCCACTTTGTACCCCAAGTTTGGCACTCCTAGGTTCAATGGTTTGTACACAGAAACATTTTGTATATTCAGGCTTCACATTGTCTTGCACTTTATAGATAGATGGAAGTAGAGCCACAATTCAAAGATGGTTTACGCTATATGCTTGAAACTTCACACACATCATCAGTTCTCAGTGTTCACTCTGTATTTTTTTCCTTATCAAAATAGCTCTAAGCGATGGCACTCAAAAACAGCATTCTCCACCACCACTTATGGAGCCAACAGGTAAATTCCCATTTACTGAAAGAGCTTCAACAATTTTTTTCACTGGATATTTTTGGTAATCAGCAAGATTCATCTATTAACTAATGATACTTTACTCTCCATGGTTTATTCTCCTTTGTTCAAGAGGTTTTACACAGACACAGTTTAATTTTTCATGTTTCACTTTATTGTTCACAATACTTGTGGATTATAATAGAGCTGCAAATCAAAAACAATTTGTGCTAACTGCTTGAAACTTGACAATCTCAATCAGTTCTCAGAGTTCACTCTTTGGTCTATTCCTGCTTGAATAAATTCTAAGCAAAAGCATGAAGAATCAGGTTTAACTAATGCATGTTAGAAGCCAACAGGAGAATGCCAATGTACTGAAAATCTGCAATCATTTTTTCATTGGAATTTTTGTTACTCAGCAGGGTTCATACTTTTATTAAACTCACTTTGTAACCCAACTTAGATTCAATGGCTTGCACACAGGAACAGTTTGAATTTTCAAGTTTCACTTTATTTTGTACAATACAAGTGTATCAAAGTAGAGCTTCAAATAAAACACAGTTTGTTCTAATTAATTGGAACTTGGCATATACAATTAGTTCTCAGTGCTCATTCTTTGATTTATTCCTCATTGATGAAGTTCTAAGCAAAAGCATGCAGAAAAAGCTTTTACTAACTCACATTAGAAGACAGCAGGAGAATTATAAAATACTGAAAGTCCTGAAACAATTTATTCATTGTATTTATTTGATACTCAAAAGGGATCATGCTTTCACTAAGCTTACTTTTTACCCAAGTTTGGGACTCCGAGGTTCAATGGTATGCACACAGGAACAGTTTAAATTATCAGGGTTCACTTTGTTTTGCCCTATAGAGTAGATGAGAATAGAGCTGCAAATCAAGCATGATTTGTGCTAGCTGCTTGAAACTTGACATACACAATTTTTACATAGTCAATTTTCTTCCTTGTTGAAGTACTTGTCACTAGAAGCACACAGCAACAGCTTTCAAAACCTAGCTTTTGGAGCTAGATGGAGACTATAAATATTCTGACAGGGATGTAATTTTTTTTATTTTATTTATTTTATACTTGGCAAAATTCAACCGTTCACCAAACCCACTTTTTAGCTCAAGTTAGGTGCTCCTAGGTTCAACGGTTTGTGCAGAGTAAAAGTTGGAATTTTCAGGTTTCACTATGTTATAAACTATAGAGATGGATAGAAATAGAACTCCAAATCAAATATAATTTGTTCTAGATGTTTGAAACTTCACAAACTATCAGTTCTATGTTTTCCTTCTTTGAAATATTGTTGGTCAAAATAGCTCTAATCAGAGGCATGCGGGAAGAGCTTTCTATATCATCACTTTTAAATCTATCAGGAAAATTCCCATTTACTGAAAGAGCTGCAAATATTTTTTCATTGGATTCATTTGATTCTCCACAGGACTCAATCTTTCACTAAACACACTTTGTGCTCCAAGTTTGGTTCTCCTAGATTCAACCATTTACCAATAGGAACACACTGAATTTTCAGGTTTCACTTTGTTTGGCCCTATGGAAATGAATGAAAAAAGAGCTGCATATCAAATATGGTTTGCGCTAGATGCTTGAAACATTAAATACACATTTAGTACTCATAGCACTCTATGTGGTTTCTTCCTGGTTGAAGTATTTCTTGGCAGAAGTACACATGAACATTTTTTACTAACATGCTTTTAGAGCTAGCAGGAGAATCCCAATATACTGAAAGATTTGCAGCAATTTTTTAATTTGATTTCTTTGATACATGGAAGTGTTCTACCATTTATTCAAACCCACTTTGTTTTTTTTTTTTTTTTTGAGAGAGAGAGAGAGAGAGAGAGAGAGAGAGAGAGAATTTTTTAATATTTATTTTTTAGTTCTCGGCGGACACAACATCTTTGTATGTGGTGCTGAGGATCGAACCCAGGCCTCACGCATGCCAGGTGAGTGCGCTATCGCTTGAGCCACATCCCCAGCCCCTCAAACCCACTTTGTATACTAAGTTTGGGATTACTAGGTTCAACCGTTTGCACACGGGAACAGTTTTAATTTGTAAAAATACAGCTACCAATCAAACTCGGTTTGGGCTAGCTGCTAGAAACTTGACATACAAAGTCAGTACTCAATTCACACCTTGTGGTTTGTTCCTTGTTGAAGTATTTGTAAGCAGAAACATGCAGGAACAGCTTTTATTACCTCACTTTAGGAGATAACAGGAGAATATCAATTTATTTAAAAAGCTGCTACACTTTTTTTTCTTTGATTTTTCTGATACTCACCAGGTTTCTCTGTTTCACAAAACCCACGTTGTAGCCCAGGTTTGATACTCTCAGGTTCAACAGTTTGTACACGGGAACAATTTAAATTTTCAGATTTCACATTGCTTTGCACTATAGAGATGGATGGAAATAAAGCTAAAGGTGAAACATGGTTGTTGCCAGATATTTGAAACTTCACAAACACACAATCAGTTCTAAGATTTTACTCTGTGGTCTGCTCCTTGTCAAAGTAGCACTACGCTGAGGCAGGCAGAAATAGCCTTTACTATTAGCACCTTAGAAGGTAACAGGAAAATTTCCAGGTATTAAACGAGCTAAAAATATATTTTTCTTTAAATTTCTTTGATACTCATCAAAATTCATTCTTTCCCCAAACACACGTAGTTCTCCAAATTTGTTTCTCTTAGGAACAAAGGTTTACAGTCAGAAAGAGTTTGAATTTTCAGATTTCACTTCATTTGGCACTATAAAGGTGAATAAAAATAGCTACAGAAAACACATGTTTTTCTAGCTGTTTAAAACTTCACTTATTACAATCAGTGCTCAGTTCTCACTCTGTGGTTTTTTCCTGGTTGTAAGTATTTCAAAGCTGAAACACAGAGGAAGAGTATTTGTTCCTTGCTTTATAATCCAGCAGGAGAATATCAATGTTCTGAGAGAGTTGCAACTATTATTTTTATTTGATTTATTTGATAATCAGCAGGGTTCACCGATTTCATAAACCAACTTTGTAGCTCAAGTTTGGTACTTCTAGGATCAACTGTTTGCACACAAGAACAGGTTGAATTTTCAGATTTTACATTGTTTTGCACTATAGAGAGAGATGAAAATAGAGCTACAAATCAAACACAGTTTTTGATAGATGTTTGAAACTTCACATACATCATCAATTCTCAGTTTTCACTCAGTGATTTGTTCCTGGTGAAGCAACTCTAAGCAGAGGCATGGAGGAACAGCTTTGTCTATCAGCTCTTAAGGAGATATCAGGAAAATTCCCAAATACTGAAAGAGCTGAAAGAATTTTTTAATTGGATTTTTTTGGTATTCAGCAGATTCATCTTTTCAGTAAACAAACATTGTTCTTCAAGTTTTTTTTTTTCTTCTAGGTTCAAGGGTTTGCAGACAGGGACAGTTTGAATTTTCAGTTTTCACTTCATTTTGCACTATACAGATAGATGAATATAGAGGTAGAAATGAATTAGGATTTGTGCTAGCTTAATAAAACTTTGCATTCTCAATCCCATTTCAGTGCTCTCTCTGTGAATTGTTCCTCGTTAAAGTACTTTCAAGCAGAAACACACAGGGACAGCATATAACTAACTCGGGTTAGGAAGTAGCCATAGTATCTTACTATATTGAAAGATCTGCAATAATTTCTCATTGGATTACTTTGATCCTCGGCAGGTTTTACCCATTCACTAATCACTTTACACCCCAAATTTTTCACTCCTAGGTTCAATGGTTTGCAAATATAAACAGTTTCAATTTTCAGGTTTCACATTTTATTGCACTGTAAAGACAGATTGAAATAGAGTTTCAAATCAAACATGGTTTGTGCTAAATGCTGAAATTTCACACACACATTAAAAAAAACATTTCTCAGTGCTCATTCTATGGTTTTTTTCTGGTCAACGTAGGTCTAAGCAGAGGCACTGTGAAACAACTTTCTTTATCAATGCTTTAGGAGCTAGCATAAAAATTCATATGTACTGTAAGACCTGCAAAATATTTTTCATTGCATTTTTTTTAAGTTTTGGCAGGATTCATCCTTTCCCAAAACACACTTTGTTCTCCATGTTTGGTTCAACTATGTTCAAGTGTTTGCATAAAGCAAGAAAAAAAATTTAGGTATTAATTCATTTTGCACTATACAGGTGGATGAAAAGAGAACTGCAAATCAAACAAGGTTTGTGTTAACTGCTGGAACATTTAAGAACTCAGTTCTCAGAGATCACTCTGTTGTTTGTTCCTGTTTTAAGGAGATCTGAGAAAAAGAATGCAGAAACATATTGTACTAACTTGCATTAGAAGCTAGCAGGAGAATGACAATGTACTGAAACAGCTGCAAAAATTTGTTCATTGGATTACTTTTATATTCAGCTGGGATCATACTTTCAATAAACTCTCTCTGTACCCTATGTTTGGGACTCCTAGGTTCAAAGGTTACACAGAGGAATAGTTTGAATTTTTATGTTTCACTGTTTTTGCCTTATAGAGATGGATGGAAATAGAGCTACAATTGAATCACGGTTTGTGCTATATGCTTGAAACTTCACAGACACCATCAGTTCTCAGTGTTAATTCTGTGGTTTGTTTGTCATAAATGTAGCTCTACACAAAGGCACAGTGGAACAGTGTGCCTCTTTATCATCTTTTCGTGAGATAGCAGAAAAATTCACTTATACTAAAAAGGCTGCAAATTTTTTTCATTGTATTAATCTTATACTCAGCCTCATTAATCATTTCCCTAAACACACAATGTTCTCCAAGTTTTGTTTTTCTATATTCAAAGGTGTGCAAACAGGAACAGTTTGAATTTTGAAGTTATACTTCATTTTTCACTATACAGATGGATGAATGTAGTGGTGCAAATCAAACATTGTGTGTGCTAGCTACATGAAACTTCATTCACACAATCACTACTCTGTGCTCTCTTTGTGGACTGTTCCTCTTTGAAGTACTTCTAAGCAGAAACACACAGGGACAACATTTACTAACTCGCTTTAGGGCTAGCAGGGAATACCAATGTCCTGAATGATCTTCAAAAATTTTCTCCATAGATTACTTTTATCCTTGACAGGGTTCGCCCTTCCACTAAATATACTTTGTACTCCAAGTGTGTAACTCCTAAGATCACCAGTTTGGATACAGGAACCATTTGAATTTTCATGTTTCACTTTGTTTTGCACTATATAGATGGATGGAAGTAGAGCCAAAATTCAAAGATGGTTTATGCTAGATGATTGAATCTTCACACACATCTTCAGTGCTCAGTGTTCACTCTGTGGTTTTTGTTCTGATAAAAATAGCTCTAAGCAACAGCACGTGATAATAGATTTCTCTATCACTACTTATAGATCCAGTATGTAAATTTCCATTTACTGAAAGAGCTACAACAGTTTTTCATCGGATTAGATAGATACTTGGCAGAATTCATCCTTTCACTAAACATACTTTGTTCTCCAGAATTTCTTTTCCTAGATTCAAGGGTTTGTACACAAGAGAAATTTTATTTTCAGTTTTCACTTAATTTTGTTCAATAGTGGTGGATCAAAATAGAGATGCAATTTAAACATGGTTTGTGCTAACTATTTGATATACTCAATCACCTCTCAGAGCTCACTCTGTGCTCTGTTCCTGGTTGAAGAAATTTTTAGCAAAAGCACACAGAAACAGATTTTACAAACTCACATTAGAAGCTAACAGGAGAATGCCAATGTACTGAAGGAGCTGCAACTATTTATTCATTGGATGTCCTTGGTACTCTGCAGAGTTCATAATTTCAGTAAACTAACTTTGTTCCCCACATTTGGTACTCCAAGGTACAATGGCTTTCAGACAGGATCAGTTTAAAATTTTAAATTTCACTTCATTTTGCATAATATAGATAGATCAAAACAGAGTTGCAAATCAAACACTGTTTGTGCTAATTGCTTTTAACTTTCCATAAACAATCAGTTTTCAGTGCTCACTCTTTTTTTATTGCTCGAAGAAGAATTTCTAAGCAAAAACATGCAGAAACATTTTTTATTAACTCACATTAGAAACTAGCAGGATAATGCCAATATACTGGATACTAGCAACAATTTATTCATTGGATTACTTCAATACTCAGCACGGTACATGCTTTCACTAAACTCACTTTGTATTCCAAGATTTTGGGACTCTTGAGTTCAAGGGTATACACACAGGAACAGTTTTAATTTTCAGGTTTCACTGGCTTTTGCTCTATAAAGGTGAATGAAAATAGAGCTGAAAATCAAACCTGGTTTAGGCTCGAAGCTTGAAACTTGACATACACACCAGTACTTAGTGTTCACTGTGGGTTTTGTTCATAGTTAAAGTACTTGTCAGTAGAAGAATGCAGAAACAACTTACACAACCTCACTAGCTGGAGATTATCAATGTATTGAAAGAGGTGCAACTATTATTTTTTCATTTAATTTATTTTATACTTGAAAGGTTTCACCCATTCACCAAACCCATGTTGTAGCCCAAGTTTGGTACTCCTAGGTTCTATGATTTGTACACAGGAACAGTTGAAATTTTCAGATTTCACTTTGTTTTGAACTATAGAGATGGATGGAAATAGAGCTACAAATCAAATATTGTTTTTGGTAGATGCTTCAACCTTCACACACTATCAGATCTAAGTTTTCACTCTTTGGAATATTTTTGTTCATAGTAGCTCTAATCAGAGGAACGGAGACAAAGTTTCTTTATCAGCACTTTAAAGGCTAGCAGGAAAATTCCCAGGTACTGAAAGAGCTACAAACATTTTTTTTTTCATTGAATACATTTGATACTCCACAGGATTCGATCTTTCACTAAGCACTCTTTATTCTCCAAGTTTGGTTCTCCTAGATTCAATGGTTTGCAGAAAGGAACAGTTTGAATTTTCAGGTTTCACTTTATTTTGCCCTAGCTGATAAAAACTCGACATAAACATTTAATACTCATTGTTCTCTCTGTGTTTTTTTCCTGATTGAAGTACTTCTAAGCAGAAGCCCACAGGAACATCTTGTACTAACTTGCTTTTAGAACCAGCAGGAGAATACCAATATACTGAAAGTGTTTCAGAAATATTTTCAAATATTTTTTTGATACTTGGCAGTGTTCATGCATTAATTAAACCCACAAAGGAACAGTTTGAATTTTTATGTTACACATTGGTTTGCACTATAGAGATGGATGCAGATAATGGTAAAAATGAAACATGATTTCTGCTAGATACTTGGAACTTCACACATATAATCAGTTTTATGTATTCATTCTGTAGATTCTTCCTGATGAAAGTAGCTTTAAGTAGAGACACACAGACATAGCTTTCTCTATAAGCACTTTATGAGCTAGCAGGAAAATTTCCATGTACTGAAAGAGCTGAAAAATATTTTTTGTTGGATTTATTTGATATTCAGCAGGATTCAATCTTTCACTAAACACACTTGGATTCCAAGTTTGGTTGTCCTAATTTCCAGGGTTTACAAAAGGATACAGTTTAAGTTTTCATGTTTCAGTATATGGATAAAAATAGAGCTTCCAATCAAACACAGTTTGTGCTATCTGCTAGAAACTTGATATACACCGTCAGTACTCAGTGCACACTCTTTGGTTTGTTCCTGGCAAAATTAGTTCTAAGCTGAGGCACGGTGGAACAGCTTTCTCTGTCAGCTCTTAATGAGCTAGTAGAGTAATTTTTATATACTGAAATTGCTGCAACAATTTACTCATTATATTTTTCTGGTTCTCAGCAGGATTCATCAATTTACTAAACAAACATTGTTCTCCAAGATTTTCTCCTATTATCAAGGATTTGCAGACAGAAACATTTTGGATTTCCAGGTTTTACTTCATTGTGCACTATACAAATAGATGTATGTATACAGAGGTGAAAATCAAACATAATTTGTGCTAGCTGCCTAACACTTTACATACACAAACACTTCTCAGTGCTCTTTCTGTGGATTGTTATTATTTGAAATACTTCTAAGCAAAAATACACAGGGACAGCTTTTACTAACTTGCTTTAGGTGGTAGCCAGAGTATCCCAATGTACTGAAGGATCTGCAAAAATTATCTAATTGGATTTATTTGATCCTCGCGAGGGTTTACCCATTCACAAAACCCCCTTTGTTAACCAAGTTTGGACCTCCTAGGTTTAACTGTTTTCACACATGAACAGTTTGAATTTTTAGGTTTCATATTGTATTGCACTCTATGGATCAATGGAACAAAAGCTACAATTCAAACATGGATTTTAGCTGCTTGAAACTTCACACACACCCTCATTTCTCACTGTTCACTCTGTGGTTTTTTTTTCCCGGATGTAGTATATGTAAGCAACGGCACGCAAGAACAGTTGCCTTTCTAAATGCTTATGGAGCCAGCAGCTAAATTCCCATTTACTTAAAAAGATGCAACAATTTTTTATCAATGTGTTTTGCTATATTGCTTCAGAAGCTAGCCATGAGAATACAAATATGCTGATAGAGCTACAATGATTATTTTGTTGGATTTCTTTTAATTCTGCAGGCATCATCCTTTTTATATACCCCTTTATAACCCAAGTTTGGGACTCCTAAGTTCAAATATTTCCAGAAAGGAACAGTTTCAATTTTCAGTTTTCTCTTCATTTTGCACTACACAGGTGGATGAAAATAGAGCTGAAAATCAAATAGGGTTCATGCTAGCTGCTTGAAACATATATATGCAGTCAGTTCTCAGTCTTCACTCTGTTAATTGTTCCTTGTTGAAGTAATTCTGAGAAGAAGGACGCAAGAATGGCTCATACTAACTCACTTAGCAGCTAGCAGGAGAATCTTATTGGACTGAAAAAGCTGCAAATTTATTTTTCTTTGGATATATTTTGTCCTCTGAAGGGTTCAAACTTTAACTAAACCCACTTTGTACTCCACGTTGGGAAATCCTGGGTTCCATTCTTTAACACAGAAACAGTTTGAAATTTAAGGGTGCACTTTCTTTTGCACTATAGAGATGGATTTAATAAAGCTAAAAATCAAATACAGTTTGTGCTAGATGCTTGAAATTTTACACAAAAAACAGATGTAAGTGTTCACTCTGTTTTTTGTTCCTGGTCAAAGTAGCTCTAAGCAGACATACACAAGAAAAGCTTTGTCTATCAGTGCTTCAGGATCTACCAAGGAAATTCCCATGTACTGAAAGTGCTGCAACAATTTTTCATTGGATTTCTTTGATACTTGAAAGTATTCATCCTTTTACTCAACCCACTTTAATCTTTATGTCAGATTCTCCTAGGTTCAAGGGTTTGAGGATAGAAAAAGTGTGAATAATCAGGTTTCACTTAGTTTTGCACTATACCTGTTAATGAAAATCTACCTGCAAATCAAACACAGTGTCTGCTAGCTTCTTGGAAGTTGATGTACACAATCAGCTCTCAGTGCTAACTCAATGGTTTGTTTCCGCTTAATGTATATCTATGCAGAAACATACAGTAAAAGCTTTTACTAACTCATCTTAGAAACCAGAAGGAAAATCACAATATACTGAAAATGCTGCAACAATTTGTTTGGATTTCTTTGATCCTCAGCGGGGTTCAAATTTTCACTAAATGCACTTGTAGCCCAAGTTTGGACTCCTAGTTTTAATGGTTTGCACGCAGGAACAGTTTGAGTTTTTAGGTTCTACTGTGCATGGCACTACAGAGATGAATGAAAATATAGCCAATAATCAAAGATGATTTCTGGTAGATGCTTGAAACTTCACAACCACCATCAGTTATTAAGGGTTCACTATATGGTATTTTCATCATCAATATAGATCTAATCAAAGGCACCAAGGAACAATTTTCACTAAGAGCATTTTAGGAGCTAAGAGAAAAATTCTTATGTACTGAAAGAGCTTTAATCAATTTTTCATTTAATCTTTTTGATACTCGGAAAAATTTATCATTTCCCTAAACACACTGAGTTCTCCAAGTCTGGTTCTCCAAGTTTCAAGGGTTGTCAGACAAGAGCAGTTAGAATTCTCAAGTGTCTCTTCTTTCTGCACTGTACACATGGAAGAAAACAAACCAGCAATCAAACACTGTTTGTGCTAGCTGCTTGAATCTTGACATACAAATCAATTTCTGAGTGCTCACTTTGTGGTTTATTTCTTGTGTATATACTTCAAAGCTGAAGCATGCAGAAACAGTTTTTTCTAACTCTCTTTAGTTGATAGCAAGACAATAACAATGTACTGAAAAAGCTATGACAATTTTTTTTGTTGGATTTCTTTGAAAATCGTCAGAGTTCACCCTTTCAATAAACAAACTTTGTTCCCCACGTTTGGCAAATCTAGTTTCAATGGTTTGCACACAAGTACAGATGAACTTTCAGGTTTCAAATTGTTTTGAACTATAGACATGGATGCAAATAGAGCTTAAAATCAAACATGGTTGAGGATAAATGCTTGAAACTTCACATACACAATCAGATTTATTTGGTCACTTTATAGTTTCTTTCCCAACAAAGAAGTTTTAAGAAGAGGCACACAGGAACATCTTTCTCTATCACCATTTGTGAAGCTAGCAGGAAATATCCAATGCAATTAATGTGCTTTAACATATTTTTTTCTTTTTTCTTTTGAGAGAGAGAGAGAGAGAGAGAGAGAGAGAGAGAGAGAGAGAGAGAGAGAGAATTTTTAATTTTTATTTTTTTTTAGTTTTTGGTGAGCACAACATTGTTGTTTGTATGTGGTACTGAGGATGGAACCCAGGCCGCACGCATGCCAGTTGAGCGTACTACCACTTGAGCCACATGCCCAGTCCAGAAAGCATTTTTTTCAATTGATTTTTTGATACTGAGCAGGTTGCATCTTTTAACAAAACACACATTGTTCTCCCATGTTGGTTCTTCTAGGATGAAGGGATTATAAAAAGGAATCATTTGAATTTTCAGGTTTCACTTAATTTTACTCTATACAAGTGGTTGAAAATAGAGCCTAAAATAAAACGCATTTTGTGGAGGCTGCTTTAAACTTGACATACACAATTCATTTTCACTTGTTATTTTGTGACCTTTCCTGGTTGAAGAATTTTAAGCAAAAGTAAGAAGGATCTGCTTTTACTAATTTTCTTTATTAGCTAGCAAGAGAAACCTAATATATTGAAAGAGCTGCAACAATATTTAGGTTGGATTTTTGATATGTGGATGGGTCACCCTTTCACTAGACCCACTTTTACCCCAAGTTTAGTGCTCTTATGTTCGATGATTTGTACAGAGGAACACTTTTAATTTTCTGGTTTCACTTTGTTTTACATTATAGGGATGAATGAAAATATAGCTAAAAATCAAAGTGCTAGATGCTTGAAACTTCACTCACACAATCAGTTCTCAGTGATCACTCTGTGATTTGTTCCGGGTTGAAGAATTTCTGAAGAGAAGCATGTAAGAAAAGCTCAGATTTACTAATTTTGGAGCTACCAGGAGAAGCACAATATACTTAAATGACTAAAACAATTTTTTTTCTTAGAATTCTTTGATACTTGAAAATGTTCCCCCTCTTCACTAAAAACACTGAAGTCCAAGTTTTGGACTCATAGGTTCAATGGTTTGCACAGAGAAACATTTTGAATTTTCAGGTCTCATTTTGTTTTCCACTATTGAGATGAATCAAAATAGAGCTACAAATCAAACAAGGTTTGTGCAGATGCTTGAAACATCACACACGCAACCAGTTCTAAGTGTTCGCTATGTGTTTTTTTTTTTCCTTTCCAAAAAAGCTCTGAGCTCAGACACAAAAAACAGCTTTCTCTATCAATGTCTCAGGAGTAGCAGAAAATTTTCCGTGTATTTAGCAAGATGCAACAATTTTTTTTATTGGATTTCGTTGATACTCAGAAAGATTTATTCTTTTACTGAACACACTTTGTTCTCTAATATTGTGTGTGAAGTGTGTGATGTCTCAAGAACCTAGAAGAAACAATCTTTTATTTTTAGCTCTATTTTCATCCATCTCTGCAGTTCCAAACAATAGTTCAAGGGTTTGTAGAAAGAAACACTTTGAATTTTCCAGTTTCACTTCGTACTGCATTATACAGGTGGTTAAAAATAGACCTTCAATGCAAACACCATTTTCAGTAGCTTCTTAAAACTTGACATACACAGCCATATTTCAGTGTACACTCTCTTTTTTCTACTAACTGAAGTACTTCAAAGTAGAATCAAGAAGGTACCTCTTTTACTATATTGTTTAAGTGTTGACAATAGAATTCTAATAAACTGAAAGAACTGCAAAAATCTTTTAATTGAATTTATTTGATACTCATGAGGGTTCACCCGTTCAATAATCCAAATTGATACCTCAAGTTTGGTAATACAAGGTTCAATATGTGGCACAAAATGTTTAATTTTTTTCAGGTTTTACTTTTTTGGCATTAAAATTGGATGGAAAATACAGCTACACATAAAACAAGTTTTTAACTAGTTTTTTTGAAACTTGATATACAAGTTGATACAAACTTTTAAACAAGTCATTTTGTGGTTTGTTCCTGCTTTATATACTACTAGGCAAAAATATGCAGTAACAGCTTTCACAACATACTGAAAATGGTACAACAAATTTTTTTCTTGGATTTCTATGAATCTTCTCAGGGTTCAAATTTTTACTAAATTCACATGTAGCCCAGGTTTGGGACTCCTAGTTTTAATGGTTTGCACACAGGAACAGTTTGAGTTTTTATCTATCACTTTGTTTGGTTTACAGAGATGAATTGAAATAAAGCTGAAAACCAATGATGGTTTCTGCTTGGTGCTTGAAACTTCAAGAACACCATCAGTTATGAAAGTTACTATGTGATATTGTAATCATCACAATACCTCTAATCAATATTAGTAAGAACTCTAATATACTGAAAGAGCTGCAACAATTTTTAGGTTGGATATTTTATATGTACGTGGGTTCAAGTTTTCAATAACTCACTTTGTAACCCCAGTCCTAACTTCAATGATTTCTACAGAGAAATACTTTGAATTGTCTGGTTTCAATTTGTTTTGCACTATAGGGATGGATAAAAATAGAGCTAGAAATTAAACAAAGATTTTACTAGATGCTTGAATCTTCACTCCCACAATCTGTTCTTAGTGGTAACTCTGTGATTTTTTCTGGTTGAATAATTTCTAAGCATAAAGAGGCTGCAGCATCTTAGACTTTTGAATTTCAGGAGCTAGCTGGAGAATCACAATGTACTGAAAAAGCTAAAAAATAATTACAATTATTTGATACTCAGAAGTGTCCCCATTTTCACTAAAAACACTGAAGCCCATGTTTTGGACTCTTAGATTCTTGGTTTGCACTCACGAACCATTTCAATTTTCAGGATTTACATTGTTTTCCATGATTGACATGGATTAAAATGAAGCTATAAGTCAAACATAATTTTTGGTTTATGCTTGAAATGTCACACACACAATCAGATCTAAGTGTTCACTCTGTGGTTTTTCTCCTATTCAACAGAGCCAAAAGCACGGTCATACAGGAACAGCTTTCTCTACCAGTGCTTCAGGTGCTAGTAGAAAATCCCCATGTACTGAAAGAGTTGCAACAAAATTTCATTGGATTTATTTGATACTCAGAAGCATTTATATTTTCACTGAACACACTTTGTTCTCCAAGTTTGGTTCTCCTAGTTTCAATTTGCAGAAAAAACAGTTAAAAATTTCTCATTTCACGCTATTGTGCACTATACAGGTGAATGAAGGTAGTCCTACAAATAAAACATAGTTTTTGTTATTTGTTTAAAACGTTACCTACAGAATCAGATTTCAGTGTACACTCTGTGGATTCTTCCTGGATGATGTACTAGAAGCACAGAGGAACATCTTTCATTAAGTTTCTTTAAGAGCTAGCAATAGAATGCTAATAAACTGAAAAATCTGCAACAATATTTTATTGGATTTCTTCAAAGGTTGAAACACATGAAAAGGTTGAATTTTCAGGTTTTCATTTTTTATTAGAGACATGGATGGAAATACAGCAACTAATCAAACACGTTTTAGGCTACCTACTTGAAACTTGACATACACAATAATTCCTCAGTTCTAACTCTGTGGATTTTTCTTTGAGTAAGTACTTCATAGCTGAAGCATACAGAAAGAGCTTTTACTAACTTGCATTAGGAGATAGCAAGAGAATCATAATGTTCTGAAATATCTGTAACATTTTTTTGTTGGAATTCTTTGATACATGGCAGGATTCACTCTTCCAATAAATCTACTTTGTTTTGAACTCCTAGTTTCAATGGTTTACACACAAGAAGAGTTTGAATTTTTAGGTTTCAATTTGTTTTATGTATAGGTGCAAATAGAGCTTCAAATCAAACATGGTTGTGGCTATATGCTTCAAATTTCACACACAAAACCTGTTTTATATGGTCACTTTATATTTTTTTCAGCTCCCAGAAGTTTTAAGAAGAGGAACACAGGAACAGCTTTTCCTATTAGCTCTTTCAGAGCCAGGAGGAAATATACAAAGAAATTAATGATCTGAAATAGTTTTTTCATTTGATTTCATTGATACCCAGGAGGATGCATGTTTTCCCAAAGCACAAGGTGTTCTCGCATTTTGCTTCACCTAGTTCCAAGTGTATACAGAAAGGAACAGTTTAAATTTTCAGGTTTCACTTCATTTTACTCTATACAGGTGGTTGAAAATAGAGCTTCAAATCAAACATAGTTTGTGGGAGCTGCTTGAAACTTGACATACACAATAAATTTTCACTTGTTCACCCTGTCATTAAACCTGGATGAACTTCTCCTAAGCAAAAGCAAACAGCAATAGATTTTACTAAGTTTCTTTAGGAGCCAGCAGAAGAAGACTACTATATTGAATGAGCTGCAAAAATTTTTAGGTTGGATTTATGAGACCTGACTGGGTTCAACCTTTCACTAAACCCTATTTAACCCCATGTTTAGGACTCCTAGATTCAATAGATTGCAGAAAGTAACACTTTGAATTTTCTGGTTTCACTTTGTTTTGCACTATAGGGATGGATGGAAATAAAACTACAACTTAAATATGGTTTGCGGTACATACTTGAAACTTCACACACACAATCAGTTTTCAATGATAACTCTGGGATTTGTTCTGAATTGAAGAAATTCTAAGCATAAGCATGCAGGAACAGCTTTGAATTACCTAAATTAGGAGCTAGAAGAAGAATCACAATGTAATGAAAAATGTAAAGCAATATTTTTCATTGGATGTATTTTTTTACTTGGAAAGTTTCCTCCTTTCACCAGAAACACTGATGCCCAAGTTTTGGACACCAAGATTCAAATATTTGCACACAAAAAAAACCCTTTTGAATTTTCAGTATTCACGTGGTTTTGAACTATAGAGATGGATAAAAATAGAGTACCAAATCAAATATGGTTTGTGTTAGATGCTTGAAACGTCACACACACAATTAGTTCTAAGTGACCACTTTTTTATTTTTTCCTGGTAAAAATAACCCTAAGCACAGAAACCCAGGACAACTTTATCTATCAGTGCTTCAAGAGCTAGCAGGATAATTACCATGTACTGAATGAGCTGCAATATTTTTTTCATTGAATTTATGTGATACTCAGAAGGATTTATCCATTCATTGAACATACTTTTTTCTCCAATTTGGGTTCTCCTAGGATCAATGTTTTGCAGAAAGCAATAGTTTGAATTTTCTGGATTCACTTCATATTGCACTATACAGTTGGTCAAAAATAGACATGCAAAGCAAACACGGTTTTTGTTAGCTGCTTAAAACTTTACATACTCAATCATATTTCAGTGGAGAGCTAGTAATGAAAGCTAATATCCTGGAAGAACTACAACAATTCATTTGTTGGTTTTCTTTGATAATCCGCAGTTTTAACACATTCAATAAACCAACTTGATACCCCAAGTTTGAGACTCCTAGATTAAATGGACAGCACACAAGAAAAGTATGAATTCTCAGGTTTTATTTTGTTTGGCACTGTTGACATGGATAGAAATACAGCTACAGATAAAACACGTTTTTGGCTAGCTGCTTAAAACTTGATGTAGACATTCAGTTTTCAGTGCTCCCTCTGTTTGTTCCTGGTTGATGTACTATGCAAAAGTATGCTTTAACCACTTTTACTAAGTCACTGTCATATCTAGCAGGTGAATCACAATGTTCTGAAAATGCCTCAACAATTTTTTTATTGGATATTTGCGTACTCAGGAGGTTTCCACCTTTTACCAAACCCACTTGTATCCCCAGTTTGGGACTCCTAGTTTTAATGGCATTCACACAGGCAAAGTTTGAGTTTCCAGGTTTCATTTTGTATGACAATACAGAGATAGTGTAAATATAGCTAAAAATCAATGATGGTTTCTGGTAGATGCATGAAACTTCACCAACACAATCAGTTCTAAGCTTTCACTATGTGGTATTTTGATTGTCAAAATAGCTGTAATCAAAGGCATCCAGGAACAACTTTCTCTAACTGCAATGTAGGACATTGGAGGAAATTAGATATGTACTGAAAGAACTTTAATAAAATTTTTGTTGATTTTTTTTATTATCAGAAATATTCACCCTTTCAATAAACACACTCTGTTATCCAAGTCTGGTTCTCCAAGTTTCAAGGGTTTTCAGACAGGAACAGTTTGAATTCTCAGGTGTCTGTTAATTTTGCACTAGATACGTGGAAAAAAATACACCTGGAATCAAACAAAGTTTGTTCTAGCTGCTTGAATCTTGACATACCCAATCAATTCTCAGTGATCACTTTGTGATTTGTTCCTTAGTGTAAGTACTTCAAAGCTGAATCTCACAGAAACAGGTTTTACTAACTCACTTTAGGATATTGCAAGAGAATCCCAGTAGACTGAAAGAACTGCAACAATTTTTTGTGGGATTTCTTTGATACTCAACAGAGTTCACACTTTAAATAAACCTAATTACTTTCCCATATTTGGCACTCCTAGGTTCAATGGCTTGCACAAAAGAACAGTTTGAATTTTCAGTTTTCACTTTGTTTTGCACTGTAGAAATGAATGCAAATAGAGCTTAAATATCAAACATGATTGTTACTAAATGCTTGAAACTTCACCTAAACAATTAGCTTTATATGGTCACTTTTTTTCTGGTCAAAGAAGTTTTTAGAAGTACCACACAGGAACAGCTCTTTCAGAGCTAGCAAGAATTATCCAATGCAATTAATATGCTGAAACATTTTTTTCAATTGATTTCATTGATACTCAGCAGGATGTATTTTTAATGAAACATGTTTTTCTCCCATTTTGGTTCTTCTAAGATTAAGAGTATGCAGAATGGAAGAGTTTGAAGTTTCAGTTTTCACTTCATTTTACTCTACACAGGTGGTTGAAAATAAAGCCTCAAATCAAACATGATTTGTGATAGTTTCTTAAACTTGACATGCACCATCAATTTTCTCTTTTGACGCTCTAGTTTCTCCTGGTGGAAGTACTTCTAAGCAAAAGCAAGCTGAAACAACTTTGAATAAGTTGCTTAGGAGATAGCAGAAGAACTTTAATATACTGAAAAAGCTGCAACAATTTTTAGGTTGGATTTTTTTTATATGTACCTGGGTTCAAGTTTTCACTAAACTCACTCTGTAACCCCAGTTGATGACTCCTAGTTTCAATGGTTTCTACAGAGAAACACTTTGAATTTTCTGGTTTCACTTTGTATGGCACTATAGTGATGCATGAAAATAGAGCTAGAAATTAAACACGGATTTTGCTAGATGCTTGAAATTTCACTCACACAATCTTTTCCCACTGATCCTTCTGTGATTTTTTTTCTGGGTTGAAGAATTTCTAACCATAAGGATGCTGCAACAGCTTAGACTTACTAACACTAGGAACTAGCAGGAGAATCACAATGTACTGAAATAGCTAATTTTTTTTCTTAGAATTATTTTATTCTCAGAAGTGTTTCTCCTTTCAATAAAAAAAGAAGCCCAAGTTTTGGACTCCTAGATTCTTGGTTTTCTCTCAGAAATGTTTTGAAATTTCAGGTTTTACTTTAATTTCCAAGATTGAGATGGATAAAAATATAGCAAAAAGTAAAACATGGTTTGTGATAGATGCTTGAAATGTCACACAAGCAATCAGTTCTAAATGGTCACTCTGTGGTTTTTTTCATAGTCAATATAGACAAAAGTACAGTCATGCAGGAGCAGCATTCTCTACCAGTTCTTCAGGTACTAGTAAGAAAATTTTCATGTACTGAACAAGCTACAACATATTTTTCATTGGATTCATTTGATACTCGAAAGGATTTATCTTTTAACTGACCACGTGTTGTTCTTCGTTTTTGGTTCTCCTAGTTTCAATTTGCAGAAAGAAACAGTTAAAGTTACCTCATTTTACTCTATTCTGCACTATACTGTTGGATGAAAGTAGACTTGCAAATCAAACACGTTATTTGTTAGCTGCCTAAAACTTGACCTACAGAATCAGATTTCAGTGTACACTCTGTGGAAACATTCTGGATGATGTACTTCAAAACAGAAGCACAGAGGAACAGCTTTCACTAAGTTGATTTAAGAGCTAGCAATAGAATGCTTATAAACTGAACAAACTGCAACAATATTTCATTGGATTTCTTTGCTACTGGGTAGGGTTCACCCTTTCAGTAAACTAACTTCACACCCAAAGTTTGGGACTCCTAGGTTCAATGGTTAAAACACAAAAAATTTAAATATTCAGGTTTTGCTTTTTTTTTTAACTATAGACATGGTTAGAAATACAGCAACCAATGAAACACGTTTTAGGCTAACTACTTGAAACTTGACATACACAATCAATACTCAGTTGTAACTCTGTGTTTTTTTTTCTTTGTGTAAGTACTTCAAAGCTGAGGCATACAGAAACAGCTTTTATTTACTTGCTTTAGGAGGTAGTGAGAGAATCCCAATTTTCAGAAGGAGGTGTAACTTTTTTAAAAATTCTTTGATACTTGGCAGGTTTGATGATTTCAATGAACCCACTTTGTTCCCCAAATTTGTCACTCCTAGTTTCAAGGATTTGCACACAAAAAGGGGTGGAATTTTCAGGTTTCAATATGTTTTGCAGTATGGTTGCAAATAGAGCTTCAAATCAAACATAGTTGTTGCTATATGCTTCAAACGTCACACATAGAATCAGTTTTATGTGGTCACTTTATGATTTTTTCAGCTCAAAGAATTTAAAAAGAGGGACACAGGAACAGCTTTATCTATCATCTCTTTCAGAACTAGGAGGAAATATCCAAGGAAATTAGTGATATGAAATATATTTTAATTTAATTTTGTTGATACCCAGGAGGATGCATCTTTTACCAAAACACTCAGTGTTCTCCCATTTTGGTTCTTTTAATTCCAAGGGCATGCAGAAAGGAACAGTTTGAATTTTCAGGTTTCACTTAATTTTACTTCATGCAGATGCTTGAAAATAATAGAGATTCAAATCAAACACAGATTATAGAAGCTGCTTAAAACTTGTCATACACAATAAGTTTCCACTTTTCACTCTGTAATTTATCCTGGATAAAGTTGTTTTAAGCAAAGCAAGCAGGAACACATTTTATTAAGTTTTTTAGGAGAAAGCATGAGAATTCTAATATAGTGAATAAGCTGCAAAAAAAAATTAGGTTGGATTTTTGACATGTGCCTGGGTTCAAACTTTCACTAAATCCATTTTTACCCAATATTTAGGACTCGTAGATTCAATAGATTGTAGAAAGTAACACTTTAAGTTTTCTGGTTTCACTTTGTTTTGCACTATAAGGATTGATGGAAATACAACTACAACTCAAATATAATATGTGGTAGATGCTTGAATCTTCACATACACAATCAGTTTTCAGTGGTAACATTGGGATTTGTTCTGGACTGAAGAAATTCTAAGCAGAAGAACGCAGGAACAGCTTTGACTTACCTAAATAAGGAGCTAACAGGAGAATCATAATGTAATTAAAAATCTAAAACATTTTTATTAGATTTATTTGATATTTGAAAGGTTTCTCTGCCGGGGGGTGACGAATAACTTGTGTACTTGATACAGCAGGAATAGGAGCCATTTATTGTAGGACAACAGAGCTATTTATACATTTTGCACAGCTTATATTAATTAGCATAAACTAGATACATCAGTCAACCAATAAGGAATCTCCACACTTAATGGCTTGCTTTTGTTACTTCTCAAACCACTCCCTCTGGCATTTTGCCAGGCACCATCCAGACTTGTTTACAAACTCTAACATTCCCCTGGCAAAATACCAGGTGTTATTTTGACTTGTTTACAGACCTTAACATTTCTCCCTTTCACAAAAAAACACTTATGCCCAAGTTTTAGACTCCAAAGTTCAATTGTTTGCACACAGGAACAGTTTGAATTTTCAGTATTCACTTGTTTTTGAACTACAGAGATAGATGAAAATAGAGCACCAAACCAATCATGGTTTGTGCTAGGTGCTTGAATCGTCACACACAAAATCAGTTCTAAGTGTCCACTCTGTGGTTTTTCTTGGTCAAATTAGCCCTAAGCACAGGTACACAGAAACTGCTTTCTCTAGCAGTGCTTCAGGAGCTAGCAGGATAATTCCCATGTACTGAATTAACTGCAATAATGTTTTTATTAGAATTATGTGATAGACAGAAGTATTTGTCAATTCATTGAACATACTTTATTCTCAAATTTGGGTTCTCCTAGGTTCTCGGGTTTGCAGAAAGGAATAGTTTGAATTTTCTGGTCTCACTTCATATTGCACTATACAGGTGGTCGTAAATAGACGTGCAAAGCAAACACAGTTTTTGTTAGCTGCTTAAAACTTGACATAATAAATCAGATTTCAGTTAACACTCTGTGGTTTCTTTCTGGTTGATGTGTGTTGAAGTAGAAGCAACCAGAAACGTCTCTTACTATGTTTCTTAAAGAGCTAGAAATAGAAAGCTAATAAACTGAAAAAATGCAACAATTTATTTATTGTATTTCTTTGATACTCTGCAGCATTCACACATTCAATAAAGCAACTTGATAACCTAAGTTTGAGAGTCCTAGGTTCAATGGTTAAGACACAATAAACGTTTGAATTCTCAGGTTTTACTTTGTTTTGCACTATAGACATGGGTGAAAATGTAGCTACAAAAGAAAAACATGTTTTGGGGTTGCTGCTTTAAAAGTAATATACACATTCAGTTCTCAGTGCTCACTCTGTGGTTTGTTCCTGGTTGATGTACTACTATGCAAAAGCATGCAATAATAGCTTTTACTATCTCCCCTTAGTATCTAGCAAGAGAATCACAATATTCTGACAATGCTGCAACAATTTATTTTGTTGGATATTTTGATATTCAGGAGGGTTCAATCTTTTTCTAAACACAACCCTTTTCTAAACCTTTTTCTAGTTTTAATGGTATGCACACAGGAAAAGTTTGAGTTTTCAAGTTTCATTTTGTATGACAATACAGAGATGGATGTAAATACAGCTAAAATTCAAAGATGGTTTCTGGTAGGTGCTTGAAACTTCACACACACCATCAGTTTTAAGTGTTCACTCTTTGATATTTTCATTGTAAAAATAGCTCTAGACAAAGACATCCAGCAACAGCTTTCTCTAACTGCATTATAGGAGCTAGGAGGAAATTGTACATGTACTGAAATAACTTTAATATATTTTTCGTTAATTTTTTTTTTTTGATTCTCAGAAGGATTCATCCTTTCAAAACACATGCTTTGTTCTCAAGTCTGGTTTTCAAAGTTTCAAGGCTTTGCACACAAGAACAGTTTGAATTCAGCTTTCTCTTCATTTTACACTTTAGACGTGGAAAAAATAGACCTGCAAATCAAACAATGTTTGTGCTATCTGCTTGAATATTTACATACCTAATCAATTCTCAGTGATCACTTTGTGTTTTCTTCCTTACTGTAAGTACTTAAAAGATGAATCTCACAGAAAGAGCTTTGACTAACTCGCTTTAGGATATTGCAAGAGAATCCCAATAGACTGAAAGCACTGCAATAATTTTTTGGTTAAATTTCTTTAATACTCCGCAAAGATTACTATTTCAATAAACTCAATTTCTTCCCCATATTTGGCACTCCTAGGTTCAATGTTTTGCACAAAAGAACAGTTTAAATTTTTAGGTTTCACTTTGTTATGTAATATAGACATGGATGCAAATAGAGCTTAAATATCACACATGGTTCTTGCTAAATGCTTGAAAATTTACTTACACAATCAGATTTATGTGATCACTTTTTTTCTGGTCAAAGAAGTTTTAAGAAGAGGCTTACAGGAACAGCTTTCTCTATCAGCTCATTCAGAACTAGCAGAAAATATCAAATGTGATTAATATGCTGAAACCTTTTTTTCCAATTGATTTCATTATGCTCAGCAGGATGTATTTTTCATGAAACACACATTGTTCTCCCATTTTGGTTCTTCTAAGATCAAGGGTGTGCAGAATGGAACAGTTTGAAGTTTCAGCTTTCACTTCATTTTACTCTACACAGGTGGTTGAAAATAGAGCCTCAAATCAAAATGATTTGTGATTGCTGCTTAAACTTGACATACACCATCAGTTTTTGCTTGTGACTCTGGTTTCTCTTGGTGGAAGTACTTCTAATCAAAAGCAAGCTGAAACAACTTTGACTAAGTTGCTTTAGGAGATAGCAGAAGATGTCTAATATACTGAAAGAGCTGCAACAATTTTTAGGTTGGTTTTTTTTATCTATGTACCTAGATTCAAGTTTTCACTATACTCTCTTTGTAACCCCAGTTTATGACTCCTAGGTTCAATGGTTTCCACAGAGGAACACTTTGAATTTTCTTGTTTCACTTTGTTTTGCACTATAGGGATGGATGAAAATAGAGCTAGAAATTAAACATGGATTTTGCTAGATGAATGAAACTTCACTCACACTATCAGTTTTTAGTGGTCACTCTCTGATTTTTTCCAGGGATAAGAATCTGTAAGCATAAGGATACAGCAAGAGCTTAGACTTACTAACATTAGGAGCTAGCAGGAGAATCACAATGTACTGACAAAGCTAAAACAATTTTTTATTATAATTATTTGATACACAGGAGTGTTCCCACTTTCATTAAAACACTGAAGCTCAAGTTTTGGACCCCTAGGTTCTTTGTTTGCACTCAGGAACCATTTGAATTTTCAGGTTTTACTTTGTTTTCCACGATTGCGATGGATTAATATAGAGCTACAAATCAAACATGATTTGTGATAGATGCTTGAAACATCACAAACACAATTAGTTTTAAGTGTTTACTCTTTTGGTTTTTTTCTGGTCAAAATAGCCTAGGCACAGGAACATAGGAACAGCTTTATCTATCCATGCTTCAGGAGATAGCAGGATAATTCCCATATAATGAAGGAAATGCAATATTTTTCTCAATAGATTTATGTGACACTTAGAAGGATTTATCCATTCATTGAACATACTTTGTTCTCTAATTTTGATTTTCCTAGATTCAAGGGTTTGCAGAAAGAAACAGTTTGGATTTTCTGGTTTCACTTCATACTGCACTATACAGGTAGTCGAAAATAAATGTGCAAACAAACAAGTTTTTTGTTAGCTGCTTAAAACTTGACATAATCAATCAGATTTCAGTGGACACTCTGTGGTTTCATTCTGGTTGTAGTCATTCGAAGTAGAAGCAAACAGGAACATCTTTTACTATGTTGCTAAAAGAGCTCGTAATAGAAAGCTAATATACTGAAAGAACTGCAACAATTTATTTATTGAATTTCTTTGATACTCTGCAGTGTTCACCTATTCAATAAACCAACTTGATACCCCAAGTTTGAGACTCCTTAGTTCAATGGTTAGCACACAGTAAAAATTTGAATTCTCGGCTTTTACTTTGGCACTATAGACATGGATGGAAATACAGCTACAGATAAAACACGTTATTGGCTAGTTCTTTGAAACTTGATATACACATTCAGTTCTCAGTACTCACTCTGTGGTTTGTAATTCATCATTTCAATAAACACACTTTGTTCTCCAAGTCCTGTTCTCCAAGTTTCAAGGGTTTGGATAAGTTACAGTTAGAATTCTGAGGTATCTCTTAGTTTTGCACAATTAATGTGCAAGAAAATAGACCTTCAAATCTAATACGGTTTTTGCTAGCTGCTTCCGTCATGACATACCCAATCACTACTCAGTGCTCAATTTGTGGTTTATTCCTTGTGTAAGTACTTTTAAGTAGAAGCATGCAAAAACAGCTTTTACTAACTTTCTTTAGGAGATAGCAAGAGAAACCTATGTACTAAAAGAGCTGCAACAATTTTTGTTGTTGTTGTTGGATTTCTTTGATACTTAGCAGGATTCACCCTTTCAATAAACCTACTTTGTTCCCAAGTTTAGAACTTCTAGTTTTAACGGTTTGCACACAGGAACAGTTTGAGTTTTCAGGTTTCACTTTGTTTGGAACTACAGAGATGGTTGGAAATAGAGCTTAATTTCAAAGATGGTTTCTTCTAGGTGCTTGAAACTTCACAAACACCATCAGTTATAAGGGTTCATTGTATGGTAATTTCATCTTGAAAATACCATAGCTCTAATCAAACGCATACAGAAACTGCTTTCTTTAAAAACATTTTAAGAGCTTAGAAGAAAATTTACATGAACTGAATTTTTTAAAATTTTTTGATACTTTATGGATTCATCATTTCACTAAACACACTGTGATCTCCAAGTCTGGTTCTCCATGTTTCAAGTGTTTGTAGACAGGAGAAATTTGAATACTCAGGTAACTCTTTATTTTTCACTAATCACATGGAAGAAAATAGGCATGCAAATCAAACACTGTTTGTGCTAGCTGCTTGAATCTTGATATACCCAATGATATCTCAGTGCTCACTTTATGGTTTGTTCCTTGTGTAAGTACTTCAAAGCTGAAGCACACATAAGCAACTTTTACTAACTTGCTTTAGGTGATAGCAAGAGAATCTCAGAGTACTGAAAGAACTGAAGAATTTTTGTTGTTGTTGTTGGATTTCTTTGATACTTGACAATAAACCAACTTTGTTTCTCATGTTTGGTACTTTTAGGCTCAACAGTTTGCACACAAGTACTATTTGAATTTTCAGGTTTCACTTTGTTTGGCACTATAGACAGGAATGCAAATAGAGCTTAAAAACAAACATGGTTGTTGCTAAATGCTTGAAACTTCACACAGATAATCAGATTTATGTGGTCACTTTATTTTTTTTCTAGTCAAAGAAGTTTTAGAAGAGGCACACAGGAACAACTTTCTCTATCTCTCTTTTGGAGCTAGCAGAAATATTCAATGCAATTAGTGTGCTGAAATATTTTTTTTTCAATTGATTTTATTGACACTCAGCAGGATGCATCCTTTCATAAAACAAATGTTGTTCTCTCATTTTGGTTCTTCTAAGATCAAGTGTGTGCAGAAAGGAACAGTTTGAATTTTCAGGTTTCACTTCATTTTAACCTATACAGGTGGATGAAAATCAAGCCTCAAATAAACAAAATTTGTGGCAGCTGCTTAAAACGTGATATACACAATGAGTTTTCACATGTAACTCTTAGGTTTTTCCTGGCAAAAGTACAATTGAGCAACAGCAAGAGCAGCTTTACCAAGAACAGCTTTAGCAGCTAACAGAATAATTTTAATATACTGAAAGAGCTGCAAAAAAACATTTTTAGGTTGGATTTTTGGTATGTGGCTGATTCACCCTTTAACTAAACCCACTTTTTAACCCCAATTTTCGGACTCCAAGGTTCAATTGTTTGTACAGAGGAACACTTTGAATTTTCTGGTTTAACTTTGTATTGCACTATTGGGTAGAATATAAATACAGCTACAAATAAAACTTGGGTTTTGCTAGAAATGCTTGAAAATTCCCTCACACAATCAATTCTTCATGGTCACTCTGTGATTTATTACACATTGGAGAATTTCAAAGCAGAAGCACGTAGAAACTGCTCAGAATTACTAACTTTAGGAGGAACCAGGAGAATCACAATGTATGGAAAAAGCTAAAACAATTTTTGTTTAGAATCATTTGCTACTTGGACGTGTTCCCTCTTTCAGTAAAAACACTGAAGCCCAAGTTCTGGTCTCCTAGGTTCAATGGTTTTCACTCAGGAACAGTTTGAATTTTCAGGTTTTACTGTGTTTTGAACTATATGAATAGATGGAAATAGATGTGCAAATCAAATAAGATTGTTTTAGATGCTTGAAACTTCACACACATGATTACTTCTAAATGTTCACTCTGTGGTTAGTTCCTGATAAAGCTAGCTCTAAGGAGAGTTATGCTGGAAATGCTTTCTGTGTCAGTGCTTTAGTAGTTAGCAAGAAATTTCACATGTACTGAAAGAGCTGCTAAATTTTGTTCATTGTATTTTTTTTACTCTGTAATATTTATTCTTTTACTAAATGTACTTTGTTCTTCAAGTGTTGTTTTCCTAGATTCAAGTGTTTCCAGAAAGCAATAATATAAATTTTAAGGTGTCTGTTTATTTTGCACTATACATGTGGATGAAAATAGAACTTCAAATGAAATATATTTGGGCTAACTACTTGAAAATTGAGATACACAATCAGTACTCAGTGCTCACTCTGTGGTTTGTTTCTGGTTGAAGTACTTCTAAGCAGAAGCCCCAAAAGCATCTTTTACTAACTGCATTAAGAGCCAGCATGAGGA
The DNA here is from genome assembly GCF_052094955.1 of Ictidomys tridecemlineatus. Taxonomy (NCBI): domain Eukaryota; kingdom Metazoa; phylum Chordata; class Mammalia; order Rodentia; family Sciuridae; genus Ictidomys; species Ictidomys tridecemlineatus. Next base: position 131,128,469 of record NC_135484.1, read on the forward strand.
TCCTAATGTACTGAATGATCTGTAATAATTTTTTTATTGGAATACTTTGATAATCAGCAGGGTTCACCCTTTCCCTAAATATACTTTGTACCCCATGTTTGGGACTCCTATGTTAAGAGTTTGCAAACTGGAACCATTTAAATTTTTAGGTTTTACTTTTTATGGCACTATAAATATGGATAAAAATACAACTACAAATCAAACACAGCTTGCGCTAGATGATGGAAATTTCATACACACAATCATTTCTCAATGTTCACGCTGTTATTTGTTTTAGATCAAGTAACTCTAAGCAGAAACATGTAGAAACAAGTTTTACTAACTTGCTTTAGAAGTGAGAAGGAGAATCCTAATGTTTGAAAGAGCTGCCAGAATTTTTTCATTAGTTTTTTTTTTTGTTTGTTTTTTGTTTTTTATCCTTGGCTATGGTCAGAGTTTCACTATACCCACTTTGTACATCAAGTTTTGTACTCATTGGCTCAATAGTTCTCACACAGGAACTGTTTGAATGTTAGAGATTTGTGGAAAGAGAGCTACAAATCCAAAACCATTTGTGCAAGGTTTCTGAATCTTCAAGAAAAGAGTATGTTCTAAGTATTTACTCTGTGGTTTGTTTCTGCTCAAAATATGTCTAAGCAGAGGCATGCAGGAACTTCTTCTTGTATCATCACTTTAGAATCCAGCAAGAAATTTCCTCAGTCTGAAGAGCAGCAAATTTTTTTTTCATTGCATTTCATTGATAATCAGCAGGATTTATCCTTTCACTAAACAAACTTTGTTTTTTTTTTTAATTTTGTTTTCCTATAATTAAGGATTTGCAGTTAAGAACAGTTTGAATTTTCAGGTTGAATTTGTTTTGCAGTATATTTGTGGAATAAAATGAACTCAAATCAAGCATGATTTGTGCTACCTGCTTGAAACTTGACATACACAATCAGTTCTTGTTGACAACTCTGTGGTTCATTCTTGGTTTAAGTTGTTCTAATTAAAAGAACACAGAAACAGCTTTTGCTAACACACATTAGATACTAGCAGGACAATACCAATTTACTGATGGAGCTGAAAAAATATTTAGAATTCTTTGATACTTGCTAGGGTTCACCCTTTCACTAAACCAAATCTGTATTCCAATTTTGGGAATTCTATGTTCAAGGATTTGCACACAGGAACAGTTTGAATTTTTATGTTTCAATATGTTTTGCATTATTGAGATGGATGAAAGTAGAACCACAAATAAAACTCGGTTTGTGCTAGCTGTTTGAAACATGACATACAGTAAGTTCCAGTGCTTACACTTGGTATCTTCTTGGGTGAAGTAATTCTAAGCAGAAGAGCAGGAACATCTTCTATTAACTCGCTAAAAACCTGGAACCAGAAATCCAGTATACTGAAAGAGCTGAAAAAAAAATTTGTGCGATCCATTTGATACTAGGCATAGTTCACCTTTTATCTATACCCACATTGTACCACATGTTTGGGACTCCTTGGTTTAACAGTTTGCACACAGGAACAGTTTAAATTTTCAATTTTCACATGCTTTTGTACTATAGAAATGGACGTAAATAGAGAAACAAATCAAACACACTTTGTGCTAGATGCTTGAAACTTCACAGGCACAATTAGTTTTTAGTGTTCACTCTGTGTTTTTTCATGGTCTATTTAGCTCTAAGCAAAAGTACGATGGAACATTTTTCACTATGAGTGTTTTCCCAGATAGTAGGGAAATTTCTGTGCACTGAAAGAGAGCAAATGTTTTTTGTTGTTACATTTGTTTGGTACTTACCAGGATAAGACTTTAATAACCACATTTTGTTCCCCAAATTGGGTTCTCAGAGGGTCAAAATTATACAGACTAGAACACTTTGAATTTTCAGTTTTCACTTCATTTTTCAATAAAGAGGTGGATGAAAATAGAGCTGCATATCAAACAAAGTTTGAGCTTTCTGCTTGCACCCTCACACAAACCATCAGTTTTTAATGCTCACTCTGTGGTTTTTTCCTGGTTGTAGTACTTTTAAGCAAAAGCACACAGGAATAGATTTTACTATCTCACATTAGGAGCTACCCAGAGAATCCCAATATACTGAAAGTGGTGCAACAATTTTTTAATTGGATTTGGTTGATACTAAGCAGGGTTCAACCTTGTTCCAAATTCACTTAATTTGGGGATTAACTTAATTTTGAGATTACTAGGTTCAATGGTTTGAAAACAGAAAATGTATCAATTTTCATGTTTCACTTTGTTTTGCACTATATGGATGGATGGAAATAGAGCTCCAAATCAAACACAGTTTGTGCTAGATGCTTGAAACTTCAAACACACAATCACTTTTAAATGTTCACTCTGTGGTTTCTTCCTCGTCAAAATAGATCTAAGCAGTGGCATGATAGAAGAAATGATTCCTTTCTCATCACTTTAGCAGCTAGCAGGGAATTTCCCATAGCTGAAATTGCTAAATTTTTATAATTGGATTTCTCTCATACTCTGTAGGATTCCTTCTTTAACTATACACACTTTGTTCTCCAAGTGTTGCTTTCCTAGATTCAATGATTTGCCAGCAAAAAATAGTTTGAATTTTCAGGTTTCAATTCATTTTCCAATAGATACAAATATATCAATAGATATGCATATCAATATATATGCAAATTAAACAGGGTTTGGGCTAACTGCTTGAAACTTGACATAAAAAATCAGCTTTCACAGCTCACTCTCTAATTTGATCCCTGTTAAAGTACTTCTCAGAAGAAACAGGCAAAAACAGCTATTACTAACTCTCATTAACAGCTAGCAGGAGAATTCCAATATTCTGAAAAAGGTGCAACAGTTTATCTTTGGATTTCTTTGATACTCGGCAAGGTCCACCCTTTCACTAAACCCACTTTGAAGCCCAAGTTTGGGACGACTGGGTTCAAGAGTTTGCACACAGGAAACCTTTGAATTACAATGTTTCACTCTTTTTGGCACTATAGAGATGGATAGAAACACAGCTACAAATAAAACTCGGTTTTTCCTAGATGCTGAAAAATTCACACACACAATTATTTCTCAGTGTTCATGGTGTGTGTGTGTGTGTTTGTGTGTGTGTGTGTGTGTGTGTGTGTGTGTGTGTTGGTCAAAGTATCTCTAAGCATAATCATGCAGCATGTAGGAATAATTTTACTATCTTGCTTTAGTAGGCAGCAGGGGAATCTTAATGTAGTGATAGAGCTGCAATATTTTTTCCTTGGATTTCTTTGATACTCATCTGGGTTAATTTTTTAACTGTACCCATTTGTACCCCAAATTTGGGACTCCTATATTCAACGTTTGACACACAGGAGCAGATTGTATTTACAGGTTTTCACTTTTTTTGCACTATAGAGAAGGATGGAAAGAGAGCTACAATCAAATAGGTTGGGCTAGGAACTTTAAACTTCAAGCACACTATAAGATGTAAGTGTTCACTCTGCAGTTTGTTCTTGCTCAAAATAACTCTAAGCATGGGCAACCAGGTATTGCTTTCTTCACTAGCACTTTAGGAACTAGCAGAAAAATTCTCATGGACTTAATGAGCAGCAACAATTTTTTCAATGCATTATTTAGATACTTGGCAGGTTTCATTCTGTCACTCAGCACACTTAGTTACCCCACATTTTGTTTTCCTAAATTCAAGGGATTGCAGTCAGGAACCATTTGGAATTTCAGGTTTGAATTCATTTTGCACTATACAGGTGAATGAAAATACAGCTACAAATCAAACACGGTTTTTACTACTTGCTTAAAACGTGACATACACAATCATTTCTCAGTACTCACTCTGTGATTTATTACTATTTGAAGTAATTCTAAGCAGAAGCAAGCAAAAATAGCTTTAAGATCTAGCAGGATAATCCCAATGTACTGAACGATCTGCAACTATTTTTTTTTTCTATTGGATTACTTTGATACTCAGAAGGGTTCACCGTATCCCTAAATATACTTTGTCACTGTTGTTTGGGACTCTTAGCTACAAAAGATTGCACACCTTAACCGTTTGAATTTCCAGGTTCATCTTTGTTTTGCTCTAAAGAGATGGATACCAATCCAGCTACAAGCAAATATGCTTTGTGCTAGATGCTGGAAACTTCACACAAACAATCACTCCTCAGTGTTCACTCTGTGGTTAGTTCTAGATCAAAGTAGCTCTGAGCAGAAGCATGCAGGACCAGCTTTTACTAACTTGTTTTAGGAGCTATCAGTGGAAACTCAATGTATTGAAAGTACTGCCACAATTTTTTATTGGATTTTTTGATACTTTGCTGCATTCAGCCTTTCACTATACCCACATTGTACACTATGTTTGGTACTTCTTGGTTCAAAGGTTTGCCCACAGAAAGAGTTTGAATTTTCAGGTTTCACTTCGTTGTGCACTATAGAGATGAATGGAAAGAGAGCTACAAATAAAACACCATTTGGTGATGTTCTTGAATCTTCATGCAGACAGTATGTTCTATGAATTTACTCTGTGGTTTGTTCCTGTTCAAAGTAGTTCCAAGTAGATGAATTCAGAAGCTGTTTTGTCTATCAGCACTTTAGGTTCTAGCAGGAAAATTTCCATGATCTGAAAAAGGAACAATAACGTATTCATTTTATTTTATTGATACTCAGGAACATTTATTCATTCACTAAACACACTTTTACTTCAAGTTTTGTGTTTCTAAACCCAAGGATTTGCAGAGATGAACAGTTTGAATGTTCAGGTTTGTATTTGTTTTGTAATATACACATAAATTAACATGGAACTCAAATAAATCATGGTTTTTGCTACATGCTTGAAACTTGGCAAACACTATCAGTTTTAGTTGCTAAGTCTATGGTTTGTTCTTGGTTGAAGTGGTTCCAAGAAAAAGTACACAGAAACACATTTTTGTAACTCACTTTTGATGCTAACAGGACAATGCCAATTTACTGATGGAGCCGCAAAATGTTTATCATTGGATTTCTTTGATTCTTGCTGGATTTCACACTTTCACTAAGCCAAATGCGTTTTCCAATTTTGGACTTGTAGGTTCAAGAAATGGCACACAGGAACAATTTAAATTTTTATGTTGCAATCTGTTTTGCAATATAGAGATGGATGGCAGTAGAGGTACAAATCAAACATGGTTTGTGCTAGCTGATTGAAACTTGACATACACAGTAAGTTCTCAGTGCTCACTCTGTGGTTTCTTCTTGGGTGAAGTATTTCTAAGCAGCAGCCCACAGGAACATCTTATACTAAGTCACTTAGAACCTGGCACCAGAATCCCAATATATTGAAGTAGCTGAAATTTTTTTTGTTGTATTCCTTTGATAATAGTCAGGGTTAAACATTTAACTACCCCACATTGTACATCATGTTTGGCACTCTTGTGTTGAATAGTTTGCTAACAGGAAGAATTTGAACTTTCAGTTTTCACTAAAAATATTGTTTTTTAGTATAAAGATGGATGGAAATAGAGCAACAAATCAAACACGGTTTGTGTTAGATGCTTGTAACTTCACAGACAAAATCAGTTTTAAGTGTATACTCTGTTTTTTTCATGGACAAAGTAGCTCTAAACAGATATACACTGGAACACCTTTTAATATCAGAGCTTTCACAGCTATTAGTGAAATTCCCGCAGACTGAAGAGCTGCAATTTTTTTATTTAATTGTTTTTTGCAGGATTATTACTTTCACTAACCACACTTTGTTCTCCAAATTTTGTTCTTCTACATTCAAGGGTTTTCAGACAGGAACTCTTTGAATTTTCAGGTTTTACTTCATTTTGCACTGAGCATATCGATGAATGTAAAACTGAAAACCAAACACAGTTTTCACTACCTGCTTGTAACTTGACATAAACAATCAGTTCTCAGTGCTCACTCTGTGGATTGTTCCTGATTGAAGTACTTAAAAGCAGAAACATTCAGGAACAGATTTTACTAACTCACTTTAGGAGTTAGCATGAGAATTACAATGTACTGAAATTGCTACAAAAAATTTAAATTGGATTATATTGATACTTGGCAGGATTCAACATTTTTCTAAACTCACTTTGTATCTTAAGTTTGGGATTCCTAGTTTCAATGGTTGGAACACAAGAAATGTGTGAATTTTAAGCTTTCACTTTGTTTTGTAGTATAGAGATAGATGGCGATATAGCTACAAATCAAAGAAGGTTGTGCTAGATGCTTGAAACTAACCACACACAATCAGTTGTGAATGTTAACTCTGTCGATTGTTTCAGGTCATTGTAGCTCAAAGCAGAAGCATGCTGGAAATGCTTTCTCTCTCAGTGCTTTACCAGCTAGCAAAAAACATTACATGGACTAAAAAAGCTGCAAATTTTTTATTGAATTTTCTCAGCAGCATTCATTCTTTCACAAAACATACTTTGTTTTCCAAGTTTACTTTCCCTAGATATAAGGGTTTGCAGACAGGAATAGTTTAATTTTTCAGGTTTGAGTTTATTTTACACTATACAGGTGGAATAAAAAGCTGTAAATCATAAATGGTCTGGGCTACTTTCTTGAAAATTGACATCCACAATCAGTTCTCCATGCTCACTCTATAGTTTTCTCCTGTTTGAAGTACTTCTAAGCAGAAGGAGGCAAAACATATTTTACTAACTCTCATTAAAAGCTAGCAGGAGAATACCAATGTACTGAAAGAACTGCAAAAATTTTTTGGTGGATGTCTTTCATATGTGGCCTGTTCACCCGTTCCCTAAATACACTTTATACCCCATCTTTTGTACTCCTAGATTTAGAGTTTACAAACAGGAACCATTTGAATTTTCAGGTCTCAGTTTGAATGGCATTATAGCGATGGATAAAAATACATCTACAAATCTAGCACAGCTTGCACTAGATGCTGGAAATTTTACAAACAATAACTTCACAGTGTTAACTCTGTGGTTTGTTTTGGTCAAGTAACTATAAGAAGAAGCATGCAGGAACTACTTTTACTAACTTGTTTTAGGAGCTAGAAGGACAATTCCAAAATACTAAAAGAACTGCCACAATTTTTTTTTGGAATTTTTTTGATACTTGGCTTTTCTCTATACCCAGTCTGCCTTTCTCTATACCCAGTTTTCCCACCAAGTATTGTACTCCTTGGTTCAATGGTTTGCACACAGAAACAGTTTGAATTTTAAGGTTTCATTTTCTTTTGAACTACAGAGTTGGATTGAAAGAGAGCTACAAATCAAACACAGTTGTGCTTTGTTCTTGAATCTTCATGCACACAATATATTCTAAATATTTACTCTGTTGATTGTTCCTGTGCAAAGCAGTTCTAAACAGAGGCATGCAGGAACTGCTTTGTCTATAATTACTTTAGGAATAGGCAGAAATGTTTCCACAGAAAGTGCAACAAAAATTATTCATTACTTTTTATTGATACTCAGCAGGATTCATCCTTTCACAAAACAAACTCTGTTCTTCAAGTTTCGTTTTCCTAAAGTCAACAACTTGCAGATAGGAACAGTTTAAATTTTCAGATTGAATTTGTTTTGCACTATACAGGTGAATTAAAATGGAACTCAAATCAATCATGGTTTGTTCTACCTGCTGGAAACATGACATATACAATCAGTTCATAATTGCTAACTCTGTGGTTTGTTATTGTTTAAATTGGGTCTAAGCAAAAGCACATAGAAACAGCGTTTTCTTGCTCACTTTAGATGCAGGACAATAGCAATTTACTGATGGTGTAGAAAAAAAATTTTATTTGATACTTTCTAGGGTTCACAAATTCACTAAACCAAATTTGTAGCCAAATTTTGGGACTCCTACGTTCAAGACATTGCACACAGGAACAGTTTGAATTTTCATGTTTCAATTTTTTATTATAGAAATGGATGGAAGTAGAGCTACAAATCAAACACAGTTTTTGCTAGCTTTTTGTAACTTGACATGCAGACTAAGTTCTCAGCACTCACTCTGTTTTTTTTTTTTGGGGGGGGTGAAGTACTTCTAAGCAGAAGCTTACAGGAAAACTTTTAATAAGTCACTTAGGAACATGCACCAAATTCAAATGTACTAAAAGAGCTGAAAAAGTTTTGTTTTATTTGATTTCTTTGATACTCGGCAGTGTTCACACTTTCCCTACCCCTGCATTGGGTCTAATGTTTGCAACTCCTAGGTTGAACGGTTTACCCACAGAAAGAGATTGAATTTTCAGTTTTTACTTCTTTTTGTACTATAAAGATGGACTGTAATAGAGCAACAAGTTACTCACCATTTTTGCTAGATGCATGAAACCTCATAGACACCATCAGTTTTAAATGTTCACTCGGTGTTTTTTTTTTTTTTTTTTTCATAGTCAAAGTAGATTTAAGCAGAGGCACGCTGGAAAACCTTTCACTATCATTGCTTTCACAGCTAGTAGGGAAATTCCTGTGGACAGAAAGAGCTGCAATATTTATTTTTTGTTGGAATTCTTTGGTAATTCTCAGGATAACAACTTTAGCTAATCACATTTTGTTCTACAAATTTGGTTCTTTTAGGTTCAAGTGTTTTTAGAGAGGAACCCTTTGAGTTTTCAAGTTTTACTTCATTTTGCACTGAACAGGTGGATGAAAATAGAGCTGCAAACAAAACACAGTTTGTGCTACCAGCTTGTAACTTGATATACACAATCAGTTCTTAGTGGTCACTCTGTGGATAGTTCCTGGTTGATGTATTTTTAAGCAGAAGCACACAGGAACAGCTTATACTAATTGCATTCGGAGCTAACAGAAGAATCCCAATATACTGATAGAGCTGCAACAATTTTTCAACTGGATTGTATTGATACTCAGCAGGGTTCACCCTTTCAGTAAACACAATTTGTATCTTAAGTTTTGAATTTCTAGGTTCAATGGTTTGAATACACAAAATGTATGAATTTTCAGATTTCACTTTATTTTGCAATATATGGATGGATGGTAATAGAGCTACAAATCAAACAAGGTTGTGCTAGATGCTTGAAACTTCACACACACACACAATCAGTTCTAAATGTTACACTCTTTGGTTTGTTCCTGTTCAAAGTAGCCCTAGCAGAGTACTTCTGAAAATGCTTCCACTCTCGGTGCTTTAGCAGTTAGTAGTAAATTTCTCATGGACTGAAAGAGCTGCAAAAATTTCTTCATTGTATTTTTTGACATTCTGCAGGATTCATTCTTTCTCTAAACACACTTTGTTTTTCAAGTGTTGTTTTCCTAGTTTCAAGTGTTTGCACACAGCAAGAGTATGAATTTTCAGGGTTCACTTCATTTTGCACTATATATGTGGATGAAAATAGAATTGAAAATCAAATATTGTTGGGCTACTTGCTTCAAAATTTGACATATACAATCAGTTCTCAGTGCTCACTCTCTGGTTTGTTCATGATTAAAGTACTTCTAAGCAGAAGTTCTCAAAACCATCTTTTAACAACTCGCATAAATAGCTAGCATGAGAATTTCAAAGTACTGAAAGATCTGTAACAATTTTTTCATTGGATTTCTTTGATAATCAGCAGGGTTCACCCTTTCTCTAAATTTTTACCCCTTGTTTGGGACTCCTAGATTTAGAGTTTGCAAACAGGAATCATTTTAATGATCACATTTGACTTTGTTTTGCAATAGAGAGATGAATAAAAATCTAGCTACAAATCAAACATGTCTTTCACTGAATGCTGGAAATTTCACAGAAACAATCACTTCTCAATGTTCACTCTGTGATTTGTCTAAGCAGAAGCATATTGGAACAACTTTTACTGACTTTCTTTAGGACCTAGAAGGAGAATCCCTATGTACTTAAATAGTTGCCACAATTATTTCATTTTAATTATTTTGATACTTGGCTGCAGTCAGTCTTTCACTATACCCACTTTGAACACCAAGTTTTGTACTTTTGGTTAAAAGGTTTGCACATGGGGACAGTTTGAATAATCAGGTTTCACTTTGATTTGCACTATAAAGATGGATGGAAAGAGAGCTACAAATCAAGTAATGTTTGTGCAAGTTTCTTGAATTTTCATGCAAACAGTACTTTTTTTGCTCAAAGTAGTTCTAAGCAGAGGCATTCAGGAGCTGCTTTGACTATCAGCATGTGAGGATCTAGCAGGAAAATTTCCATGAACTGAAAGAGTAGCAAAAAAGTATTTATTGCATTTCATTGATAGCATGATATATTCTTTAACTAAATACACTTTGTTCTTCAAGTTTTGTTTTTCTAAACTCAAGGATTTGCAGAAAGGAACAGTTTTAATTATCAGGTTTAAATTTGTTTTGCATTATATAGGTGGATTATAATAGAACTCAAATCAAACAGGGTTTCTGCTACCTGCTTGAAACGTGACATACACAATCAGTTCTCATTGCTAAGTCTGTGGTTCGCTCTTGATTGAAGTGGTTGTAAGTAAAAGCACCCAGAAAAAGTTTTTTAACAAACTTTAGATGCTAGTAGAACAATATCAATTTACTGATGGAGCTGGACAAAAATTGCATTACTTTAATTCTTGCTAGGTTTCACACTTTTACTAAACCAAATTTGTACCCCAATTCTGGGACTTAATGGTTTGCACATTCTTAATGGTTTGCAATTCTGGGCTTAATGGTTTGCACATAGGAACAGTTTGAATTTTTGTTTCAATTTGTTTTGCATTATAGAGATGGATGGAAGTAGAGTTACAAATCAACCACAGTTTATGATAGCAGTTTGAAAATTTAAACACAGTAAGTTCTCAGTTCTCACTCTGTGGTTTCTTTGTGGGTTAAATATTTCTAAGGTGCAGCACACAGGAACATCTTCTATTAAGTCACGTAGGAGCTGAAACCAGAAACAAAATATACTGAAATAGCTGAGACAATTTTTTTCATTGGATTTCTTTGATCTAGGTAGGGTCTACGCTTTACCTATACACACATAGTACCCCATGTTTGGGACTCCTAAGTTGAATAGTTTTGCTCCCAGGAAGAGTTTAAATTTTCAGGTTTTACTTTGTTCTGTTTGTTCTGTAGTATAAAGATGGACAGACATAGAGCAAAAAATCAAACACAGTTTTAACTGGATGTTTGAAAATCCACAGACACAATCAGTTTTAAGTGTTCACTCTGTTTTTTTTTTTTTTCATAGTATATGTAGCTCTAAGCAGAGGCACACTGGAATACCTTTTACTCTCAGTGATTTCAAAGCTAGTAGAAAAAATTCCGTGGACTAAAAGAGCTGCAATTTTTTTTGTAGATTTTTCTGGTACATTGCAGAATAAGTTCTTTAAATAACCACACTTTGCCTACAAATTTGGTTCTTATAGGTTCAAAAGTTTTCAGACGGGAACTCTTTGAATTTTCAGCTTTTATTTCATTTTCCAGTAAGTAGGTGGGTAAAAATAGAGCTAAATACTAAACCCAGTTTGTGCTACCTGCTTGTAACTTGAAATAAACAATCAGTTGTCGGTGCTTACTCTGTGGATTGTTCCTGGAGAAAGTACTTCTAGTCAGAAGCATGCAGTAAATGGCTTTTACTAACTTGAATTAGGAGCTAGAATGAAAATCCCAATGTACTGAAAGAGCTGCAACAATTTTTAATTGGATTTTACTGATACTTGGCAGGGTTCACACTTTCACTAAACTCACTTTGTACCTTAAGATTGGCACGCCTAGGTTAAATGGTTTGGACACAAGAAATGTATTAATTGTCATGTTGCACTGTGTTTTGAATTATAGAATGGATAGCAATAGAGCTACAATCAAAATGTTGTGCTAGATGCTTGAAACGTCACACACACAATCACGTCTAAAGGTTGACCCTGTGGTTTGTTCCTGGTCAAAGTAGCTCTAAGCATAGATATGCTGGAAAAGGTTCTTCTCTCAGTGTTTAGCAGCTAGCAGAGAATTTCACATAGACTGAAAAAGCTGCAAACTTTTGTTCATTGAATTTTATGATATTCTCTAGGATTCATTATTTTGCTAAACACACATTGTTCTTTAAGTGTTGTTTTCCTAGATTCAAGTGTTTGCAAACAGGAATAGTATGAATTTTCATGATTCACTTTATTTTGCACTATACATGTGGATGAAAATAGAACTGAAAATCAAACACGGTAGGGCTAACTGCTTGAAAATTTACATACACAATCAGTTATCAGTGCTCACTTTTTTAAAGTACTTCTAAACACAAGCACACATAAACAGCTTTTACTAACTCTCATAAGAGCTAGCAGGAGAATCTCAATATACAGGAAGATGTGCAACAATTTTTTATTGGATTACTTTGATACATGGCAGGGTTCAGCCTTTTCCTAAATACACGTTGTACCCCATGTTTTGGACCCCTAGATTGAATTGTTTGCCCACAAGAAGAGTTTGAATTTTCAATTTTCACTTTGTTTTGTAGTATAAAGTTGGACGGATATAGAGCAACATACAGCTGCAATTCAAATACGATCTAGGCTACTTGTTGAAACTTGACATACACTATCCATTCTCAGTTCTCACTCTGTGGTTTGTTCCTGTTTGAAGTACTTCTAGGCAGAAACATACAAAAACAGCTTTTACTAACTCTCATTAAGAATTAGCAGGAGAATTTCAATATACCGAAATATCTGCTACATTTTTTTGTTGTATCTTTGTTAAGTGTCAAGTTTACCCTTTCCCTAAGTACACGTTGTACCACATGTTTGGGACTCCTAGGTTTAGAGTTCGCAAACAGGAACCATTTAAATTTTCAGGTTTCACTTTTTAGGACACTGTAGAGATAGACAAAAATACAGCTACAAATCAAACATGACTTGGATAGATGCTAGAAATTTCACAAACAAAATCATGTCTCAGTGTTCACTCTGTGGTTTGTTGTATGTCATTTATCTCTAAGCAGAAGCATGCAGAAATAGCTATTACTAACTTTCTTTAGTAGCTAGAAGGAGAATCCCAATGTACTGAAAGAGCTGCCAGAATTTTTTCATTGGATTTATTTATTTATTTATTTATTTATTTATTTATTTATTTATTTGATACTTGGCTGTGGTCTAGCTTTCTCTATACCCACTTTGCCCAACAAGTATTGTACTCCTTGGTTCAATGACTTGCTCAAAGGAACAGTTTGAATTTTCAGGTTTCACTTCGTTTTGAACTATAGAGTTGGATTGAAGGAGAGCTATAAATAAAACACGGTTGTGCTTGGTTTTTGAATCTTCATGCACACAATATGTTCTAAATATTTACTCTGTTGATTGTTACTGAACAAAGTAGATCTAAACAGAGGTATGTAGGAGATACTTTGTCTATCAGCACTTTAGGAATAGGCAGTAAAATTTCCACAGACCGAAGTGCTGTGGAATTTTTTCATTGATTTTTTTTTATTGATATTCAACAGGATCACTAAAAATCTTTGTTCATCAAGTTTTGTTTACCTAAACTCAAGATAGGCAGACAGGAAGAGTTTGAATTTTTAGGTTGAATTTTTTTTTCACTATACAAGTGGATTAAAGTGGAACTCATATCAAACATGGTTTGTTCTACCTGCTTGAAACATGACATACACAATCAGTTCTCATTGCTAACTCTGGGGTTTGTTCTTCTTTGAAGTGGTATGAAGCAATAACACATATAAACAGCTTATTATTACTCACATTAGATGCTAGCAGGACAATGCCAATTTACAGTTAGTGCTGAAAATTTTTTTAACATTATATGTCTTTGATACTTGCTAGGGTTCACACATTCATTAAACAAAATTTGTACCCCAATTTTGGGACTTCTAGGTTCAAGGCATTGCACAAAGGAACAGTTTGAATTTTCATGTTTCAATTTGTTTTGCATTATATAGATATATGGAAGTAGAGCAACCAATCAAACATGATTTGTGCTAGCTGTATAAAACTTAACAAACACACTAAGTTCTTTGTGCTCTCTCTGTGTTTTCTTCTTGGGTGAAGTATTTCTAAGCAGCAGCATAAAGGAACATCTTCTAGTAAGTCACTTAGGAGCTGGCACCAGAAACAAGATATACTGAAATATCAGAAAAAAATTTTCATTGGATTTTTTTGATACTAGGCAGGGTTAACTCTTTACCTATACCCACATTGTACCCCATAATTGGAACTCCTAAGTTGAGATCTTCGCCCACAGGAAGAGTTTAAACTGTCAGTTTTTACTTTGTTTCATATTATAAAATGGACAGAAATAGAGCAACAAACCAAAAACATTTGTGTAAGATGCTTGAAACTTCAAGACACAATCAGTTGACGTGTTTACTCTGTGTTTTTTCTCATGGTCATAGTAGGTATAATCAGAGGCATGCTGGAACACCTTTCACTATCAGTGCTTTTACAGCTAATAGGGAATTTCCATGAACTCAAAGAGCTACAAATTTTTTTGTTGGATTTAATTGGTAATTGGCAGGATAAGTACTTTCACTAAGCACACATTTTTCTTCAAATTTGCTTCTTTGACCTTCAAGGGTTTTCACACAAGAACCCTTTGAATTTTTAGGATTTACTTCATTTTGCACTGAGCATGTGGATGAAAGTAGAGCTGAAAACCAAACACAGTTTCTGCTACCTGCTTGTAACTTGACCTAAACAATCAGTTCTCAGTGCTCACTCTGTTGATTGTTACTGTTTGAAGCATATCGATATAGAAGCATGCAGGAACTGCTTTTACTAACTCACATTAGGAACTAACATGAGAATCCCAATGTACTGAAAGAGCTGCAAAAAATTTTAAACTGGATTTTACTTATAATCGGCAGGGTACACCCTTTCTCTAAACTCACTTTGTACCTTAATTTTGGGATTCCTAGGTTCAATGGTTTGAACCAAAAAAATGTATGAATTTTCTGGTTTCACATTGTTTTCCACTATAGAGATGGATGGCAATAGAGCTACAAATCAAACAATGTTGTGCTAGATGATTGAAACTTCATGCACACAATTAATTCTAAATTTTTATTATGTGGTTTGTTCTTGATCAAAGTAGCTAAAAGCAGAGGCATGCTGGTAATGCTACCGGTCTCAGTGCTTTAGTAGCTAGCAGAGAAATTTGCATAAACAGAAAGTGCTGCATATTTTTGTTCATTGGATTATATATCAAAGAAATGTAATTCTTTCACTAAAAACCCTTTGTATTCCAAGTGTTGTTTCCCTAGATTCCACGGTTTGCAAACAGAAATAGTTTGAATTTTTAGGTTTGAATTTATTATACACTATACAGGTGGATAAAAATACAGCTAGTAATCAAACACGATCTGGGCTACTTGCTTGAAACTTGAAATACGCACTCCGTTCTCAATGCTCACTCTGTGGTTTGTTCCTTTTTGAAGTACTTCTAAGCAGAAGCATGCAAAAGCATCTTTTACTAACTCTCATTTAGAGCTAGAAGAAAAATCCCAATGTACTGAAAGCTCAGCTACAAATTTTTTGTTGGATTTCTTTTATACATGGCAGGTTTACCCTTTCCCTAAATACACTTTGTACCACATTGAGACAAATAGGTTTAGAGTTTGCAAACAGGAACCATTATTTTTTTTTGGTTTCACTTTGTATGGCACTATAGAGATGGACAAAATACAGCTACAAATCAATTATGGCTTGTGCTAGATGCTGAAAATGTCACACACACAATCACTTCTCAGTGTTTATTCTGTGGTTTGTTGTAGGTCATGTAACTAAGCAGAAGCATGCAGGAACAGCTTTTACTAACTTGCTTTAGGAGCTAGAATATGATTCCCAATGCACTGAAAGAGCTGCAAGAATTTTTATATTGGGTTTTTTTTGGAAACTTGGCTATTATCTGCCTTTCTCTACAACCACTTTGTCCACCATGTATTGTACTCCTTGGTTCAATTGTTTTCACACTGGAAGAGTTTAAATTTTCAGGTTTCACTTCAGTTTGAACTATAGAGTTGGATAGAAAGAGAGCTACAAATCAAACACAGATGTCCTAGGTTCTTGAATCTTCACACACACAATATGTTCTAAATATTAAATCTGTGGTTTGTTTCTGTACAAAGTAGTTCTAAAGGGCAAGAGGTGCTTTGTCTATCAGCACTTTAGGAATAGGCAGTAAAATTTCCACAGACTGAAGTGCACCAACAATTTTTTTTCATTGCCTTTCCTTGATACTCAGCAGGATTCATTCTTTCACTAAACAAACTTTTTTTCTTCAAGTTTTGTTTTCCTAAACTCAACAATTTGAAGACAGGAACAGTTTGAATTTTCAGGTCAAATTTATTTTCTACTATACAGGTGGACAAATATGGAACTCAAATCAAACATGGTTTGTCCTACCTGCTTGAAATATTACATACAGAATAAGTTCTCGTTGCTAAGTCTGTGGTTTGTTCTTGTTTGAAGTGATTTTAAGCAAAATCACATAGAAAAACTTTTCCTTACTCACATTAGATGCTAGCAGGACAATGTCAACTTACTGATGGTGCCGAGAAATGTTTTCATTGTATTTCTTTGATACTTGCTAGAATTCACACATTCACTAAACCAAATTTGTACTCCAATTTTGGGACTCCTAGTCTCAAGGCATTGCACACAGGAACAGTTTGAATTTTCATGTTGCAATTTGTTTTGCAGTAGAGAGTTGGATGAAAGTAGAGCTGCAAATCAAACACGGTTTGTGCTAGCTCTTTGAAACTTGACTTACAGAGTAAGTTCTCGTGCTCACTCTGTGGTTTCTTCATGGGTGAAGTACTTCTAAGCAGAAGCATGCAGAAACATCTTCTATTAAGTCACTTAGAGCTGGCACAAGAAACCAAGTGTATTTAAAATGTGAAAAAAAAATAATTGGTTGGATTTCTTTTATACTAGGTAAGGTTCACAATTTACCTACATCTGCATTGTGCCTAAATTTTGAAACTCCTAGTTTGAACGGTTGGCCCACAGGAAGAGATTGAATTTTCAGATTTCACTTTTTTTTTTTGTACCATAAAGATGGACTGAAATAGAGCAACAAGTCAACCATGGTTTTTCTAGATGCTTGAAACATCAGAGTCACAATCAGTTTTAAATGTTCACTGTGTGTTGTTGTTGTTGTTGTTGTTTTCATGGCCAAAATAGCTTTTAGCAGATGCATGCTGGAACAACTTTCACTATCAGTGCTTTCACAGCTAGTAAGGAAATTCCCATGGATTGAAATAGCTGGAATATTTTTCATTGTTGTATTTTTTTGGTAATTCAAGGATAACAACTTTCCATAACCACACTTTTTCTTCAATTTTGGTTCTCCTAGGCTCAAGGGCTTTCAGAGAGGACCCCTTTGAATTTTCAGATTTTACTTCATTTTGCACTTAACAGGTGGATGAAAGTATAGCTCCAAACCAAACACAGTTTGTGCTACCTCCTTGTAACTTGATTACACAATCAATTCTCAGTGCTCATTTTGTTGATTGTTCCTGGTTTAAGTACTTCAAAGCAGAAGCATGCAGGAACAGCTTTTACTTACTCGCATTAGGAACTAGCATAAGAATCCCAATGTACTAAAATAGCTACAGAAATATTTAAATTAGATTTTAATGATACTCTCTAACTCACGTTGTACCTTAAGTTTGGGATTACTAGGTTTCAACAGTTTGAAAACAAGGAGTGTATAAATTTTCAGGTTTCACTTTGTTTTGCACTAGAGAGATGTATAGCAATAAAGCTACAAATCAAACAAGGTTGTGCTAGATGCTTGAGACTTCACACACACAACCAGTTTTAAGTGTTCACTCTGTGGGTTGCTCCTTGTCAAGATAGATCTAAGCAGAGGCATGCTAGAAATGCTTTCTCTCTCAGTGCTCTAGCAGCTAGCAGGGAAATACGCATGAACTGAAAGAGCTAAAAAAATTTGTTCTTGGATTTCTTTAATACTCAGCAGCCTTCATTCTTTCACTAAACACACTTTGTTCTCCAAGTGTTGTTTCTCTATATTGAAGGGTTTGCAGACAGGAATAGTTTGAATTTTCAGGTTTGAATTTATTTTACACTATACAGGTTGATAAAAATACAGCTGCAAATAAAACAAGGTATGAACTACTTGCTTGAAACTTGACATACACAATCCACTCTCAGTGTTCACTCTGTGGTTGGTTCCTGTTTGAAGCACTTCTAAGCAGAAGTGTGCAAAAAGCTTTTACTAACCCTCATTAAGAGCTATCAGTAGAAACACAATGTACTGAAAGATCTGCAACATTTTTTTGTTGGATTTCTTTGATAAGTGGCAGGGTTCACCGTTTCCCTAAATACACTTTGTATCATATGTTTAGGACTCCTAAATTTACAGTTTGCAGACAGGAACCATTTGAATTTTCAGGTTTCACTTTGTATGGCACTCTAGAGATGAATAAAAATACAGCTATAAATCAAACACGGTTTGTGCTAGATGTTGGTAGTTTCACACACACTTCTCAGTGTTCACTCTGTGGTTTGTTGTAGGTCAAGTAACCCTACACAGAAGCATGCAGGAACAGCTTTTGCTAACTTGCTTTAGAAGATAGAAGGGAAATTCCTATGTACTGAAAGAGCTGCCATAAAATTTTCATTGAATTTTATTTTTTTTGATCCTTGGCTGTGGTCTGCCTTTCTCTATATCAACTTTGACCACCAAGAAATGTACTCTTTGATTCAACTTTTTGCACACAGGAACAGTTTAAATTATCAGGTTTCACTTTGTTTTTAACTATAGAGTTTGATAATAACAGAGCCACAAATCAAACACAATTGTGCCAGGTTCTTGAATCTTCACATACACAATATGTTCTAGATATTTACTCTGTGTTTTTTTCCTGTGTAAAGTAGTTATATAAAGAGGAATGTAGGAGCTGCTTTGTGTTTCTGCACTTTAGAAATACACAGAAAAATTTCCACAGTCCAAAGTGCAGCAACAATTTTTTCATTGCTTTTCATTAATACTCAGCAGGATACATCTATTCACTAAAGAAACCTTTTTTTTAAGTTTTGTTTTCCTAAACTCAAGGATTTCAGAAGGGAACATTTTGAATTTTCAGGTTGAATTCGTTTTGCACTATATAGGTGGATTAAAATGTAATTCAAATGAAACATGATTTGATCTACCTACTTGAAACATGACATACACAAGCAGTTCTCATTGCTAACTCTGTAGTTTGTTCTTGTTTGAAGTGGTACTAAGCAAAAGAACATAGAAACAGATTTTCCTTACTCCCATTAGGTGCTAGCAGGACAATGCAAATTTACTGATGGTGCTGAAAATATTTTTTATTAGATTACTTTGATTCTTCTAGGTTTCAAACTAAACCAAATTTGTACTCCTATTTTAGCACTCCTAGGTTCAACAGTTTGCCCATAGGAACAGTTTGAATTTTATGTTTCAATTTGTTTTGCATTAAAGAGATGAATGGGATTAGAGCTACAAATCAAACACAGTTTGTGCTAGTTTTTTTTAAAGTTGACAAACACAAAAAGTTCTCAGTGCTCAATCTGTGGTTTCTTCTTGGGTGCAGTATTTCTAAGCAGCAACGCACAAGATTATCTTTTATTAAGTCACTCAGCAGCTGGCACCAGAAACCCAATATACTGAAATAGCTGAAACAATTTTTTTTCATTGGATTTCTTTGATACTAGGCATGGTTAACACTTTCCCTATACCCATATTGTACCCCATGGTTGAAACTACTTTGTTGAATGGTTTGCCCACAGAAAGCCTTTGATTTTTCAGTTTACACTTTGTTTTGTAATATAAAGATGGACGGAAAGAGAATAACAAATCAAACATGGTTTGTGTTAGATGACTAAAATTTCACAAACACAATCAGTTTTAAATGTTTACTCGTTTTTGGTTTTTTTATGATCAAAGTAGCTTTAAGTAGAGGCATGCTGGAACACCTTTCACTACCAGTGCTTTCAGAGCTAATTTCCTATGAACTATAATAGCTGCAATATTTTTTGTTATTGTATTTCTTTGGTTATTTGCAGGATAACAACTTTCAATAACAATATTTTGTTCTCCAAATTTGGTTCTTTTACTTTCAAGGGTTTTCAGAGAGGAACCCTTTGAATTTTCAGGTTTTACTTCATTTTGCACTGAACAGGTGGATAAAAATAGAGCTGCAAACCAAGCACAGTTAGTGCTACTGGCTTGTAACTTGACATACACAATCAGTTCTCAGTTCTCACTCTCTAGAGTGTTTCTGAATGAAGTAATTCTAAGCAGAAGCATATAGGAACAGCTTACACAAACTTGAATTTGGAGCTAGCAGGAGAATTCCAATGTAATGAAAAAATTGTAACAATATTTTAATCGGACTTTATTGATACTCAGCAGGGTTCACCCTTTCACTGAGCTCACTTTGTACATTGTTTGGAATTACTTGTTTCAATGGTTTGAACACATGAAATGCATAAATTTTCAGGTTTAACTTTGTTTTGCACTATATGGATAGATGGAATAGAGCTACAGCTCAAACAAGGTTTTGCTAGATGTTTGAATCTTAACACACACAATCAGTTTTAATTGTTCACTATGTGGGTTCTTCCTGGTCATTTTAGCTCTAAGCATAGGCATGCTGGAAATGCTTACTCTCTCAGTGCTTTAGCAGTTAGCAGGAAATTTCACAATGACTTAAAGAGCTGCAAAATTTTTTTCATTGTATTTCTATGATACTCTGCTCAATTAATTCTTTTCCTAAACACACTTTGTTCTTCAAGTGTTGTTTTCCTAGATTCAAGTGTTTGCAGACAGAAGTAGTATGAATTTTCAGGCTTCACTTCATTTTGCAGTATACACAAGGATGAATATAGAACTACAAATCAAGCACAGTTTGGTTAGATTTTTTTAAGAGAAAGAGAGAGAGAGAGAGAGAGAGAGAGAGAGAGAGAGAGAGAGTTAATATTTTTATTTTTTTATTTTTTTGGCAGACACAACATCTTTGTTTGGCTGAGGATTGAACCGGGGCCACATCCATGACAGGCGAGCATGCTACCGCTTGAGCCACATCCCCAGCTCCTTGGCTAGATTCTTGAAAATTGACATACACAATCAGTTCTGAGTGCTCACTCTGTTGTTTGTTGCTGGTTTAGGTACTTCTAAGCAAAATCCAGCAAAATGTCTTTTAATAACTTTCATTAAGAAGTAGCATGAGAATCCCAAAATACTGAAAAATATGTAACAATTATTTCATTGGATTTCTTTGATAATCGGCAGGGTTTACCCTTACCCTAAATAAAATTTGTATCCCATGTTTGGGACCCCTACTTTTAGAATTTGCTAACAGGAACCAGTTCAATTATCGAATTTCACTTTGTTTGGAAATATAGAGATGGATAAAAATACAGGTACAAGTCAAATACGACTTGCACTTGATGCTGGAAATTTTACACACACAATCACTTCTCAGTTTTTACTATGTAGTTTGTTATACGTCAAGTAGCTCTTAGAAGAAGCATGCAAGAACAACTTTTAATAACTTGATTTAGGAGCTAGAAGGAAAATACCATTTTACTGAAAGACTGCCACAATTTTTCATTGGATTTATTTTGATACTTGGCTGCAGTAAGTCTTTCACTATACCCACTTTGTACAAGTTTTGTATTCCTTTGTTCAATGGTTCCCACATGGGAACAGTTTAAATTTTCAGGTTTCACTTCATTTTACACTATAGATGTAAATGGAAACACAGCTACAAATCAAACAGAGTTTTGCTAAGTTCTTGATTTTTCCCGCACACAATATATTCTAAGTTTTTATGGTGTGTTTTTTTCTAGCTAAAAGTAGTTCTAAACAGAGGCATGCAGGAGCTACTTTGTCTATCAGAACTTCTGAATCTAGTAGAAAAATTTCCTCAGACTGGAGAGCAGCAACATTTTTTTCATTGCATTTCATTGATACTCAGCAGGATTCATCCTTTCACTAAACGAATTTTGTTCTTCAAGTTTTCTTTTCCTAAACTCAAATGTTTGCAGACAGAAACAGTTTGAATTTTCAGGTTAAATATGTTTTGCACTATAGAGGTGGATTTAATGGAACTCAAATCAAACAATTTTGTGCTACCTGCTTGAAACTTGACATACACAAACAGTTCTTGTTGCTAACTCTATGGATTATTCTTGGATGAAGTTGTTCTAAGCAAAAGCACACAGAAACAGCTTTTGCTAACTCACATTAGATGCTAGCAGGACAATGCAAATTTACTGATGGAGCCAAATAAATTTTTCATTGGATTTCTTTGATACTTGCTAGGGTTCACACTTTCACTAAACTAAATTTGTACCCCAGGTATCAGACTCCTAGGTTCAAGATTTTGCACACAGGAACAGTTTTAATTTTTATGTTTCAGTTTGTTTTGCATTATAGGAATAGATGGAAGTAGAGCTACAAATCCAACATGGTTTGTGCTAGCTCATTGAAACATGACTTACAATAATTCACAGTGCTCTCTTTGAGGTATATTTTTGTGTGAAGTACTACTAAGAAGAAAAGCAGAAACATTAACTTGCTTAAAACCTGGCACCAGATACCCAATATACTGAAAAAGCTGAAATAATTTTGAAGGGGGGAATTTTATACTAGGCAGGGTTCACCCTTTATCGATACCCACATTGTACCCCATGTTTGGGACTCCTAGGTTCAATGGTTTGCACACAGGAACATTTACAATTTTCAATTTTCACTTGATTTTGTAATATAAACATGGACATAAATAGAGCAACATGTCAAACACGGTTTGTGCTAGATGCTTGAAACTTCACAAAAACAATAAGTTTCAAGTTTTTATTCTGGGTTTTTTTCCATGTTCAAATTAGCTCTAAGGTGAGGTGCCAATGTCTTGGCTTGGCACCAGAATCACGAGCCACCACACAGCTTTGTAGGTTCAAACAGCAATTCTTTATTCCCGCTCTCACACCGCCTCCACACAGGTCCAGGGGCAATCTCGTTCTGCCGTCTCCCGCACAATTCACCTACCCACGAGGCTATCTCCAAATCCCATTTTTATCTCACGAGAACTCAACGGGAACAAGCAGCAGGAACACCCTAATCCCAGCAATAATCTTCAATCTCCAACTTCCCTAAAACCCATTTTCTTAAAATGGCAACGCCTTAAACTCAAGGAGCCGGTTACGTCCTCAAACCTGATCAGCTCTAAACCAGGATCCGCCTTGGTCCTTGAGCAAGGTCACCTTATTAAAGCATGCATGCAATGTCCCATCGAATGTCCTCTAAGCAGCATGGGGTACGCTTGGCAAGGAAATTTCGATGTGTCATTCCTACTTGGTAATGGCCCTCAGCAGTGAGGCACGATGAAATGACTTTCACTATCAGCACTTGCCCAGCTAGTAGCAAAATTTCTGTGGACTGAAAGTGGTGCAAATTTTTGTTGTTGAATTTCTTTGATGCTTGACAGGATAAGTACTTCAATAACACACTTTGTTCTCCAAATTGGGTTCTCCTATCTTAGAGGTTTTTCAGACAGGAACACTTTGAATTTGAAGTTTTCACTTCATTTTTCAGTGAACATGTGGATGAAAATAGAGCTGCATATTAAACACAGTTTTAGCTACCTGCTTGTAACCTGACATACACAATCAGTTTTGGTTTTTTTTTTTTTTTTGGTTGAATTATTTTTAAGCAGAAGCACACTGATACAGATTTTACTATCTCGAATTAGGAGCTAGCAAGAGAATCCCAATATACTGAAAATGGTGCAAACTTTTTAAAATTGAATTTGGTTAATACTCAGCAGAGTTTACCCTTTCACTAACCTCACTTTGTACTTCAATTTTGGGATTACTAGCTTAAATGATTTGAACAAAGGAAATGTATAAATGTTCAGGTTTCACTTTGTTTTGCACTAAATGGATGGATGAAAATAGAGCTACAAATTAAACACAGTTTGTGGTACATGGTTTAAACTTCAAATACACAATCAGTTCTATGTGGTAACTTTGTGGATCATTCCTGGTCAAAGTAACTCTAAGCAGAGAAATGCTGGAAATGCTTTCTTTGTCACCACTTTAGCAGCTAGCAGCGAACACCCCATGAACTTAAAGAACAACAATTTTTTTCATTGCATTTCTTTGATACTAAAAAGGATTCATCATTTAACTAAACACACTTTGTTTTCCAAGTGTTTTTTTTTAGATTCAAGCGTTTTTAGGCAACAATAGTTTGAATTTTCATTTTTCACTTCATTTTTCACTATACATGTGGATTAAAATAGATCTGCAAATTAAGCACTGTTTCTGCTAACTGCTTGAAACTTGACATACACAATCAGTTCTCAGAGCTCACTCTCTGGTTTGATACCAGTTTCTCAGCAGAAACACACAAAAAAAGCTTTTACTAATTCTCATTAACAGCTAGCAGGAGAAGCTTGATATACTGAAAGAGAGGCAATAGTTAACTCTGTGGTTTTTCTTGATCAAAGTAGCTTTAAGAAGAACCATGCAGAAACAATTTTACTATTTTGCTTTAACAAGTAGCAGGGGAATCCCAATGTAGTGAAAAAGCTACAATAATTTTTATTGGATTTTTTTATACTCACCTGGGTTAATTCTTTAACTATACCCATTTGTACCCCAATTTTGGGTTTCCTAGTTTCAACGTTTAACACACAGTAGCAGATTGTATTTACAGGTTTTACCTTTTTTTGCACTATAGATATGAATGGAAAGAGAGCTACAATCAAACACAGTTGGGCTAGATACTTGAAACTCAACCACAAAATAAGATTTAAGTGTTCAATTTGTAGTTTGTTCTTGCTCAAAGTACCTCTAAGCTTAGGCATGCAGAACGTGCATTCTACATCAGCACTTTAGGAACTAGCAGGAAAATTCTCATGGACCGAATGAGCAGCTAGAAACTTTTCATTGCATTTCTTTGATACTCAGCAGCATTGATCCTGTCAGTATAAACACTTTGCTCCCCACGTTTTTATTTCCTAGATTCAAGGGTTTGCAGACAGGGAGAGTTTGAAATTTAAGGTTTCAATTCATTTAACACTGTACAGGTGAATAAAACTAGAGCTGCAAATAAAACTTGGTTTGTGATATTTGCTTAAAACTTGACATAAAAAATCCGTTTTCAGTGCTCACTCTGTGGTTTGTTCTTATTTGAAGTAACTCAAAGCAAAATCACACAAAAACAGCTTTTATCTAACTCTCATTATGATCTACCAGGAAAATACCAATGTACTGAATGATCTGCAACTATTTTTTTCATTGGATTTCTTTGATTCTCAGCAGGACTCAACCATTTCCTAAATCCACTTTGTCCCCATGTTTGGGATTCTTTGCTTCAAGAGACGTCACACAGTAACTCTTTAAAATTTCAGGTTTCTCTTTGTTTAGCACTAAAGAGATTGATTAAAATCCAGCTACAAATCAAATATGGTGTGTGTTAGATGCTGGAAACTTTACAAAAAAATTACTTCTCGATGTTCACTCTGTGGTTTGTTCTAGGTCAAAGTAGCTCTAAGCAGAAGCATGCAGAAACAGCTTTTACTAAATTGTTTTAGGAGCTACCAGTGGAATCTCAATGTATTGAAAGTTCTGCCAAAATTTTTGCATTGGATTTTTTTGATATTTTTGCTTCATTCAGCCTTTAACTCTACCCACTTTGTACACTAATTTTGGTACTCCTTGGTTCAACAGTTTGCACACAGGAACAGTTTGAATTTTCAAATTTCACTTTTTTTGCACTATAGAAGTTTATGAAAAGCGAGGTATTTTTCTAAGTATTTACTCTGTTGTTTTTCCTGCTCAAAGTAGTTCTAAGCAGAAGCATTTGGTAACTGCTTTGTCTATCAGCACTTTAGGAACTAGCAGAAAAATTTCCATGAACTGAGAGAGCAGCAACAATGTATTCATTGTATTTCACTGACACTCATCAGGATTTATCCTTTCACTAAACACACTGTGTTCTTCAAGGTTTGTTTTCCTAAACTCAAGGATTTGCAGATAGGAACAGTTTGAAATTTCAAGTTTGAATTTGTTTTCCATTATACAGGTGGATTTAAATGAAAATCATATAAAACATAGTTTGTGCTATCTGATTTAAACGTGACATACACAATCTGTTCTCATGGCTAACTCTGTGTTTTGTTCTTGGTTGAAGTGGGGATGAGCAAAAGCACACAGAAACAGCTTTTTATAACAAACTTTAGCTGCTAGCAGGACAATGCCAATTTACTGATGGAGCTGAATACTTTTTTCATTGAATTACTTTGATTCTTGCTAGGATTCACACTTTCACTAAACCCAATTTGTACCCCAATTTTGGGACTCATAGGTTCAAGCGTTAGCACACAGGGACAGTTTAATTTTTATGTTCCAATTTGTTTTGCATTATAAAGATGGATGGAAGTACAGTTACAAATCAAACACAGTATGTGCTAGCTGTTTGAAACTTGACATACACAGTACGTTCTCGGTGCTCACACTGTGGTGTCACTTGGATGAAGTACTTCTAAGCAAAAGCATGTAAGAATATCTTCTAAAAAGTCACTTAGGAGCTGGCACCAGAGATCTTATATTCTGAAAGATCTGAAACAAGTTTTTCATTGGATTTCTTTGATAATAGGCAGGGTTCACCCTTTCTGTATACCCACATTTTACCCCCTGTTTGGGACTCCTAGGTTCAACAGTTTGCACATTGGAAGAGTTTGATTTTTTATTTTTCACTTTGTTTTGTACTAAAAAGGTGGATGGGAATAGATCAACAAAACAAACACGGTTTGTGCTAGATGCTTGAACCTTCACACACACAATCAGTTCTAAGTGTTCACTCCAATTTTCTCATGGTCAAGATAGCTCTAAGCAGATGCATGCTGGAACAGCTTTCACTTTCACTGCTTTCCCAGCTAGTAGTAGAATTTCTGTGGACTGAAATGTCTACAAAAATATTTTTGTTCGATTTCATTGGAACTTGGCATGATAAGTACTTTCACTAACCACACTTTGTTCTACAAACTTGGTTCTCCTAGGCTTGAGGGTTTTCAGACAGGACACTTTGAATTTTTTAGGTTTTACTTCATTTTTCACTCTTCATGGGAATATAAACAGAGTTGCAAAGCAAACACAGGTTGTACTACCTTGTTGTAACTTGACATACACAATTAGTTCTCAGGGCTCACTCTCTGGTTTGTTTCTGGCTGAAGTCCTTCTAAGCAGAAGCACTCAGGAACAGATTTTAATAACTCACCATAGGATCTAGTAGGAGAATCCGAATATAGTAAAAAAGCTGCAACAATTTTTTAATTAGATTTTATTGATAAATGGCAGAGTTCACCCTTTCACTGAATTTACTTTGTACCTTAAGTTTGGAATTTCTAGGTTCAATGGTTTGAACACAGGAAATGTATAAATTTTCTGGTTTCACTTTGCTTTGCACTATACAGATGGATAGAAATATATCTACAAATAAAACACAGTTTTCATTTGATGCTTGAAACTTCACACACAATATCACTTCCAAATATTCACTCTTTGGTTATTACTAGTCAAAGTAACTATAAGCAGAATAATTCTGGAAATGCTTCCCATCTCAGTGCTTTAGCAGCTAGCAGAGTGTATTGAATGGACTGAAAGAGCTGCAAAATTTTGTTCATTGGATTTCTTTGATACTCACCAGCATTAATTATTTCACTAAACACACTTTGTTATTTATACGTTGTTTCCCTAGGTTCAAAGGTTTGCAGGTAGAAATAGTTTGAATTTTCAGGTTTTAATTCATTTTACAATATAGAGGTAGATAAAAATAGAGCTTCAAATCAAACACAGTCTGGGATACTTTCTTAAAATTTGACATACATAATCAGTTCTCAGTGCTCACTCTGTGATTGGTTCCTGTTTGAAGTACTTCTAAGCAGAAGCACCAATAAACATCTTCTACTAACTCTCATTAAGATCTAGAAAGAGAATCCCAATGAACTGAAAGATCTGCAAAAAATTTTTCCATGGAATTCTTTGATAATCAGAAGGATTTACCCTTTTACTAAATCCACTTTGGGACCCTGTGTTTGGGACTCCTAAGTTTAGAGTTTGCACACATGAACCATTTGAGTTTTCAGGTTTTACTTTGTTTGGCATATGGAAATGGATAGAAATACTGCTACAAATCAAACATGGCTTGTGCTCGATTCTGAAAATTTCACACAGTCACTTTTCAGTGTCCACTCTGTGGTTTGTTCTATGTCAAAGTGGCTCTAAGCAGAAACATGCAGGTACCACTTACTAAATTTCTTTAGGAACAAGCAAGAGATCTCAATGTACAGAAAAAGCTGCCACAAAATTTTCATTAGATATTTTTAGATACTTGGCTGCATTTAGCTTTTCACTAAACCCACTGTTTACACTAAGTTTGGTACTCCTTTGTTCAATGGATAACACACAGGAACAGTTTGTATTTTCAAGGTTTCACTTTGTTTTGCTCCTTAAAGATGGATGGAAAGAGAAACATGGTTTGTGCTAGATTATTGAATCTTTATGCATGCCATGGGTTGTTAGTTTTATGCTGTTGTTTGTTCCTGATGAAAGTAGTTTTATGCAAAGTCATGAAAGAGCTAGTTTGTCTATCAGCACTTTAGGAGATAGCAGGAAAATTCCATGGACTCAACGAGCAGAAAAAAAAATTATTGCATTTCGTTAATACTCAGCAGTATTCATGCTGCTACTAAACAAACTTTGTCATTCAAGTTTTGTTT
Organism: Ictidomys tridecemlineatus; assembly: GCF_052094955.1. Lineage (NCBI taxonomy): Eukaryota > Metazoa > Chordata > Mammalia > Rodentia > Sciuridae > Ictidomys > Ictidomys tridecemlineatus. The sequence continues at coordinate 131,157,087 of NC_135484.1, forward strand.
TCATAAATTCAAGGATGTGCAGACAGGAAGAGTTTGAATTTTCACATTTGATTTTTTTTTTGCACTATATGTGGATGAAAATGGACCTCAATTCAAACATTGTTTGGGCTACGTGCCTGAAACTTGAAATACACAATCAGGTGTTGTTTGTAAATCTGTGATTTATTCTTGGTTGAAGTGGTTCTAAGCAAAAGCACACAAAAGCAGGTTTTTCTATCTTGCATTAGAAGCTCACAGTAAAATGCCAATTTACTGATAGAGCCGAAAAAATTCATTCATTTCATTACATTGATACATGCCAGGTTTCACACATTCATTAAACCAAATTTGCACCCCATTTTGATACTCCTAAGATCAAGTGTTTGCATAGAAGAACGGTATAAATTTTCATGTTTCTATTTGTTTTGCATTATGGAGAAGAAGGAATATAGAGCTACCAATAAAACATGGCTTTTCCTAGCTGTTTGAAACTTGACATAAAGAGTAAGTCGTCAGTGTTCACTCTGTAGTGTCTTCTTGGGTAAAGTATTTTAAAGCAGAAGCATGCAGGAATATTTATAGTAAGTCACTTTGGAGCTGGCACAATATACTAGAAAAAAATATACTAGAGAATCTAAAACAAATTTTTCATTGGATTTATTTGATACTAGGTACCATTCACTCTTTTTCTATTTCCATATTGTACACCAAGTTGGGACTCCTAGGTTCAATGGTTTGCACACAGGAACAGTTTGAATTTTCAGTTTTAACTTTGTATTTTACTGTAAAGATGAACAGAAATAAAGCAACAAATCAAACATGGTCTGTGATAAATGCTTGAAACTTCACAGAGACAATCAGTTCTAAGTGTTCAGTCTGTGTTTTTTTCATAGTCAAAGTAGCCGTAAGAAGAGCCACACTGAAGCAACTTTCACTATCAGCACTTTCACAACTAGTAGGAAAATTCCCAGGGACTGAAGGAGCTAAAAAATTGTTTTGGTTGGAATTCTCTAGTACTTGGAAAAATAAGCCCTTTCAGTAACCATGTTTTGTTCTCCAAATTTGATTCTTCTAGGTTCAAGTGTTTTCAGACAGAAACAATTTGAATTTTAGAATTTACTTCATTTTGCATTGTACAGGTGAATAAAAATAGAGCTGCAACCCAAATATAGGTTGTACTACCTGCTTCTAACTAGACATACACAAGAAGTTCTCAGTGCTCATTTTTTGGGTTGTTCCTGATTGAAGTAATTCTAAGCAGAAGCACACATAAACAGCTTTTTCTAACTCACATTAGGATCTAGTAGGAGAATCCCAATGTAGTGAAAGAGCTGCAAAAAGGTTTTAATTAATTTTACTGATACACAGCAGGGTTCATTCTTTCACTAAACTCATTTAAGTTTGGGATTCCTAGGTTCAATGTTTTGAACACAGGAAATGTATGAAGTTTTAGGTTTAATTTGCTCTGCACTATAGAGATGAATGAAAATAGAGCCACAAATTGAACATGGTTTGAGCTAGATTCTTGAAACTTCACATAACAATCAGTTGTAAAAGATCACTCTGTGGTTGGTTTCTGGCCAAAGTAGCTCTAAAAAGAGGCATACTGGAAATGATTCCTCTCTGATCCCTTTAAGAACTAACAGGGAATTTTGCATGGACTGAAAGAGCAGTAGAGTTTTGTTCATTGGATTTCTTGATACTAAGCAGGATTCATTCTTTCACTAAACACACTTTGTTTTCCAAGTTTTGTTTGTCTAGATTCAGGGGTTTGCAGACAGGAAGAGTTTGAATTTTCAGGTATGAATTCATTGTGCTCTATACATGTGGTTCAAAATACAGACCGCAAATCAAACACAGTCTTGACTTCTTGCTTGAAACTTGACATACACAATCAATTCTCAGTGCTCACACTGCGGTTTCTTCCTGTTTGAAGTACTTCTAAAAAGAAGCATGCAAAACAGCTTTTACTAACTCTCATTAATTGCTAGCATAAAAATACCAATGTACTGAAAGACCTGCAATTTTTTTGTGTTGGATTTCTTTGAGGGTAGGCTGGGTTCACCCTTTGGACACATGTTTGGGACTCCAATGTTTAGAGTTTGCACACAGGACCAATTTGAATTTTCAGGTTTCACTTTGTTTGGCACTATTGGGATGGATAGAAATACAACTATAATTCAAACACGTTTTCTGTATATGCTTGAAATTTCATACACACAATAATTTCTCTGTGTTCACTCTGTGTTTTTTCTAGAACAATGTAACTCTTAGCAGAAGCATGCAGGAACAGCTTTTACTTACTTGCTTTGGGAGCTACCAGGAGAATCTCAATGTACTGAAAGAGATGCCACTATTTTTTCATTGGATATTTTTTTTATACTTAGCTGCATTCAGCCTTTCACTAAACCAACTTTGTACACTAAGTTTGGTATTCTTTGGTTCAGTTGTTCACACACAGAAGCAATTTAAATATTCAGGTTTCACTTTGTTTTGCCATATAAACTTGGATGGAAAGAGGGCCAAATATTAAACTCGGTTTTTGCTAGGTCCTTTAATCTCCATGCACACAATATGTTCAAAATTTTACTATGTGGATTTTTCTTGATCAAAGTACATCTCAGGAGAGGCATGCAGGATCGACTTTGTCTATCAGCACTTAAGAGGCTAGGAGGAAAATTTCCTAGGGAAAAAAGAGCAGCACCATTTTTCTCATTGGATTTGGTTGATACTAAGTTGTATTCATCCTTTCACTAAAGAATCTTTGTTATTATAGTTTTGTTTTCCTAAACTCAAACATTTGCAGAGAGGATCAGTTTGAATTTTCAGGTTTGAATTTGATTTGCCCTATTCAGGTGAATTAAAATGGAACTCAATCAAACGTGGTTTGTGCTATCTGCTTGAAACTTGCCAAAGACTATAAGTTATCATTGGTAACTCTGTTTTTTTTTTTCTTGGTTGAAGTGATTCTAAGCAAAAGATCACAGAACATTTTTTAATAACTCACATTATAAGCTCACAGGACAATGCCAATTTACAGAGATAGCTGAAACAATTTTTTCATTGGATGACTTTGATACATGCTATGTTTCACATGATGACTAACCAAAATTAGTACCTCAATTTTGCGACTCCTTAGTTCAAGGTATTGCACCCAGGAACAGTTTGAATTTTCATGTTTCATTTTGTTTTGCACTATAGATATGGATGGAAGTAGAGTTACAAACCAATCATGGTTTGTGCTAGCTGTTTGAATCTTGAAATACACAATAAGTTCTCAGTGCTCACTCTGTGGTTTTATTCTTGAGTGAAATACTTCAAAGCAGAAGCACAAAGCAACATCTTGTATTAAGTTGTTTAGGAGCTGGCATCATAAACTTATTATACTATTTTTTCCATTGGATTTCTTTGATATAGGCATGGTTCATACTTTCCTTATTCTCAAATTGTAACCCAAGTTGGGACTACCATTTTCAATGGTTTGCACACTGGAACAGTTTGAATTTTCAGTTATAACTTTGTTTTGTACTAAACAGATTAATGTTAAAAGAGCAATAAAATAAATAGAGTTTGTGATTGATGCTCGAATCTTTACACACCGAATCATTTCCAAGTTTTCACTCTGTGATTTGTTCATGGTCAAACTAGCTCTTAGCAGAGGATCACTGGAGCAACTTTTACTATCAGCGCTGCAAAATGATTTTGTTGTTGTTGTTGTTGTTGAAACTCCTTGGTACTTAGCAGGATAAGTCCTTTCAGTAACCACACTTAGTTCTACAAATTTTTTTCTCCTAGGTTCAAACGTTTTTAGACAGGCACACTTTAAATTTTCTGGTTTTACTTCATTTTGCACTATACATGTGAAAGAAAATAGAGCTGCAATCCAAACACTGGCTGTGCTACCTGCCTGTAACTTGACATACACAATCAGTTCTCAGTGTTCACTCTGTGGTGTTTTCCTGATTGAATATTTCTAAAAAGAAACATGCAGGAATACCTTTTATTACCTCACAGTAGAAGATAGTAGAAGAATCCCAATGTACTGAAAAAGCTGAAACATTTTTTTAATTGGATTATATTGACACTAAGCAGGGTTCACTCTTTTATTTAATTCACTTTGTATCTTAAGTTTGGGATTTCTAGGTTCAATAGTGTTAATACAGGAAATGTATGATTTTTCAGGTTTTACTTTGTTTGTAGAGATGGATGAAAATAGAGCTACAATTCAAATATGGTTTGTGGTAGATGCTTGTAACTTCACACACACAATAATTACAAAATATTCCCCCTGTGGTTTGTTCTTTATAAAAGTATCTTGAAGCAGAGGCATTCTAGAAATTCTTTGTCTTTTCGCACTTTACCATGTAGCAGGGAATTTCCCATATACTAAAGAGCTGCAATTTTTTTCATTGGATTTCTTTGAACCACAGCAGAATTAATTATTTCACTAACCATACTTTGTTCTCCAAGTGTTTTTTTTTTTTTTTTTTTTTTTTTTTTTTTAGATTCATGGGTTTGCAGAGAGGAATAGTTGATATTTCCAGTTTAACATCATTTTTACTATAAAAGTCATGTAATTTACATTTACAAATAAAACATGGCTTGTTCTAGATGATAAAAATTTCACAACACAATCACTTCTCAGTGTTCACTCTGTAGTCTATCTAGGTCACAGTAGCTTTAAGCAGATGTATGGAGGATCAGCTTTTACTTCTTGTTTAATAGCTAGCAGGAGAATCCAAATGAACTGAAAGAGTTGCCACAATATTTTCATTGGATTTTTTTTTTTGATACTTGACTGCATCAGCCTTTCTCTATACCCAGTTTGTAAACTGAGTTTGGTAATCCTGCTTCACAAACAGGAAAACTTTAAATTTTCAGGTTTCACTTTGTTATTCAATATAAAGATGGATGTAAAGACAGCTACAAAAAAAATACACAGTTTGTGCTTGGTTCTTGAATCTTGATGCACACAGTATGTTTTAAGTATTTACTCTGTTGTTTGTTCCTGCAAAAAGTAGTTCTAAGCAGAGGCATGCAGGAGCTGCTTTGTCTATCAGCACTTTAGGAGCTAGCAGGAAAATTTTCACGTAGAAAAAGAACAGCAACAATTTTTCATTGCATTTCATTGATACTCAGCAGGATTCATTCTTTTACTGAAGAAACTTTGTTCCTCACATTTGATTTCCCTAAATTCGTTTATTTGCAGAGAGGAACAGTTTGAATTTTCAGGCTTGAATTCATTTTGCACTTTTTAGTTGCATTAAAATATAACTCCAATCAAACCTGGTTTGGGCTACTTGCTTAAACTTGAGTTACACAATCAGTTCTCAGTTCTCACTCTGTGGATTGTTCCTGTTTAAAGTATTTCTATGTAAAAGCACGAAAAAAATAGCTTTTACTAACTCTCAGTAAGAGCTAGCAGGACAATCCCAATGCACTGAAAGATCTGCAACAATTTTGTTGATGGATTTCTTTGATACTCGACAGGGTTTACTCTTTCAGTAAATCCAATTTTGTACCCCATTTTGGGGACTCCTATGTTTAAAATTTACACACAGGAACCATTTAAATTTTCAGGTTTTACTTTGTTTCACACTATAGAGATGGATATAAATACAGCTAAAAATCAAACACAGTTTGTGCTAGAGGCTGGATATTTCATGCACAGAATCACTTCTCAGTCTTCACTCTGTGATTTGTTCTAGGAAAAAGAAGTTCTAAGCAAAAGCAAAGGGAAAAAGCCTTTACTTACTATCTTTAGTAGCTTGCAGGAGAATGAACTGAGAGAGGTCAATTTTTCATTGGATTTTGTTTTATTTTTTTAATTTTATTTATTTATTTATTTATTTATTTATTTATTTATTTATTTATTTATTTTGGATACTTGGTTGAATGCAGCCGTTCACTATACACACTTTGTATACTAAGTTAGATACTTCTTGGCTCAAATTTTTCCCCACAAAACAGTTTAAATTTTCATGTTTCACTTTGTTTTGCAATATAAAGATGAATGAAAACAGAGCTACAAATAAAACATGGTTTTTGCTAGATTCTTGTATCTTCATACACACAATATGTTCTAAGTATTTACACTGTTGTTTGTTTCTGGTCAAAGCAGCTGTAAGCAGAGTCATGCAGGATCAGCTTTCTCTGTCAGCAATTTAGGAACTAACAGGAAAATTCTCATGAACTGGAAGAGCTGCAGAATTTTTTAGTTGGATTACTTTGATACTCGACAGAACTTATTTTTTCATTAAACCCAATTTGTTTGTGAAGTTTTTTTTATCCTATGTTCAAGGGTACACAGACAAGAACAGTTTAAATTTTTAGGTTTCATTTTGTTTTGAACTATACAAGTTAATAGAAATAGAACTGAAAATCAAACATGGTTTGTGCAAACTGCTTGAAACTACATACACAATCTGTTCTCAGTCCTCACTCTGTGGTTTGTTCCTGGTTGAAGTAATACAAGTATAAGCAAGTAGGAAAAGCTTTTACTTACTCGAATTAGGAGCTATCAGGAAAATGAAAATATACTAAAAAAAAACTTCAACAGTTTTTTTTTTTCTTGGAAGTATTTGATAATTAGAAGGTTTCACCCTCTCTGTATTCCCATTTTGTACTCCAAATTTGGGAAACATAGTTTCAATGGTGTGCAGACAGGAAGAAATTGAATTTTTAGGACTCACTTTTTTTTTGCACTACATAGATGGATAAAAATAGAGCTACAACTTTACCCACACAATCAGTTCTCAGTGTTCACTCTATGGTTTGATCCTTGTCAAAGTAGATTTATCAAAGTAGATTTAGCAGTAGAGCTAGTGTTAGAGTTTGGTTTAGGGATAGGGTCAGGTTTAGACCCAGGGTTAGTGTTAGAGTCAGCACTTTAAGATCTAGGAGAAAGTTCCAATGTACTGGAAGAGGTGCAAACTTTTTTCATTGGATTTGTTTGATACTCAACAGGATTATTTCTTTCAAAAACACACTTTTTATCCAAGTTTGATTCTTCTAGGTTTAATGTTTGCAAACAGGAACAGTTTGATTTTTCAGGATTTACTTCATTTTGCCCTATGCAAGTAGTCGTAAACTGAGCTTCAAATAAAACACAATTTGTGCTAGCTGCATGAGTCTTCCTATACACAATCTGTTCTCAGTCTTCTTTCAGTGGTTTTATCCTTGTTGAAATATTCTACACAGAAGTACACAGGAATAGCTTTTACTTACTTGCTTTACGAGCTAGCATGAGGATTTCAACATACTGAAAGAGCTCCAAAAAATTTTTCTTGGATTTTTTAATAGTCAGCAGTGTTCTCACTTTAAATAATCCACAAGTTTGTGACTCTTAGTTTTAAGTGTTTGCAGACAGAAACAGTTTCAATTTTCAGGCTTCACTTTGTTTTTCAGTATAGAGATGAATAAAAATAAAGCTACAAATCAAACATGGTTTTGATAGATTCATGAAATTCACACACACAAAAAAATCAGTTTTCAGGTCTCACTCCATGATTTCTTCCTGGTTGAAAAACTTCTAAGTAAAAGCATGCACAAACAGCTATTACTAACTCACATTAGAAGCTAGCAGAAGAATGGCAATGTACTGAATGAGCTGCAACAATTTTTTTATTTTTTTAATATTCTGGAGGGATCACACTTTAAAGAATTCCACTTTGTACCACAAGTTTGGGTCTTCTCACTTCAATGGTTTGCACACAGGGACAGTGTGAGTTTTCAGGTTTCACATTGTTTGCACTATAAATATGGATTAAAATATGGTTTGAGCTAAATGTATGAAACTTCACCCACACAATCAATTATAAGTGTTCAATTTGATAATTATTCTTAGTCAAAGTAGCTCTAAGCTGAGGCATGCAGGGACAGCAATCTCTGTAAGTACTTTAGAAGCTAGCAGGAAAATTACCATATAACAGAAGATCTGGAAACATTTTTTAATGGATTTTATTGATACTCAGCAGGATTAATCCTTTTTCAAAAGACACTTTGTTCTCCATTTTTGATTCTTCTACTTTTAAGGGTTTTCTGACAGGAACAGTTGAATTTTGGGTTTGAATCCATTTTGCACTATACAGGTGGATGAAAATAGAGCTGGAAATCAAACAAAGTTTTTAATAGCTTTTTGAAACTTGGCATACAAAATCAGTTCTCAGTGCTCACTATGTAGTTTTTCCCTGGTTGAAGTACTTATAAGCAGAAGCATGCAGGGAAAGCTTTTACTAACTAGTTTTAAAAGCTAGAAGAAACATACCAATATACTGAAAGAGTTGTAAATATTTTTTTTCCTCTTTGATTCTTGGCAGCGTTAAACATTACTCTAAACCCCCTGTGTACACCAGATTTTTGTAATATAGGCTCAACAGTTTGGACACAGTAACAGTTTGAATTTTCAGGTTTCACTTAATTTTGCAATATGGAAATGGATGAAAATAGAGCTACAAATCTAAGATAGTTTGTACTACATCATTAAAATTTCACATACACAATCAGTTCTATATCTTTACTCTGTGGTTTGTTCCTAGTCAATGTAGCTCTAAGCAGAAGCATGCATACTTCTGAGAAGAAGCACACAGAAACAGCTTTTACTTACTCTCATTAGGATCTAGTAAGAGAATCCCAATATACTGAAAGACCTGCATTTTTTTCCATGGGATTTTATTGATACTTCACAAGGCCACCTTTTAGTAAACACACTTTGTACCCCAAGTTTGGGATTCCTAGGTTCAATGGTTTTATCACAGGAAATGTGTGAATTTTCAGGTTTTATGCTGTTTTGCACTATAGAGATGGATGGAAATAGAGCTAAAATTAAAACATGGTTTATTCTAGATGCTTGAAACTTCACACACACAATCAGTTCTAAATGTTAACTCTTGACATAGACAATCAGTTCTCAGTGTTCAGTCTGTGGTTTATTCCTATTTAAAGTAGCTATAAGCAGAGGCATGCTGGAACAACTCTCTCTATCAGCACATTAGGAGCTAGAAGAAAAATTCAAAATTTCTGAAAGAGATGCAACATTTTTTGCATTGGATTACTTTGGTACTTGGTAGGATTCAACTTTTCACTAATCACACATTGTTCTCAAAGTTATGTTTTCCTAGATTCTAGGATTTGCAGAAAGAAACAGTTTGAATTTTCAGGTTTCTCTTTTTTTTCACTGTAAAGTTGTATGAAAATAAAACTGGAAATCAAACACAATTTTTATTAGATGCTTGAATAGTGACACAAATAATCTGTTCTCAGTGCTAACTCTGTGTTTTTTTCCTATTAAAAGTAGCTCTAAGCAGAGACGTGCAGGAACATTTTTTCTCTATCAGTGCTTTAGAAGGTAGAAAAGAATCCAGTGTTCTGAAAGAACTGCAAAAATATTTTGATTGGATTTCTTTGACACTCAGCAAATTTCTTCTGTCACTAAAACACTTTATTTTTCTTGTTTGGTTCTCCTATGTTCAAGGTTGTGTAGAATGGAACAGTTTGAATTTCCAGGATTCATTTCAGTTTGCACAACACAATTTAGTCCAAATAGAGCTACAAATATAACATGGTTTGTGCTAACTGCTTGAAACTTTACATAAACAATATGTTCTCAGTGCTCACTCAGTGGCTTGTTCTTGGTTGAGATATTTCTAAATAGAAGCACACAGTGAAAGCTTCTACTAACACACATTAAAAGCTAACATGAGATTTCCAAAATACTGAAAGAGATGCAAATATATATATAATTTCTTTGATACGCAAAAGTTCACCTTTCAGTAAACCCATTTTTGTCCCTGTTTCTGGGATTAGAAACTTCAAATGTATGCACAAACAAAGAGTTTGAATTTTCAGGTTAAACTTTATTTGGCAGTATAGAAATAGATAAAAATAGAGATCCAAATCAAACATTGTTTGTGATGGATGATTGAAACTTCTTTCTCAGCACTTTAGGACACAGCATGACAATTTCCATGTAGTGAAAGAGTGGCATTTTTTTTGTTGTTGTTGGATTCTTTCATATTTGGCAGAATTTATCCTGTCCCTAAACACACTTTCTTCCTTAATTTTGGTTCTCATAGGTTAAAGGAATGGTTTGAATTTTCAAGTTTCATTTAATTTTGCACAATACAGGTGGATCAAAATATGCCTGCAAAACAGACACCATTTGTGCCAGCTGCTTGAAACATGGCATAATCAGTTCTCAGTGCTCACTTTGTGGTTTCTTCCAAGTTGAAGAAAGTCTAAGCATAAGACTGTGTTTGAAACTTCATACACACAATAAGTTCTAAGTTTTCATTCTATTGTTTGTTCCTCATCAATGTAGCTCTAATCAAATGTATTCAGGAACAGCGGTTTTTTTTTTTTGGTTTTGTTTTGTTTTTTTAATCTCTGCATTATGAGCTAGCAGGAAAATCCCAATATCCTGAAAGAGCTGCAACAGTTATTTTCATTGGATTCCTTGGATTCTCAGCACTTTTAATATTGCCCCAAACACACATTTTTCTCCATGTTTAGTTCTCCTAGGTTCAAGGATTTTCAGACAGGAAAAGTTTGAATTTTTAGATTTCATTTTTTTTTTGCACTATACTGTAGAATTTATATATCGGCACTCAAGCATAGTTTCATCTAGAGTCTTGAAACTTGACATTCATCATTTGTTCTCAGTCCTCACTCTGTTGTTAGTTTCTGCTTGAAGTCTTCTTAGCAAAATCATACAGGAATCGTATTTAGTAACACATTTTAGGAGCTAGCAGAAGAACTCCAATGCTCCAATGTACTAAAAGAGCAGCAATATATTTTTATTGGATTGCTTTGATACTCGGTAGGGTTTACCCATTACCAAAACTCACTTTGTACCTCAAGATTGTGGTTTCTAGAATTAATTGTTTGCACATAGGAACAGTTTCAACTGTTAGGTTTCACTTTGTTTTGCACTATAGTGATGGATAGAAATAGAGCTACAATCAAAAACATTTTTTACTAAATGTTTGAAGTTTTACACACACAATCAGTTCTAACTGTTTACTCTCTGGTTTCTTCCTGGTCAAAGAAGCTCTAAGCAGAGGCAGGAGGAAAAAGCTTTCTCTATCAGTGCTTTAAATTATAGCAAGAAAATTCAATCTATTGAGAATGCTGCATCATATTTTTTTTTGTTTTATTAGTTTTATACTCAGATATATTCATGCTTTCCTTAAACACCCCTTTTTTCTGCAAGTTTGTTTCTCCTAGGTTCAGAGATTTGCAGACAGAAACAGTTTGAACTTTCAGGTTTTACATCATTTTGCACTATATAGTTGCATAAAAATAAAGAAGAAAATAAAACACTGTTTATACTAGCTGCTTTAAACGTGTCATACCCAATCAGTACTCACTGTTTTCTCTGTGATTTCTTACTGATGGAAGCACTTTTAAGCAGAAGCATGCAGGAATCATTTTTAATATCTTGCTTTAGGAGCTAGCAGAAGAACTCCTATGAAGTGAAAGAGTTGCATCATTTCTTTTCATTGGATTTATTTGATAAACGTCAGGGTTCACAAGTGCCCTAAATCCACTTTGTTTGGGATTCCTAGATTCAATAGTTTGCACACAGGAATAGTTTAATTGTTAGGCTTCACTTTGTTTTTTACTATAGAAATGGATGGAAATACAGCTACAAATCACACATGGTTTGTTCTAAAACCTTGAAATTTCACACACACAATCAGGTCTATGTGGTCACTCTATGGTTTCTTTCTGGTCAAAATACCTCTAAGCAGAATCTCACAACAAAAACTTATCTGTCAGAGATTTAGAAACCAGCAGGAAAATTCACATTTCGGAAAGAGCTGCAAATTTTTTTCAGTGATATTTTTTATACTCTGCATAATTCATTCATTTACTAAACTCACATTGTTCTCCAAGTTTGATTCTCCTAGATTCAACAGTTTGCAGACATAAACTATTTGAATTTTCAGTTTTCCCTCATTTTGCATTATATATTTGAATGGAAATACAGCTACAAAAAACATGGTTTGTGCTAGATGCTTGAAAATTCACACACAAAATCAGTTTTAAGTGTTCACTCTGATGTTTGTTCCTGTACAAAGTAGCTCTAAGCAGATGTATGCAGAAATTTTTTTTAATCTTTGCTTTAGAGGCTAGTTGGATAATTCTAATATATTCAAAGAACTGAAACAATTTTTTCATTGGATTCCTTGGATCCTCAGAACTTTTCATCTTCATCTTTGTTTACAAACTTTGCTCTCCAAATTTGGTTTTTCTACATTGAAGGGTTTTCAGACAGGAACAGTTTAAATTTTCAGATTTTAATTTGTTTTGCATTATACAGGTGGATGAATATTAATCTGCAACTCAAACACGGTTTCTGCTAGTTGCTTGAAACTTGACATTCACCAGCAGTTCTCAGTGCTCACTCTGTTTGTTTCTGCTTGCAGTATTTTTAGCAAAAGCATGCAGGAATCATTTTTACTAACTCGTTTTAAGAGCTAGCAGAAGAATTCCAAAGTACCAAAATACATGCAACAATTTTTCCATTGGGTATTTTTATGATTCCTGGTAAGATTCATCCACTACTACCTCCAGTTTGGGATTCCTAGGTTGAGCTGTTTGCACACAGGGAGAGTTTAAAATTTTAGGTTTTACTTTGTTGTGCACTATAGAGATAGATAGAAATAGAGCAACAAATCAAACACAACTGTTCCAGAAGCTTGTAATTTCACATACACATTGAGGTCTAAGTGTTCACTCTGTGGTTTCTTCCTGTTCAAAGTACCTCTAAGCAGAGATATGAATGAACAGATTTCTCTATCAGCGTTCTAGGAGCTACAATTAAAATTCCCATGTAATGAAAAAGCTGCAACAATTTTTTCATTGGATTTCTTTGATACTCAACAGGATTCACTCTTTAAGTATACACACTTGGTACTGCAAGTTTCTGCTCCTAGAAAAAAAGGTTTGCACATAGGAACAGTTTGAATTATCAGGTTTCACTCTGTTGGCTCTATAGTGATGGATGGAAATAGTGCTACAAATCAAACACAGTTTGTGCTAAATTTTCAAAACTTCACACACACTATCAGTTCTCACTGTTCACTCTTTGTTTTTTACCTGTTTAATGTAGCTCTAACCATAGGCTTGCAGGAACAGTTTGGTCTTCAGTGTTTTTGAAGCAAGAAAAAAAAATACCATATACTGAAAGTGCTACAAAAATTTTTTCATTGGATTTCTTGACACTCGGAGGATACAAACTTTCACTAAACACACTTTCTTCTTCAAGTTTAGTTTTCCTACTTTCAATATTTTGCAGATAGCAACAGTTTTGTTTTTCAGGTTTCAGTTTATTTTACACATTATTTGTGGATAAAAATAGAGCTGCAAATTAAACACGGTCTATCTAGCTTCTTAAACTTGGTATAAAAAATCAGTTCTCATTACTCATTCTATGCTTTGTTCCTGGTGGAAGTACTTCTAAGCAGAAGCAAGCAGGAATAGCTTATTCAAACTCATTGTACAATTTAGCAGGAGAGTCTCAACATACTGAGATCTACCACAATATTTTCATTGGAATTCTTTGATACTCAGCAGAGTTCACCCTTTCACTAAGTATAATTTTTACACCAAGTTTGGGATTCCTAGTTTCAAATGTTTGAACACAGGAACAGTTTTAATTTTCAGGTTTAAGTTTGTTTTTCACTATAGACTTGGATGAAAATAGAGCTACAAATCAAGCATGGTTTATGCTAGATTCTTGAAATGTCACCTACACAAACATTTCTAAGTGTTTACTCTGTGGATTTCCCTTGTAAAATAAGCTCTCAGCAGAGCCAGGCAGGAACAGCTTTCTCTATCAGTGCTTTAAGAGCTAGCAGAAAAATTCAATATATTGAGAGAGCTGAAACACATTTTCTTTTTATTTCTGTTATAATTAGCTGGGTTCATGGTTTCCTTAAACACACTTTTTTCCTGCAAGTTTGGTTCTCCTAGGTTCAACATTTTTTAGACAGAAACAGTTTGAACTTTAAGGTGTCACATGGTTTTGCACTATATAGTTGCATACAAATAAAGATGCAAATAAAACACTGTTTGCTCTAGCTTCTTTAAACATGACATACACAATCAGTTCTCAGTGCTCTCTCTGTGCTTTGTTCCTGATTGAAGCTCTTCTAAGCAGCAGCATGCAGGAATCATTTTTAATAACTCGGTTTAAAAGCTAGCAGAAGAATTCTTACTTAGTGAAAAAGCTGTATCATTTCTTTTTGTTGGATTTTTTTATACACTACAGGCTTCACCAATTCTCTAAACACACTTTGTACCCTTATTTTGAGATGACCAGATTCAATAGTTTGCACACAAAAACCGTTTGAATTGTTAAGTTTCACATTGTTTTGCAAGAAAGTAATGGATGCAAATAGAGTGACATATAAAACATGGTTTGTTCTAGAAGTATGAAATTTTACTCAAACAATCATGTCTAAGTGGTTACTCTGTGGTTTGTTCCCAGTCAAGGCAGCTCTAATCAGAATTTCATAGCTAATTCTTCTCTGTCAATGCTTTATTTTTTTTTGTGAGAAAACTAACACTAATTTATTTAATTTTGTAAAAAATAAATGATTTGTGGTGGAACACACAATTGTTTTTTTCACTTTACAAATGACAAGATGAGGATATGTTGAGGGGCCATGTCTTGCCCAAATGAGGAGCTAACACATGGCAGGGCTGGATTACAATCCAGGCAGTCTGGCTCCGCAGGAAGGTTCTGAGTCACTGGGCTCTGCTGACTGTCTGGGAAGGCCTTCAAAGTGTTTCTTCTGAAAAGCTGAAATAATATACCTGCAATGGAAAACACTGAAAATACTTTAGGAAGAAAACCAAGAGTTTGGTGTTGGAGATGCTAAATGTAAGATATTAAAAAATGGGAGTTGGATATACAAATCTACAATAAAGATGGGGATTCAGGATGAAGAAAAAAATCTCCATCATCCAACTATGGATGCTATTCAGAATTTCATAGCTAATTCTTCTCTGTCAATGCTTTAGAAGCTAGCAGGAAAAAATCACACATAGGCAAAGAGCTGCCAAATTTTCATCATTTGTTTGCTGGGATACTCTGCATGATGCATTCCTTTACTAAACTCATATTGTTCTCCAAGTTTATTTCTCCTGTTTGCAGACAGAAACAATTTGAATTTTCAGGTTTCCCCTTCATTTTTCACTATAAAGATAGGTTCAAATAGAGCTACAAATCAAACACTATTTGTGCTAAATGCTTGAAACTTTACACACATAATCAGTTCTAAGATCACTCTGCTTTTTTTCTTGTCAAATTAACTCTGAGGTGAATACATAGAAACAGTTATTTTTTAATCTCTGCTGTAGGAGCTAGTCAGATAATTCCAATATAATCAAAGAGCTGCAACAATTATTTTCATTGGATTCCTTAGATCCTTGCACTTTTCATCTCCCCATGAACACAATTTTCTCTCTGTGTTTGTTTTTCCTAGTATCCAGGGTTTTCAGACAGAAACAGATTAAATTTTCAGATTGAAATTCGTTTTGCAGTATACAGAAGATGAATATATATCTGCAACTCAACCACGGTTTCTGCTAGTTTCTTGAAACTTGATATTCACCATCAGTTCTCAGTGCTCACTCTGTTTTTTTTCTGCTTGAAGTATTCTTATCAGAATCATGCAGTAATAATATTTACTAACGCTTTTTATGAGCTAGCAGAGGAATTACAATATACTGAAAGTGCTGCAACAATTTTTTTAATTGGATTTCTTTTATTCTCAGTAGGGTTCACCCACTCACTAAGCCCACTTAGAAACTCCTGTTTGGGACTTGTAGGTTAAACTGTTTGCACACAAGAACAGTTTGAATTGTTAGGTTTCCTTAAACACACTTTTTTTCCTGCACTATAAAGATGGGTAAAAATACGGCTACAAAACAAACATAATTGTTCTAGAAGCTTGTAATTTCACACACACACAATGAGGTCTAAATGTTCATTCTGTGTTTTGTTTCTTATCAAAGTAGCTCTAAGCAGAGGCATAAATGAATAGCTTTTTCTATAAGAGTTTTAGAAGCTAGAAGTAATATTCATATTTACTGAAAGCGTTGCACCAATATTTTGCATGGAAGAAGAGTTTGAATTTTCAGGTTTCACACTGCATTATTGTGATGGATGGACAGAGTGCTACAAATCAAACATCGTTTGTGCTAGATTCTTGAAACTTCACAAAAAAAGTCAGTTCTCACTCTTTACTCTTGGGTTTTCCTGGTTAATATAGTTCTAGGCAGAGGCTTGCAGGAACAGCTTGGTCTATCACTGTTTAAAAATGAGAATAAAATTTCCCATATACTGCAAAAATTTTTTCATTGGATTTTTTGATACCCGGGTGGATTCACCCTTTCATCAAACACACTTTATTCTTCAAGTTTGGTTCTCCTAGGTTCAACAGTTTGCAGATAGGAACAGTTTGAATTTTCAGATTTCACTTTATTTTGCACTGTATCAGTGGATAAAAATAGAACTGTAAATCAGACACGGTCTGTAATAGCTGCTGTAATTTGGCATAAAAAATCAGTTCTCATTTCTCACTCTGTGCTTTCTTTATGTGGGAAGTACTTCTTCACAGAAGCAAGCAGGTTCAGCTTATACTACCTCACTTTAGGAGTTTGCAGGAGAATCATAATGTATTGAGATGTACTAAAATAGTTTTAGTGGATTTTTTGATACTTGGCAGAGTTGACTTTTTCACTAAATATATTTGTAACCCAAGTTTAAGACTTCTAGTTACAAAGGTTTGCACACAGGCACAGTTTGAATTTTCAGGTTTCCCTTTACTTTTCAATATATACTTGGATAGAAATAGAGCTACAAATCAAACCCAGTATGTTCTAGATGATTAAAATATCAAAATACCCAATTAGTTATAAGTATTTTTCTGTGGTTTCTTTCTGGTAAATGAAGCTCTAAGCAAAGGCATGCTGGAACAGCTTTCTCTATCCATGCTTTAGGAACTCACAGGAAAATTATAATGTAGTTAAAGAGCTGCAACATATTTTTGGTTTTATTTCTTTTGTACTCAGTTGGATTCCTGCTTCTTTTAAGCACAATTCATTCTTCAAGATTGTTTCTTGTAGCTTTGAAGGTTCACAGACAGGAACATTTTGAACTTTCAGGTTTCACTTCCTTAGGCACTATATAGTTGCATAAAAATAGAGATACAAATAAAATACTGTTTTTGCTAGCTGCTTTAAACATGTCATACATAATCAGTTCTTAGTGCTCTCTCTGTGTTTTTTTTTCCTGATGGAAAAACTTCTAAGCACAAGCATGAAGGAATTTTTTTTTACCAGCTCGTTTGAGGAGCTAGCAGGAGACTCCCTATGTACTGAAAGAGCTACAACATTTATTTTTGTTGGATTTCTTTGAAACTCAGAAGGGTTTACCCATTCCCTAATCCCACTTTGTGCCCTCAATTTCAGACGTCTAGGTTCAATGGTTTGCACACAGGAACTATTTATATTGTTAGGTTTAATTTTGCTTTGTGATAAAAAAATAGATGGAAATAGAGCTACAAATAAAACATGGTTTGCTCTTGAAGCTTGAAATTTCACACACACAATCAGGTCTTAGTGGTTATTGTGTTGTTTGATCCTTGTCAATTTAGCTCTAAGCAGGATCTCACAGAAAAATCTTCTCTGTAAGTGTATTAGAATCTTGCAGGAAAATATCACATACATGAGAAGGGCTGCCAATTTTTTTTTCATTAAATCGCTTTCATATTCAGCATGATTCATCCCTTTACTAAACGTACATTGTTCTCCATGGATATTTCTCATAGACACAAGCATTTGCAGACAGGAACAATTTGAATTTTTAGGTTTCCCTTCATTTTGCCCTATAGAGATGCATGGAAATAGAGCTACACATCAAACACTGTTTGTGCTAGATCGTTGAAACTTCACACACAAAATCAGTCCTAAGTTTCACTCTGTTGTTTTTTGTCAAATAGCTCTAAGGTGATGTATCGAGGAACAGGTTTCTTTTTATATCTCTGCTGTAGGAGCTAGTCAGATAATTCCAATATACTGAAACGGCTGCACAAACTTTTTCATTTGATTCTGTAGATTCTTGGCACTTTCATCTTCACTTAAAAACACTTTGATCTCCATGTTTGGTTTTTATAAGTTCAATTGTTTTCAGACAGGAACAGTGTGAAATTTCAAATTTCATTTTGTTTTGCACTATACCATGGATTAATATATATCTGCAACTCAAACATGGTTTCTGCTAGCTGCATGAAACTTGACATTCAACATCGGTTCTTACTGCTCACACTGTTTGTTTCTGCTTAAAGTATTCTTAGCAGAAGCATCGAGAAATTGTTTCTACTAATTCGTTTTAGGAGCTATTAGAAAAATTCAAATATCCCGAAAGAGCTGCAAACCAATTTTCTTTTTACGTCTTTGATTTTCGGTAGGGTTCACCTACTCCTTAAACCAACGTTAGTACCCCCAGTTTGGGGATCCTAGGTTAAACTGTGTGCACCCAGGAACAGTTTGAATTGTTAGGTTTTACTTTGTTGTTCACTACAGATATGGGTAGAAATAAGGCTAAAAATCAAACATGATTTTTTTAGAAGCTTGTAATTTCACACACACAGTGAGGTCTACGTGATCACTCTGTGGATTTTTCCTAATCAAAGTAGCTCTAAGTAGAGGCATGAAGGAACAGATTTATCTATCAGCATTTTTAGAGGTATCAGTAAAATTCCCAAGTACTGAGAGAGTTGCAACAATTTGTTATTGTATTTCTTGGATACTCAGTAGGGTTCATCCTTTAACTATACCCACTTGGTATCACAACATTTATGTTGCTAGGTAAAAATGTTTGCACATATAAAGACTTTGAATTTTCAGGTTTCACTCTGCACTATAGTGATGAATGAAAAGTGTGCTACAAATCAAACGTGGTTTGTGCTAGATTCTTGAAAATTTATACACACAATCAGTTCTCACTGTTCACTCTTGTGTTTCTTTTTTTTGGGGGGTAATGTAGCATTAAACAGAGTCTTGCAGGAACAGCTTGGTCTATCAGTGTTTTAGGAATGAGAAGAAAAATTCCGATATACTGAAAGACCTGCAAAAAATTTTTCATTGGAATCTTTGATACTCAAGGGGATTCACACTTTCACTAAGCACACTTTGTTTTTCATGATTGGTTCTCCTAAGTTCAGCAGTTCCCAGGTTTAGGACTCCTAGGTTCAAAGGTTTGCACCAAAAAAAAAAATTGAATTTTTAAGTTTCCCTTTTTTTACTGTAGTGTTGGATGGGAATAGAGCTACAAATCAAACACTTTTTTTCTAGAAGCTTCAAATTTCAGGTTTCCCTTCATTTTTTACTATAGAGATGGATAGAAATAGAGCTACAAATAAAACACGGTTTCTGCTAGATGCTTGAAACTTCACACACACAATCAGTTCTAAGTGTTCACTTGTTTTTTCCTTGTCAAATTAGCTCTAAGATGATGTACACAAAAATAGGGTTTTTTTTTACTTTGCTTTAGTCAGTAGTCATATAATTTTAATATACTGAAAGACCTGAAACAATATTTTCATTACATTCCTTGGATCCTCAGCATTTTTCATCATCCTTTAAACACACTTTGCTCTCCATGTTTGTTTTTTTTTTTTTTTTTAGGTTCAAGGGTTTTTCAGACAGGAACAGTTTGAATTTTCAGATTTCAATTTGTTTTGCTCTATACAGTGGATCAATAAATATTGGCAACCCAAAAATGTTTTCTGCTAGTGGTTTGAAACTTGATATTCACCATCAGTTGTCAGTCCTCATTCTGGTTTTTTTTTTCTGCTTGAAGTATTAGCAGAGGCACACAGAAATCATTTTTACTAACTCAGTTTAGAAGCAAGTTTTCTTTCTCCCCACTGGATTTATTTCCTTCTCTGTAGTGTTCACCCAATCACTAAACACACTTAGTTACTGCTGTTTGTGACTCCTAGGTTAAACTGTTTGCAAACAGGAACAGTTTGAATGTAAGGTTTTACTTTTTTTATGAAATTCGGCTACAAAACAAACATGATTGTTCTAGAAGCTTGTAATTTCACATACTCAATGAGGTCTAATTGTTTACTCTGTGATTTGTTCCTGATCAAAATAGATCTAAACAGAGGCATGAATGAACAGCTTTCTCTATCAGTGTTTTAGGAGCTAAAATTAAATATCCTATGTACTTTAAGAGCACAAACAAATTTTTTCATTGCATTTTATTGATATTCAGCAGGGTTCATCCTTTAACTATACACACTTTGTACCACAATTTTTGCAATGCAAAGTACAAAATTTTGCATAGAGGAAGAGTTTGAATTTTCAGATTTTACTGTGCATTATAGCAATGGATGGAAAAAGTGCTACAAATAAAACACCACAATCAGTTCTGACTGTTTACTCTTGTGCTTTTCCTGGTTAATGTAGATCTAAACAGAGGCTGCAGGAACAGCTTGGTCTATCAGTGTTTAGGATTGAGAATAAAAATTCCCATATACTGATGGATAAAAATAGTGCTGCAAATCAAACATGGTCTCTGCTAGTTGCTGTAACTTGGCATAAAAAATCAGTTTTCATTTCCCACTCTGTGCTTTGTTTTTGTTGGAAGTACTTCTTCACAGAAGCAACAGGTACAGCTTATACTACCTCACTTTAGGAGTTTGCAAGAGAATCACAATGTACTGAGAGGTAGTACAATAGTTTCAATGGATTTTTTTTATACACAGCAGATTTGAACTTTTCACTAAATATGTTTTTAACCCAAGTTTGGGACTCCTACTTACAAAGGTTTGCACACAGGCAAAGTTTCTATTTTCAGCTTTCCCTTTATTTATCAATATAGACTTGGATGGAAATAGAGCTACAAATCAAACCCAGATGGGTTTGATAGATGGTTGAAATTTGCTAGATGGTTGAAATTTCTAACACACAATAAGTTCTAAAAATTTGCTCTGTGGTTTCTTTCTGGTCAAGGAAGCTCTAAACAGGGACACGCAGATACAGCTTTTTTTTTAATCTCTGCTTTCGTAGGTAACAGGAAAATTTCAATGTATTAAAGAGGTGCAACACATTTTTGGACTTATTTTTTTATATTCAGCTGGATTCATGCTTTTTATAAGCACAATTGGTTATTCAAGAATGGTTCTCATAGCTTTAAATGTTTGCAGACAAGAACCTTTCTGAACTTTCAGGTTTCCCTTTCTTTGGCACTATATAATTGCATAAAAATAGAGACACAAATCAAACATTGTTTATGCTAGCTCCTTTAAAAGTGTCATACACAATAAGTTCCCAGTGCTCTCTCTGTGTTTTGTTCCTGATGGAAGCACTTCTAAGCACAAGTATGAAAGAATTATTTTTACTAACTCGCTTTAGGAACTACCAGGAGAATTTCTATGTTCTGAAAAAGCTACAACATTTATTTTTGTTGGATTTCTTTGATACTCGGCAGAGTTTACCGATTCCCTAAACCCACTTCCTACCTTCAGTTTGAAACATCTAGGTTCAATTATATGCACACAAGAACATTTTGAATTGTTAGTTTTCACTTTATTTTGGGCTAAAGAAATGGATGGAAATACAGCTAGATATCAAACATGGTTTATTAATGAAGCTTGACATTTCACACACACAATAAGGTCTAAGAGGTCACTGTGTGAATTGTTCCTGGACAAAGTAGCTCTAAGCAGAATCTCATAGCATAACCTTCTCTGTCAGTGCATAGAAACTAGCAGTAATAATTCCATATACAGAAATACTTGCCAAAATTTTTAATTAAATTGCTTTGATACTGAGCATGACTCATCCATTTACTAAACTCACATTTATCTCCAAATATATTTCTCATAGATACAACCATTTTCAGACAGGAACAGTTTAAATTTTTAGCTTTCACTACATTTTACACTATAGACATGCATGGTAATAGAGCTACAAATAAAACACTGTTCATGCTAGATGCTTGAATCTTCACATACACAATCAGTTCTATGTGTTCAATCTGTTTTTTGGCCCTTGTCAAAATAGCTCTAAGCAGATGTACACAGAAACAGGTTTTTTCAATCACCAATTTAGGAGCTAGTCAGATAATTCAAATATATTGAAAGAGCTACAACAATTTTTTCATTGTATTTTTTGGCTCCTTGGTACTTTTAATCTTCCCCTAAATACACTTTGCACTCCATATTTTGATTTTATAAGTTCAAGCGTTTTCAGAAAGGTGCAGTTTGAATTTTCAGATTTCAATTCATTTAAAATATAGTAGATGAATATAGATCTTCAACACATATCTTGAAACTTGACATTCACCAATAGTTCTCATTGATTACTTTGTTTCTGCTTGAAGTTTTCTTAGCAGAAACACGCAGGTATCATTTTTACTAACTAATTTTAGGAGCTAGCAGGAGATTTCCAAAGTACTTAAAAAGCTGCAATAACTTGTTTCATTGGACTTCTTTGATACTTTGTAGGATTAACCCACTCCCTAAACCCACTTAGTACCTTGACTTTGGGACTCCTAGGTTAACATCTTTGCACACAGGAACAGTTTGAATTGTTACGTTTTACTTTGCTGTGCACTTTATAGATGGGTAGAAATAGAGGTACAAATAAAAAAAAAACTTTTATTTTTTTGTAGATGCTGGAGACTTCACACACACAATCAAGTCTAAATTTTTCACTCTGTGGTTTCTTCCTGGTGAAAGTAGCTGTAAGCAGAGAGTCGAAAGAACAGCTTTCTCTATCAGCTTTTCAGGAGTTAGCAGTAAAATCCCTACATACTTAAAAAGCTGCAAAAATTTTTCATTGGATTTCTTTGATACTCAGCAGAATTCACCCATTATATATCCCCAGTTGGTACCAAAAGATTTGCACTGCTAGGTACAATGTGTGCACAGAAGAAAAGTTTGAATTTTCTGGCTTCACTCTGCACTATAGCGATGGATAGAAAGAGTGCTAAAAAACAAATATGGTTTTTGCTAGATTCTTGAAACTTCAAACACACAATAAGTTGTCATTTTTCACTATTAGTTTTGTCCTGGTTAATGTGGCTCTAAGCATTGGCTTGCAGGAACAGCTTGATCTATCAGTATTTTTGGAGAGAGAAGAAAATTTCCCATATATTGAAATAGCTACAACAATTTTTTTTATTCAATTTCTTGAATCCTCACCTTTTTTCATCTTCCCCTAAACACACTTTGCTCTCCAATTTGGTTTTTCTAGATTAAAGGGTTTTCAGACAGGAACAGTAGAATTTTCAGATTTCAATTTGTTTTAAACTATACATGTGGAAGAATATAGATCTTCAACTCAAACATGATTTTCCCTAGCTGCTTGAAACTTGACTTTCAACATCAGTTCTCAATTATCACTCTGTTACTTCTGGAAGTATTCTTAGCAGAAGCATGCAGGAATTATTTTTACTAACTCGTTTTAGGAGCTAGCAGAAGAATGCCAATATACTCAAAGACATGCAACAGTTTTTTTTTTCATTGAATATCTTTGATTCTCTGTAGGGTTCCCCCACTCCTTAAACCAACTGAGTACCTCCAGTTTGTAACTCCTAGGTTAAACTCTTTGCACAAAGTAACAGTTTGAATTGTTAGGTTTTACTTTGTTGTGCACTGTAGAGATTTGTAGAAATAGTGCTACAAATCAGACAAGATAGTTCTATAAGCTTGGAATTTCACACACACAATGAGGTCTTAGTGTTAACTCTGTGGTTTGTTCTTGATCAAAGTAGCTCTAAGCAGAGGCATGAAGGACTAGCTTTCTCTATCAGCATTTTAGGATCTAGAACTAAAATTCTAGAGCTTCAACAATTTTTTCACTAGACTTCCTTGCTACTCAGCAGTGTTCACACTTTAACTATATCCACTTGGTAGCACAAGTTTTGCACTGCTACGTACAATGGTTTGTACAGAGAAAGAGTTTGAATTTTCACACTTCACTCTGCACTACACTGATTCATGGATAGAATGCTATTAACACAGTTTGTGCTAGATTCTTGAAACTTCACCCACACAATCTGTTATCATTGTTCCCTCTCTTTTTTTCCTCCTTAAATTAGCTCTAAGCAGAGGCTTGAAGGAACAGCTTGGATTATAAGTGTTTTAAGAGCTAGCAGTCAAATTCCCATGTACTGAAAGAGCTGCAACAGTTTTTTTTCCATTGGATTTTGTTAATACTCTGCAGGGTTTACCTTTTAACTATACCTACTTGGTAACACAAGGGTTGCACCTCTAGGTACAAATGTTTGCAAAGAGGATCAGTTTGAATTTTCAGATTTCACACTTCACTATAGAGATGGATGGAAAGAGTGCTACAAATCAAACATGGTTTTTGCTAGATTCTTGAAACTTCACACACAGAATCAGTTCTCACTGTTCACTCTTGGTTTGTTTCTGGTCAAAGTAGCTCTAAGCAGATGCTTGCAGGGACAGCTTTGTCTCTCTGTGTTTTAGGAGTGAGATAAAAACTTCCCATATACCAAAAGAGCTACAAAATTTTTTTTCTTTGTCTTCCGAGATAGTGAGGGGGATTCACCTTTTCACTACACACATTTTATTCTTCAAGTTTGGTTCACCTAGGTTCAATGGTTTGCACATAGGAACAATTTGAAATTCAAGTTTCACTTTATTTTACACTATATCAGTGGATAAAAATAGAGCTGCAAATCAAACACTGTCTGTACTAGCTTCTGAAACTTGGAATATAAAATCAGTTCTTATTGCTCACCCTGTGCTTTGTTCCTGGTGGAAATACTTCTAAGCAGAAGCAAGCAGGTACATCTTATACTACCTCACTTTACGTGTTAGCTGGAGAATCTAAATGAACTAAGATGTAACAAAATAGTTTCATTGAATTACTTTGATACTCAGAAGAGTTTAACATTTCACTAAATATAATTTTTAACTCAACTTTGGGATTCCATGGTTCAAATGTTTGCACCCATGAACAGTTTTAATTTTCAGATTTCATTTTGTCAATATAGATTTGAATGGAAATAGAGCTACACATCAAACACGGTTTGATCTAGGTGCTTAAAATTTCACAGAGTCAGTCAAATCTAAGTTTTCGCTCTGTGGTTTTTTCCTGGTCCAATAAGCTCTAAGCAGAATCTCTCAGGAAAACCTTCTCTTTCAGTGGTTTAAAGGGTAGCAGGAACATTCACATGTATGGAAATTATTGCCAAATTTTTTCATTGGATTGCTTTGATACTCGGCAGGAATCATCTCTTTACTAAACTCCCAATGTTGTCCAAGTTTATTTCTCATAGATTCAATTATTTGCAGACAGAAACAGTTTGAATTTTTACGCTTCCATTCATTTTGCCAATAGAGATGATTGGAAATAGAGCTACAAATAAAACATGGTTTTTCCTAGAACATTGAAAATTCACACACAAAATCAGTTCCAATTGTACACTCTGTTGTTTGTTCCTTGTCAATGTAGATCTAAGTAGATGTATGCAGAAACATTTTTGTACCCTTAATTAGATCATTGGATAATTACAATACAAAAGAGCTGCAACAATTTTTTTTGATACATTTGATCCTCAGCAATTTTTATGTTCCCATATACACATTTTTCTCTCCAAGTTTAGTTTTCTTAGATTCAAGGGTTTTCAGACAGGGACAGTTTGAATTTTCAGATTTCAAATTGCATGAATATAGATCTGCATCTCAAACACGGTTTCTACTAGCTGCTTGATATTTGACATTCACCATCAGTTCTCCATGCTCACTCCGTTTCTGCTTGAAGATTCTTACCAGAACCATGCAGGAATCGTTTATACTAACTCATTTTAGTAGCTAGCAGAAGAAATCCAATGTACTGAAAGAGCTGGAACAATTTTTTATTGGATTTCTTTGATTCTCTGTATTGTTCACCAACTCCCTGAACCCACTTAGTACCTCCAGTTTGGGACTCCTAGATTATACACTTTGCACAAAGTATCAGTTTAAATTGTTAGGTTTTACTTTGTTGTGAACTACAGGGATGGGAAAAAGAGTAATGCAAATCACGATTTTTCTAAAAGCTTGTGATTTCACACACACACAATGAGGTCAAAGTTTTTATTCTGTGGTTTATTCCTTATATAAATAGCTCTAAGCAGAGGCACAAAGGAAAAGCTTTCTCTATCAGCATTTTAGAAGCTAGCAGTAAAATTCCCATGTACTGAAAGAGCTGCAGCAAATTTTTCATTGCTTTTCTTTGATACTCAGAAGGATCCACCCTTTAACTATACACACTTGATACCAAAAGTTTTGAGCTGCTAAGAACAATTTTTTGACAGATGAAGTGTTTGAATTTTCATGTTTCACTCTGCACTATAGCGATAAATATAACGAGTGCTAGAAATCAATCATGGTTTGTGATTAATTCCTGAAACTTCACACACACACAATCAGTTCTCACTTTTCACTCTTTCACTCACTTTTCACTCTGGTTAATATAGCTTTAATCAGAGCCCTGTAGGAACAGCATTGTCTATCAGTGTTTCTGGAGCAAAAAAAAAAATTCTCATATATGGAAAGAGCTCAAAAAATTTTGTAAATTGGATTTCTTGATACTTGAGTATTCACCCTTTTACTAAACACAATTTGTTCTTCAATTTGGTTCTCCTAGGTTCAGCAGTTTGCAGATAGGAAAAGTCTTAATTTTCAAGTTTCACATTAATTTTTACTATACCGGTGGACAAAAAAAAAAAAAAAAAAAAAAAACAGAGCTGCAAATGAAACACGGACTCTGCTAGCTGCATATGTCATTCTAAATCTCACTCTGTGGTTTCTTCCTGGATGAAATACTCTTATAAATAAACATGCAGGAACAGGTTTAATAACTCGCTTAAAGTTCTAGCAGAAGTATCTCAAATTACTGAAGGAGCTGCAACAAGTTTTTTATTGGATATCTTTATTACTAGTCAGGGTTCACCCTACACAAACCTAATTTGTATCCAAAGTTTGGGACTCTCAGGTTCTACAGTTTGCACTCAGGAACTATTTGAAATCTCAGGTTTCACTTACTTTAGCACTATAGATATGGATGGAAATAAATGTACAAATCAAACATAATTTCTGCTAGATGCTTGAAACCTCAAACACATAGAATCAGTTCTCTGGGCTAACTCTGTGGTTTATTGTGTTCAAAGTATCTCCAAGCAGAGACACACAAGAAAAGCTTTCACTATCAGTGCTTTAAGAGCTAGCAGGGAAATTCCCAGGTACTGAAAGAGCTGCAAAATTTTTTTGTTGGATTTCTCTCATTCTCACAAGGATTCTTTTTTTTTCACTTAAGTAATTTTGTTCTTCAAGTTTATTTCTTCTATTTTCAATGGTTCACAGACATGAACAAGTTGAATTTTCAGGTTTAACTTTGTGTTGTACTATATAGGTGGATAAAAATAGAACTATATATCAATGAAAGATGGTGCTAGATAGATGCTTGAAATTTGAAAAACTTAATCAGTGCTCTGTACTCTCTCTGTGGTTTGTTCCTGTTTGAAGTACACCTAGAAGAAGCACGCAGGGACAGTATTTACTAACTCACTTTCAGAGGTAGCAGAAGAATCCTGATGTACTGAAAGAGCTGCAACATTTTGTTGTTGTTGTTGTTAGATTTATTTAATAGTTGGCAGGGTTTACCCTTTCAGTAAACCCACTTTGTTCTCCAAGTGAGGCATTTCTAGGTTCAACAGTTCTTACACAGGTACAGTTTGAATTTTCAGGTTTCACTTTGTTTTGCACTAAAGAGATAGATGTAAATGGACTTACAAATGAAACACGGATTTTATTAGATGTTTGAAACTTCAAAAAAGAATAAGTATTAACTTTTCACTCTTTGATTTGTTCTTGTTCTAAATAGCTCTAAGCAGAGTTACCCAGAAACAGATTTTACCATCAGTGCTTTAGGAGCTAGTAGGAAAATTCACATGTACTGAAACATCTGCAGTTATTTTGTTGGTTGAATTTCTTTGATACTCAGCAAGATTCATACATTCACTAACCATACTGTGTTCTCCAAGTTTGATTCTGCTAGCTCCAAAGGTTTACAGACAGTAACACTTGAATTTTCAGGATTCACTTTATTTTACACTATAGAAGTGGATGAAAACAGTGCTACAAATCAAACACACTTTGTGCTAGCTGCTTGAAACTTGATAGACACAATCATATTCTGTTGCTCTCTCTGTGGTTTCTTTCTGGTTGAAGTACTTCTAAGCAGAATCACACAGGAGCAACTTTTAGTAACTCACTTTAGGAGCTAGCAAAACAATCTCTATGTACCAAAAACTCTTCAATTTTTTTTATTTCCTTGATATTTGGCTGGGCTCATCTGTTCACTAAATCTACTAGGTTTTCCAATTTTGGGGACTCCTAGCTTCAATGGTTTGCACAGAGATAGAGTTTAAATTTTCAGGTTTTATTTTCTTTTTTCACGATAGAGGTGGATGGAAATAGTGCTACAAATCAAACACGGTTTGTGCTGGATGCTTGAAACTTCACACACACTATCATTTCTAAATATTGACTCTAGTTTGTTCTTGGTCAAAGTAGCTGTAAGTAGATGCACGCAGGATCAGCTTTCTCTAACAGTGCATTACAAGATGTCAGAAAAATTTCATTTAGTGGAAAAAGTGCACATAGTTTTTCATTGGAACTTTTTGATACTCAGCATGATACATCCCTTCAGTAATCTCACTTTGTTCTCCGAGTACAGTTCTCCTATATTCAATGGTTTTCAAACATGAGCAGTTAAAATTTTCGGGCTCAACTTTGTTATGCACTATACTGGTAGATTACAATACACCTGCAAATCAAACACTATTTGTGCTAGCTGCTTGAAACCTGACATTCACAATTAGTTTTCTTTGCTCACTTGGTGGTTTGTTGCTGGTTGAAGTACTTCTAAGCAGAAGCACGCAGGAATAGATTCTACTATATCACTTTAAAAAACTGGCAGGAGAATCTCAATATATTGAAAGAGCTATAATATTTTTTTTTTAGATTTATTCTATACTCTGCAGGATCTCCCTTTCACTATACCAACTTTAGACCCCAAGTTTGGGATTCCTAGGGTGCATAGTTTGGACAAAAGAACAGTTGTAATTTTTTGTTTCACATTGTTTTGCACTTTAGAGATGGATGGATATGAAGTTAAAAATAAAAACGGTTTTGGCTTGATGCTTGAAACTTCACACACACAATTTGTTTTATGTCTTCACTCTGTGGTTTGTTCCTGATCAAAGAAGCTCTAAGCAGAGGCATGCAGAAAAAGCTTTCTCTATCAGTGCTTTAGGAGCTAGCTGGAAAATTCCCATTTACTAAAAGTGCTTCAAATATTTTTTTCATTGGAATTTTGATACTTGGCAGGATTCATTCACTTACTAATCACATATTGTCCTCCAAGTTTTATACTCCTAAGTTTAAGGATTGCAAACAAGAAAAGTTTGAATTTTCAGGTTTAATTTTATTTTTAACTGTATAGGTGGATGAAAAGAGAGCTGTCAATCAAACATGGTTTGTACTAGATGCTTGAAACTTGACATACACAATCAGGTTTGAGTGCTCACTCTGTGGTTTCTTCCTTGTTGAAGTACTCTTATATACTCGTATATGCAGAAACAGCTTTAATAACTCACTTTCAGAGCTAGCAGTAGGATCCCAAATTACTGAGGAAGGTGCAACATGTTTTTAGTGGGTATATTTGTTACTAGGCAATGTTCACCGTACACTAAACCTACTATTTATCTAAAGTTTGGGACTCTTAGTTTCTACAGTTAGCACAAAAGCACTATTTGAAATTTCAGGTTTCACTTACTTTAGCACTATATATATGAATTGAAATAAAGCTACAAATCAAACATCATTTGCACTAGATGCTTGAAATGTCAAACACGCTATTAATTCTGAGTGCTAATTCTCTGATATATTCCTGATCAAAGTAGCACCAAGCAGAGGGACACAGGAACAGCTTTCTTGATCAGTGCATTACAGGGTAGCAGTAAAATTCCAATATATTGAAAGTGCTGAAAACTTTATTGTTGGATTTTTCTCATTCTCACAAGGATTCATTTTTTTCATTAAATCACTTTGTTCCACAAGTTTGTTTCTCCTAGTTTCAATGGTTTGCAGACAGGAAAAGTTTGTATTTTCAGGTTTCATTTTGTGTTACACTATACAGGTGTATAAAAATGGAACTGTATAACAAAGAGGGTTTGTGATAATTGCTTGAAACTTGAAATACACAATAAGTTCTACATGCTCTCTCTGTAAGAACAGCTTTTACTAACTCACATTCAGAAGGAGCAGGAGAATACCGATGAACTAAAAGAGATGCAATAATGTTTTTGTTGGATTTCTTTAATACTCAGCAGGATTCACCCTTTCAGTAAACCCACTTTATACTCCAAGTTTGACACTCCTATGTTCAATAGTTTGTACGCAATAATAGTTTTAATATTTAGGTTTCACTTTGTTTTGCACTAAAAGATGGATGTCAATGGAGCTACAAATAAAATATGGTTTGTGATAGATGCTTTAAACTTTACAAAAACAATGAGTATTAACTGTTCACTCTCCGGTTGGTTCCTGTTCTAAGTAGCTCTAAGCAGAGGCACACAGAAATAGCTTTTACTATCAGTGATTTAGAAGCCAGCAGGAAAATTACCAAGTACAGAAACATCTGCAAAATTTTTTTTGGTTGGATTTCTTTGATACTCAGCAGGATTCATGCTTTCACTAACCACACTTTGTTCTTCATGTTTGGTTCTCTTAGATTCAATGGTTTGCAGATGGGAACAGTTTAAATTTTAAGATTTCTCTTTGTTTTGCACTGTAAAGTTGGATGAATATGGAGCTACACATCAAACACACTTTGTGGTAGCTGCTTAAAACTTGATAGACACAATCAGTTTTCAGTGCTCTCTCTGTGGTTTCTTCCTAGTTGAAGTATGTCTAAAAAGAATCATGCAGGAACAGCTTTTGATGTCTCACTTTATGAGCTGGCAGGAGAATCCCAATGTACTGAAAAAGCTTCAAAAAATTTTTTGTTGACTTTCTTTGATATTTGTCTGTGCTCACCTGTTCACTAAATCCACTTTGTTCTCCATGTTTTGGACTCCTAGGTTCTATTCTGGCAAACAGAATCAGTTTAAATATTTAGGTTTAACTCTTTTTGCACAATAGAGGTGGATGGAAATAGAGCTACAAAACAAGCATGGTTTGTGTGAGATGCTTGAAACTTTGCACACCCTATAAATTCTAAATATTCACTTTGTACTTTGATCCTGGTCAAAGTAGCTCTAAGAAGAGGTATACAGAATCAGCTTTCTCTATTGGCACATTAGGAGATGGCAGAAAAATTCCATTTACAAGAAAAGTTGCACTTAGATTTTATTGGATCACTTTTACTCGAAATAATACATTTCTTCAGTATACACACTTTTTTTTCCAAGTAGAATTGGGCTAGATTTAACAGTTTGTATACAGGAACAGTTTGAATTTTCAGGTTTCACTTTGTTATGCACTGTACTGGTGGATTAAAATACACCTGCAAATAAAACATGGATTTTGTTACAATCTAGAAACTTGAAATCCAAAATCAGTTCTCAGTACTCACTCAGTGATTTGTTGCTGGTGGAAGTACTTCTAAGCAGAAGTACGCAGGATCAGCTTCTACTAACTTGCTTTAGAAATTGTCAGGAGAATCCCAATATATTGAAAGAGCAGCAAGAACATTTTTGATAGATTTTCTCGATACTCCTCATGTTCTCCCATTCACTATACCCACTTTGAACCCCAACTTTGGGACTCCTAATTCCATGGTTTGCACACAAGAACAGTTTAAATTTTTTTGTTTCATATTCTATTGCACTATATAGATTTACAAAAATGCAGCTAAAAATCAAACACAGTATGTGCTAGATGCTTGAAACTTCACACACACAATTAATTTTGAGTGTTCACTCTTTGATTTCTTTTTGATCAAAGAGGCTCTTAGCTGAGGCATGCATGAAAAGCTTTCTCTATCAGTGCTTTCAGAGCTAGCAGAAAATTTTCCATGTACTGAAAGTGCTGCAAACATCTTTTCATTGTAATTCTTTGATTCTTGGCAGGATTCATTCTTTCACTAACCACACATTGTTCTACAATTTTGATTCTCCTAGGTTTAAGGGTTGTAGACAAGAACAGTTTGAATTTTGAGGTTTAATTTCATTTTTCATTGTATAGGTGGCTGAAAAGAGAGCTGCCAATCAAACAAACACCACACAAAATTAGTTCTCAGTGTTCACTCTGTGGTTTCTTCCTGGTCAAAGTAGCTCAAAGCAGAGGCTTACAGGAACTGCTTACACTATCAGCACATTAGCAGGTAGGAGAAAATTTGTATGTACTAATAAAGCTACAAGTATCTTTTTATTATATTTATTTGATTCTAGGCAGGGTTCATCTTTCCAGAAAATCCACATTGTAACCATCTTTTGGCACTTTTAGGTTAAATGGTTTGAACACAGCAAATCTTTGAAATTTTAGATTTTACTTTGTTTGGCACTATATCCATGGATGAAAATAGAGCTACAAATCAAACACAGTTGATGCTTGATTCTTGAACCTACACAAAGAGTTCTAATTGTTCACCCTCTGATTTGTTCCTGGTCAAAGTATAGGACTCAGGAACTGCTTTCTATATCCCCACTTTAGGAACTAGCAGGAAAACTACAATGTACTGAAAGTGCTGAAACAATATTTTCATTGGATTTCATTGACATTAAGCAGGATTTATTTTTTCACTAAACACACTTTGTTCCCCAAGTTTGGTCCTGCTAGGTTCAAGAGTTTTTAAACAGGAACAGTTTGAATTTTCAGGTTTCACTTAATTTTGTCACAATACAGGTGGATCAAAATAGAGCTGTTAATCATACATGGGTTTTGGTACCTGCTTGAAACTTGACATAATCTATGAGTTCTCAGTGCTCACTATATGTTTTCTTCCTGGTTGAAGAAGTTCTAAGCAAATGCATGCAGAATCATCTTTTATTAACTCGCATTGGAAGCTAGCGGGAGAATGCCAATGTACTGAAAGAGCTACAACAATATTTTTGTTGGAATTCTTTTTTTTTTAAAGAAAGAGTGAGAGAGAGAGAGAGAGAGAGAGAGAGAGAGAGAGAGAGAGAGAGAGAGAGAATTTTTAATATTTATTTTTTAGTTCTTGGTGGACACAACATTTTTGTTGGTATGTGGTGGTGAGGATCGAACCCGGGCCGCACGCATGCCAGGCCAGCGCGCTACCACTTGAGCCACAACCCCAGCCCCTGTTGGAATTCTTTGATACTCGGAAGGATTAAGACTTTCATTAATCCTACTTTGTACCCAGATTTGGGAACACGGAAGTTAAATGGCTTGCACACAAGAACAGTTTGAATTTTCAGATTTTACTTTGTTTTGCACTAGAGAAGTGGATGAAAATAGGGCTATAAATAAAACAAGGTTTGTTCTAGATGCTTGAAATTTTACACAAACCTTCAGTTTTAAGTGTTTAGTCTGTTTTTGGTTCTTAGAAAAAGAGGTCTAAGTAGAAGCGTGCAGGAACGGCTTTCTCTATTCATGCTTTAGGAACTAGCATATAAATTCCCATGTACGGGATAAGCTACAATCATTTTGTCAAAGGATTTATTTCGTACTAGGCAGGTTTTAGCCTTTCACTAAACAAAGTTTGTTCTCCAGGGTTAGTTCTTCTAGATTCAAGGGTTTTCAGACGAGTTTGAATTTTCAGGTTTCACTTTATATTGTTCAATACACAGGGATTAAAATAGAAAAGCAAATCAAACACAGTTTGTGGAAACTGCTTGAAAATTGACACACACAATCAGTACTCAGAGCTCACTCTGTGGTTTTTTCACAGTTGAAAAATTTTGAACCAAAATCAGGCAGAAAAAAACTAAATTAACTCGAATTAGAAGCTAGCAGGAGAATGCCAATGTACCCAAAGAGTTGCAAAATTTTTTCCATTGGATTTTGTGATACTTGACAGGGATTATACTTTCACTAAACCCACTTTGTACCCCAAGTTAATGACTCCCAAGTTAATGGTTTACACACAGGAACAGTTTGAAGTTTTTGGTTTTACTTCATTTTGCACTATATAGGTGGATGAACGTAAAACTGCACAGCAAACAGTTTTGTACTAACTGCTTGTAACTTGACATATGCAATCAATTCTCAGAGCTTACTGTGTGGTATCTTCCTGGTCAAAGAATCTTTAAGCAGAGGTATACAAGAACTGCTTTATCTATTAGTGCTTTAGAAGCTAGTAGAAATATTTTGATGTACTTAATAAGCTTCATTTTTTTTTCTCAGTGGAGATCTTTGATACTCCACAGGATTAATCTTTTTGCTACCACACTTTGTTCTTGAAGTATATTTCCTCAATTTAAGGGGTTTTTAGAAAGAAAAATTTAGAATTTTGAGGGTTAACTTTGATTTACACTATACTGTAAATTAAAAATAAAACTGCATATGAAACACAGTTTGTGCTAACTGGATGAAATTAGACATAAAAAATCTGTTATCAGTGCTCACTTTGTGGTGGGTTTCTAATTGAACAACTTCAAAGCAAAAGCAAGCAGAAATAGCTGTTACTAACTTGCATTAGTAGCTAGCAGGGGAATACCAATGTACTTTAATATATGCAACAATTTTTTTTTTGCTCGATTTCTTTGATGCTTGGCTGGGTTCCCAATTTCACTAAAGACACTTTGTACAACAAGTTAGGTACTCCTGAGATAAACGGTTTGCACACTGGAACGGTTTGAATTTTCAGATTTCACTTTGTTTTGCACTATAGAGATGGATTGAAATACAGCTACAAATGAAACACAGTTTGTGCTAGAATCTTGAAACATCCAAAACAGAAATAACCTGTTCTAAATGTTTTCTCTGTGATTTGCTCCTGGTCAAAGTAACTCTAAATAGTGCCATGCAGCAACAAATTTCTCTATTAGCACTTTAGGGCTAGCAGAATAATTCCCATGTATTGAAAGAGATGCAAAAAAAATTCATTTGATTTTATTGATAATTGGCAGGATTCCTTTTTTTCCTAAACACACTTTGTTCTCCAAGATAGTTTGTTGTCCTAGTTCCAGTGATTTCCAGACAAGAGCAGTATGAATTTTATGTTTCACTTCATTTTGCACAATACAGTTGGATGAAAATAGAATTGCAAATTAGAAACTGTTTTTTACTGGCAGCTTAATCTTTACATACATAATCAATTTTGATTGCTTCCTATGTAGTTTGTTCTTCTTTGAAATAGTTCTAGGCAGCATCATGCAGCAATGGCTTTTACTATCTTTCATTAGGAGATAGCAAACATGGCTGTATAACCAATGTGATTCTGCAATCTGTACATATAGGAAAAATAAGAGTTCATACCCCATTTGAATCAAATATGTAATATACGATATGTCAAGATCATTGTAATGTTTTAAGCAACTAATAAAAAAAGAGAATCCAAATATACTGAAAGACCTGCACAATTTTTTGTTTTGGGTATTCTTTGATATTCTTCAGGGTTCCCCCTTTCAATATACCCCCTTTATACACAAAGTATGGGATCCTAAGTTCAAAAGTTTGCAGAAAGGAACAGTTTGATTTTCAGGTTTTACTTTATTTTACACTATACACGTGGTATAAAAATAGAGCTGCAAATCAAACATGGTTTGTTCTAGCTACTTAAAAGGTCATATACAGGGGCTGGGGATGTGGGTCAAATGGTTGTGTGCTCGCCTGGCATGCGTGCGGCCGGGGTTCGATCCTCAGCACCATATACCAACAAAGATGTTGTGTCTGCCGAGAACTAAAAAATAAATATATTTTTTTTAAAAAAAGGTCATATGCACAATCAGGTCTCAGTCCTATACTAACTCACTTTAAGAGATAGCAAGAGAACTTTAGTGGACTGGAAAAGTGCAAATTTTTTTTTCATTGGATCTCTATCATACTCAGAAGTGTTAACCCTTTCACTAAACCCAAATGTACCCAATGTTTGAGAAAGCTATTTTCCATTGTTGATCACAGGAGAAGTTTGCAAATTCAAGTTGCAGTTTAATTTGCACTATAGAGATGGATTTAATAGACCTATCAATCAATTATGG
This sequence comes from Ictidomys tridecemlineatus, assembly GCF_052094955.1. Taxonomy (NCBI): domain Eukaryota; kingdom Metazoa; phylum Chordata; class Mammalia; order Rodentia; family Sciuridae; genus Ictidomys; species Ictidomys tridecemlineatus. The sequence goes on from NC_135484.1 coordinate 131,193,280, forward strand.
TTTGTGCTAGGTGCTTGAAATTTACACACATAAACGGATCTAAGTGTTCACTCTGTGGTTTGTTCTTGCTCATAGTAGCTCTAAGCAGACTACGCAGGTTCAGCTTGTTCTATGAGCACCACACTATGTAGTGGGACATTTCTATGTATTGAAAGAGCTGCAACAATTTTTTTCTGGATTCTCCTGATATTTGGAAGGACTCTTTATTTACTAAATCCTCTTTGATCTCCACTTCTGCTTCTCCTTGATTCAAGGGTTTGCATATAGGAAAAGTGTGAATTTTAAGGTTTCATATCTTTTTTCACTATACGTGTTGATGAAAATCTAGCTGCAAATCAAACATAGTTTGTGCTAGCTTCTTGAAAGTTGATATACACAATCAGTTCTCCATACTACCTCTGTGGTTTGTTCCTGGATGAAGTACTTCTAAGCAGACACATGCAGGGAGAGCTTGTCCTAATGCAATTTAAGAGATACCATGAGAATCCCAGTATACTGAAACAGTTGAAACAATTTTGTAGTTTTATTTCTATGATACTTGGAGAGTTTAAACTTTCTCTAAACCAATTTTGTACCCTTAATTTGGGACTCTTAGGTTCATCAGTTTACACAAAGGAACAGGTTTTATTTGTTCTGTGCTATAAACATGAATGGGAATAGAGCAAAAAATTAAAGAGAGTTTGTGCTAGATGCTTGAAACTTCACACCCACCAAGAGTTCTTATTTCTGACTCTGTGGTTTGTTTCTTGTAGAGCTAGTTCTAAGCAGAAACACACAGGAAACCTCGCTTATGGAGCTAACAGGAGAATTCTTATGTACAGAGAGATGTGTCACAATTCTTTCATTTGAATTCTTTGATTCTCAGCAAGGCTCATCCTATGTTTAAACCCATTTATGTGTTTCACCCCTTACATAAACACAGTTTTGACTCCATGTTTGGGACTCCTAGTTCAAAAGTTTGCACAAATGGAGATCTTGAATTTTCAGGTTTCACTTTGTTTGCACTTTTGAGGTGGATGGAAATAGCGCTCCAAATCAAACATAATTTCTGTTAGATGCTTGAATTTCCACACACAATCAGTTCTCATTACTCAGTCTGTGGTTTGTTTCTGTTGAAAGATTTTCTAAGCAGAACCTCAAAGGAACAGCTTTTACCAAATCCCTTTAGAACTAGAAGGAGAATCCAAATCTACTAAAAGTGTGCAACAATTTTTTAATTAGATTACTTTGATACATGGAAGGGTTCATCCTCTGATGAAACCCACCTTACTTCCCTAGGTTCGGACTTGAAATTTCAACAGTTTGCACAAAAACACTGAATTTTCAGGTTCACTTTGTTTTGAACTATAGAGATGGATTGAAATAGAGCTACAAAGCAAACACAGTTTGTGCTAGAATCTTGAAACTTCACACACACAAACACAATCTGTTCTAATTGTTTTCTTTGTGATTTGCTCCTGGTCAAAGTAGCTCTAAGTATATGCATGCAGTAGAAAATTTCTCTATTATTCTTTAGGCATAATGAAATAATTCTCATGTACTCAAAGAGCTTAAAAAAATTTTTGTATGATTTCATTGATAATTGAGAGGATTCATCCTTTCTGTAAAGACACTCTGTTCTCCAAGTTTGTTTCTCCAAGTTTCAAGGGTTTTCAAGTCATGAGAGTATAAATTTTTATGTTTCACTTTATTTTGCACAATACAAGTAGATGAAAAAAAGAACTGCAAATCAAAAACTGTTTGTGCTAGCTGCCTAAATCTTTACATACATAATCAATTCTGTGTCCTCCCTCTGTGGTTTGTTCTTCTTGGATATAGTTCTAAGCAGCAGAATACAGCGATGGCTTTTACTATCTTTATTTTCGAGCTAGCAAGAGATTCCAAAAATATTGAAAGAGCTGCAAACATTGTTTTGTTGGTTTCTTTGGTATTTATCAGGGTTCCCCATTCAATATACCGCTTTTATACACGAAATTTGGAATCCTAAGTTCAAAATTTTGCAGTGAGGAACAGTTTGAATTTTCAGGTTTCAATTCACCTTGCACTATACAGGTGGAAGAAAATAAAGCTGCAAATCAAACACGGTTTGTGCTAGCTGCTTGAAATGTCATATGCACAATTACTTCTTTGTCCTACTCTGTTGATTTTTTCCAGTTTTGGTTACTTCTGAGAAGAAGCGTGCAGGAATGGCTAATACTAATTTGCTTTAAGAGCTAGCAAAAGAATTTAGGTGGACTAGAAGAGCTACACATTTTTTTTTTCATTGAATTCCTTTGATACTAGTTAGTGTTCACCCTTTCACTAAACCAACTTTGTACCCCAAGTTTGGGAATGCTAGCTTCCATGGTTTGAACAAAGGAGAATTTTTCAAATTCAAATTGCAGTTACTTTTGCACTATTGAGATGGATTTAATTGAGCTACCTATCAAACGCGGTTTTTGCTAGATGCTTGAAACTTTGCACACATAAACATATATAATTGTTCACTCTGTGATTTGTTTCTGCTCATAGTATCTCTAAGCAGTCTATGCAGGTACAGCTTGTTCTATGACCACTTTACTATGTAGCAGGAAAATTTCCATGTACTGAAAGGGCTAAACAATTTTTTCATTGGATTTTTTTTAATACTCAGAAGGACTCATTTTTCACTAAACCCACTTTGATCTCCATGTCTTTTTCAGCTAGATTTAAAGGTTTGCATTCAGGAAAAGTTTAAATTTTAAGGTTTTACTTCTTTTTGCACTACACATGTTGAATAAAATATGGCTGCAAATAAAACACAGTTTTTTCAAGCTTCCTGAAAGTTGACATACACAATCAGTTCTACATGCTAACTCGGTTGTTTTTTCCTGTTTGAAGTAATTCTATGCAGAAGAATGTAGAGACAGCTTGTACTAATACAATTTAGGAGGTACCATGAGAATCCCAATCTATTGCAAGAACTGAAACATTTTTTTTGTTTGTTTGATTTCTTTGATACTTGGAGTGTTCACAGTTTCCCTAAGCAAATTTTTTACCCTTAATTTGGGACTCTTAGGTTTATCAGTTTGCATAAAGGAACACTTTGAATTTTCAGGTTTCATTTGTTCTCTGCTACAGACATGGATTGGAATGGAGCTAGAAATTAAACAGGGTTTGTGCTAGATGCTTGAAAGTTAAAACCCACCAAGAGTTCTAATTTCTGACTCTGTGTTTTTTTCTTCTAGAGTGAGTTCTAAGCAGAAGCACGCAGAAACACCTTTGACTAACACACTTTTGGAGCTATCAGGAGAATCCTGATATACTGAGAGAGGTGCCACAATTGTTTTGTTTAATTTATTTGATTATCAGCAAGGATAACCATATCCCTAAACAGACTTTGTACTCCAAACATGGGAATCTTCTGTTCAAAGGTTTACACACAAGAAGAGTTTGAATTTTCAGTTTTCTTTTTTTTTCTCACTATGGTGATGGATGGAAGCAAGCTACAAATCAAACATGGTTTGTGCTACATGTTTGATACTTCACACACCCCATTAGATTTAAGTCTTCACTCTGTGATTTTTTCTGTCACTGTGGCAGTAACCATAGAGTGGAAGGAAATGCTTTCTCTATCAGTGATGTAGGAGCTAGAAGGAAAAATCCAATGTATTGAATGAGCTACAATATTATTTTCATGGAAGATCATTATTCATTTGCATTCATTCTTTCTCTAATATCACATTGTTCTCCACGTTTTGTTTTCTTCGTTTCATGTATTTGCAAAAAGAAACAGTTTGAATTTTCAGTTTTCACTTATTTTTTTGACTACACATGTTGAGGAAAGTAGAACTGCAGATCAAATATGATTTTTGCTAACTGCTTTCAAGTTTATATTCACCATTAGTTCTCACAATTCTCAGTGCTCACTCTGTGGTTTGTTCCTGGTTGAAATAAATCTAAGAAGTTACATGTAGGAAATAGTTTTACTCATTCACATTTAAAGATAGGAGGAGCATCACAATATCCTGAAAGAGCTTCAAGAATTTGTTTGTGTATTTATTTGATACTCAGTAGATTCACACTGTACATAAACTCAGTTTTGACTCCATGTTTGGGACTCCTAGTTCAAAAGTTTTCACACAAGAAGATATTGAATTTTCAGGATTCACTTTGATTTTAACTATAGAAGTGGATGGAAATAGAGCTCTAAATCAAACACAGTTTGTCCTAAATGCTTGAAACTTCCCACGCAATTGTTTCTTATTGCTCACTCTGGAGTTTGTTTCTGTTTGAGGTTCTTCTAAGCAGAACCACACAGGAACAGCTTTTACTAAGTCCCTGTAAAGCTAGCACAAAAATCCGAATCTACTGAAAATGTGCAACAATTTTTTTATTGGATTACTTTGGTACATGGTAGGGTTCACACTTTGACGAAACCCACTTTATATCCCTAGGTTGCAACTCCTAAGTTCAACGGTTTGCATAAAGGAAGTGTTTGAAATTTTCATGTTTCTCTTTGTTTTGCACTATGGAGATAGATTGAAATAGAGCTACAAATCAAGCACAGTTTTTAATAGAATCTTGAAACTTCACAAACACACACACACAAACACACACACACACACACACACACACACACACACACAATCCATTCTTAGGTTTTTATCTGTGATTTGCTCCTGGTCTAAGTAGCTCTAAGCAATTGCACGCAGGAACATATTTCTCTGTTAGCACTTTAGGGACAGCAGAATAATTCTCATGTACTGAAAGAGCTGCAAAATTTTTTTCATTTGATTTCTTTGATTCAGCCTTTTCCTAAACACACTTTGTTTTCCAAGTTTGTTTCTCCTAAGTTCAAGAGTTTGCAGACCAGAAGAGTATGAATTTTATGTTTTACTTCATTTTACACAATACCGGTGGATGAACAGAGAACTACAAATCAAAAACTGTTTGTGCTAGATGCTTAGTTCTTTAGATACATAATGAATTCTGAGTCTTCCCTCTGTGTTTTTTTTCCTCTTTGAAATAGTTCTAGGCAGCTGCATGCAGCAACAGCTTTTACTATCTTTACTCAGAAGTAGCAAGAGAATCCATATATACTTAAAAAGATGCAACCATTGTTTTTTTGGCTTTCTTTAATATTCTTCAGGGTTTCCCCATTAAATATACATCCTTAATACACTAAGTTTGGGATTCTATGTTCAAAATTTTGCAGACAGGAAGAGTTTGAATTTACAAGTTACATGTGGATGAAAATAGAGCTTCAAATCAAACAAGGTTTTTCCTAGCAGCTTGAAACTTCATATGCATAATCAGTTCTCAGCCCTCATTCTCTCTAATTTTCTTTAATTTGAAGTACTTTAGAGAACAAGCACTCTGGAGTGGCTTATAGTAAGAGAATCTTAGTGGACTAGAAGAGCTGCAAAATTTTTCTCATTGGATTATTTTGATAGTTGTCAGTGTTCACCCTTTCACTAAACCCACTTTGTACCCTATGTTTGGGAATGCTACTTTCCATGTTTTTAACAGAGGAGAAGTTTGCAAATTCAGGTTGAAGATTCTTTTGCACTATAGAGATGAATTTAATAGAGCTACCAATCAAACATGGTTTGTGCTAGATGCTTGAAATTTTACACACAAAAACACATCTAAGTGTTCCCTGTGTGTTTTTTTTTTTTCCTTCTCATAGTAGCACTAAGCAGAGTACACAGGTACAGCTTGTTATTTGAGCACCTTACTCTCTAGCAGGAACATTTCCTTATACTGAACAGGCTGAAACAATTTTTTTAATTAGATTTCTTTGATACTCATGAAAACTGATTATTCAATAAACCAACTTTAATCTCCACGTCCTGTTCTAAATTCAAGGGCTTGCATACAGGAATGTGTATTTCGAGGTTTCACTTCTTTTATTATTATAGGTTTTGATGAAAATCTAGCTGCAAATCAAACACAGTTTCTTCTAACTTCTTGAAAGCTGACATAGACAATCACTTCTCTGTGCTAACTCTGTGGTTCTTTAATGGCTGAAGTATTTCTAAGCAGAAAAATGCAGGGACAGCTTGTACTAATACAATTTAGGAGCTACCATGAGAATCCCAATATATTGAAAGAGCTGAAACAATTTTTTCATAAGATTTCTTTGATAATTGGAGGGTTTACACTTTCTCTTAACCCATTGGGTTCCCATAATTTGGGACTCTTAGGTTCATTGGTTTGCACAAAGGAATAGTTTGAATATTCATGTTTCATTTTTTTCTGTGCTATAAACATGGATGGGAATAGAGCTAGAAATTAAACATAGTTTGGGCTAGATGCTTAAATTTTCTATACACCAACAGTTCTTAGTGCTGACCCTGTGGTTTGTTAATTGTAGAAGTACTTCTAAGAAGAAACATGGAGGAACACCTTTAAGTAACTCGCTTATGGATCTAGCAGGAGAATCCTTATATACTGAGTGTGATGCCACGATTTTTTTCTTTTGATTTCATTGATTCTCCGCAAAGCTCACCCTATCACTAAACCCACTTTGTACCCCAACTTGGGAATACTTGGTTTGAAGGTTTGCACCCAAGAAAAGTTTGAATTTTCAGTATTCACTTTTATCTCACTAGGAAGATGGATAAAAATAGGCTATAAATCAAACATGGTTTGTGCTAGATGTTTGAAACTTCACACACACAGTTTGTTTTAAGTCTTCACTCTTGTTTTTTTCTGTCACTGTAGCTGTAACCAGAGGCTGGAAGGAACTACTTTCTCTATCAATTCTTTAGAAGCTAGAAGAAAAAAAAGATGTCCTGAATGAGCTACAAGATTATTTTCATTGGAGATCATTGATATTCGCCAGGATTAATTTTTTCACTAAAAATGATTGTTCTCCACATTTTATTTTCCTAAATTCAAGCGATGCCAATGGGAACACTTTGAATTTTCAGGTTTCACTTTGCTTGGAACTGTACAGGTGGAGGAAAATAGAACTGCAAGTCAAACATTATTTGTGCTAACTGCTTGCAACTTTATATTCACAATCAGTTCTCAGTTCTCACTCTGTGGTTTGTTTCTGGTTAAAATATCTAAGGAAAAATATTTAGGAAATGCTTTCACTCATTCTCATTAAAAGGTGGGAGAAGCATCACAATATACTGAAAGAGCTGCAATAATTTGTTTTTGTACTTATTTGATACTCAGCATGTTTCAACCTCTAAGTAAACCCAGATTTGATTCCACGTTTGGGACCCCTAGTTAAAAAGATTGCACACAGGAATATCTTGATTTTTCAAGTTTTTCTTTGCTTTTCACTTCTGAGGTTGATGGAAATAGAGCTCCAAATCAAACACAGTTTGTGCTAGATACTTGAACCTTCAAACCCAATTAGTACTCATTGCTCACTCTGTGGTTTTATTCTGTTAGAAGTAATTCTAATCATAACCACACAGGAACAGCTGTTACTAAGTCCTTTTGGAGTTAGTAGGATAATTCAAATCTACTGAAAGTATGCAATAATTTTTTCATTGGTTTACTTTGATACATGGAAGGGGTTATCCTTTGACAAAACCTACTTTATATCCCTAGGTTGGGACTCCTATTTAAATAGTTTGCACAAAGAAACTATTTGAATTTTTCAGGTTTCACTTTGTTTTGCACTATAGAGATGGATTGACAGAGCTACAAATAAAACACAGTTTGTGCTAGAATTTTGAAACTTCACACACACACACACACACACACACACACACACACACAAACACACACAATTGGGTCTTACTGTTTTCTCTGAGATTTAAACCTGGTCAAATTAGCTCAATGTAGATGCACACAGGAACAAATTTATCTGTTAGCTCTTGAGGCATAGTGGGATAATCCCCATGTACTGAAAGAGCTGCATTTTTTTTATAATTTCATTGATAATTGGCTGGATTTTCCTTTTCTCTAAACACAGTTTGTTCCTCAAGTTTGTTTCTCCTAGGTTCAAAGGTTTGAAGATCAGAACAGTATAAATTTTTATGTTCTACTTCATTTTGCAAATTACAGGTGGATGAAAAGAGAACTGCAAAACAAAAATTGTTTGATCTATATGCTTAAATTTTCACATACATAATAAATTCTGAGTGCTTCCTCTGTGGATTTTTCTTCTTTTACATAGTTCTAGGCAGCAGCACGTAGCAAGAGTTTTACTATATTTCTTTAGGAGCTAGCAGGAGAATCCAAAATTACTAAAAAACCTGCAAAAATTTTTTATTGTTCACTTACTTTGATATTCTTGAGCGTTCCCCCTTTCAATATTCCCCCTTTGTACACCAAGTTTGTGATCCTAAGTTCAAAACTTTGAAGACAGAAATAGTTTAAACTTTCAGGTTTCACTAAATTTTGCACCATACAGGTGAATATAAATAGAGCTGCAAATCAAACACGATTTGTGTTACCTGCATGAAACATCATATGCACAATCAGTTCTCAGTCATCATTTTGTCGATTTTTCTGGTTTGAAGCACTTCTGAGAAGAAGCACGCAGGAATTGCTTATATTAACTCTTAGTGGACTGAAAGATCTGATTTTTTTTTTTCTTTCGAATTCCATGATTGCATCAGGATTCACCCTTTCACTAAACAGTATATCCCCACGTTTGGGAATGCTAGCTTCCACGGTTTGAACAAAGGAGAAGTTTGCAAATTCAGGTTGCAGTTTTTTTTTTTTTAACTAAAGGGATGAATTTAAAAGAGCTACCTATCAAACACAATTTGTGATAGATGCTTTAAACTTTACACAAATAAACAGATCTGTTCACTCTGTGATTTGTTCCTGTTCATAGTAGATCTAAGAGGAGTATGCTGGTACAGCTTCGTCTATGAGCACCTTAGTATATAGCAAGAAAATTTTCATGTACTGAAAGAGCTCCAACAGTTTTTTTTTCATTGGATTTCTTTGATACTCGGAAAGACTGATTATTCACTAAACCAACTTTGATCTCCACATCTTGTTCTGCTAGATTCCAAGGTTTGCATAAAGAAAAAGGTGTGAATTTTCAGATTTCACTTTTTTTTGCACTATATGTATTGATAAAAATCTAGCTGCAAATGAAAAACAGTTAGTGCTAGCTTTTTGGAAGTTGACATACACAATCAGTTCTCCGTGCTAACTCTGTGGTTTTTTCCTGCTTGAAGTACTTCTGAGTAGAAGCATGCAGAGACAGCTTGTGCTAATACAAGTTACATGCTACCATTAGAATCCAATAAATTGAAAGAGTTGAAACAATTTTTTGTTCGATTTCATGAATACTTGTAGGGTTCACACTTTCTCTAAACCCATTTTGTACCCTTAATTTGGGACTCATATTTATCAGTTTGCACAATAAAACAGTTTGAATTTTCAGGTTTTATTTTTTCTGTGCTATAGACATGGATGGGAATAGAGCTAGAAATTTAACACAGTTTGTGCTAGATGCTTGAAACTTCACACTCACCAAAAGTTCTCAGTGCTGACTCTGGTTTTTTCATTGTATAAATACTTCTAAGCAGAAGCACGCTGGAATACCTTTGACTAACTTGCATTTGCAGCCAGCAGGTGAATCCTGATGTACTGAGAGAAGTGCCAGAATTCTTTCATTTGATTTCTTTGATTCTCAGCATGGCTCACCCTATCACTAATCCCACTTTGTACCCCAAATTTGGGAATCCTCATTTCAAAGGTTTGCACACAAGATGAGTTTGAATTTTCAGTTTTCACAATTTTCTCCCTATTGATGGAAATAGGCTACAAATTGAACATGGTTTGTGCAATATGCTTGAAAATTCACACACACAATTTGTTTTAATTCTTCACTCTGTTTTTTTTTCTGTCACTGTAGCTCTAACCAGAGGCAGGAAGGAACTGCTTTCTCTATTAGTGCTTTATTAGTGCTTTAGCAGGAAATATCCAATGTACTGAATGTACTGAATAAGCTATAATATTATTTTCATTGGAGAACATTGATATTCATCAGGGTTCATTCGTTCACTAAACACACTGTGTTCTCAAAGTCAGGTTCTTCAAGGTTCAAGTGGTTGAATACAGGAACAGTTTGGATTTTAATGTTTCTCTTCATTTTGGATTGTAAAGCTGGAGGAAAACAGAACTGCAAATCAAACATGATTTGTGCTAACTCCTTGCAACTTTACATTCACAATCACTTCTCAGCGCTCACTCTGTGATGTGTTCCTGGTTAAAACAAATCTAAGAACAAGCATGCAGAAAATTCTTTCACTTATTCACATTAAAAAGAAGAAGGAGCATCAAAATAAGAGCTGCAAAATTGTTTTTTTTTAAATTTATCATCCTCTGAGTGTTTCAAACTTTATTTAAACCCAATTTTGAATCCATAATTGGGACTCCTAGTTAAAAATTTTACACACTGGAAGATCATGAATTTTCAGGTTTCACTTTGCATTTTGCTATAGAGGTGGATGAAAGTAGAGCTCCAATTCAAACACAGGTTCTGTTAGATGCTTAAAATGTCACACACAATAAGTTCTCATTGTTAACTCTGTGGTTTGTTTTTGGTTGAAGTTCTAAGCAGAACCACACAAGAACAGCTTTTAATAAGTCACTTTGGAGCTAGCAGGAGAACCCGAATCTACAGAATGTGTGCAACAATTTATTCATTGGATTACTTTCATACATGGAAGAGTTCACCCTTTGACGAAACCCACTTTATATCCCTAGTTGTGGACTCCTAATTTCAATGATTTGCACAAAGAAAAATTTGGAATTTTCAGGTTTCACATTGTTTTACACCAGAGATGGATTGAAATAGAGCTACAAATCAAACATAGTTTGTGCTAGAATTTTGAAACTTCACACCCATACATCTAATTAATCTCTTCTTAGTGTTTTCTCTGTGATTGGCTCAGGTAAAAGTAGCTCTAAACAGATGCACACAGAAAAAAAATTCTCTATTAGTGCTTTAAGTATACCAGAAAAATTTCCATGTACTGAAAAAGCTGCAAAAAAATTTTTGTTTGAATTTCTTGATAATTGGCAGGATTCATCCTTTCCTTCAACACCCTTTGTTCTCCAAATTTGTTTCTCCTAAGTTCAAAGGTTTACAGACCAGAACAGTATGAATTTTTATGTTTCACATCATTTTGCAGAATACTGCAGATGCTGGGTGAAAAGAGAACTGCAAATCAAAAACTGTTTGTGCCAGCTGCTTAAATCTTTACATACATTATCAATTCTGAGTTCTCCATCTGCGATTTTTTCCTTTTTGAAATAGTTATAGGGAGCATCATGAAGCAATGGCTTTTACTGTCTTTATTTATGAGTTAGCAACACAATCCAAATGTACAGAAAGAGCTACCATCATTGTTTTGTTGGTTTTCTTTGATATACTTTAGAGTTCCCCATTCAACATAATCCCCTTATACACCAAGTTTGGGATCCTACGTTCAAAAGTTTCCAAACAAGAACAGTTGAATTTTTCAGCTTTCACTTCATTTTGCTATATAAATGTGGATGAAAATGGAACTGCAAAACAAACATGGTTTGTGCTAGCTGCTTGAAACGTCATCACTCTGTCCATTTTTCCAGTTTGAAGTACTTCTCAGAAGAAGCATGCAAGAATGGCTTATACTAACTCGCTTTAAGAGCTAGCAAGAGAATCTTAGTGGATATGAAGAGCTGCAAATTTTTTGTTGTTGTTGTTGGATTTCTTTGATACTAGTCAGGGTTCATCCTTTCACTAAACCCACTTTATACAACAAGTTTGGGAATGGTATCTTTGACAGTTTGAACTAGGGAGAAGTTTGCAAATTCAGGTTGCAGTTTCTTTTGTACTATAGAGATTGATTTATTAGAGCTACCAATCAAACACGCTTTGTGCTAGATGCTTGAAACTTTAAAAATATAAACAGATCTAAGTATTCACTCTGTGGTTTGTTCCTGCTCATAATAGCTCTAAGCAGAGTATGCAGGTACAGCTTGTTCTATAAGCACCTCACTATGTAGCATGAAACTTTCCATGTACTGAACGTCTGCAACAATTTTTTTCTTACTCAGTAGAACACATCATTCAGTAATCCCAATTTGATCTACATTTCTTGTTCTCCTACATTGAAGGGTTTGCATACAGGAATAGTGTAAATTTTAAAGTTTCTCTTTTTTTTCTTTTTGCACTATACGTGTTGATGAATATATAGCTGTAAATTAAATACAGTTTGTGCTAGCTTCTTGAAAGCTGACATAAACAATCAGTTCTCTGTAATAACTCTGTGGTTTGTGTTCTGGATGAAGTACTTTTAAGGATAAGCATGCAGGGATAGCTTGTACTAATACAATTTAGGAGCTACCATGAAAATCCCAATACATTAAAAGAGCTGAAACAAATTTTGTTCAATTTCGTGGATACTTGGAGAGTTCACACTTTCTCTAAACCCATTTTGTACTCTTAATTTGGGACTCTTAGATTCATCAGTTTGTAAAAAGAAACAGTTTGAATTTTCAGGTTTCATTTGTTCTATGATATAGACATGGATGGGAATACAGCTAGAAATTAAACACAGTTTGTGCTAGATGCTTTAAACTTCACACCCACCTACAGTGTTCAGTGCTGACTCTGTTGTTTGTTCCTTGTAGAAGTACTTGCAAGCAGAAGCATGCAGGAACATCTTTGAACAACTTGCTCATGGAGCAAGAAGGAGAATCCTGATGTACTGTGAGTGGTGCCACAATTTTTTCATTTGATTTCTTTGATTCTCTGAAAAGCTCAGCCTATCACTAAACCTACATTGTACCCCAAACATGGGAATCCTAGGTTCGAAGGTTTGCACACAAGAAGAGTTTGAATTTATATTTTTAACAATTTTATCACTCTGGAGATGGAAGGAAATAGGCTACAAATCAAACATGGTTTGTGCTAGATGCTTGAAACTTCATACACACACAGTTTGTTGTAAGTCTTCACTGTGTGATTTTTTTTCTGTCACTGTACCTATAACCAGAGGCTATAAGGAATTGCTTTTTCTATCAGTGCTTTAGGATCTAGCAGAAAATATTTCACGTAATGAATGAGCTACAATATTATTTTCATTGGAGATTAGTCATATTAGTCAGGATTCATTCTTTCACTAAAAACACATTATTTTCCACATTTTGGGGTTTTTTTTGTTTTTTTATATATTATTCTCCATGTTTTTTTTTCAGACAGGAACAGTTTACATTTTCAAGTTTTGGACAGTATAGGTGGAGAAAAATAAAAATGCAAATCAAACATGATTTGTGCTAACTGCTTGCAACTTTATATTCACAATTAGTTCTCAGATCTCACTCTGTGGTTTGTTCCTGGTTGAAATAATTCTAAGCAGATGCCTGTAGGAAATGTTTTCAGTCATTCACATTAAAAGGTAGGAGTAGTATCATCATATACTGAAAGAGCTGCAAGAATTCTTTTTTCTATTTGTGATCCTCAGCATGTTTCACCCTTTACATAAACCCAGTTTTGACTCCATGTTTGGGACTACTAGTTAAAGCGTTTGCACACAGGAAGATCTTAATTTTTCAGATTTTACTTTGATTTGCACTCTAGATGTGGATGGAAATAGAGCTCCCAATCAAACACAGATTCTGTTAGATGCTTGAAACTTCACACATAATCAGTTTTCCTTGCTCACTCTGTGATTTTTTCTGTTTGAAGTATTTTTTTAAGAAGAAACACTCAGTAAGAGCTTTTACTAAGTTTCTTTGGAGCTTGCAGCAGAATACAAATGTACTCAAAGTTTGCAACAATTTTTTCATTGGATTACTTTGATATATGGAAGGTTTCACCCTTTGATGTAATCCACTTTATATCCCTAGCTTAGGACTCCTAAGTTCAATGGTTTGCACAAAGGAACAGTTTGAATTTTCAGTTATCCCTTTGTTTTGCACTATAGAGATGCTTTGAAATAGAGCTACAAATCAAACATAGTTTTGGCTATGATGTTGAAACTTCAAATACACACACAGTCTATTCTTATTTTTTGTGATTTGTCCTGGTCAAAATATCTGTAAGCAGATGCAAAAAGGAACAAATTTTTCTATTAGTGCTTTAGGGCTAGCAGAATAATTCTCATGTACTGAAAAAGCTGAATAAAAATTCTCGTTTGATTTCTTTGATAATTTGCAGAATTCATTCTTTGACTAAACACACATTTTTATCCACGTTTGTTTGTCCTAGGTTCAAGAATTTGAAGACAAGAAGAGTATAAATTTCTGTTTCACTTCATTTTGCACAATACAGGTGATGAAAAGAAAACTACAAATCAAAAACTGTTTGTGCTAGCTGCTTAAATCTTTAGATACATAATCAATTCTGAGTGCTCCCTCTGTGGTTTTTCCTCTTGGAAATGGTTCTAGGCAGCAGCACACTGCAACAGCTTTTACTATCTTTAATTATGAGCTAGCAATAAAATCCAAATATACTGAAAGTGCTGCAAAAATTTTTTGTTGGTTTTCTTTGATATTCTTCAGGGTTCCCACATTCATTATACCCCCTTTATACTCCAAGTTTGAAATGCTAAGTTCAAAAATTTGCAGACAGGAACAGTTTGAATGTTCAGGTTTCACTTCATTTAATTCTATACAGGTCATTGAGATTAGAGCTTCAAATCAAACATGATTTCTAGTATCTACCTAAAACTTGACATACACAATCAGATTTCAGTGTACACTTTGTGGTTTTTTCCTGGTTGAAGTACTTTGAAGGAGACACAAACAGGAACAGCTTTTACTAAGTTGCTTTAAGAGCTAGCAGAAGAAACTTAATACACAAAAAGAGCTGCAACAGTTTTTTCATTGGATTTCTTTGATACTCTTTGGGTTTCTCCCATTCAGTAAACCAACGCTGTACCAGAAGTTTGGGACTCCTAGGTTCAATGATTGGCACAGAGAAACAGTTTGAATTTTCAGGTTTCACTTTTCTTTAAAATATTGACATGGATGAATATACAGCTAAACATTGAACACAGTTATGCATGCTGCTTGAAACTTGATCTACACAAACATTTCTCAATGCTTCCACTGGGCTTTGTTCCTGGTTGATGTATTTCTATGCAGAAGCAAACAATAACAGCTTTTACTAATTCACCTTAGGAGTTATCATGAGAATCACAATATACTTAATATATTGAAAGAAATTTTTTCTTTGTATTTGTTTGATACTCAGCACGTTTCATATTTTCACTAAACCCAGTTGCAGCCCAAGGTTAGGACTCCTATATTTAACTGTTTGCACACAAGAACTTCATTGTTTTCAAGTTTCACAGTGTTTGATATTACAGAGATGGATGAAAATGGATCTAAAATCAAAGATGGGCACTGCTAGATGTTTGAAACTTCACACACACCATCAATTTTAAGGGTTCACTCTGTGATATTTTCCTGGTCAAATTAGCTATAATCAAGAAACCCAGGAACTGCTATTTCTATGAGTGTTCTAGGAGCTATCAGAAAAATACATATGTACTGAAAGAGCTTTAAAAATTTTCAGTGAATTTCTTCGGTACTCAAAATTATTCATCCTTTCACTAAACACACTGTGTTCTCAAAGTCAGGTTCTTCAAGGTTCAAGTGGTTGAATACAGGAACAGTTTAAATTTTCAGGTTTCTCTTTGTTTTGCTTTATAAACCTGGAAGAAAATAGACCTGCACATCAATCACGGGTTTTGCTAGCTTCTTGAATCTTGAAATACCCAATTATTTCTTAGTACTCAATATGTGGTGTGTTCCTTGTATAAGTATTTTTAGGCAGAAGCACACAGAAACAACTTTTACTAAGTCACTTTAGGAGATAACAGGATAATACCAATTTACTCAAAGAGCTACAACATTTTTTTGGAGGGGATTTCTTTGATACTCAACAGGGCTCAACTTTTCAATAAACCCACTTTGTTCCCCAAGTTTGACAATCATAGGTTCAACAGTTTGCACAGAGGAGCAGTTTGAATTTTCAGATTTCACTTTGTTTTGCCCTGTAGACATGGATGCAAATAGAGCTTCAAATAAAATAGAGTTTTTGCAAAATACTTGAAAATTACATACACAGTGAGTTTTATGTGTTTACTTTCTGGGTTTTTTTCTGGTCAAAGAAGATTTAAGCAGAGGCATAGAGGAACAGCTATCTTTATCAGCTCTTTTGGAGGTAGCAAAAAAATTCAATAAAATTAATGTACTGAAGAAATTTTTTATTTGATTTTATTGCTCCTCAGCAGGATAAATCCTTTTCCAAAACACAAGTTTTTCTCCCATTTTGGTTTATCTAGGTTCAAGTGTTTGCAGAAAGGAATAGTTTGAATTTTCGTCTTTCACTTCATTTTACTCTATACAAGTGGCTGTAAATAGAACCTCAAATCAAATACGATTTGTGGTAGCTGCTGAAAACTGTATATACATAATCAGTTTTCAGTGTCAATCTGTGGTTTGATAGTGGTTGAAGTACTTCTCAGCAAAAGCAACCAGAAAAAGCTTTAATTAATTTGCTTTAGGAGCTAGCAGGAGAATCCTAATATACTGAAAAATCTGCAAAAATATTTTCATTACATTTTTGATACTTCGCTAGATTCGCCCTTTCACTAAACCCCCATTGTAGCCAAAGTTTAGTACTTTGGGGTTCAATGCTTTGCACAAAAGAAAAGTTTGAATTTTCTGGTTTCTTTTCTTTTTTTTTCTTTTTTTTTTGGGGGGGAGAATATGGGAACTATTGGAAATACAGCTCCAAATCAAACACAATTTGTGCTAGATGCTTGAAACTTCACACACACAATCAGTTCTCAGAGGAAGCTCTGTGTGGTTTTTTTTCTGGTTGGAGTATTTCTAAACAGAAGCAGGCTGGAACAGCTTTTACTTACTCACTTTAGGAGATAGCAGAAGAATCCCAAAATTCTGAAGAATCTGCAATTTTTTATGAATTTCCTTGATACTTGGCTAGGCCCACCCTTACAGTAAACCCACTTCATTCTCCATGTTTGCAACTCCAAGTTTCAACAGTTTTCACATAAAACTGTTTCAATTTTCAGGTTTCACTTTGTTTTCCACTGTACAGATGGAGGAAAATAGAGCTACAAATCAAACATTGTTTATGCTAGATTTTTGAAACGTCACACACACAATCAGTTCTAAGTCTTCACTCTGTGGCTTTTTCTTGGTCAAAATAGCTCTAAGCACAGGTACACAACAACAGCTTTCTCTATCAGAGTTTCTGAAAATAGCAAAATATTCCCATATACTGACCATTCTGTAACAATTTTTTTCATTGGATTTCTTTGATACTCAGAAGGATTTATCCATTCACTGAACATACTTTGTACACTAATTTTGGATCTTTGAGGCTCAAGAATTTGCAGAAAGGAAGAGTTTGAATTTTCCAGTTTCACTTTATTCTGTGCTATACATGTGGTGAAAAATAGAGCTGTATATCCAACACGGTTTGTGTTAGCTGCTTAAAACTTGACATACACTATCAGAATAAAGTGTACACTCTGTCGTTTGTTCCTGGTTGAAGTACTTCGAAGGATTAGCACACAGGTGCAGGTTTTATTAAGTTGCTTTCAGAGCTATCAGTAAAATCCTAATATTCTAAAGAACTAAATTTTTTTTCCTTTGGATTTCTTTGATAATCAGCAGCATTCACTATTTTACTAAACCCACTTTGTACCACAAGTTTGGGACTCCTAGGTTCAATGGTTGGCAAAAAAAAAAAACAATTTGAATTTTCAGGTTTCACTTTATTTGAAATATAGAAATATATAAATATACAGTTACACATCAACCACAGTTAGTACAAGCTGCTTTAAACTTGAAATACACAATCAGTTCTCAATGCTTACTCAGTGCTTTGTTTCTGTTTGATGTAATTTTATGCATAAGCATGCAGTAATAGCTTGGACTAACTCACCTTAGGAGATACCAGAAGAATCACAATGTATTGAAAATGCTGCAACAATTTATTTTCTTGAATTTGTTTGATTCTTGGCAGGTTTCACATTATCACTCACCCCACTGGTAGCCCACATTTGGGACTCCTAGGTTTAAAGATTTTCACACAGGAAGATTTTGAGTTTTCAGATTTCACTATGTTTGGCACTACAGAAATGGATGGAAGTGGAGCTAAAAATCAAAGATGGTTTCTGCTAGATGTATGAAACTTCCCACACACCATCAATTCTAAAGTTTCATTCTTTGATTATTTTCATGGTCAAATTAGCTCTTATTGAGGCACCCAGAAACAGCTATCTCTATGAGCATTTTAGAGCTATCAGGAAAATTTACATGTACTAAAAGAGCTTTAATATTTTTTCATTGAATTTCTTTTGTACTCAAAAGTATTCATCTTTTTACTAAACACACTTTGTTCTCCATATCAGGTTCTCCACTTTTCAAGGGTGTGCAGATAGGAACAGTTTGAATTTTCAGGTGTCTCATCATTTTGCACTAGACACGTGGAAGAAAAAAGACCTGCAAATCAAACATGGTGTGTGCTAGCTTCTTGAATCTTGACATACCCAATTATTTCTCAGGGCTCACTCTGTGGTTTTTTTCTTGTGTAATTATTTCTAGGCAGAACCATACAGAATCAGCTTTTACTAACTCACTTTAGGAGATAGCTTGACAATCCCAATGTACTGAAAGAGCTGCAAAAAAAAAAAATTGTTGGACTTCTTTGATATTTGGCAAGGCTCACACTTTCAATAAATCTACTTTGTTCCCCACGTTTGGCACTTTTAGGTTTACCTTTTGTATACAGGAACACTTTGAATTTTCAGGTTTCACTTTGTTTTGCATTATATGCATGCATGCAAATAAAGCTTCAAATCACACACAGTTGTTACTAATTGCTTGAAACTTCACATACACAATCAGTTTTATGTGTAACTTTATGTTTTTTTTCTATTCAAAGAAATTTTAAGCAGAGGCACACAGGAGCATCTTTCTCTATCAGCTAGTGGGAAAAATACAATGCAATTAATGGGCTGAAACAATTTTTTTCATTTGATTTCATTGATCTTCATCAGGATGCATTCTTTACAAAACACAAGTTGTTCTCCATTATTGGTTATTTTACGTTCAAAGCTTTGCAGAAAGGAACAGTTTGAATTTTCAGGTTTCACTTCCTTTTACTTTATTCAGGTGGATGAAAACAGAGCCTCAAATCAAACATGGTTTTTGCTGGCTGCGGATACATTGACATACACAATCCAATTTCAGTGGTCACCATGTGGTTTGTTCCTGGTTGAAGCAGTTCTGAGCAGAAATACACTGGGAAAACCTTTTACTAAATTGCTTCCGTAGCTACCAGGAGAATCTTAATATACTGAAAGAGCTGCAACTATTTTTTCATTGGATTGATGATACTTGGCTGGATTCACTCTTTCATTAAATTTACTTTCTCCCCTAAGTTTGGGACTCATAGGTTTAATGGTTGTCACACAGAAATAGTTTGAATTTTCAGGTTTCACATTGTTTTGCACTATAGACATGGATGGGAATATAGCTACACATCAAACACAGTTATGCAAGCTGCTTGAAACTTGATGTACACAATCAGTTCTCAGTGCTTACTTCTTGTTTTGTTTTTGGTCGATGTACTTCTATGAAAAAGCATGCAGTAACAGCTTTAACTAATTATCCTTATGATCTATTAGGATAATCAAAATATACTAAAAATACTGCAACTATTTTTTCATTGAATTTCTTTGACACATGGCAGGGTTCACCCTTTAATTAAAACCATGTGTAGCCCAAGTATGGGACTCCTAGGTTTAATGGTTCACACAAAGGAACAGTTTGAGTTTTCAGGTTTCACTTTGGCACTACAGAAACTTATTGAAATAGAGAAAAAAATAAAAATGGTTTCTGCTAGTTGCTGGAAATTTCACACACACTATCACTGCTAAGGTTTCACTCTTTGGTATTTTCATCATCAAAATAGCATTAATCAAAGGCACCCAGGAACATCTTTTTCTATGAGCATTTAAGGAGCAAGGAGGAAAAATCACATATCCTGAAAAAGCATTAATAAATTTTTGATGATTTTTTTGATACTTGGAAGGGTTCTTCCTTTCAATTAAAATACTGTTTTCTCCAAGTCTGGTTCTTCAAGTTTCAAGGATTTTCAGACAGAAACAGTAAGAATTTTCAGGTGTCTCTTCATTTTGCAATATACATGTGGAAAAAAATAGAACTGCAAATCAAACATGGTTTGTGGTAGCTGCTTGAATCTTACCCAATGATTTTTCAGTGCTCACTCTGTGTTTTTTCCCTGTGTAAATACTTCTAAGCAGAAGCAACATGCAGAAACAGCTTTTACTAGTTTGCATGAGAAGATAACAGGAGAATCCCAATGTACTGAAAGAGCTGCAACATTTTTTGATTGATTTCCTTGATACATGAAAGAGCTCACCTGGACAATAAATTCACTTTGATCCCCACGTTTGGCACTCCTAAATTCAATGGTTTGCACACAGGAACTGTTTCAATTCTAAGGTTTTACTTTATTTTCCACTATAAAGATGGATGAAAATAAAGCTACAAATCAATCATGGACTGTGCTAGATGCTTGAAACGTCAAACACACAATTAATTCTGGTTTTTTTTCTGGTAAAAGTAGCTCTAAAAACAAGCCCACAGCAACAGTTTTATCCACCAGTGCTTCAGGAAATAGCAGGAAGATTTCCATGTACTGAAAATGCTGCAACATTTTTTTATTTGATTTCTTTGATAATCAGAAGGATTTATCCTTTTACTTAACACACTTTGTTCTGCAATTTTGGTTCTCCTAGGTTCAAGGGTTTGCAGAAAAGAACAGTTTGAATTTTCTAGTTTTACTTTGTTCTATACTACACCTGTAATTTAAAATTGAGCTACAAATCAAACATAGTTTGTGTTAGCTGCTTAAAACATAAAATACACAATCAGATTCCAGTTTACACTCTTTAGTTTGCTCTTGGTTAAAGTAATTCAAAAAAGAAGCACGCAGAAACAGTTTTTACTAAGTTGCTTTAAGATCTAGCAGTAGAATCCTAATATACTGAAAGAGCTGCAACAATTTTTTCATTGGTTTTCTTGGTACTCGGCAGGGTTCACTTTTTCACTAAACCCACTTTGTAAACCAAGTTTGGGACTACTAGATTCAATGGTTGGCAAACAGAAACAGTTTAAATTTTCAGGTTTCACTTCATTTTGATATATAGACATTGATGAATATACAGATACACATCTAACACAGTTTGTGTGAGCTGCTTGAAACTTAAAATACACAATCATTTCTCAGTGTTTACTCTGTGCTTTCTTCCTGGTTAATTTACTTCAATTCACAAGCATGTAGCACCAGCTTTTACTAAGTCACATTGGGAGTTAGCAGGAGAATCACAATGTACTGACAATTTTGCAACAATTATTTTCTTTGGATTTTTTTGAAACTTTGCCTTTTTTATATTTTCACTAAACCCATTTGTAGCCTAAGTTCTTGACTCTTTGGTTTAATGGATTGCACACAAGAAGAGCTTTAATTTTCAGGTTTCACTTTGTTTGACACTACAGATATGGATGGGAATGAGCTAAAAATGAAAGATGATTTCTGCTCGATGCTTGAAACTTCACACACACCACCAATTCTAAGGCTTTATTCTGTGATATTTTCATGGTCAAATTAGCTCTAATCAAGGCACCCATATCTGTGAGATTTTTAGGAGCTAGCAGGAAAATTTACATGTACTGAAATGGCTTTTAATATTTCTTCATTGAATTACTTTAATACTCAAAAGAATTCATCCTTTCAATAAACACACTTTGTTCTGCAAGTCAGGTTCTCAAAGTTTCAAGGGTTTGCACACAGTAACAGTTTAATTTTCAGGTGTCTCTTTGTTTTCTGCTAAACACTTGAAAGAAAATAGATCAGCACATCAAACACGGTTTGTGCCAGCTTCTTGAATCTTGACTTACCCAATTACTTCTCAAAGCTCACTCTGTGGTTTGTTCCTTGGGTAAGTATTTCAAGGCAGAAGCATGCAGAAACAGCTTTTACTGACTCATTTTATGAGATAGCAGGAGAATCTCAACTTACTCAAAGAGCTGCAAAATTTTTTATTGGATTTTTTTGATAAAGTACTGTGCTCAACTTTTCAATAAACCCAATTTGTTCTCCAAGTTTGGCAATCTTATGTTCAACTGTTTGCACACAGAAATTGTTTGAATTTTCACGTTTTACTTTGTTTTGTACTATAGACCTGAATGCAAATAGAGCTTCAAATAAAATATGGTTGTTTGTAAATGCTTGAAATTTCACTCACACAATCAGTTTTATGTGTTCACTTTCAGTTTTTTTCTTGAAAAATATTTTTTTTGAAGAGGCACGTGGGACCATCTTTCTCAATCAGCTCTTTCGGAGCTAGCAGGAAAAATTCAATGCAAATAATTAGCTGAAACAATTTTTTCATTTGCTTTCATTGATCCTAAGCAGGATGAATTCTTTCAAGAAACACACATTGTCCTCCCATTTTGGATCTTCTATGTTCAAATGTTTGAAGAAAGGAATAGATAAAATTTTCAGCTTTAACTTCATTTTACTCTACACAGGTTGTTGAAAATAGAGCCTCAAATCAAACTCAGTTTGTGGCAGCTTCTTTCTCCAAATTTGGTTCTCCTAGGTTCAAGGGTTTGCAGAAAAAAAATTTAATTTTCAGGTTTTTCTTAATTTTACTCTATTCAGGTGGTTGAAAATAGAGCCTCAATCAAACATGGTTTCTGGTTACTACTTAGAACTTGAAAAACATAATCAGACTTCACGGTGCTCTCTGTGGTTTGTTCCTGGTTGAAGTACATCTAAGCAAAAGCATGCAGGAACAGCTTTTACTAAGTTGCTTTAGGAGCTAGCAGGAGAATCTTAATATACTGAAAGACCTGCAACAATATTTCCTTTGGATTTTTGATAATTGGCTGGATTCATGCTTTCACTTAACTCACTTTGTACCCCAAGTGAAGTCTTCCTATGTACAATGGTTTTCCTCACAGGAACGGTTTTAACTTTGTGGTTCCACTTAGATTTGCACTATAGGGATGGATAAAAATACAACTACAAATTAAACATGGTTTGTGCTAGATGCTTGAAACTTCACACAAATAATGAGTTTTCAGTGCACACTCCGTGGTTTGTTTCAGTTTGAAGTATTTTTAAGCAGAAGCATTCATTAAAATCTTTTACTATATAAATTTAGCAGCTAGAAGGAGAATAACAATGTATTAAAAAACCTGCAACAATTTTTATATGATTTATTTGATACATGAAATGGTTCTTCCTTTCACTAAAAATACTGATTCCCAAGATTTAGACTCCTGTGTTGAGTGGTTTGCATACTGGAACAGTTAGAAATTTCAGGTTTCACTTTGTTTTTCACTATAGAAATGTTTGGAAACAGAACTCAAAATCAAACATGGTTTTTGCTAGATGCTTGCAACATCACACACACAATCAGCACTAAGTGTTTACTCTGTGTTTTCTTCCTAATCAAAAGAGCTCTAAGGACAGCCAAACTACCTCCAATCACAGGCACTAAGGAATAGCTTTCTTTATCAGTTCTCTAGAAGCTAGTAAGAAAATTCTCATGTAATTAAAGAGCTTCAAGAAACTTTTCATTGGTTTTCTTTGATATGCAGCAAAATTTATCCATTATTTAAACAAACATCTGTTCTCCAAGTTTGATTCTCCTAGATTCAAGAAGTGGCAGACAGGAATAGTTTGATAGACTTTAATGGAAATAGAGTTACAAATCAAACAAAGTTCGTGCTAGCTGATTGAAACTTCACAAACACAATCATTTCTCAGTGCTCACTCTGTGATTTAGTTCTGGTTGACATACTTCTAAGCAGAAGCAGGCAAGAATACTTTCACTAACTTGCTTTGGGAGCTTGCAGCAGAATACCAATGTATTCAAAAGCTGCAACAAATTTTTTGTTGGAAATTTTTGATACATTGTAGGATTCACCTCTTTCACTAAACCCACTTAGGATCTCAAGGACAGGACTTCTACATTCAAAGGTTTGCACACAGGAAAAATTTGAATTTTCAGATTTTTCTTTGTTTTTCTCTATAGAGATGGAAAGAAATAGAGCTACAAATCAACACAGTTTGTGGCATATGCTTGAAACTTCACAAACACAATCAGGTCTATGTGTTCTCTCAGTGTTTTGTTTCTGCTCAAAGTATCTCCTAGCAGAGATACTCAGCAATAGCTTTCTCTATCACTGCTTTAGGAGCTAGCAGGAAAATCCCCATGTTCTTAAAGAGCTGCAGAAAACATCCCATGTAAACAAAAAACTGGAAAAAAATGCTTTTCATTGGATTTCTTTGATACTTGAAATAATTCAACTATTCCTTGAAAAAAAACAAACATTTTTTCCAAGTTTGGTTTCATAGGAGCAAGGGTTTACAGACCGAAACAGTTTAAAATGTTATGTTCACATCCTTTTGCACTATACAGGTGGAAAAAAATAGAGCTAGAAATCAAACAGGGTTTGTGCTAGCTGCTTGATACTTGACATAAAAAATCAGGCCACAGTTCTCACTTTGTGGATAGTTCATGTTCAAAGTAGCTCTAAGCAGAGACAATTAGGGACAGCTCTACCTTTCAGCACTTTAGGAGGTAGCAAGAATAATCCCATGTACTTAAATTGGTTCAAAATTTTAGTTGGATTTTTTTGGTACTAGGCAAATTCATCCATTCTTTACACACACTCTGTACTCCAAGTGTTCTTATACTAAATTCAAGGGTTAGCATACAAGAACTGTTTGTATTTTCAGGTTTCACTTTGTTTTGCACTATAGAGATGAATGAAAATAGAGCTGAAAATCAAACACAGATTTTGCTAGCTGCTTGAATCTTGTCAAACACAATAAATTCCCAGTACTCACTCTAGTTTGTTCTTGGTTGAATTACTCCTGATCACAAGTGTGCAGGAACAGCTTTTACACACTCTCTTTAAGAGCTAGCATGAGAAAAACAATTAAAATAAAGAGATACAAAAATTTTTCTTCATAAGATTTCTTTATTACTCAGCAGTGTTCATCCTTTCAATAAACACACTTTGAGGAAAAGTTTGAGACTGGTAGTTTCAATGGTTTGCACAAAGGAACAGTTTGAATTTTCATGTTTTACTTTGTTTTGTACTATAGGGCTGGATAGAATAAAGGTACAGAACAAAGACTTTTAGTGCTAGATGCTTGAAACGTCACAAAAAAACAATCAGTTTTATGTGTTCACTCTGTGATTTTTTTCCTGGAAAAAGTAGCTATAAGCAGAGACATGCAGAAACATTTTTCACTATATGCAATGTAGGTGCTAGCAGAAAAATTTGAAACTACTTAACAAGCTGCAACAATTTTTTATTGGATAATTTTGATATGTGTCTTGATTCATTCTTTCCCTAAACAAACTTTGTTTTCCAAATTTAGCTTTCCTATGTTCAAGGGTTTTCAGAAAGAAACAGTTTGAATTTTCAGGTTATACTTCATTATGCACTATACAGATGGATAAAAATAGAGGTGCAGAAAAACACAGTTTGTGCTAGATGCTTAAAACTTGTCTTACAAAATCATTGGTTTGTTCCTGGAGGATGTAATTCTGAGCAGTTTGAAGGAACAGCTTTTACTGACTCACTTTTGGAACTAGCACTAGAACAATAATATCCAAGAATATGTACAACAATTTTTTCATATAATTTCTTTGATAATGGGCAAGGTTCATACTTTCAATAAAAACACATTGAGACAAAGTTTGAGGCTTCTAGGTTTAATTATTTGCACACAGAAACAGTTTGAATTTTCAGGTATCACATTGTTTTTTACTATAGAGTGATGGAAATAGAGCTTAAATTCAAAAGCAATTTGTGCCACATGCTTAAAACTTCACTTACATAATCAGTTCTAAGTTTTATATCTGTGATTTTTTCCTAGTCAAAGTAGCTCTAGGCAAAGGCATTCAGGAACAAATTTCTCTATCAGTGCTTTGGAGCTAGCAAAAAAATGCCAACGTACTGAATGATCTGAAAGAATTTTTTCATTAGATTTTTTTTGATAAATGGCATGTTTCATCCTTTCCTTAAACAAACTTTGTTCTCCAAGTTCGATTTTCCTAGGTTCAAAGGTTTGCAGAAAGGAACAGTTTGAATTTTCAGGTTTCACATTATTTGCACTATAAAGATGGATGAAAATAGAGCTACAGATTGAACATGATTTGTTTTAGATGCTCGAAACTTGACTAAACATCCCGTTCTCAGTGCTCACACTGTGTTTTGTTTCCAGTTGGTGTTCTAAGCAGAAGCACTCACGAACCACATTTACTAACTTGCTTTGAGAGCTAGCAGGAGAAACTCAATGTACTCAAAAGATGGCAACAATGTTTTTGTGGACTTCTTGATACTCTGCAGATTTCACTTATTAAATAAACTCACTTTGTACCCAAAGTTTTTAACTCTTAGGTTAAAAGTTTTTCCCACAGGAACAGTTTCAAATTTTAATTTTTCATTTGTTTGCACTATACAGATGAATGAAAATGGAGCTACAAATCAAACACAGTTTGTGCTAGCTAATTTAAACTTAACAAACACAATCAGGTCTAAGTGTTCACTCTATTTTCTTTTTCCTGGAAAAAAAAGTAGTTTTAAGTAGAAGCATGCAGAAACAGTGTTCTCTTTCAATGCTGTAGGTGCTTGCAGGAAAATTCCAACCTACATAACGAGCTGCACCAATTTTTTCATTGGATATTTTAATACATGTCATGATTCATCCTTTCCCTATACAAAGATTGTTCTCCAAGTTTGGCTTTCCTAGGTTCTAGGGTTTGCAGACAGGAACAGTTTGAATTTTCAGGTTTCACATTTATTTGCACTATACAGATGGATGAAAAGAGAGCTTCAAAAAAACAGAGTTTGTGCTAGCTGCTTGAAACTTGTCATAGAAAATAAGTTCTCAGTGCTCACTCAGTGGATTGTTCCTGGAAGATATTCTTCTGAGCATAAGCATGCAGGAACAGCTTTTATTCACTCACATTTGGAGCTAGCAGTAGAACAACAATATCCAAGAGGAGATCCAAAAATTTTTCCATAAGATTTCTCTGATAATATGTCAGGTTGATCCTTATAATAAACACACTTTGATACAAAGTTTGAGACTTCTAGGTTCAATGATTTGCACACAGAAACAGTTTGAATTTTTAGGCTTAATATTGTTTTGCTCTATAGAGATGAATGAAAATAGAGCTACAATTCAAACACGGTTTTTGCTAGATGATTAAAACTTAACACACATAATCAGTTTTATGTGCAATATCTTTGTTTAGTTCCTGGACAAAGCACCTCTAGATAGAGGCACTATTCTCTATTAGCACATTTGGAGATAGCAGGAAAATTCCCACCTATTGTATGTGCTGCAACAATTTTTTCATTGGATTTTTTGATACGTGGCATGATTCTTTCTTTCCCTAAACAAACTTTGTTGTCCAAATTTGGTTTTCCTCGGTTCAAGGGTTTTCAGACAGAAGGAGTTTGAATTTTCAGGTTCCACATTATTTACACTATAGAGATGGATGAAAATATAGCTACAGATTGAACACAGTCTATTCTAGATGCTTAAAATTGTCTACACAATCAGTCCTCAGTGTTCACCCTGTGGTTTGTTTCTGGTGACCATACTTCCGAGCAGAAGCACACAGGAATAATTTATACTCACTTGCTCTAAGAGCTAGTAGGAGAAAACCAATATACAGGTAGAGGTGCAACAGTTTTTATGTA
Organism: Ictidomys tridecemlineatus; assembly: GCF_052094955.1. Lineage (NCBI taxonomy): Eukaryota > Metazoa > Chordata > Mammalia > Rodentia > Sciuridae > Ictidomys > Ictidomys tridecemlineatus. The sequence continues at coordinate 131,221,030 of NC_135484.1, forward strand.
CAATTTCTCTGATATTCAGTGATGTCCATTCTTTCAATAAATACACTTTGCCACAAAGTTTGAGACTTATAGGTTCAATGGTTTTCCCACAGGAACAGTTTGAATTTTCATGGTTCTCTTTGTTTTGCACTATGAAGATGTGTGGATAAAGAGATACAAATCTAACACTCTTTGTGATAGATGCTTGAAAATTGTCATACACAATAATTTCTCAGTTCTCACTCTAGAAATTGTTCATGGTGGGCATAATTTTAAAAATATACATGAAAAAACAGCTTTAAGTTACATGCATTAGGAATTAGTAGGAGAATCCCAATACTGAAAGAGCAGCAATTGTTTTTTGTTGGAATTCCTTGACACACAGCAAGCTTCACCTTTTCACAAAACCCATTTTAACCTTAAGTTTGGAACTCCTAGCTTCAATAGTTTGCACACAGGAACAGTTAGGGTTTTCTGGTTTCACTTTGTTTTCCACTATAGAGATGGATGGGAAAAGAGTTGCAAATCAAACACAATTTGTGCTACAAGCTTGAAACTGCACACACACAATGAGTTCGAAGTGTTGACTTTTTGGTTTGTTCATTGTCAATGTAGCTGTAGCAGAGACAAGCAGGAGCCTCATTTTCTACTAGATCTTTAGAATCTAGCCAGAAAATTCCTACCTGCGGAAGGAGCTGAAACAATTTTTAGTTGGATTTCTTTGATACTCTGCTGGACTCATCATTTCACCAAACACTTTTTGTTATCCAAAATTGGTTCTCCAAAGTCAATGGTTTGCAGACAAGAAAAGTTTGAATTTTCAGGTGTCATTTCATTTGGCACTATACATATATATATGAAAATAGAGCTGCAAATCAAACATGGTTTGTTCTAGCTGCTTGAAACTTGTCATACAAAAGCAGTTGTCATTGCTCACCCTGTGGTTTGTTCATGGAAGATGTATTTCTGAGCAGAAGCATCCAGTAACACATTTTACTACTTGCTTTAGGAGCTAGAAGGAGGACACCCATATACAGAAAGAGGTGCAACAATAGTTATGTAGCCATATTCACGTTTTCAGTAAACACACTTCGAGGAAACGTTTGACACTTCTAAGTTCAAAGGTTTGCACACAGAAAAAGTTTGAATTTTTATGATTGACTTTGTTTTGCACTATAGAGATTGGTGAAAATAGATAGACAATTGAAACATGGTTTGTGATAGATGCTTAAAACTTCAAAACACAATCCATTCTTCATGTTCACTCTTTGTTTTGTTACTGGTCATAGTAGCTATAAGCAGAGGCACTTAGGGATAGCTATCTCTATCAGTGCTTTAAGAGCTAGAAGAAGAAATGACATGTAATAAATGATCTTCAAAATTTTTTTTATTTATTTTCTTTGATACTCAGCAAAATTCCTACATTCATTAAACACATTCTGTTCTCTGAGTTTGGTTTTTTTAGGTTCAAGGGTTGACAAACAGGAAAAGTTTAAATTATGAGGTTTCACATTGTTTTGAACTACAGAGATGAATAAAAATATTGCTACAAATCAAACTTGGTTTTTGATATATTCTTCAAACTTGACATACACAATCTGTTCTCACTCCACATTCTGTGGTTTGTTAATAGTGGATGTACTTCTAAGCAGAAGCATGAAAGAACTGCTTTTACTAACTTGCTTAAGGAGCTAGCACGGGAATTCAAATGTACTGAAAGTGATGCAACAGTTTTTTCATTGTACATATTTTATACTTTGCAGGGTTTACCATTTCACTAAACTGATATTGTACCCCAAGTTTGGGACTCTTAGTTTCAACAGTTTGCACAGAGAAAAACAGTTTGAATTTTCAGATGTCACTGTTTTGCAGTATACAAATAGATGGAAATAGATCTACAAATCAAACACAGTTTTTGCTTGATGCTTTAACCTTCACACACAAAAAATTACTTCTAACTGCTCACTCTGTATTTTATTCCAAGCCAAAGTAGATGTAAGAAGAGTCATGGAGAAATAGCTTCCTCTATCACCACTTAAGGAGCTAGCAGGAAAAGTTCCATCTACTTAAGGAGCTGCAATAATTGTTTCATCGGATATTTTTGGTACCTGGAATGATTCATTCTTTCCCTTAACAAACATTGTTTTCCACGTTTGCTTTTCCAGGTTACAATGGTTTGTGGGAAAGAACAGTTTGAATTTTCAGGTACACTTCATTTTGCACAATACAGTTGGATAAAAACAGAGCTTCAAATCAAACACGGTTTGTGTTATGTACATGAAACATGTCATAACCAATGTATCTCACTGCTCCCTCTGTGATTTGTTTCTTTTGGATGTACTTCAAGCAGTAACACAAAAAAACAGTTTTTACTTATGTACAATAGTAGATAGCAGTAGAATCCAAATGTACTGAAAGAGCTGCAATATATTTTTTTTTATTTTTGATACAAGGCAGTCTTCACTTATTCACTAAATTCACATTGAACCATAAGTTTGGACTCATAGTTTCAATGGTTTGCACATAAGCACAGTTTGAATTTTCAAGTTTCACTTCATTTTGGGTGATAGAGATGGATAAAAATAGAGCTGCAAGACAAACACTGTTTTTTCTAGCTGCTTGACACTTGTCATACACAATCAGTTCTCAGTGCGCACTCTTTGGTTTCTTCCTGAAGGATGTACTTCTGAGCAGAAGCACAGAGAAACTACTTTTACTCAAACTTTAGGAGCTATATAGAGCACTACTACATACAGAAAGAGGTGAAACAATTTTTATAGGATTTTTTTAATACACAGCAGTTTTTACCCTTTCAATAAACAATCATTGTGGCAAGTTTGAGACTTCTATGTTCAATTCTTTGCAAACAGGAACAGTTTGAATTTTCACATTTCACTTTGTTTTCCACTATAGAGTTGGATAGACATGGAGGTACTAATCCAACATGGTTTTTGCTCTATGCTTGAAACTTCAAACAAATAATTTGTTCTAAATGTTCACTCTGTGTTTTGTTCCTGGTCAACGTAGCTCTAAGCAGAGGCCTTTAAAAATGGCTTTCCCTATCAGCATTTTAGGAGCTAGCAGGAAATTTCCCATGTACTAAAAGATCTTCAATTTATTTTACATTGGATTTATTTGATACTTGGAAAGATTCATATGTTCATTAAACACCCTCTTTTCTCTGAATTATGTTCACCAAGTTCAATGGTTGGCAGACATGAACAGTTTAAATTTTCATGTTCCAGTCTTTTTTTCTCTATAAATATGGATGGAAATAGAGCTAGAAATAAAAAAAAAGTTTGTGATAGATGCTTGAACTTCAAAAACACAATCCTATCTATGTGTCCACTATGTGATTTATTCCTAGTAAAAGTAGCTCTAAGCAGAGGCACCCAAGAACAGTTTTCTCTATCAGCATTTCAGGAGCTAGCAAAAAAATTCCCATGTACTCAAAGAGCTTCCATTTTTTTATTAAATTTCTTTGATAATCATCATAATTCAAACATTCATTAAACACACTCTGTTCTCCAAGTTAGGTTCTCTTAAATTCATGGATTGGCAGACAAAAATAGTTTGAATTTTCATGTTTCACTTCCTTTCACACTATAGGTCTACAAATCTAGAGTGTGCTAGAGGCATGAACCTTTAAATAAACAATCCGATGTAAGTGTTCATTTTTTGTTTTGTTCTTGTTCAAGGTAGCTCAAAGAAGATGCACTAAGAACAGCTTTCTTTATCAGCCCACCAGGAGCTGGCAAGAAAATTTCCATGTACTGAAAAAGCTCTAAAAATTTTTCATTGGATTTCTTAGATATTCAGCAAATTTCCTATGTTCTTTAAACACACTCCATTTCAAGTTTGGTTGTCCTATGTGCAATCATTGGCAGACAGGAAGAGTTTGAATTTTCATGTTTCACATTGTTTTTCACTGCAGAGATGGATGAAAATAGAACCACAAATCAGACACGGTTTATGCTAGCTGCTTGAAACTTGACATAGAAAATCGGTTCTCAGTGCTCACTCTGTGTTTTTTTCCTGGTGGATGTATTTCTATGCAAAAGGAAGAAAGAACTGCTTTTACTAACTTGCTTTAGGAGCTAGCAAGAGAATTCCAATGTACTCAAGGAGCTGCAACAATTTTTCACTGGACTTTCTTGATACTCTATAGAGTTTACCTTTTAAATAATCACTTTGTAACAGTTTGGGTCTCCTAGGTTGAAAAATTTGCACAAAGAAACAGTGTGAATTTTCAGTTCTTACTTTGTTTTGTAGCATAGAGATTGATGAAAATAGAGTGACAAGTCAAAATTGGTTTGTACTAGATGATTTAAACTTCACTCACAAAGTCACACCTAAGTGTTCACTCATTGTTTTGTTTTGTTTTTGTTTTGTTTTGTTTTGTTTTCTGATCAAAAAAAGCTTTGAGGAGAGGCATGGAGAAACACCTTTATTTACTAGTTCTTTAAGAGGTAGCAAAAAAAAAATTCCAATATACTGAACAAACTAAAACAATTTTCACATTGGATTTTTTTATATGTTGCATGGTTTACTATTTATGTAAACAATCTTTGTTCTCCCAATTTAGTTTTTCTAGGCACAACGGTTTGTAGACAAGAACAATTTGAATTTTTATGTTTCACATTATTTTACACCATACAGATGAATGAATATAGAGCTTCAAATAAAAAATGGTTTGTCTTAGTTGCTTGAAACTTGTCATACACAATCAGTTCTCAGTGTTCACTCTGAGATTTTTTCCTGGTGGATGTAATTCTAAGATGAAGCATGCAGGAACAGGTTTTACTGACTTGCTCTAGGAGCCAGCACACGAATCCAAACTTAGTGAAATAGCTGCAACAATTTTTTCATTGGAATTTTTTCATTCTTTGATAAATTGCAGGCTTCATCTTCTTACTAAATGCACTTTGAACCACATTTTTGGGATTCATAGTTTGAGTGGTTTGCACACAGGAACAGTTTGAATTTTCCAAATTCACTTTGTTTTGCAATATATAGATGGATGGACATAGAGCTACATATCAAACAAGACTTGTGCTAGATGCTTGAATCTTCAAACACAAAATTTATTCTAAGGGTTCACACTTTGTTTTGTTCCTGGTCAAAGTAGCTCTAAGCTCAAAAACAGCTTACTCTATTAGCAATTTAGGAGCTAGAAAAAAAATACATATATGGAAATAGCTTCAATTTTTTTTCATTAAATTTCTGTGGTACTCAGAAAAATTTATATAATCATTAAGCACACTCTGTTCTCCAAGTTTGGTTCTCCTAGTTTCAAGGTTTGACAAACAGGAACCGTGTAAATTTTCACATTTCACATTGTTTTTACATTATATATATCAATGGAAATTAAGCTAAAAATGAAACATAGTTTTTGCTGATTTCATGAAACTTGACAGTCACTATCAGTTCTCAGTGTTAACACTGTTTTTTTTTTTTTCTCATGGATGTACTTGTAAGCAGATGTACAAAGGACAATGTATAATTAACTTGCAATAAGAGCTAGCAGGAAAATCTAGATGTACTCAAAGTGCTGTAAAAGATTTCAAAGAGTTCTTGATACTGTGCAGGGTTCATCTTTTCCATAAACCCACTTTGTACCCCAAGTTTGGGACTCCTAGTATGAAAGATTTGCACACAGGAAAAGTTTTAATTTTCAGTTTCCACTTTGATTTGCACTATAAAGATAGATAGAAATAGAGCTACAAATCAAACATATTTTGTGCTAGATGATTTAAACTTTACACAAACGATCAATTCTAAGTGTTCACTCTGTAGTTTTTTCCTGGTAAGAGTATTTATAATCAGAAAAAAAATTATCTTAAAATTTCTCTATCAGTGACTTACGAACTAGCAAAAAAATTCTGACCTAGTGAACAAGCTGCAACAGTTTTCTTCTCAGATTTTTTTAATCCATTGCATGATTCACCCTTCCTCTAAGTAAACTTGGTTCTGCAAGTTGGATTTTTCTAGGTTCAAGTGATTGCAGTCAGGGAAAGTTTACATTTTCAGGTTTCCCTTCATTCTGCACTATACAGGTGGATGAAAATAGAGCTTTAAAACAAATATGGTTTGTGATAACTACTTGAAACTTGTCATAGACAATCATTTCTCAGTGCTTATTCAGTGACTTGTTTCTGGTGGACATACTTCTAAGGAGATACATGCAAATACAGCTTTTACTTATGTGTTTTAGCAGCTTACAGGAGATTCCCAATGTACTGAAATAGCTGCAACAAGTTTTTTGTTGGATTTCTTTGATACAAGGCAGGCTTCTCCTTTTCATGAAACTCACTTTGAACCATAAGTTTGCACTCCTAGCTTCAATGATTTTCACACTGAATTTTCAGGTTTCCCTTTGTTTTGCACTATAGACATGATTGGAAAAGATATTCAAATCAAATATTCTGCTAGATGCTTCAAAATGCACATATACACAATCAGTTCTAAGTGTTGACTCTGTGGTTTGTGTCTGGTAAAGGTAGCTCTAAGCAGAGGAAAAAAAAAAGAGCAGCTTTCTATATCCGGGCTTTAGGAGCCAGCAGGAAAATTCCTATATACTGAGCAAGCTGCAACGATTTTTTCAATGGATTTTTTTGATACTCGGCAGGAATCATTCTTTCACTAAGCACATTTTGTTTTCCAAGTTTTGTTCTCTTAGGTTCAGAGGATTGGAGACAGGAACACTTTGAATTCTCAGGTTTCACTTTATTTTGAACTCTACAGATGGTTGCAAATCAAATATTCTCCGTGTTAGCAGCTTGAAACTTGTCATACACAATCAATTCTCAGTGCTCACTCTGTGGTTTGTTCTTGGTGGATATACTTCTGAGCAGAAGCATGGAGCAGCAGATATACACAATACTTTCTGGAGCTAGCAGGAGAACATCAATATACATAAAGAGGTGAAATAATTCCTTCATAGGATTTCTTTGATGTTAAGCATTTTTCACACTTTTAATAACACATTTTAGGGAAAGAGTGAGACATCTAGATTTAAAATGGTTTCCACAAAGGGACAATTTGAATATTTGTGTTTCAACTTTCTTTGTACTATAGAGATGGAGGAAACAGAGCTACAAATCAAATTTGCTTTGTGCTAGGTGCTTGACCTTCAAACACATAATCCATTTTAATTGTTCACACATTCTTATTTTTCTGTTCAAAATAGCTCAAAGCAGACATACTCAGGAACAGCTTACTCTATCAGTGATTTAGGAGCTAGCAGGAAAATAACATGTCCTGAAAGAGCTTAATTTTTTTCATTAAATTTCTTTGATACTTGGCATAATTCATATATTTATTAAGCACACTCTCTTTTCCAAGTTAGGTTTTCCTAGGTTTTAGGGTTGCCACAGAGAAGCAGTGAGAATTTTCATGTTTCATATTGTTCTGCACTCTAGAGATAGATATAAATAGAGCTACAAATCAAACACTGTTTGTGACAGGTTCTTGAAACTTAACAGTCATTATCAGTTCAAGGGCTCACACTGTCATTTTTTATTGGTGTACATACTTCTAAGCAGAATCATGAAGGTACATCTTTTACTAACTTGCATTAGGAGGTATCAGGAAAATCCAAATGTACTCAGAGAGCTGCAACAATTTTTGGTGGACTTTCTAATATACTTCAGGGTTCATCCCTTCAATAATTACACTTTTTACACCAAGTTTGGGACTCCTAGGTTCAAAGATTTGCACACAAGAACAGATTGAATTTTCAGGTTTCACTTTGTTTTGCACTGTAGAGATGAATCAAAGTTGCACTTCAAATCAAACATGGTTTGTGCTAGATAATTTAAACTTCATATATACAATTAGTTCTAAGTGTTCACTTTGATTTTTTTTTTCTTGTCAAAGAAGCTCTAAGCAGAGACAAGCATCATCAGCTTTCTCTATCAGTGATTTAGGAGCTAGCAGAAAAATTCTCACCTATGGAATGAGCTGCAACAAATTCTTCATTGGAATTATTATTCCTTTGTGTGATTCATCTTTTCACTAAACAAACTTACTTCTCCAAGTTTTGGTTTTCCTAGGTTCAAGAGTTTGAAATCAGGAACCATTTGAATTTTCAGGTTTCACATTATTATGCACTGTGCATCTGGATATAAATAGAGCTTCGACAAAGCATGCTTTGTGCTAGCTACTTGAAACTTGTTATACACAATCATTTCTCTCTGATCACTCTGTGAATTATTGCTGGTGGAAATACTGCTCAAAAAAAGACATGCAAAAACAGCTTTTACTTATGTGTATTAGCAGCTTACAGAAAAAAAAACAAATATACTGAAAGAGCTATAATAATTTTAAATGGACTTCTTTGATACAAAAAAGGCTTCACCTTTTCACTAAACACTAAAAACTACAAGTTTGGACTGCGAGGTTCAATGGTTTTCACACAGGATCAATGTGATGTTTCAGGTTTCACTTTGTTTTGCACTACAGTGATGGATGGAAATTCATCTACAAATAAAACAAGTTTTGTGTTAGATGATTTAAACTTCACACACACAATCAGTTCTAAGTGTTGACTCTGTGTTTTGCTTCTGGTCGAAGTAGCTCAAAGCAGAGACAAGCATCATCAGGTGTCTCTATCACCGATTTAGTTGCTAGCAAAAATTTTCGACCTACTGAAAAAGTTGCAACAAATTTTTTCTCAGATTTTTTTTAATAAGTTGCATGAATAATCCTTCTCCTAAACAAACTTGGTTCTGGAAGTTTGGTTTTCCTAGATTTAATTGTTCACAGTCAGGAACAGTTTGAATTTTCAAGTTTCACTTCATTCTGCACTATACAGGTGGATGAAAATAGAGCTTCAAATCAAATACAGTTTGTGATAGCTACTTGAATCCTGTCCTAGACAGTCATTTCTCAGTGATCACTCTGTGACTTGGTCCTGGTGGAAATACTTCTAAAAAAAGACATACAAAAATATCTTTCACTTACCTATATTAGCAGTTAGCAGGAAAAACCAAATTTACTGAAATAGCTGCAACAATTTTTTTATTGGATATCTTTAATACAAGGTAGGCTTCACCTTTTCACTAAACACACTTGAAATTACAAGTTTAGTTTCCTAGGTTCAATTGTTTGAACACAGGAATAGTTTGAGTTTTCAGGTTTCACTTTGCTTTGTACTATAGAGATTGATGGATATATAGCTACAAATCAAACACGCTTTGTGCTAGATGATCAAAACTTCAAACACATAATTTATTCTAGTGTTCACTGTTTGGTTTGTTCCTAGCACTCAGGAACAGCTTTCTCTATCAGTGATTTAGAAGATAGCAGTAAAATTACATGTATTAAAAGAGATTCAAATTTTTTTATTATTTTTTGATACTAGGCAAAGTTCATATAATCATTAAGAACAGATTGTCCAAGTTTGGTTTTCTTAGGTTCGAAGGTTTCCAGAAAGTAATAGTGTGAATTTTCATGTTTTACTTTGTTCTACATTCTAGATTTGGATGGAAATAGAGGTAAAAATAAAAGATTTTTTTTTCTCGCTGCTTGATTCTTGAGAAATCACTATCAGTTCTCAGTTCTCACACTGTCATTTTTTCTTGGTGCGCGTACTTCTAAGCAGAAGCACACAGGACAAACTTTTACTCACTTGCATTAGGAGCTAGTAGGAAAATTCAAGTTTATTCAAAAAGCAGCAACATTATTTTTCGTGGACATATTGATACTCTGCAGAGTTCATCCTTTCAATGAACTCCTTTATACCCCAAGTTTGAGATTCCTGGGTTCAATGATTTGCACACAGTCACAGATTGAATTTTCAGGTTTCATTTTCTTTTGCACTATAGTGATAGATGAAAATTGAGCTACAAATCAAATATGTTTTTTCGAGATGATCTAAAATTCACACACACAATCAGATCTAAGTCTTCACTCTGTGGTTTCCTTCAGATCAGAGTAGCTCTAAGCAGAGACAAGCATCATCTGCATTCTCTATCAGCAATATGGGAGTCAGCAGACAAATATCCCTCCAACTGAACTACCTGCCACAAATTTTTCATTGGATTTTTTGGTATGTGGCATGATTCATTTAGTCCCTAAACAAACTTTGTTCTTTAATTTTTTTTCTAAATTCAACGTTTTGCAGACAGGAACACTTTGAATTTTCAGGGTTTACTTTATTCTGCACTATACAGGTGTATATAAATAGAGCTTCAAAGCAAACATGATTTGTGCAAGCTACTTGAAACGTCATTGACAATCATTTCCGAGTGTTCACTATGTGAATTGTTCCCGATGGGCATACTTCTAAGGAGAGACACGCAAAAATGGCTTTTACTTATGTGAATTTGCAGCTAGCAGGTGAAACCCAATGTACTGAAAGAACTGAAATAATTCTTTCGTTGGATTTCTTTGGTACAAGGCAGGCTTCATCTTTTCACTAAACCCACTTGGAACCACAAGTTTGGACTCCTATATTAAATGGTGTGCTAAGAGCTAGAGGTGGAATTTTCTACTTTTTCTTTTTTGTCACAATATAGATTGATGGGGAAAGAGATTCAAATCAATTATGGTTTGGGATAAATGCTTAAAACTGCACAAACACAATCAGTTCTAAGTCTTGTCTCTGTGGTTTGTTCCTGGTCAAAGTAGCTCTAAACAGAAAAAATAGAAGCATCTTTCTCTAAGTAACTTAGAAGATAGTAGAAAAATTTCCACTACTGAATGAGCTGCAACAATATTTTCATTGGATTTCTTTAGTAGTCTACAAGACTCATGCTTTCACTAAACACACTTGGCTTTCCAACTTGGTTCTTCTAGATTCAATGGATTGCAGACAGGAACAGTTTGAAATCCCAGATTTCACTTCATTTTGCAGTATACACATGGTTGAAAATAGAGCTTCAAATCAAAGATGGTTTTTGCTAGCTGCTTGAAACTTGTCATACAGAATCAGTTTTCCATGTTCATTCTTTGGTTTGTTTCTGTTGGATGAACTTCTGAGTAGAAGTATGCAGAAGCAGATTTACTTACTCATTTTGAAGCTGCCAGGAGAACACAAATATACAGATATCAGTGCAACAATTTTTAAATAGGATTTCTTTGCTGTTTTGCTGTTTTCACTCTTTCAATTAACACACCTGAGGCAAAGTTTGAGACTTCTAGGTTTAATGGTTTACACACAGGAACAGTTTGAATTTTCATGTTTCACTTTTTTTGCACTGTAGATATGTATGGGAATTGAGCTACAAATCAAACAAATTTTGTGCTAGATATTTGAAACTTCAAACACACAACCCATTGTAAGTTTTCACTTTGTCTTTTGTTCATGATCAAATTATCTTTAAAAAGAAGAACTCAGGAAAAACTTTTTTCATCAGCGCTTTAGTAGCAATATGGAAAATTACACATACTGAAAGACCTTGAAATTTTTTTTTCATTAAATTTCTTTGATACTTGGCAAAATTCATATATTTACTCAGCACACTCTGTTCTTCATGTTTGGTTCTCCTATGTTCAAAGATGTCAGACAGGCACAGTGTGAATTTTCACATTTCACATAGTTCTTCACTGTAGTGTATGAAAATAGAGATACAAATCAAACATGGTTTGTGCTAGCTGCTTAAAAATTGACAGTCACTATCAGTTCTCAGTGCTCACACTGTTTTTTGTTCCTGGTGAACATACTTATAAGGAGAAACATAAAGAAGCAACTTTTAGTAACTTGCTTTAGGACCTAACAGGAAAATCCATATGTAGTCAAAGAGCTACAACATTTTTTACATAGACTTCTTGATATCTGCTGGGTTCCCATTTACAATACATCCACTTTGTAGCACAAATGGTGTACTTCTAGGTTCAAAAATAGGCACAAAGGAATAGTATGAATTTTCAGGTTTCAATTTGTTTTGCACTATAGAATTGGATGAAAATTGAGCTACAAATTAAACATGGTTTTTGCTAGATGATTTAAACTTCACACACACAATCAGTTTTAAGAGACAATTTTGGTTTTTTTTTCTGGTCAAAGTAGCTCTAAGCAGAGAAAAGCATCACCAGCTTTCTCTATCATTAATTTAGGAGCTAGCAGAAATATTCTCACCTACTGAAAGAGCTGCACAATTTTTTTGTCAGATTTTTTTGATACGTGAAATGATTCATCCTTTCACTAAACAAACTTTTTTTCTCCAAGATTGTTTCTTCCTGGGTTCAAGTGTTTGACATCAGGAACAGTTAGAATTTTCATTTTTAACTTCATTCTGCATTATACTGGTAGATGAAAATAGAGCTTCAAATCAAACATGGTTTTTGCTAGCTAGTTTAAACTGTTAATATACAATCATTTCTCAGTGCTCACTCTGTGGCTTGTTTCTGGTGGACATACTTCTAATGAGAAAAATTAAAAAACAGCTTTCACCAAAAAAAAATTTAAATTAAAATTAAAAAAACAGCTTTCACTTAAGTGTATTGGCAGCTAGCAGAAGAATCCCAGTATACTGAAAGAGCAGCAACATTTTTTGTTGTTGTTGGACTTCTTTGATACAAGGCAGGCATTACCTTTTCATTAAAACCACTTTGAACCACAAGTTTAGAGTTCTAGCTTCAATGATTTGCATACAGTAACAGTTTGAATTTTCAGGTTTCTTTTTTTTCTCTATAGAGATGGATAGAAATTTAGCTAAAAATCCAACATCTTTTGTGCTAGATGATTTAAACTTTACACACACAATCAGTTCTAAGTGTTGACTCTGTGAATTTTTATTGGTCACAGTAGCTTTAAGCAGAGACAATAGGAACAGCCTTGTATATCAATGCTATAGAACCTAGCAGGAAAATACCCAACTAATTAATGAGCTTCAATAATTTTTCATTGAATTTCTTTGATAATCTGCAGGATTCATCCTGTCACTAAACACACTTTGTTCTTCAAGTTTGGTTCTCATTGGTTCAACGAACTGGAGACAGGAACAGTTTGAATTCTTAGGTTTCAATTCCATTATAAGATTTTGTTGATGTTAGGCAGTTTTCACCCTTTCAATAGCACACCTTAGACAAAATTCGAGACTACTAGGTTCAGTGGTTATCTTAAAGGGACATTAATGCTTCACTTTGTTTTATACTATACAAATCAAGTAAATAGAACTACAAATGAAACAAGCATTGTGCTAGATGCTTGAAACTTCAAACACACAATTCATTCTAAGTGTTCACTCTTTCTTTTGTTCCTGTTCAAAATAGCTTGAAACAGAGGCACTCAGGAACAGCTTAATCTATGATGGATTTAGGAGCTATAAGAAAAATAACATATACTGAAAGAGTGTAAAAAGGTTTTTTTTTCATTAAATTTCTTTGATACTCGGTAAAATTCATATATTCATTAAGCACACTCTATTTTCCAAGTTTGGATTTTCTAGGTTCTAGTGTGGGCAGAGAGGAACAGTGTCAATTTTCATGTTTGACATTATTCTGCACTCTATAGAGATGGATGGAAATATAGCTACAAATCAAAAACAGTTTGTGATACCTGTTGAACCTTGAAAGTCATTAGTTCTCAGTGTTCATACTGTAGTATTTTTCCTGGTGGACAGACTTCTAAGCAGAATTATGAAGGAAAAACTTTTACTAACTTGCATTAGGAGCAAGCAGGAAAATACAAATGTACTCAAAGAGCTGCAAAGATTTATTAATGGAATTGTTGATATTCTAAAGTGTTCAGCTTTTCAATAAACTCACTTTGTACCCCAAGTTTGGTACTCCTTGGTTCAAAGATCTGCACACAGGAACAGTTGGAATTTTCAAGTTTTACTTTGTTTTGCACTATAGATACAGATGGAAATTGAGCTAAAATCAAACATGGTTTGTGCTACATAATTTAAACTTCATACACACAATTAGTTCTAAGTGTTTCCTCTGTGTTTTTTTCTGGTTGAAGTAGCTCTTAGCAGAGACAAACATCATTAGCTTTCTCTATCAATGATTTAGGAGCTAGCAGAAAAATTCCCACTTCCTAAACGAGTTGCAAAAAATTTTTGACAAAATTTTGATACATGGCATAATTCATTATTTAACTGGGCAAACTTGGCTCTCCATGTTTGGTTTTCCTAAGTTTAGGGTTTGCATAAAGAAACGGTTTCAATTTTCAGGAGTCACGTTATAATGCACTACATAGATGGATGAAAATAAAATTTCAAAGCAAACGTGGTTTATGCTAGCTACTTGAAACATGTCACATACAATCATTTTTCAGTACTCATTCTGTGAATATATCCTGGTGGATATACGTCTAAGGAGAAACATGCGAAAACATATGTATTAACAGCTAGCAGTTGAATCCCAATATATTGAAAGAGTTGCAAAAATTTTTTTTTCATTGGATTTCTTTGATACAAGGTAGGCTTCAAATCTTCACTAAACCCACTTGAATCATAAGTTTGGAAACCTAGGTGCAATGGTTTGCAGGGAAATTTTGAATTTTCCACCTTCACTTTGTTTTGCACAATACAGATGAATTAGAAAAGAGATTCAAATGAAATACGGTTTGTCCTAGAATCTCCAAACTGCACATACACAATCAGTTCTAAGAATTGACTGTTTGATTTGTTTCTGGTCTCAGTAGCTCTAAGCAGAGACAATAAAAGCAGCTTTCTCTATCAGTGCTTTAGAAGCTAGACTAAAACTTCCTACCTACTGAACGAGCTGCAACAATTTTTAAATTGGATTTCTTTGACTCGGCAGGGTTTATCCTTTCACTAAACACACTTTATTCTCAAAATGTGGTTCTCCTAAGTTCAATGATTTCCAGACAGCAAACATTTAAATTTTCAGGTTTCATTTCATTTTCAACTATACAAATGTTTGAAAATAGAGCTGCAAATAAAACACGGTCTGTGCTAGCTTCTTGAAACTGTCATACAGTTTTCAGTGCTCACACTTTTTTCCCAGGTGGACAAACTTCTGAGCAGAAGCATGCAAAAGCAGGTTTACACACTCACTTTTGGAGCTAGAAGGAGAACACAAATATACAGAAAGAGGTGCAACAATTTATTCATATTATTTTTTTGGTTTTCAACAGTTTTCACCCTTACAATAAACACACTTTGTCAAAAGTTTGAGACTTCTAGGTTTAATGATTTGCACACAAAAATAGTTTGAATTTTCATGTTTCACTTTTTTTAAACTATAGAGATGGATGGAAAAAGAGCTACAAATCAAACATGCGTGGTGCTACATGCTTGAAACCTCAAACAGACAATCTAATCTTAGTGTTCAGTCTTTCTTTTGTTCCTGTTCAAAGTAGCTCTCTGAAAAGCAATCAGGAAGAGCTTTCTCTATTAGCTATTTAGGAGCTAGCAGTAAAATAACATGATCTCAAAGAGCATCAAATTTTTTTCATTAAATTAATTAGATACTCATCAAAATCCATATATTCATTAAGCACACTCTGTTCTCCATGGTTTCGATAACTAGGTTCAAGGTTTATCAGACTGGAATAGTGTCAATTTTCACATTTCACAGTGTTCTGCACTCTAGAGATGGATGGAAATAGAGCTACAAATAAAATATGGTTTGCGATAGCTGCTTGATTGTTGAAAGTCTCTACCAGTTCTCAGTGCTGACACTGTCATTTTTTTCCTGGTGGAACTACTTCTAAGTAGAAGCATTCAGGAACAATTTGTACTACCTTGCATTAGGAATTAGCACAAAAAATCAAAATGTACTCAAAGAGCTGCAACAATTATTTCATGAACTTCCTGATAATCTGCAAGGTTCATATTTTAAATAAGCCCACTTTTTACCTCAAGACTGTGACTCCTTGGTTCAAAAATTTTCACACAGAAACAGTTTGAATTTTCAGGTTTCACTTTGTTCTGCACTATAGAGATGGATGGAAATTGAGCTACAAATCAAATATGGTTTGTGCTACAAGATTTACTATTCACACACACAATCAGTTCTAAGTGTTCACTCTATGTTTTTTCTGTTCAAAGTACCTCTAAGCAGAGACAAGCATCATCATCTTTCTCTATGAGTGAATTAGGAGCTAACAGAAAAATTCCCACCTACTGAACAAGCTGCAAAAAATTCTTCATCAGATAATTTTGATACATGGCATGATTCATCATTTCCCTGAACAAACTTTGTTCTCCACATTTGGTTTTCCTAGGTTCCAATGTTTGCAGACAGGAACAGATCAAATTTTCAAGATCCATTTCTTTCTGAACTATACAGATGGATGGAAATAGAACTTCAAATCAAACATGTTTTTTGTGGTATCTATTTGAAACTTGTCATATGCAATCATTTTTCAGGGCTCACTGTGTGAATTGTTTATCATGGACATACTTATATTATAAACTTGCAAAAACAGCTTTTACTTATGAGTATTAGCAGGTAGCAGGAAAATCCCAATGTATTGAAAGAGCTGCAAATATTTTTTTGTTGGATTTCTTTGATACAAGGCAGGTTTAAACTTTTTACTAAACCCACTTTGAACATCAAGTTTGGACTACTAGGATCAATTTGAATTTTCCAGCTTCACATTGTTTTGCACAATAGAGATGGATGGGAAAAGAAATGAAAATCAAACAGAGTTTGTGCTAAAAGATTAAAACTGCAAAATCACAATCAGTTCTAAGTGTTGACTGTGATTTGTTTATGGTCTCAGTAGCTCTAAGGAGACACAAAAGGAGCAGTTTTCCTTTTCAGTGCATTAGAAGCTAGCAGAAAATTTTCATTTACTGAATGAGCTGCAACAATTTTTTACTGTGTTTCTTTGATACTCAGCAGGATTCATCTTTTCACTAAATACACTTTGTTTTCCACGTTTGGTTCTCCTAGGATCAATGGTTTGCAGACAGTAATATATTCAATTTTCATGTTTTACTTCATTTTAGAGTTTTAGAGATGGTTAAAAATAAAGCTGAAAATCAAACAAAGTCTGTGCTAGAGGCATGGAAATTCTCATGCCCAATCAGTTCTCAGTGCTTACTCTGTGGGTTGTTCCTGGTGGACGTACTTCTGAGCAAAAGGAGGCAAGAGCATATTCACACACTCACATTTGGAGATAGCATGAGAACACAAATATACAGAAAGAGGGGCAACAATTTATTACTAAGATTTCTTTGATGTTCAGCAGTTATCACCCTTACAATATACACACTTGAGGCAAAGTTTGAGACTTCTAGCTTCAAAGATTTGCACATAGTAACAATTTGAATTTTCAGGTTTCACTTTGTATTGCACTATAGAGATGGAAATTGAGCTACAAATGAAACATCATTTTTGCTACATGATTTAAACTTCACACACACAATCAGTTCTAAGTGTTCACTCTGTGTTTTTTTTTCTGAACAAAATGGCTTTAAGATGAGATAAGCATCATCTGCTTTCTCTATCACCAATTTAGAAGCTACCAGAAAATTTCTCACCTAATGAATGAGCTGCAAAATTTCTTTTTCATCTTTTTTGATACATGGCATGATTCATTCTTTCCCTAAAGAAATTTTTTTCCCATGTTTTGTTTTCCTAAGTTCCAGGGTTTGCAGACAGGAACAGTTCAAATTTTCATGATTCAAATTATTCTGCTCTCAAGAGGTGGATGGAAATAGAGCTTCAAATGACACAGTTTGTGCTAGGTATTTGAAAGTTTTCAGGCACTATCCTTTCTCAGTGCTCACCCTGGGAATTGTTCCTGGTGGACATGCTTCTAAGGAAAAACACAAAAAACAGCATTTACTTACGTTTATTAGCAGCTAGCAGGATATTCCCAATGTACTCAAGGAGCTGCAACATTTTTTTTCATTCAATTCCTTTGATACAAGGCAGGGTTGTATCAAACATTCAATACCAACCATATTTGATCCCCCCCTTTATTTCCATCTAATGAAATGTATAATGAAAAACAAAGTAAAAAATAAAATTGTTTCTGTTTGCAAACCATTGAATTTAGGATAATCAAACTTGGGGACGATGTGAGTTTCATGAAAACATGAATACTGCCAAATATCAAAGAATTGGAATGACATAATTTGGCAGAACTTTCAGTAAATGGAAATTGTCCTGGTAGCTTCTAAAGTGCTTGAAGAGAAGTAATTTCTGTGTACATCAACTTAGAACTACTTTCACAGAAAACACACCACAAAGTGAACACTTACAATGGATTGGGTGTGTGAAGTTTCAAGCACCAGCCATATTTGATTTGCAGCTTTATTTCCATCAACCTGTATAAGGAAATATTCACTTTTCACTGAATATTTCAACTATATTTGTCTGCAAACCATGGAACATAAGAGACTCAAACTTGGGGAATAAAGTGTATTTTTTGAAAGGTTGTATCATTCTGAGTGTCAAGGAATTTGAATCACAAATGTACTCAAAGAGTTTCAACAATTTCTTCATAAATTTCTTGATACTCTGCAGGGTTCAAATTTTTAATAAACCCACTTTATACCCAAATTTGATACTCATAGTTTCAAGCATTTGCATACATGAACAGGTTTTACTGTATTTTGCACTATGAAGATGGATAGAAATTGAACTACAAAACAAACATGGTTTGTGCTACATAATTGAAACATCACACACACAATCAGTTCTACGTATTCACTATGTGTTTTTTTACTGGTGAAAGTAGCTCTAAGCAGAGACAAGTATCATCAACTTTCCCTATCAGTGATTTAGTAGCAAGCAGAAAAATTCCCACCTACAGAATTAGCTGCAAAATATCTTCATTGTTTTTTTTTTTGATGCATTTATGGTTTGTGCTACATAATTTAAACTTCACACACACAATCAGTTCTAAGTGTTCACTCTGTGTTTTTTTCCTGGAAAAAGTAGCTCTAAGCAGAGACAGGTATCATCATCTTTCTCTATCAGGGATTTAGCAGCTAGCAGAAAAATTTCCACCTACAGAATTAGCTGCAAAATATCTTCATTGTATTTTTTGATACTTTGTATGATTAATCTTTCATCTAAACAAACTTTGTTCTCCACGTTTGGTTTTCCTAGGTTCCAGGGTTTACAGGTAGGTATATTTTGAATTTTAATACAAGGCATCAGTCTCCTGCTAGCTGATAATACATGTAAGTGAAATCTCTTTTTGCGTGTTTCTCTTTGATGAATGCCCATCAGTAAAAAATGACAGAGTGAGAACTAAGAAACAATTTAGTATGAAAAATTTCAAGTAGCTAGCACAAACCATGCTTGATTTGAAGCTCTATTTTTATCCACCAGTGTATGGCAGAATGAAGTGTAACCTGAAAATTTGTTTCTGTCTGCAAATCATTGAACCAAAAAAAAAATGTTGGAAACAAATTGTGTTTAGTGAAGGATGAATCCTTCTGAGCATCCAAGATATCCAGCGAAAACTTTTCTGCAGTTCTTTAAGTATATGTTAATTTTCCTGGTAGCTTCCAAAGTGCTGATAGATAAACACATTTCTGTATACTTCTGTCTAGAGCTACATTCATCAAGAACAATCCACTGAGTGAACACTTAAAACTCTGTGTGTGTGTGAAGTTTCAAGAATCTAGTACCAACTGTGTTTGATTTGTAGCTTATATCCATCCACATGTATAACGTTTATGCTAGCTGTTTGAAACTTCATATACACAATAAATTCTTTTTGCACTCTCTGAGTTTTGATTTTTGTAAAAGTACTTTTTAAGCAGAAGCAATCAGAAACAGTGTTCACTCACTCACATTATTAGTAAAAGAACATGCCTATCGTATTGAAAAACCTGCAACAATTTATTTGTTGAGAATCCCAATATACTGAAAAAAATGCATCCAAATTTTATTTGGTTGGATTTGTCTGATCAGTCTCAGGGTTCATATTTCATAATACCCAATTTGTTTAGATATGGTAAATATATTTTACAGATATCGAACAGCCCCTCTCAGTAATGGCGAAATTTCTGTAGGAATTTGTTTGATACTGAGAGAGTTCACCTTTTCACTAAGTCTCTTTGTTCTGCAAGTTTGGGACTTCTAGGGTCAACTGTTTGCACACAGGACACTTTGACTTCTCAGGTTTTACTTAGTTTGGCACTATAGTGATGGATGTATACAGAGCTTCAAATAGAACTTGGATTGTGCTAGATGATTGGAACTTCACACAGACAATCGATTGTAAGTTTTCATTCTGTGGCTTGTTCCTGGTCAAAACAGCTCTAAGCAGAGGCATGCAAAAAGAGTTTTCTATATCAGGGCTTTAGGAGCAAGAATAAAAATCCCCATGGACTAAAAGTGATGCAAACATTTTTTTGATTTATCACTTTGATACTAAGCAGGATTCATTCTGTCACTAAACACACATTGTTCTCCAAGTTTGCTGCCCCTAGATGAAATGGTTTTCAGACAAAAACAGTTTGGATTTTATCATTTCTTTTTGTTTTGCACTATGCTGTTGGATACAAATAGAGCTGAAAATCAAACACAGTTTGTACTACCTTCTTGAAAGTCGACATACACAATCATTTCTCAGTACTCCCTCTGTGTTTTGTTTCTGGAGGAAGTACTTTTAAGAAATAGCAGTCAGAGACAGTTTTTACAACACAGTTTATGAGCTTCAGGAAGAATCTCAATGTACTAATAAGTATCTCAGTGCAGAGGCACACAGAAATAGTTTTCTCTATCAGCGTGTTAGCTCTACCAGGAAAATTCTTTTTTACTACAAGTGCTGCAAAATCTTGTCATTGAAATGCATTGATACTCGGCAGGATTCATTCTTTCATGACACACACTTTGTTTCAAAATTTGATTCTTCTAGGTTTAATAGTTTGCATACAGAACCAGTTAAAATTTTCAATTTTTACTTCCTCTTTTATTATACATGTGAATGGAAATAGAGCTGTAAATAAAATACAGTTGGCAAGAGATGCTTGAAACTTCAAAAACCCAATCCATCATTAATGTTCATTCTGTGGTTTGTTCCTCTGGAAAGTAGCACTAAGCACAGGCATGCAGAAATAGCTTTCTTTATCATGCTTTAGAAGCTACCAGGACTATACCATGTACTGAAAGAGCTGCAAAAGCTCTTATCATTTCAATTCTTTGACACTCGGCAGGATGCATCCTTTTACAAAACTTATTTTGTTACCCAGTTTGAGTCTCCTAGGTTCAATGTTTTGCAGACAAAAACATTTTAAATATTCAGTAAAAAAATGAATATTTTATTATACAGGGGGATGAAAACAAAGCTGCAAATCAAATATGGTTGGTAGTAGATGCTTGAAACTTCACACACCCAATCCATTCTAAGTGTTCACTTTGTGGTTTCCTCCTTGTGAAAGTAGCTCTCAGTAGAGGCATGCAGAAATAGCATTACCTTTCAGCACATTAGGAGCTACCTGGACAATTCCCATGAACTGAAACTGCTGCAAAATTTTGTCATTCCAATGCTTTGATACTTGGTAGGATTCATCCTTTCACAAAACACATTTTGTTTTCCAATTTTGATTGTCTTAGTTTCAATGGTTTCAGACAGAAAAAGATTCAATTTTCAGTTTCTACTTTGTTTTTTATTATACAGGTGGAAGGAAATAAAGTTGTAAATAAAATACTATTGGTATTAGATGCTTTAAAGTACACACAACCAATCTGTTTTCAGTGATCACTCTGTTGTTTGTTTCTGGTGAAACAAGCTCTAAGCAGAGGCCTGCAAAAGTGGCTTTCTCTATGAGCACATTGAGAGATAAAAAAGATAATTCTCATTTACTGAAACTGCTACAAAAATTTTTAATTGCATTTCTTTTATACTCAGCAGGATTCATCTCTTCACAAAGCACACTTTGGGTTTTTTTTTAATTTTTTTATTGGTTGTTCACAACATTACAAAGCTCTTGACATATCATATTACATACATTAGATTGAAGTGGGTTATGAACTCCCAATTTTACCCCAAATGCAGATTGCAGAATCACGATGGTTACACATCCACAATTTTACATAATGCCCAATTAGTAATTGTTGTATTCTGCTACCTTTCCTATCCCCTGCTATCCCCCTCCCCTCCCCTCCCATCTTCTCTCTCTACCCCATCTACTGTAATTCATTACTCTCCTTGTTTATTTTCCCATTCCCCTCACAACCTCTTATATGTAATTTTGTATAGCAATGAGGGTCTCCCTTCATTTCCATGCAATTTCCCTTTTCTCTCCCTTTCCCTCCCATCTCATGACTCTGTTAAATGTTAGTCTTTTCTTCCTTCTCTTCCTCCTTGCTCTGTTCATAGTTGCTCTCATTATATCAAAGAAGACATTTGGTATTTGTTTTTTGGGGATTGACTAGCTTCACTAAGCATAATCTGCTCTAGTACCATCCATTTCCCTGCAAATTCCATGATTTTGTCATTTTTTATTGCTGCATAGTACTCCATTGTGTATAGATGCCACATTTTTTTTTATCCATTCATCTATTGAAGGGCATCTGGGTTGGTTCCACAGTCTAGCTATTGTGAATTGTGCTGCTGTGAACATCGATATGGCAGCATCCCTGTAGCATGCTCTTTTAAGGTCTTCAGGGAATAGTCCAAGAAGGGCAATAGCAGGGTCAAATGGTGGTTCCATTCCCAGCTTTCCCAGGAATCTCCAAACTGCTTTCCAAATTGGCCGCACCAAAAAGCACACTTTGTTTACCATGTTTGGTTCTCCTAGTGTCAATGGTCTGCAGACAGTAGCAGTTTAAATATTCAGGATTCACTTCATTTTGGAACATACTGGTGAATAGGAATAGAGCTGCTTTAACAAAGAATTTTTTCAGCTCTTTCATTACATGGGAAATTTTCTGATAGCTCTTAAAGCACTGGTAGAAAATTCCTGCAGGAATCTGCTTAGAGCTATGTTGACCAGGAAATAGCCAGAGTGTCCACATAGGACTGATTGTGTGCTCACATGCACATGTGTGTGTGTGTGTGTGTGTGTGTGTGTGTGTGTGTGAAATTTCAAGCATCTAGAACAAATCATGTTTGATTCATAGCTCTATTTCCATCCATCAATACACTGCAAAAAAGAGAGAATCCTGAAAATTCAAAATGTTCATGAATACAAATCATTTAATATTGCAGTTCCAAATTTGGGGTACAATGTGGGTATAGTGAAATTTATTGTGTATGTCAAGGTTCAAGAAATCCTACAAAAACACTTTGCAGCTCTTTCAGTATATTTCATTATTCTACTAGCTCCTAAAATGCTTTAGTAAAACATGTTCCTGAGTACTTATGTTTAGAAGTACTTAAACCTTAAACAAACCACAGCATGTGCACTGAGAATTGATTGTGTATGACAAGTTTTAAACAGATATCACAAACCATGTTTGATTTGTACTAGTATAATCAAACTCCAATACAGTGCAAAACAAACTGAAACCTAAATATTCAAACTGTTTCTGTGTGCAAACCATTGAATCTAGGAGAACCAAACATGGAGAACAAATTGTGTTTATTGATAGGATTAATCCTGCCAAGAAGTAAAGAAATACAACGAAAAAATGTTTCTGATCTTTCAGTATATTGGAATTTTCTTGCTACCTCCTAAAGTGCTGTCACAGAAAGATATTCTTTTATGCCTCTGCTAAGAGGTATATTGAACAGAAACAAATGACAAAGTGAATCCTTATAACTGATTGTGTGTGTGAAGTTCTAAGCATCTAGCACAAACCATATTTGATTTTTATATTTATATTCATCTATCTCTATTGTGAAAAATAAAGTGTGTTTCATGAAAGGATGATTCCTGACGAGGGTGAAAGCATTAAAATGACAAGATTTTTGCAGCACTTTTAGTCAATGGGAATTGTCCTGTTGTCTCCTCATGCACTGAGAGGGAAATCCATTCCTATGTGCTTCTGCTTTGAGATACTTGCATCAGGAACAAGCCACCTAGTGAACATTCTGAATGGATTGGGTATATGAATATTTGTAAATGTTTTGTTTAATGAAAGAATGAATCCTGCCGAGTATCAAAGAATTGGAAAGACAAAATTTTGTAGCAGTTTCAGTACATGGGAATTGTTCTCTTACAAACCAAAGAGTGAGGACTGAGAATGGATTGTGCATGACAAGTTTCAAAGAGCTAGAAAAAAAAATGTTTGATTTGCAGCTCTAATTTCATCGACCTGTATAGTACAAAAACAAGCGAAATCTGATCAAGACACATAGTAAACACTTAGAACTGATTATATGAAGTTTCAAGCGTATAGCACAAACTTTTTTATTTGTAGTTTTATTTCCATTGGTCTCTACAGTGCAAAACAAAGTGAAACCTGATGATTCAATCTATTCCTGGGTGTAAACCATTGAACCTAGGTTTTGCAAACTTGGGGCACAAAGTGGGTAATGTGAAAGAGTGAAAACTGCCAAGTATCAATTAAAATCCAATAAAAAATTTTCGTGAACCTATTTCAGTATATTGAGATTCTCCTGCTAGCTTTTAAAACAAGTTAGTAAAAACGGTTCCTGCATGCTTCTGCTCAGAAGTAATTCCACCAGGAACAAACCAGAGAGTATGCACAGAGTACTGATTGTATTTGAAAAGATTTAAACAGCTACAACCAACAGTGTTTGATTTGCAGCTCTATTTCCATACACATGTATAGTGCAAAACCAAAGAAAACTTAAAAATTCAAACTGTTCCTGACTGCAAATTTTGAGAACCAAGTGTTTAATCTAAGAGAACCAAAAGTGGAAAACAAAGTTTTTTTGGGGAAAAAATGAATCCTGTTGAGTATGAAAGGAATATAATGAAGCATGTATTGCCGCTCATTCAATACATGGGAATATGCCTGCTAGTTCCTAAAGCTGTGATAGAGACAAGTATTCCTGAATGCCTCTGCTTTTAGCTACTCTGACCAGGAACATACCATAAAGTGAATACTTAGAACTATTGTGAGATTACAAGCAGGAGGACCAACAAATGATATTCTTTGCCTAAGCTGTCGTCCTGTATAAAACCTTTCAAAGTATTTGTTACTTGCTATTGTTCTCTTCTCCTCAGTTGAAGGTATTCTCTGTTTCTGGGCTCTCTTTTTCTCCTAAGAAAAACAACTTGGGATATTTGCTAAATGGGCTGCATGTGTTTCTCAGTGGTAAATCTCTGTGTCACCCATGTGAGACACTTCTTCAGATCCTCAACAATACTTAAAATCATTAATTAAATTTTATATCCAATTAAATATATATAGATACTTTCATCAGCAACAAGCTGCTGAGTGAAAACATTGAATTGATTGACTGTTTGAAGTTTCAAGCATCTAGCACCAACCATATTTGATATGCAGCTTTATTTTCATCCATCTGTATAATAAAATATTTAATTTTACCAAATATTTCAACTGTTTTTGTCTGCAAAAAAAATGAACCTTGCAGACTCAAACTTGGGAAGCTAGCAGGAGAATCTCAATGTACTGAAAGAGCTGCAAATTTTTTTTTCATTGGAATTTTTGGATACCTGGCAGGGTTCAGTCTTTCACTAAATTTTTTGTATCCCAGTTTTGAGACTACTAGTTTTAAAGGTTTGAAAACAGTAAGAGTTTGAATTTTTAGGTTTCACTTTGTTTTGCACTACAGAGATATTTGAAAATAGAGCTAGAAATCAAACAAGGTTTGTGGTAGAAGCTTCATACTTTACTCACAGAATCAGTTCTAAGTGTTCACTCTGAGGTTTCTTCCTGGTCAAAGTAGCTCAAAGCAGAGGTACACAGAAACAGCTTTCTCTGTCAGCATTTTAGGAGCCAGCAGGCAAATTCCTATCTACTGAAAGAGTTGAAATATGTTTTTTATTGCATTTCTTTTATCTTCTGTATGATTAATTATTTCAATAAATACTCTTTGTTCTCCAAGTTTGGTTCTCTGATATTCAAAGGTTTTCAGACAGGAACAGTTTGAATTTTTAGGTTTTAGTTCATTTTGCACTATATTCTTATATGAATATAAATCAGCAAATCAAAAACAGTTTGTGCTACCTGCATTAACTTGACATACAAGATCCACTTCCGTGCTCACTCTGTGATTTTTTCTGGTTGAATTAATTTTTGGCAAAAGAAAACAAGATCCATTTTTACTAACTCAATGTAGGAGCTAGCAAGCGATTACCAATATACTGAGAGAGGTGATACAATATTTTCGTTGGATTTCTTTGTTACTCAGCAAGTTTTACCCTTTCACTAAACACACTTTGTAACCAAATTTTGGGACTTCTAGCTTCAAACGTTTGCACCCAGAAACTGTGTTTGATTTCCTGCTCTATATACATACAACTCTATAGTGGAATACGAACTGACACCTGAAAATTCAAATTGTTCCTGCCTACAAACGATTGAATCTATAAAGTTGAATACAAATAGAGCTACAAATCAAACACGGTTTAGGCTAGATGCTTGAAACGTCACAATCACAATAGTTTTAAGTATTTACTCTATGGTTTGTTCCTGCTCAAAGTAGCTCTAAGCAGAGGCATGCAGGAATGACCTTTTCTATCAGTAATTTAGGAGCTAGTAGAAAAATCCCCATGTATTTAAAGAGCGGAAAAAATGTTTCATTGGATTTCTTTGATACTACGCAGGATTCATTCTTTCCGTAAACACACATTTTTCACCATATGTGATTCTACTTGGTGCAAAAGTTTTCAGACAGCCAAATTTTGAATTTTTATGTATAATTTTCTTTTGCGCTACACAGGTGGATGGAAATTGAGCTGCAAATCAAACACGGTTGGTTGATTCTGCTTGAATATTCTCAAACAAAATCAGTTCTCAGTGTGCACTCTGTGGTTTGTTCCTGGTGAAAGTACTTCCAAGCAGAAGCATGCAGGAACCATTTTTACTAACTTACTTCATTAGCTAGCAGCAGAATTCCAATGTACAGAAAGAGCTGAACCACATTTTTATATTTGATTTTATTGATACTTGGCATGTTTCACCCTTTCCCTAAACCCACTTTCTACTCCAAGTCTGTGACACTAGAATAAAAAGTTTGGAACCAGGGACATTTTGAATACTCAGGTTTCATTTGTTTTACAGTATAGTGATGGATGGAAATAGAGCTACAAATGCAACATGATTTGTTCTATATGCTTGAAACTTCAAACACACAATCAGTTTGAAATGTTCACTCTGTGATTTGTTCCTGGACAAAGTAGCTCTAATTGGAGCCACGTTGGCACAGCTTTCTCTATCAGCATTTTATCAGCCATCAGAAAAATTTCAATGTACTTAAAGGGCTACAACAAAATTTGTCCTTGAATTTTTTTTATATGCAGCAGGATTTATCTCTTCACTAAAGAGATAAATCCTGCTGCACTTTGTTCTCCAAGTTTTGTCCAATAGGTTCAATGGCTAGCAGACAGTAACAGTTTGATTTTTCAGGTTTTACTTGGTTTTGCACTATACTATTGGATGAAAATAGAGCTGAAAATAGAACATGGTTTTTTCACACACCTGGAATCTGGACATACACAAAAATTTATAAGTCCACCCTCTGTGGTTTGTTTCCTATTGAAGTATTTCTAAGCAATAGCATGCAGGAACCATTTTTACTAACTGGTTTTATGAGCTAGGAAGATAATCAAAATATACTGTAAAAGCTGCAATAATTTTTTTCATTGGAATTCTTTGATACTCGGCAGGGTTCACTCATTAACTAAGCCCTTTTGTATTCCCATTTTGTCACTACAAGGTTTAAATGTTTGCAACCAGAAACAGTTGGAATTTTCAGGTTTCACTTTTTTTGCACTATAGAGATATTTGGATATAGATCTGAAAATCAAACTTGGTTTATGCTAGATGTTTGAAACGTAAAACACAAAACCACTTCTAAGTGTTCACTCTGAGGTTTTTTTCTGGTAAAAGTAGTTCGAAGCAGAGGTACACAAAAACAGGTTTCTCTATCAGCATTTTATGAGCCAGCAGGCAAATCCCATCTTCTGAAAGAGCTGAAACATTTTTTCGTTGCATTTCTTTTATCCTCTGCAAGATTCATTTTTTCAGAAAATGCTCCTTGTTCTCTAAGTTTGGTTCTATGAGATTCAATGGTTTGCAGACAGGAACAGTTTGAATTTTCAGACGTCAGTTAATTTTTGACTATACAGTTGTATGTATATAGAGCAAGAAATCAAACACAATTTGTGCTACCTTCTTGAAATTTTACATCCACCATCTGTTTCAGTGCTCATTCTGTGATTTGTTTCTGGTTGAGGTACTTTTTAGCAAAACCACATATGAACCATTTTTACTAACTCAAATAAAGAGTCAGCAGGAGAATTTCAATGTAATGAAAGAGCTGCTTCAATTTTTTCACTGGATATCTTTGATAATACAGGTCTCAAACTTTCACTAAACGCACATTTTACCCAATGTTTGGGACTCATAAGTTCAAAAGTTTGCACACAGGACCAGTTTAATTTTCAGGTTTGACTTTCTATTGAATTATAGAAATGAATAGAAATAGAGTTACAATCAAACACTTTTTGTACTAGATGCTTAAAATTTCACACTCACAATAGATCTAAGTACTCACTATTGTTTCTTCCTGGTAAAGTAGGTACAAGCTCAGGCATGCAGGAATACCTTACTCTATCAGTGCTTTAGGAGCTAGCAGGAAATTCTCATAAACTGCAACAAATGTTTCATTTAATTTTTTTGATACACAGAAGTATTCATCCTTTCCCTAAACACACTTTTATTTCCACGTTTGGTTATCCTATGTTCAACTTTGCAGAAAGAAACATTTTGAATTTTTAAGTTTCACTTTGTTGTGCATTCTACAGGTGGACGGAAATAGAGCAGCAAATCAAACACGGTTGGTTTTAGCTGCTTGAATCTTCTCAAACACAATCAGTTCTCAGTGTGCACTCTGTGATTTGTTCATGGTGGAAATAATTCTAAGCAGAAACTTGAAGAAACCATTTTTAATAACTCACTTTAGAAACTAGCAGGAGAATCCCAATTTACTGAAAGAGCTGCAAAATATTTTTTATTGGATTTTATTAATACTTGGAAGGTTTCACACTTTCACTAAACCTATTTTGTACCCCAAGTTTGTGATACCTAGTTTCAAATGTTTGCACCCAGGAACTGTTTGAATAATCATGTTTTACTTCTTTTTGCACTATAGGGGTGGATGGTATAGAACTACAAATAAAACACGGTTTGTGCTAGATGCTTGAAACCTCACACACACAATCAGTTTGAAGTGGTCACTCTGAGTCCGGTTTCTTGTCAAATTAGCTCTAAGCAAAGCCACGCTGGAAGAGCTTTATCTGCATTTTTGAAGCCAGCAGATAAATTTAAATTTAGTTAATATTCTTCAACAAAATTTGTACTTGGATGTCGTTGATACTCCAAAAGATTCATCCCTTCAGCAAACACACTTTGTTCTAAAAATTTGGTTCAATAGGTTCAACTGTTTGTTGACATGAACAGTTTGAACTTTTAGGGTTTACTTCATTCTGCACTATACTGTTGGATGAAAATAGAGCTGGAAATATAACACAGTTTTTGAGAGCAGCTTGAAACTTGACATACACAATCATTTCTAAGTCCACACTCTGTGGTTTGTTTCCTCTTGAAGTACTATTCTTAAGAACAAAAAACCATTTGTACTAACTCGATTTAGGAGGTAGCAGAAGAATCTCAATTTACTGAAAGAGCTACAATAATTTTTTCATTGGATTTTTTGACATTAAGCATTGGTCAGTATTTCACTTAACCCATTTTTTATCCCAATTTTGAGACAATACTGAGTTTAAATGTTTGCAACCAGGAACAGTTTAAAATTTAAGGTTTCAATTTGTTTTGTGCTATTGAGGTATTTGGATATAGAGCTACAATTAGAACACAGTTTATGCTAGATGATTGAAACTTCATACACAGAATCAGTTCTTAGTGCTCACTCTGAGGTTTGTTCTTGTTCAATGTAGCTCAAAACAGAGGCACACAGGAAAAGCTTTATCTACCAGGGTTTAAGAAGCCAAAAGGCAAGTTTCCATGTTTGAAAGAACTGAAACAATTTTTCCATTGCATTTGTTTTATCTTCTGTAGAAATCATTCTTTAAGAAAATACTGTCTGATCTCCAAGTTTGGTTCTTCTAGATTCAACAGTTTGCAGAGAAGAACAGTTTGAATTTTCAGATTTCAGTTTGTTTTGCACTATACAGTTGTATAAATATAGAGCAGCAAATCAAACACAGTTTGTGCTACCTGTTTCAAACATGACATACACCAGCTGTTTCAGTGCTCACTCTGTGATCTATTTTTGCTTGAAATAAATTTTACCAAAAGCACACACAAACCACTTTCAATAACTCACTTTAACACATAGCAGCGGAATTCAAATATACTGAAAGTGCTGCAAAAATTTTATGTTGGTTTACTTTGTTACTCAACAAGTTTCACCCTTTCACTAAACAAACTTGATATCCAAATTTGGAACTCCTAAGTTTTGTAGGTTTGCACCCAGAAACAGTTTGAATTTTCAGGTTTCACTTTGTTTTGCACTATAAAATAGAATACAAATAGAGCTTCAAATCAAACACTGTATGTGATAGATGTTTGAAACTTCACAGTCACAACAGTTTTAAGTATTTACTCTATGGTTTGTTCCTTGTCAAAGTATCTTTAAGCAGAGGCTTGCATCAATGCCTTTCTCTATCAACGCTTTAGGAGCTACCAGAAAAGTCCTTATGTATTTAAAGGGCGGCAACAAGTGTTTCATTGAATTTTTTGCTACTGAAAAGATTCATCATTTTTCTAAACACACTTTTTTCTCCACGTTTGGTTCTTCTAGGTTCACAGTTTGAAGCCAGGAAAAGTTTGAATTTTTTAGTTTCACTTTCTTTAGCACTACACAGGTGGATGGAAATAGAGCTGCAAATCAAACATGGTTGGTTGTTTGTGCTTCAATCTTCTCAAACACAATCAGTTTTTAGTGCACGCTCTGTGGTTTTTTCTTGGTGGAAGTATTTCTAAGCAGAAGCATGCAGGAACCATTTATACTAACTTACTGCATTATCCAGCAACAAAATTTCAATGTACATAAAGAGTTGTACCATATTTTGTCATTGGATTGTATTGATACTTGGCATGTTTAACCCTTTTACTAAACCAAATTTTACTCCAAGTTTATGACCCTAGATAAAAAGGTTTGCACCTAGGAATATATTGAATATCACGTTTCACTTTTTTTCCAGTATAATGATGCATAGAAATGAAGCTATAAATCAAGAATGGTTTGTGCTAGATGCTTGAAACTTCAAACACACCATAAGTTTAAAATGTTCACTCTGTGATTTGTTCCTGGTCAAAGTAGCTCTAAGTGGAGCCACATTGGCACATCTTTCTCTATCAGTTTTCTAGAAGCCATCAGAAAAATTCCAATGTACTTAAAGAGCTGCAACATGTTTGTCCTTGGATTTCTTTAGTATGCAGCAGGATTCATCTCTTCACTAAACACACTTTGTTCTCCAAGTGTGGTTCAATAGGTTCAATGGATAGCAGACATGAAGAGTTTGAGTTTTCAGGTTTCACTTTGTTTTGCACTGTACAGTTGGATGAAAATAGAGCTGCTAATAGAAAATGTTTTTTTATGTAGCTTGTAACTGGACATACACAATAATTTTTAAGTACACACTCTATGGTTTGTTTCATTTTTAATATTTCTAGGCAATAGCATGCAGAAACCATTTTTACTAGCTCGCTTTATGAGCTAGAAGGATAATCAAAATTTATTGTAAAAGCTTCAACATTATTTTCATTGGATCACTTTGATACTCAGCAGGGTTCCCTCTTTCACTAAGACTTTGGGCATCCCAGTTTTGCCGCTATTAGGTTTAAACGTTTGCATGCAGGAACAGTTGGCATTTTTAGGTTTCACTTCATTTTGCACTATACTGATGGATAAAAATAGAGCTACAAATATAACACAGTTTGAGAGAGCATCTTGAAATTGACATACACAATCATGTCTATGTCCACACTCTGTGATTTGTTTCCTCTCAAAGTACTTCTACACTTAAGCACAAAGGAACCATTTGAATTAAATCAATTTAGGAGCTAGCAGGAGAATCTCAATGTACTGAAAGAGCTGCAAAAATTTTTTCATTGGATTCCGTGACACTAGGCATACTTCACTATTTCACTAAACCCTTTTTTATCCCAATTTTGAGACTACTATGTTTAAAGTTTGCACCCAGAAACAGTTTAAATTTTCAGGTTTCAGTTTGTTTTGCACTATTGAAGTGTTTGAAAATAGAGCTACAAATCAAACAGAGTTTGTGCTACATGCATGAAACTTCACACACAGAATCAGTCCTAAGTGTCCACTGTGAAGTTTGTTCTTGATAAAAGTAGCTCAAAACAGAAAAAGACAGGAACAACTTTCTCTGTCAGCATTTCAGGAGCCAAAAGGCAAGTTTCCATGTTTGAAAGAGCTGAAAAATTTTTTTCTTTGAATTTTTTACCCTCTAATGAGCTCATCCTTTCAGAAAATACTTTCTGGTATCCAAGTTTGGTTCTCCTAGATTCAACATTTCACAGAGAGAAACAGTTTGAATTTTCAGGTTTTAGTTTGTTTTGCACTCTAAAGGTGTATGAAAATAGAGCAGCAAATCAAACATAGTTTATGTTATCTGCTTCAAACTTGGCATACATCAT
This sequence comes from Ictidomys tridecemlineatus, assembly GCF_052094955.1. NCBI lineage: Eukaryota > Metazoa > Chordata > Mammalia > Rodentia > Sciuridae > Ictidomys > Ictidomys tridecemlineatus. The sequence continues at coordinate 131,253,631 of NC_135484.1, forward strand.
CCGGTGAAGTGCTCAGTCTGTGATCTGATTTTTTGTTGAAATACATTTTAGCGAAAACACTCACAATCCATTTTTACTAACTTGCTTTAACACTAGCCTGAGAATCTCAATATACTGAAAGAGCTGCAACAATTTTAAGTTGGGTTTTTTATTACTCAGCATGTTTCACCCTTTCACTAAACACACCTTGTACTCAAATTTCAAACTCCTAAGTCCATAGGTTTGCACCCAGGAACAGTTTGAATTTTCAGGTTTTACTTGGTTTTGCAAGATAAAGTTGAATAGAAATAGAGCTAGAAATCAAACACAGTTTGAGCTTGATTTTTGAAACTTCACACTCACAATAGTTTTAAGTATTTACTCTATGGTTTGTTCCTGGTCAAAGTAGCTCTAAGCAGAGGCATTCAGGAATAAATTTTCTCTATCAGAACTTTAAGAGCTAGCAGAAATATTCCCATGTATTTAAAGAGCAGCAACAAGGGTTTCATTGGATTTCTTTGATACTAGGCAGGATTTATCCTTTCCCTAAACACATATTGTTTGCCACATGGGTTCTTCTAGGTTCAACAGTTTCAGACAGGAACAGTTTGAATTTTTAGGTTTCACTTTCTTTTTCACAGTTGGATGTAAATAGAGCTGCAAATCAAACAAAGTTGGATGTTTGTGCTTGAATCTTCTCAAAAACAATCAATTCTCAGTGCGCATTCTGTGGTTTATTCCTGGTGGAAGTACACCTAAGCAGAAGCATGCAGGAACCATTTTTATTAACTTTCTTTATTACCTATAAGCAGAATTCCAATGTACAGAAATAGCTGAACCATATTTTTTTATTTTATGTATACCTTTGTATTGTATTGATACTTGGCATGTTTCATCCTTTCACTAAACCCACTTTCTACTCCAGGTTTGTTACTCTAGTTTCAAAAGTTTGCACCCAGGAAGATTTTGAATAATCATGTTTCACTTTGTTTTGCAGTGTAGTGATAGATGAAAATAGAGCTACAAATCAAACATGGTTTGCGCTAGATGCTTGAAACTTCAAACACACAATCAGTTTGAATTATTCACTCCATGCCTTGTTCCTAGTTAACATAGATCTAAGTGGAGCCACATTAGAACAGCTTTCTCTATCAGTATTTTATGAGCCAGCAGAAAAAATTCCAGTGTACTTAAAGAGCTGCAACAAAATTTGTCCTTGGATTCCTTTGATACACAGCAGGAGTCATCCCTTCACTAAACACACCTTGTGTCCATGTTTTGTTCAATAGATTCAACAGTTAGCAGACATGAACAGTTTAATTTTCAGGTTTCACTTTGTTTTGCACTATACAGTTGGATGAAAATAGAGCTGAAAATAGAATATGGTTTGTTCAAGCAGCTTGAAACTGGATATACACAATAATTTTTAAGTCCACACTCTGTTGTTCATTTTCTTTTTAAGTATTTCTAAGCAATAGCATGCAGGAATCATTTATACTAACTCAATTTATGAGCTAGAAGGATAGCAAAAATACATGTTTAAAGCTGCAACAATTTTTTATTGGATTTCTTTGATACTCAAAAGGGTTCTCTCTTTTACTAAGACTTTTTAATCCCAATTTTGCCACTACTACGTTTAGACGTTTGCAACTAGGAACAGTCGGAACTTTTAGTTTGCACTTTGTTTTGCACTACAGAGTGGTTTGTAAATAGAGCTAAAAATATAACTTGTTTCATGTTAGATGCTTGAAACTTCACAAACAGAATAAGTTTTAATGTTCATTCTTAGGTTTCTATCAGTTCAAAGGAGCTCAAAGCAGATTCACAAAGAAACAGCTTTCTCTAGCAGCGTTTTATGAGCCAGCAGACAAATTCCCATCTACTGAAAGAACTGAAACAATTGTTGCCTTGTATTTCTTTTATGCTCTGCAGGATTCATCCTTTCAGAAAATACTCTTTATTCTCCAAGTTTTGTTCTCCCAGATTCAACAGTTTGCAGACAGGAACAGTTTGAATTTTTAGGTTTTAGTTTGTTTTGCACAATAGAGGTGTATAAACATAAAACAGCAAATCAAACACTCTTTGTGCTACCTGCTTGAAACTTGACATCCACCATCTCTTTTAGTACTCAATCATTGATTTTTCTTTGGTTGAAATATTTTTTAGGAAAAACAAATGAAGCTTTTCCCTAACTCACTTAAGGAACTAGCAGGGGGAATCACAATGTACTGAAAGTTCTTCCATGGTTTTTTTGTTGGATGTCTTTGATACTCAGAAATTTTACCCTTTCACTAAATACTCTTTGTATCCAAAGTTTGGGATTCCTAGGATAAAAGGTTTGTCCCCAGGAACAGTTTTCATTTTCAGGTTTAACTATGTATTCCACTGTAGAGATGAATAGAAATACAGATACAAATCAAACATGTATTGTGCTAGATGTCTGAAACTTCACATTCACAGTAGTTCTTATTATTCACTCTTGTTTGTTCCTGGCCAAAGGAGCTCCAAGCAGAGGCATGCAGGAATACCTTTCTCTCTCAGTGCTTTAAGACCTAGAAGGGAAATTTCCATGTATTGTTAGAGTGGTAAAAATGTTTCATTGGATTTCTTTGATACTTAGCAGGATTTATCCTTTTCCTAAAACCCTTTGTTCTCCACGTTTATTTCTCCTAGGTATGTGATTGAAAAATGAAAAGTTTAAATTTTTAGATTCCACTTTGTTTTGCATTATACATATGGATGAAAATAGAGCTGCAAATCAATCCAAGTTTGTTGTAGCATCATGACTCTTCTCAAATACAATCAGTTCTAAGTGTGCATTCTTTGATTTGTTCCTTGTGGACATACTTCTCAGCAAAAGAGTGCAGAAACCATTTTTACTAACTTAATGTAGAAGCTAGAAGGACACTCCCAATATACTGAAAGTGATGCAGCATATTCTTCTCTTGGATCTTATTGATAGTTGACAGGTTTCACCCTTTCCTTAATCTCACATTGTACACCTAGTTTGCGACTACAATGTTCAATGGTTTGCATCCAGGAACTGTTTGAATAATCAGGTTAAACTTTGTTTTGCAGTATAGGGATGGATGAAAATAGAGCTGAAAATCAAACATAGTTTGTCCTAGATGCATAAAACTTCACACACACAATCAGTTCAAAGTGTTCACTCTGTGTCTTGTTCTTTACAAAGTCACTCTAAGGAAAGCCACACCTGAACAGCTTTCTCTACACCGTCTTAGGAGGCATCAGAAAAATTTCAATGTATTTAAAGAGCTGCAACAAAATTTGTCTGTGGATTTCCTTGATACTCGGCAGGATTCATCCCTTCACTAAACACACTTTGTTCTCCATGTTTGGTTCAATAGGGTTCAATGGTTAGCAGACATAAATAGTTTGAATATTCAGATTTCACTTCGTTTTGCAATATATACCTGGATGAAAATAGAGCTGCAAATTAAACCTGGTTTTTGTGAGCACTTTAAAATTGGAAATACACAATTATTTTTAGGTCCACATTCTGTGTGGGTTTTTTTGAAGTAATTCTAAATGTAACCATGCCAGAACAATTTTTAATAACTCACATTATGAGATAGAAGGATAAACAAAATGTACTGAAAAAGCTGCAACATTTTTTTCATTGAATATTTTCAATACTCGGCAGGATTCACTCTTTCATTAAGCACTCTTTTATCTAAATTTTGATGCTACTAGCTTTAAAGGTTTCCAACATGGAACAATTTTAATTTTCAGGTTTCATTTTGTTTCATATTATAGAGATCTTTCAAATAGAGCTACAAATCAAACACGGTTTGTGATAGTGGCTTGAAACCTCAAATACAGAATATGTTCTAAGTATTCACTATGAGATTTCTTTCTGGACAAAGTAGCTTGAAGAAGAGGCAAACAGAAACAGTTTTCGCTATCAGCATTTTGTGAGCTAGCAGGCAAATTCTCATCTACTGAGAAAGCTGAGACAATTTTTTTCATTGCATTTCTTTGATCTTCTGAAGGATTCATCCTTTCAAAAAAATTCTCTTTCTTCACCATCTTTGCTTCTCTAAGATTCAACAATTTGCAGAAAGGACCTATTTGAATTTTCAGGTTTCAATTTGTTTTGCACTATACAGGTGTATGAATATAGAGCAGCAAATCAAAGACAGTTTGTGCTACCTGCTTGAAATTTGAGATCCAACATGTGTTTCAGTGCTCATTCTGGGATTTGTTCCAGGTTGAATTACTTTTTAGCAAAATCACATGAACCATTTTTAACTAACTCACCATAAGACCTATCAGGAAAATTTAAATGTACTGTAAGTGGTGCCACAATTTTTTGCTTAAATTTCTTTGATACTCAGAGTTTTCATTTTTTTAAGAGAGAATGAGAGAGGAGAGAGAGAGAGAGAGAGAGAGAGAGAGAGAGAGAGAGAGAGAATTTTCAATATTTATTTTTTTAGTTCTCGGCGGACACAACATATTTGTTGGTATGTGGTGTTGAGGATCGAACCCGGGCCGCACGCATGCCAGGTGAGCGCTCTACCACATAAGCCACATCCCCAGCCCCAGAGTTTTCATTTTTAAACTAAACCAAATTTGTACCCAAATTTTGGGAATCCTAAGTTCAAAGATTTGCACCCAGGAACAGTTTTCATATTCAGTATTCACTTTTTGTTGCATTATAGAGATGACTACAAATAGAGATATCAATCAAACACAGTTTTTGCATGATGCTTGAAATTTCACACTCAAAATAGTTCTTAGTATTCACTATGGGTTGTTCCTTGGTAAAGTAGTTCTAAGCAGAGATATGAAGAAATAAATTTCTCTATCAATGCTTTAAGAGCTACCAGGAAAATTCTTATTTATTCAAAAAAAATCAACAAATGTTTCTTTGGGTTTCTTTTATACTTAACAGGATTCATCCTTTCATTAACACACTTTGTTCTCCACATTTTGTTATCCTAGGTCCAACTTTACAGACAGGAACAGTTTGAACTTTTAGGTTTCACATTGTTGTGTATTATACAGGTGGATGGAAATAGAGCTGCAAAACAAATACTGTTGAGTGTAGTTCCTTGAATCTTCTGAAATACAATCACTTCTGAGTGGGCACTCCTGGTCAAAGTGCTTCTAAGCAAAAGCAACCATTTATAATAATTTGCTTCGTTACCTAGCAGCAGAATCCTAATGTACAGAAAGAGCTGAACCATATGTTTTATTGGATTAAAATGATACTTGGCATATTTCACCCTTTCACTAATCCCACTTTCTACCAACGATTGTGACCCTAAGTTCTAAGGTTTGCACCCAAGAACAGTTATAATAATCAGGTTTCACTTTGTTTTGCACTATATAGATGCACCAATATAGAACTACAAATCAATCATGATTTGTGCTAGATGCTTGAAACTTCACACACATAATCAGTTTGTTTTCACTCTGTGCCTTTTTCCTGGACAAAGTAACTCTAATTTCAGCCACGTTGTAAAAGCTTTCTTTATCAGCATTTAGAAGTTAGTAGAAAAATTCCAACGCAGTTAAAGAGCTGCAACAAAATTTGTTCTTGAATTTCTTTGGTACTTGGATTGATTCATCCCTTCACTCAACACTTTGTTCTCCAAGTTTGGTTCAATAGGTTCAATGGTTACCAGACATGAATAGGTTGAATTTTCAGGTTTCACTTTTTGCACTACACACTTGGATGAAAATAGAGCTGCCAATAAAACACAAGTTGTGCTAGCAGATTGAAACTGAATATAAACAATAAATATTATCTGCACACTCTGTGGTTTGTTTTCTTTTGAAGTATTTCTAAACAATAGTATGCAGGAACCATTTTTATTAATTTGCTTTATGAGCTATAAAAATAATGAGTATTTACTGTGAATGTTGAAATAATTTTTTTTCATTGGATTTCATTGATAGTTGGCAGGGGTCATTCTTTCACTGTGTCCTTGTGTATCCCAATTTTGACACTACTACATTTAAAGGTTTGCAACTAAGAACAGTTTAAAATTTCATGTTTCAATTTGTTTTGCACTATAGAGATGTTTGAAAATAGAGCTACAAATCAAACATGGTTTGTGCTATATGCTTGAAACTTCACAAACAGAATTAATTTTAGGAGATCACTCTGAGGATTTTTTACTGTTCAAAGTAGTTCAAAGCAGAGGAAAACAAAAATAGCTTTCTCTACCAGCATTCTAGAAGCCAACAGGCAACATTGCATCTCATGAAAGGGCTGAAACAATTTTTCCCTTGCATGTCTTTTATCCTCTGCAGGATTTGTTCTTTCAAAAAATTCTCTTTGTTCTCCTAGTTTGGTTCCCTGAGATTGAACGGTTTGCAGACAGGAACAGTTTGAATTTTCAGGTGTCAGTTAATTTTCCACTATACAGTTGTATGTGTACAGAGCATTAAATCAAACACAGTTTTTGCTCTTGAAATTTTTTGCTTCTTGAAATTTTTCATCCACCATATGTTTCAATGCTCATCCCGTGATTTGTTCCTGGGTGAAGTATTTTTAGCAAAACCACACATTAACAATTTTTACTAACTTGATTTAGGAGATAGCACGAGATTCACAATGTACTGAAAGAGCTGCTTCATTTATGTCAATGGATTTCTTTGATACTCGGGTTGTAACCCTTTCAATAAACCCACTTTGTACCCAAAGTTTGGGACACCTAGGTTCAAAGGTTTGCACCTATTAACAGTTTTTATTTTCAGGTTTAACTTTGTATTGCATTACAGACATGAATATAAATAGAGCTACAAATAAAACACTGTTTGTGCTAGGTGATTGAAATTTTATAGTCACAATATTTCTAAATATTTACTATTGTTTATTCCTGCTCCATGTAGCTCCAAGCAGAGGCATGCAGAAATACCTTACTCTATCAGTGTTTTAGGAGCTAGCAGGAAAAATCCTATTTATTGAACATGAAGCAACATGTGTTTCAATTCCCTTGGCAGTATAGGGGTGGGTGGAAATAGAGCTACAAATCAAACTCGGTTTTTGCTAGATGCTTGAAACTTCACACACACAGTCAGTTCAAAGTGTTCAGTGTGTCTCTTTCTTTGACAAAGTAGCTTTAAGCAAAGACATGCCAGAACAGATTTCTGTATCAGCATTTTAGGAGCCAGCAGAAAAATTCCAATATACTTAAAGAGTTGCTACAAAATTAGTCCTAGTATTTCTTTGATACTCAGAAAGATTTACCCTTTCACTAAACACACTTTGTTCTCCAAGTTTGGTTAAATAGTTTCAATGGTAAGCAGACAAGATCAGTTTGAATTTTCAGGTTTCACTTCAATTTGCACTATACAGTTGTATGAAATAGAGCTGCAAGTAAAACATGGTTTGTTTGCTCACAGCTTGAAACTGGACATACACAATCATTTTTAAGTCCACATTCTATGGTTTGTTTTCTTTTGATGTATTTCTAAGCATAAGTACACAGGTGCCAATTTTACAAACTCACTTTATAAGCTCAATGGACAATAAAATTGAAGTGAAAAAGCTGCAATAATTTTTTTCATTGGATATCTTGAACACTTGGCAGAGTTCACTCGTTCACTAAGCTTTTTTGTATCCCACTTTTGATACTACAATGTTTAAAAGTTGGCAATCAAGCATAATTTGAATTTTCAGCTTTCACTTTGTTTTGAATTATAGAGATGTTTGGAAATAGAGCTAAAAATCCCACACTGTTTTTGCTAGATACTTGAAACTTCACAAACAGAATCACTTTGAAGTGTTCACTCTGAGGATTTATCCTGGTTAAAGTAGCTCGAAGAAGAGGCACACAGAAAGAGTTTACTCTATCAGCATTTTAGAAGCCAGCAGTAAACACCCATCTACTGAATAGATAAAAATTATTTTTTCTTGCATTTCTTTTATCCTCTTAGGGATTCATTCTGAAAGAGGTGCACCATATTTTTTCATTGGATTTTATTGATACTTAGCAAGTTTCACCCTTTCACTAAACTCACTTTGTACCCCAAGTTTGTGACTCTTAGGTTCAAAGGTTTGCACCCAGGAAGTGTATGAATAATCAGATTTCTCTTGGTTATGCTGTATACAGATGGAAAAAAATAGAGCTACAAATCAAATAAGGTTTATTCTAGATGCTTGAAACTTCATACACACAATCAATTTGAATTTTTCACTTTGTGTCTGGTTCTTTGTCAAAGTAGCTCTAAGAAAAGCCTTGCCAGAACAGCTTTATCAGAATTTAAGATGTCAGCAGAAAAATTCCAATGAACTTAAAGAGCTGCAATGAAATTTGTCCTTGGATTTCTTTGATACTCAACAGGACTCATTCCTTCAGTAAACACACTTTGTTCTCCTAGTTTGGTTCAACAGGTTCAACAGTATACAGACATGGACAGCTTAAATTTTCAGCTTTAATTTTGTTTTTCTCTATAATATTGGATGAAAATAGAGCTGTAAATAAAACACAGTCTATGAGAGTAACTTGAATCTTGACATACACGATCATTTCAAAGTCCACACTCTGTGGTTTGTTTCCTCTTGAAGTAATTCTAAGCCTAAGAACAAAGAAGTGTTTTTTCTCACTCAATTTAGGAGCTAGCAGGAGAATTCCAATGTATGGAAAGAGTTGCACCAACTTTTCTGATTGATTTCCTTGAAAATACGCAAGGTTCACTCTTTCACTAAAACTTTTGTTATCCCAATTTTAAGACTAATAATTTTAAAGATTTGCAACTAGAAACATTTTGATTTTTCAGGTTTCACTTTGTTTTGCATTATAATATGGTTGGAAATAGAGCGACAAATCAAACATGGGTTGTGCTAGATGCTGGAAACTTCACACAGAGAATCAGTTCTAAGTGTTCACTCTGAGTTTATTGTTTGTTTGTTTGTTTGTTTGTTTTTTAATCAAAATAACTCGAAGCAGATGCAGTCAGAAACAGCTTTCTCAATCAGTGTTTTGGGGGCCAGCAGGCAAGTTTCCATGTATGAAAGAGCTGAAACATTTTTTTTCCATGCATTTGACTTATCCTCTGCAGAATTCATCCTTTCAGAAAATACTCTCAGGTATACTAGTTTGGTTCTCTTATATTCAATGATTTGCACACAGTAATATTTTGAATTTTCAGGTTTTAGTTCATTTTGCACTATACTGTTGTATGAAAATAGAGAAGAATATCAAATACAGTTTGTGCTACCTGCTTGAAACTTCACATACACCATCTATTTTCATGATCACTCTGATATTTGATCCTGGTTGAAATACATTTTAGCAAAAGCACACACGAATCATTTTTACTAACTCACTTTGACAGCTAGCAGGAAAATCTCAATATCCTGAAAGAACTGCAAAAATTTTATGATTGATTTCACTGTTGGTCAGCAGGTTTCACCCTTTCACTAAACACACTTTGTACTCAAAATTTGAAACTCCTAAGTTCATAGATTTGCACCCAGTAACAGTTTAAATTTTCAGTTTTCACTTTGTTTTCCACAATAGAGATGAATACAGAGATACAATTTAAACACGGTGTGTGCTAGATGCTGGAAACTTCACCTTCACAAATGGTTCTAAGAATTCACTCTATTGTTTGTTTCTAGTCAAAGTAGCTCTGAGAAGAGGCATGCAGGAATAAATTTCTCTAGCAGTGCTTTAATTGCTAGCAAAACAAAATCGTTATGTATTTAAAAAGCGGCAACAAGTCTTTCATTGGATTTCTTTGATACTCAGCATGGTTCATCATTTCTCTAAACACACTTGGTTCTCTAAATTTGGTTCTCCTAGGTTCAATAGTTTGCAGAGAAGAACAGTTTGAATTTTTAGGTTTCACTTTATTTTAAAGTATACAAATGGATAGAAATAGAGCTGTAAATCAAACACCACCATTGGTTGTAGGTATTTGAATCTTCTTAAACACAGTCAGTTCTCAATGTGCACTCTGTGGTTTGTTCGTGGTAGAAGTACTTCTAAGCAAAAACATACAGAAAACGTTTTTAATAACTTGATTCATTACCTAGCAGCAGGATCTCAATGTACTGAAAAAGCTTAACCATATTTTTTGTTGGATTTTATTGATACTTTGGATATTTCCCCCTTTCACTAAACCCATTGTACCCCAAGTTTGGGACCCTAGGTAGGTTCAAAAGTTTTCACCCAGGAACATTTTGAAAGTGAGGCCTGAAGAATGCCAGGAGGAGGGTCCCACACCATGCTGGAGGCAGGATGGAGCCAGGCCTAACTTGGGCTCCAGCTCTGCCCAGGGGCTGGGCCCAGAGAAGGCCCAGTTTCCACCTGCTACTGTCTGACACCCCATACTTTTTGGGGCTTGGCCAAGGTTTTCCTCTGCTCATCATCAGACATTCTTGGGAGCTGAGAATTGGCTCAGATCTCCCAGGATCATGAGGCTGCATCCCAGGCAGAGGGTAGTCACAGGTGCATCCCTCCTTGGGCTGACCCCTGACAGAGCTCAGACTCAGCCCAGGAATGAAACCACTCACTGTCAGATGCCTGCCAGAGCTCAGGCTCATTCCTGCACTGAGTCCACCTACTGAAAGACACGTGCCAGAGTATAGCCCCAGTCCAGGTCACCTAGCTGACAGGCAAGGGAGCCTGACCCATGGTAGGCCTGGCTCTGGGCTGCCACCTGATGACCCTCACCAGAGCTCCAGCCAGACCCAGGACTGCCTCTGCCCCCAGGTGAACACCTTCTGGAGCTCAGGCTGGATCCTGATCAGCCAAGTCTAGCTACAGGGGAACTTGGACATGGGTAAGCACAGTTCCATCCACCCACCAGTGGACCCCTGAGGAGGTCAGGCCAAGGCCTGATTTGCCCAGGTGAACTGCAGGTGAGCACAGCAGAGGGTAGACAAAGGGCCATCCTGCCTCAGGCTAACTCCCACAGTTGGGCACCAGGGAGATGTATGTGCTCATGCCAAGTCAAGTCATTCAGTTCCTGTCTGACCTCCGCCTCTGCTGTAACTGTGCCTACAGCAGGTCTGCCTGGGTTGTCCCATCTGCAAAAGGGTCACATGGACTCCACAGTGTTATGTTACCAGTTATTGTGAAGGTGAGACACAGGAACACATGCAAAAGGGAGCCACATAATGCACGTATAGAAAATGATAATGGTATGTTTCCTTTTTATTTTTGCTTAAAGGGCAAATACAATGTTCTTAGAGGAGGATATACAATCAATCAACAAGTACATGAAAAATGCTCACCATCTCTAGCAATCAGAGAAATACAAATCAAAACCACCCTAAGATACCATCTCACTCTAGTAAGATTGGCAGCCATTATGAAGTCAAACAACAACAAGTGCTGGCGAGGATGTGGAGAAAAGGGTACACTTGTACATTGCTGGTGGGACTGCAAATTGGTGTGGCCAATTTGGAAAGCAGTATGGAGATTCTTGGGAAAGCTGGGAATGGAACCACCATTTGACCCTACTATTGCCCTTCTCGGACTATTCCCTGAAGACCTTAAAAGAGCATACTACAGGGATAATGCCACATCGATGTTCATAGCAGCACAATTCACAATAGCTAGACTGTGGAACCAACCCAGATTCCCTTCAATAGATCAATGGATAAAAAAAAAATGTGGCATTTATACATCATGGAGTATTACCCAGCACTAAAAAATGACAAAATCCTGAAATTTGCAGGGAAATGGATGGCAATAGAGCAAATTATGCTTAGTGAAGCTAGCCAATCCCTAAAAAACAAATACCAAATGTCTTCTTTGATATAATGAGAGCAACAATGAACAGAGCAGGGAGGAAGAGCAGGAAGAAAAGATTAACATTAAACAGAGACATAAGATGGGAGGGGAAAGGGAGAGAAAAGGGAACTTGCATGGAAATCAAGGAAGACCCTCATTGCTATACAAAATTACATGTAAGAGGTTGTGAGGAGAATGGGAAAATAAAAAAGGAGAGAAATGAATTACAATAGATGAGGTAGAGAGAGCAGATGTGAGGGAAGGGCAGAGGGAATAGTAGGGGATAGGAAAGGAAGCAGAATACAACAGTTACTAATAGGGCATTATGTAAAATTGTGGATGTGTAACCGACATAATTCTGCAATCTGCATTTGGGGTAAAAATTGGGAGTTCATAACCCACTTAAATCTAATGTATGAAATATGTTATGTCAAGAGCTTTGTAATGTTGTGAAAAACCAATAAAAAAGGACAAATACACAAGAACAGTGGTGACATTCAGAGTGCTTCAAATTGGGCGGCACAGGCTTGGACCACCTGGAATAGGTGTGACTTGTAAATAATCACAATGGCCCTATCTTTTCCAAGGTCGGCCAGCTAGACATTAGCTTCGAAGCACACAGCAAGTGAACTCGTGCCCCATGCTTCCTGGCTCATGGCAGAGCCCATAGAACAAATTTCTAAATTTCAGTGGTCAAGATTTTTGTTTTCTACTTTGATTTTCCTTTTCCCAGGAAGGACTATGGGTGACTGTTTCTAATGTAGCCACTAGATGGCGATGAGAGAACATATTGTGACCACAGGTGTGCCCTTCTCCCCTCCCCTAGAAGGCTCCAGAACACCTGAGGCAGACTGGCTTTGCCTAGTCTCCCCTGAGAGTGAGCAAGGAGGCTCACTTCTGTCACCCACCTGGTACAGCTAGCACCTGGAACCTGGCAGGTTGGGAAGGCACCGCCTCCCTTCTACACATCATTGCAGGCCCCATGGCTAGATGGGTGCCTAGTGGACATTTCCCCTTAAAAGTCTTTACTATTTTTAATTCTAATTATTGGTGCTAATTATAAAAATTTTAAGCAACATGTGGATAAATCAAAATCCCTGCATCCCCAGTATGACTCCCATTCCAAATAGCTCATCTAAATCAATGCTGTGCAGAGAGCGCTGGCTGGACAAAGAGATGGGCATGAACATTACACCTTGTAGCTGTGAGTGCCTGCTCTGCATGCTAGGATTTAAAGAGATGTCAAGTAACCCATTCACTTCTACTTAAGAGGAGGCAAGAAATCTAATGTGAAATCCTTGCACTTCAAAAACCATCAACCACCACAAGGTACTTGTTTTAAAACACCTCGCTATGATTAGGGGGATGATTTATGGTTAAAACAGATTAGTGATTAGAGCTATTACTTTGTTACTGTTACTAACATAGCTAGTACCATGACAGCTGTGACCACTCTGTAAGAAGTGCAATTTAATTTTAGTGTAGCATCTGCACTATCCAATATGGTGGCCATTAGTTATCTTTGGCTATTACAATTGGAATCAACTAAAGTTAAATAAAATTTAAATTAATTCCTCAGTGGAAGTAGCCACATTTTTGAGTGCTCTACAGCCCCCTTGGGTGTGTGACTGTCACATTTTCCTAGAGATTAGGACATTGTACACGTGAAGACACAGTGTTGGGTGGTGGGGGTGTTGACTAGCCCCTCCACAGACAGGAACAAGCAACACCTCAGACTCCCTCACTTTTCATGGATAGGTATTAGTGATGAGTAAAGTTAATAAGATACATCCCGAGTGATACGTATAATACCGGATCATGTGCATGTGTCTGCCGTTATCAGGATATGGCACCCACAGTCTTTCCTGAAGCAGGGCCTCTACTTCAGCAGCAATGCATTGTTCAGAGTCTTGCTTCCAAAACCAGTTCCTAATGATCCAGAAAGAACTTTTCTCTTTGTCACTGGGGGCTCTTTTTGCTCAAGAGCTTTCTACTTTTCCATACCTTTAGTCTTACATTAATGAGATCTTGAGGAAGGATTAAGAAGTTCAGCATGTGGTCAGCCTGCAGTGTTGAACAGAAAAACACTCATGCCCTCTTGCTTGGTGCACGTGAAATGCTGAGATTTCAGGGAAGTTGGTCAGTCCCTCCGTCACATATGTTGGTGAGGGGCTGTGTGCCCCTGCACTGGGGCTGGGATGTGAGGAGCTCAATTCTTGACATTAGGGACATCTCCAAGCTCTCTTCCCAGGAACAGAACTCTACTTTTTTTATAAATCTTCTGGTGATGGAGGGATGCTACCACAGGACTCAGGATAGAGCTCTGAACAGTGATTTCCTGAGGCAGATTGAGGTAGCCATGGTATCTTAGGAACAAACTGGAGAAGCTGCTGGATTCTTTCCTGAAGAAAGGAATGAGAACATTTAGAGCAGGCTGAGAGATGTTTCCATGGACTTGGGGCAGACTTGCCTACTTTTCCCACATTCCCCCAAACTGCTGTCATTCTGAGAAGTTCTGCCCTTGGCTGGTGATGATTGTGATGCCAGCCTTCTCTGCAGAAAGGGGCACTGTATTGGAGGCATCAGGGTATGGGAGGGCACAATACAACCTGTCCTCCTGGGGAGGCTGTGTTCCCACCAGACTTCTCTGTGAGTTCCCCTGGGTCCATTCCCACTTCCCAGTGAGAAACAGCCATAGAAAGTCATGCTGGCTTCTGCTGGGTGGGTCTGTGAACAAGGAGCCCCCCTTTTCACATACAGCCTGGCAGGCTTTCCCTAACCTTGTTATGCCTCTGAGCTCTGAGGATAGAGGATGTGGGTATTGAGGGCCTCATCCTCTGAAGTGCTGCTGACCTGGCGCATGTCTTCCTTGCAAGGTGCCACAGTGTAGTCATGAGTCACAGGACATCTGAAGCTGCTGTGGTTAAGAGGCACCATTCCCTAGGGATCATGCTATCCATCTGGATTTCTCCAATGTGTCATAGGGAAGCAGAGCAGGTTGGCAGCTATAGCTGCCCCATGGCATGTCTTTCAAGCTATATGAGATGAGGCCAGAGTCAGAGGCTCACTGAGGTGCTGAGCAAGACAAGACCCATGCACTGCAATCTCTCTGGGGAACCTATTTCACATGTGGGTGAGACCTGGGTCCAGAGGAAAGAAGATGGTGGAGGCAGGGGCCCAAGTGCTCTCTCCTGCTTGAGGCATGTGTGTCACTCAGTCCATCCCCTCTTGCTGCAGGAGGCAGAGCCCAAGGCTGCCCTCTGGATGTTCATGACAGTCTATGAGGCTGAAAGGAGATGAGCTCTTTCCATTTTTAATTGCTCAGGTTCAAGAAGGTAATAAAGACCTACATGCATAGGGGATGGCAAGCATGGGGGTAGAGTGGAGGGAAGTGGTGCCTTCTGGGACAGGGCCTCCCCACCATTCATTCTGTGTCCTCCACAGAATTCAGGGTGAGCAGACAGGCTCACGCCCTGGGGCTGGCTGACTGCTCTTGATTTCAGCAAGTGTTCTGGGACGGTGCTCACAGTGCAGCTAGCATTTATGGGCAGTGAGGGGCTGCTGGTCTTGCTGCCTCAGACATGGGAGCAGGGCATCTAAGTTGGCCCAAGCAAGCTGAAAGGGTGGTCCCAAATTGACCCTATGTTACCAACACTGTGGATGATCCCAGGCCTGGGCAACATGTTGTGAACAGCCTCTTTCCTGCCTGAAGCTGCCCTGCTAGGCTTTTATGTAGAGAAGGGGCAACCCCACAGGGAGCCCTAGGCCTCATGGATGGGCAGACGTGGGGCCTGGGGCTTCCCAGCACTTTTTGATGATCACAGCCTCCCAGCAGCAGCCAGATTGCACTGTGTCTAGCCTTGCTGAGTGTCTTGCTGCAAGAACTAGTCTCAGTTGTTTTCTTCAACAAAAACTTATTGAGACGAAACTTGCACACCCTGAAATTCACCCATTTCAAATTAATGGATCAGTAGGTTCAGAGCATTCATAGGGTGGGTAAAGCATTTGAAATTGATTTGTTCTCCCCAAAGAGACCCCATATTCACACTCAGTCACTCTCTTTTCCCTCCCACCACCAAACCCCCTTGTCCCAGCCCACCTCTGTCCTCCTCTGTTCGTGTGAACTGGTGTGTCCTCAACTCTTCACGTAAGAGGATGCATGTGATGTGTGGTCCTGGGGTGTGGCTTCTTGCAAACATTGTGATGTTTTCTGGACTCATTTATAAAAGGTGTGGCAGGGTGTGTTGGGATGTCCCTATTCATGGCTGATAACCTCGATTACTGCTGCTCACATGTGTGGCCCTGGCCTTATCCACTCGGCTGACGTTAGCTGGGTGACATCTGGATTGTCTCTAATTTTTGGCTCTTGTGAATAATGTGATCACTCAGATTCAGAAATGAATGTTTGTATGGACTTCTGTGTTTTTGTTTAAATGAAATAAACCAGAAATAGTGAATTTTTTGATGCCTCACACTTATTTCATAGAGAACGTTTTTATGATAACTTCTGGGCATCTTTGGAGCAATCTATACTGCTTTCAATTAGTGTTCAGAATGAAATATTTTGTGTTACGCAGTTGTGACTCAAAAGCACAAAGGAGGGCTGGGGATATGGCTCAAGCGGTAGTGTGCTCACCTGGCATGCGTGCAGCCCAGGTTCGATCCTCAGCACCACATACAAAGATGTTGCGTCCTCCGAGAACTAAAAAATAAAATATTAAAATTCTCTCTCTCTCTCTCTCTCTCTCTCTCTCTCTCTCTCTCTCTCTCTCAAAAAAAAAAAAAAAAAAGCATAAAGGAACCAGGTGTGATTTTGTGGCTGGTGGGGCACCAGGAGTGGTGGTCTAGGCCGCATGGTTGGAGGCCTTGCCATCCATGTGGGACAGCAGCTGCCTTGGAGGATCCTGGGCTTCGTGTGGCAGGTGTTTGGATTTTTCTTTCTCTGAGGGAAACTAGAAATGTGGATTTTTATGGAGATCTATCTGCTTTCTTTTCCATTTCTTTTCTCTCCACTGTGACTGCCCTGAGCCCAGTTGACCTGCTTCTGTTGCGCTTTCTTTTTTGCCCAGGTGCAGGTTTTCTTACCTCTTCCTCTCATGCCAAGTCATCTCTATTAGGCTCTGGGTGAGTGCACCATGGTGTCCCACTTGGGTCTCTGGATGAATCCTTCCATTAGTGTGACCAGTGGACAGCTGTGTCCAGGTGGGCTGTCCTCCTGATCCAGCATTTGGTGAGACAGACTCTGCTTCCTCATAGCTCAGATGAGAATCCAGCTGCCGCACTGAAAATTCTCTAACATCAGGCCATGTGACTCATCTATAGTATGCACTCCTGAGGGTTCCCGCCTTGCACAATCCAAAAAGAGAATCTAAAAAGTCATGTGTGCCAGTGCTTAAAGGTCACCTGGCACTTGGAAGACCAACTGTGCTGCTTCTTCTTTCTCACCACCATTGACCAGGGACAGGTTCTCTACCTAAGGAATCATTTGGAATAGCTACACCTCAACAAGGGAAAAACCACATGTCCACTGATGAGCAGACTGATGGCCCCCAAAGATGACCACTCCCCAATCCTCAACACCCATGAGTGTTTCTGTAACTGGACAAGGGGATTTGCAACTCTCAATAAGTTAAGGATGTGAGGTGGGGGATTATCCTGGGAGAACAGCTGTGGTGTGAGCATGCATTCCTCACAACCCAGCTTGAGAAACACAGAATTACCAAGATGGGACTTATTTTTTTAAAGCAATAACATGTAATGCCTTTCAAAAGATGTTTATACATTAAAAAAAAAATTTCCATAGAGATGCTGTTTATTTTCTGAAAGCAAAATAATCACACAAGCTTGCAGTGCATGAGACTTCAGGTCAATGAAAGCCCTGTATTTCTGTTGCCCCATGTGGCTTTCCTGAATCCTGAGTGCTTAACCTTGGCTTGGGGTTTTCCAAGACACATGTGGTTTGCTGTCTGTTCTGAACATTGTCTCTATGGTTGGGCTTCATAGTTATTGGGAGAGGAATGAGGGAGAATTGCAAATGGCTGGTGGATCTCACCCCAGCTGTTTCCATGTGATAAAGGCAGAGAGGGAAGCTCTTCCTGGATGGGGACATCTGTCCACTGCTCTGCTGGCCATTTTGAGCAGGATATATTAGAGAAACAGTGGATGGAAAAGTGCCGAAGCACAGTGGTGGTCGAAGGTGGGGCAGGTGAGGCAGGAGGAACAGGAGTCCAGCTGATGTGGGTCCCAGTTCCTGCTCCCACTTCCTGGCTGTGACCTAGGCAAGTATCTGGATGTCCTTGAGTCCATGTGTTTATCTTCTAAGTGGGTGACAATATGTGAACAGGCTCGACTACTGTCTGGTCACCAGCCTGTCCCATGTCACACATGTGCACATATGGCTCCTGTGGACTCTGGAGATTGTATTCCATTCTTGGCCAGTTGTGTTTTAATATAAAACATTCAAGACAGCATTTGATTAAAATGATACTTTAGAGATCATCTAGTTATGACAATCTCTGAAGAAAACTGAGGCCTGGGAGTTGGCTTTACCTTGGTTCAGAGAGCTTGCTTATGACCCCTAGAAAGTCAGGGGTTGAACTGACCCAAGAGCCCACCTGCCCAAGCCTGTGACAAGGAGCAGCCTTGAGAAGGTCTCCTGTGCCCAGTCACAGCCTCTGTTGTGTGGTCAGGGAGGACACAGAGATTCCTTAGAGGAAGACCAGCAAGTGCGGCTCAAATAAGCTGGTCACAGGGAAGGAGGTTGCTTGTGTTTGCGCTAGGAATTCTTTCTTTTTCCACTGCCAATGGATTAGGCTTTCTGCTCTGAATCCATGGCTGCTGACTCCATTCTGACTCCAGCTCAGAGGGTGTCACTGTTAATGCAAGGAATGAAATTAATTCTGCCTGTGGCATTTGGCTTGGAAGCTTCTCTGGGAAGGATTTACCCAGATTTTGGTGATTCCAGAATTCAGGAGGTTCTCCGAGTCCTGCTCATCATGAGGACAGACAGAATCTTTCTGACAATTCCACCTCTATCAGCAAAGGGCTGATGTGCTCAACTTCTGCAGCATCCAGAGGGCCCAGCCACACCTCTTGTGAGGGATGGACCTCAGCCTGAGCAGGAAAGGTGCCCTTGGCCCTGGTGACTCTTCTCTGCCCCAGGGGTGGCCCAGATCTTTTCATTTATAATAGTTATTATATTTGTATTACTTAAAATATTTTAAAAAACAGTCGTCACCCACCTTTTATTGTTTTGTAATTCTTTTTACGTATTTCCTGATCAGAGTGCCATTGTGTTTTGTCCCAGGCTACATGCTAACACATTACCAGGCATCTTTTTTTTTTTTGTATTTTTTTGTATTGGTTGTTCACAACATTACAAAGCTCTTGACATATCATATTTCATACATTAGATTCAAGTGGGTTATGAACTCCCAATTTTTACCCCAAATGCAGATTACAGAATCACGTCGGTTACACATCCACAATTTTACATAATGCCCTATTAGTGACTGTTGTATTCTGCTACCTTTCCTATCCTCTACTATCTGCACTCACATGCATATTGCTGTGACCTTTAAGTGATATTAGTTATCTCTTCACCAACCCTTCTTATCCATCTTTCAGTTTAGTGAGTCCCCCTGGACACTTCAGGCCCCCTTTCCAGTGAATGCAAGACTATTTCCTTGATGACATCTACGGTTTTCAGGATGCCCAGTGGGAATCACTCATGGTGTCTTCCTCTAGATGGCTTAGCTGGTTGTTCCTGTCCTGTGGTGGGCTCAGAGTCCCCAGGGAAGCCATGTTAGTGTGTGTTGTTGTCCCTCTTCTGTAGATGTGGGATTTCGGGACTGCATTGGTCACTGTGAGTCCTTCCTGTTGATTTTTCCCACTTAGTTCAAGTGGCAGCCCCTGATGGTGACTTGATGCCCCACTCCAATTCTTGGGGGCTTGGAGAAGCATCTCAGAGGTAGGTCAGAGTTCACAGGGACAGATGCCGACCCAGAGCTTCAGGTCCCCAGCTCATTTCCTTCTCTCTGACCACCACTCCTTTCTTAGCACAGAGTGAAACCTCTTTTCTGTTCTTTATACTCAAGCCATGAGGAAATTGAGGCAGGCAAATAATTTGTTTACAAAATATTTTTTCCTCAATGTGGATATTTGGTAAATATAGACTTTCATAAAAATGAAAATGGAAATACTCCTTTATGCTCCTGCCTACAGACACATTTTGACATGATTACTATTTAATCTAAAGTAGTGATATGGAGAAATAATGGAGAGCTGGGATTAGTTGAGAAAGACCCTCTCTGAATGTTAACCAGATGCAAAGACTCACATCACTCCTAGTTCAGTGACTTAATCCTTTTCAGGTGTTTATGTTGGTTCTTCCTAATAAGAAGAACTGCACAGGGTGAGAAGCCTCCAGGCTCTGGGCATTGGTAGCAGGTATAGCACTCAGTGTTTTGAACTTGGCTGAAATTTTTGTGCCTTTGTGTAAAATTTTGTGCCTCTCATCTGTAAAATCGGAGCTCTGACTTCCTCCTCACAAACTTGTTCTTAGAATTGTTAATAAAACCTGAGACATAAGCAGTTCCCACAACCTAGGTATGCATATGTGTGCTTTGTCCTGATCTTTTTCACTTGTGTACCTGGCAGCACCTTGAGTGCTTGCTCAACAACTAGCTTTTTAGAGAAGGTGCTTCCCACCAGGTTTCATCAGTGGACATGAGTGTAAAGTTGTTGCTGGACCTCCCTGGCTGAGAGGCACTCTGCCCTGGGTCCCTGCTCTGTCAGGAGCTGCTCCACACTGGGCCCAGCTCAACCACTTCAGCCTAATAGTTGCAGGATTCAGCAATCAATGAGCTGACCTGGGACATCCTGGCACCACTGGGTACAGAGGCCTCTTGGCTTGTCTAGATCAGAAGGCTTCTGGCTTGCCAGGTACGAGTCTTCTTTTTGGCTCTTCTTTGATACCTCTTTCTGTCTTTCTGCATGCAAACCAATTTGATCTGCCTTCCCTGGTGGCTCTGCTAGTTCTCTGGATTTCCCCCCTCCAGTTTGTACAGGTCCCTTTGTCCTTTCTCACTTTATGGGACTCCACTGCTCTTTCTCTGTATATCTATCTCTTTGTTTCTCTTCCTCTCTCTCTCTCTCTCTCTCTCTCTCTCTCTCTCTCTCTCTCTCTCTCTCTCTCTCTCTCTCTCTTAGGACCATACCTCCTTTTCCTTTGTCTCCTTTTCCTCTTCCTTTCTCTCCATCTCTCCCTTCTCATTTTTTATTGCTTTACTCTTTCACCTTCCTCACCTCCCTACTCTTCTCTTTCCAAACTATTGATCCATTCACCCATTCATTTGTTCATTCTTCCTTCCATCCATTCATCCTTCTATCCATCCAACCATCCACCTGAAAAGAAAGTGACCACAACACTCAGAGCAAAGAAGAGATCTTTATTGCAGCAATGCAACAGAGGTGAAGAGAGAGAGAGTGAGAGAAAGAGAGAGAGAGAGAAAAGGGAAGAGAAGAGAAGAGAGGAGAGGAGAGGAGAGGAGAGGAGAGGAGAAGAGAAGAGAGCATGCACACAAAGGAGACAGACAGAACAAGAGAGAGAGGGGCCTGGCAGGAGAGAGTTTTTATAGCCCCAATCTAATGGGGTCTCTGGGTCTGCAAGCTGCCTTGTTAGCACACAATTGGGTTAAGTGTTCAACCTTGAGAGGTAGGCTGAGTGTTCAGCCTTCAGCAGGAGGGTGAAGTATTCAGCCTTGAGTGGGGGCTTGGGAGTTTGGGCTTAAAGCAAACAGGTGATAAAGAACCATACAGAGGGTTAGAGAAGCCAGGTCATCCTGCAGCTCACTTTGTTTGGCAAGCCCTGCAGACAGCTTACTCAGCCTGTCCTGCATTTAATATTCTTCCCTTTTTGTTTTTCTAAGTGTCATGAGGGATGCAGTAAAGTCCTGCTTAATGACTTTAAGCATTGGACCTAGAAGGGGAAGTGGAGGAATGTTCAGAGGACAGGTCTGAGAACACCAGAGCAGCCAGAAATAACACTCAGTGGCTACAGACAACTACTTCTGTAGGGGTAAAGTCAATAAAAGTTCCTTGAAGCCATAGGTTGTCAACAGCACCAAACCATTTTTGAGTGGAGGAGATCTTTGGTATCAGCCATTGGTCTTGTCGTAGGGACTTCAGGAAAAATTGAAAGTGGCTTGGTTTAATCCTGTAATGTTTAGGGTGACAGCTCGATTGCAGCCAGTGGAAGGACAATCGCCTTGACCCATAAATTGAGAGTGGGTGGTGTCATCCTGGTGCTAAGTCACTTGGATGTTAAAATGCCATCTGTGGTTGGGATAGACACTTTAGAGAGATTAATAATTAGTAAAAGAAGAGGAGGGTTGGTGAGAAATTTTGAGTTTGGTGGGCATGGGGGGAGTTCAGGACTGTACATTTGGAAAGATGCTTTTTTTAGGTAGGAGATATGGTACCAGAGAGAGTGTCTAAATGCTTGATCACTATTGGAGTAGTAAATATGACTGTATGGGCACAGTCCAGGGAGTTTCCAACGATTGAGAATTCAGTTCTTGAAGTAAGACTGAGTCACCCAGTTAAAGAGGGTCCAATTCAGTTTGTGGTTGTGCCGAGATTGAGGCTATAAATGTCGCAGGAAGGCACTAGTCTGCATGTTCCCTTAGGAGTTTGTGTAGAAGTGTGAGAAAGGACAGGTAGAACACAAGGGGAGGAGGAGTGATTGGAAAGCTTTGGGTGGTTAAGAAAGGGCATCCATAGAATTGCTCAAAGGGGCTAAGGCCCGACAGGGCCCTTCAGGCTACTGAATTCAGGTGAGGGCCAATGGTAGGAGATTGGGCCAGATGAGCCTGAGTTCAGTAGCATGTTTAGTGAGATGATCCTGGAGAATGCTGTTAGACCTTTCAACCTTATTAATCAAGTTAGTTCTTAAAGTATTGAAGTTTGTAGGGGATGTGGAGCCTCCAAGTGATGTTGAGGCCTTTGGAGACTAGTTTAAAAACCTGAGAAGTGAGGGCTGGACCGTTGTCTGACTGGATGGAGGTGGGAAATCTGAACCTGGGAATTATCTACTTGATGAGGATGGAGGCAACAGTGTTAGCAGTTTCCACTAATGTAGGGAAGGCTTCTATCCAACCTGAAAATATATCAACCAAGTAAGTAGGTAGCAAAGCTTTTTGTGCCTAGGCATGTGAGTGAAGTTGATTTACCAATCTTCGTCTGGCTGGTGGCTCATCATCTGAAGTGTGGGGAGTTTAGGTTTGATGTCTCCTTATGGAGATGCTGTAGAGCAGAGAGAACAAGCAGAGTAGTCCTGCTGGAGAATATTTCTAATTCCTAGGAAGTGAAAGAGAGGTTGTAAAATCTTTAAAAGAGGTTAGGGAGGGTTTTAGGTGGGGGCAGAGTCTCTGGAGCTAGAAGAGTTGGTCATGAGTCATAGTTCTCTGTCTTGGGCATCAGGGGCTGGTAGTTTTTTTAAAAAGTAGTTGATTGACTGACTGGTTGGTGAATTTGTGTATCTGATCTTGCAGGAACTTCTGTAGGCAATTTAATAGACATGGTCCTATTAGGAGAAAGATAAAGAGGACTAATAGGGGTCCTGTGAGGGGGAGGAGTCAAGGCCATACTTGACTGAACATTCCCCATGGAGACTGTTGGCCTAGTTGCTGTCTCCTCTTTTTTAGCTGTTTTTTTCCTTCATTACTCCCAGGAATAACTGTGTTTTGGCTTAACTGTTTTTGGTAGGTGTTTAAGATCAAGCTGGTTAAAATTGACTTTGTTTCTATCTATTTTTAAGAGTCAGCCAAGTTCCCATAGGGATCGCTTGTGGGGGAACTTGAGAGCAGCTTCTTAGTTCTGCTAGTGCCATTTGTGTTAGGATGGGTCCAGGTCTTGCTTGACCATGTGGCTTCCCTTGGAAGCATCAGGGATGTCTCCCTTCTCTGAGGACCCTCCTCTTCATAGCAAATGCACTGATTGGCTTTTCATTCTCCAGTGGTCTCAATAATCTGCCTGATCAGAAAGTTATGTGGCCCAGAGTTGAAAAGCTCTTTAGAGAAGTTCCCTGTTCCCTGGATTCAGACTGACTCAGAGGGCCAGAGTCAAATATTGGTTTTCTTGGCCATTTTAATTTAACTTTAAGTCTTGATCTTAAACATCCAGCAAAGTCAGTTTTACCTTAAATTAAGAGTACTGGGCTTTAGCTGAAGCTTGGCCTACTTCGGAGTCATTCTTACATGTGGTAAGATGTGAGGCACACCCTTATCTCGGGTAAGGCAGGGCACTTTATAAATCTTAGGTAAAGTGTTCTAGTATTTGAAGCTGATCTTTGTTTTTAAATATCATTTTATTAAGTTTACATATATTGTTGCTTGATGTCACATGAATACTAGCTAACACAATATGATATTACATTTAAATTGGACACAGTGTTTAGAACAACTATATATATATATATATATATATATATATATATATATATATATAATATTGATAACAGTTCCAGTTATAGAACATTCAATGATATAAATCAATCTCCAATATGTTATTTTTATAAGGCTAAAATTACCATGCAACCTTTTGGAGAAAATCAGCTTGATATAATGTTTTTTTGTAAAGTGTCTACCTTAAAAACTTATATAGCTGGAAAATATGAACACATTTAATATAAAAAGAAGAGTAATATTACCACAATTACATTGATGTTTTTATATTAATCAATGTTAGCTCTTAAAGAAATAACATATTACAATATTGCAAAATAACAGTTGTTGTTTAACCATAGTTGTATAATGCTTAATTCCTTCAAGATTACTTGCTCAAAAAATTTACATATATAACCCACTTACACAGCCTTTCTTTATAACTTACTTAAATCTACATAGCCAATGTGCATAGGCCTTCTTTATCACTTGCTTAAACCTATATAGACAATGTAGACAGACCTTATTTATCACTTGCTTATACCCTCTTATTTACTTAATCATGTAGACTCTCTTATCCAGAAACACATTTTCTTTCTATTAAATCAATACTTAGTACATTCTAATTTCTCATTCCCATCTGTTAACTCTTTCTTTATTCACACTTTGAAAAAATCCTTGTAAATTTTTGAATTTCAGTAAGAGATATTTTGTTATTTGCAGTACATATTTAATCACATCTGTTTACCATTTCATAAAAACAAACAATGTTTAAGTATATAGAATTATACGGTTGTAGGGACAGACAAACCAAGGCACCTAAAATAGCACCAAAGACAGTGAAACAATATTATTTGGTTGCAGCCAGTTTTGGAGGGAACAGCTTTTGTTGTAATCAATTAATCCCCTGAACTCCAATTTTAGGTAGTTTGAAAATTTTGCACTCAGCATATAAAGGGTGGGGCTCAGAAGTTTAAAGTCTGCATAATTTCTCAAAAAAAAAAGCTTTTTTTCTGTGTTCTGGGCAAGTTAACCCTTCAACAACACCTGGGAATGGAAGAGCTTTTTTTCTTTCTTTTCTTTCCTCCTCCTGCCAGCTGTTACTATGGAGCCCAGTTGGTAACTCCCTTATCTTAGAAATGTAGTCAGCTCTATGAAGCCCATCTCAAGGCCAGAGGCCTTGTTTACATATTTTTTGTGAAAAAGTTGTAAGGGTGTGCCTAGCATCTGAAATGTTGATTTTTTCAAACAGTGCCCAAGTAAAAAAGGGCAACATGAAAAAAAGGAAGTCTATCTACATTAAAGATTTTTGTAGGGATTCTTTTGTTGAAAATCCTAAAATCAGTCATGGTGAAGATTTCTGGAGAAGGTCAGTTAAGATATTTCTGTAGGCCTGGATAGGGAGGGGGAATACAGGAAGGTGGGGCTGAGAGCAGCCCCTGAGGATCTGAGAATGAGGAAGGAGGTGTAAAAGAATAATGAGAAAGGGGTTTGGGATTTTCCCTAGCAAGGAAAACTTGAGCAGCAGAACAGGTAGAGCAGAGGGGAAGAAAGGAGTGAATATCCCAAAAAGCTTATAAGGGACTTTAATTCTTAGTAACCTGTCTTCAGTGATAACAAAGAAATTTTAAAGGCCAGTTTTTATAGCCCAAATCTAAAGGGGTCTCTGGGTCTGCAAGCTGCCTTGTTGGCACACAAGGGGTTGAGTGTTCGGCATTGAGTGGCATGCTGATTGTTCAGCCTTGAGCAGGGGGGCAAAGCGCTCAACCTTGACTGGGGGCTTGGGCATTTGGGCTTGAAGCAAACAGGTGATAAAAAAAAAAACCAGACAGAGGGGGCTGGGAATGTGGCTAAGGCGGTAGCGCGCTCGTCTGGCATGCGTGCGGCCCGGGTTCGATCCTCAGCACCACATACCAACAAAGATGTTGTGTCCGCCGAGAACTAAGAAATAAATATTTAAAAAAATTCTCTCTCTCTCTCTCTCTCTCTCTCTCTCTCTCTCTCTCTCTCTCTCTCTCTCTCTCTCTCCTCTCTCACTCTTTCTTAAAAATAAAAATAAAAAAAAAGAACCAGACAGAGGGTTAGAGAAGCCAGGTCATCCTGCAGCTAACTTTGTTTGGAAAGCCCTGCAGACAGCTTACTCAGCCTGTCCTGCACCTAACACCATCCATCCATCCATCCATCCATTCATGGATCCATTCACTCATCCACTCATCCATTCATTCATCCATCCACCCTGTCATCCATCCATCCATCCACCCAGGGGACTGATTGAAATATTGACAATCAATGGAGCCTACTTCCAGGGCTCCCACTGCTTTCTGCAGTCACCAAGCTCCAGCCAGTTCACAGCAACTATACAGGGAGTTTATTCTTATTTAAATAAATGTATCACTGCAAGCCTGGATTTCAGGAGAGCTAAGTGTTTCCTCATCATTGCCCTCAGACCACATTTTATGTTTAAATTGAACAGATGTAATTTGATTTTTAGCTATGTGGCAACTGGAAGATTTTTTTAAATTTTGATTTAGCTCAAATTGGATGAAAAACTTTTTTAGACAGGAGAGAAAGAGTCAACAGGTTTTGCTGTAGTTAGAGGTGTGCTAATAGAGGATAAGTAGAGAACACAGAGGTGGCTGCTCTTCAGTGTTGTAGCTGGGGTGTGGGGTGAGCAGGGTCACTGACATGGAATGGAGGAGGAAGCAGGCTGGGAGCAGGGCAGAGCAGGTGCTGCATGCATCCTGCACCTCTGTGGCTCATTTGCCCTGTCTCTGTGGCAGTCTCTGTCTCTGTGATCTCGGTCTCTCAGTGCTGTGTCACCCTCCCTGTATCTGTCCAGCTTTGCTAACCATGCCTGTGGGAGCCTCTGATTTTCCCCTTTGGCCCAGGTTGGATGTTACTCCCCACTTTATAGAAGAGATGATTGCTGTCTCAGGGTCACCTAAGAAGTCTTCAGCAGGAGACAGATCTGATAACTGTAAATAGACAGCCCTACATGTTGACTTGCCACAAGTGTAGGGTCCTCCAGGGAAGGGTGCAAGATCCTGTGTCCATCTCCAGCTGGCAAAGTGAAGTATTTGAAAAACTGAGAACACCAGAACTTTGGCATTATTTTGAAAACTTGTAGAGTTGGAATGCAGCTCCTGTCTCTTCCCAGGACTCAGGGATCAAATGACACTTACATGGTTGAGCCCTTGGGGCAAGATGGCTCTGGTGAATAACAGAAACCAGCTAGAACCCATGGAACCTGCTCTGCAGGTGAATTCTTGACAAGGACTTGGCGTGTGCTGGAATCCAAAGTCTGCAAAGGGCCTACATGCCCTGAAGCTCTGTAGGAAGCCTGCTCCTTGCAAGTGTTTCATCAACTTCTCTGCCTCCCTCCTTTGCAGCTCTGCTGGTAGAAAATGCCCATCAATTGCCTTTCAGTTAATGTATTTCTTTCTGAAAAAAGCCAGGTAGAGGTTGACATCTCTTCATCCCGATTCTACATGTTTTAAAGAAAGAGGTTTATTGGTCATATCTGAAGCAATCAATGGTGACTGGTGGGGGACAAGTCAATTTTATATAAAGTCCTGACTTGGAACATTGTCACCATCCCCAAGATAATGTGGGTGAGGCTCAAAGGGGTTTCCAATGGATAGTCCCATGTCACATTGAGCAGCTTTACCTACATTCAGCATTTGGTGTCTTGTTTTACCTCAGTCAGTGTGGGAGGCAGTGGGAAGACAGACCATGGTTTCTGCTGCTGTAGTTTAGAGTTGTGGCTTTAAAGGGCTCAGGGATCACCCTTTGCACACCCTCTGCCAATGCATAGGCTGCAGGGACTAGGATATTTGCATTGGAATAGCAGCTGCCCTGCTAGTGACCTCTTCTCATACCAGCTATGGAGACTCATGCCCTCTACTCTTAGCTACTGGAGTGGAAATGCCCACTGTGGACTTTGGTGAGGAAGCTGGGGGCCCCTTTAACAGCTTGGCCTTCCCTCCACAGCTGCTGGCTAGGGCATAGGGCAGCATGTAAGAGCTCCTTCTGACCCTCTGCATGCTGGTATATTTGAAATAACTTTTATGTTATTCAAGAACTCATAAAGAGCTAAATTTTGAAATCTTTTACTGCATTGTGGATAATAAACTATCTAATTCTAAAAATATCCATTTGGTGTGTTGGGGAATGGTGAAGGACTGGTTTCAGAGTTACATAATACATAACAGTGTGACTGAAATCCCTTATTTAAATTAAAGCCAGCATCTTTGCTTCTTTCTGGGTGAAGTTCTCATCCACCTTTCAGCTGTCAAAATGAGCTAGTATCTCCACCAGAATGTAGTCAGATTAGATTCCTGCTTAAAGACCAGTGTTCTTGGGTCAGGAACCTGGACATGCAGCTGGCCAGATCTCAGGGCTGTAGTCCAGAGCCACAGGCTGAGGGAGGAACTGGGGGAGCATACAGAAGCCACATAAGGCCATGGTATGGGTCCCTGAGGACACATGACTGTGTCTACTAAAAATTAAGTTTCACACGCATTTAACATCTTTATAAAGGTTTTAAAATTTAAAGTCTCTATAAATACATAAATATATACCTTTGATCCTTCAAGATTTCTTTTGAGTTAAGCAAAGGAGTGGGTTGGCAAGTTTCATTGCATAGGCAAGTAGCTAAGCCAACTTGCAGGGTGATGGGGTGATGGCTTCTATGGCAGATGGCCTGGGTTCCATTCCTGGCTCTGTCAATTAGCAAAATTGTGATTCTCTCCAAACCATTCAGTGATTTTCAGCTTTAGTTCATTATTGGTAAAATAGATACAAATGATAACCCTTCAAAAGCGATATTGGAGGATGAAGTAAGATATTAATAAGACCTGCTGAGCCATGCCCTGTTGGGTGGAAGTTCAGAAAGTTTCCACCTTCTGTAATGAACAAAATGTTCCAATAAGTATCCTTGAGCAGGTGGTCTGGGCAGGCATGGCTCTCTGTGAGGTAGCCTGTGTGGAATTGTTTAGTAGTACAGGGCCTTAGTCAGAGACTCCTTGTTTCTCTTTTCTTCTTGATAAAGTAAATATAGAACCAAACTAATATATACAAGAATTATATAGGGTGCCACATGAAGCCCTAATCTCAATGCCTAGCACATAGCAGAAGCTTTCTAATGTAGGATATATTTTTCTTATTGTTGTTGTTAGTGGAGCTGGGGATGTGGTGGAGCTGTGCAGGCCCAAGGCTCCAGGGCACAGAATGTGGGATCTGGATTTCTTGGTTCCCTTCATGTGCTCTGTGGGCTCTTCTCCTCATCCAATGAAGCTTTGGGTTCCCAGTATGTGAGTCATAGCTGCCACTTTCCCTTTTGAAAAGAGGTGCCTGGGGCCAGTGCGTCATCACTCCCTTCCTACCTCTGAGTTTTCTCCAAGGTTCATTGGCCCCTTGAGACTAAAAGCAAACAGAGCTGCTATTGAGAGATCCTGGCCATATGAGTGACAAGAAAGAGAAAACAGGGACTTTGCAGAGCACTCATGGCCACTGGAACCCAGGTCTGAGAATTCTTCTGTGAGTGGAGCCACATCAGCCCGATAGAGCTTGTACTGCTCAGAAGGTCACCTATGATTGTTCTACTCACCAAGTTCCTGATCCTGCCAGGTCCTTTCCCATTTACATCACTATCATAGTGGCCACATCCACTTGGTACATAGCCCTGCACTCATCACCAATGCTGGGGTGAGGCATGAGAGTGTTCCCAGAACAGATATTGCCTCAGAGTTTAGAATATGCAGTGAGTTTTAGTGTGTGTATAAGTTTATGCAACTATCAGTGCTAATTCTAGAACATCCACATCATTTGTGCAACACAATAACATATCTGCCCATTTACTCCCCACTGCCCTTCATCCTCCTCCCCATTCACAGCCAAGAGTACACTTCCTGCCTATTCTGGACATTTCGTATACATGGAATCATAAGTCTGGGCTTTTTTCACTAAATATAAAGTTTTAAGGCCCATACATATTGTAGTATATATCAGTTCAGTCTGAAGACTCAGTAGCGTTCCAATTGACAGGTCAGCTTGCTGGCAGTCCATGAGATTTTCTCTGGCAATTGGCACTTTATTTCACTTTGATTTCTTGCATTCACAGAGACAGAGTCAGCTGAGGATGGAGCTCAGGGTCTGCTGGTCCTCCCTGGGTGTGGGCACACTCTGGGCATGTGCACAGTTCTATGGATGAGCATGGCCATACTTATGCATTCTCAGGAATATATCATAGTCTTAAAAAGCCCTGTGGTCATCTCCATATCCATCTTTCCCCTTTAAGCTTTTGGATGAGCATGCTCTCCACTGCCTCAGCAAGCTGTGTAGGTAAACAATCACCTGTAATTACTTTTGATGAACATCGTTATAGAAAAGATGAGCCTAGAGCCAGGTCACATACAGCCTTGCAAGTGGTATCCTCCAGGAAACCCATAGACAAGTTGTGTACCTTGGACAATTTGGGAATGAGAGTACAAAAAAATTTCCAATGGGGTTTTCTTACCTGGGTTTTCTTACAATGGGTGCCTACAGTGCTGGATTTTACTGGGAAGATGGTATCATGTTTCAAAGCCATTGTGGAGCTAGAAAGTGAGAAGTGCCCTAGATCAAGTTAAAATTACACAAAGGACTCCATTTTTTACTAGGATCTGTCCCTCTATTTCTTGTATAAATGCTATCCCAATCATACAAGTTTTTGGTGCATCTTCAGAGCTCAGGAAAAGTTGATTTTGACAGTGTTTGCAAGGTTCCTTGTGACTTTTATGGAGGAGAGAGATTTACAATGGTCGTACTCTGACTTTGCCCTTGGCATTGCCCTCATGTGATGGAAGTGCCTTCTACAGAGGAGTGTGAGATGCTATTTAGACATCGGACTTGTAGCTTCACAGACATGAGCATAAAAAAACTTGTTCTGGGTATGATGGTGGATGTTTAGCAGTTTCTGTGAGCAGATAACTGTTTCAATATAATATTAAACGTGGTAATTGCTCTATCAGTGTGCCAAGGGTACATAGTGATCTACTTTGAGATTTAAGAAAAGCTGAATTCATTAACATTATTTTGAAATTATCTCCTCAGATCCCATCCCATGCTGGGTGTGGTGGTGCATGCCTGAAGTCCCTGTGACTCAGGAGACTGAGGCAGGAGGTCATAGGTTCAAAGCCAGCTTTAGCAATTTAGTGAGACTCTAGGAAACCTAGTGAAATTCTCTGTCTCAAAATAAAAATAAAAAGAAAGGGCTGGGGATGTGACTCCACGGTTAAACACCACTGAGTTTAATCCCCTACACACAAACACATACACTCACACAAACACACACACACACACACACACACACACACACACACACACACACATCCCACCAGGAAAGTAAACATATCAAAAGAAGAAGGTTGGCTTACCACCTTGATGGGTTGGGCTGCCAAGTTTACCATATGTTTCTTACAAATTTGATGTTTTCCCTTGAAAACTAGCTAGTATTTGCAGACTTAATATCACTGAAAAGCAATTCATGTATAAAATGGTAATAAAGCTCATACTGTATTGAGAGGGTCAGTGAGAAAATAGAATGAATATTTAATTGCATGTGAGCCATTTAGAACAATGCCCATCTCCTAGTAGCTATCTCAGTGGTTGTTGTTGCTGTCATTCAAGGCCAGCTCCTTCTCTTACCCTTCTTCTGGTTTGGAATGGAGAGTGGGGGGCTGACTGAGGACATTGATTATGGGGATCACCTAATTCCTAGGCTGAGGTGGGGACTGAGGAGAGGAGCAATGAGTGACGGCCTTTTGGAGGCCTGAATGCCAGTGTTGTGGATTTCTACTGCTGAGCTGAGTTTTGCAGCTGTTGAGAGGTAATGTGGGGCAGAAATCCCCAGACTGTTAGAAGGCTGGACTGTGCAGGGGATAGAGAGAAGCAGACAGGAGAATGATAGAGAGGTAGGCAAGGCCCAGGTGGCCTGCCTCAGTGAGTAGGACTCTATCTTATGAACAGTAGGGCACTTTCCAGGAGTTTTGATCTAGGAGAGAGTAGTATGTGCTGGAGATCTTGACCACTGTGAAGAGAGACACAGGGAGAACCCCAGGGCCATCACAACTGTCCAGGTGAGATATGTTGGGAGAGCAGGGGAGTTTGTAGAGGCGACAGCAGGAAGTTGACAGATAAAGATGAATAATGAAGACAGAACCTATGAGCCCCCATGGGTCATTAGAGTTTGGAGGAGTATCTCTGGGGTGCTCAGAGGTGAGGGAGGGGCAAGGGTGCTCAGCTCAGCTGAGCAGAGGTTTATGATATGACTCATTCTCCTTTGTATTTTGAGCTGTTATATTTCTTCATTTGAAACAGAAATTAAGTGGGTTCTCCCTGTGTTACTAAGCCCAGAAGAGCAGGCAGTCACTGCCCAAAGGAACCTCAAGCCAAATTCTGGAAAATTCTGGAGAGAGTCTTGTGTTAGGCATGAGGCAGATGCCGGTGGGGCAGTGTGTGGGAGGAGGTGGAGGTCAAGGAGCAGCTCAGTACTCCCTGTTTAGGCTGGGCACTAGGAGAAAGTCTGGCTGGAGTCCCCCCTCATGCAATTGCATCCCTGACAAGCCTCACCTAGCTCCCCAGGTTCCAAGCTCACTCACCTGCACCTCTTCCCTCCTTCAGGACATGGAGGTTTTTAACACATCCATTCTCACTGGAAAGTCCTTCTCAGTCCCTATCAAAGTTGTGGGAGTTCAAGAGGATGTTTCTGTGGTGGATATGTGGGAGTCTATGGAGTGCATGTCAGCCAATGAGGATGTCATGAATGTATGGGTCTTCATCTGCCTGTCTCCCAAGTGCACATGACTTTCATGCATCACTGTTCCAGTCTTCATATCTGGTGAGCACCAATGCTCCTAGGACTGTGGGCCAGAATGACCTCACTAGGCAGTAAATGGGTCAGATGGTGGCTGCAGGTGGCCAAGCTGCTCCCCTCTGCTGAGCGCAAATCCCAAAGGCAAATTTTCACTCATTCTCAATTCTTTCTATCTCCCTTTCATTCTCTGCCCTCTCTTTCTTCGTTGAATAATGTTTTCTTAACATCAACCATCCCCATACCAACTCAATTGTTACCAACTCTCTGTGCCTAATAATATTATTTACTTAATATATTTTCTTTAAATGCCAAGCTTTCTTGGAGTGGATGGTTGGCTCAGCTACTGGTTAGAGTGTGGTGTTAATAAATGCCTCCCTGTTTAAAACTTAAAACTATATTTAGTCTCATTATAGGATAATAAAATTTATGAGCTTGGTGCACTAATTTTTTGTTAGTAACATTAAAGTAAGTGACTATTAAAATTTCAAATATCTCATCCTTTGCTACCTACCTTAATTTGAATATAACCTGAGGCACATAGCTCATTTGGGGAATCTGTCCATTCTAATTAGCTACATTTCTGACTCCAAATTCTGCCAGGAGCAGTCCATGTTTTCAGTTTTCCATGGTCTTCACAAAGTTCTCCTTGAACTACTAAATTTGGTGTTTCTGCCCATTTTTCCTTAGTACATTGATTGCTGCTTCATTTTGAAGCAGAGACCTGAGGGAGAAGGGACTTCAATCTTGAGGATGATCCTTGAACTTCTGAGAGAGACTTAAGGTCCACACTATTCAGATGTTTTGGAAGAAGTCAACAATGCCAATGCCAATGCCAAGCTCTGCCCTTCCTTGCCTTCTCCAACCTCTGATTCAGAAAGTCAGGGAAACTGTTCAGTCTCATGGCAAACAGTAAGGTCTTCAGGGTTTCCCCAGGTATAAGGGGACTTGGAAGGGTTTATTTCTCCACAGTGTGACCTGCAGGATGCTCTGTCTTGTTCTAGAGAGAGTTTAGCAAGGAAGAAATTGTGTATTTGTACGATCTACTAAAAAACATTGAGTCTGTAGGAAACTCACATTTGGTGTTGGTTGTTTCCTGGGCTTGGGATATTAATTCCTCTGAGAAGAAGTCTGGACTAGCTTAAGACCTGTACATACAGCCCATCCTGGGGCACCTGCTGATGGAACAAGAACAGGCCTTATCTTCTCAGCTCAAAGAGATCAAGTGCTTAAAGGAGATCATATGCATGGGTGAAAACATGGACCATGCACTGCTCTTGGCTGCCTTTTACATTGTACAGTCCTTACCTTCCCCTGCCTTCCAGAAAGCAGAGGCAGAGATGTCTCTGTGTGCTTATGCCATCATGAATCCAGGTAAGTGACTCTTTATAGTTCAGTTTCCTAAGCTTTCAGTCCCCCTGTGAGAGACTCCCATGGAGCCCCACACAGGATTCTTGTTCTCCTTCCTGGAGAGGTCCATTAAATGGAGGCCAGTTCAAGTTCAAATTCATGGATCCCACTTAAAATATCCTCAGGCCATTCTGATAGATATAGTTTTGGAAGCAGTTGGGTTTGCCTATTAACTGTTGCAGCCTCATGAAAAAGCAGAGTTCTGTAGCAAATGACTGTCCACTCTTCCAGGAATGAAGTGAAGACCACAGATTATCAAGCTCAAATGTGCAGTAGGACAGGTCCTGAAGCTGTCCTGCTGCCTATGAAATTGAGCCAAACTTAGTTAAACAACTATGATGCATAGGCTGTGTCTTCACTCTTAATGTTCACAGTAAAGTTTTCCATGACTCCAAGATAGATGGAGATATGCACAGAGCCCTGTGCTGGCCTCAGCCTCACACCAGAGACAGCACCAGAAATTGAATAGTACCTTAGAGAGTCCCCTCCATCTGTGGAGCTGTTGCTCAGTTTCTTATTCACAGCATAGAAAATACCACAAGGGTCCAAGGAGGGATTTGCTGGGTTCCCGAAGATTTTCATGCACTTGAAGTTCAGTGGCCTGGGTCTGGGATTGACATAACAAGGAAGTGGAAATCCAGGAATATGCAAATTATGGCAATGAACAAATTAGCTTCTTTGACCTAGGATTGTATGACTTTTGAAAGATAGAATCTGAAGACATAAACATTTTAAAACCCTGGAACTTGACCTTGATTGGGCAAGATTGGAGAGGATAAATGCCAAGTTTTAAGTCAACATTTATTTTGAAGTCAAAAATAAGAAAAAAAATAGTAGGTGTTGAAGCTTAAGAGTGCTTGTGTCATTTACTTGGTTTTAAAAAAATGGATTTAGTATAGATTTTAAATACAGTATTGACATTTTTTTGCTCACATTCTTGAGATAAAAAGAACCTCTTTTTTTCTTGACCTTCAGATAAGAGAATGGCATAAACACATTTATTTTTCCCTTCCATGATAATGCCTTGAAATGCCCAATCTAATACAGAAATAGCATGTTTATAGTTTATTTACATTAAACATATTATAGACATAAAAGTGAAAACAGAGTATTATTTTGTCAAACAAGATTATTGTAAAGGTTAGGGCAATATACAGTCAACTAGGCAATGCAGACAATGAAGACTCTTTTTCTAAATAACAGAGCATAATGATACATGGTCACAATTTATGGATGAGGGGACCAATAGCAGTCAACAAAGACAAAGAGGAAAATACCGCTGTAAACACAAAAGGGGAATTAAGAGACAGCATATCATGGAAACCGAGGAATTAATTTCATTCAAAACTACTTATTGACTTTCTTTCCTCCTCCCTCACTCCACTCCACCCCCACAACCTCCTGCCATTTATCAGGCAAGATACTAGTGGCTTAGAATAATACATAAGTTAACAAAATATAAGATTTCCTGTCTGCATGGAGTTTATACTCTTTCAAAAGAGTAAGATAATATACATACAAATAAATAGCATAAATAAAATATATTACTAGTTATTAAAAGTTATGGGGAAAAAGTCAGGTAAGGTAAGACCAATGAGAAAAACAATAGGCAAGATATAATATTAATCAGAGTTATATGTCCAAAAAGTAAGGTCTCCGTGGTATCAAATGCTGCAAGGAGGTAAATGTGCATAAGGTTGAGGAAAGCATATCAGACTCAATGATTTTTCATCTGCAAACTCAGGGGATTTCTCCTTAGTATGCTTTCTTATTTTATGCCCATTGAGATCTGAGGTCACCCTGAAAGTTTTCCCACACTTTTCACATTTATATGATTTTTATCCCGTGTGGAGCCTTTTGTGTACTATGAGTTCTGAGCTTTGATGAAAGGTCTTCCCACACTTATTACATTCAAATGGTTTCTCCCCATAATGGACTTTCTTGTGGTGTCTAAGGCCTGAGCTATAACTGAAGGCTTTTCCACACTCTTGACACTCATAAGGCTTGTTCTCAGTGTGGATTCATTTATGTTTGGTAAGGTCTGACTTCCCACCAAAGGCCTTTCCACACTTATTACAACTATATGGTTTCTCCCATCAGAATCCAATTAGGGTATATACTTTGCAACCACTACATTTTTTTAGTTTATTTTGATCTAGAATCATGCTGTCTAATACTGAGTCACTAGCCACATGTCTGCTGAACACACATGAATATGGCTAGTTTTAATTACAATGTATGACAACTGTAAAATACATAATCAGTTTTGATTTTATGTAGAAAATATGTCTTAATATTAATGTTGATTAATGCTGATATAATAATTTTGACATGTGGCTTGAATAAAATATAATTAAAA
Source organism: Ictidomys tridecemlineatus (assembly GCF_052094955.1). Lineage (NCBI taxonomy): Eukaryota > Metazoa > Chordata > Mammalia > Rodentia > Sciuridae > Ictidomys > Ictidomys tridecemlineatus. The sequence continues at coordinate 131,290,393 of NC_135484.1, forward strand.
TAATAAAAAAAGAGTGTGTGTGTGCATGTGTACATGTGCATATATGTGTACATACATTGTGTACATGTACTTGGATGGCTGTCTTTTATTATTTAATTTGTTGCAGTCATGTAAAAATTGACAAATTTGAGCTTCTAATGAAAAGTCACAAGATCAAGTGGTCCTGGTACTTGGGACCACCTAGGCTTCACCTGGAGTTGAGTAGAGGATACACTTTGTGTAAGGCCAGTACTCCCCAGCTCCCCAAGGTCTTTACTACTTCATGGTCTCCACCAAGGAGGTGGAGGAACATTTGTCACTTTACATCATACTTGTGAGCCTGGCTTTCTGATCTTAGATTTTAGATGAAAATGAGTTTTTCTTGTAGTGTGGTCACGAAAGTGAGTTTTTCTTATAGTGTGGTCACATTCTATCTTCCTGATGCAGATTTCTGTATCTTTATAGCCCCTAAAGGGAGAAAATTGGATTGTGTTCTGCCATAGAATATCTGGGTGGACAGGGGTTCCTGAAATCAAATGAGGAGAAAATACTACAGCAAATGTGAGTGTTTAGCCTGGTTATGAGAAGAAGAGACCCAGGGATGAGGTGGTGACAGCACTGTTATGTCTTTCAAGGGCCATCATTTGGAAGAGGGAGATTTGTGCTTTTTGTGTTCCTAAAGTGGAAGTTAAAAAGGACCATTTTAGTTCAATATAAAGGAAGGACTGCAGAGATAGTGAGTTTTTTAGTTAATCTTTCAGACAGATGATGGGGTCCAGATCTTAACTCCACCTCCCTTACAACTAAACCTTAGGCAAATTCCTTAACACCTGTAAACTCAGATCCTTATCTATAAATGAAGATGATAATGATATAGTGAAACATTATGTTCTATAGAGATTTGTTCTAATGCCATTGTGCAAGGAAGAATGAACAGAAATCAAAATAGTCCTGGAAAGCCCTTTAGAGGAGACCTGGGGTTTTGGAAGTTAAAAAAACAGTTGATTAAAAAAGATTTTTCCCTTGCTTTAAGCCACAGTCAAGGATTATTTTAAAGGAAATGTTGAGGGAGCTGAGCTAAGCTGCATTTGGCTAGCTCATTCTTATTATTCTATGTGTCTTCTGGTGGAAGTTTTATCTGGTGGCAATCTAGGTGTTCTGAGCATGTCTAATTGAATTGCTGTTTGTTATATCTGTGTGTGACAAAGACTTAATTTGGAATTTGGGAAATGATTAAATGAGAATGCATATCTAAAGGATGTCACAAAGTGTGTGACCTGTCATATATCAAAGTTGCATTGATACATGTGCAGATTTGTATCTATATTCATAGACATGTCCACAATCATGCCTACAAATATTAACCTCTACTTGGATGTAAGGGCTGCAGTATCTGTGACTGTGTCTATGCTGTTCCCAGCCCTAAGCACAGTCTGAAATATGTAAATATTGGATGAAAATACAAATGAATGAATGCTAGAGGTTCCTGGAGGTGAGATAAGATACCATGCATGAGTGGTTTTCTCATCTTTGTGGGGCATCTCCACCAAATTTCCTGTCACTAGAAACCTTCATAGAGAGAGAAGGGGGCTTTAAAGCCATAGGACTTGGTAATGGGTGGAGACGTGGGTCTGACCTGTGGTCACCTCTTCTACTCTCCTGGGGATATTCCATTGTGCAACATGTCTTTATCATCTACTTGTGATGGGCAGTGCATACAGAGCCCCAGGAGCTACGAAGCTGTGGAGCATATGACATGTTCCCTTAGCAATCTTCAATACTGCATAAATATTAATAGGCACTATTTGTTGAACATTTATTAAGTGCCAAGTACTATCATGATAAGAACATCAGCCCTGTTTACCCTTTTCATTTTTACATGGACCTTTAAGTGAGGAAATATCAGGGCCTGGAGTTTGCAAACAAGGAAACGGCATGTAGAAAGGCAATGCCACTTCTTCAATCTCTAGTGGATCTGGGGGTTACAGTCCCTTCCAGAGCCCTCAGATCTGCACAGAATGAGTGTCACTCTAATGTCATTTACAACATTGTGGGGGGGGGAGATGACAGCAACTCTCAGGGAGTTACTTGATGATGGCTTTCTCTGGATCAGCAAAGGACTTGTTTCCACCCACAGCATATGAAAGGCATGCATGTTAGTCCCTGTGGCTGCTGTAGCAGATCTCCACAAACTTGGTGGCTGCCTTTGGTTCTGGAGGTGGGAAGCCTTGGAGAGGCCAGTAGAGCCACCTCCTCCTGGAGGCCCAGGGGACACCTGTTCACTGACTTTTTCAGCTTCAGAGGCAGGCTGCATTCACAGCTCATGTCCCTCTTTCCTCTCAAAGTCAGCAGTGTGGTTCCTTCACTTCTCTACATGGCCTCTGATCCCACAACTACATATTCTTTTGCTGTAGCTCTCCTCACCCACTCATAAAGACCTGCCCAGCAACTGCTCCAGTCAGGTTTCTTAAAAGTAACTGTGATCTTCCTTTGCTAAACATGTTGCTTTCCTAAGGCTAATGTCACAAGTTATTACAAATATGGTGACTTAAACAATAGAAATTTATTCCCCTGTAGGTCAAAAGTGTGAAAGCCCTTCTTCCTACAGTAACTCTAGAGAGGGTTCTTTCTTGCCTTATGAAAACTTCACTTTAATCTCTGCTTCCCTTGTCATTGAATTTGGATTCACCCTGATTCAGGATGATTTCTTTTTGAGATCCTTAAGGTTTACATCTGCAAACTCATTTTTCCAAACAAAGGTTATGTGTATTTTTTTTTGCATTTGCAGTTGTATTGTGTCAATGAGTTGTGGCTTCCAGAGCCACTGAGGCTAGTCATAATAATGAGATGTTAAAAAGGCCAATGAAAAAATATTAACATGTTAAAGTCTTATCTACCCAGGAAGGATCTTGTTTCCACAGGTGTTCTGTAAGGGGTCAGGTAAGGCAGTGGATTTCAGAAGAAACAAAGTCTGCCACTCAGCAGCCTGTGGGCTGCTGGTCACCAGACAAAGCCTAGAGGGCCCAGGCAGAACCTTGGAGAGCAGCCTCACTTCTTGGATCAATGTATCCCTTCAAGGGCTGAAAGGAGTTTCTCCAAGAGGCTGGACTTTCAGGCAGGTCTGGCTGGATGATGGTGTTTTCTCAATGGGGTCCTTACAGAGAAGAAATGGATGAGCCAGGCACCTCACTCTTCAGATGTGAGTGGTACTGGTAAGGGTGGCAGGTCTTGGGCTCAGACTTTACTCCTGGGTTGGTAAGGATTTTGTTGTTGTTGCAGATAAGAGAAAACCTGATCCAACTGCCCCTGACAAATGCTAATTCTACTTGGAAGAACAGAGAAAAATTCCAAAAAATATTAAATGTCGTTCTTTCTCCTTTAGCAATGCTTCACAAAAATTCCTCCCAAATCCATGGTTACTCTATTTCTGGGCATGAATTTTCTTTCTTCACACACTACCAGTACCCATGCAGCTCAGAAGAAGTTGTCAGGCAGTTTTGAAGTTATTGCCTAATTTTTTCCTTCTTTATGCTGGTAATTTGGACTTTTATAGTTACATTCTAATTGGAGACATGTAATATATTTCCTGTTGGCCCAGGATGGGCACTGCTGCCTTCTCAAACTTCTGTTTCTATCAGCTTCATTATGATTTCAATATCAATCAAATCACTTGTTTATCTCTGTCTTTGGCATCTCTAATTAAGAGCTAACACCCTAGAATTGTTTCTTCCTGATTCCGGGAGATTTTGGAGCAATCCCACATGAACCTGCACACCTCCACTTTCACTTGCCCAGGACACATGACCTTGGTCTCTCTCTCCCCTCCTGGGTATCTCTCATCTGCTCTTCTCTGGCCAGGCCATGCATGCTACAGGGTTGAGGTTTTGCTGGAGACATGGGGTTGTGACTTGCTACAGACTTCAGGCCTGGTCAGGTAAAATTCCTAGTGTCCTGTGTCTCCTGAGGACATATTTATTCTGTGTTCAGTAGGAGGAAAAAGAGCCCTCCATCGTGCTTGGGTTTTTGGTTCACAATTTAAACTCCTGCCATGCAGCTTTGGTGGTGGGAATGGTGTATCAGCTTCACTGAGCTTCCAGAAGAAACTCAGAGGAGCTAAACAACCTTCATAAATTAACTGGATGATAGAATTGTGAGACCCAGACACAGATAGGCATGGATCCAGGCACAGAAGCCATGTGTTGAGGCTGCTGCCTCCCTCTTCCATTTTTCTATCTAACAGCTTCATGACAGTGCAACTGACAATGAACTGCACATATTTAATTGGAGAGTTTGGTACATTTTGCTGGATTTGTGGGTGCAAAATCACCATCCAAATTGAGGTAGTGAACATATCTTTAACCTTTGATCTTTATTCATGTTTCTTTATAATCTTTTCTCTTTATCCCCTCTCCATTTATCCCCTCTCCATTTATCCAATCACTTGTATGCTCTTTGTCTCTGAAGGTTAATTTTTATTTTCTAGAGTTCCATATAAATGAAACAATAAAATATGCTTGCTATTTGTATCTTCATTCTGAAGCCAAATTTAAAGATACATAGTTAGTGTAGTTAGGTAAATCATGTCTAATATCAAGTAAAATAAAGTAAATGGAGGCCATTATAGAGAATGGAGTCCAGGAAACCAGAACAGCACTTCGGGAAATTGAAATGTTAATGTATGTACCCAAGGCCCAGAACCCACCCTAAGGAACTGTTAATTAAACAGCTTCCAGCAAACAGTGAAGTGGTAATCAAAAGCTACCCCAGGCCCTTCCTGCCAATATTACTCCTTCAGCCCACCATCTCACACCTTTTTGGCTTTTCCACCTGCATTCTATCACTGTAAGATAAAGGGAAACAAAAGACATGAATGAGGGAAAACTAAAAGACCTTAGCTATAAAAGACGGAAGACATCCTCCTTCCATGGATTCTTCTTTTTGGGTCCCCTTCTTCCTCGGGGAAAAGTCTTTTCTGCTTTCCTTTAATAAAGCCTTCCACTTTCCACACTACAATTGCTTCATCGTGCTTCTCTGGTGTTATATTTAGCATTTGGGAAGCAAGGACTTGTCACCTGCAAACAATGGTAACAAATCCCCCCTCTTATTTCACTTTCTCTCTTCTTCCCCTCAACATAATTAATTTGAGATTTATCCTTGCTGCTATGTATCTCAGTAATTCCTCTTTAACTGCTGAGTCTTGTTCTACCATGTGAATATATCAGTTTGTCCCCCTATGGCTGGACATATGAGTTATTCTTGATTGGGTTAATTCTGGTGGAAGCATTCATGCAAGCTTTTGTCTGACATTTCAAGCTGTCATTTTTCTAGGAATAGAAGAGTTGCACAATACACTTGAACTCACGTTGAACTCCTTAGGAAACTGTAAATTGTTTTCTGAAGTGGGTGTGGTATTTACATCACTGCCCTGGGTATCTGAGAGTCTCATTGCCTCCACAGCTGTGCCACCACTTGGTTTCATCATCCTATTGAGTGTTCCATTCTAATGGGTTCACAGAGGTTCCCATATTTGTTTTGTAAAGGTAAAATTTCTAAGCTGATTCTAAGCTGCAAAAGCCTGAGTTAAAGTGTAAAAGACTGGGCATTGTAAAGCTTCTAAATTGCAAGGCTTGGGCTAAAAAGTAAAAGACCAGGTATTATTAAAATTCATCTGCTACCCCCGGAACCTGTAATCCCTGTAGCTGTTAGGACAATACCTGAACTGCCCAGTAAATATTTCTCCTGGTCCCCTAGTTGTTTAATAGCTAAGGGCTCCAAGTAGCTCTGCACGTAAGCATCCAGGCTCCAAAACTAATCAGTTTAAATGTGTACCCCGCTTAGGAGTGACCAATCACCCCTGCCCAGACTGTTCCCGCCAATGAATGTACTAATCCTGACTCAGAGTTGTTGTTCAATTTTCCCGCGCCTCATGATGATTTATTCTGATGTATGCAAAGCCCCCTGCCCTCTCCAAAAAGTGTACTTAAGCTCTGCTTGACCTCTGCTCTGGGCTCTGGGCTGCTCTCCCTTCTGAGTGAGCATGGAGCCCCAGCGTGCTGAAATGGATCCCCAATAAATCCCCTTCTGCAATTGCATGAAGCCAGTCTCTTGTGTGGTCTCTCCCTCCGATGCTCCGCCGGACCCTTACAGTTTTACTTTGCATTTCTTGAATAATTAGTGCTATTGAACATCCTCCCATGTGCTATTTGACACCTAGAGATATTTGGTAAAGTGCTCTTCAAATTTTTGCCTCATAAATTTTTAAAAATAGTTGTGATTGAGTTTATCTGGTATGATTTGAGAGATTTCATCACAGATTTTGACCTTTCATGCACTTTCATCTTTTGAAGAACAGAAAATTTTTACTTGATGACATCCAAAGTATATTTTTTGTGTGGATTAAGATTTTGCTGAAGAACCTAAGAAATAATTCCCTAGTCCACGTTCACAAGATTTTTCTAATATATTTTCTGATTTTCTTTTTCTTTCTTTTCTCTCTTTTTTTTTTAATTCAGCTGGTACATTTAGGTCTGTGATACATTTCTTGAATTAATGTAAGGGTGTAAAGTCATCTGTTTAGCATGGATTTTTCAGGTGTCTCAGCACCATTTATTGAAGACCAATCTTTCCATGTTCAATACCCTGTTGTCCTTGTTCTCTGTAAAGAGAATTTTATTTCTGCCTTTCTTGTCTGGATGGCTTTCATTGTCTTACTTAATCACCCTGGTAGTTTTGCCTGGAAAGAATTGCTCACAAGCCTTGACCAAGTGTTATGAGTGTCCTCCCTGTCCTTGGCTCTAGGGAGAGGATATTTACCTTGCTCCAGTAGGTTTAACTCTACCTGTTTTTGTTGCTTGGCTTGTGAATTATCATTGTGTTTAAGGAATTTCCCTTCCATTCCTGCTTATCTGTTTGTTTCTGTTTCTGTTGAGATTACTGCATGGTTTTTGTCCTTTGTTCTGTGTGGGGTTATAAGACTATTTCTATAGAGAAAAAGAGTTTTGAAATATTTCGAATTTTATTTTTGTTCATAAAGTGGGAAATGACAGCACTGTGGGCCACCTCCTTTTGGGTCACGTTGTAACTTTAAAATCTAAGTTAAAATTTTTGATTGTTTGTCCCCTAATTCCATAGAAGGGTGAGGGGTTGCACTAGAACTGTCTTTGGTTATTTAATAACACTGGGAAGAAAATGCTCTGTGAGCAGGTTCTTTGGTGAGCTCATGAGCTCCTGAGCTCCAGAGGGCAGCAGACTTGTTCAGCTGTCACCCAGCTCCAGTTTCTTCCCTGTTGTCTCAGGAGCAAGCACTGTTGGAGGAGTGTTTTGATGATGCTGTGGATGTGCCAAAGGAAACATGCAGCAGGAGCATGTTTGGTTCTCTTCTGAGATGAAGTGCTCCCTGCTCAGCTCTCTCCTGTGTGCAGTACTGCTGTGAGGTCCCATTCTGACGGGGCCTGGAGGATTGGCAGTGCAGCTCCTCCCCTCAACCCTCCAATGGGGTAGAATATCACCCATCTGTCTACTCAGTGCATCCTGGTTACCTGGCACCGAGCCTGGCACCGAGAAGCTGCTCTATGAACAGATCCCAAATGCAGCCTATGGCTGCTCACTGGGGCCCACAGAGGACAGCAGTGCTGTGGAAGAGGCAGGGCTGTACAGGCAGGGGACACTGGTATAAATCTACCCCGCCTTTGCTCTAAGGGGATTGTGGGAAGCCTGCTGTTTTAAAACAATTATTTTTAGTTAAGCATGACAGCAGAATCTATTTTGCATAATTATACAAGCATGGAATGTACCTTATTCTAGTTAGGGTCCCATTCTTGTGCATGATGGTGGGGTTCACTGTGGTAAGTTCATATATGAACACAGCAAAAGTATGTTACATCCATTCTACTCTCTTTTCTTTTCCTATGCCCACTCCTTACCTTCATTCCCCTCTGTCTAATTCACTGACTTTTATCCTCTTTGCCCTTTATTGTGGTTTACCTTCTACATGTAAGAGAAAATTTTCAACCTTTGGTTTGTTAGGATTGGTTTATTGGTTTATTTGCTTAGCATGGTAGTGTCCACTTCTATCCATTTACTGGCATAAGCTATAATTGTATTCTTATTTATGGATAAATAATTCTCCATTTTGGATATGTACCACATTTTCTTTATCCATTTATCCATTGATTAACACCAAGGTTGGTTCCATAGCTTAGCTATTGTGAATTGAGCTGCTGTTCACATTGATGTGGCTGTATTACTGTAATATGCTTGATTTTAAGCCCTTTAACTATTTACCAAGGAGTGGGATAGCTGGGTCTAATGAGGGTTCCATTCTAAGTTTTCTAAGAAATCTCCATATTGCTTTTCAGAGTGGTTGCAAAAGTTTGCAGTTCCACCAGCATGTATGAGTGTAACTTTTTCTCACATCTTCGCCAACATATATTACTTTGGTTCTTGATAATCAACATTCTGACTGAGTGCGATGAAACACAGTATGGTTTAAATTTGTGCTTCTCTACTTGCTGGAGATGATGAACATTTTATGTAAGCCTCAGAGCCTGATTCTGTAAAGCCTTGTTGGTACTGAGCACCCATGTATTTCATATGCACGAATTCATGTAATACTGTACCTGCAGTGTCTGAACCTCACATGGCCTGGCTGTAGAATCCACATCTTACATGGACGTCATCAGCACATGGGACAGTCGGTATCCCCAACTGAAGCAAGCACAGTGCAGGGTCTTGCCTCTCAGCTGGGTTCTCAGGCTGCATTCTTTGGTGCTCCTTGACTTTACCCTTAATGTGCCCAGGCCTGGTCTAGCTGCTGAATTTTGGGGTTGGCTGTTTTCTCCCTACTCTTAGATTGCACATTGATCATTTTTAATGTACCTTAAGAGGTTATAATTATTACCTTGTGCATATAAATATGTGTCCTCTTTTTCTCTTAAATATCTCAAATGTCTACAGAAAAATTCACTCATATTAGGACTAATGAACATCAAAAGAATAAAAGATGGAAACTCCTTTTGCAGCCAATGTTCTGGCACCAAGGAGACATAATGAACATAGATTAGAGATTCAGAGACTCTCACATGTTTTCCCCAAATACAGGGAGTTTAGCATGAGCAACTTATTAGTGCTTTATTGATGTTACTCACTAGACTGTAATGGACTCTTTGAAGTGATCGCTGCCTGTTCAGCTGGTAAAATATGAATTTTATCTCAGTGAAAAACAAGGATATAAGCTTCCTCAGGAAACAGGCAGAGGGGATTGTGTGGTATCCTGTTCAAAAGAACCAGGCTTCTCACTTACATTCAATTGTCAAGAGGAATGGGCTCCCACCAGTGACAGATCTCTTTTTCCTCTATACACAATCTTCTCATCCTTCTCTGATTATATTGTCTCTCATATGCTCTTGGTTTTCTCAGTCCTCTTCTACTTACAATAATGAATGACCAGATACTAGATAGCTTTATAAAAAGAAGAGGTTTAATTTTGTCTCATGGTTCTGGAGGTCCAAGATCAAAGGACTCTATCTGATAATGACCTTCTTTCCAGTAGAGTTCTGAGGTCTTTTGGTCAGAGACAAAAAGCACACATAGTAAACTTGTTATTGAAAGTAGAGGTCATAGTAACCCCTTTGGATAATAGGAATCTTACCTCCGTGAGAAATGTGCTCTCCTGTACTAACACAAAGAATGGACTAAGAGTCACAAAGTATCACAAAAAGCTAGGCTTTACTGATAACCCTGCAAGCCTGGGTGTCTGGGGGCACTGGCGCAGTCTGGCTGGGCACAAATCACAAGCCACTGAAACAGGAACAAACTTTATTTCTGAACTCTCGCCAACGCCACCCACTCGACCTTCTCCCGGGACACACCACACCAACCGGAAATCCCTTCTCCGGCACTTCCCTAACCAATGCGAACTCTTCAGGAATCCCCACAAGAGCTCAACCAGAACTCAACAGGAACTCTGTAAGAACTCAAAAGTCATCATCTTATTGGTTCGCTGGTGTCACCTCTCAACCACTACTTCTGGCAAAAATGCCATGCATCATCCCAACTCAGCTGTGGCCCTCAACATCACACAGGAACACCCCCTACTATTAAAACCAGCAGTTTATCCCCTAGAGGTGCAGGGTCCCTCCAAAGTCCTCAGTGTCTGAGAACTATGCAGTACACCATTTTCCCGAATGTCACTTAGGTTTTAGTGTCCCTATTAGTTATTTAAAGAGATATACCTGGAGTTTCTTCACTTCCTTTTGTTTTCCTAGGCAGAAAGGCCTTTCTGGGATTGGTCTGTCCTGTGTGAGGTTTTTCTCTTTTGGTCAGGCTGGGCCCTTCCCCCTCACCTCCTGTGTCTCAAGATTGTCTTGTTTCCTCACTCAGGTGTCAACTGCTGGTAACCATTTTCTTGGTTTCCTCTTTGGCTGATTTTCAGTATTTTTGCACTTAAGACTAAATACAGCATTTTCATAATGGACTGCTGGGCTTTCTATTTCTCACCTCCACTACAGAGATAAAGAGATTACTGTTCCTAGAGTTTAAGTGTCCAGGCCCATGCAGGTGTGAAGGAAGGCACAGGAAGATGGAGCCCAGTTTCAGGTTACTCCAGAATCTGAACTTCTCCGATGACATGCTGCCAACATAAATGTGATCCGTAGAATTTGGGGAAAATTTAGTGAATCTGGAGGATTCTAATTTGGAGTGGGATTTCTGGGATGCAGGGTGTGGGAGGGTACAGTGAGGCTGGAGGACTTTGTGATGGAGGGTGTTGTGGTGAATCAGAGACCTAGAAGGAAACTGTATTCTGGAGAGATGTAGCAGCACTGAGTAAGCAGACTGCAGTCCTTCTTGGAGCCCAGGCCACTGGTCTGTTGAAGGTGGAGAGAGTGTGCAAGCTGCACAGCTATGTGGCATCAGGAAAGACACTGCTCTCAAGAAGACCTTGAGGATGGAATTGGAGGTGACTTGATTACTGAAATTCAAAATGTGGATCATTAAGAAATTGATGACCATCCTCAACCCACAACACTTCAGGGCCCAGGCCAATCAGACAGCAGAGGTGGCTAACTGCACAGCACAGCATAGTGTCCTGACTGAAGGAGGCCCTTCCAGGGCAAACCAACAGGTGCACACCTGCAGCCTGCCTAAGAATGGATTCTGTATGGAGTCTTTTATGTGAGTCAGGGTAGATGGGCACGGAGCTTGAGAATAGTCCTCAAAGATGGAACTGGCACATCTATAATAATAGAAACAAAACAATATAGGAGATGTGCCCACAAAAAAGCTTCTTTTGAGATGTGCACTTTGCCTTGATAGGCTGGGTGTGTTGTGAGGTAGGGCTGGGTTTGCTGTAGGGCTGGCATGGTCCACTGTCCCCAGTTAAGGAGCTGAGCTCTGAATCTCTGGAAGCTGAGGCAAAGGTGTGTTAATCAGAACTGTGGCTCTGAGTGGCAACTACCGAGTTCCTCTAGTAGAGGGGTGTGTTAGTGACATAGCAGACAGTGTGAGACCTGGGGTCTTGATGATGGCAGCAGCCAGAGAATGGATCTGTTTAGTATACTTTTTGTTATTGTAATCATGCACCAACTTTCTTCAATTTTCACCAACTTTCAGGATCACAGCTGTTTTAGTCTCAAGTCATGTCTGTTTCTCCTTGTAAAAAGAGAAGAGAAGAATCTTTTACCCTCCTGTTCACAACTTTTGAGGAAGTCTTCTGGACAGTTGATTATAATTCAACTCCTCAGCTTTGTGCTGGGGCTGTGGTGGGAACTGTGGTGGGGGTCAGGGGACAGTGGTGTGGACATGCTCAGGGAGCCAATTGGGCATGCCTATATTACATGTTAACATGGTTAGAAGAATCTTAGGACAAAGGAAGGGGCTAAGCTTGTTAGGTTGGTGAATTAAGACAAGATCGCCTCTGCAAATATTCTGCTTTAGAAGTTAGAAATTCAAGTGTGTTTCCAGATCTAACAGTTGTGTCTGGGAAATCTGGAAATGCAGGTGATATTCTAAGTTACCAATGGCTGCCTGCAGAATTCATGTGTGGAGGAAAAGCAAGCTTAGCATAGGAGCTGTGAGCCCTTTGTTGTGAAGTTTGTTCTTGATGGTGACTGAGCAGTTCACCTGGCAGTCCAAGAACAGCCAGGTCCTCCTGGCAGAAGAATCAGGCAAAGTCAGAGGTGCATATCAGTAGGGCATAAGATCGAAGAGAGCCTGGGAGGCAGGCAGGAGCTGGGTTGTGATGCCCATTCTAGCTTCTATCCTGTCATCACTGAGGGATGTTATTTTATTAAGTGAGGATTTTAGAAATTTAACTGATGTTAATAAAGGTGAGTTTGGCAATAGAATGAGGGATGGGTGAGAGGTAAGAAAGGGCCCTTGAAAAATACCCTTCTATTTCTCAAATAAGAACCCAGGAATGTTTCAGACCAGCAAGAAACAGGGAAATAAAGCTGAGTGGATTTAGGGTGAAGGGACCTTGTCATCCTTGTGGTCCATACTTTCTATCACCTCTGCCCAGTCCTGCTCAGTCTCTCTCTATGCCATCTTCTTATTGTCTTCCACACTATTTAGCCCTGGTTGACATTGTGATATTTATTTGCTGACTAATATATTATTAGCATTTAGATATTTGCTGCCTCATGTTCCACATCATTCTCTGAAATGACAGTGTGTCCAAATTGCTAAAAAAAATATCTGGTCAAGTGATCATGAGGCATGGTTTTTATATTGCCAGTAACCAATGATGTGACAGGAAACCTCCAGGAGCATCCACTCCCAGAGAAGAAAAGTTTCCCTCCCGAAGTGGGTGCCATAAACGGGAAAGAGCACTATGGATTGTCATGCCTGGCTTGGGGGAGGCAAGTTTTGTCCCCCAAATCATAACTTGGTCTCATGAAATCCTAGCCAGGTCATATGACTGAGGATCTGTGACAGATACTGCTGAGACTCTCATGTCTTCTCACCCCCTTTGGACCCTATGGAAAAAGCATATGTGCAGAGCTGTTTGAGGGGAGGGGAGTGGTGGTTGGCAATGCGAGGGTGAACACAGCTTGATCCACAGACAATACAGTGGGAAAATGCTGTTTGCATGGTTCTTGGCTACCATAAACCTGGTTTGAATCATCTTTAATGAGGAAGCAGACTGTGTGCAGACCATGCTCACTTCATTAGGCCAACATAGGAGACACCTGTACAGTCTGCCCAGATTGATAATTATCTTTCCCTCTTTCTTTCTGGTAATTTTCTATTTGGTGTGATAATACTTCACTGAGCCATTCTCCATGCTTTTGTTCTTGTTGGCGCATTTGTTTATTTAGGGTCTGTAATTAGATCCTCTCTCCCCTCCTGTGTGGGGCTCATGCTGCTCTTCAGAGGGCACAGTCTTGGCCATTCTCATTGCCTTCTGGTAGGAAAATAGGGTCAGCAGTACTCTTCCATTGCCTAGTACTTTAAGTCTCTGCTAAGCTGTCTGACATTCAAATTCTGGCCTTGCAAATCAATCTATAGATGTTGCTTCAGAGTTTTTTCAAGCACGGCATGTGTGCCCCTTCTTGTATATAACATGAGACATGGTAGGACTTAGCTATCAGTTAGTTTCTAAGGTACCTCAGTAAATTATGTATTTATTGTAAGGAGCTCATTCCTCATGGATGAATTCCTGATGGGGGCTGAGCTTCATGGGCAGACCTGGGATATTACTGGTCATTCCCAAACTGAGTGACCTGGAGTGACAGAAACAGGTCGTGTCTGTGAAAATTAGAAATCTACATCAAGAGACTTCCTACTGGGATGATTGGAGAGATGGAGAGATTGAGGGTATGGGTCACCAACAAAGTTTCTCCTCCTCTCATTTCAAATCATTCAAATCATCCCACTGTCTTTACCAGTGGGAAATGAAAGTTGTTTATGATTCAAAGTTGAGGAAGAACCTGTGACCAAGCCACACAGACAGCTGAACTTTGGGAGACATTGCCTGAGAAGCCTTTGGCTCAAACCTCACAGTAACTTAAATTTCCATTAATCTTGTTACTTTACAAACACGTACTGTGCTGCCAGGTACCTGAGCTGCACAGATGATTAAGGCCTGACCCTTAGTTTCAATGGTGGTGTTTTAGAAATGTTCCTTTATAGCTGAGTGCAAAGTGACATGGAGACAGGAGAGTGATGGCTGACAGGCAGTAGTGACTTCCTGGAGCAGGTGGTTTTGTAGCTGTGTCTCAAGGGATGTGTAGGAGGCATGCAAGTTGATAACAGTAGGAGTCCCTGTAATTTCACCAGGAGAGCTACTTCTCAGGCCAGTGAGAACCATAGTTGTAGCCAGGATTCAACCAACACTTCCCATGCTAGAAAGGAAAGAGTGAATCAAAGGGTGGATTCTGGCTACTGACTGGGCCACTGAGGCTTCCCTGAGCACCAGACTTTCCTATCTGATCCAGGTTCAGTTCTGGTTTCCTGGACCTCCCCAAAATCTTCACCACTGCAGCATGGGTGCCCAGACTTCTCTTGGCTGCAGGAAATAAGTCTTCCCTCTTCCAGGTGTTCAGTGTGGGCTTTTCTATGACTTGGAGTAGGTGGTAGGAGGCTTCTTTTCTCCATTTCCTAAAATATCAGAAATAAAAATTCTTAGCTTCGGATTTTTACTAGTTAAATTTACAGTTCACCCTAAAGAGAGAAATAGAAGAAGATCTTAGAAAATGGAAAAATATACCCTGTTCATGGATAGACAGAACTAACATCATCAAAATGGCGATATTACCAAAAGTTCTCTATAGGTTTAATGCAATGCCAATCAAAATCCCAATGGCATTTCTTGTAGAAATAGAGAAAGCAATCATGAAATTCATATGGAAAAATAAAAGACCCAGAATAGCAAAAACAATGCTAAGCAGGAAGTGTGAATCAGGCGGTATACCGATACCAGACTTCAAACTATACTACAGAGCAATAGTAACAAAAACAGCATGGTACTGGTACCAAAACAGGCGGGTGGACCAATGGTACAGAATAGAGGACACAGAAACCAACCCACAAACCTACAACTTTCTTATATTTGATTAAGGGGCTAAAAGCATGCAATGGAGGAAGGATAGCATCTTCAACAAATGGTGCTGGGAAAACTGGAAATCCATATGCATCAAAGTGAAACTAAATCCCTTTCTCTCACCATGCACAAAAGTTAACTCAAAATGGATCAAGGAGCTTGATATCAAATCAGAGACACAGCATCTGATAAAAGAAAAAGTTGGCTACGATCTACATACTGTGGGGTTGGGCTCCAAATTCCTTAATAGGACACCCATAGCACAAGAGTTAATAACTAGAATCAACAAATAGGACTTACTCAAACTAAATAGTTTTTTATCAGCAAATAAAACAATAAGAGAGGTAAATAGGGAGCCTACATCCTGGGAACAAATCTTTACTCCTCACACTTCAAATAGAGCCCTAATATCCAGAGTATACAAAGAACTCAAAAAATTAGACAATAAGATAAGAAATAACCCAATCAACAAGTGGACCAAGGACCTGAACAGACACTTCTCAGAGGAGGACATACAATCAATCAACAAGTACATGAAAAAATGATCAACATCGCTAACAGTCAGAGAAATGCAAATCAAAACCACCCTAAGATACCATCTCACTGCAGTAAGTTTGGCAGCCATTAGGAAGTCAAACAACAACAAGTGCTGGCAAGGATGTGGGGAAAAGGGTACACTTGTTCATTGTTGGTGGGACTGCAAATTGGTGCAGCCAATTTGGAAAGCAGTATGGAGATTTCTTGGAAAGCTGGGAATGGAACCACCATTTGACCCAGCTATTCCCCTTCTCGGTCTATTCCCTAAAGACCTAAAAATAGCATGCTACAGGGACACTGCTACATCGATGTTCATAGCAGCACAATTCACAATAGCAAGACTGTGGAACCAACCTGGATGCACTTCAATAGATGAATGGATAAAAAAAAAATCTGGCATTTATACACAATGGAGTATTACTCTGCATTAAAAAATGACAAAATCATAGAATTTGGAGGGAAATGGATGGCATTAGAGCAGATTATGCTAAGTGAAGCCAGCCAATCCTTAAAAAATAAATGCCAAATGTCTTCTTTGATATAAGGAGAGTAACTAAGAACAGAGTAGGGATGAAGAGCATGAGAAGAAAATTAACATTAAACAGGGATTAGAGGTGGGAGGGAAAGGGAGAGAGAAGAGAAATTGCATGGAAATGGAAGGAGACCCTCAGGGTTATACAAAATTACATACAAGAGGAAGTGAGAGGAATGGAAAAAATAATACAAGCGGGAGAAATGAATTATAGTAGAGGGGGTAGAGAGAGAAGAGGTGAGGGGAGAGGAGGGGAGGGGGGTTAGTAGAGGATAGGAAAGGCAGCAGAATGCGACAGACACCAGTATGGCAATATGTAAATCAATGGAAGTGTAACTGATGTGATTCTGCAATCTGTATATGGGGTAAAAATGGGAGTTCATAACCTACTTGAATCAAAGTGTGAAATATGATATGTCAAGAACTATGTAATGTTTTGAACAACCAACAATAAGAAATATTCATTTTGATATAAAATATTAAATTATGTAAAAATATATTAAAAGTATGTTATATTTTCAAAAAAATAAAAATAAAATAAAAAATAAATTACAGTTCACACCATTTACACATTTACACCATTATTTTTGCAAAGCTTTCTTTTCTTAAATATTTTTTTTTCACTGTGGTGGTACAAATCTGTAAAGCCAGTAGCCTGGATGGCTGAGGCAGGAGGATCACACGTTCAAAGGTAGCCTCAACAACTTAGAAGACCTTGTCGCAGAATTAAAAAATTAAAAAATAAAGAGCTGGGGTTGTGACTGAGCACTCCTGAGTTCAATCCCTAATACCTCCCCACAAAAAATCATTTAAAAACAAGTTTGAAAAACACAAATAATTATATCCTTCAGTATTCCTTTCCTTCTGAGACTATGTTAATCCTGCAAAATATTTGTCTTTTACATTACTGATTTATATACCCACCCTGAAGACTTAAGCTTGTGGTCACAACACCTGTGCATGTGGCCTATGGCACCTATGCTGAAGAGATACTCCCCAGAATCCCTGGGCCCTGGTCACAGCTGTAAAGGATTCTGGCAACACCATGTGCTTCTGGGTCATTAGTTGGACACTCTGTCTTTCCAAACATGTGAAGCACAGGACTCTTATAAGAACCTATAAGTGCTGGTGGTGAATTTTAAGTCTTCCCTGTGAATGGATAAAGTGCTTAAACAAAGACATGTCATAGATGAACATATGATAGGGTTTGCAACAAATCATAATCTTGGGCCTTGGATGCTGGCTTAGTCTTAATAAGGGCCATCATTTTGGTAGTGCTTGTCTAAAAAGGTAAAATTAAACTTTGTTTAATGTAAAGAAAAGGACTATATTTTTTTTTCATCCAGTTTCTTTTCTCTATAGAGGTGGTTCATCAGTGGGGGATGAGGAATAGAGAGTCTCTTACAGCAGGAGATGTCATGGACATCTCAAATTTAAGGTGAAAATCAGCTCCTTGTTTTTTGGATGGAGTGAATATAGCCAGCAAGGCTTGGGCATCTCCTAAGCACAGAGAATGCACATGTGATTCCATCTAGGTAAAATTCTAGAGAATGCATAATAGTCTATAGTAGAGAAAGCTCACAAGCAGTTACATGGAGCCAGCAACTCATGAAAGGATGGATGGAAAAGAAGCATTCAGAGTGACAGGAATGTTGAGAGTAATGTAGCTTCATTCATATAAATAGTATTAAATTCACAGACCTGTACACTTAAACATGTGCACCATATTAATTATAAATTAATTATAAATTATATCTCAGCAAGGTTGGTTAAAGGTCTCCATGTGTGCATTTAGGTCTTGCCTTTCCCCATCAGCCTATGGCCCTCTAAGGCCAAGGCCACGTGTTCCTTGTGTAGGCTGCAACAAGGTGGCAAAGCGTTACACACAGAAGGCCTCTGACACAGAGTGCAAGTGTGAACTCACACTATGCATCTCCTAACTGTGATCACTGGAAAAGCAGCCTAACCTGAGCCTCAGTTTTTCCATCCATAACATCAGAACACAACACTAATATACAGAATATTTGGAGAGTATAATTGGTGTGATTCAAAGTAAACCTTTGAAAACAACTGTTATGAAATAAAAATACAACATAGATATTGTTATTCCTTTTTATTATTTGTCAAAAATTCAAGGTAGGCAGGTCAGGCCCAGCAACCTGAGAGTGGCAGAGCCGCCCCACGTGCCTGCAAGGTAGGCGGACCTGCGACCCACCATCAGAACAGACCCAGCGGCCTGCTGAAGAGCAGAGCTGCCCCCTCCCCAAGTGCCAGCAAGGTAGGCAGAACTGTGACCACCAATAGAACAGGCCCAGCAACCTGTGGAGGGGCAGAGCTGCCCCACGTGCCTGCAAGGTAGGCGGACCTGTGACCCACCAGCAGATCAGCCCCAGCGGCCTGCTGAGGGGCAGAGCCGCCCCTCCCCCCTGCGCCTGCAAGGCAGGCGGACCTGCAACACACCATCAGAACAGATCCAGCAACCTGGGAGTGGCAGAGCCGCCCCACGCGCCTGCAAGGTAGGCGGACCTGCGACCCACCATCAGAACAGACCCAGCGGCCTGCTGAAGGGCAGACCTGCCCCCTCCCCAGGCGCCAGCAAGGTAGGTGGAACTGTGACCACCAAAAGAACAGGCTCAGTGGCCTGCGGAGGGGCAGAACTGCCAACCATGCCTGCAAAGTAGGCGGACCTGCGACCCACCAGCAGAGTAGGCCCAGCAACCTACAGAGTGGCAGAGCCACCTCACGTGCCTACAAGGTAGGCGGACCTGCAACCCACCAGCAGATCAGCCCCAGCGGCCTGCTGAGGGGCAGAGCCGTGCCCTCCCCCTGCGCCTGCAAGGTAGGCAGACCTGCAACCCACCGGCAGGTCAAGCCCAGCAAGCTGGGAGTGGCAGAGCCGCCCCACACACCTGCAAAGTAGGCGGACCTGCGACCCACCAGCAGAGTAGGCCCAGCAACCTGCGGAGGGGCAGACCTGCCCCCTCCCCAGGTGCCAGCAAGGTAGGCGGAACTGTGACCACAAAGAGAACAGGCTCAGTGGCCTGTGGAGGGGCAGAGCTGCCAACAACGCCTGCAAAGTAGGCGGACCTGCGACCCACCACCAGAGTAGGCCCAGCAACCCGTGGAGGGGCAGAGCTGCCCCCTCCCCCTGCGCAAGCAAAATAGGCGGAACTTTGACCACAAACAGAACATGCCTTGTGGCCCGTGGAGGGACAGAGCTGCCAACCACGAATGCAAGGTAGGCGGACCTGCGACGCACCGGCAGAATAGGCCCAAGAACCCGCAGAGGGGCAGAGCCGCCGCCCGCACCTGCAAGGTAGGCGCACCTGCTACCAACCAGCAGAACAGGCCCAGAGGCCTGCCGGTGTGGTAGGCACATTGCCCCAATTGGAGGAGGAGCACAGCCCCTGTGCACGGGAGACTTTGCAACTATGCAAGAGTAATACAAATATAAAGGGGGAAAATTCAATAACACAACAGTTTCAGCAAGCAGAAAGAAACGCGAACAGTATGAAGAGACAAGGAAAGAAAGGACCACAAGCAATGCAGGTCAACTCAACGTTAGAAGAGGTAATATCTGCAGTAGATGGAATGTCAGATAAAGAATTCAGGATATACATGCTTCAGATGATCTGGAGTCTCAAGGAAGACATTAGATAGCAAAATCAGACAATGAAAGAACACTTCAACAATGAATTACATAAACAAATCCAGGAAGCAAAATTTCAACTATACAGGGAGATAGAGGTTATAAAAAACAAACAAACAGTAATCCTAGAAATGCAGGAAGCGATAAACCAACTTAAAAACTCAATTGAGAATACTACCAGCAGAGTAGAACACTTAGAAGATAGAACATCAGACAATGAAGACAAAGTATTTCAACTTGAAAAGGACATAGACAGCTCAGCAAGACTGTTAAGAAACCATGAGCAGAACATCCAAGAAATATGGGATAACATAAAAAGACCAAACTTAAGAGTCATTGGGATACAGGAAGGTATAGAGGTCCAAACCAAAGGAATGAGCAATCTATTCAATGAAATAATACGAGAGAACTTCCCAGACTTGCAGAACGAGACAGAATCCCAAATCCTAGAAGCCTATAGGACGCCAAATGTGCACAATCATAAGAGATCCACACCTAGACACAATATAATGAAGATGCTCAACATACAGAATAAGGAGAGAATTTTAAAAGCTACAAGAGAAAGGAAGCATATTACATTTAGGGGTAAACCAATCAGGATAACAGCTGATCTCTCAACACAGATTTGAAAGCTAGAAGATCCTGGAATAACATATTTCAAACACTGAAAGAAAATGGATTCCAACCAAGAATTGTGTATCCAGCAAAATTAAGCTTCAGGATGGAAGATGAAATTAAAACCTTCCACGATAAACAAAAGTTAAAAGAATTTGCAGTTAGAAAACCATCTCTCCAAAAAATCCTCAGCAAAACATTACAGGAAGAGGAAATGGAAAATAACAATGAAAACCAACAGTGGGAAATAGGACAGTAAAGGGGGGGAAATAATCAAAGTGGAAAACAAACCATGTTTAGTAACATAAATAAACAAATATGGCTGGAAGAACAACCCATATCTCAATACTAACCCTAAATGTTAATGGCTTAAACTCACCAATTAAGAGACACACGCTAGTAGAATAGATCACAACACATGACCCAACAATATGCTGCCTACAGAAGACACATTTGATAGGGAAAGACATACATAGACTGAAGGTGAAAGGTTGGTAAAAATCATATCACTCATATGGACTTCAGAAACAAGCAGGATTGTCCATACTCATATCAAATAAAATAGATTTCAAGCCAAAGTTAATCAAAAGGGATAAAGAGAGACACTACATACTGCTCAAGGGAACCATACAAGATCAAGACATAACAATCATACATATATATGCCCCCAATAATGGTGCAGCTATGTTCATCAAACAAACTCTTCTCAAGTTCAAGAGTCAGATAGTCCACAATACAATAATTATGGGAGACTTGAACACACCTCTCTCACCACTGGACAGATCTTCCAAACAAAAGTTTAATAAGGAAACTATAGAACTCAATAACACAATTAATAACCTAGACTTAATTGACACATATAGAATATACCACCCAACATCAAGAAGTTACACTTTTTTCTCAGCAGCACATGGATCCTTCTCAAAAATAGATTATATATTATGTAACAGGGCAACTCTAAGCCAGGATAAAGGAGTAGAGATAATACCATGCATCTTATCTGATCATAATGGAATGAAACTGAAAATCAACGATAAAAGAAGGAAGGAAAAATCATGCATCACTTGGAGAATGAAAAATAGGTTACTGAATGATCAATGGGTTATAGAAGACATCAAGGAGGAAATTAAAAAATTCTTAGAGATAAATGAAAACACAGACACAACATATCGGAATCTATGGGACACATTGGAAGCAGTTCTAAGAGGAAAATTCATTGCTTGGAGTTCATTCCTTAAAAAAAGAAAAAACAAACAACAAATAAATGATCTCATACTTCATCTCAAAATCCTAGAAAAAGAAGAGAAAAACAACAGCAAAAGAAGTAGAAGGCAAGAAATATTTAAAATCAGAGCGGAAAATAATGAAATCAAAACAAAAGAAACAATTGAAAAAATTGATAAAACTAAAATTTGGTTCTTTGGAAAAATAAGTAAGATCAACAGACCCTTAGCCATGCTAATGAAGAGAAGAAGAGAGAGAACTCAAATTACTAGCATACAGGATGAAAAAGGCAATATCACAACAGATACTTCAGAAACACAGAAGATAATCAGAAATTATTTTGAATCCTTATACTCCAATAACATAGAAGATAGTGAAGGCATCGATAAATTTCTTAAGTCATATGATCTGCCCAGATTGAGTCAGGAGGATATAGACAACCTAAACAGACCAATATCAATTGAGGAAATAGAAGAAATCATCAAAAGATTACCAAGAAAGAAAATACCAGGACCAGATGGGTATACACCAGAGTTTTAAAAAACCTTTAAAGAGGAACTAATACCAATACTTTTCAAGCTATTTCAGGAAATAGAAAAAGAGGGAGAACTTCCAATTTCATTCTACAAGGCCAACATCACCCTGATTCCTAAACCAGACAAAGACACTTCAAAGAAAGAAAACTACAAACCTATATCTCTGATGAACCTAGATGCAAAAATCCTCAATAAAATTCTGGCGAATTGGATGCAAAAACATATCAAAAAAATTGTGCACCATGATCAAGTAGAATTCATCCCTGGGATGCAAGGCTGGTTCAATATACAGAAATCAATAAATGTTATTCACCACATCAATAGACTTAAAAATAAAAACCATATGATCATCTTGATAGATGCAGAAAAAGCATTCGACAAAGTACAGCATCCCTTTATGTTCAAAACTCTCAAAAATATAGGGATAACAGGAACATACCTCAACATTGTAAAAGCAATCTAGGCTAAGCCTCAGACTAGCATCATTCTGAATGGAGAAAAACTGAAGGCATTCCATCTAAAATCTGAAACAAGGCAAGGATGCCCTCTCTCACCACTTCTGTTCAACATAGTTCTCAAAACACTGGCAAAAGCAATTAGACAGATGAAAGAAATTAAAGGCATAAAAATAGGAAAAGAAGAACTTAAATTATCACTATTTGCAGAGGACATGATTCTATACTTAGCAGACCCAAAAGGGTCTACAAAGAAACTATAAGAGCTAATAAATAAATTTAGCAAAGTTGCAGGATATAAAATGAACACGCATAAATCAAAGACATTCCTGTATATCAGCGACAAATCCTCTGAAATGGAAATGAGGTCAACCACTCCATTTACAATATCCTCAAAAATAATAAAACACTTGGGAATCAACCTAACAAAAGAGGTGAAAGACTTAAACAATGAAAACTATAGAACCCTAAAGAGACAAATTGAAGATCTTAGAAGATGGGAAAATATACCCTGTTCATGGATAGGCAGAACTAACATCATCAAAATGGCGATATTATCAAAAGTTCTCTATAGGTTTAATGCAATGCCAATCAAAATCCCAACGGCATTTCTTGTAGAAATAGAGAAAGCAATCATGAAATTCATATGGAAAAATAAAAGACCCAGAATAGCAAAAACAATGCTAAGCAGGAAGTGTGAATCAGGCGGTATACCGATACCAGACTTCAAACTATACTACAGAGCAATAGTAACAAAAACAGCATGGTACTGGTACCAAAACAGGCGGGTGGACCAATGGTACAGAATAGAGGACACAGAAACCAACCCACAAACCTACAACTTTCTTATATTTGATTAAGGGGCTAAAAGCATGCAATGGAGAAAGGATAGCATCTTCAACAAATGGTGCTGGGAAAACTGGAAATCCATATGCATCAAAATGAAACTAAATCCCTTTCTCTCGCCATGCACAAAAGTTAACTCAAAATGGATCAAGGAGCTTGATATCATATCAGAGACACGGCATCTGATAGAAGAAAAAGTTGGCTACGACCTACATACTGTGGGGTCGGGCTCCAAATTCCTTAATAGGACACCCATAGCACGAGAGTTAATATCTAGAATCAACAAATGGGACTTACTCAAACTAAAAAGTTTTTTCTAAGCAAAAGAAACAATTAGAGAGGTAAATAGGGAGCCTACATCCTGGGAACAAATCTTTACTCCTCACACTTCAGATAGAGCCCTAATATCCAGAGTATATAAGGAACTCAAAAAATTAGACAATAAGATAAGAAATAACCCAATCAACAAATGGGCCAAGGACCTGAACAGACACTTCTCAGAGGAGGACATACAATCAATCAACAAGTACATGAGAAAATGCTCACCATCTCTAGCAGTCAGAGAAATGCAAATCAAAACCACCCTAAGATATCATCTCACTCTAGTAAGATTGGCAGCCATTAGGAAGTCAAACAACAACAAGTGCTGGCAAGGATGTGGGGAAAAGGGTACACTTGTTCATTGTTGGTGGGACTGCAAATTGGTGCAGCCAATTTGGAAAGCAGTATGGAGATTTCTTGGAAAGCTGGGAATGGAACCACCATTTGACCCAGCTATTCCCCTTCTCAGTCTATTCCCTAAATACCTAAAAAGAGCATGCTACAGGGACACTGCTACATCGATATTCATAACAGCACAATTCACAATAGCAAGACTGTGGAAGCAACCTAGATGCCCTTCAATAGACGAATGGATAAAAAAAAATGTGGCATTTATACACAATGGAGTATTACTCTGCATTAAAAAATGACAAAATCATAGAATTTGGAGGGAAATGGATGGCATTAGAGCAGATTATGCTAAGTGAAGCTAGCCAATCCCTTAAAAAAACAAATGTCAAATGTCTTCTTTGATATAAGTAGAGTAACTAAGAACAGAGTAGGGGTAAAGAGCATAAGAAGAAGACTAACATTAAACAGGGATGAGAAGTGGGAGGGTAATGGAGAGAGAAGGGAAATTGCATGGAAATGGCAGGAGACCCTCAGGGTTATACAAAATTACATACAAGAGGAAGTGAGAGGAAAGGGAAAAATAATACAAGGGGGAGAAATGAATTACAGTAGAGGGGGTAGAGAGAGAAGAGGGTAGGGGAGGGGAGGGGAGGGGGGATAGTAGAGAAAAGGAAAGGCATCGGAATACAACAGACACGAGTATGTCAATATGTAAATCAATGGAAGTGTAACTGATGTGATTCTGCAATCTGTATACGGGGTAAAAATGAAAGTTCATAACCCACTTGAATCAAAGTGTGAAATATGACATATCAAGAACTATGTAATGTTTTGAGCAACCAGTAAAAATAAATAAATAAATAAATAAATAAAATCAACCTCAATTTCTGCCATCAAGAAAAGTTTGTTTCTCTCTACTTTTAAAGAACTTAGGCTTTATTGTGTTTCATTTCTCCATATTACTATAGCTTTTATACATGATATATTAAACATTAATAATACATTTTATTGATTTCTATTTTATTTATCTTTCATTTTCCCACATGGATATTGAGTTTTTGACAAAGTGTCTGTGCCTAATAAATCAAATATTATGTCATTTAATATGTTGTTGTATTTAACAGATTCTTACTGTCTAGTTTTTTTTCCAAAATGGTCACCTAAGGATCATGAAAAATATTTACACCTGGGACTTGGTTAGATGTGAGCATGTCAGCCTTAGTATTTTGTTAGGGAGAAAGGATATAACTATATAGTTAATTTTTTTTTACATATACTAGTTTAACCCACTTAAAAAATACATCCTGTATTATCATTGGTGTTCTTTAGCACAAAACACTGTATTTAGAAATAACTCAAAAATATTAAATTGAACATTTACTTAGTAAGCTATTGACATTATTCAAGCACATTCAATTCTTCTTATAAGATGTTACAGACATTATATTTAAAATAATAGACAAATCAATAACATATTAAAATTCATTTCTTACATGGTTGAATCAATGTTAAAATCCTGTCAGAAAACTGTTCTCTTCCAAAGGTACTTGTAAATACACAGCCTATGAGAGGTGGAGGCATTTTTACAAAATCAGCTCAATAAAATTTTGAAAATGGTTACTATGCTTATTTGAAGAATTCCAGTATAGTATGTGCATGTACAATATTCCACCATGAAACCCACTTTTCCTTATAATTACTATACACCAATACATTTTCAAAAATAAAAAATTCAATTTCCATAATGCCTCCAGAATGTAGGTGTCTTTTTTTATATAAAAATTCTCCAAGTGACAAATTGAACTTACAAATACATTTTAAAAAACATTTTGTCATTCTGTATTATGAGGATTTATATTTTGCTGTTTTGAAATTAATTATGTATTTGTAGTATTTCAAAAATAGATTTAAAAAGTTGCAACTGTGACTCATTATTTTAACTTACTTAAATGTTACTGCTCATAAATTTATCATATTAAATTTTCCTAATTTTATTTGATTAATAAAGGGCTCTATTAAGGACACATTTATCATAAACATAATGTTCAGTTTGATAGCATATTTGAAATTGACTAACATTTGTCATATATGAAAATGAAATATGTCACTGATTGGCAGTAAAAATGGTGATTTAAATGTATATTAAAATATGAATGGTTACCTAAGGAAAAAAAATTCAAGGTAAAAAGAAAAGTTTGGAATCTACTGTACCTTAGAGTAAACTTTGTTGCAGCAGTCTTGGCTGGACACAGAATCACGAGCCACCACACACCTTGTAGATTCAAACAGCAATTCTTTATTCCTGAACTCACACCGGCCTCTACACATGTTCTGGCGAAATCCAAGTTCTGCTGCCAATTCACGTCCCAAACACTTTCTCAATTCCACGAGAACTCAATGGGAACTCAGGCAGCAGGAACGCCCTATTCCCAGCAGCAATAATCTTAAACCTGGAACTTCCCTAAACCCAGATTGTCTTAAACTCAGAATGCCCTAAACCCAAGGAGCGGGATACTTCCTCAAACCTGCAGGATACACCTTAAACCTGGATCCACCCTGGTCCTTGAGCCGGGTCACCTTTCTCAAAGACACATGCAATGTCACAGCAAATTTCCATTTAACATGGAGTACGATGGCAAGGAAATTTCAATGCGTCATTCCTACTTGGCAATGGCGCTCAGCATCTCTTTACCCCTTCTGAGTAATTAAACAACAAGCAATGTGGCTTAAGGACCGTGCCTGGTAGGTTGTCCAATTCAACATATGGTTCTTACTCGTCATGGGAAAACTGACCTCTAGGAGTCAGCCTCCTGTCTTAGGTTGATACCACTGCAATTGGATCAACCCGTCACTGACTACCGGTCCAGCATTCAGCCATACTTGTGGATAGGCCTATGCACCAGTGGGGGTTGAGGTTCTTTCCTCACCTCTGTTGGCCCCCAAATTTAGCCTTGGTGCCAGTGTGGGGGGGTGAGGTTCTTTGCCTCACCTCTGTTGGCCCCAAAATTTTTAGACCATCACTAGTAGAAGGGAGGAGGATACAGAAATGCCACGACACCAAACCAATTGATGGCTCCTTTGGAAAAATTGCATCACTGGTGACACCATCAGCAAAGATATGCCAGCACTATCACAATTTGCTGCACCAAATAATAGTTCACAATGCATACAACTGATATATAGTCCAGGTAAGTTCTGCAGGCAGTTCAAAGTGGAAGAGTCTATCAATATGTCCATTTCTTCCCAAAGTAAATCGAGTCCTTGATTGAGCATTACTTGTTGAGTTATATTCATTGATGCATCAGTTTATAGAGTTTACTGTGATAGCTATCATAGAAGCTGTAGTTTGGCTTTATCTTAGTCTTCACGGGCACTGGGATGGAGATGGGAATTCTGGCAATGATGCTAAAGAGACATTATCCTGAACCAGAATTATTAAATATAATGAAAAGGAAAGGTGAAAGTAAACAAACAGATCTGTTAACCACCTTTAAAACCAATCCTTAACAGCTGTTTACCTAATTTAAATTAATAGGCAAACAGATTTGTTAACCACCTTTAAAAACAATCCTTAATAACTGTTTACCTAAATTAAATTAAACCTTTTAAATCACGTGAATAAAACAAAATTCGGATCCATTTTTTCATGAGTGCTCCTCATATAAGAAATATGGACATACACACATACAGACATACAACACAAAACAGAAGTGTGCATACATAACATACAACACATAAGACAATAGTAATGGCCTTGTAGCTTTAGCTAGGTGAAATCTCCATTGCAATGTTTAAAAACTCCACAGTCAAAAAATAAAACACAGTCAGAAAATAAAACTGATCGGATAAACATTAACCTAGGTTTGTATGAGGTCAAAAAATAAAATAGAACTTTACGATGTGGGAAAAATGCAATAATAAAATAGATATTGGAAAAAGCACCCTTGTTAATACTGTTGCAGATGTAAGAATAGCCAAGCTGGAGTTCTGGATATCAGCAGTTATGGATTTCAGTCAAATCATCTTCCTTTTGGTCTGTAGAAATTGTTTTGGTTAACCTCTCTGGAATCCAAATCGGCTGCTGTTCTTCCTGTGGAAAAACACAAACGGAACCCCAACTCCAGACAATAACTGGGTCAGGACCTTTCCATTGTCCTGTTAGAATATCTTTCCAAAATACCTTAGGCTTATGTACATTTTTCGGATACATATGTCTTTCCTCAGCACAAAGTCCTGATGAATCCAAATTTAGAAAGTTTAGAGTAAAAAGGGTTATTTTAAGTTTATCTTTGGGGGATAAATATCCCTATAAGATCCTTTTAAATTTAAGTCTTACAAAAGCATTCTGCCTTAGTTTTTAGAATTAATTTAGTCCTTTTAATTTTTTGATGTGGTTTTAAACCAATTTCCTTCCAGTTTAATGTTTTCTAAATTGGCTCTTGTCTATGAATTTTAACACCCTCATCTGAGACTTCTAATTTCTGCACCACCAGAAATTAAAGCTGATGGGCTTTTAGAAAAAAAATTACTAATAATCTCCTTGTACTTTTATTTTATCCAATATTTGACCTTAAAATTCTCTCTTCTACCTTTTTCTATCTTGAATGTCTATATCTAGTAGTTATCTTAGCTTTTTGCATTTTCTATCTGAAATACCTTTATTTGACATTTTCAACCATTTTCTATCTTATTTATATCTTCTAGTTTTCTTCTAAGGTTTTTATATTTACCCTTAGTTGCTTTTTTCTCTCCTAGTTTTCTTTTGTTTTCTATTTTGTGGGTTTAAAATACTTGTCTTTTTACATCTTTTTTATCTTCCTATTTTTTATCTTTCTACATCTTCTCTTTTTTTTTACCTTCCTGTACTTCTGTTTTTAAAGTTTTCCACTTCAAATTTTTAATCTTCTTTATCTAAATATCTTTTGTCTTATTATCTTCCCATTTTCATGGGTTTTTTTTCCATCATGAAGGCATCTTAACCACCTTCAACTTAACCTTTTAAAGCCTTTTGCAACTTATTTAGACATTTTACAACTTTTTGCTTTACCACACAAAGATTATCTCATCTCCTTCTTTTTGGTTTAATAAGTACATTTTAATAGTTTGATGAGTAAAGCAATCTTTTTTATGCCATGAAGTTATCTCGACCACCTTCAATTTAACCTTTTAAAGCCTTCCAATTATCATCTATAGTGTACCTTTAAATGTACCTTTTCATCACCTACAGCTTCACTCTTTTAAATGAGGCTTAGATTCTGTTTAAATCACTTAAATGTTAGTTTACATGGCTGCCCTTCAACCAAAGGCTTTTTTTTCTTCATTAAGAAGCTTTGTCTCAATCTGCCATGTACAAATATCTTTTTCTTCTTTCTTCCTTTCTCAAGCTTTTAAAGTAAGTCTAGTTTCCTCAAAATCTTTTCAAATGGCATTTTACAACTTTTTACTTTACTACACAGAGATTATCTCATCTAGAAACATTTTTTCAACCTTTATAATACAATATATTTCCACATCTTTAATCTTTTAATATCTCTTTTCTAGCCATTAACCCTTTTTATAAATTCACATTCTGAAACAACTCTTCTAAAATTTCTGATTTAGATGAATTACTCCACTTTAATAAGATGAAGTACTTTAATGTTATTTATGGTACTATAATACTGTAATTGAAACCCAACTGAAACTTCTTATACTCTTTGTATATAAATTACACATGATATATCATGTGTATATAATTACACATGATAGAATCTTAACTCTTAGAAACCTTGTTTCAGCAAAGACACAGACCAAAGCAATATTAAACATTTTTCCATTTACCAATTTATGAAAACACACATAATGTTTAAATATATTACCTAATGGAACTTAATAAGTAAAGAGTACTTGATTTTATATTTAGTGGATGATATTTTAACACTTTAGCTTTGTAAATTAATCAGATGTCTGTAAAAACCAAGATCTTAGACAAGTGTAGTAAACAGATCTAGCCATCTCTTTCTTGTTGAAGAAAAATCCTTCTACAGAATACCATGATGGTCCCGTTGATATACTTAATAACTCGTCTTTAAAAAGCCATGGGCTACATTTTTGTATTGTATCAACATATACCCTAATTGTTCTTGGTCTTACTGGAGTGCCTCCTTCCTCTAACAATTTCTCTTGCTCAAAGGCGAACAACTGCAAACCTTGGGTCAACCATTTTCCCCAGTTTGCCTGAGAAAGTTCTAGAAACAGGCAACTTGAAATAAAAACAAAATAAATCAAAACAAGAACACATTGTTTTTTGAAATGGTCACCCATTCTTTCGCTCTCCTTCAGGGGCGAGCAATTTCACTTACCTCCAAGTTTCAGACTTTCTGCATATGGACCACCAAATGCCACAGTCTTGGCTGGGCACAGAATCACGAGCCACCACACACCTTGTAGATTCAAACAGCAATTCTTTATTCCTGAACTCACACCGGCCTCTACACACGTTCTGGAGAAATCCAAGTTCTGCCGCCAATTCACGTCCCAAAAACTTTCTCAATTCCACGAGAACTCAATGGGAACTCAGGCAGCAGGAACGCCCTATTCCCAGTAGCAATAACCTTAAACCTGGAACTTCCCTAAACCCAGATTGTCTTAAACTCGGAATGCCCTAAACCCAAGGAGCGGGATACTTCCTCAAACCTGCAAGATACACCTTAAACCTGGATCCACCCTGGTCCTTGAGCCGGGTCACCTTTCTCAAAGACACATGCAAAGTCACAGCAAATTTCTATTTAACATGGGGTACACTGGCAAGAAAATTTTGATGAGTCATTCCTACTTGGCAATGGCCCTCAGCACTTTGTTATACAGTAATACATACAATGTGTTCAGATTTCAATTGAATCGGCTTTGTTGTTGTTGTTGTTGTTGTTGTTTGTTTTTTTGGTTTTTGGTTTTTGGTTTAGCTGTCTTTTTTTTCTGTTTTTTCTTTCTTTTCTTTTCTTTTTTTTATTGGTTGTTCAAAACCTTACAAAGCTCTTGACATATCATATTTTAAACATTAGTTTCAAGTGAGTTATGAGCTCCCATTTTTACCCCAAATACAGATTGCAGAGTCACATCGGTTACACATTCATATTTTTACATAATGCCATACTAGTAACTGTTGTATTCTGCTACCTTTCCTATCCTCTACTATTCCCCTCCCCCCATCTTCTCTTTCTATCCCATCTACTGTAATTCATTTCTCTCCTTGTTTTTTCTTCCAATTCCCCTCACAACCTCTTTTATGTAGTTTTTTTTTATAACAATGAGGGTCTCTTTTCATTTCCATGCAATTCCCCTTTTCTCTCTCTTTCCCTCCCATCTCGTGTCTCTCTTTAATGTCAATCTTTTTTTCCTGCTCTTCCTCCCTGCTCTATTCTTAGTTGCTCTCATTATATCAAAGAAGACATTTGGTATTTGTTTTTTAGGGATTGGCTAGCTTCACTAAGCATAATCTGCTCAATTTCAATATATTCTGTGAATTTTTTGAGAAACATACTACCTGATTCTGTAGTGTTTTTTTCTTCTTACTTAGTGGAACAGTTCTTAAGTTGTAGGAGGTGTCATAAGGAAAAAGTTTAATGCACAATCTCTCATTTCAAATTAATGGGTTTGGCAAACACAGAGAATGGGTAATACAGATAAAATTCCTGTTGCTTTCCCAAGCAAAAATTGAACAAAATTATTTGTTTTCTGAACTACTGTGTAGAGAGTACACACACCATCTCATAGGCTTTAATCTCAATCCTAGAAACAGCCTATTCTGTTAGATTCTGTTTTCTTTACCCAGGAGACAATTCAGAAGTGTTAAGTGAATTGCTTGATGCTGCCCACTACTGTGTGCCAGAGTTGGGATTAAAAAAACCCTGTCCTAATTGCATGAGCCTCCCAACCTATGCTGCACTGCCTTTCCCTGCTCTGGTCTTCTCTGCCAGAGCTGAAATAAAAAAGTCAGAGTGTCCATCCCCATGGACCTCCTCAGCTGGGGATGTGTGGGACCGGTGACTCAAAGTTTTCACTGAAGTGTGTTTCCACCAATGACCACAAAATCTCTTTGGATGTTGCTTTTGGGGTTACAAATGATTTTTAGAAAGTGTGAATTTGCAGATACAGAATCCATGAGTAATAGTGTCTGCTGTAACTTGGTGAATTCATGGAGTGGGAAACTGTTTTTTTGTATATATGATATGGCGTCTGTATGTTATCACATACTCAGATGTTAGCAATCAATATGGTAAGCTTTATTTGAGCTGTTTTTTGAAATACACAAAGATGGAGAACATACATATATAAAGGGTATTTATGTCTTATGAGAGATAAATGATAATAACATGCAAAATTGTTAAGTTCATTCACTCTGTTATATTTTTAGTTAATAAATAAATTAAATATTTTCCCATGTCATTATAGATCAATTCCTGAAATACAGGGCAGAGTTAAGTCAGCATGTGGTCTGAATGAATGCAGAGTAACTGCATTATTATTTCAATTTGAATTATAGAAAAAAACCCTCATGGTTTCAAAATATGATGTGTTCCTGGCAGTGGGATGTGGTTCAGAGTGATCCTAAGTGGAATTAATTGTGGGTTGAAGCCATTGGACAGAAAAGAACCAGAATTTTTTTATAAATGTAGGAGAGTTGAGGTCTGTTCTCTAGAAGATAGGATTGGGAAAGTCCCAACAATACGTTACAATTACTTGTACTAGGGAAAACGTGAGGGTAGAATGGAACTTCCTAGTGTGTGCACTGCACTCTTCTGATTGGCAAGGAACCTCATTCTATGAAGAAGGTCTGTGTGGCATGGACAGATTACATTTTTTTCTTGGTCCAGAGTAAAGGTTCTTCTTGAACTTCAACTTGCTCCTGAGCAGTGCTCCCATGGGAAGAGGATTTGCTCTGTAATGGGACTTCTGTTACCATTGCTAAGTATGTAAATGGATAGCAGCCAGGCTAAACTTTGTGTCAGTATCATGGGATTAAAAATAAAAGCATGAACCTCCATTACATTTTTCTGTTATAAATAGAAATTGTATTCTGATTGTTCCCTTTACAATATTCAGCAAAATAATACAGATTCAAGTCCTTCAAACATGCCCCACAAAACCACTGATTTTCTTGGCTACTCATTTTTTCCCTTTTAAAAAAGTAAAGCAGAGAAGATGGAAAAGTTTTTTTTTTTTCAAATTTGAAGAGTCAAAAGAGATGTCCTTTTCATCTCAAACTGAGATTAGCTGAGAGACATGTTAGTTATCACTATACACTATCAGGTTTTTTTTAATTAATTTGTTCTAATTAGTTATATATGACAGTAGAACACAGGGTTTATAACTTCTAATTTTTCTGGTTTTATCTGATGTGAGATTATACTAGTCATGTAATCATATATGCACATTATAATGTCTGATTCATTCTACTATCCTTCTTATGCCTACACCAGCTCCCCCTTTTTAATCTATTCTTCCATTCTTCCCTAGCCCCTTTTTGTGAATTAGCATCCACATATCAGAGAAACTATTCAACCCTTGTTTGTTTTTTTTTTGTTTTTTGTTTTTTAGGATTAGCTTATTTTGCATAGCATGACATTTCTCTAGTTCCACCCATTTACCAAGAAATGCCATAATTGCATTCTTTGTGAAGCTAAGTAATATTCCATTATGTCTCTATACTACATTTTCTTTATCCATTACTCCATTGAAGGGCACCTTGGTGGGTTCCATAGACTATTAGGAATTGTACTATTATAAATATTGATGTGGCTGCATCACTATAGCATGCTGATTTTAAGTTATTTGGGTATAAACTGAGGATTGGGATAGTTGGGTCAAATTATAGTTTCATTCCAAGTTTTCTGATGAATCTCCATACTGTTTTCCATAGTGATTGCATCAATTTGCAGCCCCACCAGGAATGTATGAGTGTACTTTCCCCCCCGCATCCTTGCCAACAATTATTGTTGCTTGTATTCTTGATAATTGCCAGCAGCATCACTTAAAAACAGTACTATTTTATCTTTACAAATTCATGGGTACTATGTCACAATCTGATACTTGTATAAAGAATATAATGTTCAGATCAGGGTAGTTAACATTTTCACCTCAAACATTTCAAACATTAAATTAACACAATAATGATACATATTTATGTGCTACAGTGTAGAATTTAAATACATGTGTACAGTGTGTACTGATCTAATCAGGACAATTAGTATTTCTGTTCCTCTCATTCCTCATAATTGGAGCCTTTGAGCTGTTCTCTGGTTAGACATAAAACAAAATGTTATTGAAAAGATTGTCCCCCAACTCTTTTGTAGATTACCAGAACTTATTCCTTCTATCTAAAATTGTTTTGGTACACATTAACTAACCTCCCACTATCCACAACTTCAAAGCTTTCCTCCCTCTAGTAATCACTGTTATACATTAAAATTGACTTTTAAAAACACACAAATATAAGAACATGCAGAATTAGACTTACTTCTCTGAATATAATATCCTCCAATTCCACCCATTTTGCTGTAAATGATAGAATAACATTTTTTTAAATGTTTTAAATATTTATTTTTTAGTTGTAGTTGGACACAATAACTTTATTTCACTTATATACATTTGTGTAGTGGTGAGCATCAAACCCAAAGTCTCACATGTGCAAGGTGAGTATTCTATCACTGAGCCACAAGCCCGACCCTAGAATGTTATTCTTCTATGGCTGAATATTATTTCATTATATACAACTGTGTGTATATAGTACAGTATCTTTATCCATTCCTCCACTAATGCACATCTCAGTTTATTCCATATCAGATATTGTGAACAGTGCAGTCATGAACATGGGTGGCAGGTATCTCATTTTCTTTGGAGATATACCCAGAAGTGCACCGTATAGTAGATCAACTTTTAGTTTCTTTAGGAAGCTTCATCTATTCTCCATATGGCAGTGTTAGTTTGCATTCCCATTAATAATGTATGAGAGTTCCCTCTCACTCACATACTTGACAGAATTTGGTTTCTTTTTGGTAATAGCAATTCTATCTGGGGTGAGATAGTGTATTTTAATTCTTGTTGCCATAATGGCTAAGTAAGTTGAGTGCTGTTTTTTTTTTTTTTCATGAATTTTTTGGCCATTTGAATTTACCCCTTTAAAAACAGACATGAAGATTAATGGAACAGAACAAAGTCAGAAATAACCCTGTTTACTTACAGGCAAATAATACTCAACAAATATGCTAAAAAAAAACATGTGCTGGAGAAAGGAGAGTATCTTCAATAAACAGTGCTGGAAAAACTGGATATTCACTAGGGGGAGATTTAAATTTAACCTCTATTTCTCACTATGAAAATCAGGGAGGAGCTAGAAAATGGTGGAGGGCGCGGAGAGATCAAGTCTCTGACCTGTTCAGCTGTGCGGGCACAGGGAGTAGTAAACAATCTAAATTCTGTTTTCTCAGGATCACTAGGCAATGCTGAGCTAACGTGGATCTGGGGCCACAGTCTGGGCCTCTCAGAACACACACTGAGCCCGGATTGGCTCCCGTTCACCTGCTTCCCGCAGACAAACAGCTGTGACTCAGCACTAATCCATCCGGCTGAAACAATTGGTCAGCCCTTCTGATCCTATGGAGGTAAATGCCAAACGAGCCTTCATAGGTATTGGCCACAGGTTTGAAACGGGGCTTGGGAGAGACAGTAAGGACCCACCCGTTGCATTGGTCACCCGGCACAGGGAAACGAACTGTCACCATTTGCAAGAGATACCACCATGGCAGAGAACTGACGTCACCAGACATCAGCAGAGGAGATAACTTCATTGAAACCTGCGGCTACAGGTGTGTAATTCTCTAGCCTTCCCTCTCCACACATCGGGGAACCTTAAGGGCCCCTCCCAGCTCTCCCGTGAGCGTGATAGCCAGACTGAGGGAATCAGATGTGGCGCGAGACCCGCGGCATGGAACTCCCGGCTACTGCTCCCACCAGTGCTGACAACTGAGGTCTCTTGCACCAGCTACTGGGGGCATGGTAAACGGAGGGCAAGTAAAATTCGCTGAGGATTCTCAGCCCCAAGCTCTACAAACTTAGGGTCTGAGGGAATGGCAAACAGGGAGAATGTGCCCAGTTTTTCATGAAAAGAAGGCTCCCAGGAGCAGCAGACTTGGCCTGCAGCCAGTATTGTGATGAGCGGCACCGCTGAGAGGGGCTTGGCTAGAGGAAAAGTGGGGAAGTGAATAGACACAAGAGAAGGCCCTAGGCACTCAGGATTGGAGAGTCGCCCAGTCTGGGAGGAGGAGCTGCTGCACAGGGATTGGTTCCTGCGTATTGACAGGAGAAACTTGGCCTGGTGGGCACAGCGCCACCTACTGGAAGAGAAGTTAATCAAACTCTAAGACTATATTTATTATTATTATTATTTTTTGATTTGGGTTTTTTCTTTCATTTTCATTTTTCTTTCTTGTTGTTTTTTAAATTTTTTTCAATTTTTTAAAAATTGTTTTCTTCTAATTTTTTATTTTTTTATTATTATTATTTTTAATTTTTTTTCTTTTTTTATTTGCTATTTTTTTCTTCTTTTGTTTTTTCATTTCTTTTCAATTTTCTTATTCCCCTTCCTTGAATTCTACCTGCTTACTCTCATTCTCTTTAGTGACTTTTTCCCTTCCCTTCTAATACCTTTACTCCCAAGCATCAAATAAATTTATAGGAGTAAACAGTAACTCAGAAGTCAAACAGAACAAGAAGTAACATGAGCAGCTTGAAAACTCAAGGAAGAAAAGGAGTACAAACAATGCAGGACAGCCTAAATATTCAGGAGAACCTAGGGTCATCAGAAAAATGATCATATAAAGAACTCAAGGAATACCTTACACAGATGGAATGCAACCTTAAAGAGGATACAAGAAAGCAAATTCAAGCAGCGAAAGAACACATTGAGAATGAATTACATAAACAGATAAAAGAAGTTAAACATCTTTATCAGAAGATAGAGATTATAAAAAATAATCAACCAATAATTCTAGAAATGAAGAAAATGATAAAGAAAATTAAAAACTCAATTGAGAGTATCACTAACAGAGTGGAGCAAGTAGAAGCCTGAACTTCAGATAATGAATACAAAATATATCATCTTGAAAAGAGTCTAGCCAACTCAGAAAGGCTGGTAAAAAAATCATGAGAAAAACATCCAAGAGTTATGGGATAACATAAAAAAACTCAACTTACGAGTCATTGAAATAGAAGAAGGTACAGAGATTCAAACCAAGGGAATGAGTAACCTGCTGAATGAAATAATTACAGAAAACTTTTCAGAAATAAAAAAGGAAACATATATACAAATTGAAGATGCATACAGGACATCGAGCCCACAAAATCACAGTAGACCAATGCCAAGACACATTGTTATGAAGATATATAATATACAGAACAAGGAGAAAATATTAAAATCTACAAGAGAAAGGAGGCAGATTACATTCAGGGGTAAATCAATAAGGTTAACAACGGATTTTTTATCACAGATACTGAAAGCAAGAAGGTCATGGAACAATGTATTTCAAACACTGAAAGACAATGGATGCCAACCAAGAATTATGTATCCAGCAAAATTAAGCTTCAGGTATGACAACGAAATAAAAATCTTTCATGATAAACAAAAGTTAAAAGAATTTGCAGCCAGAAAACCAGCATTGCAAAGCATTTTGAGCAAAACACTACAAGAGGAAGAAATAAAAACAATAACCAAAACCATCAGTGGGAAGTGCCTCGGTAAAGACAGAGGGCAAGGGGAAAGATAATCATGGAGAAACAAACTAATTTTTTAAAAAAAGGATAAATAATCAAACATGGCTGGAAGTACAAACCATATATCAATAGTAACTCTAAATGTTAATGGCTTAAACTCTCCAATAAAGCGACATAGGCTGGTAACATGGATTTTAAAAAAAATCCAACAATATGCTGCCTCCAGGAGACACATCTGATTGGAAAAGACATACACAGGCTGAAGGTGAAAGGATGGGAAAAAATATACCACGCATACTGTCCTCGTAAGCAAGCAGGGGTGGCCATCCTCATATCGAATAAAATCGACTTCAAGACTAAGTTAATCAAAAGGGATAAAGAAGGACATTATATACTGTTAAAAGGAACCATTCACCAACAAGACATAACAATTATCAATATCTATGCACCAAATAATGGTGCTGCAACATTCATAAAACAAATTCTCCTCAAGTTCAAAAATCAAGTAGACCACAACACAATAATTATGGGTGACTTCAACACACCTCTCTCACCATTGGACAGATCCTCCAAACAAAAGTTGAATAAAGAAACTATAGAACTCAATACCACAATCAATAACCTAGACTTAACTGACATATATAGGATATATCAATTATCATCAAATGGATATACTTTTTTCTCAGCAGCCCATGGGTCCTTCTCAAAAATAGACCATATATTATGCCATAGGGCAACCCTCAGTAAATATAAAGGGGTGGAGATAATACCATGCATTTTATCTGATCATAATGCAATGAAACTGGAAATCAATGATAAAAGAAGGAAGGAAAAATCCTACATCACATGGAAAATGAACAATGTTACTGAATGATCAATGGGTTACAGAAGACATAAAGGAGGAAATAAAAAGAATTCTTAGAGATAAATGAAAATACAGAGACAACATATCGAAATCTATGGAACACAATGAAAGCAGTTTTAAGAGGGAAATTCATTGCCTGGAGGTTATTCCTAAAAAAAAAAAAAAAAAGGCAAGAAATAATTAAAATCAGAGCAGAAATCAATAAAATTGAAACAAAAGAAACTATTGAAAAAAATTAACAAAACTAAAAGTTGATTCTTCAAAAAAATAAATAAGATCGACAGACCTTTAGCCATGCTAACGAAGAGAAGAAGAGAGAGAACTCAAATTACTAACATACGGGATGAAAAAGGCAATATCACAACAGATGCTACAGAAATACAGAAGACAATTAGAAATTATTTTGAAAACCTATATTCCAATAAAATAGAAGATAGTGAAGACATCGATAAATTTCTTAAGTCATATGATTTGCCCAGACTGAGTCAGGAGGATACACACAATTTGAACAGACCAATATCAATAGATGAAATTGAAGAAGCCATCAAAAGACTACCTACCAAGAAAAGCCCAGGACCGGATGGGTATACAGCAGAGTTTTACAAAACCTTTAAAGAAGAATTAATACCAATACTTTTCAAGTTATTTCAGGAAATAGAAAAAGAGGGAGCTCTTCCAAATTCATTCTATGAGGCCAACATCACCCTGATTCCGAAACCAGACAAAGACTCCTCAAAGAAAGAAAACTACAGACCAATATCTCTAATGAACCTAGATGCAAAAATCCTCAATAAAATTCTGGCGAATCGAATACAAAAACACATCAAAAAAATTGTGCACCATGATCAAGTAGGATTCATCCCTGGTATGCAAGGCTGGTTCAATATACGGAAATCAATAAATGTTATTCACCACATCAATAGACTTAAAGATAAGAACCATATGATCATCTCAATAGACGCAGAGAAAGCATTCGACAAAGTACAGCATCCCTTTATGTTCAAAACACTTGAAAAACTAGGGATAACAGGAACGTACCTTGACATTGTAAAAGCTATCTATGCTAAGCCTCAGGCTAGCATCATTCTGAATGGACAAAAGTTGAAGGCATTCCCTCTAAAATCTGGAACAAGACAGGGATGCCCTCTATCACCACTTCTATTCAATATAGTTCTCGAAACACTGGCCAGAGCAATTAGACAGACGAAAGAAATTAAAGGCATAAAAATAGGAAAAGAAGAACTTAAATTATCACTATTTGCAGATGACATGATTCTATACTTAGAAGACCCAAAAGGGTCTACAAAGAAACTACTAGAACTAATAAATGAATTCAGCAAAGTGGCAGGATATAAAATCAACACGCATAAATCAAAGGCATTTCTGTATATCAGCGACAAAACCTCTGAAACGGAAATGAGGAAAACTACCCCATTCACAATATCCTCCAAAAAAATAAAATACTTGGGAATCAACCTAACAAAAGAGGTGAAAGATTTATACAATGAAAACTACAGAACCCTAAAAAGAGAAGTAGAAGAAGATCTTAGAAGATGGAAAAATATACCCTGTTCATGGATAGGCAGAACTAACATTATCAAAATGGCGATATTACCAAAAGTTCTCTATAGGTTTAATGCAATGCCAATCAAAATCCCAATGGCATTTCTTGTAGAAATAGATAAAGCAATCATGAAATTCATATGGAAAAATAAAAGACCCAGAATAGCAAAAGCAATTTTAAGCAGGAAGTGTGAATCAGGCGGTATAGCGATACCAGATTTCAAACTATATTACAGAGCAATAGTGACAAAAACAGCATGGTACTGGTACCAAAACAGGCGAGTGGACCAATGGTATAGAATAGAGGACACAGAGACTAATCCACAAAGTTACAACTATCTTATATTTGATAAAGGGGCTAAAAGCATGCAATGGAGGAAGGATAGCATCTTCAACAAATGGTGTTGGGAAAACTGGAAATCCATATGCAACAAAATGAAACTGAATCCCTTCCTCTCGCCATGCACAAAAGTTAACTCTAAATGGATCAAGGAGCTTGATATCAAATCAGAGACTCTGCGTCTGATAGAAGAAAAAGTTGGCTCCGATCTACATATTGTGGGGTCGGGCTCCAAATTCCTTAATAGAACACCCATAGCACAAGAGTTAATAACAAGAATCAACAAATGGGACTTACTTAAACTAAAAAGTTTTTTCTCAGCAAGAGAAACAATAAGAGAGGTAAATAGGGAACCTACATCCTGGGAACAAATTTTTACTCCTCACACTTCAGATAGAGCCCTAATATCCAGAGTATACAAAGAACTCAAAAAATTAGACAATAAGATAACAAATAACCCAATCAACAAATGGGCCAAGGATCTGAACAGACACTTCTCAGAGGAGGACATACAATCAATCAACAAGTACATGAAAAAATGCTCACCATCTCTAGCAGTCAGAGAAATGCAAATCAAAACCACCCTAAGATACCATCTCACTCCAGTAAGATTGGCAGCCACTATGAAGTCAAACAACAACAAATGCTGGCGAGGATGTGGAGAAAAGGGTACTCTTGTACATTGCTGGTGGGACTGCAAATTGGTGCGGCCAATTTGGAAAGCAGTTTGGAGATTCCTGGGAAAGCTGGGAATGGAACCACCATTTGACCCTGCTATTGCCCTTCTCGGACTATTTCCTGAAGACCTTAAAAGAGCATGCTACAGGGATGCTGCCATATCGATGTTCATAGCAGCACAATTCACAATAGCTAGACTGTGGAACCAACCCAGATGCCCTTCAATAGATGAATGGATAAAAAAAATGTGGCATCTTTACACAATGGAGTACTATGCAGCAATAAAAAATGACAAAATCATAGAATTTGCAGGGAAATGGATGGCACTAGAGCAGATTATGCTTAGTGAAGCTAGTCAATCCCTAAAAAACAAATACCAAATGTCTTCTTTGATATAATGAGAGCAACCATGAACAGAGCAAGGAGGAAGAGCAGGAAGAAAAGACTAACATTTAACAGAGTCATGAGATGGGAGGGAAAGGGAGAGAAAAGGGAAATTGCATGGAAATGAAGGGAGACCCTCATTGCTATACAAAATTACATATAAGAGGTTATGAGCGGAATGGGAAAATAAACAAGGAGAGTAATGAATTACAGTAGATGGGGTAGAGAGAGAAGAAGGGAGGGGAGGGGAGGGGGGATAGTACAGGATAGGAAAGGTAGCAGAATACAACAATTACTAATTGGGCATTATGTAAAACTGTGGATGTATAACCGATGTGATTCTGCATTTGGGGGAAAATTGGGAGTTCATAACCCACTTCAATCTAATGTATGAAAATATGATATGTCAAGAGCTTTGTAATGTTGTGAACAACCAATAAAAAAAAAAAAAAAGAAACAAAAGAAACTATTGAAAAAAATTAACAAAACTAAAAGTTGATTCTTCAAAAAAATAAATAAGATCGACAGACCTTTAGCCATGCTAACGAAGAGAAGAAGAGAGAGAACTCAAAGTACTAACATATGGGATGAAAAAGGCAATATCACAACAGATGCTACAGAAATACAGAAGACAATTAGAAATTATTTTGAAAACCTATATTCCAATAAAATAGAAGATAGTGAAGACATCGATAAATTTTTTAAGTCATATGATTTGCCCAGACTGAGTCAGGAGGATACACACAATTTGAACAGATCAATATCAATGGATGAAATTGAAGAAGCAATCAAAAGACTACCAACCAAGAAAAGCCCAGGACCAGATGAGTATACAGCGGAGTTTTACAAAACCTTTAAAGAAGAATTAATAGCAATACTTTTCAAGTTATGTCAGCAAATAGAAAAAGAGGGAGCTTTTCCAAATTCATTCTATGAGGACAACATCACCCTGATTCCAAAACCAGACAAAGACACCTCAAAGAAAGAAAACTACAGACCTATATCTCTAATGAACCTAGATGCAAAAATCCTCAATAAAATTCTGGCGAATCAGATACAAAAACACATCAAAAAAATTGTGCACCATGATCAAGTAGGATTCATCCCTGGGATGCAAGGCTGGTTCAATATACGGAAATCAATAAATGTTATTCACCACATCAATAGACTTAAAGATAAGAACCATATGATCATCTCGATAGATGCAGAAAAACCATTCGACAAAGTGCAGCATCCCTTTATGTTCAAAACATTAGAAAAACTAGGGATAACAGGAACTTACCATGACATTGTAAAAGCTATCTATGCTAAGCCTCAGGCTAGCATCATTCTGAATGGAGAAAAGTTGAAGATATTCCCTCTAAAATCTGGAACAAGACAGGGATGCCCTCTCTTACCACTTCTATTTAATTTAGTCCTTGAAATACTAGCCAGAGCAATTAGAC
This sequence comes from Ictidomys tridecemlineatus, assembly GCF_052094955.1. Lineage (NCBI taxonomy): Eukaryota > Metazoa > Chordata > Mammalia > Rodentia > Sciuridae > Ictidomys > Ictidomys tridecemlineatus. The sequence goes on from NC_135484.1 coordinate 131,333,499, forward strand.
AAAAGAAATTAAAGGCATAAAAATAGGAAAAGAAGTACTTAAATTATCACTATTTGTGGACGACATGATTCTATAACTAGAAGACCCAAAAGGGCCTACAGAGAAACTACTAGAACTAATAAATGAATTCAGCAAAGAGGCAGGATATAAAATCAACACGCATAAATCAAAGGTATTTCTGTATATCAGCAACAAAACTTCTGAAAGAAATAAGGAAAAACACTCCATTCACAATATCCTCAAAAAAAAATAAAATACTTGGGTATCAACCTAACAAAAGAGGTGAAAGATTTATACAATGAAAACTACAGAACCCTAAAGAGAGAAGTAGAAGATCTTAGAAGATGGAAAAATATACCCTGTTCATGGATAGGCAGAACTAACATCATCAAAATGGCGATATTACCAAAAGTTCTCTATAGGTTTAATGCAATGCCAATCAAAATCCCAACGGCATTTCTTGTAGAAATAGAGAAAGCAATCATAAAATTCATATGGAAAAATAAAAGACCCAGAATAGCAAAAGCAATTCTAAGCAGGAAGTGTAAATCAGGTGGTATAGCGATACCAGATTTCAAACTATATTACAGAGCAATAGTGACAAAAACAGCATGGTACTGGTACCAAAATAGGCGGGTGTACCAATGGTATAGAATAGAGGACACAGAGACTAATCCACAAAGTTACAACTATCTTATATTTGATAAAGGGGCTAAAAGCATGCAATGGAGGAAGGATAGCATCTTCCACAAATGGTGTTGGGAAAACTGGAAATCCATATGCAACAAAATGAAATTGAATTCCTTTCTCTCACCATGCACAAAAATTAACTCAAAATGGATCAAGGAGCTTGATATCAATTCAGAGACTCTGCATCTGATAGAAGAAAAAGTTGGCTCCGATCTACATATTGTGGGGTCGGGCTCCAAATTCCTTAATAGAACAGCCATAGCACAAGAGTTAATAACAAGAATCAACAAATGGGACTTACTTAAACTAAAAAGTTTTTTCTCAGCAAGAGAAACAATAAGAGAGGTAAATAGGGAGCCTACATCCTGGGAACAAATTTTTACTCCTCACACTTCAGATAGAGCCCTAATATCCAGAGTATACAAAAAACTCAAAAAATTAGACAATAAGATAAGAAATAAACCAATCAACAAATGGGCCAAGGACCTGAACAGACACTTCTCAGAGGAGGATATACAAACAATCAACAAGTACATAAAAAAATTCTCACCATCTCTAGCAGTCAGAGAAATGCAAATCCAAACCACCCTAAGATACCATCTCACTCCAGTTAGATTGGCAGCCACTATGAAGTCAAACAACAACAAGTGCTGGCTAGGATGTGGGGAAAAGGGTACACTTGTACATTGCTGGTGGGACTGCAAATTAGTGTGGTAAATTTGGAAAGCAGTATGGAGATTCCTGGGAAAGCTGGGAATGGAACCACCATTTGACCCTGCTATTGCCCTTCTTGGACTATTCCCTGAAGACCTTAAAAGAGCATGCTACAGGGATACTGCCACATCGATGTTCATAGCAGCACAATTCACAATAGCTAGACTGTGGAACCAACCCAGATGCCCTTCAATAGATGAATGAATAAAAAAAAATGTGGCATTTATACACCATGGAATATTACGCAGCACTTAAAAATGACAAAATCATGGAATTTGCAGGGAAATGGATGGCACTAGAGCAGATTATGCTTAGTGAAGCTAGTCAATCCCTAAAAAACAAATGTCAAATATCTTATTTGATATAATGAGAGCAACTATGAACAGAGCAGGGAGGAAGAGCAGGAAGAAAAGATTAACATTAAACAGAGACATGAGATGGGAGGGAAAGGGAGAGAAAAGGGAAATTGCATGGAAATGAAGGGAGACCCTCATTGCTATACAAAATTACATGTAAGAGGTTGTGAGGGGAATGGGAAAATAAACAAGGAGAGAAATGGATTACAGTAGATGGGGTTGAGAGTGAAGATGTGAGGGAAGGGGAGGGGGGATAGGAAAGGTAGCAGAATACAACAATTACTAATAGGGCATTATGTAAAATTGTGGATGTGTAACCGACATGATTCTGCAATCTGCATTTGTGGTAAAATTGGGAGTTCATAACCCACTTCAATCTAATGTATGAAATATGATGTGTCAAGAGCTTTGTAATGTTGTGAACAACCAATAAAAAAATAAAATTAGGCCATAGTTTAAAAAAAAAGAAAGAAAATCAGCTTGAGGACTGCAGCTGTATCTCAGTGGTAGAGAACTTGTCTGGCCTGTGCGAGGCCCTGGTTTCCATCTCTGTAACACAAAACAACAACAACAAAATGACAATGAAACACAGAATGGTCAAAAACTCAAATTAAGACTTGAAACTCTGAAACAACAAGAAGAAACCAGAAGAAATACCTTGTGACATTGGTATAGGTAATGACATTTTTCATAAGTCCCCAAAAGTACAAGGAATAAAAGTAAAAAAGAGATAAATAGGATTAATAAAACTAAGAAGATTCTGTACAGCAAATTTGCCATAGAGGAAAGAAACTGGGTACAAAATGGGAGAAATATTTTGCAAACTATTAATGTGACAAAGAGTTACTATGTGGGATATGTAGAAACTTAAAACACTCAATAACATCAACCAAATCAGCCACATAATCAACAAAAAATACTCCACAAATAATCCACTGTAATGCTGGGGAAGATTTGCTGCTCAGAATATCAGATCCTTTAGAGAAGGGGACTTGGCTAGACCCAGTTGCCCTCTGGCAAACTCTGTTCATTGCTTTGTGAACCAGAGTTACCCAATCAGGATCACTATGATTTCAGCTTAACTTTTATTAGTGACTTAAATGAAACACACTACAGATTAACTAAGTTTATACTGATATTATGAAGTGAAAATGACAAAGGTCCTTCTCTGTGACTGGAATGAAGGTGAGAATTTGGTTTCAATCTATGCACGCAGAAACATTACTGGTGGGTAGTGGGCAGCCACCACTTCCTCCTCAGGGAGCACATTTATAATGGTACCATTTTGCAGGGGAAGGTATTAACTTGTCTCAAAAGACGTGGAAGTTTTCTCTGGGTATATATGTTGGTATTTCTTATGTTACTCTTGAGCCGTTCAACTGATGAACTTAAGTAGGCAGGTTGGCTCCTGGTCTGAAGCTTGGAGGAGAGGTCTTAGCTGCAGCTCCAGATTCAGATGAAGAGGGGAGGAAGAAAAGTGTCAGGTTCTAGTTGGTGGCTTGTCAAACTGGCTTTGTGGAGGCATGACTGGTTGTGTCAGACCCAGCCTGACATAGATTTTTAAGAAAACAGTTCTTCAAATTTTAACAAAACTAATTTTTAAATATTTGACTTCTGGCACGTCAACATAATAAACTTATTTTAAGCTTTAAAAGAAGTAGTCAGTGGGGCTGGGTTTGTGGCTCAGTGGTAGATCACTGAGTGGTCTCATCTAGCACGTGCTGGGTGCTGTGGTAGACCACTCATCTAGCACGTGCTGGGTGCTGTGTTTGTTCCTAAGAATCACATAAAAATAAATTAAATAAAGCCATTGTGTCCAACTACAACTAAAAAAAAATGAAAAAAGTATCCTGTGACCTTTAGGAAATTATGTTATATTGCTAGCCTGAGTTTCTTCATCTGCAAAATGAGATCATGGACCTTTTGCAGTTTTGTGATTTTATTGTGAATTTATGATTTATTTCCTGATATCTCTTTATGACACGATGCCTATTCTTTCCATTTTGCTCATCTATGCATTTTCCTGTTGGGCCAGGAGGGCAAGGAAGAAACACTTTATTTGCTTAACCTTAAGCTCTAAATTGAAATGGAGCCTTATATTGCCTAAGTCTGAAACTGTAAATGGATCAGTTAAAGAGGGTGCCCCCAAATGCTGAGTCAAAATATCAGACTAAAGTGCTACATTCTTACTTCTATTCTGCAAAATTATAGTTTAATGGGGCAAAAAATAATTGCATTTATGTATCTAGCACATTTCATGAGTGCTTTCTCTAATGGATTTAACACGATTTTAATCTAGTGCAAACATCTCTTGGTTTTTCAGAATATCCTCTTTATGGCTTGAGTTCAATTTATTTTTATGTAATAAAAACTTATTGTGCATCTTTTATTATGGTGCCAGAGTGAAATAAATTGCACCTGGGTTTTGATTACTGGTGGTTTGAGTTAATGGGAAAGGTAAGATGAAGAAAAACACATTGCAAGTGACTTTATTAAATTATGTTTACAGGTTTACTTGTCACAATTTTGTAAGAAAATTTTTTCTGGCATTTGTTTATGAGAATTGGTCACTAATTAGTGCCTGAAAATTCCCTTTTATGGGAATCATGTTCATGCAGTCACAGCTCACATGATTTGCTCTTGTTAGGTTTTGCTTGTGCTTTTCTGGCTGGTGCAGCTCCTGGTTCTCTCTCTTTCCCACAGGTTTCCAAAAATGGTGACTCCATTTTTGTGAATGGGAAGAAAATGAAGAATAAATCCAAGAGGCCTTGGTTGTGGCTCAGCAGTAGAGCACTTGCATGGCATGCCTGAGGCATTGGGTTTGATCCACAGCACCATATAAAATAAACAAATAAAATAAAGGTACTGTTTCCATCTACAATTAAAAAAAATTAATAAAATAAAGGGTAAAGTGACATGATAGTAAACTTCACCACCAGCAACCTGGGAGATGGAGGTCACTGTCTTGGTGCCTCAACTCCAATGGCAGATTTAGATCTCAGACACAGAGCTGACTCAGATCAAGGGGTAAAGGATTCTGGTGACTTCCAACAGAAAGTGAGAACAACACCACAATAGGTTACAGTGGTCTGTGCTTGAGGTTCAGATAAATCTGACTTGAGACTCACTCACACTTTAATATTAACACCTCCTAGAGTGGTTGTGGGGATGCATTGAGATGACAGATGCACCTGGCATAAGACATGGCATTGAGTATAGCGTTTTTTTTTCATAAAAACTATATCAATATATTTATTGAAATTAATGTTTTAATCTGCAAGAAAAAACACAAATAATTTCCAATGGAAATCTGAGAAAAAGTATCTACATATCTTAGACTAATTTTTCTAATTTATTAAACATAATAAAATATGAGGAAAATTTTTAAAAATCAGTAGAAAAATTGGAAAATATATGAAGAATTCATAGCAAAATATAGAATTCTTTTTTTTATTGTTGGTCGTTCAAAACCTTACACAGTTCTTAATACATCATATTTCACAGTTTGATTCAAGCGGGTTATGAACTCCTAACTTTACCCCGTATACAGATTGCTGTATCACATCAGTTACCCTTCCATTGATTGACATATTGCCATTCTAGTGTCTGATGTATTCTGCTGTCAGTCCTATTCTCTACTAATAAGATAACAAATAATCCCATCAACAAATGGGCCAAGGATTTGAACAGACACTTCTCAGAGGAGGACATACAATCAATCAACAAGTACATGAAAAAATGCTCACCATCTCTAGAAGTCAGAGAAATGCAAATCAAAACCACCCTAAGATACCATCTCACTCCAGTAAGATTGGCAGCCATTACAAAGTCAAACAACAATAAGTGCTGGAGAGGATGTGGGGAAAAGGGTACACTTGTACATTGTTGGTGGCACTGCAAATTGGTGCAGCCAATTTGGAAAGCAGTATGGAGATTTCTTGGAAAGCTGAGTATAGCGGTTTTTAATCCCCATCTCATTCCTGTTCATTTCTGTGTTCCTCTTCCTCAGTCCCGCTGCTAGTAGATGTTGGCCATTTTTCATGCACACAGTGCATAGATTAAGTCTGTGAGCACTGAAATGAGGCTTCAGTTTAAACCCTGGTTTTCCCACTTAAAACTCTGTGAACTTGTGGTTTCACTTGTTCATTCCTCAGTTTATTTGTATAAATTGAGAGTAATAATACTACTGAAAAGTTTTCCCAATAATTTAGTGACATGATGTGTACTCCAGTAGACAGAATTCTAAAGATGAACTACTTACTCTCTAAGAATCCCACTTCATGCTTCACCAGTTGAACACTTATCTGATAGTGGGGTAAGGGAACTTCACAGAAATAACTACAAACAACTTATTGATCTTATGGAGAGCACCCTCATGGGCCAGACCAATCAGATAAGGCATTTGATAGCAGAGCATTCTACCTAGCCTCATGGTCACAGCATCCAGTGTATGGCCCACAGGCTTGGTCCAAGAGTGTCCTTGGCTTCTTCCACTTCATTTCCTTAGTTACTCACTTGAATTGTATGTGACCCCAGTATTGGTGTGCAACAGATTGGACAGGCTTAAAAGTCATCCTTCAGTCTGGAGACAGGAGAATCCCTGAACTACACAACAACTTGTTATTCCCTGCAGCAAGACATTAGGAACAGCAATTCTTTCTAGCTCATTACTGGCACTCAGAAGGGCTTCTTGTACATTCACACTACCATGATGTATGTCAACACTAGCCTTCTGAGGACAGAAATTGGCAATGATAGAACAAACTTGTACACCTTCCTCTTTGGCAAATACTTTTCCAATAAGACCCAGAAATTGACTGTATTCATTAAGTTCATCTTGGCTAACCTCTGTAAATAGGAAAACTTCCTCCTAAATCTCATCAGGAGCTAGAGAAGTAGATCAGTGGTGAGCCTGCACATAGCATGCAAAAGAACTCTGAATGAGTTCCCAGCACCAATAAATACTTTAAATATTTATTAAAAATTTAACTTTAAGCAACTTCCCATTATGGTACTATCAAAAGGGATAGAAAAGAATTATACTTGATTCCCCACTTGGCCCATGGACATGACTCATGGGGTCATAGCCAACATCACAGGTGCTACAGACACAGGAAGTGGGTCAGATTTCACCTTCCACTTCATCTTTCTCTCACACATGAAAGTCTACTCCTGATTTCTGAGAGCTTCTCTATCAATAAAAAGTCACGAGACTAGGCCCATGAACAAAGTGCTTTTAGATGTCCTGGTCTAGTCCCTGTTTGTTGCTTACTAATTGTGTGCTCATTGCCAAATCCCAGCACACCTTGGCGCTTCTATTTTCTCTCCTATACCATGCAGACCACATTTGCCCAAGGTCCTTAGGAGGATGGTAGAGCACAGTGAGTGCAAAATCCTGCCACTGGGGGCAGCATACAGTGGTCACCAGGACCATCCTCTAGGGCTGCTTACCCACCATGAACAGCAGCTCCCTTAGCTGAATGTGTGAGGGACTGGGTCAAGAGACAATGCTTGAATTCAACCCAGGTTGACTCGCTTCTGAGTTGTGTGACTTTGACAACACACAAGTCGTCTCTCAGTGACAATTTCTCTTCTATTACATATGATTCTGCTCATGCCAAAATCTAGCTATAATACTCAGAAAAAGTCAGAAGTCTCAGAATAAGAAGGAGCTATTTGTATCAGATTATATCTCTGCCCTTATCCACACTGAGGGCCTGGAGAGCTTAGCTATCACCTCTTGATTCATACCAGTCAGTGGCCACCAAGAATGACATCACTGCTGTATCCATCAAGACCTGAACTACTCTGACATTCTGTGCTTCAGTCACCACTTAGCAGTCGCCACTGTTTGAATATGTGGCTTTTAATCTATGACTATTGAGCAGTTATGGCATGAAGATGTGGCTTTTAATCTATGGCTATTGAGCAGTGATGCATTAGCTGACGGGTCTGGAGCCCTGCCTCTCCTCTTGACACCTCTCACCAAGTGTCCCAGGAAGGTCTTCAGAGGTGTATTCAAGCTTCCCCAAACCCTTTATACCCCCAACCAACAATTTCCCTACAATGTGCCCAAATATGCTTTTTTTTTGCCCAGGAAAACAGGCTTCTTGGTCAGTCTCTAGCCATAAATTACAGTGGGTTTAAAGGAATTCCCATCTCATTCCCACTGTCAAGATGGTCTAGAGGAAAATATTCAGGTGATTCCTGTCACTGCATCCTCTCAGAAAAAAGGTATCCCTTTGCAGAATGCAACTAACTGTAATAAAGCCTCCTGGGTCACCTGTGACTTGGGAAATAGATTGTTAGAGAGAAATCTGATTCTGATAACATGGGCAGACGAAGTGAGAATAGTGAGTGGCTTACACCTAGATAGACTTCAGTTTCAATCAATGTGTAAGTACTCCCCCAGGGAGGGAGAGCCTGGGCACAAGGGAGAAACAACTGTCTGGCAAAAAATTGCTAAGACTCAACCCCAGAAATTAGGCCCAAAGGTGGTCTACTTGGTAGCTCCAAGGGCACTGCCTTCTGTAGGGTCAAGGTCAAGACAGCCTACTTGGAAGGCTAAATCTCCTGCCTGGAGAAATTCCTTTCCAATTCCAGGTACTGCAATCAAAGCCATCAGTGAACTGGAGGGCATAAAGTTGGGATGGAATTAAAATCTTCCAAAATCATGGCCTTGAGGTGCTCTAGAAAACAACTACAACCCAGGGATATGGAGAGAGGTAAGAGCCTGGGATCAGGGATCAAAACCCTAGATTCAGAGGCCATTCTAACTTTCTGCATCTTGGATACTAGAGGTGCTGCCAGGGAGATGGTTAGAATCGCCTAAGAGGAATGGGATCCCCCAAGGGATCTAAATGTTATGTTTTGCCCCCTTCCCCCTTCAGACAATTCTCCACACCAGGAAACAGTCTGGAAAGTGGTCAGCTGCCAGGCAGGAACTTAGGAACACGTGTGATTGCAGGCAGAGAGCTGCTCACTCCTAACATTACTTGAAGTTGTTTATTTGTTTTAGAAACTGCTCTTTAGAAAAGGCCTGGAAGAATCAGCTTAAATCAGTCAAAGATACAGAGCTCCTCTTCTAAGTGGCCTAGGGTAAACTTTGCTCACTCTAACTCATTATAATACTAAATTCTCTGCCCTAAATGAAATGCATCTACCATTTGTTTGGTTTGATACTGAGAATAGAACCCAGGATTGCTTTACCACTTTACCACTTTAGCCTCATTTTGTGGACATTTTTCTCAGAACAAAGAAAGAGAATATGATGCAATATAATCACTGTGAGCTCTCCAGAAATCAGTTTTGAACATTCTTGCTACTTTGAAGTATAGAAATAGAATGCCCAAACAGGAATGTGTATTACCTTATATGAAGACAAAGGCTAGTATGTAAAAGAAAACTAACCAGAATATATAATGGATCAAACCCTCCACTACATGCTCAGCCTTTAGATAAGAATACATTGAGGCTGGATGCACACAAATAAACACTGCTTTCTCCCGAATACTCTGGTGTTCCCTGTCTCTGTGTGAGAATCCCATGCAACAACATTTTATTGTGTTTTGTTTGATCCAAAAAATCACTTATCTTATCCTTTTTATTGCCATATATTTATAATAACCAGTTTTCTTAGAAGTATTTACATCCTATAAGAAGTGAAAAGAACACCTGAAAAAAGATTTTGATAATTCTTAAATAAATAATAGTCTACAAAAACTTACATGAAAACCAACTCAAGTTTTAAGCTCCTTCTTTTTTAAAAACATTACATATGTTGTACTACTTAAAAATAACTTATCAAAACTGATTTGTGCCCATGTTTGCACTCTTATAAAATTATTTTTAAAATAGTCTAACATGAGATATTCTCTATGGCAATAATTCACATGGCTTCTATAGAAAGTGTAAACAGGCATAGAGATGTAGCTCAGTGCTAGAGAGTTTGCCCAGCATGTACTAGGTTCGATCCTCAGCACCACATACAAACAAAGATGTTGTGTCTGCCAATAACTAAAAAATTAAATATTAAAATTCTATCTCTATCTCTATCTCTCTCTTCTCTCTCTCTAAAAAAATCTATTCTAAAAAAATGTAACCACCAACACTGCAAGAAAAAGAAAGGGAGAAAGAAGGAAGGAAAAAAGGAAGAAAGGAAGAAAGGAAGGAAGGAAGGAAGAAAGGAAGGAAGAAAAGAAAGAACAAAGGAAAAAGGGATCAGGAAGGCAGGGAAAGAATAAGTCATTAAGACAAAAGTCCAAGTAGTACAAATATAAATATATGACATACTAGCTCTTTACAATTTTTACAGAGCTCTAGAATTTTAGTGACATCAAACTGGGTAATTTTATGACTGTACAAAATGGAACATAGTAAGTTCTGCCTTGGCCTGGCCTAAACCAAACCAACGAGTGAGTAACATGGAGAGAACTCCTCTATGGATTTATTGGGCCAAGTTTGAATGTGTGCTACTTCAGGATGCACAGTATAGTGAAGAAGACAAGACTTCTCTTACAGGAAGTGTGAGTGTGATAGGCCCCTGGGAATCCATGACCAGGGTTTCTCATGCCCATGCCCGCATTTCCACCAAACCCCGCTGGGTCACAATGGTCTGCTCCATTGCCTGGTGCAGTTTTGTTCCTGACAAAAGGCCTGAGTGTTCAACTGGCATGGTTGGGCATAGTGCGGTTGTAGAGAGAATAACCAAAGTAACTTTAGCATGATGGAGAAATAAAAGATGCCCCTCAGCCCTACTTGAGGGTGGTCCTGGAAGAAGTAAGAAGGGTTGTGGTGTGCCTTGTCTGAAGACATGGAAACACACCCTAGTACTTATGGCTTTCCATGAGTTGGTGATATGAACAACTACTGGATTTTTTGTTGTTCTATTGTTTTTGTAACAAAATTGTCAGTCTGTGGTAAGCAGGCGATACATGAGAAGAGAAAAGAAGCTTGCTCTAAAACTTTCTGAACTAATTGAAGAAAAATGTGAACTACTTGAAAAAGTTAGCTTTGTTCAAAAAGAATATGAAGACTTAGAGTCATCTTTAAAGGATGCCATTTTGGAGAAGGAGTTGATGAAATCATAAAATTTGGAGACAATATATTAAAACCTGAGTAGGTCCATATCTAAACTTGAGGATGAAATACTCTTTCTAGCAAAAGAGCAAAAAGAAGAGAAAAGTAAACGTTTTCAACAGAATGAATTGATGGTGGATATATTAAAAGTAATTAAGTCCATAAAAGATGAATCAAAATCCCTCAAATCTCAAGCAAAAACAACCTTGAGAATATTTAAAATGTATAAAGAAACAGTTACAGTATCAAAAATAGAGTCTTTGAATAAAAGCTCCCAACTTCAGGAAAGTCAGAAACAGCTTCTATAAGAAGTTCAGATATGGATAGACAGAGTGAATGGCCTCAAAAAAGAGAAAATAACATTTGAACACTCTAAAGTACATGGGGAACAAGTTCTAAGAGATAAATAAAATTACATTAAGTCTCTGAACACTTCCTGCAGATGAAAGATTGGGTTTCTGTGCTTGCAGAAGTCCTAACAGATGTTGGTAACATGAAGCATGAAGTTGGAAATGGAGAGTGAATCAGAAATTTGTGCTCACTTAGAAGATCAGCCAAAAGGGGCTTTGAAGAAACTGGTTTATGTTGCAAAGTTAAAGGCATCTTTTAAAACCTTAGAAAAATTAATCAAATTTTTACTTTATTATCTAAAGTAATTGAAACAAAGGAAGACACTGTACAACATATTAAAAATCTTAAGACAGAACAAACATCTTTGGAAGCAGAAAATACAGAGTTTGAAAGTGAGAATCAGAATCTTCAGCAGAAACTTAAAGTCATGATGAAATTATATCAAAATGTAATGGAACTACAAAGGAAATTAATAGGAGAGGAAAATTACCAGGTAGAGCCAGAAGAGATACTTTCCAAAGTGGAAGAAAAGATCAGCCATACAACTAAATCACTGGAGACCTATAGAAAGCAAGCCAATGGTCTTGAAGAAGAATTGGAGAGAACCATTCATTTTTATTAGGGGCATGTTATGTACTATGAGAAAAAAAGCACATGGTAATGTGTTGGCAGCTCAGAGTGCTGAAAGATACCTCAATGATTTAAGGAAACAAAATGCTCACAACAGACTAAAACTAACTAAAATGTCATTCAAATTTAAACTTGCAGAAAAAGATCCTTCTAAACTTGATGTTTCAAATACAGCCTTTGGCAAAGAGCATTCCCCAAATGGTTCCTCATCATTGGGTTGAAATTCATGTGAAATGAGACCTTCTTATATGGAAAAGAAGGGTCCATTCATACTCTCACCTTTGGTGCCAGTGGGAGAAGACAGAGGCTCAAGGGGCCCAGAGAATTTTTCAGACCATCCGAGTAGCAATGAAAGAAGAGAATCATACTTTGATAGGTTAACTGATCCTCAGAGATCACCTTCTGAAACTAGGACCCTGGCACCTCCATATCAACAGGCCCATAGGATAATGATCCCTCCACCAGGCTAACCATATTCTGATCCACAGCTTTCTATACAAAAGCAAGATGAATGTTATTCTAATTATGGTATAACACCTGCATCATCAGAATTCAAAAGTTCCATTATGCTGCATTTGGATAAAATGGATGGGTGTACATCTTCAGATATTTAATCCAGTAGAAATGATTCCAAAGTCAATCTTGGTGATTCCAATGTGCCTGATTCATCTCTTCCTGATGAAAATGAAGCAACTGGCTCTGGCTTTGCTTTCTCACCTTTCCCTCCAATCAGAGGTCCATTGTTTCCAGTGAATCCAAGGAGTCAGTTCATGAGAAGAGAATTTTTTTTCCTCCACCTCCTCCAAGAAACATGTATGGAGCACCTCAAGAATATTTTCCACGGGACCCACCACCCCCTTCATTCCCAATGGACCATAATGTTTTCCTCATTATCCCCCCCCCCAAGAGCTGGATTTCTTCCCCTGCCTCCTACCCTTGCATTCTGAAAGTAGAAATGAGTTCCCTTCAGGGTTGATTCCACCTTCAAATGAGCCTGCTACTGAATATCCAGAAGCAAAACAAGAAACCTGACAATATTTTGTATTTGTCTTCAAATGTAATTTATCTCTCTCTCATTTTTAATTTAAGTAACTGCTTTTATTTAAGTTATTATACTTTTGCTCCAATTGAAAATATATTTTTAGGATAGTATTTTGTAAATAAAGATGAATTAAATATGAATCTTATGAGTAAATTATTTCTATTTTATCTTATTCTAGAGAGTATAACATCCAATTTGATTAATGCAATATTATATGAGCAACAAAGAGAGTTTTATATATATAAACTTGCATTTGCAGATATTTTTAACTCCAAACAAAGGCTGTCCCTTTATATGAAGAAATGTATTTATTGTGATTATAGCAAAAGTGAAAGTAACTTTATGCTTAATGAAAGATTTTAATTGATTTAAAATCTTGTTTGGCATTGATAATAAAAATCAGTTTTTCCATTAAAAAAGAATAACTAGAGCATATTAAGAGTAAATCAGAAAACACAACTATGTATTTCATGAAAATAGGAGATCTCAAATACAAAAATAATCAGTTCTCAGAAAACTTGTAGAAATTGGAAACCATAATTTAAGATCACTCTGTCCCTATTTTCCCTTACATCTTCTTTATTTTATACCCATTGGGCTGTGGTTCACTGATATGGGGAGTGTCATAGTCTTTGATTTTTTTTTCAGGGAGACATTTCTAAAATATAAATCAATTATTAAGGCACTGAAATGAAGAAACAAAGATATAACTCCAAGTTTTGTTGTGGTTAGATTCATAGTCATAAAATGACTCTAATAAACTTCTATAAATATTTGAAGTTCTTAATCTCAATTTCTAATCATTGCAAGTAAGTAACAATTTATAAAACTGCACCAGTCCAGAGATGACTTGGAATGGATTAGATCAATGAGGACCTAGGGTAGACAGTAGCCCATCTGTGATGTGGGTCTGGTCCTCAGGAGATTCCCTAGAAAACCAATTGTGGGGCAGAGAGGCCAGTCCTCTACTGACTGTTTGCCATGAGCACAGAATTCATTGGTTTAGCCCCTGAGGTGTTCACCTGCCAGCTCTGACTCCCAGCCCACTTCAGCGCATCACATGGGCCACCAGACACAACAGACAAATGTGTTGAGCTCCCCTTTGCCCTTTTTACTTCACTCACACAAGGTGAAGTCCACTATGTGCCTATTTCACTAAATCTACCACACCTTTGTCACTCTATAAGTTTCAGCCAAGATATTTCAGCTGTTTCCCCACATATTCCAAGATGCCCAATTTCCAGGGCAGTGATCTCACCCAGAGATGGCTCCTGCTTCAGTTCCCAGAGACCAGCTGAAATACAGTGCATACTTTTCAAGTTTCAACACACACTGAAGTCTCTGCATTACCTATGATCATGAAGCATTTTTACCATCTCAGGTTTTTCTGAACCCAAACTCTGTTCCCCCTCCCTTTATTTGTGGGGAATTAGCACCAGAGGCACTCATAGGGCAGCCAGGCAATCACTGATGTAGGCCCTCATTTTTGTTTATTGTACCAAAATTTCTGAGTCCTTAAGCCACTCTGTCGAATATGAAATGTTAATGACATCCCTCCTTCACAGACTGTGCTGAGTAGCTGAATACCACTACTTAGGTCCTGAGGCACATCACAGCCTGGAATACAGCTTTCTTCCATCTGTACTCCATCTATATCATTTATCTAAGGTGACCACTGACATGGGTCCCCAGCCACAAAGCTGTGCACTCAGACTCATGGTCCCTGCAGAGGAGTTGCAGCCTAGCAGTGGAATGGAGAAACAGTGGTATAATGGCAGCCCCATGTGGAGAGTGTGGGCATGAGGCACAGTGGGCCAGGCCTGCAGGAGAGACAAGGTGCATTGACGTGTAATCCCAGCAATATCCAACTACAAATGGCCCAGTGTAGACCGCTGCTTTAGGAAGGACTGCAACTACAGAACCTCAGCACCCCCTGCTCCACCCACTGAGCTTGCCCCACCCAAGAGAAGAGGCCAAGAGAAAATGGAAGTAAGGAAAATGTGAATGGGATTTAGGGCTAAGCAACAGCATTAATACTTTTTCTTACTCTAATTACCATAATTTTGGAAGAATAGAATTGGTATTTTGTTCAAACCCTAAATGGCTTAAGTATTGAACAATAATATTGACCCAAGTGCTATACACTCCCCTACACTACCACAGGGAAACGGATAACCTCTCCCTGGTTCCCCTCTCACAAATGGAGTGTACTGTTCCTGTTTCTATTCTTCAATAAATCCTATTCTTACTCACACTTATCCTTGTCTGTGGATTTCATTGTTCAATTAAGAAGAGAAGAATGAAGAAAGCAGTAGAAACGAACAATGTGCTGCTGGGGTCTGCAGCAACACGGGAGGGCATGGCCTGCCATTAAGAAATGCAACACTTCTCAGCTTAGACGCCTGAAAATTATGCAGACCCCACCTGCCAGCAGAAGTGTAAACATTCCAGTTTCATGATAACAGTGATAAAAAGTTAATCAAGGCAGAAAATAAGAATGTAATTGGAAGACAGAAGAACATGCACATCCCACTCCTTCAAACCTCCCTCCAGTCCTCAGCCCCCTCCCTACCAGAGTTCAAATTCTATGAGAGTGAGTCCATCAGAGAAATTCCATTGAGTTGTTCATTATTTTGCCACCAGCTGAAGATCAGAGGTCATCATGTATGAGATGTACTAGAAAATGGCTGGTGGCAATGCATTTTCATCACTGAGGCTCTCAGGCAGAAGGAGGCAACAAACCAAGGACCTGGATGAACAAGAACAAGTCAGGGGGAGGGAATGTACAGTTTACAGTTTCTTTATATGTATTGTGAAGTGACACTTCAGGGAAGTGGTACCATAAATAGTCACAAAAGAGAAGAGTGCAAGTGCCCACACAAGTACAGGTTCAATGGTCTCCATTGGTGGTTTCACACCCAAAATAATACTGTGGTGGGAAAAGATCCACTGTTTAGTGCAACCACATTGAAACCCAGAGAAGGAAATCTCCACTGCTATTCCACAATAGATATGGAAATATGAGCATGGTATCTGATTTGGACCTTGCATCTGATTGGGCATGAAATAGTGCTTCTTGCCTATCCACTTAGCAAGAATTCAGACCAAGTATTCAAGTCCAGGTGGTAGGAATGCAATGAGGCCTGCACTCTTCTTTGATAGTCTTTGATTAATATTTATATATAAGTCAAAATAGCTGTAGTTGTACATGTTCATGATATGAGAAAATTAACATGTTAACTTTTAAAAAAAGGAGTATTGTAATATGGAACCAAAGAGAATCTCATTATGAAACAGCCATCACCATCATTTGTTCATCAGAAGTACTTTTCTACTTACAAATTCAACCTGTCCTCATTCAATACTGTCTTTCCACTTGTCCCTGTACCTCATCCCAGTAACCACCATTCTACTTCTTATCTGTATAAATTTGATTGTTTCAAAGATTTATTTTAACACCACCAAAGTACAAGAGCAATGTGTGCTAGTGTATGTGTGTATATGTGCACACACACATACACCTCTATATACATACAAAACATGCATTCGTAATCAACTTTGCCTTCTTGCTTTCCATATTGAGGTTTAGAAATGCTTCTATATTGTGCCAACATTCATTTATTTTGTTCCTGTATTTTGATGATTTCTACATTTAATGTTTCAGAGCATCTGGAGTTTATTTTGATGGACTTAAAGAGATAGAGATTGGATTTCATGTTCTTACCTACATCATTAGACATCTTCGAAATTGTTGCACTATCTTTTACAGAATCATTTGTCTTTCTACAAATAATGGAAATTTGACTTTAGTGATATTATAAAGTTTTTTATCCATACAGGTCTTTCTTGATCTCTCTTTTGAGTTCTGTCACTCTGTTCCCAGTTCCCACCCTTCATATATGACAATTCTCTATGTGAAGGTACCTCTTGGTGCTAAATCCATGACTTATTTTGTTTTTCCAAAATGATACTTTGGTGTTGGGCATGATTGCCTATGCGTGTAATCCCAGTGGCTTGAGGGACTGAGGTAGGGGGATTGCAAGTTCAAAACCAGCCTCAGGAACTGTGAGGCACTAAGCAACTCAGTGAGACCATGTCTCCAAAAAAAATAGAAAACATGGCTGGGGATATGGCTCAGTGGTTGTGTCTCTGAGTTTCAATCCCTGGTACCAAATGAAAAATTTAAACACACACACACACACACACACACACACACACACACACAAACAGACACATATCTCAAACATGTATACTTTTGTGATTTAATTTTTCAAAATGACTTTTGACCTTTTTTTCTCTCATGATTCCTTCTGCAAGGAAGATTTTATACAGATTTAAACAAGGAAAGATGATAGCTGTTCAACACTGGCCTCTCTCTGAAGGAACATACTTTACCTACTATTATGTGACCCTTTATTTTCATACCTTTATTTATGTGGACCCCGAAGACTTAGAAGAACAACAGCTGAGTGCTCCATATAGCTATTTAAATGAATTTCAATGGGGTATTCCTCTCTGGGTTCACCCACATTATTTATTTTTATTGTACTGGGGATGGAACCCTGGGGAGCTTAACCACTGAGCACCATCCCCAGCCCTTTTATTGTATTTTATTTAGAGTCTGGGCCTCACTGAATTGCTTGTGGCCTTGATAAGTTGGTGATGCAGGCTTTGACCTTGGAATCCTTCTGCCTCAGCTCCATGTAACAGGACACCAGGCTCAAGCACTTTATTCTTCACATAAAAGTTCCATTAGTTTTTGCATCCACAATGCTGCTGTCATCCTTTCTTTTTTCCAGGATCATAACCAATCTGGTGGATTGAGCTTTTCCTGAATGGCCTGCCTTTCCTTAATCTCCTAGGGTTTCTTTACTGTCTTTCTGTTCATAAGTTTGTTTTTTTTCTGGCAGATTGAGCTCAAGCATAACTGTGGGCTTCTGCATACCATTACAGGATCCCAGTACAGTAATGACCTGGTTTTCTGAATGTGGCCATGTTCTTCTGATTCTCTGTCATGACCCCTACCTGGAATCTCAAGTTTGGTCATGCTGGTGGCAGACCCTTGTTATTATTCCTGTGCTGAGGAGTCCTCAGGGATATCCAATAGAGGAAAAGAGATGAGTGGCCAAGCAATTGACTAATTACACCACAGTGCAGAGAAACTCAAATACTGTGATGAGAACTATGTGACTGCCATAATTCTGGGCTCTCGGAACACTGAGCATCATCCCTACACCCATGGAATCCAGATGACACCCTTGGAGAGAAAATGGCAGGTACTAGAGCCCTAAAGCAGAAAGGGGGCTGCCATGGCTATGCAGGCTCCCAAGGCAAGCTGTGGAATGCATAGTTTCCAGTGGTCATTGGGGGCCATCATAGAGGTTTGGGTTTTATATGGAGCTAGGTGGAAAATCACTGGAAAATTTTACATCATAAAGTGACATGGTCTGTCTCCTTTTTTTCATGGTATTAAAGAATAGTTGATTCAGGCGACATGTTGTTCAAAGTCCTAATTGCTGATCTACTTTTTAAAATTTTTTATTTGCACTAATTTGTTATATGTGACAGTAGAATGCACTTGGATAGATCATACAACAATTGGGTTTGTTTTTAAAAGGCCTCTTGGCCTGCTGGTTCAGAAGCACAGTGAGGAAGCCTAGTGAGGCCTGGGGAGTGCCAGGAGGAGGTACCCACACCATGTTGGATGTAGGATGGACTCAGGCTTACCTTGGAGTCCAGTTCTGCCCAGGAGCTGGGCCCAGGGAAGGCCCACTTTCTATCTGCCACTGCCTGATGCCCCATACATTCTTGGGCTGGGCCAAGGACTTCCTCTACTCAACAGAAAACACCCTTGGGAGCTCATAATTGGCCCAGATCTTCCATGATCTCATGAGGTGGAGCCCTGGCAGAGGGTAGTCACAGGTGCATCCCTCCTTGGGCTGACCCCTGCCAGAGGTCAGACTCAGCCTAGGAATGATACCACCTACTCTCAGATGCCTGCCAGAGCTCAGGCTCCTTCCTGCACTGAGTCCACCTACTGAAAGATACCTGCCAGAGTATAGCCCCAGCCCAGGTCACCTAGCTGACAGGTTGAGAATCCTGAACCAAGGTAGGCCTGGCTCTGTCCCACATTCTGACCACCCTCACCAGAGCTCAGGCCAGACCCAAAACTTCCTCTGCCCCCAGGTGAGAATATCTTCTGAAGCTCAGACTGGAGCCTGATCCACCAAGTTCAGCTGAACGGGATCTTGGGCAAGGATTAGCACAGTTCCATCCAGCCACCAGCGGACCCCTGCGGAGGTCAGGCCCAGGCCTCATCTGCCCAGGTGAACTGCAGGTGGGCCCGGGCAGAGGGTAGACACAGGGCCACCCTGCCTCATGCTGACTCTCGCAACTGGGGACCAGGGAGATGTATGTGCTCATGCCAAGTCAAGCCATTCAGTTCCTGTCTAACCGCCCCCTCTGCTGGAAATGGGCCTACAGCAGGTCTGCCTGGGTTGTCCCATCTGCAAAAGGGTCACATGGACTCCGAAGAGTTATGTTACCATTGTTGTGAAGGCGAGACACGGGAATACACGCACACGGGTGCCACATAATGCACACGTATAGGTAATGGTAATGGTATGTTTCCTTTTTATTTTTGCTTAAAGAAGAAATACACAAAAACAGTGGTGGCATTCAAAATGCTTAATGAAGGGTGGCACAGTCTTGGACCACCTGGAATAGCTGTGAAATGTAAATAATCACAAAGGCTCCACCCTTTCCCATGTCTGCCAGCTGAATGCCAGCTTCGAAGCACACAGCAATTGCCCTCATTCCCCACATTGCCTGGCTCATGGCAGAGCTCAGAGAACAAATTTCTACATTTCAGTGGTCAAGATGATTTTTTTCTTCCTATTTTGATTTTTCTTCTCCCAGGAAGAAAGCATGTGTGACTGTTTTTAATGTAGCCAATAGATAGCGATGAAAGACCATGTTGTGGCCACAGGTGTGCCCTTCTACCCTCCCCTAGAGGGCTTGAGAACCGCTGAGGCAGACTGGCTCTGCCAAGTCTCCACTGAGAATGAGCAGAGAGGCTCCCTTCTGTCACCCACCTTGTCCAGTTAGCACCTGGTACCTGGCAGGTAGGAAAGGCATGACCTCCCTTCTCCACATCACTGCAGACCCCCTGGCTAGATGGATGCCTAGTGGACTTTTCCCCTCAAAAGTCATTAATATTTTTATTTCTAATGATTGGTGTTTATTATAAAAATTTTAAGCAACATATGGATAAATCAAAATCCTCGCACCCCTAGTATGACTCCCATTTCAAATAGCTCATCTAAGTCAATGCTGTGCAGAGAGTGCTGGCTGGACAAAGAGATGGGCATGAACATTACACCTTTTAGCTGTGAGCTCCTACTCTGCATACTAGGATTTAAAGAGATGTCAAGTACCCCATTTACTTCTACTTAAGAGGAGGCAAGAAATCTAATGTGAGATCCTTACACTTTAGAATCCATCAACACCACAAGATACTGGTTTTAAAACTCCTTACCATGATTAAGGGGATTTTTTTTTTTTTGGTAAAAACAGGTTAGTTATTACTAACATCACTAGTACCATGACAGCTGTGTCCACTCTGTAATAGGTGCCACTTAATTATAGTGTAGCATCTGAACTATCCAATATGTTGGCTACTAATTATCTTTGGTTTTACAATAGGAATCAACTGAAGTTAAATAAAATTTAAATTAATTCCTCAATGGAAGTAGCCACATTTTGAGTGCTCTGGAGCCCCCTTGGGTGAGTGGCTGTCATATTTCCCTGGAGATTAGAACATTGTATTTATGAAGACAGGGTGTTGGGTGGTGCAGTTGTGGACTAACTCCTCCACAGACAGGAACAAGCAACACCTCAGGCTCCCACACTTTGCATGGAAAGGTATTAATGATGAGTAAATTTAACAAGATACATCCTGAGTGACACATATAATACCTGATTATGGGCATGTCTCTGTGCCTTATTGGGATATGGCACCCACAATCTCTCCTGGAGCAGGGCCTCCACTTCAGCAGCAATGCATTGTTCAAAGTCTTGCTTCCAAAACCAGTTCCTATTAATCCAGAAAGGACTTTTCTCTTTGTCACTGGGGTCACCTTTTGGTCAAGAGCTTTCTACTTGTCCATACCTTTAGTCTTACATCAATGAGATCTTGAGGGATGATGAGGAAGTTCACCATGTGCTCAGCCTGCAGTGTTGAACAGGAAAACACTCCTGCCCCCTGTGCTTGGTGAGTGTGAAATGCTGAGATTTCAGGGCAGTTGGTCAGTCCCTCCTTCACATATGTTGGAGAGGGGCTGTGTGCCCCTCGGCTGGGGGTTGTGATGTAAGGAGCTCAATTTTTGACATTAGGAACATCTTCAAGCTCTCTGCCCAGGAACAGAACTCTACTTTTTGTGAAATCTCCTTAGTGATGGAGGAGGGATTCTACCCCAGGATTCTGGATTGAATTCCGAACACTAATTTCCTGAGGCAGATTGAGGGAGCCACGATATCTTAGGAACAACCTGGAGTAGCTACTGGATTCTTTCCTGAAGAAAGGAATGAAAACATTTAGAGCAGGCCAAGAGATGTTGCTGTGTTCTTGGGGCAGACTTGCCTACCTTTCCCACATTCCCCAGAACTGCTGTGCCTCTGAGAAGTTCTGCCTTTGGCTGGTGATGTTGTGAGGTCAGGCTTCTCTGCATGAAAGTGCACTATGGGTGGAGCCATCATGGTATGGGAGGGCATAACACAACCTGTCTTTCTGGGAGGGCTGTGTCCCCACCAGACTTCTCTGAGTTCCCCTTGGTCCATTCCCAGTTCCCAGTGAGAAACCTCCATAGAAAGCCAGGCTGGCTTCTGCTGGCTGTGTCTGTGCACAAGGAACCCCCTTTTTCACATGCAGCCTGGCAGGCTGGCTCTGAACTTTTCATTCCTCTGAGCTCTGAGGATAGAGGACGTGAGTGTTGAGGGCCTTATCCTCTGAGGTGCTGCTACCCTGTGCATGTCTTCCTTGCAAGGTGCCACAGTGTAGTCACAAGTCACAGCAGCTGCTGTGGTTAAGAGGTGCTATTTCCTAGGGACCATGCTATCTATCTAAATTTCTCCAATGTGTCATAGGGTGGCAGAGCACATTGACAGCTATAGCCGGCCCCATGGCTGGTCCTTTGGTCTTTCACAAGCTATCCGATATGGGCCCAGGGTCAGAGGCTCACTGAAGTGCTGAGTAAGTCAAGAACAACACACTGCAATGTCTCTGGAGAACACATTTCACATGTGGGTGAGTCCTGGATCCAGAGGAAAGGGGGTTGTGGGGCCTGGGGCCCAAGGGCTCTCTCCTGCCTGAGGCATGTGTGTCATTCAGCCCATCCCCTCTTGCTGCAGGAGGCAGAACCCAAGGCTGTCCAAGCCTCTGGATGTTCATGAAAGGCCAGGAGGCTAAAAGGATATGAGCTCTTTCCATTTTTAATTGCTCCAGTTCAAGAAGGTAATAAAGACCTACATGCATAACGGGTGGCAAGTATGGGGGTGGAGTGGAGGAGAGTGGTGCCTTCTGGGACACCACCAAACCCCCTCATCCTAGCCCACCTCTGTCCTCCTCTGTGTGTGTGACTGGTGTGTCCTCAACTCTTCATGTAAGAAGATGCATGTGACATTTGGTCTTGGGGTCTGACTTCTTGCACACATCATGGTGTTTTCCAGGCTCATCCATGAAATGTGTGGGAGGGTATGTCGGGTTGTCCCAGTTCATGGCTGATAACCTCTGTTACTGCTGCTAACATGTGTGGCCCTGGATTTATCCACTTGGCTAAAATCAGCTGGGGGACATCTGGATTGTCTCTAATTTTTGGCTCTTGTGAATAATGTGGTTGCTCAGATTCACAAATGACTGTTGCTATGGACATGTGTTTTTTGTTTAAATAAAATAAACCAGAAATAGTGAATTTCTTGATGCCTCACACTTATTTCATACAGAACATTGCCATGGTAGCTTTTGGGTGCCTTTGGAGCAATGTATTCTGCTTTCCATTAGTGTTCGGAATGAAATATTTTGTGTTACGTAGTTGTGACTCAAAAGCACACAGAAGCCAGGCGTGGCTGAGTGGCTGTTGGAGCAACAGGAGTGGTGGCCTGGGCTGCATGGTTGGAGCCCTTGCCATACACATGGGACAGCAGTTGCCTTGGAGAATCCTGGGCTTCGCTTGGCAGGGGTTTGTATTTTTCTTTCTCTGAGGGAAACTATAAATGTTGATTTTTATGGAGATTTATCTACTTTCATTTCTTTCCACCATGACTGCCCCAAGCCTGGTCGACCTGCCTCTACTGAGCTTCCTTCTATGCTTAAGTGCAGGTTTTCTTGCCTCTTCCTCCCTCATGCCAAGGCATCTCTGTTAGGATCTGGCAGAATTCACCATGGTGTCCAACTCAGAATCTCTGGCTGAGTGAGTCCTTCCATCTGGACCCCACTGTTGTGACCAGTGGACAGCTGAGTCCAAGTGGGTTGTCCTCCTGATCCAGCATATGGTGAGACAGACTCTGCTTCCTCTTATCCCAGATTAGGATCCAGCTGCTACACCAAAATTCTCTGATATCAGAACATGTGTCTCATCTGTAGTATGGACTCCCAAGGGTTCCCGCCTTGCACAACTCAGAGAGGATCTAATGAGTCACGTGTGCCAGTGCCTAAAGGTTATGTGGAACTTGGAAGCCCAATTGATGTCCTTTTTCATCCTTATAACCATTGTGCAGGGACAGGTTTTCTACCTAAGGAATCATTTGAAATAGCTACACCTCAACAAGGAAAAAACCACATGTCAACTGGTGAGCAGAGTGATGGCCCCCAAAGAGGTCCACTCCCCAAACCCCAGCACCCATGGGTGTTTCTGTACCTGGACAAAGGGTCTTTGCAACTCTCAATTAGTTAAGGTTGTGAGGTGAGGGATTATTCTGGGAGAAGAGCTGTGGCATGGACATGCATTTCCTCAAAACCTAGCTTGAGAAACAGTATTACAAAGATGGGACTTATTTTTTTGTTAAAGCAAGAACATGTATACCTTTCAAAAGATGTTTATACATTTAAAAAATCCCCAAAAGATGTTGTTTATTTTCTGAAAGGAAAATAAACACAAAAGCTTGCAGTTCATGAGACACTAGGTTAATGAAAGCCCTGTGTTCCTGTGCCCCAGGTGGCCTTCCTGAGATCCCTGAGTGCTTACCCTTGGCCTGGGGTTTTCCAGGCCACCTGTGGTGAGAAGCCTATTCTGAACATTGTCTCTAGGGCTGGGCTTTATGGTTATTAGGAGAGGAAAAATGGAGAACTGTAGAATGGCTGCTGGATCTCACCCCGGCTGTTTTCATGTGATAAAAGCAGAAAGGTTGGCTAATCAGCTCTTCCTGGATGGGGACATCTGTCCACTGCTCTCCTGGCCATTCTGAGCAGGTTTTATCAGAGAAACAATGGATGGCTAACTGCTGAAGCACAATAGTGGGAGCAGGTGGGGCAGGTGAGGCAGGAGGAACAGGAGTCCAGCTGATGTGGGTCCCAGTTCCTGCTCCCACTTTCTGGCTGTGACTTAGGCAAGTGTCTGGCTGTCCTTCAGCCTCTTTGTCCATCTTCTAAGTGAGTGACAATATGTGCAGAGGCTCGACTGCTGACTAGTCCCCAGCCTGTCCCATGTCACACATCTGCACATATGGCTCTTGTGGACTCTGGAGATTGAATTCCAGACTCGGCCATTTGTGTTTCAATGTAGAACATTCCAGACTGCATTTGATGGAATGAGACTTTGGAGATCATCTATTTATGGCAATCTTTGAAGAAAATTGAGGCCTGGGAGTTGGCTTTACCTTGGTTCAGAGAGAACTTGCTTACGACTCCCAGGCAGGCAGGGGCTGAAGTGACCCACCTGCCCCTTGCCTGTGACAAGGAGCCACCTTGGGAATGTCTCCTATGCTCAGCCACAGCCTCTGTTGGGTGGTCATCCCTGTGGTCACACAGGAAGGACACAGTGCTTCTTTAGAGGAAGACCAGCAATCACAAAATCTCAAGTGAGCTTGTCATGGGGAAGGAGGCCACTGGTGTTTGCACTAGGAATTCTTTCTTATTCCACTGCCAATGGATTAGGCTTTCTGCTCTGAATCCATGGATACTGACTCCATACTGATGGGATCCCAGCTCAGAGGGTGTCACTGGTGGGAATGAAGTTAACTCTACTTGTGGCACTTGGTTTGAAACCTGCTCTTTGAAGGGTATACCCAGATTTTGTGATTCCAGAATGAAGGAGATTCTCCAAGTCCTGCTCATCATGTGGATAGACAAAATCTTCCTATCAGTCCCTCCTCTATCAGCAAAGGTTTCCACCTTCATCCCAGTGACTGGGAATAAAAATCTAGGAATTGCCCCATGGCCTCTACATGGCCAACTGGTGTCTCTTGGCTAACAGCAAATCCTGAAAGTTCTTACCTCCAAAATACACTCAGAACCCCTTTGCTGCACCCGTCCTCCTGCAGTATGCACCCAGCCACCTCAATATCTTGCAAGAAAGACAGCAGTAGCCTCCTGCTGGCCTCCCAGCTCCACTCATGCTTGGAGCTGCCTCTCTGGCCTCTCTGCCTACCCACCAGGCAGTCCTTCTAGCCCATGACAGGTTCCATGCACCCTGCTGCCTTTGGAATCTACCAGTGGCCCAGGTCCCCTAGACTGCTGCATGCTTCCCACTATGTTCTGCCCTCCTTTCTCATCCCCATCAGACACATTTTGGCCACACTGGCCTCTTTCCTGTGAGGGGCACATCTTACCTTCACCTCAGTGGGACACCAGAGCCTCTCACTCAGGTCTCAGGTCACATGATTTCTCCTCTACATGGCAGTGCTCTCCCCAGCTGCCCCCCCATGACTTCTGTCTGTGTCTCCTTCACAGAATTAGGACTCTCCAAAGTGATCTGGTCACACCTGTGACTGGCAGCCTACAGACCCTCTTCACAGGCTCCACCTTCTCCATTCTTCTGCCAAAAGGGGTCTGCCCCTAAGGTCCCTCAGGATACAATGACATCTTCATATGCCTCCAACATGCAGTGATATCCTCTCTCATTCCTGGCATTGACCATTTTGGCCATCTCCTTCACTCCTGTTTATTATGGCTAATGATTTATAAATTTTAATGATCATCTCAAAAAATTAGCGTTTGGTTTTATAGATTTTTAATACTTTTTTATATTGAATTGATATCCGATCTAATAATTCCTTTCATCTGCTTACTTTGGATTTAATTGGCTCATTTTCTGTTAGACAATTAGGTGGAAACAGAGGTCATAGATTAGATCTGGTTCTATCTAGAGCTAGTGCTGTACATTCCCCCACATTCTCGTACACCATATTTTCATTTTCATTCAAATCACAATATGCTCAACATTGCTTTTGACTCTTTTCTTTGATCCATGGTATTCAAAAAGTGTTAGGTATTTCCCAATATTTGGGGGATTTTCCACATAGAACCTGCTATGATTTCCGATATTTATTCCTGTGTAATCAGAGAACACACCATAAGGACTTGAGTCTTTTCACTCTGCTTAGACCTGCTTCGTGGTGGGAGGGGAATTTGTCTTGCTAATTCTCTGTGCTCTTGAAGGGTGTTCTGCTGGTGGGTGGGGTGTTCCACAGGGCTGCCAGGTGTTCAAGTCCCCTGAGTTCTTGCCACCTCTTGTGTAAATGACTGAGAGAGTGGCTTTCCTCCCAACACTGGGGAGCTGGCTTTTTTCCACGGTTTCTCTCACAGTGGTCATTTCATGTATTCTGAAGCTGTTGTTAGGTGTAGCACATTTGGGATTGTTAGGTCTCTTGAGATTCAACCCATTCACATTCATGACATGGATTTATTTGCTTATGGTCGTGTCATATGCTATGAAGTCCCCCTTTTCTGATGTTGCCATAGCCACTGCAGTGTGTTTGACTAATGCAGCTTCAAGTAGATGCGGAGATGTCCCTTGTGTTTTTCACCTCTTTGTGTCTTGATAGAGTTGTCATGGGCAGCACTTAGTGTTTTGTTTCCTGATGTTACTCTCTTGGAGTGCTCAGGCCATTCCCAGTCTCACTGTTTTGTGTGTGTCCGCGGTTAAAATGTGCCCTTGCTGTCTACATTTTTTCTTCCCATCTGTCCTCTAGTCTCTTTCTCTCCCTTTTATGCCTTTTTTAGGTGAATCAACTCTTTATTGTTCTGTTTTGTCACTTTTATTAGCATGTTAGTATAGCTTTCTTTTATTAATCTGCAGTAGCTTTAGGCTTTATCATGAGTCTTTAGCTTTCCATGATCTGCCTTTGAGCACGGCCTCCCACCTGGTCTCGCATGACAATGCTACATTAGTCTCTCAAACTGCTCCCCTCTTGGTACATGGGCTGAAGCTTCACCACTGAACCTTTGGCTATGTCACAAGCATGCTGCATTGTTATTATTTTTGTGTAAATATTGGGTGCTCCTTTAAATAGTCAATAATAATAACTATACAGAGCTCTCATTTATTCCCCAGGTTGACACCTCTATCTTTCCTCTGCATTCTTCTGTGCAGGCCAGTTTGCACCTGGCTCATCTCTCCCTGACCAGTGCATTCCTGTAAGATGCCTATGTTGAAAATCTGCTGGTCCCATTTTGATCAGCTTCTATGACTCTCTCAGTCTCTTCTTTGCCTTTACTTGGTGGAGAGACCCCTCCACTGGCTATAGAGGTCCCTGAGGTGCCACTTGGCCTGCAGCTGGAAGGTGCTTGCTGCCCCACTTGCCTGCCTGTTTCTGATATGAAGCTTGCTCCTTCCTGGGTTTTGGTGCTGCTGAAACTTAGATATCTTCACTCCTGGCTGATTTCCCAGTGTCCTCTCTATGGTGGCTTCCTGTGACCCACTGTGGGGCTTCTTGCATCTACTTCATTGTTCTTATGTGGGGATTTATTAATTCCTTGGATTTTGGGTTCACAGCTCTTGTCACATCTGGGGACCCTTCAATGCTAAACCTTCCTGCTCTCTGTCCTTGCCCATCTTTGGAGGCTATTTGCCTAGATGATGGGTCAGTTGGGTGGCCCTTAACTGGCTGATGTACTTCTCATGTTGTTGAAGTGCCCCTTTTCTGTGTGTTTATTTGGGGTGTCTTTCTCCTCTCCAACACTGAACCTGCTGATGTCTCATCAAGGGCATTCCTCATGTGGACAGCAGACTCACCTGTGAGACCTTCCCCTTCCATATTTCTATTTAAATTTTTAAGTTCAGCCTTTGATTCTGGATACTTGTATTTTCAAGTGCAGTTGTAACAAGTACCATAGCCAGCTCCATGTCCTCCTTTGGTGCAGTGTGTGGCTTCTCGTGGAATTACCCATTCACCCGGACAGCCCTTCACCTGCTCATGCTTGCCTTGTCTCGCTTGTGCTCCTGCATATTTCTTTCTTACCATTTTATTACTTGTGTCTATTTGTGTAACCCCATGTGATCACATGCAACACCATTCTGGTTCTGTCACTGCTGTGCTGTCCATTTTGACCTCAACTGCTCACCTCCACTGGCCCTGCCTCCCTGACCCCTATGACAACTAATCCATCCTCCATATCCGTGATTTGGTTATTTGAATAATGTGCTCTAAACAGAATCATCTGGTGGGTAACATTTTGGGATAAGCTTGTTTTCCTCAGCATGATTCTCTGGAAACCCAGCCAAGTTGTCCTGCAGGTAGTGGCCTTTCCCTTCACTGCTGCATGGTGCTCCATGGTGGGAGGGACTGCAGCTGCTCAGCCCTTCACCTTCAAAGAACAGCAGGATTTCAGTTTCTGACTGGGAGGAACAAGGTTGCTATGAGCTTTTCTTGTGTGTGGCCTTTTGCAAACGGAAAATTTTATTTCTCTGGGATAAACGTCCAAGAGCGAAATTTCTGTGTCAGAGGCAAATACATGTTAAATTGGTGTGTGTGTGGGGGAGAGAGGGGTAGAATGTTTATTTAGACAGTATTTTTTTTTGCAGGAGGTACAAGGGATATTTAAGCATTAAGCCACATTCCTACCCCATTTTCTTTTTCTTTTTTTTTTATTTTGAGACAGGCCCTCCCTAAGTTGCTGGGGCTGGCTTTGAACTTTTAATCCTCTTGCCTTATCATCTCAAATTGCTGTGATTACACAAATGCACCATTGCACCCAGATAGACTGTATTCTTGAAGCAGAAGATAAGCATTTCATCCCACTTTATTGAGGCATGATTGATGTACAAATCCTACACATACTTAGTTTTTTACTTTTAGTGGTAGATTCACACAATACCTTTATTTTATTTATTTTTATATGGATTAAACCAGTGCTTCACAGGTGCTAGTCAAGCACTCTACCACTGAGTTACAACTCCAGCCTCCCATGCATTCTTAATGCACACACTCTGCCAAGTTTGGGCATAGGTACACCTGTGTGAAACCATCACCAAAATCTAAGTGCTTGTTCTCTGTGAAAAGAAGCTGTTTTTCAGGGTGATGGTACCACCTATCTTCCCACCAACAGTGTAGGAGCACTGAGTATTGTCCTCATCCTCACTGACATTGGTGTTGCCAGTGTTTTTTACTTTAGGCCTTCCATATGTGTGTGGTGATGTCTCACTGTGGTTTTAACTTCAACTTCTTCATGGTTAATGGTCAATATCTTTTCATGAGCTATTTTCCACCAGCATGTAATTGTCAGTGAACTGTCTTCTCATGGCACTTTTCCATTTTCAAATTGGATTGTCTGGGATTTTTGGATTTTTTGCAGTTGAGTTTTGGAGTTGTTTATATATTCTAAATATATGAGATTGGATATGAGATTCTCAAACATTTTCTCCTAGTTACTAGTACATCTTTTTATTTTCCTAACTGGGTCTTTGGAAAAGCAAATGTTCCTGATTTTTATAGAAACCATTGTATCATTTTTTTTCTTTTCTGTCATTTTCATTGTAGTTAATATAAGTGATACTGCATCCTAAATTTTGGTTTCCTATATTCCTTGTTAGTGTAGGAATGTGGAGATCTGCCTCTTTCTTGCTGGAAGGGATATTGTGGCATCCAGCTCAGGACCAGCTCCTCCCCTTGGTGGAAGCAGACTCTTCCTATCTCTGTGGCCAGTGTCCCCATTCCCAGGCTGGCTTTCATACACAGGCATTGTTTGTGGTGCTGCACTGGTTCTAAGTGCTGCTCCCTTTTGTCCCTTTTGGTGATGCTTTTCTGACCTTGAGTGCCTTTTGAGTGGCTTTTGAGTGGCTGGCCAGCACCCTGCTGAGGTCACAGTTGGGCCTTCCTCAGAGTGCTGGGCTTCTCTCTGCAGCTTTTTCTTCTTAGTCACTCTGCCTTCCACATTGTGGCTATCATGGTTTCCTTGGACCTCAGCTGTGTGTCTTTAGCTCAGGGGCTCCACCAGGTTCTGCCTCAGTTGCTCTCCAGAGGCAGACAGGGCTCACCTTGAGGGTTTGCCAAACTCTGCAAGCACTGTCTTATTGCCTGATTATGGCATATTCAGGTTTTATTTCATGTATTTTGTCCTTTTCTTTGGTTGACTCAAACAAGAGGATGGAGCCAGCTCTATTGCTACACTTGGCTGGAAGCAGAGGTCCTGAAAGCTTTATCTCTTCATTTTTTGTCCTCCAGGTTGCTCCAGCATTTTAAATACCTTTGCAGCCATGCCTGACACATGTAAGGAGTGGCAGTCCTTAGTAGTTTTATACCTGAAAGTGTTAATTGCTTGAGACTCTTTTTCTGCACTCAGTTAAACTTTTTTCTGGAGAGACTTGCTCTCTTACCTTGGCCTGGCCAGGTCTTAGCACAGCACGCACCAGCTTTCCAGGAGGCTTTGATCTCAAGTAAGAATGGAAATATACAAAAGCAATATTAATAACATCACTTTGCATTTTTACAAAGATTTGTAGCTTCCAATATTGTTATTTGCTTCTCCTTTTCGAAATATAGAGGAAAAGTGTTCTGGTCATTGAGAGAGATGGCATAATGGCCCTCCATAGTAGTCTTCATTTCTCCACTCCAGCCATACTTCTTTCCTTGTTGTATCTCAGAGGTGCTGTGTGTGGTTTTGCCTCACGGCATTTGCACCACCTCTTCTGTCTGGCTGGTCCTCTCTTCCTCCAGAGGTGAGTGCTTCAATGGGGTCTTCAATTAGACCTACTCCCTGCTTCTTCTAAAAGAACATGCCCCTGGCCATTTGGGTAGAGCAGCCCCTGGCACACTCCTTCTACTTTCTCACTTTATTTTCTTTATAACAATTACCTCCTGGCATTTTGTTGTCTGCTGATGCATGGAAGAGCAGTTCATTTTAGAATGTCCTCTGCAGATATTTGTTTATGAAAAAGAATACTGGGCTTCAAAGAGTTAAGACAGTTGTCCAGAGTCAGAAGACTCATTGTATAGAGCCAAGACTGGAACCTGACCCTTCTGGTTCTGACCCACTGTTCAGTATCATATAGATTCTCATTGAAACAGCCCTCTGCATAGTGTACCCACAGGATGCGACTTCACAGTCCTTGGATAATTAACTGGTGTTGGTGTTCAGATAACTACAGAAAAGACTTAATAAAGTGAAGGGAGATGTGAGCACTATGATGCAGGCAAAGTCACAGGGTGCTTGGAGCAGGATGTGTGGCTCATGCAGGGCCAACAGCATGTGTCACACTCACATCTGTGTTGCCAGAAACGAGAACAGAACAGGAAGCTCTGACTGTCCAGTCATGGCATTGTCTTTTCAGGAAAGAATAGAAAATAAAGCCCAGGGGCTAGATGTGCAGAACTGAGCCAAGGTTTGAGTTGATCAGCTCCAAAGGTCAGATATCTGATGCCCCAGGGGCTGTCAACTCCAGTGTGGCTTAGGTGGGACAGGGCAATTTTCTATACAGAGTAAATATAACGTGGCCTTTAGGACTGTGGAAAGCATGATCAGGGGAGGCTTCATACTAGTAGCATGAGGTGAGCCTGAGGCTGCCAAGTGTACCAAGGACTCCATCTGTGGTTCACTTACCACGGTTAAGGGTTGTGCACAGCATCAGAGCCTATCTTTGAAGCTCACTGCCCCTAGGCTAGTTAAGGATTCACCTTGAGGAAAGAATTGTGGTTTGAAGCTGCAGACTCTCTGATGCCTTCTGCAGGAAACAGGTCTGAGACCACTTAGGACATGAAGAGGCCAGAGAGTCAGGATGGGCCAGCTCACCCATATCCCACCAGGAACACAACAGTGTGGCTCTCCACGGTGGTGGCCTGCTCAGCAGGAATTCTCTTCTTTAGTCTGGATGTCCCTTAGGGAAGCACCTGTTCTGAGACATGGATAGGAGGTCTGTTGGGGCTTGGGCCATCCTGAGGAGCACCTGGAGCAAGATGGTGCAATGATAACCAGATCCAGGAATGTGCTGAAAGTCTTGATGGTGCTTCATCTTTTTTCTTTGCTACTATGAAATGAAACTCTCTCCAGGGAAGCACACCATAATGATCACCAGAAATTTGTTATATGAAAAAATTTCTTATTATATCTCTCAGGTTATTTTCTGACCAACTAACAGATCATGGCTGGAAGTTTGAAAAACCTGCTCCTGAAAAGGTGCCTTCCTAGGCAAGCACTGAGCAATGAGGAGGGAGTTACTGTGGCATGGCATGTGTGTGAGAGCTAAGAGGTAGGGAGGGCCTGGGGTGCTTTGGAGTCCACGGGAGACTAGAGGAGTCTTGTTGCAGTGGCCAGGGGAGTGGCAAAGATGAGGTCTGAGATGTCTGAAGTTTTGTAGGCCCAGAGAAACAGCATGGCACTTTTTCTGTGAACTTTAGGAAGTCGGAGGGCTTTGGCACTAGAGTGGCAGACTATGATTAATACTGAGCAGTGTTTGTGAGATGTCCACCCACTGTGTGGCAGAGGACTGAGGGTTGGTAGTTTGGAGGCCATGGAAAGTATTCAAGCAGGATATAATGGCTCCTACCTGGGAGGGGAGGGGACTGCTAAGATGGAGAGGTCCAGGGTTCACTTTCAGAGAGGATCCCCTGAGCTGGTTTCTCATGTCACCCTGTGAGGAAATAAATTGAGGGTTCTAGATTGCATCATGAATTAGAAATAGAAGTATTGCTAATCAGCTGCATTTTTGCCATCAGAGGCCCCCTTCAAAGTGGCCTTCAGGCAGTAGAAATAGATGCCCCCAAGAAGATTTCTGAACCTCAATTATGTGACATCCACTACAGTTTTGGAGAGTGTCATTTCACTCTGTGTCTGTTGTGATGTGTTATTTGACAAAGTGGTAGATTATGCTTGTGTGTAAACAGGCAGAGTGTGGGCAGCCACAGGTGTCCATCAGCTCAGTTCTGCTACTAAGGAAGCTCAGAGTTCTTAGTGAGTGGCCTCAGCTCTGCCAACCACCCACTCTCCAAGGTCCCAGGAATCAGGTCCCCTCAGATTCTGCCATGTGAATCCAATGGCTCTTTGAGAAACTGTTACTCCAGGGCCTCATGAGTTGGAGGCAGTTGTGCTGGTGCCTTCAGGAGGAGAGCAGTGAAGTACAGTAGCCACCTCCCCAGGAAAGAAGCAGTTATTCCACTGTCTGCAATGCTTAAAAATGCACAGTCAAAAAATAGAACTGATCAGATAAACATTAACCTAGGTCTGTATGAGCTCAAAAAATAAAATAGAACTTCATGGTGTGGGAAAAGGCAATAATAAAATAGATATTGAAAAAGGCATCCTGGTTGCAACCTGGATTTGACTCTCCTTTGGATATCCCATCCTTTTTCCTGTAACTTGAAAAATGGATCTGAAAGTATTCCCATAAGCAAGCCCCAAGGTTTTTTTTTTTTTTTTTTTTTTTTTTTTTTTTTTTTTACTTTTGAAATAGGCTTTAATGGTGTTCATTATTCATTAGCCTCCAGGTGTGGGAGAACCATTGTCGCAGATCTAAGGATATCAGCTGTTATGGAATTCAGCCAAGTCATCTTTTTGGTCTGTAGAAATCACTTTAGTTAATCTCTCTGAAATCCAAATCGGCTGCTGTTCTCCCTGTGGAAACACACAAAAAGACCCCGACTCAGACAATCGCTGGGTCAGGATATTTCCATTGTCCTGTTAGAATATCCTTCCAAAGTACCGTGGGCTTATGTACATTTTTTGGACACATATGCCTTTCCACAGCACTAAACCCTGAAGAATGCAAATTTTAAAAGTTTATCTTCGGGGAATATATATATATATATATATATATACCCCTTCCCAATTCCCTCTTTTTTCTTTAATAAGTACATTTTTAACAGTTTGATGAGCTCTTTCAACTATGCTTTGTCCCTGTGGATTGTATGGAATTCCTGTTATATTAGCAATGCCAAATGATGAGCACAATTGCTTAAAAGAGGTAGAAGTATAACCAGGGGCATTATCTGTTTTTAACAGTTTTGGAACACCCACAGTGGCAAAATTTTGTAAGCAATGAGCTATAATAACTTTAGTTTTTTCTCTCCCATGAAGGGAGCCCATCAAAAATCCAGAAGAAGTATCAACTGTAACATGCAAATATTTTAATTTTTCAAATTCTAGAAAGTGTGTGACGTCCATCTGCCAAATATGGTTAGGTATCAGTCCTCTAG
The DNA here is from genome assembly GCF_052094955.1 of Ictidomys tridecemlineatus. NCBI lineage: Eukaryota > Metazoa > Chordata > Mammalia > Rodentia > Sciuridae > Ictidomys > Ictidomys tridecemlineatus. The sequence goes on from NC_135484.1 coordinate 131,367,978, forward strand.
TATTGACTCCAAGATTAACTGTGGTAAAAATGTCACACAATTTTGACATTGCTTTATTATTTTTCTAGCTTGTTCCTTAGTTATTTTGAAACACTTTTGTAAAGTATTAGCATTGACATGGAACTTTTTATAAAAATTTGTAGCTTCTTCTAGTGTAGAGAAAATATGTATGTCATGTGTAGTTTTATCTGCCAAATCATTGCCTAAACTAAAGGCTCCAGGCAATCCTATATGTGCCCTGATATGTTCTATAAAGAATGGATCTTTTCTGTTCCAGTTTAGACTTTGTATAGTGAAAAACAAAGAGAAAACAGTAGAGGAAGGGGAAATCCTACCAGCATCTTCAATGGATACTATAGAATTAACTATATACTGACTATCAGAAAATAAATTAAATACAGAATCTTTAAACTTTACAAAAGCTTGTAAAATTGCATTAAGCTCTACCTTTTGAGCTGATTGTTTGGGTACTAAAAATGTAAAACTTTGATCAAGGGTAACTACTTCTGCTGTACCATTATTTGACCCATCAGTGAACATATTTGAAGCATTCATGATAGGTGTTTTTCTTGTCATTTTTGGAAAAACTACAGGATGTGAAGACCAAAAAGACAACAAAGGATTAGATGGTAAGTGATTATCAAAGGAAACATTAGATTCACACATGTTTATTGCCCAAGTGTTTAATTCATTAGCTAACTCATCAATTTGTTCCATATTATATAGAGTAATAATTTTATTGGGAGAAATTCCAAACGCTCCATTTGCTGCTTTTATCCTTTGAGTATTAATTGTCCTACAGTCTCAGGATACCTAGTAAGAATAGTGTTAGGAGAATAAGATAAATGTATCCATAATAATGAACCTTCTTGCCAAAATACTCCTGTAGGAATAGTTTTTTGATAGTACAATAAATAATAAAGGCAAACTTATATCAATTCTATCCAAATGCATATTTTCTGTATATGTTTCAATGAATTTTAATGCCTTTCTTGCTTCAGGCATTAACATGCAAGGTGAATTTGGATCTGATGGACCTTTTAGGATATCAAATAAAGGTCTGACTCTCCTTTTGGTATGCCTAGATAAGGCCTTATTCAATTTATGTCTCCTAATAACTTCTGAAAATCGTTAAGGGATTTGAGTTGATCTACTCATATTTAAATTTTTAGTGAACAGAGCATGGTTGAGGATAATAGAACTCCTAAATGATTAATTTGAAAATTTGATTGTACTTTATCTATTGCTATCTCTAGATTATAATGTTTTAATAAGTTTGTAAGTGTGGTATAACATTCTAGCAATGTGTTTTTATCTTTGTGTGCTAATAATACATCATCCATAGAGTAAAATATTTGTAGTTTAGGATTTTGATTTCTAAGTGGCTGGATTACTTTGTTAACATAAATTTGACACATAGTTGGGCTGTTAGCAATCCGTTGAGGGAGTACCTTTCATTCATATCTCTGATCAGGACCTTCATTATTCAGTGCAGGGTTAGTAAATGCAAAACTTGGACTATCCTCAGGATAAATTAATTGAAAAAAAAAACCTTTAATATCTATAACTAAAACATACCAGGTTTTTGGCAAAGCAGACAATTGGGGAATCCCCAACAAAGCAGGTCCCATAATAACCATCTTGTTTTTAATGGCTCTTAAATCTTGCAATAATCTCCATTTACCAGATTTCTTTTGGATGACAAAAATGGGAGTTTTATGGGGAGATACAGAAGGTTGTATATTTTTCTCCACTAATTGTTGTTTGACCAGGTCATGGGCTGCTTGTATCTTTTCTTTAGTCAGAGGCCACTGAGGAACCCATACTGGTCTTTCTGATTTCCAAGTAATTTTTATTGTCTCAGTGACCCCTCCTGAAAACCCAATCCATGTCTATCTATTTCTTGATCTATTTGTATTGGAGCCACTATACTGTGTCCTTTTTCTCCTAATATTTTTCCTTTCCTAAAACCTTGTCTAGCCATAATAGTGGGCACATTTGGATTGATGTTATTTGTTGATGTCAAACCTAATTGATCTAGGACATCTGGTTTCCATAAATTTATACGAAGATGATCCAATACATATGGCTGTATAGTTCCTTCACATCCTTCAGGATACTTCCAATATAATAGCATTGCACTTCTATGAGGATTAGTCGCCACTCCTAGGGCTCGAAGCATTTGAGTGGCTTGTTGTAATGGCCAATGTTTTGGCCATTCTTGATGACAGATAATGCTAAGGTCTGCACCTGTGTCCAGTAGCTCAGTAAATTCATATTAAATATTTAGTTTAGCATTGGGCAAAAATCTAAATTTAAAGACAGCATAGCCCAATATACACCTGTGGAGCCTAATCCCCTGGAATCTCTTTCTATACTACTATTGGAAAATTTATCATGTAGGCTGGGTATTATTAATAATTATGCTATTCTATCTCCTGGTGAAATTACTGATATACCTCTTGGATAGCTAGCTATAATTTTTTATTTCACCTTCATAATTGGAATCAATTACCCCAGGACTTATCATAAGTCCTTATAGAGTAGAAGAACTGCATCCCAATAATAAGCCTACTGTTCCTTGGGGAAGAGGTCCTTTTACCCCTGTGGGAATGATTTGAACTCCCATATCTGGAGTTAGTACTATTCTGGCAGAGGCACAGATGTCCAACCCTGCCCTCCCTCTGATTTGTCTGATGAGGGATCTAATGGACAATGTGTCCTGGGCACTACCCTGATGGAGTTGCTGGGTTCCTCCAGTGCTCCATATATTTGTGGTCTTGGGCCCTGGAGCATTGGGCCCCCCCTGTCCATTTTTTTGGCAATGGAGCCTGATGCCTTTCTCCATGATATCATGGATAAACACCTGGTCCTTGTCCGTTTTTGATAATGGAGTACCCTCTATGGTGGTTTGAGAATGGCATTCATTAACCCAATGTCTTCCTCTACGGCATCATGGGCAAAGACCCAGTATTCTACCCCTTTGATACCTAGCTTTGTTTAACCCTCCTGCTATGGGGCAACTCCTTTTAAAATGTCCTGTTTGTTCACAATTTTAGCATGTTTTTGGCCTGGCATCTAAAGCCTGTTGTACTTCAGCTGCTAAGATTTGCTCTTGTTCATTAATGTCTCTACATAATTTAATATATGTGTTTAAATCTTCATGTTTCCATGTTCTAATGGCTTGATTGCACCAACGATTTGCTTGTTCAAAGGCTAGATGTTTAATTAATGGCATTGCTTGCTATTTATCCCCCAAAACTCTGGTAGCTGTTTGAATAAGCCTATCTACAAATTCAGCATAAGGTTCATTAGCTCCTTGTATTACCTTAGATAATTGATCTTGTAAATCTCCATGTTCTTGAAAAGTCTTCCATGCCCTAACCGCATCTGAAGAAACTTGTGAATATATGGCAAGATCATATTCAATTTGTTGCTGCTGACCCTCATAAGGTCCTTTTCTTAACAACATATCTAAATTTCTCTGAGAATAACCGGTGCTGCATATCACCTAGCTGCCTCCATGCAACATGCCTCATTGGCAACCTTCCATAACAAGTATTGTCCTCCATTTAGCACAGCTTTACACATGCTAGTCCAATTTTCTGGCATCATGGATTCGACCATGCTTACAGTGAAGGGTGCTTGGGGACCATAGGTTGTTACAGCCTCCTTTAACTGCTTCACTGTTTTGAAATCTAAAGCACAGTGAATTCGCTGCCCTCCTGCCTGCTCAAGTGCAGGGCATGCTAATCTTTGAGATCCTGTCTCAGGATCCCATCTATCAACTACGTGGATTGCCCCCACACAGCCCCGAGCATATGTTGTCTTCATAGGTGGAGCTGTTGGTTGGACACTTACGCACTCTGATGATAGAAAAGTGTTAGTAGCAGCCTCCTGTTCTAACTTTTTCCCTCCTGTTGTCTGGACACTATGCCACAGTCTGTCCAGGCACAAATAACTGAGCCACCACGAAGCACTTGTAGGTTCAAAACAGCAACTCTTTATTGCTTAACTCCACCAGCACTTCACACACACTCTCCTTGAACTCTCCAAGCTCTCCCCTGGGCTCCACACCTACTCCACTGGGACAAGGAGAACTCAATGGGAACTCCAAAGTAGTGGGTGCCTGAGGCAGCAGGAATCACCCTATTCCCACAGCTGCTTTATTCAAGGTCAGGGTCCGAAGGGGTCCATATACAATGAAATACACAGCTTAACATAACCATCAACATCTCAATAGCTTGCTGGTGTCACCTCTCAACCACTCCCTTCTGGCAAAATGCCATGCGTCATCCTGACTTGGCTGTGGCCCTCAACAATTTACATTCTGTTAAAATTAAACATTGTTACCATTTAGCAAACCCTTTCAAATATGCTAGCTGTTTACCAATCATGGAGTTAGAACATGAGAAAGAGAGAAAATAAACACTATGAACAGTGTCATGGGCTGTGATGGGCAGTTCTGGGTACAGATTCCCAGATTTCAGATGCAATTAGCAGGCCATTTGCAGGGGTGTTGGGTGTTTGGGATATTTTAGCAGAGGCTGCTGTGGGACAGGACACCACAAGGAAGGCATGAGCACTCCCCTTATTTCCTTCATTCTCTCCACATAGCTCCTAGCAGTACCCAAATTTTCCTGGTGCTTACTGGTGCAAAAATTGTATTTTAGCTAGCAAGCAAGCAGCCAAGTCTTGCCCAAAAATCTTGCTGATGGCTCTTTTTGTTTTCCTTTGAGTTATAGCCTTTAATCTGATTACATGAAACTGAGTTACAAGTACAGTTGCCTGTTTGACTAAAAAATAATACATTCATATGAAAGGTTAATTAAATGAATTTTCCCTCCATTCAATTCATTCAAAATTGTCCTACAATCAGTGGTTGCTATTGGAATAGAGATTAAATATTCACATTCATAAATTTTCTGTGTCATGACTGATTTTCCTTTATTTCTGCCTCCATAGGTTAAATTTTACAAGTATAAGGATTCTCACACAGAAAGCTGGGTTAGAGGTTAATTGCACACCATTAGTTTTTTATCAAAGAAGTAGTGTGGAATAGTTGAAGGAGACATAATTTTCAGCAGGATTGTGTCCTTTCATGGCTGAATGATTTGGGGCACATTTCATAACTTTCTCTTTTGCAATGGTTGTCATCAGAACTTCTTGCAGGGTGGTATAAGTGTCATTGATAAACTATGGAAAGAGCCCAGCACTATGTCTGCCTAGAGTAGCTGTTCAATAAACTACAACATAGAAAGGCTTGGCAAAATAAATAAGTACATTTATGGACTAAAATAAGATACCTTATACTTATATTACTTATATGGCAGTACTGAGTTCCTTTTGATACTAAATTTTGTGTCAGGTTTGGGTCTCAGAAAATCCTGTAATAATTCTAATAATGAGTGTAGCAGGATAAAGTCTCTGAATGGAAGAGGATTTTTGTATTCCTACATATAGATTTGTAGTCTTACACTTTCCACCAGCCCTTTCATTTTTTTCTACCCAGGCCAAAGCACCTTATTCAACTTGAGTTTAATGTTTGTTTCAAATAGTGAACTTACTAGGTCACTGAAAATTTTTCAATCAACAGAGTGTAAACATTTATGAAAGTTTTGCTTCAAATGTATCATGTACTTTACAGTTTTTTTGAAACAGATGATGCCATATGTACATGAAATATATCCTCAGTGATTTATGATGATTAGTATAATTGTTAATTTTTGGTAACTCATTTCATCAAACCATGGTTCATTTTAGAAAACGTGATTGGTAATGTGAAAACTAGGAAGCAGATGGGCCACCTAACCAAATAGTGAATGCCCAACTGCAAGTGGCACTGTTAGTGAGACACTAGGCACAGCTGAGTATTTGTGAAGTGCTAGTTTTGTGTCTTTCATTTTACATCAGTTAGCAGCCATCATCAAAACCCACTAAATTCATGTTATCATCATTTCTGTATGTGAAAATGAAACATAAGATTTGGTCAGGTCAAGTGACCTGGTCAGAGGTGTGCAGCTATGGAGAGACTAGAACAGGCTCCCCTTCAGCCTTACATGGTTTTCCTCTTTTTCCACAGCTGTCTTGGGACTAATGTGTGTGGGTCCAGATGAGATGTTCTGCAGTTACCTGTTCAGTTTCTTTCCATTTAGATATGTGTTCATAGGCTTATTGTTACAGGAAGACCAAACTCTTCACTGCACTACCAAATACAGTAGCTACTGGCCACAGTGGCTCTTTAATTTATGTAATCAAAATAAAACTTAAAATTTAGTTCCTTAGTCAAATAAGCCACATTTCAAGTGTGCACTGGCAATATGACATAAGATATGTCTATAACATGTAAAAAATAATAACTTTCATTATACCTACTATGTATATATGTACAGTTTGCTTATGATTGGCATCTGTTTCATGTAATACAGTCTTTTATTTACCCACACACACTGCATTCCTGCATAAGTATATGAAAGTCAATATGATATGCTCAAAGTATCAAATGGAAGACATATGTTCAGCAAGTGAGAAGTGTTAATCCCAGAGAACTAAAATTATAATCGCAAATCATGCCTTTATTTTTAAAATCATTTTTCATCTATTTTCTAATTTTATCTTTTACATCACAATTGAGCTTCATTGTTTTTGTACATACAATGATGCCAAAGATTTTTTTGGTTTTGACATTCTATAATTTTTCTCATTTTTGACCCCACTTGTGTTAAATTACAAATTAATTCTGTCAGTTTTCAAAAACTAGAAGCAGCATTTCTATTCATTTTAAAAATAAGATAATAGAAAATTTAGTAAAGAGTTATGTGATTTAAAAATATTATCAGAAAAACTGGTGATACTGTGGAAAGTTTAGGCTGCCTACAGGTATACCATCATGTTGCAGTTAAGGGTAATTATTCTCTAGAAAATATTTAAAAAGTTGAAATTCATTCTGTAAAATGCAAGTTGGGAATATTTAAGTATAACATCTAAAATTACAGATTAAATCCAAATGAAAAGGCAAATAATTTGCAAATGCTGGCACTAAAATAGCAGATTATATATTGAATATTTAATACACACTCTTAAACTCTGCGCAGGTGTGTGTGTGTGTGTGTGTGTGTGTGTGTGTGTGTGTGTGTGTGTGTGTACATGACCTCACATTGTAGGTATAGTTACATATTTGGTCTTCCCATATCCCTATGGGTAGAGTAGTTTTCTTTATTATTCTTTGGACCAGAGGACAGTAGAGTTTTAGATTATATCTGGGTTTAGAGACATTCTGGAATGGAGTGTTGGACATGAAGATTTAAAGCTCTTGCATTATTTTCAGAGTACTGGTAAGATGCTGAGTTTACATTGTAAATGTTTTGTCTTTGAGTGTTTTTGCTGCAACCCTAAGGATATCCACTTAATAAAAACCAAAGGCTAATAATACAACTTTAACAACAGACTATAACTATTTTAGTCATCATTACCTTTTTATTGCTGCTGAAATATATTGCAGCAACCATTACTCTTAGTTAGAATTTACTGCGGCTGGTAGTCAAGACATTTATAGGTTTCATACTCTTTCCCACTAGATTATAAGGGTGTGAGTCCTGCCTTTTGTTTCTTTGTTCTCTGTGTTAGAGTCCCTGATATGGAAGATTTTAGGGAATAACAATTGAAGGGAGAAAAAAGCAATGGAAACTTATTCTCATAATCCAGTTGCCTTTTTTTATTTGTAAGTGGCATGCATGGAATAATCACTGTTTTTTTTGTTTTGTTTTGTTTTGTTTTGGTGAACAAGAACAAAAAATATAAACGAATGATTATAGCACACTTGCAGGTCTAGGCATCTCACCTTATTCTTGAGTATCTCCTTTCAGGCTTAAGTTTCAGTTGAGAACTGTTGTTGTCAGGTTTTAGTTATTCTCAGTAGTTAAACCATGTTGTTCTTCCTTTTCCCTCTATGACATTACCCGTGCCCACATGTGGTTTGTGTGTGTGAGTGTGAGCTACTGAGGCAGAGGTGTACATAACTTAAGGTTGACTGGGTACTGGCTATTCAGTACTGCCTCAAGTATTCCAATTTCCAGTGGCATGCTGCACAGATAGTACATGTGCTGTCTTAAGTGATCAAAATTTTCCCTTCTCCCAATGAAGTGGCTTCCTGTGAAAGATGTAATGGTAAGAGCAACATTAATAGCAGAAACCAGTAAGTGAGGAGTTGATGGGCTGGAGGACATGAAAATTCTCTTGAAGTTCTGATAAACAGCTGTCAATCTCAGCACATCTTAAGCTTGGCTTTGGAGGAAGCTGGCAGAGGATCCTGGTGGCTGCTTTGTCTCCCAAGACTTGATAACACCAGTGACTTTTAGTGAGGTGGTTTAAATTTGTCTGGAAGCCTTATAACAATGAGGGGTCTTGATTCATTTCTCTCCCTGGTTGAAGCAATAGGAGAAATAAATGAATCAATGATTGGGATTAAATAATATTTTTGAATACCAAATTATTTATTGGAATCCACTCATGTTCTATTGGTGTATAACTGTGTTCTCATCAAGATTCTTTTCTCATTAACTAATAATAAAAATAGCTCATTTAATCAAATGCTTATTATGTGTCAGCTAATGTACTGTTATCTTTGTCTGTCACCATAAATCACAATCTAGGTTTTATCAGCAACAAATTGAATTCCACAGTGGTTTATCTCTCACTCAATTACAGCCAAGTAATTTTATTCAACATTTGTTTGTGCATATAATGAATAAAGCATGAGGATAGTTGGGAGAGCTTCATGGAGTCTGGAGTGGGGCTTGTCAGATCTTTAAGGGGATACAGCTGGGCTTTTGATGGGTGAGCTCCTCTGAAGCTGGATTGGGGGATCCAGGAAGTGCATAGGAAAGCCTTCATAAATCTTTCCTGAAGGAAGGGAATCCAAGATTGTCGGAGGCATGGTCTTGTCTTGTCTCTTATCATACAATTTCTAAGTGTCCTGAGAAAATAAAACATGCTGCTGTGCGAACTTCAGACCAGAGTGTAATTTGACAGTGAACTTTGCTGACCCTATTAGGGGTAGGTAAATCTCCCTTTCAGTGGTGATACTTAGCAACAGAGGAAATCAGCTGCTATCTCAGTAAAGTAGGACATGTGATAAAAATTTTCTTTTACAAAAAGCAAGAAATTATCTAAATTGAGACTAATTTAAGATTTTTGTGTTTCTAGTAGAATTTCCTACACAAAATCAATCACTACAGACACCATTTGTCTTGTTCTGTAAATAATAATCAGTTTATAGGCATTTGGTATGTGTGTATATATACACACAAAAAAAATCTATACATTTTAGTTACGTTTTAATAGAGCTCTCCTAGACTTCTATAAACTATAGTTTTGAGTTGAAACAGTGTGTGTTACACTGGGGATTTATAGAAACCATCAAAAATGTGAAATGTAAGAGGTGAATGAAAAATGTCTGTAAACACATTAAAGATTAAAATAAAGAATGAGACCATTGAAAAAAACTGATCATGTGAATTATCAATTAAAGTGCCTTTATAGGTTATTGTCTTGCTAGATTCTGAGTTTTAACAGCTGCTAGTAGTTTAAACTAATAGAGGCCTGAATAGCCTGTAATAATTTGAATATTCATTGCAAGTATAAATTGCTTCTTAATGGGAGCCCTTATTAGTGTTGCCTTGCTTAAATTACTTGAAGTGTTGTTATAAAAATGGAATGAGTAAATAAATTTTGCAAATATGAATGGTGCTTGCTCTCTCATTCTCTGTGTGTATGTATGTGTGATATAAAATTATGTGCTAAGCTTATTGAGTTGTAGTTTTAAAGGTTTTAAACTTCATTTAGATCACATGAGTACAAATAGTGAAAAGGTCCCAAGAATATTTGGCTGTAAAAGGTTAAGTTTGTGTCATAAAGGGTGTTGTAAGAGGAGCTGAGTTTTTCACTCAGTGGTAGAGCACTTGCCTGGCATGTGAGAGTTTGGTCCTCAATATCATATAAAAATAAATAAATAAGTAAAGTTATTGTGTCTATTTACAATTTAAAAAATATTTAAAAGAGTATTGTAAGAGTATTTAGGTAAAATATGAAGCCAATTATTTTAGGAACATATGATTTCTTATAAGAAATGAATGCATTAATAATATGTCATTTGCATGCATTATTTAATTTGCCACAGGGTCCTTTGCTGGTTACATGGTGTAACACCTTACCCATATACTTGGTTTTACTCTGTGTACTTGAAAACAAACTGCAATTTTTTTAAAAAATATTCTAAATTTCAAATATTTAAAATCCCAGTTTAAATTTATTTTAATTCATTGGTTCTTTCTTCAGTTAGCTAAAAGGGGGAAACTTTTCCTATCATCACAGATTATTATTACTAGTTTTAAAACTAATCCAGTTAAATGATACAAAGGACATTTTTTTCTTTTATTCTCACAAGTGATTTTTAAAAATTTGCTCTTTTTAAATATACACGATGATAGAGTATATTTTGACATATTTACATAGAGTATAACATTGTAATTAAGATCCCATTTTTATGGTTGTATATGATGTGGGAAATACTGGTCATGCATTGATACAGAAACATAGAAAATTTACATCTGATTCATTCTGTCTTTTCTATCCCATCCCTCCTCACATCTCTTTATTCCCTTTTGTCTAATCCAATGAATGTCTGTTCTTCCCTGCCCCAATTATTGAGTGTTAGCATCAACATATCAGAGCAAACATTCAACATTTGGCATTTGGGGACTCATTATTATATTTAGAATAATAGTGTGCAGATCCATCCATTAAATACAAAAGTCATAAAATAATTATTTTTATGACAGAATACTATTCCCTTGTGTATATGTACCACATTTTCTTTATCCAGTCATCTGTTGAAGGGCACCTAGGTTGGCTCCATAGCTTTGCTATTGTGAATTGAGCTTCTATAGACATTGATATAGCTACATCACTGTAGTATACTGATTTTAAGTCCTTTGGGTATATGCTGAGAAATGAGATAAATGGGTCAAATAGTGGTTCCATTCCAGGTTTTCTGAGGACTCTCCATACTGCTTCCCAGAGTTTTTGCACCAATTCTCAGTCTCACTAGTAATGTATTGGTGTGCATTTCTCCCCACATCATTGCCAATTTTTATCATTTCTTGTATTCTTTATAATTGCCATTCATCTGGAGAGAGATGGGATTCCATTGTAATTTTAATATGTATTTCTCTAATTGCTACAGATGTTTAACAATTTTTTCATATATTTTTGATCATTTGTATCTGTTCTGTGAAGTGCCTGTTCAGTTCCTTTGCCCATTTAATGATTGAGGGGTTTTTTGTTGTTTTTGTTTTTGTTTTTTGGTGTTGTTTATATATCCTTGAGATTAATACTCTATCTGAGCTGCAGATGGCAAAGATTTTCTGCCATTCTATACACTTTCTCTTCACATTCTTGATTGTTTTCTTTGATATGAAGAATTTTTTTGATACCATCTCATTTATTGATTCTTAATTTTAATTCTTGTGCTTTAGGGGTTTTGTTAACTTAGTTGGTTCCTAAGCTTAAATGATTGAGGGTTGGGCCTACATGTTCTTCTATCAAGCACAGAATCTCTGGTCTAATGCCTAGTTTGTGGTGAGTTACTTTTGAAGTGCACACATTTTAGGTAACTTTTAAATACATGTTAAATTATATAAGCATGTTATATTACTCAATATTAAAATTATCTTTATATAATAATGACAAGTTGACATTTTTCATTTTGATTATATAAGGAAAAAATTTAAAATAAGTTGAGTTCATCTCTCACTTATTATACTCCCTGCCAGATACTTTGGAGAGATATAAAGGTCTCTTCTTGAAGAGCTTATGAAATTAAAGATGGAATCGGAAACATTTTAAAATCTCCAAGAATCAACAAAAGCTATATGAGGAAAAATAACAAGGAAAGTGATGAAATTAAAAAGTGTTCCAGAAATAAAAAGATGAATGTTTTAAATGTGAGGATGCTCATATTTGATGATCTTAGAAGAAATTATCTAGTTTGGTTATCAACCCCCTGTCCTTTTTCTGGACCAAGAAGATATACCTCAGTTCACAGTCCTGTTTGTTCTACTGTGGAACTCCAGTCAACCCTGTTGTCTAAACCTCATCATTTTCTTCTGTTTCTAGGCATATTTTTGGCAAAATTTTGCATTCCAGTATCTTGGACATCATGACAGTGTTCTGGTAGCTTTCATATCTGGACCAACTCAAGACCCAAAGAGCCTCCATTTTCTGATGGGGATAAAAGCAACCATGAAATCTCCTATGAGAGGTAAATATGATGAAAGTACTTGGTCCAACCTTAATTTAATGTCAAATATTTGTAACCTTCTAATGTAATATACTCAGGTAAATGAAGTTGGTAAGATATTAAATTTTATGGGCTTGGGATGTAGCTCAGTGGTAGAGTGATTGCCTAGCCTGTGCCAGGGCCTAAGTTCAATCCCTGGTATGGAAGGATGAGAGGAGTGGTCTCATATATGCTAAGATTTGACTTCTTATACAAAGGAAGATCAAGACACACTGCTAATCATTGATGCTTATGAGGCATAATAGTATAGAAGACCACTGGCCAGGACATAGAATATATTCTTAATTTTTTTATTAACTAACTATATGATTATGAGTTGACAGATTGATTTCTTCAGATTTTAGAATTGTTTAATTAATTTCTTCTATTTTTTGTAGTTATGAGATTCTGTAATTCTTAACCACAATAATTTTAATAGTAAATCAATTGCTTCAGATGAACAATTTTACCTTCTGAAAATAAATAAGGGAAGATATTAGACATTATTTTATTTTCTAAAACAAAAATGTATACCTAGCTAGAGGCAATATCTAACATCTTGAGGAGGAGCATTAAGAGATTATTTTGAATTAAAAGGAGAGAGAGAAAAACAAGATGAGTGTATAGTAGTATACATTTATTTTTACCTATTATTTTTTCTGTTATTGTAACTAGTATTCTGGAAAAACAAGAGAATGGATTGTAAATAATACTGTGAAGGTTAGAGTAGTTATATGGCTCCAACTAGATGACTTCATTTGAGAAACATTATATATATATTTTTTCCTTTTGTGTTAGAATCAAACCTAAGGCCATGCTCATGCTAGGCACATTCTCTACCACTGAGGAACACCCCCTATCATGGGAAAATTGAATTTTGAGGAATGAGCTTTTAAAAATATATGACCAGAAGCATGTACTAGTTGTTGTCTTTGGCAAGGGAGTCAATAAGATATATTCAGGATATTCAGAAGGCAGCTAATAATGCCTGACCCTTATTAGGTTATGTCTAGCAGAGATCTGTTTTTGACTCAAAAAATATACATTTTTGAATTTTTCTTTCTTTTATTTTTTGTGAATTCTAATCAGTTAAACTGTCAGCATTAGATTTTTGATTCATGGTATACAAATGTAGCACAACTTTTCATTTCTCTAGTTGTACATGATGTGAGTTGCACTACATGTGCAGTCATATATGTACCTAGGTTAATAATGATTTTTATCTTATTCCACCATCTTTCCTACCCTCATGTCCCCTCTCTTTGACTCCCTCCTCTTAGCTCAAAGTTCCTCCATTCTCCCCATATTCCTGCATTATGTATCACCATACACTTATCAGAGAGAACATTCAGCTTTTGGTTTTTTGGAAACGGCTTACTTCACTTAGAAAGATATTCTTCAACTCCATGCAGTTATATGTAAATGCCATATTTTTTTTCACTTTTAATGCTGAGTAATTTTCCATTGTGTATATATAGCATAGTTTCTTTATCAATTCATCTATTGAAGGGCATCTAGGTTGGTTCCACAATGTGAATTGAGCTGCTATAAACATTGATGTGGCTGCATTATCATAGTATGTTGATTTTAAGTCCTTTGGGTATAGACTGAGGAATGAGACAGCTGGGTCAAATGGTGATTCTATTCCAAGTTTTTAAGTAATCTCCATACAGTTTTCAAGATTTATTGTATCAATTTTCATCCTACCAGCAATTTATGACTTTTCCTCTCCCCTTACATCCTTGCCAACACTTATTGGTGTTGGTACTCTTGATAACTGCTCTTCTGAATGGTATGAGATAAAATCTTAGAGGAGTTTTGATTTGCATTTCTCTAATTACTGGAGATGTTGAATATTTTTCTATATATGTATTAATGGAATGTTTAGAACAATGGTACAGAATAGAAAACACAGACACAAACCCACATAGATAAAGTTATCCCATACTAGATAAAGTCACCAAAACTATATAGTAGATAAAAGATAGCCTCTTAAACAACTAGTTCTTAGAGAACTGAAAATTCATGTGCAACAAAATGAAAATCAACCCCTGTCTCTCACCATGTAAAAAACTCAACTCAAAGTGAATTAAGGACCTAGGAATTAGTCCAGAGACCCTGTGCCTAATGAAGAAAAAAGTAAGCCCAAATCTACATCATGTTGTATTAGGCCCCACCTTCCATATCAAGACTCCTAAAATGCAAGAAATAAAATCAAGAATTAATAAATTGGAAGGACTCAAACTGAAAAAGTTTTTTCTCAGTAAAAGAAACAATCAGTAAGTTGGAGAGAGAGGTTACATTTTGGGAACAAATTTTGGCCACACTCACATAAGATAGAGCACTAATCTCCAGGATATATAAAGAACTCAAAAATCTTAACACCAAAGAAATAAACAACCCAATCAATAAGTGGGCTGGGAATATTTTTAAGGAAACATAAGTTATGTTGACCTTCCTCAGTGTTGGTAATTAAATCTTTTATTTGACTTTGAGCAAAAAATTAAGTCATTTTAAGTGTTAGAATTTTGATAGAACTTTTTTAATCCTGTTGGCTGAAATAGTTTCTTAGGAATGAAAAAGATGCAGGTCTTCTTTTGGCATTTTTCTGTTTCTTAACTACTGGAAAGAATATTGGAGAGGGTAGGGTGTGGGGGAGTGGAGCAAGAGAGAAAGAGAGAAAGAGAATGCTTTGTAAAGATATAGTCTTTGGGGCTGGGCAGTAGTTCGGTTGAAGTGCACTGGACTAGCATTTGTGAGCCCCTGGGTCTGATCCTCAACATCAATATGAAACAAATAAAGGAATGCTGTTTATCTACAACTACCAAAAAAAATAAAAAGATTAAATTTTAAAGAACATAGTCTTCTGATTCTTTTTTGTTAATTTAAATAAAGTTCACATATTATAACAGTCACCATGGTAAAATGTGAATTTGAGTGCTTTTTGGTATATTTGCAGATATGCAACCATCACAACTCTAATTCCACAAAATTTTCATCACCTCAGAAGGAAACTCTCTACCCATTGAACAATCATTCATTCCCCAGGTTCCTTATCTGGTTCTGGATGTTTCATATGAATGGAATCATTATATGTGGCATTGTGTATGCTTCTTGTAGTGTAATGTTTTCCTAGTCTCTTCATGTTGTAGCATTTAGCAGTACTTCACATGTTTTTTGGCTGAGTAATATTCCATTGTATGGACATAGCACATTTTATTTATCCATTTATGAGTTGATTAGTGTTATAATTGTCTCCACATTTGTACTGTTAGGAATAATACTGCTATGAATATTAACATAAATATTTCTGTAGATGTATTTTCATCCCCCAGAATATATGCTGAGAAATGGAATGACTGGGTCATTGCCAGAGGTACCTATTCTGTACTCAGGCCTGTGATAGCTTGTCATCCTGCCTGAGAAACTACCATGTCTCACAGACAGAGGTCAGTATCTCAACTTTCTTTGTTTCTGTCAAGAAAACTCACCAGCTTACAAACCCCAGAAAGCTATCACTTAGTACTAATTTGGAAAATGTATATCAGTATGGTGTCATCACTTACCTATCTGTGCCTTGTGTTTAGCTATAGTCAAGCCTACCTGTGCCATCCTCAGCTCTGTGACAAAGATTGTGCAGTGATCTGAGTTTGGCTTTTATTTGCAATCCTTTTACCTATTCAGTCTGACAGCTCCTACTGCTTCTCTAGTAAGTTTCACAAAGCAATACTTCTTGATCCTTTTAATATAATGTTTACTTAAAGAGCCTTCCCATAAGTCAGAGGGGCAACACTTACTGTACAAAGAGAATATCCCAAAAAATAGAGTGTCTGCCTTCAAGATGACTGCATTGTACCTGGTACTCTAGATGGGTCTGAGGCAACAAAGCTGAGGAGTGGACACCCTTCTTTTGCTGCTTGATGTTTTGCGTTCTGCTACAGTTTCCTTTCCTTGCATTGCTGGACATGACCCTCCAGCCCACCATGGCTGGCCCTGCTTATCACATTTGAGGAGTTTTGACTTCCAGTGGGCTCATATTCCTAATGGTATATGAGCCATTAGGAAGTTTTATTAACAGCTTTTGCTTGATGCACACCTCATTGGATTGCTTACCAAAACCATCTCAATGTATGTTCTTTCATACCCAAACCTGAATACATTTTATGAATCTCGAAACTTTATAGTGTGTGTATTGTTTGTTATATGAACCTAACCTATCATTTTTTTATATTAATAAGTGCAAATCTACTATGTTCTAGTGGAGCTGTTTTGGTAAAATGTAAACAGTTTGGGTTCTATATAGGGAGTGAATTCAAGGGTTTGATGACTCAGTTAGAGCTTTATTTCATTTCAGTAATAGAGCCATTTATAATTTATCTTAATAAAATATTTCTTTTTCCACTGTGTCTTAAGCCATCCCTACTCACTTGTTTCTGAAGAGAAAAAAATCTGCTTTGATCTCTATGTTTATGAATTATTTTCCTTGGAAACCAATGGTTAACCAAAAATGGGAACAAAGCTGTGTTCCAGAATCTACCTTCAGAATCAGTGTATTGGGCCTAAAGAAGTTAAGATTGTACATCTTGGCCTTTAGGCATCTTTAGGGTTGAAGACGGCAAGATGAAGAGGGGGCAAGAGGAGAGAAAAGTGAACGTCTGCACCTGTACTAATAAGGAAGGTCCATTTAGTCCAGTAGTATATTTTGACATACAATATAAGATCATGTTTACAAGTGACAAAAAAATCCACCTACCTTTAAAGAAAATAAAAGAAAAAGGCTTAAACTCCAGTCCTAGAGGTCATATAGATAGAGCTAGGGTTTTCTTTGCAGTTGCTAGATGTAATCCCTTTAAGCCAGACATATGAATAAAAAGAAAAAAAAATATTTACTAACTTCTGAGAAACACACACACACACACACACACACACACACACACACACACACTCCACAAAATAGTCAATATTGGCCCTACCTCTGTGGGCAATCTACATTTAAGGTTTATATCAAATATGATGACTGGGTTTGCTTATTTCCAAATAAATGAAGAAAATTTCTGTGAAAGAATCAGGCTTTCTTATCTTTAAACTGGGGCCAAATAGCTTTATAATTAACTTTTCACTCCTTTTAGGACCATTTCCAAAGAGTATACAAATTATTAGTATTCCACATAGTAGAGTGACAGGGGACTCAACTTTAGGGCAGCAATGGAAATTTTAAAAGCACTCTATGGATGTATTTCTTTGTATAATTTTAAGAGATACTCACCAGCCCTTCCTCTAAACAAATATAGATTCCAAGCTGATGACACTCTACACACATTAAAGAATTCACCATGAATGTTTTAACAAGATGTGATTAGAGAAGGGGTTCCATGAGGTATGGTGGAAAGACCCAGAACTTTAATGCCAAGCAGATATACATGGGAGTAGTGGCTCAGCAGCAATAATATCAACAAAGGAGATAATGACATATGCCCTTGCAACCTGTCTCTTCATCAATAAAAGAACAAATAGAATAGCCATTTTCCAGTGTGCTTTTATTAGAAATAATATACAGACACTACCGCTTAGCACTACCACCTAAGATTAATACATCAAGCTGAGGATATAACTCAGTGGTTGAGCGCTTGCCTTGCACATGTGAGGCACTGAGTTTGATCCTCCACACCACATAAAAAAATAAAGATATTGTTTCCATCTTATAAAAATCTTTTAAATCAATATATCATAGATATCAGCTATTCAGCCCATAGTGTAGTGTGGTTCATTGGCCTCATGATGACTTTTTGTTCAGAGGCATAGCCACTATGGACTGACATAGCCATGTGCCCTCAGCTACTGTCACTCTTGTGGCAATTGTACTTCCCATCCTATAGAACCGCAGTGCCTTAGGGAACCTAGCCAAGCATCTTGCACACATTTGAGTTTGAAACTTGATGGAGGGAATTGAGCTCATCCAAAAGTACTGGTTCAATGTGTTTCTTCTAACTCAGCCTCCAATTCTCATTGTATTTGGGGAAGTCAAAGCTCACCACTTGACCAGGACTCCCATGTATCTTTTCTGTTTGGGCAAAACATGGTCTGTTTCTTCGAGGAATCCTCCCTTTTCTAGTGGAGTTTACTTCTTAACTGCTTAGCACTTTATGCAGGGAGCCACCACCCCATCCCTGCAAAGGCAATTCCCCTACGCTAATAATGGGAGGGGTATTTAAAACCAGGAAGGCCCAGATTCTCTTTTGAGGAATCCATCACTTTGAGGCTTGACAAATCCATCAGTACAAGGCTTGTTACCAGGCCTATGGCTCTGGAAAGAATGAACTCACCCACTCCTTGCTCCACAAATGGGAGTCCTCAGAAGGCCCCAGCCTCATTATTCCCTCAAGATGAGGTCACCAGGTTCTGAGGCCTGGGAATTCCAGGAGTGGTGGTTGTGGGGTGGGTGACAGTTGATGGAAAGAAGGGACTCCATCTTGTGACATGACATGAGCATGGTTGTCTTCCATCAAAGAATGGTCCCAACACAGAATTGTCTGTTTCCAACTTTGCAAGGGGAACTCACAGAACATCCCCCAGGAAAGAGCCTTCACACCCTCAGGAGCTTATATTTATGTTGTTGGTTGTTTAGAAGCCATTTCTAGATAGCACTTTTAGTGGGGAGTAGGGAAAGAAGCGCAGTGAACATTGGACAGACCTGTCCTGAAAAAGTTTCTGACCAAGTTGTTAGGGAGAAAAAGCTGCTCAGAAGAATCATGTGGTCCAAACCTCCATCTTTTACTCCTACAATCTCTCTCTTGTTTCTTCAACAAGTGTTTTCTGGGAATCATCATGCCTTGTGAGAGTTCTCTTTTATGTGATCCTGCATCTCTTTCCAGCTTCATATCTCTTCCCATCTTTCCTACACTTTCCCTTCTGGTCATGCCAGATTCCCCATCGACCTTTGGACTTTGTATCAGACTGCTTCTTCACTCAGGACTGGCTCTCACCTCATTTCCACCATTGAACACCTTATCCTCCCGGGTGGTCAACTCTCCATCTCTGAAGCAAATAGTCCTTCTAGTTGATTTCCCAGAACCACATTGTCTCCAGTTTGAGGAGATGTGGAGAGATATTTAAACCAACTCATATCAGATGCTTGAATACTGAGGTCAGAACTTTCCTACTCAGCAACCAATCCCCCAACCAGCATTCATTTAACTAAGGGACTTGATTTATTTATGACCAGCTCAGTTAGGAAGTGATTAGCTTCAATAGTGGCTTCACCAACCATCCTCACAGCTGCTTCTTGTCTTTACTGAAATTTCCAGGTACAGTAAATTTTATCATAATCATATCCTTTGAGGTAGGCCTTATCCTCTTTTTCCCAATAAAGAAGCTGACGTTGAGGGTCTAATAGCAAGTGATTACTCCAATTTCTACGAAAGAGCTGAACTTTTCAATGTGGATCATTGCTTTGTTAGTAAATGTCTAATAAAGCCTAGGAGGATGTACCACTGATCCTGGCTTGGCTCCTGGACACCATTTAGTTACTCCCATTTCTTAAATTGCCACAATGATCTTTTCATGAATAGCTAATGCTATTCTTCTCAAACACAGAGTAACTTCCCATCTCACTCATATTTAGAACCATAATCCATGACTAAGGCCTCCAAATCACTGAGCAATCTCACCAGCTACTCCAATACCTCTTAGCCTCATTTCCACTTTCTTCCTCACTCACTCATATAGAGTACAAGCAGGGTTCACATGCTCCTGCTTCAGTGTGTTTGAACTTGCTATTCTATCTTCCTGGAAAGCTGTTTTCTAAGATACTTATACAGATAATTTGCTCATTTCCTTTAGGTTTCTGCTTGATTGGCCCCTTATCATCATCCCTTTTAGCCTGCTCTGTTTTTCAACATAGCCTGTATCATCACCTAATATATATTTATGTTTTTGTTTTTCTCCACTGGAATATAAGCACCTCAAATTAATGTAAACAAGGATCTAAGAATTTCAGAAAGTGAGAACTCCTATGAAGAGAATACAGTAGGGAAAAATAAGAGGGCAAAATAAGGTAAAGAAAGGATGATGTAGTTTATAAATGAAGGTTGCTTTGAGGTCCTGACATGGGATGATGTAGAAGTAGCCAGGGCTGATCTATACAGAGAAAACAAGTGCTGTGATTTTGAGCCAGTTATAGGCCAGCTCCCCTAGACTTACTAATCTGCTACTACATTGCAAGCAGCACAGAGCAGGGTGGATCTTCATAAGTATAGGTTCACTGAGTGCAATTGGAGGCTCTGATTCTGCCTCAGGAGAGGTTTCAGTCAAATAAAACCTAAGGAAGACTTCCACATAATGCAAACCAATGAGGGCCTTGACTGAGGGTCCACTCATGCTGGGAGCATGTAACACAGATGTTGATGTCACGAACCATGATCTCAGTAACTCACATGTGATTCCAGAAATGAAAAAGATCATGTCATCTGGGTTGAAGAAGAGGGAGAGTGCATTCCAGGAACCAAAAAGAGCCTGAAGAAAAACTTTTCAAGGGCGATTCCTGGTGATTCTGGGAAGTAGTTTCATTTGGTTGGAGCTGCAATTAGATGTCAGGAAGCATAAGGCAGCAAGGCTTTGGAACCAACTGCCACATTGGAAAGTTTAGCTCTTTGGTAGAACTTGGAGTAGTCACTTAATATTAGACCCTCAGCCTCAACTTCCTTATTGGGAAAATGAGGATAAGGCCTACTTCAAAGGATATGATTATGATTAAATTTACTGCACCTGGAAACCTCAGTAATGAGAGGTTGGAGCTGTGAGGATGGTTGGTGAAACCACTTTTGATGCTAATCACCAACTGCTACAAGGGCAAAGTCAACTTTCAAAGGAGCTACCTCTGTGGGGACCCTTAGATTTTGCCAGCTATCCATTGGATTATTGGCAAAGGGACTGCTTTCCTGGAGAAGAGAGGGTGTGAATACAGAAATGCTTTTGGAAATAGGAGTACCATGGCACACATAAGACAGCAAGAGCCTACAGGAATGAGTTGGAGGCATGAGCCCAACCCCTTAGTGGACTCAAGTCAACTACAGACACCTACCATCAGAAGTGCTATCAGAAATGAGAAGCAGGCTTTAAAAAAAGAATCTTTAGGTTTTTTACCTCCTCTGCAGCTCAATGTGAAATAACTGAAATGGCCAAGCAGAGTAACCCCAAGCAGACCTAATTCTGCAGAGGAATCCTTCATATTCATAGTGACACATAGAGAATGAACCTTCAGTACTTGCAGACAGTGGTTACTGATGAATCCTTTTTCATCTCAGCATCTCTGAATTTTAGGGACAGTTTTTTTCATATACAATAATTCTAAGAATAATGTGTACAGTTGTTATAAAGAATGAAAAAAATGGTTCTTAGGTACACAATCATTTAATGAGTTAGTGCACCTTGGCTAAATTGGTTTTATGTTTTCTATGAATAAAGCATAGATTGCTATTCTGTCTGATAACTTATTTCAGACAGATGCCTTGCGGAAACAGCCTATGGTCAGAGGATTCACTAAGGACAAGTTGTTTTCTATTTAAATGTAGATGTCCAAGTATTAGGAGACATTTATAAGAAGATATTGAAAATTTGAAAATATTTATATGGTTCAGTGATATTGTATAAGATGATATTTAACTAGAAATTAGAAATATTTCTAAGAATTTTTGTTTTCCTGACATGAACCCTAGTTTAAGTATGAGTTGTTGGAGTGTTGGAGAAAATTTGAAGGACACGTTGTAACTTTCTCTACAAAGTTGTTTAAAAAAATAAAATAAAAACATATTTAGTCTATCACTTTTGTACATCAGGAACTATATCTGGTAAAATCACAGTTACATTCAAAGTAACAATCACCTTCTTCCTTTCAGCAACTGCAAAGTGCTGTGGAATTCATTGGTAAGGGTAAAGCATGAACATGGAGACCTAATATATATTCCCAAGAATTGAAATATAAAAGACTCTGAGAATTAAGGACTCACTGTCTCTGAGCATACATACTTACTTTATGTACTTAATTACTAGTTTGTAATTGTTGCCAAACATTGAACCCAGGGCCTCACACATGCCAGGCCAGCATTCTACCACTGAGCCACAACTCCAGTCCCACAGAGAGGTTTTTCGTATACCGGGCTGCACGCACGCTAGGCGAGTGCGCTACTACTTGAACCACATTAGGTAAATCAATGGAAGTGTAACTGATGTGATTCTGCAAACTGTATACGAGGTAAAAATGGGAGTTCATAACCCACTTGAATCAAAGTGTGAAATAAGATATGTCAAGAACTATGTAATGTTTTGAACAACCAACAATAAAATAAAATAAAATAATGGTGCATCTAATGAAATATAAAAAAAGAGAGAAACAGAAAGTCACATAAAGTCATAAATTTGGATATAACTGCTCTCATACACACAAACATTAGAAATAAGACTCTTTTTTAAAGAGAGAGAGAGAAAGAGAGAGAGAGAGAGAGAGAGAGAGTTTTTAAAAATATTTATTTATTAGTTTTCGGAGGACACAACATCTTTATTTTATTTTTATGTGGTGCTAAGGATTGAACCCAGCACCCTGTACATGACAAGTGAGCATGCTACCACTTGAGTCACATCCCCAGCCCAAGACTCTTTTTCATAAAACACTCTCAAACACATACTGAGCTTTACTCTTCCTCTCAGCAACCTGAGAGTCTACTGTCCACCACAGATGTAAAGAAGCACATGTGATTCAGCTCATTTGAATTTTTGAATCTGCAGTGAATGGTCAAGTACAAGCAAGACACCCAGGTCTCCCTCAATCTGCAAAGGCCGCACCAACTGCACCCTGCAGGTGGATACAGCCTGTCACTTAAGGGCATAAAAAGGAATAACTGAAAAGTTAAATCTCCCACCAAGTCCTTCTGTTTAGTGCCTTTTCCTTCTCCAGAGGCACTGACTGCTGCTGGTTCTTCTACATTGTTGAACCCCAATATAAAGAAAAGACTACCAACTCAATTTTTAAATCAAACTAAAGCAAGCTTCTATTTGAGTACACAAAGAGAGCTGATCAGCGACTTTCTCTCCCAACATGGGCTAGAAATCAGCACCCCACTTTCAGGAAAGAGGTTTTGTGACACAAAAATTTTCAGACAGGGGGTGGCTTGGATAACTTACAGCTAACAGGATTTTAATCAGTATAATTCAAAAGCAGATAGTTGGTTAGTGATCTACATAGCTCAATATTTCAAGTTAGGAAATAAGTTCAGATCCCAACATCAGAATTTATGAGGCACCACTAAGTTTTGAGAGAGTGTTGTTACCTGGTCAGAAAAAGCCAGGCATGGGTGAGTCCAAGGCATGGGCAGGTATTCCAAGCAAATTTAAAACATCAAAATATATCCAGGCCAAACACAAAATCTCGTATTTACAGAAAACAGAAATGTACTTTTTATACCTTTTGACGAGATGACTTCTGATCTTAGGAGGGAGTTAGGCTGGGTTTATCAACATCTGCCTGGGGTCTGCACATACTAAAGAAAAATATGTGTGTGTGTGTGTGTGTGTGTGTGCATGCACAGATGTGTGCCATTGGTGGTGTTTCTTCCTTTCCCACAAACAGGAGTATACAAGAGATATTTCTCTATAACTTCCTCTTTTGATTTGATAATACAACCTTAATATTACTATCCTTTCTAATAAAGCTGGTTTGTTTTTTAACCTCCCTGAAGTATTCCTTAAGGTGGAAATGTCAAAATGTTTCCCTCCCCCTTTGGTAAAAGCTTTTTATTAAACAGTAAAGTTGAACTCTTAACACAATTTTAAATATTTGTAAATTAGGTTATAAAAAGGATGCAAAATGTTTGTAGTTTAATTATATATTTATACAAGTAAAGTCACATATCACATCTTACACTAATATATAAGATTATTCCATGATGAAAAGTAGCCCAAAACTAATAACCATAAGTTATGTTAGTAGATCTCTTTTCCTCTGTTCTTAATATTATTTCCAGTACAGATTCCCATACCAAACGGAATCTGAAAAAATAAATTTAAAGAAATGTTAAAGAATAAATAAACCTCTGCAAAAAATTCTGGGAGAATAAAGCATTAAAATCCTAAGATTAAAATTACCATAGTTTTACATTTAAGTTCTAAACTGTGTTCATGATTCTGTTATTAAAAAACTCTCAAGGAATTTTGCAAGATTTGATCAACCGGGTAAATATCCTTGGGACTAAATAGTAATTGTTCTCTTAAAATGTGGCTTAAATAAAGTTATTCAAACTTAATGTACTTTTTTCTTTTTTTTTAATTTTTTAACTTTTTATTAGTTGTTTAAAACATCACAAAGCTCCTTACATATCATATTTCATACATTTGATTCAAGTAGTTTATGAACTCCCATTTTTACCCTGTATACAGATTGCAGAATCACATTGGTTACACATCCACGTTTATACATACTGCCATACTAGTGTCTGTTGTATTTTGCTGCCTTTAATATTTATCTTTTGTCTGAAAAAAAGTCTGTTCTGCCAGAGAGAACATAAATCTGAAGTGAAAGTATTTGGAGTTGCTTACTTGAACTTACCAGTATTTACTCCAAATGCTTTTCCTGCCCCATTTCTATTTTTTCTAAGATTTTTTATCCTGAACACACACATGATAAGAACTTCTATATTTTCAGGTAACAAGTGGCTTATTTTGTGTAAAAGGAATTTTAAACAAATCTTTTCAGTATGAGACCATTTTTATAGTTTTAGTTCATCTTCAATTGCTTAAAGAGAAACCAGCAAAATCCTCTCTCATTATTAAATATCACACAGGACAAGCTCTAGCTAAAAGAGTATCTTAGTTTGGTTGAGTTTCAACAATTAAAGTCAGTTTACTCTCATAAGTCATTATCTATTAAAATTACTTTTACAAATGTGAAAACTTTTTTTTTCCTTAGGGGAATGGAAATAGTAGGCACAAGATGGGGGACAGATAACATAAAGCTGTGCATTCAGTACATGATTTTGGTCAATTTTTCACAACACGGTGGTTATTTTCTTATATATTTTACTAAGCCTATATAATAAAAGACAGTGCTAAACCTATATATGAAAGCAAATTTGATAAAATATTCGTCTTCAAGTCTCATAAATATATGCAGTTCTAATTATAAAGTCTCTACAATATATTTGCACATTTTCATACACTAACATAATACACAAACTCATGAAAGTCTCCTACTTTTTAATTAATTTTGCCTAGATCTGCCATTATCTTCATAAATATTCAATGAAGCCACAAAGAAAGGTACTGTAACTTTTGGAATCTATCCAAGTTTTAAAGGAAAAAAAAATCAGCAGAAATTCCATGAAACAGAAGGGAAACCAATCCCTTACTTTCTTTTACTTTTTGTTTCAGTTGTTTAAAAAACACTAGAAGCAGACATGAGGTTTTCTATATATTGTTCAAGAACTTGGTGTTCTGGTTAAGCTTCAGATTTTTTTTAAAGAGAGAGAGAGAGAGAGAGAGAGAGAGAGAGAGAGAGAGAGAGAGAGAGAGAGAGAGACAGAGATTTTTAATATTGATTTTTTAGTTTTCGGCGGACACAACATCTCTGCCTATATGTGGTGCTGAGGATCGAACCCAGGCCACACACATGCCAGGTGAGTGCGCTACCACTTGAGCCACATCCCCAGCCCCCAGATTTTATTCTTTAACTGCAACTACTCTTGCAGAGAGATCTTCAAGTGTGTGTTGGAGTTCCAACACTTGATTAATAAAGTAGTGATTTTTCTTTCATTTCCACCTGCTTTTCAGAATCAACTGCATCCATGTTTTATTTTCATTATCTTCAAGGTTATCTTCAGTCTTCAGCTATTTTAAACAATGCTGCAATGAATGACCTCTATCAGTGAATACATGCACCACATTCCACGACCTGTGTACCTAACTACCTATCTATCATGTATATAGATGTCTACTTATTAATCTTGACATATATCTTCCTGGATGGATCAATATTAATGGAGGGACTGATAGAGGAATATATAAACAATTTTTTCTAGTATTTTTTTAGTTGTAGATTGACACAATATGTTTTTGACTTATTGTTTATGTGGTGCTGATGATTGAACCTAGTGCCTTTCACATGAAAGGCTGGTACTCTACCACTGAGCTAAAGCCCTAGCACCCAAATGTATATTCTGAATAAAAAATGTATCATTTAAAAGAGGATTAAAAACAGAAAAGAAGTAGGGGTTAAAAGGTGATTAGAAGCCATGAGTGAGGGAAGAGTGTCCAACAAACTCCTGGACACCAGGTTTGTTCTGGGGCATCAGAAAGCAAAACAGAGGGAAACACAAAGAAGCCTGAGATTTAAAAGAAAAAAAAAATCAATGTTCAGAAGATATTTGCAATATGTGAACAAGGATTCATCTGGATAAATATGTGGAGAACACCATGCTACAACTCACATCAGAACTGTGCTTATGAGCCCCTGCTGTGGACACCAGGTGTTAATGATGCATCAATGCAGGTTCATCAGCGTAACAAAGGCACCTCTGTGGATGATGGGGTCTTGAATGGCATGGGGAAACCTCTACCCTTCTCCCCACTTCTTCTGGAAAACTAAAGCTGCTCTAAAAACTTAAAATCATAAAAATAATTTCAGTATCTGCCTCCATGAAACTGAGTTCCACAGAAAAGGCAAATATTAAATAACTTTGTCAAGAAAGATCATGTATTAAAATTAGAGCCTAAAAACTTCTGTAAGATTCTGTAAGAGAGGTCAAGAAGTGGTGGGAAAATCCCTACAAAATAAGTGAGATGAGTGGAAACAGTGTAAGCAGGGAAGAGGCTGTTTGAACATTAGACAGAGAACTTTCTAGTGAAGGGAAAGAGAACAGACAAGGCAGCAAAAAAGTGAACTCACTGGAGAAGGCAAGGTGGCTGGAAGACAGGGAATAAGGGAGCATAAGGCACAGAGATAGAACAGCCGATAGCTCCTGTGACAATATGGGGATCAAGAGCAATGAGAAGCCACTGAAGGGCTTTAAGCAAACTGTGTGGGGGTACATATGTGCATGTGTAAATGTGTGATTCCATGTGCAGAATGTAGAGAGAGAGTGGGAGAACCAGTTAGGAGATGTGTGTAGTCTGAGGGACAGTTGGTGAAAGCCTACATGAGGGTAGTGGGGAGAGGGGTATAGATTGGAGCTATATTTGGAGGGACCAACAATGGGCTGGACAGGGTTAAGACAAAAGGAGGAGGCCAGAATGACTCAGGGCTCCTGGCTGTGCAGCCAGATAAGTGGCCCATGAGCTCAGTTGATAAAGAGCCTTCAGGTGACCCTTCTTCATCCAAACAGAAAATCACTTTCTGGGGTGGGGGAGATCTAGTTTTGAATTAATTTTCAAGTCTGCTCTCCAGAATGAGCACCAAACACAGAAAAATGAAATCTGAAGCCAGAGCCACCTGTATATGAGCCACTAGGGGGCAGGCGTGTTCTAGTGTGTCCCATCTCCCCCAAGCAATTTTCCACTGCTGGGTTCTAGAGCCAGATTTTATTGTGCCCAGTAGAGGGAATGGTCAGCTCATGGGTGGACTCTGCCTCAGTTCTGGGTTGTCCACTTGCCCTTAGCTGGTTTATTTTTCTTTCCCTTCTTCTCTTCCTCCTCCTCCTTATTGTCTTTTTGTCACCCTTTCTCCTCCCCCTTCTTTATCTACTTCTTTCTTCATACTGGGCATTGAACTCAGGGTTGCTTAAGCACTGAGACACATCCCCAGCTCTTTTTATTTTTTATTGAGGCAGGTTCTCACTAAGCTGCTAGGGCCATAGTAAGTCACAGAGTCTGGCTTTGAACTCACTATCCTTCTGCCACAGCCTCTCAAGCCACTGGGATAACAGAAACTTGCCATCACATTTGGCTCCCAGCCATATTTTATTTTGAGACAGGATCTCACTAAGTTTTCCAGACTAGCCTTAACCTCCTGATCCTCCTGCTCAAACTCTTGAATAGCTAGATTATAGACAGATACCACCATGCTCAGTTTAAATGGAAGCAATGCTAAAAGAGCCACATATAATATTTGAGAGCATTTGGAAATAAGAAATGGAAAATTCTAATTCTGAGATGAGGCTCGATTGTCATGTGTACCTTGTACACATGACAGTGTGCCACTGTGGAGTGAAATCCAGGGAAAGAAATAGATCAGAAGAGTCCAGCCTATTAAAAATATTGTGTAGTACCAGGTTTGGTGACCTGCTCCTGTAATCCCAGCTACTTGGGTAGTTCCAGATGCCCTCATCCTAGCAGCTCCCTTAGCCCTGTTTTGTCCGAGTTTGACATGGAGTGGTGTCATTTTGATGGAAAAGTTTCACCATTAGCTCAACCTGTAAGTGCACAGGAGTTCACGGCTGATAGACATCCTCAGCAAGTACACAACCAGAGTTGGTTTCCTTGAGTTGTCTGAAACTGAAGGCAACAGTTTGTGGTTGTAGAAAAGTGTATAAAACCCTTTAAAGCCAGGAAGGCAAGCATGGGAACTATAAAAAGAATAATTGCCAATGGCCAAGAGATAGGTATGCTCATCCTGCTTGCTTGCCTGATTATTTATTTATTTTTAGTATTAAAGATTGAACCCAGAGGCACTATACAAGGGTTAGGAAAAGGGCGGTCTCCCCGATGTCAATCCAATAGCCAGGGCACAGTTTTCAGAAAAAGAAAAAAGAATGTTTATTTCTTTGCTAGCAAAGGAGGAACACAGGGGACTCCTGTCTCAAAGGCTGTGATTCTGCCCATCAGCAGGAACAGGTTGTTTTTAAAGAGGTGTTTCAGAGAAAATGAGATTAGAGAGGAGAAACCTGGATGGAGAAGATTAGGGAAAGAAAGTTCAGAAAAAAGATTAGGGAGAAGATTTTGGGGGAAAAATTGTAAGTTTCAAAGCCACAAGGGATATAGTGAGAAACTGATGTGACTCCATTTTTGAGTAATCAGCCTCTACCTCAGAGCAAAGCCTGTCCAAGGAAGGGGGCATGACCCTTGTCCTTGGAAAAACCCACAGAGCACTCCTAGAAACATACCCACCCTGCTGAGTTGTTTATCTACAAATAACAGGAGAGATCTGAGACACCAAGTGTCCCTGACTCAGTTAGGCTAGGTGAGGACCCATAGCAACCCCCTAGCAACTACCAATCAGCATGAGACATAAAAAAATACCTGGGATGCCAGATGACCCTCCCAGTAGTTTATGGTGGTTGATAACATGTTTGGAAACCATGTAGTTTAGCACATACTCCCCTCATGGCTTAAACCAATCAGTTCAAAGGAATCCTCCTCTTATACTCACCAATCTCCCCTACCCAACGTGTTCCCACCTGTGAATGTGCTAATCATGTTTTAGATTTGTATTCTGTATTTCCCGCAGTGTGTGATGATTTGCTAAGAGATGCTATGATGTATGTGAAGTCCCTGCCTTCTCCAAAGAATGTATAAATCTGCTGAAACCCTGGGCTCAGGTCCTCTTGGTGTCACCAAGTGCTGTGTGTGGAGAGGACCCAAGTAGCTCCTAATAAATGCCTCTTTGCTGCTTACATTGATCTCAGTCTCTGGTGTTCTTTTGGGTGTCCAGAACTGAAGCATTACAATAGTAAAAGAGCATCCAGTAATCCCCTGTTACACATTCCCAACCCCCTCTTTTTTGGAGGAACTGGGGATTGAATGCAGGCTTGTTTGACCACTGAGAATATCCCTGGTCCTTTATGTTTTTTATTATGAGAAATAGTCTCACTAACTTTCCCAAGCTGTCCTTAAATTGCAATCCTCCTGCCTCAACTCCTGAATTGGCAGAATAACAGGTGTGTGCCACTGTGTCCACTACAACCACTTTTTCTTTTAAACACCCTCCCCCAAAATTTATTCAGGAAAAAAGAAGATAACCCAAGTCACTTTTTTTTAAGAGAGAGAGAGAGAGAGAGAGAGAGAGAGAGAGAGAGAGAGAGAGACAGAGAGACAGAGAGAGAGAGAGAATTTTCTTTAATATTTAATTTTAAGTTTTTTTGTGGACACAACATCTTTATTTTATTTTTATGTGGTTCTGAGGATCCAACCCAGTGCCCCGCACATTCCAGGTGAGTGTGCTACCACTTGAGCCACATCCCCAGCCACAAGTCACATTTTTCTTTCTTTCTTTCTTTCTTTTTTTTTTTTTTTTGGTACCATGGGTTAACTCAGGGACAGTTAACCACTAAACATATTTCTAGTCTTTTTCAATTCAGGAAATACAACCTAATGGAAGAGATTGAAGTGTTAGTTAGAAGCGAAACACGGAGACCAGGCAGAGATACATAAGGGAGTTTACTTTTCAGACTTGACAAGGAAAGACCATCTCTCTATGGAGAGAGGGCAAAACAGCCTTGAGTTCTGAGTCCTTTGTGGGGGAAATCAGAGCTAAGAGGGTCCCAATGCTGGTGGTTAAGGATTGGGTTGGTATGAGGGGGTGGTGAGCCTTTCTCAGAAACACCCTTGGGTGGGAAAGTGAAGTTTTTTCCTGAAATGGCACCTGGCAGTTAAGATGGCCATGGAGGTGCTAAACAAGGACCTTATGTTCCCTCTTTTTTAGTTTTTTGTTGGGCTCCATAGGGAACAGGGATGTAGGTCAATCTTCTCAAATTGCTTTCTGTTGGGAAGGGGCAATGTTTCAATCATTGGGACAATGATGGAGGTTCAGTGGTGGTGGAATGCTGTCCCAGGTGGCCCAGTTTTGGTGAGGGATTGGTATTCCTTCAGCAGAGGAGAGTTGTGTTTTCCTATGTTCAAGGTCTTGTTGGAGTTGTTTTATCTTGTCCTTTACTTACCAGATTGATTGCCATGTTAGTAGCATTTCTCCTGTAGGTTCAGACAAATCTACCTTTCTTGGCCATAAAAAGATCAAGGCCCCTTGAATTCTGCAGAGCCACAGCAGCTAAAGAAACAATCTGGCATTGTATGGCTACTATACTTTGAGCAAGTTGCTGTAAGTCTCCTGAACACTGAATAGTAATCCCTGGTGGCGGCACCCCTGGGAGGTGAGTGCAGAGTGAGAAATGAGGAAAAAAATGAAAAAGGGGGGCTGGGGACGTGGCTCAAGTGGTAGTGTGCTCGCGTGGCATGCGTGCGGTCTGGGTTCGATCCTCAGCACCACACACAAACAAAGATGTTGTGTCCATTGAGAAACCAAAAATAAATAAATAAATAAATATTTTACAAATTATCTCTCTCTCTCTTTATCTCTCCCTCTAAAAAAAAATGAAAAAGGGAAGGTTGGCACTCATGGTTCTGCAGTGTCCCCATGGTCCTCAGAGACGAAAGAAAGATTGGGGTTTCAACCTTGGAGAGACTCAGCTTGAGAGGGCCTATGGGTCTCACTGTATAAGGGGGCAGAGAGGGCTGTTTTAAATGGGGGTTAGGAACTCGATATGGGATGCCCTTAAGGAGGCCCATTAAACAAGTGGTAAGAATGACCCGATAGGGTCCAGACCATTTTGCAGAGATTTGATAGGAGGAGGTGGGCTTGTTGGGGGTGGTAAAAGTACCAGGTCACCAGGAGACAGAGTGGGAGAAAGAGAAGAGGCAGAATTGGCTTTGCTAGAACAACATCCCTGTGTTGCCAAATAAGGGTCCTAGTGTATGCAGGAAGGGAGCAGTAAAGATGAGGAGCAAGGAGAATCAGAGGGTGATGAGCTAAGCAGGGAGATGGGCTGTCCATATAGAAGCTCAAAGGGGAGATGTTGAGTGGCTTTTTTGTGATGGCCTGTGACAGAGGAAGAGACAAGGAAGGAGTTTAGTTCAGTCTAAATGTAATTCAAGGGGCAGTAGACATTGAGAGGGGCTCCCTTTGCCAAAGTGAAGGCTCTGATGAGGACAAGTTCAGCCTGCTGATATTGGGAGTGGAGACTCTTACACAACTGAGGCTAGAGAGACTATTGCCCACCCTGCCCATGAATTCCCTCCTGAAGGAAGAAATAGCCATCTGTGAAGCATGTGTATGTTGCCTGGAGTGAGGTGCCTTTCTGTGTGGGGGAGGGGTGGGGAAGAAGCTACTCCAGTTTTTAAGCATGAATGAGTAAGAGGAGAATAGTTGGAAGAGTCCTGAGGAGCAGGAATAATAGTTGCAGGATTTAAAGGTGAGCAGGTGGGGAAATTAAGAGTAGGATTTTCCACCAGAAAAACCTGTAGAGATTAAAGGCAACAGGAAGGTAAGGAAGGTAAGCCATGGTAGGTGGGGAGTTCCTTTAGGTGAGGGGGAGCCAAGAAGCTGAGTGGGGCCCCAAAATTGAGTTTCTTTGTATCATTAATGAGTCCAGAGGCTGCCGCCACAAGGGGCCCATCTCCACACAGTAGGGTCAAGACCCTTCAATAGATAAATGATCCAGGGCAATGGTTGGTCCCAGCATGTGTCCAAGGACCTGTAGAGCAAACCCCTGCTTTTCAACCACATAAAGATTAAAAGGGCGTGTGAGGTCAGGGAGATGGAGAGAGAGAAAGTTTTCTTCTGTATTGTAGCCAAGGGAAAAGTTAAATTGACACTTATTTTTTTAGTCTTAGGCCTCTTATCCAGCCAGTCTGTCCTTTGTATTTCAATGTTATTTTCAGTATGGCCTTGGCCAAGGACATTTCTGCCCAGGGCTTTACAATGTTCAATGCCAATAGAAGAAGGGATGAGGGTTCTGAGTCCTTGTTTGTCTAGAAGGAGGGTCTCTGGAGGAGTCCATAGCTTTAGTGGCAAGTAGAAGCTGGGTGGGAAAGCAAGAGGACCCCAGAAAAGCTTAGATTGGACAGAGGAGGAACCTGCATAGAAGGGATTTTTTTTTCATTTTCCTGAGTGCTTTCAAAAGTTATAAAGATTCCATAAAATATTGGGCTCCAAGGTGCCATTAGGTGATCATTGTCCAAGTCATAAAAGGTCCAAGACTGAATGGAAAGTTGAACTATTCAGGAGCCAAATGGAGTGGGGCTACGTGAGTGAGGGGGCAGCAGAGAGGTGAGTCAGATGGGATTCTGGACTGGGAGTTTCCCATGGCAAGTTGGATTGCTGGAGTGGCTACAGAAAGTGTCCCCAGCTCTAGGACAAACCAGAGTGAGAGAGGGGACAGGGTAAAAAGGGGTCACCACTACATAATTCACTGTCCCCGGAGCTGAATCCTTTCTGGAACTGAGAGAATTGAGTCCTCACCCACTACTTCCCTAGTTCCAGGATTTGCCATAGAGAGTATTGGAGGCTTCCCAGGGCTTTCATGAGCTCTGCAGAGGAGCTGAGAACCAAGACCCAAGAGTGAACTCGCCAAGGGGAAGGGATGGAAACATCAAGAATCTTGGTGCTGGGCCAATATCTAAGTTAACTTTTGTCTCCAAAATGGAAACTTGTCACTGCCATCTCTAGGAAGTAGACTTGTGATAAGGAAGGTTGAGGAAGAGCAAAGTCACTTCCCCAAGGGAGGCCAGTGTTGGTAAAGAAGAGCCCTAGGTGAATGGAAGAAGGTGTGTGGTCTTTGTCCTGGACCCTCAGGCCAGGTTCCAAAGCAGCCCAAATACCTGGATGAAAGAGCAAAACTGTTGGGAGAATGTGATCAAGGCTGCTCTGCAAAAAGAGGGACAGCATCAGCAAGGAGCGAGAGCAAGTGTTGTGATTGGGCAGAAAATGGAGGAGGTTTTGACAGATGTGAATGGGCTCATGGTGTGAGGTGATAGAAGGACTGGAAACGTACACCTCAGAAGAGGGTCATGGGAAGGCACTGGCCAAAAGAGTAGGGGATAATCCTAAGGTAATGGTGAGGGTCAAGGAAGCAGCAGGTGAGTCTGCATGGAAGCGATTATGAGGGGAGAAGGAGAACATAGTCCCCAACTTTGTGAGGTTGTCTTTTCCCATAAGGGGAACAGGACACTGTGGATTGACCAAAAAGGATAGAGTAAAAATTAGAGAGCGACAAGCACAAAAAAGGCTAGGTGTCTATAAGGGTTGGTAGTTGGTGTCCCCAACACCTTGAGGACTGATTATGTAGCCCCAGTGACTAGGAGGAAAAATATGGGACTACCTGAAATACGCAGAGTTACCTTAAAGTTATTACTTCAACACACAGTAGTTGAAGAGATCCCTGATAACATTGGGATCTAGAGTGCCCTGAGTTTCTGTGAAGTAATGGTAGTGGTTGGATGATTGGGATCTGGGTTTTGTCAATCCTCTGCAGCCACTCAAAGAGTTGAAAAGGGGAACCAAGAGGGCCAGATGTCCAGGAGCTCTTATGGGCTTGGGGACAGTCAATGGCCCAGTGTCCCTCTTGATGGCATTTAGGAACATCAAGACCCAGAGGCTTACAAGGCTTAGGACATGTACAAGCCTAATGACCCATCTGACCACATTTAGAACAAGGTCTGAACAGACCTGAGGGACACATCCTTGGGCCAGTGGAACCAAGCATAGATGCTGAGGCCAGAGAGATGGCTTGAGTGAGCATCTCATATCTTTGCTTTCAGGCCTTCTTGTCTCCCTCATTATATACCTTAAAGGACACTTCCAGAACCTCATGTGGAGAG
Source organism: Ictidomys tridecemlineatus (assembly GCF_052094955.1). Classification (NCBI taxonomy): domain Eukaryota; kingdom Metazoa; phylum Chordata; class Mammalia; order Rodentia; family Sciuridae; genus Ictidomys; species Ictidomys tridecemlineatus. Next base: position 131,402,884 of record NC_135484.1, read on the forward strand.
TTAGAAGCCTCCTCTCAATGTGCCTTAGTTTGGCCTTAATATCAGGGAAAATCTGGGAGAAAAAATTATGTCCTTAGTAGTTTTCTCCCATCTGGAACCTCAGGGTTCAGATTAATATATTGTAATAAAGCCTTAGTCAGGCAATCTAAAAATGCTTAAGTGATTTCATTATTCTTCTTGGAGTGTTTCATAATTGATAACATTATGGGCTGCCTTTCTAAGTCCTGCCATGCGGCAAGTAATGCATTTGTTCCTACTAGTTATTCCTCAGGAAAATTATAATCCCAGTTGGGGTCTCGTTCAGGGACTACTTCAATATCAATCAGATGGGCAGGGGAGGTATGATGTATAATGTATTTAGAATAATTTCTAGCTTGCTCCCAAACTCACCTATGGTCTCAGGCAGGAGGGTGTTAGACAAGATCATATGGACATAATGGAGGGTCAAATTATATGACTGAGTTAGATATTGAAACCCTTTGATATATGTGGTGGGCCTTTTTGTATGAAACAAGCCTACTTTTGTGTCTGGAAAAGATATGATAAAGAGAAAGGCAAACGAACCCGGGTTATACCATCTACCCCAGCCACCTTGTGTATCAGACACAGAGATGTGGGTTGGGCAGTGGCAGCCTCTGAGCATGTGGCAGGAGGGGAGAAGGTGGAGGGGCCGAGGGGACAGTGGTTGTGGTAGGTCCATCAGAAAGACAACTGTGGCACGGTGGGTGTTGCACCCACTGGGTCAAAGGAGAAGGAGTCCTGGGTAGAATCCTCTGTCCCTTTGGAAGAAGGTGTAGGGGAGGTGAGGGCTGAGAGGACTTGTGTGGGAGAGAAAGAACCCGAGAGAGAGGGATTAGGACATGGAAAGGAGAAGGCCTGAGCATATGATATTTCTTTCCATTTTCCTGAACACTCACAATAGTTTAAGAGATCCCTGATAACATTGGGGACGAGAGTGCCCTCAAGTGGCAATTAAGAGTCATTATTCAAAGGATATTGAAGCCAGATCTGATTGCACAAGCAGATAAGTATTGCAGTGTTAAGATCTGGGGTGAGAGAGACCCTAGGTTAGCCAGGAGGCAGCCTAGAGGACTCTGGGGAGGGGAATGGATGAGGAACCACCCATGAGACATAGGATGTAAATTTAAATGTGGGCCATCCCCCAGTCTTGAGTATCACCTAGTTGAGAGCATGGTTATGCTCAAGTGGTTGTCAACCCCGCTGGGTAAACGTAAGACCGGGATCCCACAGAGATACTTGAGACCCAGCCAGGACAATGTAGTAGGGGCAAAAGCCCATATAAGGTACAGATACCCATAGATGGGGGAAAAGTCCGTAGAGAATAACCCAAGGCTCAGAGATAGTCTCACCAGGAACAGCTCCCAATCAACCTTGGTGGTTTTATCTCAAAACCCAGGACCCCAATAAATGACCACTTATACACTGAGTCAATAGGAGGGATCAGCAGTAGCTGTGAATGTTGTGCCTGGGGGTGCCCCCAACCACATAGAGTGTCAGATGATCTACCATTATATTCCAGGAACTGTAGATCCTTTAAGTTGGCTGGAAATGAAATTAGGGCAGAGAGGGCCTTTGGCAGAATAGAAAGCCTGGTCCCATGACAAAATCCAGATTGGGGCCCAGGAAAACTCAGTGAAGCTCAAAGGGGAGATTGGGCACACCAGGAAACCTGATCTTGGCAGGCTCAGGAGTCAGAGCCAGGTGGATCCTAATATGGGTGGTTAGGGTTGGGTGGGAAAGCAAAAGTCTTTCCTTAAAATGGCTGCTGTCACTTAAATTGGCCATCCAGATACTAAGCAAGAATCTTATACTTCTCAAGCCTGTTTGCTGAGCCAATCCCACCAAACACCCTTTACTTTCTAGGGGAACCAAAGACTGCTTCTCTTTCCCTGTCCCCAAGAGTAGTGTAAGGTTTTAGGAGTCTCTTGTGTCTCTAACAACTCCCTTCCAATTTTTCTTTTCTTTTTAGTACCTATTGTAATGCCAGATTTATGGGACCCCAATAGACCTCCAGGAGCCGAATCTGATGCAATCACACAAGAGTATTTATTGCAGGTTCGAGCCTGGACTCACAACCGTTTCTGATGCAGTAGTCCCAGGGAGTGAGTCCTAGCCTTTAGTTCAGTGAGGGTTTATAGGTTTTGGGGGGGATACTCTATATATCACAACATCAGACAGCAAATCATTTCACACTGTGGGAAAATTAAAAAAAATACTCTTAACATTAATTAGCAGATTCTCTGGTGAGAAGAAGTTGGGTAAGGGTAATTGATTAGTTCAAGAGGTGGGTACATTTGAACTGATTGGTTTAAGCTGTGAGGGGTGTACATGCTAAACTACATGGTTTCGAAACATGTTATCAATCACCAAAACTATTGGGAGGATCACCTGGCATTTCAGATATGTTCCCAGTCTCACTCTGATTGGTTGTTGCTATGGTCTGAAATTAGGTCTCAAGCATTCTTTGGTCTTGCATTGATGAGTCAAATCTATCTTGTCACTGCAGTTAGGGGTAGCTATGAACCTAGGAATGCTAGATCATCCCCCCCACCCCACTCCTGCTTTGGACAGGCTCTGCTCTGCAGTAGAGCCTGGTTATCTCAAAAATTGAGTCACATCACTTTCTCACTATAAGGTCCTTGCTTAGGACCTGGGTGGCCATCTTAAATGACACCTGACATATTAAATAAAACATTTTACTTTTCCACCAAAGGGCATTTCTGAGAAAGGCTCACCAAACCTTCATACAACCCAACCCTTAACCATCTGCATGAGGACCCACTGGGCTCTGATTCCTGATTCAACCCCCATAAAAGTCCCAGAACTGAAGCCTGTTCTGCCCCCCTCTCCTATAGAGAGATGGCCTTTACTTGTCAAGTGTGAAAAATCAACTCTCGTGTGTTACACTACCTGGTCTCTGTCTTACATTTCTTGCTTATCTGTCTCTCATTCCTCACTTTCCCTTCACCCCCGACCCAGGTTTTCTTTTGTTTTTGGAAAAGAATCTTTAAGGACATCAATTTTTCATGCCTGTGCATACCAATTAAGAGTGCATTTAATTATTTTCATGTGGGTTCTGGTCCTTTCTTTTCAAGTAGTCCTCACAGATAGACAATTTTCTTCAAATTAAAACTCCCCCCCTGGAGTCACATCAATATTGGATTTATTTATTCCCTTATTTGTTCATGTACTTTTGTGTTTCTGGGGATGGAACCCAGGTCCTTCCACATGCTAGGCAAGTACTCTACCACTGAGCTATGTCCCCAGGCACTTAGTTAATTTTTATGAAGTTCACTCATTTCTGTAGAAAAGCATGGGTTCTGGGTTCCTAGATTGTACAGGGGAAATTGGCCAGTGTTCCAGTAGGGGATCTAGACTCTTTTGATGCAGATGTACAAAGGAATGTGCATCTTTGAGTAGCACTCCAGGGAGTGGAACCCAGTCCCCTTCAGTCCCAGACACCCTTACACACCCGGTCCTGTTTGTCATGACATCCTAGAGTCGTGTGCTCTCTCACAGCACACATGAACCTAGAGTCAAAAGATGAGTAATTCAAAGAGCAGTCTGGGTACTTTAAACCCAGAGCTGTGTGGGGACACATGGACCTTGCAGTCCTTACACAATTCAAGGTGTCTGGACACACCAGAATATCTTCAAGTCCCTTTTTGGTCATGAAGATCTTTAAAAGAACAAGTGATGATAAATCTCATACTGCAGATCTTCCTTGTCTTTATTTGATCCTAAATCCAGCAGCAATGCAGAATGAATGCTGTTGAACTTTCCACCTGCCCCACGTGCAAGATAGTCTTAGAGCCCAAGGAAAGCAAGTGTCATAAACAGTGGTGAGGCACACAGATCGCTGTGTGGGGGACAGATGGGCTGGCTGTGCTTTGCTGGGACTCTGCCACCTGTTCCTAGAGGGAACTGCAATCTGCTTACACATCAAATAGGGTTCCCATTCACTATGTGTGGAGAAGCCTTCAGGTTCAAATTAAAACACACACACAGGCAGCTTTAGGGAACCTCAAATATAAATTAGGTGACTTCCTTCTCCTCAGATGGGAAGCTAAGGCTAAGGTCACTGCACAACCCCACCAGCATGAGTCCTCAGCAGGAGCTGTCACTTAGGGGATCATGGTCTCAGACCAGGCAGCAAGTCAGGATTATGCATTTCCCCAGAGCTACTCTATCCTTACTCATCCTCTCACCATCTGCTGATTAAGAGGCCATCTTGTGTCCCTGGGTAGGGAGAGACTGGAAGAGTTCGAGGAAAATCTCTCAGTAATGTGCAGCCCCCACCTCACCAGAGGTTGTAATTTATTCAGTTTGAGTTAGAAATAATTGCAAGTGTCATCTGTGTATATCATTCTACTATTTTGCTGAGAGGTAATCTGTATACCTTTATTGGTATACATTGCTGGTTTAATTGAGTAAAGACTACCCAGCAGGATGGCAGGCAAGGTTTGGTGAGACCCAGAGGCTCTGGCCTGTTGCCAGTGCAGCCAAAGCCCAGGACCCAAGGCTTCTGGGTCTACACAGAGACCCTCAAGGAGGGGCCAGCGCTGAGTGTCTAGATGGCACTGAAGTCCCCTGAGGAATGGTTTTCTTCCAATTTCACTGACCACTTAGAATGTTCCAGGCCTGCTGTAGGCACCTGTATGCCTTAAACAACAGAGTAGCCGCCACACATAAAAATGATCAAATTTCAGTTCGATACCTTGAGTTCCCAGAGCTGAACCTCATTGAACACCAAGAACCCAGGGCCATCTTTCTCCATAAGCACCTGGAGAATCCCAAGGTTTAAGTTAGAAATCCAGGTAAATCCATCACAGAGGACATGAGAAGACTAACTTTGAGATTCCATTCATTTCTAACTATTTATTTATGGACCATCCATGAAACAAAATAGCTTCTTCATATGTGCATGAAGCCTAAATCCCATTCTAGAAATCCAGGTCCCTAGTTATTACCCTATACAGACACATATGGCTGTATACAGAGGGTCCAATCTTCAAGGGGTTCCTTCCAATGTGTCCTGCTGCTTCAGTTTTCTTTCCCAATCCACATTTCAAGCAGTGTCTGAAATGCTGGGCTCTGAGTTTCCTTCACAATCATACTATATCCTGGTTATACCTCCAATTGCCTAGAAGACAACTTTTTATACACACCCAACTAGGCAGCTGTTCGACAGGAACAGTGAATGAGGCCCTGGTTGTAGAGGAACATGCGGCCACATTGAGGACATGAGACAGTACAGAACACAAGGATGTTTGGCTGCCTAAAGTCCTTCAGTATTGCTGTGAGCTCAGCACAGAGTTGAGAACATCTCCCTGGGTGGATGGCATCCTGGGCATCATAGCTCTCCAGAGGGGCAGGGTACAGTTCTATGCTCAACTGACTCAGCCTGGAAGTGTGAAGCAGCAGGTCCCTCAAGACTGACAGGACAGCAGCAGCTCAGGAAAGGCAGGATGGCTTGGAGCTGGGATTCTGTCATCTCACAGGCTTCCAAGTCCAGGCTCTTCAGGGTGGCTGCAACAGTCTCCAGAAAAATGTGGAGGGGCACCGGACTGAAATTTGTCAGTTTGATGCCCCTTAGATCCAGGCGTCTGAGCTGGCTGGTGTTTGGGCATCAGGGAAGATAATTCCAGTTGGAATCTGAGAGTGGGCAGTTGGTTATTGAGAGGGTCTCCAGGGGGTTCTTCAGGTTCCTAAGGAGAAACAAGGCAGTTAGTTCTGAGGGAAAAAGTGAATTGGCCTAAACCCAATGTCTCCATGGCCATCTGAACATGGTTGACATTTTGCAGAATCTGCCCGTTCAGGTCACTGCATTTCAGTCTGAGTCTTTTACCATCACTTTTGTGACCAGATAGATCCACCATCTCTAAGAACCCCATCCTCAATAACAAGCAGAAAGCCACATCTCTGGTCAGAGGAGGTCAAGGGGAGTCATGTACGAAGAACAAACCAGGCAAGATGTGAGAAACCTACTGGGGTTAACCCCCACAGGGTACACACCCTGCACCCTCAGCAAGGTCTCCATCCCTGCTCCTCACCCTGGACTGCAGAATCACTACTAGGATCTCAGAACAACCTTCCTTACATGAGCATTAGAGGTGGGTCTCTGTGCTACCAGCTAGAGAGCACAGAGCTTCCCTGTTGGGGATACAAATGTAGGGACTTCCCCTCCTTCCCTGCCCTCTCCTCTACCCTGCTTTGCACCTCTGTTGCTAGACAGGCCACCCAGAAAAGGATCCTCACCCACCCTCACTAGCTCCTGTTCTCCCCAGCTGGCTTCCAAGCAGAGTTATGCTTCCCAGACCATGGAACCTGGTTTTGCCCTTTGCTCTAACACAGGTTAGGAGATCGAGCTTCAGGATACAATAAGAACAGATGATGGGTTATTTGCCTTCCAGGGTCTTGTTCACCATAAGAGTGTCAGTGGCTGGCACACAGTAGGTGCCCTTTCATATATACTGATACTGGTCTTCAGAGGATGCTCACCCCGCTTACTCACCACAGCACCTGCTCCAGGTGGCCCTTGAGGAGGAGGACAGCATCCACACAGAACGTCTGCAGGCAGTCCATTCTGAGGAACTGCAAGGTGAGCTGGGCGAGCAGCCACTCCTGCTCCTCTGGGGAGGTGTGGGCAGGCACACAGACCTGGGAGACAAGCAGCTTCCTCAGGTTCCTCATCTGGCCCAAGAAAGAAGCACAAGCAGCCAAGGTGGAGGGCGCCCAGGTGCAGTGCACTTCCACCTTCTGGACAGAGTCCAGCTGCAGCAGTCTCAGGACCTTCCTGGTGTGGCGGGTGGGTTTCCCAAAGATCTTCAGCCTATTGCAACACAGGTGCAGCCTGTCTCTTCTCTGTCTGACCCACAGGAACAAGTGGGTCAGGAATTCATCCAGGGGCCTTTTTGTGAAGTTCAAGTTTATGAAAACCTTCAAGGGTGGCTTAGCTGCCATTGCTGGACCATGTTTCAGCATTTGATTCTACTTTATGGCATCTGGTAAGCTGGCATTGACCACGGCTCCTGACCACATCCTTCAGAAGTTGTGGTGAAAATTCCACAAACCCAGCACCTGCAGTTTCCACCTCCTGCGGGGACCACAGCAGAGTCTCAGCCCTGAGGCCCCTTCCTTCACCTCTCAGCCTCTGGCCCCTGTCCCACCTCTTTATTCTGTCTTGCTTTTCTCCACCCACTTCCCTCCAATACAGGTTGCTGACCCAACCTGTAGGAGCTGAGGGAGGGGCAGATTCAGCCCTCTTCAGGGGTCACCACAGCTGCCACAAGCACCCTTCACATCTGGGACACATTCCCAGATGGAGCTCAGCATGGGCAAAGTCTCTCCAAAATGTCTCTGGTGGCACTCTTTAGCACACAGTCTCCCCATCCACAGCCATCACTTCCCTGGTCCCCAGGGTGCTTCCAGGCCACCTGGGTCTCCCTCACCTGGGGCGATCCTGCTGGGAAAGCAGCATGTCCAGGCCATCCAGTGCCACTCAGAGCATCTCCAGCTTTGGCTTCCTCATCAGGGTCTCCATGGGCAGGCAGGTAAAGGGCCAGACCTGCACCATTTTTTTCAGGACCTCAGTGTGTCCCTTGCTGAAAGCCTCCACAAAGAGTGGTGGGAAGAGCTCTATGGGCAGGTCCTCCAGATCCAGGATGGCCCTGGACTTGTCGCTCAGCAGGCTGTGCCCTGCCAGCTCCAGCAGCGTGGGTTGGGACTGGATGCTCATCCTGGGGAGTTTGAAAGAAGAAGAATCCTGGAAAATGGTCCAGAGAAAAGGCCACTATCCCATCCATTGCCAGCCACTGGGAAGGGGGTACTGGGGAGTCCCAAAACACACCACAACCTTAATGGGGGAAAGCCTTTGATTATTATTTTGTTCTTATAAAATGGGAAGTGGATTGTCATGTTATCTAATGTAGTAGGCTCCTCAATTTCAACAGCTACCAAGGCTGGGAAAGGACTAGCCCTCAAATGCATGATGTTACTTATAATTTAAAAAAAACAAATATGCAATTATAAAGCATGTACCCATATTATAAAAGATTGGAAAATATAGCAGAGTCACAAGAATATATGTTACCCATGTGAGATTCTGCCATCTTATGGGGAGTTGAAAAGACAAAATGATTTAGAACAGAGTCTGTGAATTGTTACATAATATGGTTTTAAGGTTTTTGTTTAATATGTTTAAACACATTATAAAATTACAAAACACATACGCCATAAAGTATCATGTTTTAGAGGGATAGTATTGGGGATTGAATTCAGGGCATTCAATCACTGAGCCATTTCTTCAACCCTATTTTGCATTTAGTTGGAGACATTGTCTCACTGAATTGTTTAGCACCTGATGTTGATGTGGCTGGCTTTGAACACTAATCCTCCTGCTTCCTCAACCTCCTAAATTGCTGGGATTATAGGCATGTGCCACCAAGCACAGCAAAAAGTATAATTTTAAGGATGCACAATATAAATATTTTTATTATCAGAAAATAGAATTCCAGGGCTGGGGATATGGCTCAAGCGGTAGTGCACTCACCTGGCACGCATGGGGCACTGGGTTCGATCCTCAACACCACATAAAAATAAAAAAATAAAGATATCATGTCTACCTAAATCTAAAAATTAAACATTAAATACAAATAAATAAATCTTCCTTTAAAATTAAAATAGAATTCTAATCAATTAGATTGAAACAGGATTGCAATTTACTTCAGTAATTTTAAAGTGGGTGGGGCTGGAGCTCAGTGGAAGGGCAGTTGCCTAGGACGTGTGAAGCACTGGGTTTGATACTCAGCAGCACATAAAAATTAATAAACGGTGGTCTGGGGATTAGGTCAGTTGGTATATGCTTGCCTCATATGCACAAGGCCCTGGTTTCAATCACCAGCACTTCCAAATAAATAGATAGATAAAAGAATGCAGTCCATGTAAACTTATTGATTTTTTTTAAATGCGGGACATGCGTGCATAAGCCTGTAATCCCAGGGGCTCCAGAGATTGAGACAGGAGGATCATGCATGCAAAGCCAGCCTCAGCAAGAGCCATGCTAAGCAATTTAGTGAGATCCTGTCTCTAAATAAAATACAAAATAGTGCTGGGGTGTGGCTCAGTGATTGAGTGTCTCTGAGTTCAATCCCTGGAACCAAAAAAAAAAAAGAAAAGAAAAGAAAAAATGAATAAAAATTGAAAGAGACATAAAGTGGAAATCTTAATGTTCAGGATAAACGTAAAACCACACTGAGAGGCAAACCCTAAGTCCTAAATTGGTTCATGAGAAAAAACAGAAAATTGTTCCTGAATCTACACAGGTGAAGAGTTGCTGCGAGTGGTGCTCAGGGAGGTGTGGGACTTGGAATCTGTCCAGGTGTGAGGGGTGCTCGGAGCCTCAGCATGTGATGATGGTTCTCCTTGGGCTCCAGGACTCTTGTGTTTCTCCTCTGGCTCCTCAGAAGCTTTTATGGACCTCCCAGACCACACCCCCACCTCCACATTTTGTCTAGTATCCAATCAGAAAGCAGTATCTAATCACATTCCCCAATCTCCACCCACATAATCCTAATCGGATTTTCTTTCTCCAGATTAATTGATTGAATTCCATGTTTTTGCAGGAGTGCAGAATCAGGGAGAGTGAGGGCCAGAAATGCCTCCATCCATGCACTCCACACGGTGGACTGAAATTTGCCCATATGTGACTCTCCTTTTCCTGCCTGGAAGACAGAAAAGCACTGAATCCCTACAGTAAGAAAAAACAAAACCCCCCAAATATCATTGTGATATCTTTGCCATGTCCAAAATATTTTTTAAAAAAATATTTCCTAAAGATTCCATAGTAAAAACAGCTTTTTGAAGATACTAGCATCATCCACGAAGAAAACAGATGGAAACCAGGTGTCCAAAAGTCACATAAGTGTGACATTACCCTGTAGTAGATCAGGGCCACTCAGGAGGAAGAAGGGACACCAAGGGTAAAATTAGTCTTCTAGACTTGGGGCAAGACTTGTCCTGTTTGTCTGTTTGAACTGGGGATTGAACAACCCGTTGGTGCTCTACCACTGAGCCACATCCTAGCACTTCTCTCTTTTTTTTTTTTAAGACAGAATCTCACAAAATTGCTTAGGTCCTCACTAAGTTTCTCAGGCTGGCCTCAAACTTCCCATCCTCCTGTCTCAGTCTCCAGAGTCACTGGGATCACAGGCATGGACCACCATGCCCCCACCAGATGGAAAAATTGAAATCCACAGAGGGTGGAAACTGTGGGCAACTTGGAATGTTGGATAGAAAGACACAGGTTTAAATACCAGGTGTCCCTGACTTCAGGACAGCCACCCCCTGAGAGCCTTCCTTCCGAAACAGAGACCTCCCAGGGCACATCTCCCAGGCAAACTTGGCCCCAGGCAGTGTCCAGGGCCCTTTGGGCTGTGAGAAGCACACAGACAGAGGAAAATATGAAGAGTCTGAAAAACATAATTCATGAATTGAGGACAGAAAGACAGAAAGAGAGAGAGTGCTTGGATGATGAGCCATGTGAGGGGAGGACTTACAGGGAAGATGTAGATGGAATGGTTTCATTGGTGGCAGTTACAGAATTGCATTTCTGCTTTGTTGTTCTGTCTTTGTGTTAGTCAGTTTTTCATGCTGTCACTACAAAACCCAACCCCAACAACTACAGAGGAGGAAAAGTTTATTTGGGGACACATGGTTTCAGATGTCTCAATCCAGAGACTGCAGTCCATTGCTTGTGGCCTCACCTCCAAGGTGAGGCTGAACATCATGGTGGAAGAGTGTGGCAGAGGGAAGTGGCTCACATCATTAGGAAGCAGATATATAGAGAGAGATGGCCACTTGCCAGATACAAAATATACACCCATATTCACAACCCCCAATGATCAGCTTCCTCCAGCCACACTCTACCCACCCCCACTTATCACTAATCCAATCAGGGATTGATTCACTGAGTAAGTTAAGGCTATCAACCAATCATTTCTCCTCAAAAACATTGTCACGTGTGAGCTGTTGGGAGACACATCATCTAAACTATTAAGGTCGTTTGGGGTCTCTTGTTGGAAAATATCCCTGCTCACATCACATAATCATATGTTGGTTGGATATTTACAATTGGCTGAGGTTATCTTTGGTTTCTGTTTCATATAATGACTTACCATAAATGACCTACATTTAATCTCCTATGTGTGCAGTGAAGTAGGGCTAAGGCTATTTCAGAGACCTCATTGCTTTTTAGGCTCCACAACATTTGAAGTCTAGTCTCTGACTAAATTCTAAATTTCTCTGCCATTTGTCTGTGTGTCACCAGCTGAAAGGGTGACTTCACTCCACAGCCCTGCCTTCTCTTACCACCCTTGACTTGGTGCAGGAGGCAGGTAGATGTTACTGTCAACCTAAGTCACAACAGAGAGTGCCTTTCCAAAGAACAACTGTAGTCAGACATAATAGGGCAGGAATGCAGGACACGCAAAGAAAGATGAGTCAGAGCCCCATCCAGGAGGCAAAGGGAGACAGGTTGTCAAAGGCAGCTTTGAATCAATTATCACTGACTCCACAGATTGAGTACTAAGGGTGGCCTCAGTTCAAGGACAACAGGCAGCGACTGGCCAGGTGTCCTCCTAGAAAACATGGGGTTACAGGTTGGGGAAGGTTTTATGCACAGCTGAGGTTGTGGCTGACAGGTTAGTGATAGTTGTTGCATAAGGCAGTGCTGCCCACCAACCTTCTCCTTGAAGCACCCTCGCTCCCCCTCATCAGGATTTGACACATGTTAATTCCTGTTGATTTGGACACCACTTATGTTTCCCTCTTGTGATGAAGATCTTTTCTCCTGAAGCATATTGAGTCATCCATTCTTTGATTAGTGTTTGATTGTCTCTCAGTGCCACGATGGACTTGTCCTGGTTGGTTCAGTCCACACTGGGGGGAATTAATGGATGACTAGCAATCAATATAGAGACCCACTGAGCCACATTTGAGCAACAGGTGGGTTTTGAGGGAGTGGCTCTCAGTCTCCCTCTACCTGGAAGTCACTGTTAAAATAAATTTTATCTGTTCAATAGGCATTGGCTCTCTCATCTCCAGGCTCCAGAACTCTGATTTTCTGTTGGGAGCTGGAATTTTGCAGAAAGTTTATAGTTTAGGTGTTCAGTTAAAAAGAATATTTAGGTGGTGATTTTATTTAGTTTTAATTTTATCTAGCAGTGGGAATTAAACCTAGGGAGGGTTTAACACTCAGCTACATCCCCAGCCCATTTATTTATTGATTGATTGATTGATTGATTGATTGAGACAGGTTCTCACTGAATTGCTCAGATTGGGGTCAAATTTGAGATCCTCATGTCTTAGCATCCTAAGTAGATGGGATTACAAGTGTGTACCACCACACCCTATTTTGAATTAAAATTTTAAAAGGCAGAGCATTTGCCTAGCATTCAGAAGAACCTGGATTTTCACCTTTGCATGAAAAGTATAAATAAATATATGGATAAATAAATAAGCAAACCAAAAAATCAGAAACCTGTGTTCAAGTACACTATAGAGTTATTTTTCTTCTTTTCATTTCTTTCTTTTTATAAAAAACATTTTTTGCATGAAGCTGATTATAGTTACTTTTATGGAAAAAATCCAAATGGTTACACTTTCTGATAAACACTTAGAATATCCATGCTTAAAAATGTGTTGAGAATTTGCTTTAACCAGTTATTAACAAGGTGATTTGATTGGCATACATTTTAATATAGTGTCCTGAAGTATGTCTGAAAACATATTAGAATTTTTATGAATTTAGTGGAATTTTGAAGCAAATATTAATAAAAGAGCCAAATAAATGTAACTTGAACAAGGTTATATCATGTCTTACTTGATGGGGCTTCCCATCTCACAAATTAGGCTAATTGCCTTAATGTCTTTCTTCTAGAATTACCTTGAGAAATTCTGGAGCCCTGTGGAACATCTCAATGTTAGCTCAAGGTCAAGTGACAATGTAGAATTTGATCCTAGAGAAGTTAGTCAACAATCTCAAAAGATTTAAAACACTTAATGAAAGTAAGGGCCTAGATCATTATGAAAGATAAGTCATTTAGCAAGAGTGATGAAAGATTTTGAAAGCTAATATAGAAAGTTGTGTCATAGAAAACAATAATTCAAATTTTAACAGAGATGACTCAGTTTTTCTTTTTCCAAGTAATCAGAGACCTTGTTAAAACCAACCTAAAGCTAGGAAGGCTGAGACAGGAAGACTGAGAGTTCAAAGCCAGCCTCAGCAAAGGCGAGGCACTAAGCAACTCAGTGAGACCCTGTCTCTAAATAAAATACAAAGTAGGGCTGGGGACGTGGCTCAGTAGTCAAGTGCCCCTGAGTTCAATTCCTAGGATCAATCAATCAGTAAATAATAAAAGGTTACTCCCCACAGCTCTAGGACTGAGCATTGAACCAGGGGCACTCTACCACTAAGACACCCGCCCAGTCCATTTTGTTTTATTTTGAAACAGGCTTGCCAAATTGCCAAGTCTGGCATGAATCTTGCCATCCTCCTGCCTCAGCCTTCTGAGAAGGTAAAATTACATGCATGGCTCATCTCACCTGGCTTAAAATGTATTTGTTAGAGTGCAGCTATTTGGCAATTGTTCATCTGGAACATTCCACATGAAAGCTATCACTGTTTTGAATTATCTTTGGTATCATTTGTCCACCAATTTCCAAATGTGCTTAAGAATGAACCATAATAATCTCAGTTGGAGTGCAGAAGAAAGGCTCTCCTGGCATTCCTTGGAGTTCGCAGGTCCCATTCTGTGTTTTATTAATCTCTTGGGAGCCAAGATAAAATCTCATGATCTTGTTTGGAAAGTCAGGGGTTTGGAAGCAGTGTGTGTGTGTGTGTGTGTGTGTGTGTGTGTGTGTGTGTGTGTGTGTGTATGTGTGTGTGTGTGTGTGTGTGTGTGTGTTTATGTGGTTTTGGCAGAGTCCTTCTGAAAGTTCCTTTGATCAAAATATCAAGCTTAAGGATGTTCTCTTGCATGGTCCCCTGCCTCCACTTTTGTCAGGTTTTGGTAAAAATAAATTCATTTTGTTTCTACAGTATTTTACAGAAGTATCATCAGCAGGGACACTGTGGTCATGGAATATCCTCAGCCGTTACAGGGTCACTGTTGGCTCCATTCAGTTGTCTGAATTTGATGGCAATCATTTGGCATGCATGTGGCTGCTGGATCATGTGTGTGTGTGTGTGTGTGTGTGTGTGTGTGTGTGTGTGTGTGTGTGTGTGTGTGTATAGTACTGGGGATTGAACCTGAGAAAATTTACTACTGAGAAATACCCCCAGCCTTTTTTTTTTTAAATTTTGAGGCAGACTGGCTTGAAATCTTCAAATCTCTTGTCTCAGCCTCCATGTTGCTGGGATTATAGGTGTGCACCATGGTACTTGGCCATAGAGCATTTAACACCTTTGAGAGATTGCATTGCACCAGGGAGCAAGCACCATACCTATGAGGAGAATAATAGCCTCAGACTGCAAAATTCCTCTGGATGAAGATTCCCAGGAACCAAGATTTATCCACCTGAATAAGTCAATGGTGGAGCATGTTATCATCTCATGAAAAGCACCCCTTTCTTTTTAAAAAAACTTTTAGGTTTTTATCAGAAACATCACTTTGCACTAACTAGGACACAAACTCCCTCATGATGAACAGCAGGACAAAGAGATCACTTCCTCTCTGGAGTCTGCCTGAGGCCAAATTCCTCTCAGACTTCACTGTTAGTAGGCAATTCAAAGGGTTCAAACTGTTTTTAACAGTTGCTAAAATATTATTAAGTGAATTTTCCAATTTAGAGATTCCTACCTGAGGTAAAATTTCTCTTACAAAAGAATCCCTTCAGATGATTGGTACTCTAGTCCATTTTCTGTTACTGTAATGAAATACCAGAGACAGGCTTTTTTAAAAAGAGATTTATTTAGCTCGCAGTTCTGAAAGATACAGGACCAAAATCTGGAATCCCCCTTGGTTTGGCTTGTGGGAGGAAGCCAAAGAACAACCCAGGACTCAGGGTCAGGCTTGTAAACAACTCTCAGAAGGATGGACTCAGTATCCCAGGAGAACTATTCCTTTCTATGAACACACAAAGTTTCCAATACCTGAAGCTTTGAGGGATAAATTGCACCAAAACTTAGCATAGAGATAGAGCTAGACATGATCACAGCCATCTTAGTCATTATGGCCAGTTTGCCCATCAGTTGATCCCAAGCCCTAGAGGCCAACAAAGTTGTTAACAATCACAGAAACATGTTGTCCCAGTCACTGATACGCAGACCTTTACTTCTCTTTCGACATCTATCTTTTGCTGGGGATTTATCTGCCATCATTTTTTATTTTGTATTTTAAGCCAGGATCTCCTTGGGTTACTGAGGGTCTTTATAAGTTCCCAGGCTGGCCTTGAACTTTCCATTCTCATGCCTCAGCCTCCCCAGCTGCTGGGATTACGAGCATGCCCCCACCAGGCCTGGCCTGACCTGTTTCTTAATATCCACTGACGTGTCAGACACAGTATAATTTTTGAGAATGTCCTAGTACTGCCCCGGTGGACGTCCACTGTCTTGCTGCTGCTTGAGACACTTCTGCCTTAAGTCTCCAATAAGGGTTTTAAACTGTTTCTGGCATTAGGAAAAAAAATGGAATTAATCATTCTTGGGGGTTCATTGTCCATGCAAACAAAACAAAAGAAAAACAAACAAAATATATGTTTACTAGATAAAAACCACAGAGATCCAGGTTTGCACTCCTGTAATTGCAGCAACTCAGGAGGCTTAAGCAAAACGATTATGCTCTCGAGGCCAGCCTGGGCAGCTTAGCAAGACTGTGTCTCATCATAAAAAATGAAAAGGACTGAGCATGGAGCTCAGTGGTAGAGCACTCACCTAGTGATCCTGGATTCCATCCCCTGTACTGAGACAGGAAGAAAAGAAGGAAAGAAAGATAGACCTGAGTGAACACTAGGAGTGAATGGTGGGCTCTTAGGAACACGAGAGATAGAAACAGGGTCAAAGGCATCTGTCCCTGTCTCCATGATGGCTGTCATCTGGAGCCTTTTGAGTTTTTCCCAAAGTGGGATATTTCCCAGGCTGCATCAACCCTAATCAGTTTCTCCGTCTCTTGAGCCCATAAGGGAATTCTCTGTAGCATAATGAAAGAAGAGAGTTTGAGTAACAGCCAATCAGGAATTGGGGAGCATCAGAGTTAAAAAGTTGAGCACGTTCATGCAACCTGTCAGACGCAAGTGCCTATCCCCATATCTCCACTCTCTTCAGTCATTGTCATCTCAGTAAATGACAGTCTCTATAATGAACCTCAAGTAACTAGAACTTTTTTCTTTCATTATCTATCTATCTATCTATCTATCTATTTATCTATCTATTCTAATTAGGCATATATGAGAGCAGAATGCATTTTGATTCACTGTACACAATTTCAGCACAATTTTTCCTTTCTCTGGTTGTACACAATGTAGCATCACACCATATGTGCAGTCACACATGACACATCCCTTTATTAAATTTGAGATAAGTCTTGCTGTTGTACAGAGCTTGTCATCCTCCTGCCTCAGCCTCATGAGTGGCTGTGATTATACCCAGAGAGTCCTGTTTGTTTGTTTTTGTTGGTTTGGGCTGTGCCTTTTTCTTAAGTGTTTAGCAGAAATTACCCATATTTGTTTCACTTATGTTTGCAGTCAAAACAGGCTTAGGATTATTTTTAAGACCTAGATGATGGTTTTAGCTGAGGAATATTTGAAGCCCAGCCTTCAAATTTGACTTGTCTATCTTTTTCTTGCTTTGGGGCATCTCTTAAGGCAGCTGAGCAAGAGGGTTGAAATGGCAAGGTGTCACTCTCAGTTGCCACCCTTGACTTGGTGCTTGGAACTAGAGACAGGTAGATGTTTCTGCCACACAGGTAACAACAGAGAGTGGCTCTCTAAACACTGTCTTTAGAAGGGATAGGGAATGCATGATACTCAAACAAAGAGAGTCAAGGGGCCCATCCAGGAGGCAAAGAAAGACAGGATTTCCAAGGCCACATAAGGTGCTTTGAAACCATTATCATTGGCTGCAACAATGCAGTAACAAGGGTGGCCTTGGTCCAGGATGACAAGCAGCTGCTGAGAAGGGTGTCTTTTCATAAAAATATAATTTTGTGTGGGATGCAGTGGTGCATGTGTGTAATTCCAGAGACTCAGGAGGTGGAGGTAGGAGGATTGCAAGTTCAAAGCCAGCCTGAGCAACTTATTGAGGCCCTAAGCATCTTAGTGAGACCCTGTTGCAAAATAAAAAATAAGAAAGGATTGGGGATGTGGTTCAGTGGTATAGGGCCCCAGGGTTCGATCCCTGGTACCTAAAAAAATTTAAAGAAACAAGAATATTTTTATGCACAATTTGTGGTGGATTTTGCGTAAAGCTGTGGTTCTGTGAGTCTTTTGTTATGGCTCTTGTTAGCAGGCAGTTATGGTCCAGGATGCCCACTTCCTAGCACCCTGCCAGCCCTGCTGTATTGGAGTGGTGTCATTTTGATGGAAAACTTTCACCTATAAGTACACAGTTGTTCACAGCTGATCAACATCCTCAGAAAGGACACAACCAGTGTTGGATTCCTTGAGTTGTCTGAAACTGAAGGCAGTAGTTTGGAGTGTGTGGTTGTAGGAATGTGTTTTGAAAGGAAAGTGACTACAACACTTGGAGCAACCAAGAGATCTTTATTGCAGCAGTGCAACAGAGGAGAAAAGAGAGAAAGAGAAGAAAAAGAGAGCAATGGAGAGCAAAAGGAAGAGAAGAAAGAGAGAGCAAGAGCAAGAGAGAGGGGCCTGGCAGGAATGAATTTTTTAGAGCCAAATCTAATGGGGTATCTGGGTCTGCAAGCTGCCTTGTTGGCACAAGGGTGATTGAGTGTTCAGCCTTGAGCAGGGGCTTGGGCATTTGGGCTTGAAGCAAACAGGTGATAAAGAACAAGACAGAAGGGTTGGAGTGGCCAGGTCACCCTGCATCTAAATTTGTTTAGCATGCCCTGCAGACAGCTTATTCAGCCTGTCCTGAACCTAACATGTTTAAAACCCTTTAAAGCCAGGAAGGCAAGCATGGGGTCTATAATAGAAATAATTGCCAATGGCCTAGGGAAAGGTATGCTGATCCTGCCTGCTTGCTTGATTATTTATTTTTAGTATTGGAGATTGAACCCAAGGGAGTTATACCATGGTTGCTAATAACTCAGTCTCCCTGATGCCAACTCTATAAGGAGTACACAGTTTTCAGAAAAAAAGAAAAAGAATGTTTGTTAATTTGCTAGTAAAATAGGAAATGAGGGAACTCCTTTTCCAAAGGCTGTGCTTCTGCCAATCAGCACAAACAGGTTTTTTAAAAGAGCAGTTTCAGAGAAAATGACATTAGAAAGGAGAAACCAGGAAGGAGAATATCTTGGAGGAGATGTAATGAAGAAGATTTTGGGGAGAAAAATGTAAGTTTCAAAGCTACAAGTGATATGTAAAAGAGCATCAAGTGAGCCCCTATTACACACTGAACCAATTCCTAACTTGCTCTTTTTTGGAGAAACTGGAGATTGAACACAAGGTTGTTTGACCACTGAGCCATGTCCCAGGTCTCTTTTGTTTTTTATCTTGAGACAGGGTCTCACTAACTTGCCTAGGTTTTGCTTGAACTTACAATTCTCCTGCCTCAGCTCCTGAGTTGGTGGCATTACAGGTGTGTGCCACTGTGTCCACTACAATCTATTAAAAAAAAAACACCTGTGCATCTCACAGTATAAGAGGGCAGTGAGGACTGTTTTAAATGGGGGTTAGCAACTCTATATGGGATGCCCTCAAAGTGGGCCACCAAACAAGTGATAAGAATGACACCTGATAGGGTCCAGTCAATTTTGCAGAGAATTGAGAGGAGGCAGCAGGCTTTGGGGAGTGGTAAAAGTACCAGGTCACCAGGGGAGAGAGTGGTAGAAAAAGAAGAGGCAGAATTGGCTTTGCCAGAACAACATCCCTGTATTACCAAAGAAGGATCCTAGCGTATGCAAGAAGGGGCCAGAAAAGATGAGAAGCAAGAGGTAGTGGAGAATCAGAGGGTGGTGAGCTGAGCAGGAAGGTGGGCTGTCCATATAAAAGCTCAGAGAGGAGGTGGCTTCTTTGGAATGGCTTGTGACAGAGGAAGAGTCAAGGAAGAAGTTTAGTTCAGTCTAAATGTAATTCAAGGGGCAGTAGACATTGAGGGAAGCTCCCTTTGCCAAAGTGAAGGCTCTAATGAGGACAACAAGTTCAGCCTGCTGGTATTGGGAGTGGAGGCTCTTACACAACTGAGGCTAGAGAGACTATCGCCAACCCTGCCTGACGAATTCCCTCCTGAAAGAAGAAGGAGTCATCTCTGAACCAAGACACAGAGTGAACTTGCCAAGGAGAAGGGATGAAAAGGTCGAGAATCTTGGTGCTGGGCCAAGATCTAAGTTAACATTTGTGGCTCAAGAGGAGATTTGTCACTGTCATCTCTAGAGGGTAGACTTGAGAGCAAGAGGAGACGAGAAGGGTAGAGTCATTTCCCCATGGGAGGTGGTGTGTGGATAAAGAAGAAGAGCCCTACGTGAATAGAAAAAGGTATGTGGTCATTGTTGTGGGCCCACAGACCAGGGTCCAAAACACCTCAAATCCTCAGAGGGGAGAGAAAGTCTGTTAGCATCAAGTCTGCTCTGCAAAGAGAGGGACAGAATCAGCAAGGAGGGAGAGCAAGTGTTGTGATTGGGCAGAAAATGGAGGGAGATTTTGACAGATGTGAATGGGCTCATGGTGTGAGGTGATAGAAGGAATGGAAATGTTCACCTCAGCAGCGGGTCATGGGAAGGTACTGGACAACAGAATAGGGGATGGTCCTAAGTTAAGGGTGAGGGTGAGGGAGCAGCAGGTGAGTTTTCATGGAAGCATCTATGAGGGGAGAAGCAGAGCATAATCCCCAATTTTGTGACGATGTCCCTTCCCATAAGGGGAACAGGACACTGTGGAATGACCAAAAAGCAATGAGTAAAAATTAGAGAGCCACAAGCACAAACAAGGCTAGGTGTCTGTAAGGGTTGGTAGTCAGCCCCAAGAACACCTTGAGGACTGAATATGTAGCCCTGGTGTCTAGGAGGAAGAAGATGGGCTTACCTGATATATGCAGTGTTACCCTGAGTTTCCATGGAGTGATAGTAGTAGTTGGGTGATGACGACCTGGATCTCTTCAATCCTCTGCAGCCAGTCTTAAGATTTGGAAAGGGGAACCTAAACAGCCAGGTGGCTAGGGGGCACCCATGTGCTCAGGGAATGTGAACAGCCCAGTGTCCCTCATGATGACATTTAGGACAAAAATCCAGAAATTATGAGGTTTGGGACATGTACGAGCACAGTGACCCATCTGATCACATTTAAAACAGGGTCTCAGTGGTCCTGAGGGACCATCATGGGGCAATGATATCAGGGACAGATGGCTTGAATGAGCATCTGCTATCCCTGCTTTCAGGCCTTCTCACCTCTCTCATCATACACCTTGAAGGACACTTCCAGACCTCAGGTATGGTATTTAGAAGCCCCCTCTCAAAGCATCTGTCACAAGGAGACAAAATTGCAATGTATGCAGTCCAGGAGAGAAATAAAGAATGTCCACATGCTTCTGCCCCTTTTGGTGCTTTATTCACTCAAAATACTCAATGCAATTTCACTCTATAGGTCCTTTTTTAATATTTATTTTTTTAGGTGTAGATGGACACAACATCATGCCTTTACATGCGCTCTACAACTGAGGAACAATTCCAGACCTCTAAGGTTCTTAGTCAAGAAATTGACAATCCTTAATGCTAGGCACTCCAATAGACATAATCAATTCACAGCAAACAATTTTAGATTAATTTTAAGCATTGCAAACACACTTAATCATGACAGGTTAATGACAGACATTCCCTCTGCATGCTTATTCTTCTGAAGCCTCCTTGCTGAGCCAATCCCTCCCCCAAACACCCTTTATCTTGTAGGGGAACCAAAGAGTGCTTCTCCTGCCCTGTTCTCACAGGTAGGTTTTAAAAGTCTCTGTTGTGTCTCTAACAATTAACTTCCAACTGTTTCTTTTATTTTTAGTACTTATAAGGTTCTTGGTTAGCACCTGGATGGCCATCTTAAATGACAGCTGCCATTTTAAGGAAAACATTTCACTTTCCTGACCAAGAGTGTTTCTGAGAAAGGCTTACCACCATTCAAATTAAAAAATGCTTTTTATTGTGTTCATATGGGCTCTGGTTCTCCTCACAGTTACATAATTTTTTCAAATTAAAACTTCCTCCTGGAGTCACATCAGTATTGGATTTACTTATTAATTTCTTTGTTCACATACATTTGTGGTTCTGGGGATGGAACCCAGGCCTTTCCACATGCTTGGCAAGTGCTTTACCATTGAGCTATGTCCACAGGCCCTCAGTTACTTTTTATGAAGTTCAATCATTTTTGTAGAAATGCATGGGTTCTGGGTCCCTAGATTGTACAGGGGAAATTGGCACGTATTACAGAAGGGGATCTAGACTCTTTTGATGCAGATGCACAAAGGAATGTGCACCTTTCAGTAGCACTCCAGAGAGTGGAACCCAGTCGCCTTCTGACCTGGCCACCCTTACACACCTGGTCCTGTTTGTAATGACATCCTACAGTTGTGGGCTGTCTCATAGCACACATGAACCTAGAGTCAAAAGATGAGGAATTCAAAGAGCAGTCTGGGTGCTTTATCCCTAGGGCTGTGTGGGGACACATGCATCTCATGGTACTTATACAATTCAAGGAGTCTGGATACACCAGAATATCTTCAAGTCCCTTTTTGGTCATGAAAACCCTTAAAACAACCAACGATGACACATCTCATATTGCAGATCTTTCTTTCCTTTATTTGATCCTAGAATCCAGCAGCAGAGCAGAATGAATGCTGCTCATAACTCCCCAATTGACCCACCACACACGCAAGTTACACATAGAGCCAGAGGAAAAGAAGTGTCATAAAGAGGGGTGAGACACACAGATCGCTCTGTGGAGGACAGATGGGTTGGCTGTGTAGGACCTAAATTCTGCTACCTGTTCCAAGAGTGAGCTGCAGTCTGCTTATAGATCCAAGTAGGTTCTAGTTCACTATGTATGGAGAAGCCTTCAGGCCCAAATTAGAATATGTACACAGGCAGCTTTAGGATAACTCAAAAGAAGTTTGGGTAGACCTCCTTCTCCACCTTGGATGTGAAGCTAAGGCTAATGTCACTGCATAACCCCACCAACCTGAGTCCTCAGGAGGAGTCATCATTTAGGGGATCTTGGTCTAGGACCAGGCAGCACAGGCAGGGCCTCCCATTTGCCAACAGTCACCTCATCTTTACTCATCCTCTGATCATCTGCTGATTGAAAACCTTGTGTCTCTGGGTAGGGAGAGTTGGGAAGTATTAGGGGAAGATCTGTCAGTTATGAGCAGCCTTCTCCCCGACCAGAATGTGGTAATTTGTTAAGTTATTTTAGACACATTCAGAAGTGTTATCTACCTATATAAGTCTACTATTTTGATGAAAGCTAATTTAGATGGTTTCATTGGCCATGACTATAGTATTTCAGGAAAGACTTGATAGCAGGATTACAGGCAAGGTTTTGTGAGGCTCAAAGACCCTATTTATTCTCATTGCATCCAAAGAACAAGATGCCAAGTTTCTAGGTCTATGTGAAGACCCACGAGGATGGGTGTACCTTGAGTGTCAGGGTGGCACTGAGGTAACCTAAGAAGGGTGTTTTGAAATTTTACTGTTTACTTAGAATGCTCCAGGCCTCCTGTGTTCTCCTACATGGATTATGCCACAGTATGGCCACAGATAATGACCTGATTTCAGTTTGATGCTTTGAGTTTCTGGGAATGAACCTCATTGATCACCAAGTACTTGGTGGTATTTCTCCATCAGCCCCTGGAGAATTCCAGTGTCAAAATCAGAAAACTGGGTAAAACCATCATGGAAGATGTCAGAGGATTAATCTTTAGATTCTGTTCATTTCAGACTATTTATTTATGGACTATCCATGAAACAAAATAGTTTCTTCATATGTGCATGAAGCCTAAATCCCATTCTAAAAATCCAGGCCCCTTGTTATGACTCTATACAGTCACATATGGCTCTATGCAGAAGGTCAAATCTTCAGGGGCTTCCTTCCATTGTAGCCCCAGCATCTGATTCCTTTCCCCATCCACATTTTAGGCAGTATCTGAAATGCTGGGCTCTGAGTTTACTTCATGATCCCTCTACATCCTGGTTATACATCCAATTGCGTAGAGGGCATATTTTTATACACACCCAACTAGGCAGCTGTTGGACAGAAACAGTGATTGAGGCCCTGGTTATAGATGAACATGTGGCTACATTGAGGACAGGGCACGGTATAGAAAATAAGGACCTTTGGCTACCTAAAGTCCTTCAATAGTGCTGTGAGCTCAGCACAGAGTTGGAAACATCTCTCTCAGTGGATGGCACCCTGGGAATCATAGCTCTCCAGAGGGGCAGGGTACAGCTCTCTGCTCAACTGGCTCAGCCTGGCAGTGTGACAGAGCAGATACCTGAGGATCGACATGGAGATGCGATTCCGGAAAAAGCACAAGGTCCTGAGGTGAGAGCAGTAGCTCAGGGGAGGCAGGATGGCTTAGAGCTGACAGTCTGCAATCTCACAGGCTTCCAAGTTCAACCTGTTCAGGGTGCTTATAACAGTCTCCAACAGAAATTTGAGGGGCTTTGCACTGAAATTGGTCAGTTTGATGTATCTCAGATCCAGGTGTCTTAGCTGGGTGGTGTTTGGGCATCAGGAGAGATAATTCCAATCAGAATCTGATAGCGGGCAGTTGGTTATTGAGAAGGCCACCAGATGGGTCTTTATGTGCCTAAGGAGAAACCAGGCAGTTAGTTCTGAGGGAGAAGACAAATTGGCCCAAACCCAAGGTCACTGTGACCATCTGACATGGTTGACATTTTGTAGAATCTGCTCATTCAGGTCACCCCATTTCAACTTTAGAAAACAACAATTTTGGGCTGGAGATGTGGCTCAGTGGTAGCACGCTAGCCTGGCATGCGTGCGGCCCGGGTTTGATCCTCAGCACCACGTACAAACAAAGATGTTGTGTCCGCCGATAACTAAAAAAAATATAAAATATTAAAATTCTCTCTCTCCCCCTCTCTCTTTAAAAAAAAAAAGAAAAAAAACCCCACAATTTTGAAAATGAAAAAGTGTAGGGCATGCGTCCACAAGCCTGTAATCCCAGGGTCTCCAGAGACTGAAAACGGGGGATCATGTGATCAAAGTCAGCCTCACCAAAAGCAGGCGCTAAGTAACTAAGTGAGACCCTGTCTCTAAATATAGCACAAAGCATGGCTGGACATGTGGCTCAGTGTTTGAGTGCCCCTGGGTTCAATAGCCCATACCAAAGAAAGAAAGAAAGAAAACTGAAAGTGATATAAAGCAAAGTGGAAATCCTAGTGTTCAGGATCAAGGTAAAACTACACTGAGAGGCAAAATCCACATTGTAAATTGGTTCATGAGAAAAGACAGGATAAAAATTGTTTCTGAATCTGCACAGGTGAGGCGGGAACAGGAAGGTGCTCAGGGCAGTGAGGGACTTACTGGATCTGTCCAGGTGTGCAGGGTTCTCGGAGCCTCAGCAGGCCAGGCTGGTTCTCCTTGAGCTCCAGGACTCTTGTGTTTCTCTTCTAGCTCCACAGAAGCTTTTATGGACCTCTCTGACCACGCCCCATCTCCATCTGATTGACTGGCATCCAATCAGAAAGCAGTATCTGATCAGGTTCTCCAATCTCCACCTACTTAATCCAGATTGGATTTTCTTCCTCCAGATTGATTGATTGAATCCGGTGGTCAAGGGGCTGACTGGTTTGCACAGGATCCAGGAGAGTGTGACTGTCAGGTGTGCGTCCTTCCATGCACTCCACACCATCGACTCAATTTTGTCAATATGTGATCCTCCTGTTGTTCTCGTGAGACAGAAATGCACTGAATCCCTAAGAAAAAAAACAACACCTGAAAATATCTTTCAAAGGGGTCTTTGGCCATATCAAAATTATTTGAATTTTTTTTTCCAAAAATTCCATAGTAAAAACAGCTTTTTGAAGACAGTAGTGTCATCCACGAAGACCACAGAATGGAAACCATGTTGACATCAGTCACACAAGTGTCAAGTTACCTTGCAGCATATCTGGGCAAATATTAATAATAAATAATCATTATTAATATTTGCTTTAAAATGGAAAAAATTATAAAAAAAAAACTCATATGTCTTCAGACATACTTCTGAACATAATATTAAAATGTATGCCAATCAAATCACCTTATTAATCATTGGTTAGAGTAAATTCCCAACAGATTTTTGACCATGATTATTCTAAATCTGTATCATCAAGAGTTATCTTTTGGATTTAATCCCTGAACATAACGAAAATCAGATTAATTGATTAAGACAAAAACCCCTCTAACATGTTTACTTGGACACAGGTCCCTCATATATCTATCTATCTATCTATTTATTTATTTATTCATTTTTTATTTATAATTGCTAGGGATCTAACTCAGGGCCTCATTCATGCTAGGCAAATTGTCTACCTTTTCAAATTATAATTTAAGAAAGGTGTGGTGGTGAATACTTGTAATCCCATCTACTATGGTATGAACTGATAAATATAATCAATAAGTGTGTCAGTTATAGGTTCTAGATTAGAAAAAAAATACAGACAATGGACATAAAATTTTGAAAAGTGAGATAAGACAATTATAAAGCAAGAACTGTCATAGGCTGCACCTGACACTTCATTTTGCTGCCTCCTATGAAAAACTATTACTAGAGCTGTTTCTGAGAAACTGAAATGAAAGCTGTTTTCTTACTTTAAAATAATTGCCATTCTGTGCTTTGTACCCCACAAATTGTACACTACTCAGGATGCAATGGTGGTCATGGAGAGCTATATCTTGGGTTTGAATGCTATTGTAGGTCTAAATGACTTTGAAGTACATTCTCACCCTGCTGACCCCCACCCAAATTCAGGATGCAACAGTCTAGCACCTGCTTAAACCCAGGACCATGCTCAACTAAATTGCAAAGCTAATGTGCTGGCTTGCTGACTGAAAAATTCTGGTCCTGCCTAGAGCCCAGAGGTCCCTCTTATTAATGTTTTAATTTCTATGATTGGTAGCTTACATGATGATAAGCAAGTCACTAAGTTGTGGATTTTGTGCTTACATAGTCTTTGGATAGGCCGGAAAGCTGCTGTCCTCTCACAGAGCTTGAGGCTCTTTGGTGGGTGACAGTCCCTATTAAGGTAAGTAAAGCTCTCTTTTGATTTGAAATTCAGACTTAGAGTGCTTTCTGGAGGGACTCCCCATAACACCACCTACTTAGCAGGCTAAGGCAAAAGGATCTCAAATTCAAGGCCTGTCTCAGCAATTTAGTGAGAACTTGTCTCAAAATATTGTTTTTAAATGCTAGGAATGTAGCTCAGTGGTGTAGTTCCCCTGGGTTCAAACCTTGGAACCCAAACTGAATACATGAATAATTTAATTAACTGAATAATTAATTAATTAAATGAAAAAAGCTGAGGATGTAGCTCAGTGGTAAAGCTCTCCTGGGTTCAATCCCCAATGTCAAAAAATAAAAAATAAAAATAAATAAATTCAGGGCCTAAATATTTTTTTAAAAATGAACACCTGTACTCATAAAATTTCTGCAAAAGTCTCACTCTTCCTAGAATAGTAAAGGCCAGAGCTTGGAAATGAAATACCCAAGGCCTAATGAACAGGCAAAATTGAATTAAACATTGACTTCCTGGTGGAAGTACACTGACAGCTGCTCCCTCCAAACCCACCTTGTTGTTCAAATGTGGCTCAATGAGTTTCAACATTGATTCCTAGTCATCTATTAATTCCCTCCAATGGGAGACTGGACCAACCAGTAAAAGTCTATCCTGGCACTGAGAATCAAACCCTAACCATTATGTGATGCATGCAGAGAAAAAAAATCTTCATCCCGGGCTGGTGATGTGGCTCAAGTGGTAGCGTGCTGGCCTGGCATGCGTGTGGCCCGGGTTCGATACTCAACACCACATACAAAGATGTTATGTCCGCCAAAAACTAAAATAAACAAATAACTATTAAAAAATCTTCATCCCAAGGGGGAAACATAATGGTGCTCAAATCAACAGGTAGGAACTCTGTCAAATCCTGATGAAGGGGAAGCAGGGTGCTGTGAAGGGAGGGTCCCTGGGCAGCCCTGCCTGATGGCAGGAACTATCACAAACCAGTCAGCCCCAACCTCAGCTGTGCATAAAATCTACCCCAACAGAACCCCCCAAAGTCTAGGAGGACACCTGGCCAGTAGCCACCTGTTGTCCTTGAACAGAGGTCACCAATGTTATTGTGGAGCAAGTGATAATTGATTCAAAGCTGTCTCTTTGCCTCTTGGATGGGGCTCTGACTCATCTTTCTTTAGGTGTCCTGCATTCCTGCCCTATTGTATCTGACTACACTTGTTCTTTGGAGAGTCACTGTCTGTTGTGACTGAGGTTGACCTGCCTTGTGCACCTAGTCAGGGGTAATAAGAGAAGCCAGGGCTGTGGCATGAAGTCACTCATTCAGCTGGTAAAACACAGACAAATTCCAGAGAAAATTCAAATTAAATCAGAGAGATGACTTCAAATATTGTAGAGCATAAAAATCAGAGAAGGTGTTGGATAGCCTTAATCCTATATAGCTGCACACGTGAAATTAAATGTGTTTCATTTGTGGTAAGTTATTATGTGAAACAGAAACCAAATATAACCTTAGACAATTATAAGTATCCAACTAACATATGATTATGTGATGTAAGCAGGGATATTTTCTAACAAGATACCGCAAAAGACCATCACAGTTTAGATGTTGTGTCTCCCAACAGCTCACATGTGACAATGTTTTTGGAGGAGAAATGGTTGTTTTATAGCCTTAACCTAGCCAGTGAATTAACCTCTGATAGGATTAACTGGGGGATAACAGGGGCAGGTGTCACGACCCCCTTGCCCACAAGGAAGACGAGACTCAGGAATCTTCTTTCAGCAGTTTATTCAGGCCCTTGACATTCTTCTAATAATTCTTCTAATCCCCGGAATAATACTCGGATGCCCCTCCCAGCCTTAATAAAGCACCTCGAACCCCAATGTGAAGCTGCCACGTGGACTCTTCTCACAGGGTGCTAGAAAACGACACGCCAACTTTCTCTGATAAGGAGTTGACAATACGCCAACTCTCTCTGATATGGAGTTGTCCTTCACAGACCACAGCAGAGCCAGCGCCATCATGTAATGGCGACCACAGTCCGCAGGAACGGCTCACCACAGCTCCCCCTTTTTGTTTCACTAAGACAATACAGGCGAGAGTAGAGGTCCTATCCCACTGTGCAGAAGTGGCTGCATAGTATGGCCCAGCCCTAAGGGGCGCCTTCCCCAGATCTGACACCATATCAGCCGACGCCTTTTTTCGTGGGGCGGGGCGGAGACACGTCAAACCCGCATGCAATAGGACATGCTCCCCTTGAGGTCCCTCTTCTCAATGGATCACTCAAGTGCAGTGCCTTGCCTCGCATCCTGTATCGTGATGATGGTGAGTAAGAGGGAATAGCTGAGGTTGAACTGTGGCTGTCTAGAAGTACAACTACAAACAAGTTGGCAGCACCCAGAAAGAAAGGTACGGACTTTAAAGTGATAGATAAAGACCAGTGTGGAAACCCTTCTGCGTGCAATGGCAACAAGACCTGCAGAGTGCAAGGGCTTTCCAGCACTAAAAGAAAGACAAAAGAAGGACATGTCGAACCCAGTGCAATGTTATAATAACTTGGGGTGCAACGACCATGTCAAAGGCACTAGTGTAGAAACCCATCTGCGTGTGATGGCAGCAAGGCCTGCAGAGTGCAAGGGCTTTCCAACACTAAGAGAATAACGAGGAAAGACATGTCAATCCCAGTGCAATGTTATAATAACTTGGGGTGCAATGACCATGTCAAAGATCTACTGCTTAAGATGCGCAAGCCAGATTTGAGGTGAGTTGCCAGTTTCTAAAGCAGCAAGAGCTTGTATGATCATAGCCTTATCTTGAGCACTACGAGCTTTAAGGCGACAGAGAAACCACAAACAGAGGAACATACCAAAACAACACAGTGCACCAAAAATGCCTACTTCCACCCACTCCTTAAAAAAGGAAAAAGCAGAAGATATCCAATTGGTGAATTGACCCAGAGTCACGGGATCGACACGGGTACTATTCAAGACAGCTATCTGGGTTAGTTGAGACTGGATCATGTCTTCCGCTTCCATGGACCAATTCCCGGCCAGATATCCACCAATAATGCGGGAAGCATTCCTGGAATCATTAAATCTGACAGAGGTTATACATAAATGTGCACGTTGGTCAATGCAGCCCAAAAGTACTAGGTCAGCCAATTCCTCTACCTGAGCTTGAAGAAAATCTATTCTTTGGTTGGCAGCTAAAATCCCTGACAAAATATGTTGATTAATCGCATTTTGCGATTCAAGTATAGTGGACGTTTGTTGAACAACTTGATTAATGGTGGCAGCAGTTTGTACTTGACTGGCCATGGCTACTCCGGCCATAACTGCTGCAGCAGCAGATGCTGCCACGGCTGTCACTATAGCTGCTGTGATTCCAAAATCTCTGCGGACTCTAAGTAGCTCTACAATAGGAAATTTATCTGGATCCGCAGTGACTGGGATTGGGACAAAAGTTGGAATTTTCATAATCACTGCTACAGTCCAAGAACCATTCCAACACTCAGATAAGAAACAGGTATTATTAGAACAATCCAGCATCCCCGATGAGGTGTCATTAGCTAAAAGGAACAGGAACGGGGATTGGATACAGACCATTGCAGGAGGCAATGTGGCATAACGTAACAGAGAGTTGAACGAAACAGATGTAAGCCTATTACCTCGTTCACTCTCCTTAGTAGTGCCAGAAACATTAGCCAGCCAACTTTTGGCTCCTAGTAATTGAGCCAATGCATAAATATCGGCTGAAGCCCCCTTCTCATTGGAAATGAGCCATTGAAACCAGGACCAACCTGTTCCTGTAGAGAAGTTGGCATTGTTGTTAAAGTTGTAAACATATCTCTTCAGAGGGGGGGAAAAGGAGAAACCTTTAGCAACTTGATGTTTCTCCCAAGAATGATCCTGACAAGGCGTAAATGTTGGGGGAAAACCAAAATTAGGGGTACAGTAAGGAGAGGCCTTGAAATGAGTGGCATTGCAAGTACTATTAGAAGAAGGAGGCATTGGGATTAATACCTCGGAGATAATAGCTAAAGTAGTTATGTTTAAAACAGAGCTAGTTGCGGGGGTCCCTGAGCCTGATTGCTTCCCTGAAACTACTTGGCTCAATACAGCACTGAGAATACTCCCTGAGACTCGACTGGACCGCAATGGGTCCTCCCAGTTAGTCAAATTTTTGGTCTTAAGGCTAATACAATTAGTGTTCCCAAGGCTGAAACAAAAAACTCCTGTGAGATTAACTTGAGACTGATTAAAAATATTTTCCATGTCCCCTCTAGGAGAGGCACAAGGAGCAGACATCTCACATGAGGTAGAAAAAAGAGTGGGGAGGACACTAGAATTACTATGAACTGGCATTGTCATTGGCCATGCCCGTGCCACTGCCTACCACTGCATTGGTGTCATCTGTACCGTTGGCACCAGCATCAGAGCCAGAGCACTCATCAGAATGAAGCTCCTCATCATGGGACTGTTGTGGCACCTCCTGCTGCTGGTTAGTAGATCTCGAGACTCTTCTTGTCAGGCGTTCAGGGATCCACAGCGGCTCCGTGCAATCCTGGGGGAAAACACATACAGATCCTCGTGCC
The DNA here is from genome assembly GCF_052094955.1 of Ictidomys tridecemlineatus. Classification (NCBI taxonomy): domain Eukaryota; kingdom Metazoa; phylum Chordata; class Mammalia; order Rodentia; family Sciuridae; genus Ictidomys; species Ictidomys tridecemlineatus. The sequence continues at coordinate 131,433,890 of NC_135484.1, forward strand.
CATGTCAGCACGGGGTCAGGGCCATTCCATTGGCCCGTAAGAACATCCTTCCACTTAACATAGCCAGTCACAGAGGGCTGAGGGGACACTTGTCTATCGGCCACAGAGCGGCCATGAATATTCAAATTCAAAAAAATAATGGTAAAAAGAGCTAAGGACAGGCGTTCTTTAGGAGTGTGGTCAACTCCTATTCCCCCTTTTTGTTTTTCTAAGGTTTCTTTTAAGGTGCGGTGGGCACTTCGACAATGCCTTGCCCTTGAGGATTGTAAGGCAACCCATGAGCAAGTTGTACTCCCATAGTAGAACAAAAAGATGTAAACTGTCTGCCAGTAGAAGCAGGTCCATTATCAGTCTTAAGGGATGCAGGTGCACCCCATGCTGCCCATGCCTCTAAGCAATGAGTAATGACATTACGTGCCTTTTCTCCTGATAAAGCAGAAGCATGAATAATTCCAGAGTATGTGTCAATAGAAACATGTACATATTTGAGGTTACCAAAGTCAGGCACGTGAGTTACGTCCATTTGCCAGACAACCAATGGCTTCAATCCTCGTGGGTTTACACCATAAGTAGGAGGATGAAGAAATGTGACACAATGGGGACATTGTAATACTATCTGACGAGCATCCGCTCTTGAGATGGAAAAACGTCTGCGCAGTGTCATAGCATTGACATGAAAGTTGTGATGAAACAATTTAGCTTCTTCTAAGGAGGAGGCCAAGCATACCAACTGGCTTCTAGTTGCCGAGTCAGCACAGGCATTACCCTGTGATAACGGGCCAGGAAGAGAGGTGTGAGCCCGAATGTGCATTGGATAGAAAGGGGCAGTATGGCTACGGAGAAGCTGTTGAAGCTGATTAAAGTAAGTAGATACATTGTGGGTGTCACTAATGGCTCCTACAGCCTCCAGAATTTTGAGCGCCTGCACCACATAGATGGAGTCCGAAATGAGATTGAAAGGAAAAGAACACTGTTTAAAAACTTCAATGACAATTTGTAGTTCTACCCATTGTGGATTTCCAGGAGCAAATTGATGCTGGACAGGGGGAGAGTCATTAATCCCATAAGCTCCCATTCCAGACTTAGAGCCATCAGTAAAAATATTAACAGCCCCCGGAATTGGAGTGGGTAAAGTTACTTTAGGGAAAATGATAGGATGCTCTTTAACAAAATGGAGTAATGGATGAGAAGGGTAATGATTATCAATATCCCCTTGAAACGAGCAACACAGAATGGCCCAGTTGTCTAGAGTAGCACACAAAACATTAATTTGAACTTTAGAATAGGGTATGATAAGAGAAGAAGGTGCTTGTCCAAAAAATTGAATGCTCTGTTGAATCCCTCTAAGTGCTAATGCTGCAACAGCATCAGGATAGTATTCTAAAGATTTTCCTGGGGATACATGTGGGTGGATCCATAGTAAAGGCCCATCTTGCCACAGTACTCCAGTAAGCTGCCGCATAGTGGCAAGCACACATAACTGGAAAGGTTTATCACTCTGGAGCCTGCATAGAGTAGCATGTTGTATAGCTTATTCTACTTTTATAAGGGCCGCTCTGGCCTCTTTAGTGAGGGTACGAGGGGAAGTAAGATCTGGATCACCCTTAAGAATAGCATACAAAGGCTGGAGCACAATATTAGGAATATGTAAATAACCTCTTATCCAATTAATATATCCCAACAGTCTTTGAAAATCATTTAGAGTTTGGAGATCTTGAGTTCTTATAGTAACTTTTTGTGGTTTTAACATGTCATATCCAATCGTCGCTCCCAAATACTGAATAGAATCCCCTGTTTGAACCTTTTCAGGTGCAATATGTAATCCATATTGAGCTAACAACTTCACCAGGTCTTTATAGGCCTCATTAACTGACTGTTGTAATTTGGCTGCCAATAATACATCATCCATATAATGAATAATCTTGATGGAAGGATATTTTTGTCTGAGAGGTGCGAGTGCCTTCCCTACATACATCTGACAAATCGTAGGACTGTTAGACATTCCCTGTGGTAAAACAACCCACTCAAAGCTTTGATCTGGTTCCTCGTGATTACACGAGGGAAGGGTGAAGGCAAAACGCTGTGAGTCTTTAGGATGCAAAGGAATAGAAAAGAAACAGTCTTTAATGTCAATAGCAATGATATGCCAGCCCTGAGGAACAGAGGAAAACAGCGGCAGCCCTCTTTGAATGGGCCCCATAAGTTGCATTTGAGCATTAACTGCTCGTAAATCATGCAGTAGGCGCCACTTCCCTGATTTTTTCTTAATGAAAAATATGGGAGTATTCCATGGAGAAGTAGAATGTTGAATGTGGTCCAAGTCAAGTTGTTCTTTAACTAGGTCATGGGCTGCTGCCAATTTAGCCGAGGGAAGGGGCCACTGAGGCACCCAAACAGGCTCCTCGGTGAGCCAAGTTATGGGTATTTGAGCTTGATAAGGGGCATGGCTCTATCAGGATCTCCAAAAATCTTTCCAGCGGCATCCACCATCCTTGATACAAAATCTGAAAAGGGTTCTGTAGGGCCTTGTATAATTTTAGTCAGGTTACCAGACACCTCTCCTCTATTTGGAAGTGATTTCCATGCCCGAATGCAAATATTATTAATCTGGTCATATACTTCAAGAGGAAATCCTGTCTGTTGATTAGCAAATCTCCCTTGCCCCAAAAGCATGTCTTTGTCCCAATGGGGGTGTCCTGCTGCATGATTTTGGGTGGCCTGCTCTGCTGCGCCCTCTAGCACAAATGCTCTCCAGTCCAAATATTTGCCTGGGGAGACGCAAGCCCGGACGAGGCTAGCCCAATCAGAGGGAGTCATGCAGTATCTGGACAGATTCTCTACCTGAGTTAGTGTAAAAGCGGCATCAACCCCATAAGTGCGCACAGACTCTGCCAGGGTCTTTACAATTTTGAAATCCAAAAGCTCATGAAATCTTCCCCTATTATCATCCTGAAAAACTGGATAAGCAAGACCCATCTCAGCGTTAACAGCCCTCCATGTTTGGGCATGGAAACTTCGTCCCGAAACACACCCACCATACGGAGGCAGATCAGGAGGCTGTCCTTTCTTGAGCCCTTGCTTATCTCTGTTTCCTTTAGCTAAACTCCCTAGCTGCCGAGACAGCATCTCCAGCTCCTCCTCTTCATTATCTTCTACCTCTGACCCACTTTCGCATGGGGGCGTGCGCAGCACACTGAGATCTGGATACAGTCTCCTCCCGTTCTCCACGCCCCACACTCTCCCCTCTTCCTGAGACACTTCGCTCTCTTTTGTTTCTGATTTTTCCTCATGTAATTGTTCTAAAACTTCTTGCCCTTTAACAAGCGCTTCTTGGCATCTGCCATCTGTAAGGCAACTACGGACCATCTTCCAGAGGGGTATCACCCCGCCCTCTAACATGCCCTGCTCACGAACAAAATTAAGGTCTTTGCCTAATTTATCCCAGCTGGGTGTAGTGAGGCTGCCTGAAAATGCAAATCACGGTGCACCAGTATATACCCTCTGTAAAAATCTCTCTAAGGTACTGCGTTTCACCTCCAGTCCCTTGGAACGTAAAAGGCCATCTAGGGCCAGAAGAAGTGGACTTGAAGTCACGGCACCCATGACGCAACACAAGAAAACACAGAAATCAAAAGTGAAAGTACACAAAAACAAAACGAAAATACACAGAAAACAAAAACGAAAATACAGAGTGCAATTGCTATGAGATGTAACGCCCTCTCTTTATTTACAGAGGAGCAGGTACCTTTTAACGCTCCCTCTTTATGTATAGAGGAGCCTCCGCTTTTTAACAGCAGGTCCCACCTTACCTGGGACTTACCGGCGCGCCTCCCTGACTGCTGAAAGTTCTGGTTCCTGGGTTTTTCTTTTTTCTCCCGGGTCTCGGTACCACTTGTCACGACCCCCTTGCCCGCAAGGAAGACGCGACTCAGAAATCTTCTTTCAGCAGTTTATTCAGGCCCTTGACATTCTTCTAATAATTCTTCTAATCCTCAGAATAATACTCGGATGCCCCTCCCAGCCTTAATAAAGCACCGCGAACCCCAATGCGAAGCTGCCACGTGGACCCTTCTCACAGGGTGCTAGAAAACGACACACCAACTTTCTCTGATAAGGAGTTGACAATACGCCAACTCTCTCTGATATGGAGTTGTCCTTCACAGACCACAGCGGAGCCAGCGCCATCATGTAATGGCGACCACAGTCCGCAGGAACGGCTCACCACAGGCAGGTGCGGTGTGGCTGGAGGAAGCTCATCTTTGGGGTGTGAATATGCGTGTAGACTTTGTATCTGCAAGTGGCCATGTCTCTCTGCTTTCTGGTAATGTGAGCCTCTTCCCTCTGTCACATGCTTCTGCCATGATGTTCAGTCTCACCTTGGAGGTACTGTCTCTGGATTGAGGTCGCTGAAACCAAGCCACACAAATAAACTTTTCATCCTTTGTAGTTGTTGTCATTGGGTCTTTTAGTCACAGCACCATAAAGCTGACTAAAACAAAAACAGACTGAAAAAAACAGAAATGGATTCACTAACCTCCATCCATCAAACCATTCCTTCTACATGTTCCTTGGAAGTGCTCCCCTCACATGGCACATCCAAGCATTCCATCTCTTTCTGTCTCTCCTTCCTCAATTTTAGAATTTTGTTTTACTCAGACTCTTGCAATTTTCCTTTGCTTGTGTTCTTCTCCCAGGCTAAAGGCCTTGGAAAGTGCTGGGGGCCAAGGTTTTCTGGGAGATGTGCCCTGGGTTGGTCCCAGATTCTGAAGGAAGGCTATCCACTCAGTGGCTGCCCTGAAGTCAAGGACACTTGCTCTCCAACCCTGAGTCTTTCTCTCTAAAATCCCAAGTTGCCCACTGCTTCCACCCTCAATGGCTTTTAGACTTTTCCAAGTCTGATGGGGGCACGTGGCCCATGCCTGTAATCACAGCTACTCAGGAGACTTAAGGAAGGGGAATGGGGAGTTTGAGGCCACCCTCAGCAACTAAGTGAGGACCTAAGCAATTTAGTGAGAACCTGTCTCCAAATAAAAACAAAACAAAACAAAAAAAGAGCTGGAGATGTGGCTCAGTGGTAGAGGGCCAATGTGTTTCATCCCCAGTACAAAGAGACAGAAGAAATCTTACCTGAAGTCTAGAAGACTGCTTCCACTCTCCTTGTGTGTTCTTCCTCCCTGAGTGTGCCCAGATTTGCTGCATGTTAACTTGACACTTGTGTGACTGTTGGACACATGGTTTCCATTGTGTAATCTTTTTCAATGACACTACTGTCTTCAAAAAGCTGTCTTCTCTCTGGAATTTTCAAAATATTTTTGAAAATTATTTTTTTCAAATAATTTTAATATGGCCAAAGTTGCCTGTAGAAAGGTATTTTCCAGGAATGTTTTTTTCTTACATTAGGGATTAAGTACTTTTCTGTCTGACAGTAGAAACAGGAGGGTCACATATGGACAAAATTGAGTCCATGGTGGGGAGTGCATGGACAGAGGCATCCTTGACTCTCACATCTCCCTGATTCTGTGCTCTTGCATGAGCATTGGATTCAATAAACTAATCTCGAGGAAGAAAATCCCAACAGAATAAAGTGGGTGATGATTGGGGAAGGTGATCACATACTGCTTTCTGATTGGTTGCTCATCAATCAGATGGAGATGGGGGCATGGCCAAAGAGGTCCATAAAGGCTTCTGCAGAGCCAGAAGAGAAGCACAAGAATCTGGCAGCCTAAGGAGACACATCCTGGCCTGCTGAAGCTCAGAGCACCTGTACAGCTGGTTAGATCCCGTTAAGTCCCTCACTGGCCTAAGCATCAAGGCATTTCCTCCTCACCTGTGTGGATTCAGGTACAATTTTGTTCCTATATTTTCTCATGAGCCAACTTAGGACTTTGATTTTGCCTCATAGTATGGTTTTGCCTTTATGCTGAATATTAGGATTTCCATTTTGTTTTATGTCAGTTTCAATTTTCTCTCTCTTTTTTTTTTTTTTTTGATACCTGATATTGAACTCAGGAGCACTCAACCACTGAGCTATATCCCCAGCCCTGTTTAGTATTTTTTTTTTATTTTTTTACAGTAATATAGCCACATCAATGTTTCTAGTAGCTCAATTCACAATAGCTACAATATGTAACCATGATACTCTTCATGGTTAATACAACACTGGAAGGTAAATAACCCATCCTTTTGTTCCTCTTGGATCCTGAAGCTAGATTGCATAACCTGTGTCAGAGCAGAGTCCTAAACCAGGGTCCATGGTCTGGGAAGTGCACCATGCTGGGAATCCAATTGGGAGGGACAGGAGCTCGGGATGGGATTGATGTTCCCTTTGTGGGAGGCCAGTCCAGTGAAGGTGGTGGAAAGCAGGATAGAGAAGAGGGCTTGGAAGGAGGGAAGCCCCCACACTTACACCCATCAACAGGGAAGCACTCTGCTCCCCAGCTGGGAGCAGAGAACCTGCCTCTAATACCCACCTAGGGAAGGCTGTTCTGAGCTTCAGGTAGTGATCCTGGTGTGAAAGTGAGGAGCAGAGATGGATGTCTTGTTGAGGATATAGGGTGTGAGCCTCTCAGAGAGTTAACCCCTGTGGATTTTGTTACATCCTGCCTGAATTTGACCTTTGTACATGACTCCCCATGGCCTTCTGCGGCCAGACCTGTGACTTTCTGCTTGGCAGTGAGGAGGGCACACAGAAATGTGGACTCATCTATTCACAGGAGTGGTGGTGAAAGGTTCATCCTGACATGGGGTGATGTGAATGACCAGATTCTGCAAAAGGCAGCATCCTAAGTGTATACCATTGTTAGATTACCAGGATGACTTTGGGTTTGGGCCAATTTATCTTTCCCACCCTGACATTGCTCCTCAGAATTAACTGCCTGGTTTCTCCTTAGGCACCTGAAGACCGCCGTGGAGACCCTCTCAATAACCAAGTGCTGGCTGTCAGATTCCAACTGGAATTATCTTTCTCGATGTCCAAACACCAGACAGCTCAGACACCTGGAACTGAAGGGCATCAGACTGACCAAATTCAGTCCAGAGCCCCTCAAAATTCTGCTGGAAAGCACTTTAGCCTCCCTGAAGAGCCTGGACTTGGAAGATTGTGGGATCACTGACTTCTAACTCCAGGCCCTCCTGCCTGCTCTGAGCCACTGCTCCCAGTTCAGGGTTTTGAGCTTCCATGGGAACCTCAACTCCATGTCAGTGCTGAGGGACCTGCTGCTTCACACTGCCAGGCTGAACCAGTTGAGAGTAGAGCTGTAGCCTGCCCCTCTGGAGAGCTATGATGCCCAGGGTGCCATCCACCCAGGGAGATGTTCTCAATTCTGTGCTGAGCTCACAGCAATTGTGAGGGACTTTAGGCAGCCAAACGTCCTTTTGTTCTGTACTGTTCCCTGGTCGTCGTTGTGGCTACAAGTTCATGTATAAAGAGGGCCTCATTCACTGTTCCTGTCCAATAACTGCCTAGTTGGGTGTGTTTCAAAAGCATACTTCTAGGCACTTGGATGTATAACCAGGATATAGGGTCACTTTAGAGGGAACACAGAACCCACCATTTCAGAACTGACTGAAGTGTGGATGCAGAAAGGAAAGTGCAGCAGGGGGCTCCATTGGAGGGAGCCCCCTGCTGCACTTTTCTTTCTCATGGGTTTCCATGTAGACCCAGAAACCTCAGGTTTCGGTCTTTGGATGCGCTGGGCAAGAGCATCTTTGCATACAACAGGCCCCATTGTCCCACTCCCAGTGCCTGCAGGAGGTGTCCATGCTGCATATTGATCAGAGCTCTGAGTCTCTTGCCTGTCATCTGCCTAGGTAGTCTGTCCTCAGTTAAACTAGTGGTGCCCATTGAAGGTATCCAAAGTCCCTTTCAGCAAAATAGTAGAATCATTTAGGTAGATAACACTTGCGAATATTTCAAAATGAAACTGAATAAATTACAAGCTCTGGTGGGGCAGGGGTGCACATAACTGACAAATCTTCCCCTGACACTTTCCTCCCCTGAGGACTGGGCTGGTGGGCTTGTGCAGTGACCTTAGCCTTAGCTTCCCATCCAAGTATGAGAACAAGGTCCCCCCAGTCTTCATTTGAGGTGTTCTAAAACTGCCTGTGGATGTGTTTTAATTATGGCTTGAATAATTCTCCACACATAGTGAACTGGAATCCACTTGGATGTGTAAGCAGATTGCAGCTCGCTCTTGAAATTGGTAGCAGAGTCTGGGCCAAGCACAGCTGGCCTCTCTTGTCACTCACAGAGCGATCTTTGTGCCTGGCTCCCTCTTTATGACACTTCCTTTTCTCAGGCTCTAACACTAGGTTGCAAGTGTGGGGCAGGTGGAATGTTCTGAACGGCATTCATTCTGCTGGATTCTAGGTTCAAATAAAGCCAGATATCTGCATAATGAGATGTGTCATCATTTGTTCTTTTAAGAGTTATCATGACTAAAAAGGGACTTGAAGATATTCTGGTGCCTTCAGACCACTAGAACACTGAAAGCGTTGTGAGAGCTCTTTGTTTTCCCAGAGCCCTGTGGTTAAAGCACCCAGACTGCTCTTTGAGCTCCTCATCTTTTGACTCTAGGTTTATTTGTGCTGTGAGAGAGCATACAACTGTAGGATGTCATGGAAAACAGGACCAGGTTTGTAAGGGTGGCCGTGTCAGGCAGTGGGGACTGGGTTTCACTCCTTGGCTACTGAAAGATGCAGAGTCCTTTGCATCCAAAGACTTTACAGCCCCTTCTGAACACTGGCCAATTTCAGCTCCACAATCTAGGAAGCCAGAAGCCATGCTTTTCTGGAGAAATGAGTGAACTTCATCAAAGCTAACTCAGGGATCTGGGGTCATCAGTCAGTGGTAGAGCACTTGCTAGTATGTGGAAGTGCCTGGGTTCTATCTAAGGCATCAAAGAAATAAGTAAACAAATAAATAAATCCAAAAATGATATGACCACATTGGGAAGGTTTAATTGAAATAGAGCTGTCTGTTAGAAATATTTGAAAAGAAAGAACCAGAATCCACATGAAAACAATGGAATGCATTCTTTAATTGGTCTGGACAGGTGGGTCAAATAGATGTACTGAAAGGTTCTCTTCCAAAAACAACTGCAATATCGAGCTTGGTGGCACACAGCTGTAGTCCCAGCAGCTCAGGAGGCTGAGGCAGGAGGATAGTGAGTTCAAAGCCAGCCTCAGCAATTTAGTGAGGTTGTTAGAAAGTTTGTGAGACTCTGTTTCAAATCCAACCTGGAGATAGGGCTCACTGGTGTGGCACCCTTGGGTTCACTGCCTGGTCCCCAAAACAATAACAAACAAGTATGAAAAGCCAGTTGCAGTGGCACATGCCTGGGATCCCAGCTACTCAAGAAGCTTTATGATTTTATTCCTTCTCCCAATTTTACTGAGGCATAATCCATCCTTATTTTTTCAAGTCCCTTAGATGCCATGTTGGGCCATTAATTTGAGATCTATTTTCCTAATGTAGGTATTTCTACTTGTGAACTTCCCACTTAGAATTGCTTTTGCTGTGTCCACAGGTTTAAGTATCTTGTGTGGCCCTGTTCATTGGTCTGCAGGCATTTTACACTTTTTTTATTTTTATGTACTTTTTTAAATTTCTTACATACATGACAACATTTTGATTTCTTCAATGACCCATTGGTTTTTGGGGAACACGCTGAAGAATTCCCATGCTTTGTAACTGTCCATGTGTCCCCCCTGCTATGGATTCCATTCTTATTAAATTTATGGACATTTATTTTGAGAATAGATGGAGAATGTATTGTGTACTGTTGAAAAGGATGTTTGCTTTTCAATGTTGGGTGGGATGGTCTGTAAATGTCTACTGTGTGCAGACATGATCTGTCCAGTGCTGAAAAGTTGTGTTGAAGCCCCCACTGTTATTATTGGGTTGTAGTTGACTTCGTCTTTTACTTTCCAGTAATATCTGTTTTGCACATGTGGGTGCTCAGGTGTTGTGTATATGTATGTGTACAATTGCTGTCTCATGTTGCTGAATTGACCCTTGATCATCGTGTGATCACCTTGTCTCTTTTTATTGTGTTTTAATCTCTAGTCTATTTTATCTGACAAAAGTCTAGTCATTCCTGCTCTAGGTTGGTTCCTTCATGTGGAATATCTTTTCCATCCCTTCACTGTTATTCTGTGTGTATCCTGAGGTGAAATGACTTTCTTGTAGACAGCAGGTGACTGAGTCCATTGAAAAAGAAAATCTATTCAGTCACTTTACATCTTATAATTGGGGAGTTTATTCCCTTTAAATTCAAGGTTTTTTGTTGAAAGATACAAAATTATTTCTGACGGGTCTTGATTGTTTTTAGATTCTTTTTCTGATTTCTCTTTAGTTCTTTTTCCCTCTTTTCCTCTCTACTCTCTAGTCTGTTTCTGTGGGTTGGTGTTTTCTTCTAGGATAAGTTTGCATTTCCTTCTTTGTCCTTTGTGAACATGCTGTCATTTTTGGTTTTTCCTTTGGGTTTCCTCTGGGATTTAGAAAATTTTTAGAGTTATCAAAGAGTATTTTAAGCTGAACAGAACCTCCCTCTGCTCTGATACCAGTACTCTGGATTCCGTCTTTTTTCTTGTAACTTGTACTTTGATTGCCTTGGTTTCCTTCTCCTTGGGTTCGTGCATTCATTAACTTCTTACTATGGCCATGCTTAACACTCATCATTTTGTTTTGAACTTTCCTATTAGTTATTTGAAAGTTTAAATATCCCTGTTATTTAAGCCAGGAACACTGCTGTATGCATGTAATCCCTCAGGAAACTGAGGCAGGAGGACTGTGGTGAGCCGTTTCTGTGAACTGTGGCCGCCATTACAAGATGGCGCTGGCTCCGCTGTGGTTTATGATGAACAACTCCTTGTTTCGGGAGAGTTGGCACGTAGCTGTAAAACACCCTATGAGAATGATCCACGTGGCAGTTGTGCATTGGGGCTTGATGTGCTTTATCAAGGCTGGGGCGCTCGGGAGTGGGAGGAGAAGTAGAGGCAGAGGTAACAGTAGCAGTAGCAGTAGCAGTAGTAGTAGTAGTAGTAGTAGTAATAATAATAATAATAATAATAATAATAATAATAATAAGAGAAGCTTCCAGAGACACATAATTAAAGGCCTGAATAAACTGCTGAGAGAAGAATCCTGTGTCGTGTCCTCCTTGCTGGCGAGGGGTCGCGGCAGAGGACTGCAAATTGAAAGCTATCCTCAGCAACTTAGCAAGGCCCTAAACAAGTTAGTGAGACCTTGTCTCAAAATAAAATATAAAAAGTGCTGACTTCTATTAGATCCAACACCTTCAAGAGCCTGTACTCTCACCTATGACCTGCACTGGAAGATATGCTGTGTTCCCTTCCTGCAGAAAGCTGGCTATGAGATACAGCAAGAAATCACACAGCACAGAAATAATTTTGAAATGCAAGGGTGGGCCAGCTCTGAGATATTAAGAGTGCTGCTTCCACACTGGAAGGAGAGAGTGAGTGTGTGTTTTTATTTTTCTGTGGGGGATAAATAAAAGCTTTTCCATAAAATATTATTCACCAAATAAAGCAATGGGTGGGCTGTCCCAGCCCGACCATTAACACCCAACCCCAGAGCTACAGAGGAGTCTCTACATCTCCATCATGTTCCCCTTCTCTGAACTCTCAAGAACTCTGGTGAGGGAGGCCAGCAGGATTCTTCAGGGGTAATAGAATAGGTTAGAGATGGTGCATACATACATATATAGGTAGGTAATATGTGTTAGTTTTTGTTTGTAGCTGAGGTATAGTTTAGTTGGCCTCTGAATGAAAGCCTTTCCTGTGTCAAGGAATTCCCCACCCAACATGGGAATCTCAAAGTGAGGCAGGGTCCACCATTACTTGACAGGAATGAAAAAGTCAATTGTATTTTTCTGCCTCCTGATACGATTTGGGGTTAATGCCTAAGGTGTGGCCTGTGCCCCAAATGTGTTATGTCACCTGAAAGCAGGTCCTAATCAGGGTGTCTGTGGGGGGTCCAAGCTGTGGTCCAGGATGGCTGTAGTGATGGCCTTAACCTAAGAATGGCCTCAGCCTAAGTAATTCCAGTTGAAAATGAACCTGCAGGTCCACCGGGCACAACCTCCAGAGCCCTCTAGTATGAATCAGACACAGCCTGATAAAGACAAGTCTCTTTCCACAACCCAGTGAAAACTCAGAGTGAAGTCACGGTCATTGACCTTCACCCTGATGGAAGTCAGAGGGGACAGGTCAGGGCAAAAATTGTCAAACCAGAGGTGGTGACCTGAGAATGTAAGACATCACTAAGAAACAAGGTAATAGCTGATAGGGACCAAAAGGGTGAGCAGAGCCCCAACATTTAGTAGAAATGATGGAGGAAGAGAACAGTGCAGCCAGCTGCACTCATGACCACATGCTGGAGAGCCTGATAAGGTCATGTGCTGACATCCCACCTCTTCTCATCATCTGCCTGATCCTCTGCATCATCCTCACTGCTCTCAGACTCTACAGCCAAATCTCGACCCTGGTGAGAATGGCAACTTCCTCTTAAGACTGTCTCCTCAATCAGCTGTCACATTGAGCCCAGGAGAAGCTTCCATCAGTTCCTGACCCGATCACTGTGGACTGAGCCAGTGAGCATCCGCCGGACATCAACCCTTAGACTTGAGACTCTAAACTTGGCACTTGAGCTGAGACTGCAGAGGGAATGTCTGTAATGAGTCTGGCATGATTAAGTGTTTGCTGTGCTCAGAGGTAACTTAGAATTTTTAGTTTTGAATTTATTATGTGTATTGTAGTGCCCAGCATTAAGGATTATCCTTTTTTTTTTAATTAAGAACCTATACAGTGAAGTTTGAGTGATTTGAGTGAATAAAGCATTGAAAAAAGCATTAGTGTGTGAATATGATTTATTTCTCCCCTCCACTGCAGATGTCACACCTTTGCCCATCTCAACACTAGCCAGCTTCCCTTGGTCCCTGTTCACTTTCACAGCACTGTCCCAACTTTCCCAGTAATCTTGTAGGCTTTACAACATGCTTACCATTGTTCTCTCTGCTTAAATGTACATGGGTTAGTTTTTTGATACTAAGAACCATGATTGCCAGTCACAGAGGCACATGCCTGTAATCCCAGTGTATCAGGAGGCTGAGATAGGAGGATAATGGGTTCAAACCCAGCCTCAGCAATGGCAAGGCACTAAGGTCAGGGAGACCCTGTCTCTAAAATATATACACAATAGTGCTGGGGATGTGCCTCCATGGTCAAGTGCCCCTGAGTTCAATCCCTGGTACTGACCACAAAAACCAATGATTGTTGATGTGTGAAAATATGTAGGGTTCAAGTGACCTAGAGAGTAAACACATATGTGAAAATTATACTCCCTAGCCCAAGGTCAAGACAGCCTTCACTCAGTATCCACAGTGAATTGATTCTAGGACACCCCCCACCACCCCCTTTGTATACCAAACTCTGCACATGTTCAAGGTCAGGTGTAAATGATGCAGTGTTTTCATATAACCTATGCACATCCTCCTGTGTGCTTTAAATCACCTCGAGGTTTCTTATAACATTTAATACAATGGGAACATTACATAGCGGTTTACACTGTGCTGTTTAGAGAATAATGACAAGAAAAAAGTCTCTACACATTCAGCCCAGATGCACTTATTTTCAACCATGTTCAATCCAAGGTTGATTGAGTCCAAGGATGCAGACCTTACAGCCTCAGAGCTCAGACGAGAGACGCAGTAGCATAGAAGTATGAGCAGAGCCAGAAGTGAACAGAGACGTCAGTTACAGAAGATGACCAAAGGACCAGGAAGAGCAGCCTTGAGAATTAGAAGCACCACAGCCCTGACATCTGCTTAGTGTTGGCACAAAGAGACCTACACCCCTGGGGCCACTAAGGGCATTTCTGAGAGACAAATAAGACTAGCAAACTGCAACTGGTAAATTTCATTCAGTTCCTAGGTTTCAGTAATGTAGGGAATTGTGTCTCTATTAAATTTTCAATGGAACATTCCAATGTTTCATCTTACCTCAAAACAATAAGCTTCAGAAATCAGGGAACTGAACTAATAGGAAAGGCCTAATTGCCCAACATTTTGTCTAATTAAACTCTTCATTTCCTATAACTTGTATTTACTAAATTTAGAAAAAATGCTAGAACTGCGACTCAGTGGTTTAGTGACCTTGGGTTCTCCTCCTGGTACAAAAGGGGGTGGGGGTAAGAAGAGAGGTACAAAACAAAGTACCTTGTTCTTTTGTTGAATAAAATTTTGGAATAGGGAATTTTAAAAAATGTGGATTGTAGTGGACACAGTGGCACAACCTCTAATCCCACCAACTCAGGAGCTGAGGCAAGAGGATTGCAAGTTCACGGACATCCTGGTCAAGTTAGTAAAAACCTCTCTCAAAATAAAAATAAAATGTACTAGGAAGATGGCTCAGTGTTAAAGTACCCCTGGGTTCAATGCCCAGTTCCTGCAAAAAAGGGGGAGTTGGGGATGTGGTTCAGTGTGTAACAGGGGTTTGCTTGATGCTTTCACTAAATCCCTTGTGGCTTTGAATCTTACATATTTTTTTCCCAAAAAAATCTTTTCCCTAACTTCCTCCTCTCTGATCTTCTTGTCCCTGATGTTCTCCTTCCTGGTTTCTTCTCTCTAATCTAATTTTCTCAGAATCACCTCTTTAAAACAACCTGTTCAGCAGTAATCTCTAGGTCATATAAAGAACTCAAAAAGCTAAGCACCAAAAAAACACATAATCCAATCAACAAATGGGCCAAGGACCTGAACAGACACTTCTCAGAAGAGGATATATAATCAATTAACAAATATATGAAAAGATGTTCATCTCTAGCAATCAGAGAAATGCAAATCAAAACTACTCTAAGATATCATCTCACTCCAGTCAGAATGGAAGCTATTATGAAGACAAACAACAATAAGTGTTGGCGAGGATGTGGGGGAAGAGGCACACTCATACATTGCTGGTGGGACTGCAAATTGGTGCAGCCAATATGGAAAGCAGTATGGAGATTCCTTGGAAATTTGGGAATGGAATTACCATTTGACAAAGCTATTACTCTCCTCAGACTATACCCAAAGGACTTAAAAACAGCATACTACAGGGACACAGCCACATCAATGTTATAGCAGCACAATTCACAATCACTAAACTGTGGAGCCAACCTAGATACCCTTCAGTAGATGAATGGATAAAAACATGTGGCATATATACACAATGGAATTTTATTCAGCATTAAAAGAGAATAAATTTATGGCATTTGCAGATAAATAGATGTCATTGGAGAAGATAATGCTAAGTGAAGTAAGAAAATACCCCCCCCAAACAAATGCCAAATGTTTTCTCAGATAGAAGGAAGCTGACTCATAGTGGGGTAGGGAGAGGGACCATGGGAAGAGTAGATGAATTCTAGATAGTTCAGAGGAGTGGGAGGGAAAGGGAGTGGGCAGGGGATTAGCAAGGATGGTGGAATGTGATGGACATCATTATACACAGTACATGTATGAAGACAAAAATTGGTGTCAACATACTTTATATACAACCAGAGATATGAAAAAATTGTGCTGTATACATGTAGTAAGAATTGTAATGCATTCTGATGTCATTTATTTTTTTTAAAAAAATCAAGTAAAAAAAATAACCTATTCCTCTGATAGGCAGTATGACAGCATTTGGGACAGAAGATGCTCAGGTTTTTTCTTTTTTAGCTACCAAAAAAGTAAACATTCCCTTTCCTTTTTCTCAGAACTGTGTCCTCATTATTACATTAGCATCAGGGATGAGAACAGAGCATTTGGCAACAAGTGCTTTAGTGTTGTAGGACAATTGAGCCTAAACAGAACTTTTAGAGGGTCTACTCCCAGACAGTCTTCCCTAATGACCTACACCCAAGGAGTGGTAGCATATGCCTGCAAACCCAGCAACGCTGAGGCAGGAGAAGCACAAGTGGAAGGCCAGCCTCAGCAAGTTAGCAAGATCCTGTCTCAAAATAAAAATAGAAGGAAGTGGAGATGGAGCCCCGTAGAAGAGCACCACTAGGTTCATTCCCCAGTGCCAAAAAAGAAACACAAAATGGTAGCACATAGTTTGTGATGCAAAGAGAATATCACATTTATTTCTCTTAAAATGACCAGAAGTTCAGACTTAGTGTCTCTACATGCAGTTTCCCATCATTCCAATAGTTTTAATTTCTGCTTTGGTTTAGATCATATGAAACTTCTTTCCTTCTGTTTTTCTTTTCCTTTTTTCTGTTGTATTTTTTCTTTTGTTTTTGTTTTGGTTCTGGGGATTGAATCCAGGTGCACTACAACACAGAGCTACATTTCCTTTCCATTTATACATTTTCAGTTTGAGACAGGGTCTTACTAAGTGGATTAGGGTCTCACTAAATTGCTGAAGTTGCCCTGGGACTTGTGATCCTCCTGCCTCAGCCTCCTGGGTAGCTGGAATTACAGGTGCAGGTCATCAAACCTGGAACCACACAATATTTTTCATAGGCTGGACTCTATTCTGATCTATTTCTTTCCTGGGACTCCACTCCAAAGTGGCACGCTGTCACATGTACAAGATACACATGACAATCAAGCCTCATCTCAGAGTTAGCATTTTCTATCTCTTACTTGCCAGTGTTGTCAAATAGTATATGCGGCTTTTAGAATTGCTTACATTTAAACTGAGCATGGTGGTACATGTCTGTAATCCAGCTATTTAAGAGGCTGCAGCAGGATGATCATGAGTTTGAGACGAGTATAGAGAAAAAAGTGAGATCCTGTCTTAGCATAAGATAGGGTAAAGAGCCAGGTATGGTGGCCTATGATTGTAATCCCAGCAGCTTAGGAGGCTGAGGCAAATGATCACAAGTTCAAAGCCAGCCTCAGCAACCTAACAAGGCCATAAGCAGCTTAGTGAGATCCTGCCTCAATAAAAATAGATAAGAGCTGGGGATGTGGCTCAGTGTTTAATTACCCTGAGTTCAAACACCTGTACCAAAAAAGAAGCTGAAGAATCCAGAGGAGAAAGAGGGGTAAAAGGAGAATAAGGAGGGGGAGGAAGAGAAAGAGGAGGAGGAGGAGGAGGAGGAGGAGGAGAGAAAGAAAAGCAAAACAGCTAAGGGAAAATGGGCAACCCTGACCTAAGGCAGAGTCCACCCACAAGCTGCCCATTCCCTCTACTAGGCACAATGACATCTGGCTTTAGAACTCAACAGTAGAAAGTTACTTGATAGGAAAGGGGACACACTTGGACAACCTGCCCTCTAGTGGCTCATTTGACACTGATTTCTAGGTGGCTCTTGCTTCAGATTACACTTTTCTGTGATTGGTGCTGACTGTGGAGAGCAGCCATGAAAATTAATTCAAAACCAATCTCCCCCACTCCAAAAAGTTATTTCCTGTTTCTTTGTTTTTGTTACTGGATGGTGTGTAGGGGCTGCTGGTTCAGTAGAGGCATCTGGGCGGGGCCTGCGGAGATGAAACTAGAAAACTGGACCCTGGCTGTTGGTGAATCTAGCTTTCCTGCTGGGTGTTGTTTCTTCCTGTACCAGAGCTCCTGTGACCCCTGGTGCAGGAAGAGCCTGGCTGCCTCTGGCTCCTGGGAACCCAGGGCCTCAACTCTCCAACTTCCCCCAAGTTCAGTCTTTCTACCCTTGTCACTCACTACAGGTTTATTCCCGACGAGGAGAAGCTTTACTCCTCTGTGTGGTGCAAGAGAGCAAACTCAGGTCAAGTTGCCCATGGCCACCTCCAGGATCTGCCAAGCTACCCATGGTCACTCAAGTGCAAGCCAGTCTTTCTAACCTTGGTGGCAATGATTCCTCTGATGGTATCTCTGTTTCTTGTTAATTTCCTCTAGGGAGCATGGTCCTCTCAACAGCCTTCTGGAAATGGAAACAGCTCAGGCCATGTTACAAGCCTGCCCAAACCTGCAAATTGCCACTTAGCAAGCCCTGCCTGGGGCCGCCTCTCCAGCCCCAGCTCCCTGCTCTCCCCTAGTTCCAGGTGATGAGTGGTCTCCTATGTGCCTTCTGTGGGAACCTCCCAGCCAGACATTCTGGTCATCCCCCCACACCTTTTCTCACTCCAGTGGCTTGGGTCATAAGATTATCTCGAGAGTCCTGACAAGCTATCAGACTGAAAGACTGTTGGACAGAAAGGACAGGATTCTTTGAATTTGGAAAAGGCCTTGGACAAAAAAAAAGCTCTGGAAAAGACCAAGGAAGACCCCTGAGGAGGAAAGTTGAACTGTGTCCTGGTTGGGATGGCACCTCCCTGGGTTATGGAAACCCAGCTAAAACCAGTCATTGTCAGAGGACCTTAGCAGCCAGAGAGGGCTTCTGAAACTGCATTTGGTCAGTGGTTATCTAGGATTCAAAACATGCTAATTATCAGAATACACACACACACACACACACACACACACACACACACACACAGAAATATATCCATTTGATGGATTAATCTACTGATTGGATTACAGCTCTCATGATCTGATTATTTCACCTTCTACATCAACACAGAGGCTTTTGGAGGAAAACTCATATCCAAACCATATCAGAGACACTTGCCTTTGACATGTATCTTCTGCTCCCCAACATCCCAAAGAGCTCACAGTTCCCACCCTCAGTGGATAATAAAGACCGGACTCTCATATGTAACCATACAATGGGACCCCAACCTGGGTGACTCTCCTGAGGAGAGCAATGGAGTTACCTCTTTGGGAAGTTCCTTCAGGGAGGAATAAGGCCCTGTCCTTTGTCTATATTCCCTGAATTCTTTTCACCTTTATTCAGCAGGACCACCTCAGGAAGAAGGACAGGAAGGTTTTTGAAAGTCTGTATTTGTTAAAATAATAATTTTGATCTGATACACCTAGGTTAATATGTTTTTTGATTACATTCTGCTTTGTTCTAAGGCCAATTCACAAGGGTTAATTCTCAGTCTAATAGGTTTTTAACAAATAACCTACAAGGCTTTTGTCTGTCTATTTTGTGTAGGTGCACTGGTGTACTGTACATCTACATGTATTGCTGTGTATACATATATTTGATACTAAAAATTGACATATGAGCTCGTAAATTAAGATTTAAAAATGGATCCAAATACCTTTGCTTCATATTATTTAAAAGGTTCAATTGAAATTGGGTAAATAAGTAAAAGTAAAAATGTCTTTAAAGTTATTAATGCAACTTAAACAAGTTATAGATTTGTTTCTAGGTGGTCAAATCCATTGTCTCTAGGATTTTTCTTCAATTGAAAAAATTACAAATACTATTCAATGCCCTTGTCTTATACTGTTTTTAAAAAATGTAAATTAGATCTGACCTATATGAAATTAATCATGAATGTGTTATAAGAGACATCTCATTGGTTTACAAAGTTTAAATGGTAACTGTTAAATATAATATCAATTAATCTTAACTCCTAAAATTCCATTAGTAAAAATATTTATGCACTGTTGGTGTTTTCATATATTGGTAAATTTAAAAAATTTAAAATTACGTTATCACAAAAACAAGATTACTAAAAGTTAAAAGTCCCAGCGGGTACAATTCTATATATAAAAAGTCAAGAGGTTTCAACTGCATTTCAATTAGAGTACTGTAAATATATTTTCTGTTATTAAAATGGATTAATTTATCTAAAGTCAAAAATTGATAAGGGTTATTTAAGGTATAAACAAAAAGAGGGATCAATGGATTAAAAATTATTAAAAGGTTCTAAATATAAAAAAAATATTTAGTAAAAAAAATGTTTCTAGGTAAGAAAGTCTTTATGTGGTAAAATATAATTATAATACATCTAAGAAAACAATAGGATCTAAGTAAGTAATATAAACATCTATAAATAAAGGTTAAATATTAAAATGTTTCTTTATAATAAGTTGTTTATATATGTAACACAAATAGTTAAAAGTACTCAAGGTTATTCCCTAAGAACAATATTAATGTGCTGATATAAACCAAAGTTTATTTACATATTAAAATGACAAACACTTCTTAAAATATTAATTATATTGTGTCTGTTAAGTTTTATTCTCTAGAGCAACTAACGGGACAAATGAAGGTTTGTACATCTCTGGTGAAACAGCAACTGTTATTTTAGAGTATTGTTCCACATTACAGAGTCTAAAACTTGGTTAATATAAAAACATCAATAAAATTTTAGTACAGTGCTCTTTTTCTCATATTCAATGTGCTTTCTTACATTGGCTAGACCCCCAATATCCCTTTTGTGGTTTTTTTGGCTTAAATATGAGGCATCACTGAAGGTGGTGTTTACTCTGATCATGTCGCTTTTAGAGAGTAGAGTGTCTGCTGCTGGCCAGCAATAAAGGCTTAATTGGAATGACAATGTGTGGTCTTAGAGTTATTTAAGAGTTTCAATATTGCTATAACATTAAACCGGAGGAATTTTGCAGTCTGAGGCTATTATTTTCCTTTTAGTTATGGCACTTGCTCCCCAGTGCAATGTAATCTCTTGAGGGTTTTCAATGCTCTATGGCCAGGTACTGAGGTGCAATTTACTGAGTTACAATCCCAGTAACTTGGGAGAATGATGCAGGAGGATTGGAGATTCCAAGCCAGCTTGGGCAACATAGTCAGACCCTGTCTCAAATAAAAATATAAAAAGTTTTGGGGGTGTAGCTCAGTAGTAACGTGCCTCAGGTACACAATCCCTGGTACTACACACACACACACACACACACACACACACACACACACACACACACAGTCCAGCAGTCTCATGAATGCCAAGTGATTGCCATAAGATTTAGACAACTTAAGGGAGCCAATACTGACCATGTAATAGCTTAGAATATTCCGTGGCCACAGTGTCCCAGCTGATGATGCCACTGTAAAAGACTGAAGAATCAAAATGGAATTATTTGTTTCAAAACCTCACAAAAGTGGAGGGAAGGGGACCATGCAGGAGAAGGTCCTTGAGCTTTGTCCTTTGATAATAGACTTTCAGGAGGACTCTGCCAAAACCACAACATTACACACCCCCAAAAAATTGCTTCTAAACTCCTTACTCTCCAAACAAGATCATAGGATTTTTATCATTGGCTCTCAAGAGATTAATAAAACACATACTGAGACCTACAAATTCCAAGAAACTCCAGGAGAGCCTTTCTTCTGCACTGCAGAGGAGTCTATTATGGTTCCTTCTAAAACACATTTTGAAATTGGTGGGCAAATGATTCAAAAGACAATTAAAAACAGCAATGGCTTCCACATGGAATGTTCCAGTTGAACATCTCTCAAACAGCTTCTCTTTAAGAAGTACATTTTAAGCCAGGTGAGGTGGGCCATGCCTGTAATTCCAGATTCTAAGGAGCCTGAGGCAAGAGGATGGCAAGATTCAGGCCAGACTTGGCAATTTGGTAAGTCGGTTTGAAAATAAAACAAAGAGAATTGGGCAGGTAACTTAGTGGTAGAGTGCCCCTGGTTCAATGCTCAGTACTGGAGAAAAAGAGAGTAAGTTTTTAGGCTTCAAGTTGGTTTTATCAAATTCTCTGATTACATGGGAAAAGGAAAACTGAGTCATCTCTGTTAAAAGTTGAAGTATTATTTCATAGGACATAAATTTCCTTATTCACTTTAAATATCTTTCATGACTCTGGTTAAATGACTTATCTTTTATAATGATCTAGAACCCCAAGTTTCATGAAGTGCTTTAAATCTTTTGAGATTATTTACTAACTTCTCTATGATCAAAGTCTACATTGTCACTTGACCTTGAGCTAACATTGGGATGTTCTAGAGAATTCCAGAGTTGCTCAAGGGATTTCTAGAAGAGAGACATTAAGACAATTAGCCTAATTTGATATGATGGGAAATCCTGTCAAATATGACATAACTTTTTCAAGTTGTATTTATTTGAATATTTTATTAATATTTGCTTGAAAATGGCAAAAATTCATAAAAAAATCTCATATGTTTTCAGACATAATTCTGGACACTATATTAAAATGTATGCCAATAAAATCACCTTGTTAATACCTGTTTATAGTAAATTCCCAACAGATTTTTAACCATGTTAAAAAATCTAAATTTTTATCATAAAGAGTTATCATTTGGATTTTTTTTCCTGAACATAATTAAAATCAGATTATTTGATTAAGAAGAAAAAAACTCTAACAAGTTTACTTGAACACAGGTCTCTCATCTATCTATCTATGTATTTACGTATTTATTTCTTTATTTATTTTTGTTAGGGATCAAACCCAGGGCCTCATGCAAGCTAGGAAAATGCTCTACCTTTTCAAAATTGTAATTAAAAAAAACAGAGTGTGGTGGTGAACACTTGTAATCCCATCTGCTGTCCTGTGAACTGATAAATACAATCAATAAGTGTGTCAGTTATCAGTTATGGATTAGTAAAAAAATATAGATGACGAATATAAAATTTGAAAAGTGAGATAAGACAATTATAAAGCAAGAACTGTCATAGGCTGCACCTGAGACTACATTTTGCTGCCTCCTATGAAAAACTATTACTAGAGCTGTTTCTGAGAAACTGAAATGAAAGCTGTTTTCTTATTTTTAAAAAATTGCCATTCTGTGCTTTGTACCCCACAGATTGTACCCTATTCAGGATGCAGTGGTGGTCATGGAGAGCTACATCCTGGGTTTGAATGATATTGTAGGTCTACATGACTTTGAAGTACATTGTCGCCCCACTGACCCCCACCCAAATTCAGGATGTGACTGTCTAGCACCTACTTGAACCCAGGACCATGCTCAACAAAACTGCAAAGCTAATGTGCTGGCTTTCTGACTGGAAAATGTTGGTCCTGCCTAGAGCCCAGAGGCCCCACCTATTAATACTTTAATTTCTATGATTGGCTAGCTTACATGATGATAAGCAAGTCACTGAGTTGTGGATTTTGTGCTTATATAGTTTTTGGATGGACCAGGAAGCTGCTGTCCCCTCACAGAGCTTGAGAATCTGGTGGGTGACAGTCCCTAGTAAGGTAAGTAAAGCTCTCTTTTGATTTGAAATTCAAACTTAGAGTGCTTTCTGGAGGGACTCCTCATAAAAGCATCTACTTAGCAGGCTAAGGCAGAAGGATCTCAAACTCAAGGCCTGTCTCAGTAATTTAGTGAGAACCTGTCTCAATACAAAAAAAAATTTTTTTTTTTAAATGGGCTGGGAATGTAGCTCAGTGGTGTAGTTCCCCTGGGTTCAAACCTGGTACCCAAAGTGAATAAATGAATAATTTAATTAACTAAGTAATTAATGAAAAAATGAAAAAAGCTGAGGTTGTAGCTCAGTGGTAAAGCTCTCCTGGGTTCAATCCCCAATGCTAAAAAACAAAAAAATAAGAATAAATAAATTCAGGGCCTAAATATATTTTAAAAATTAACACCTTTATTCATAAAATTTCTGCAAAAGTCTAAGTCTTCATAGAATAATAAAGACTGAAGCTTTAAGATGAGGTACCCAAGGCCTAATGAACAGGCAAAATTGAATTTAACAGTGACTTCCTGGTGAAAGAACACTGAGAGCCACTCCCTCCAAACCCACCTTGTACAACTGTGGCTCAATGAGTTTCAACACTGATTCCTAGTCATTAATTCCCTCCAATAGGAGACTGGACCAACCAGGAAAAGTCCATCCTGGCACTGAGAGAGAACCCAACCCTCAACATTATGTGATGCATTCAGAGAAAAAATCTTCATCCCAAGGGGGAAACATAATGGTGCTCAAATGAACAAGCAGGAACTGTGTCAAATCCTGATGAAGGGAAAGCAGGGTGCTGTGAAGGGAGGGTCCCTGGGCAGCCCTGCCTGATGGCAGGAAGTATCACAAACCAGTCAGCCCCAACCTCACATGTGCATAAAATTCACCCCAACCTGCACCCCCCAAACTCTAGGAGGACACCTGGGCAGTAGCTGCCTGTTGTCCTTGAACTGAGGCCAACCTTGGTACTCAATCTGTGGAGTCAGTGATAATTGCTTCAAACCTGTCTTTGAAACCCTGTCTCCCTTTGCCTCCTGGATGGGGCTCTGACTCATTTTTCTTTAGGTGTCCTGCATTCCTGCCCTATTATGTCTGACTACATTTGTTCTTCGGAGAGCCACTGTCTGTTGTGACTTAGGTTGACAGAAACATCTACCTGCCTCCTGCACCAAGTCAAGGGTGGTAAGAGAAGGCAGGGCTGTGGCATGAAGTCACCCTTTCCAGCTGGCTACACACAGACAAATGGCAGAGAGTTTTAGAATTCAACTGAGAAACTAGATATCCATTGTGTGGAGCCTAAAAAGCAATGAGGTCTCTGAAATTGCATTAGCCCTACTTCACTGCACACATAGGAGATTAAATGTGGCTCATTTGTGGTAAGACATTATGTGAAACAGAAATTAAAGATCATCTCAGCCAACTGTAAGTATCCAACTGTGATGTGAGCAGGGATATTTTCCAACAAGATACCCAAGAAGACCATCATGGTTTAGATGCTGTGTCTCCCAACACATCATCTGTGAGACAATGGTTTTGGAAGAGACATGATTGGTTTATACCCTTAAACTTGTCAGAAATTTAATTCCTAATGGGATTAACTGAGTGATAACAGGGAGCAGCTGGGGTGTAGCTGGAGGAAGCTGATCATTTGGGGTGTGAACATGGTGTGTATATTTTGTATCTGGCAAGGGACCATCTCTCTCCCTCTCTGTTCTCTAATACTGTGAGCACCTTCCCTCTGCCACAATCTCCCACCATAATGGTCAGCCTCACCTTGAAGGTGAGGGCCCAAGAAATGGAATCTGGTGTGTATGCATTCAGACCTCTGAAACCATAAGTCCCCATTAAACTTTTCCTCCTCTGTAGTTGTTGGGGTTGGGTGTTGTAGTGACAGCATGAAAAATCTGACTAACACAAAGGCAGAACAAACCAGAAATGCAATTCTGTAACTGCCGCCAATCAAACCATTCCTTCTGCATCTTCCCTGCAAGTCCTCCCCTCACATGGCTCATCATCCAAGCACTCCCTCTCTTTCCATCTCTCCTTCCTCAATTCCTGAATTAGTTTTTACTCAGGCTCTTAAAATTTTCCTTTGCCTGTGAATTTCTCACAGCCTAAAGAACCCTGGAAACTGCCTGGAGCAAAGGCTGCCTGAGAGATGTGCCCTTGGATCCCTGATACTCAGGAAGACTCTCCAGTTGGTGGCCTCCCTGATTTCAGAAACATCTGCTGTCCAACCCTGTGTCTTTCTCTCCCATTCCCAAGTTTCCCACAGTTTCCACCCTTGGTGGATTTCAGACTTTTCCCATTCTGATGGGGCATGTTGTCCCATGCCTATAATCACAGCAACCCAGGAGACTGAGGCAGGAGGATGGCAAATGTGAGGCCAGCCTCAGCAACTTAGTGAGGACCTAAGCAATTTAGTGAGACACTATCTCCAAATAAAAGTAAAAAATAAAAAGGGCATGGGATGTGGTTCAGTGCTTGAGAACCAATGGGTTCAATCCCCAGTACAGACAGACAAACAGGAGAAGTCTTGCCATAAGTCTAGAAGATTGATTCCACCTCCTTGTCTGCTCTTTCTCTCTGAGTGTGCCAAGATTTGCTGCAAGGTAACTCGACACTTGTGTGATGGTTATCAACATGGTTTCCATTCTGTGGTCTTCATGGATGACACTAGTGTCTTCAAAAAGCTGGTTTTACTATGGAATTTTCAGAAAAAAATTCAAATAATTTGATATGACCAAAGACCCCTTTGAAAGACATTTTCAGGTGTTCTTTTTTCTTAGGGATTCAGTGCTTTTCTGTCTTACGGGAGGAACAGGAGGGTCACATATGGACAAAATTGAGTCCATGGTGTGGAGTGCATGGAAGGATGCACCCCTGACAGTCACACTCTCCTGGATTCTGCACAAACCAGTCAGCCTCATGACCATGGGATTCAATCAATCTGGAGGAAGAAAATCCAATCAGGATTAAGTGGGTGGAGATTGGAGAACCTGATCAGATACTGCTTTCTGATTGTATGCCAGCCAATCAGATGGAGGTGGGGGTGTGGTCAGAGAAGTCCATAAAAGCTTCTGTGGAGCCAGAAGAGAAACACAAGAGTCCTGGAGCCCAAGGAGAACCAGCCGGGCCTGCTGAGGCTCCGAGAACCCTCCACACCTGGACAGATCCAGTAAGTCCCTCACTGCCTTGAGCACCACCCTGTTCCGCCTCACCTCTGCGGATTCAGAAACAACTTTTTTTCTGTCTTTTCTCATGAACCAATTTAGAGGGCTGGGGATGTGGCTCAAGTGGTAGCGGGCTCGCCTGGCACACGCGTGCGGCCTGGGTTTGATCCTCAGCACCACATACAAACAAAAGATGTTGAGTCCGCCAAAAACTAAATAAATAAATATTTAAAAAAAATTAGAACGTCGATTTTGCCTCTCAGTGTAGTTTTACCTTCATCCTGAACACTAGGATTTCCACTTTGGTTTATGTCACTTTGAATTTTCTTTCTTTCTTTCTTTGGTATGGGCTATCGAACCCAGGGGCACTCAAACACTGAGCCACTTCTCCAGCCCTGTTTTTGGCTGTATTTAGAGACAGGGTCTCACTTAGTTGCTAAGCACCTGCTCTTGCTGAGGCTGACTGTGATCGCATGATCCCCCTGTCTCAGTCTCTGGAGACCCTTGGATTACAGGCTTGTGCATGCATGCCCCGCACTTTTTCTTTTTCAAAATTGTTGTTTTCTAAAGTTTATATGGACAACATAATTTATTTATCCATTTATTTATTTGGGTGTATGGTGATTGAACCAGGGCCTTGTGCATGTGAGGCAAGCACTCTATCAACAGAGGTATGTCCCCAGCCCAACATTTAATAATTTTTACCTGCTGCTGAGGATCAAGCCCAGTGCCTCACATGTCCTAGGAAAGTCCTCTTCCACTGAGCTCCAGGAAAAGCCAATTGAAAATTACTTAACCAAGGAAGTGGATTGCAATCCTATTTCATTCTAATTGATTGGAATTCTATTTTCTGATAATAAAAATATTTATTATGTGTGCCCCTAAAATCATACTGTTTTGCTGGGCGTGGTGGCACACACCTGTAATCCGCACACCTCCAGAGTTTGAAGAGGCCAGAGAATTAGAGTTCAAAGCCAGCCACAGCAACAAGAGGTGCTAAACAAATCAGTGAGCTCTTGTCTCCAACTAAAATATAAAATATGGCTGGGGGCAGTGACTTACTGGTTGAGTGTCCTGAATTCAATCGCCAATATCGCCTCATCCCCCAAATTATACTTTGAGGCTTATGTTTTTTGTAATTTTATAATTTGTTTGAACAAATAAACAAAAAGCTTCAAATTATCTCATGCCACAGGTCACAGACTCTGTTCTTCTGATCTGTTTGTTCTTTTGAACTCCCCCCTAAGGTGGCAGAATCTCACATGTGTAACAGATATCCATCAGACAATGTTGCAATTTTCAAGTGTTTTATAATATGGGCACAAGCTTTATAAGTGCCCATTTAATTTTTTGAAATGAAAAATAATATCATCCATGTGACTGCAACTACTTTCTGAGCCACTGTATATTACTGAAACTGAGGAGCCTACTGCCCTGATGAGGAAGCCACAGCTGGAGATGCTCCGAGTGGCACTGGATGGGCTGGACATGCTGCTTGCCCAGCAGGATCGACCCAGGTGAGGGGGACCCAGGTGGCCTGGAAGCGCCCTGGGGACCAGGAAAGTGATGGCTGTGGGTGGGGAGACTGGGTGCTGAAGAGTGCCACCAGAGACGTTTTGGAGAGACTTTGCCCATGCTGAGCTCCATCTGGGGATGTGTCCCAGATGTGAAGGGTGCTTGCGGCAGCTGTGGTGACCACTGAAGAGGGCTGAATCTGCCCCTCACTCAGCTCCTACAGGTCGGGTCAGTGACCTGTATTGGAGGGAAGTGGTTGAATGCCCTGAGTTCAATCCCCAATACTATCCCTCAAAAACATGATACTTTATGGCCTATGTGTTTTGTAATTTTATAATGTGTAAACATATTAAACAAAAACCTTAAAACCATATTATGTAACAATTCACAGACTCTGTTCTAATTCATTTTGTCTTTTCAACTCCCCATAAGATGGCAGAATCTCACATGGGTAACATATATCTTTGTGATTCTGCTATATTTTCCAATCTTTTATAATATGGGTACATGCTTTATAATTGCATATTTGTTTTTTTAAAAATTATAAGTAACATCATGCATTTGAGGGCTAGTCCTTTCCCAGCCTTGGTAGTTGTTGAAACTGAGGAGCCTACTACATTAGGTCACATGACAATCCACTTCCCATTTTATAAGCACAAAATAATAATCAAAGGCTTTCCCCCATTAAGGTTGGGGTGAGTTTTTGGACTCCCCAGTACCCCTTTCCCCGTGGCTGGCAATGGATGGGATAGTGGCCTTTTCTCTGGACCATTTTCCAGGATCCTTCTTTCAGACTCCCCAGGATGAGCATCCAGTCCCCACCCACGCTGCTGGAACTGACAGGGCTCAGCATGCTGAGCCACCAGTCCAGGGCGGTCCTGGATCTGGAGGACCTGCCCATAGAGCTCTTCCCACCACTCTTTTTGGAGGCTTTCAGCAGGGGACACACTGAGGTCCTGAAGAAAATGGTGCAGGCCTGGCCCTTCACCTGCCTGCCCCTGGGGGCCCTGATGAGGAAGCCATAGCTTGAGATGCTCCAAGTGGCACTGGATGGGCTGGACATGCTGCTTGCCCAGCAGGGTGTCCCAGGGGAGGGGGACCCAGGTGGCCTGGAAGGGGGCACCCTGAGTGCCAGGGAAGGGATGGGTATAGGCAGGGAGAATGGGTGCTGAAGTGTGCTCCACAGGCTTCCTGTGCTGCCAGAAAGGAGGGGTGGAGAGGCCTTGGTCCTGCTGAGCCCCATCTGGGAAAGGCTTCCAGATGTGGAGGTGCTTGTGGCAACTGTGCTGACCCCTGAATGAGGCTGTATCTACCCCTGCCTCAGTCTGTACAAGTGGGTTCACCAGGCTGGATTGGAGAAAAGTGTGACATAAGGAAGTAGTGGAACACAGAACAGCAGCTGAGAGGTGAAGGATGGGGCCTCAGGGCTAAGACTCTGCTGTGGTCCCCACAGAAGGTGGAAACTGCAGGTGCTGGATTTGTGGATGGTTCCAAGGAACTTCTGGAGAAAGTGGTCTGGCGACATGGTCGATGCCTGCTCACCAGAGGACATTAAGAAAAATGAACATTGAAACTTGGTCCAGCAATGATAGCTAAGCTGTCCTTGAAGATTTTCATAGACTTGTGCCTCACAGAAGGGCCCCTGGATGATTTCCTGACTCTCTTGTTCCTATGGGTCACACATTGTGTTGCAATAGGCTTAAGATCCTTGTGAAACCCACCGGTCACACCAGGAAGGTCCTAACACTGTTGCAGCTGGACTGTCAAGAAGGTGGAAGTGCACTGCACCTGGGTGCCCTCCACCTTGGCTGCTTATACTCCTTTCTTGGGCCAGATGAGGAACCTAAGGAAGCTGCTTGTCTCCCAGGTCTGCATGCCTTCCCACACCTCCCCAGAGAAGCAGGAGTGGCTGCTCTCCCAGCTCACCTTGCAGTTCCTCAGCATGGACTGCCTGCGGAAGTTCTGTGTGGATGCTGTCCTCCTCCTTGAGGGCCACCTGGAACAGGTACTGAGGTGAGTAAGGGAAATGAGCTTCCTCTGCAGACCAGTATCAGTAAATATGAAGGGGCACCTACTGTGTGCCAGCCACTAACACTCTCATAGTGAACAAGGCACTGGAAGGTAAATACCCCATCATCTGTTCCTGTTGTATCCTAAAGCTCGATCTCCTAACCTGTGTTAGAGCAAAAGGTTAAACCAGGGCTCATGGTCTGGGAAGTGACATCATGCTGAGAAGCCAGCTGATCCAGACAGGGGCTAGTGAGGGTGGGTGAAGTTCCTTTTCTGGGAGGCCTTTCCAGCGACAAGTGTACAAAGCTGGGTAGAGGTGAGGACTTTGAAGGAGGGAAGCCCCCACACTTGTACCTGTTCAACAAGGAATCTCTGTTTTCTTCCTTTTGGAGCAGAGGAGCCCACTTCTAAATTACTCATGGGAAGGGAGCTGGAGTTCCAGGTGATGACTCAGGGGTTGTGAGTGAAGAGCAAGAAGTAAGCCCTTGCTGAGGGGACAGGGAGTGAGCCCTGCAGGGGTTAACCCCAGTGTATTTTGACACATTTTTCCTGGATTTGTCTTTGGTGCATTACTCTTCCTGACTTCCTGTGGCTACATATATGGCTCTCTGCTTGTCATTGAGGGTGACACTCAGAGATGGAGGACCCACCTGGTCTCACAAGTAGTGGTGAAAGTTTCAGGTTGAAATGGAGTGACCTGAATGAGCAGATTCTACAAAATGTCAACCATATTCAGATGGCCATGGAGACATTGGGTTTAGGCCAATTCATTTTCTCCCTAAGAACTAACTGCCTTGTTTTTCCTTAGGAACCTGAAGACCCCCCCTGTAGGCCCTCTCAATAACCAACTGCTTGCTCCCAAATTCTGACTGGAATTATCTCTCCCAATGCCCAAACACTAGCCAGCTAAGGCACCTGTATCTGAGATACATCAAACTGACCAATTTCAGTCCAGGACCCTCAAAATTCTGCTGGAGACTGTTGCCTACACCCTGAAAAGGTTAGACTTGGCAGTCTGTGAGATTGCAGACTCCCAGCTCCAAGCCATCCTGCCTCCCCTGAGCTGCTGCTCTCACCTCAGGACCTTGTGCTTTTTCCGGAATTGCATTTCCATGTCGGTCCTCAGGTACCTGCTCTGTCACACTGCCAGGCTGAGCAAGTTGAGCATAGAGCTATACCCTGCCCCTCTGGAGAGCTATGATGCCCAGGGTGCCATCCACTGAGAGAGATGTTCCCAACTCTGTGCTGAGCTCACAGCACTATTGAAGGACTTTAGGTAGCCAAAGGTCCTTATTTTCAATACTGTGCCCTGTCCTCAATGTGGCCATATGTTCATCTACAATCAGGGCCTCCTTCACTGTTTGTGTTCAACAGCTGCCTAGTTGGGTGTGTATAAAAATATGCCCTCTACGCAATTGGATGTATAACTAGGATGTAGAGGGATCATGAAGTAAACTCAGAGCCCAGGGTTTCAGATACTGCCTGAAGTATGAATGGGGAAGGGAAACAGATGCTGGGGGCTACATTGGAAGGAAGCCCCTGAAGATTGGACCTTCTGCATAGAGCCATATGTGACTGTATAGAGTCATAATAAGGGGCCTGGATTTTTAGAATGGGATTTAGGCTTCATGCACATATGAAGAAACTATTTTGTTTCATGGAGAGTCCATAAATAAATAGTCTGAAGTGAATGGAATCTCAAGATTCGTCCTCTGACATCTTCCATGATGATTTGACCCAGTTTTCTGATTTTGACACTGGAATTCTCCAGGGGCTGATGGAGAAGTTCCACCAAGTACTTGGTGATCAATGAGGTTCATTCCCAGAAACCCAAAGCATCAAACTGAAATCAGGTCATTATCTGTGGCTACACTGTGGCATAATCCATGTAGAGGAACACAGGAGGCCTGGAGCATTCTAAGTAAACAGTAAAATTTCAAAAAACCCTTCTTAGGCCACCTCAGTGTTCCCCAGACACTCAAGGTACACCCATCCTTGTGGGTCTCCACATAGACCTAGAAACTTGGCGTCTTGTTCTTTGGATGCAATGAGAATAAAATAGGGTCTCTGGGCCTCACAAAACCTTGCCTGTCATCCTGCTACCAAGTCTTTCCTGAAATAATGTAATCATGGCCAATGAAACCATCCAAATTAGCTTTCATCAAAATAGTAGAATTATATAGGTAGATAACATTTCTGAATGTGTCTAAAATAACTTAACAAATTACCACATTCTGGTGGGGGAGAAGGCTGCTCATAACTGACAGATCTTCTCCTAATACTTCCCAACTCTCCCTACCCAGAGACACAAGGTTTTCAATCAGCAGATGATCAGAGGATGAGTAACAATGAGGTGGCTGTGGGGAAATGTGAGGCCCTGCCTGTGCTGCCAGGTCCTAAGCCAAGATCCCCTAAATGACAACTCCTGCTGAGGACTAAGGCTGGTGGGATTATGCAGTGACCTTAGCCTTAGCTTCACATCCAAGGTGGAGAAGGAGGTCTACCCAAACTTCTTTGAGTTATCCTAAAGCTGCCTGTGTACATATTCTAATTTGGGCCTGAAGGCTTCTCCATACACAGTGAACTAGAACCCACTTGGATCTATAAGCAGACTGCAGCTCACTCTTGGAACAGGTAGCAGAGTCCAGGTCCTACACAGCCAGCCCATCTATCCCCCACAGTGATCTGTGTGCCTCACGCCTCTTTATGACACTTCCTTTCTTCTGGCTCTACATCTAACTTGTGTGTATGGCAAATGAGGTGGGGAGTTCTGAACAGCATTCATTCTGCTCTGCTGCTGGATTCTAGGATCAAATAAAGGCAAGGAAGATCTGCAATATGAGATGTGTCATCACTGGTTGTTTTAAGAGATTTCATGACCAAAAAGGGACTTGAAGATATTCTGGTGTATCCAGACTCCTTGAATTGTATAAGGACTGAGAGCTGCATGTGTCCCCACACAGACCTAAGAATAAAGTACCCAGATTGCTCTTTGAATTACTCTTCTTTTGACTCTAGGTTCATGTGTGCTATAAGACAGCCCACAACTGTAGGATGTCATTACAAACAGGACCAGATGTGTAAGGGTGGCCAGGTTAGAAGGGGACTGGGTTCCACTCTCTGGAGTGCTACTGAAAGGTGCACATTCCTTTGTGCATCTGCATAAAAAGAGTCTAGATCCCCTACTGGAACACTGGCCAATTTTCTCTATACAATCTAGGGACCCAGAACCCATGTTTTCCTACAAAAATGAGTAAACTTCATAAAAATAAACTGAGGGCCTTGGGACATAGCTCAATGGTAAAGCACTTGCCTAGCATGTGGAAGGGCCTGGGTTCCATACACAGAACGACAAATGTAATGAAATGAATAAGTAAATCCAATATTGATGTGACTCCAGTGGGAAGTTTTAATTTGAAGAAAATTATCTAACTGTGAGGAGAACCAGAGCCCATATGAACACAATGAAAAGCATTTTTTAATTTGAATGGCGGTGAGCCTTTCTCAGAAACACCCATGGTCAGGAAAATAAAATGTTTTTCTTAAATGGCAGCTGTCATTTAAGATGGCCATCCAGGTGCTAACCAAGAACCTTATAAGTACTAAAAATAAAAGAGACAGTAGGAAGTTAATTGTTAGAGACACGGCAGAGACTCCTAAAACCTACCTGTGAGAATAGGGAGGGAGAAGAACTCTTTGGTTCCCCTACAAGATAAAGGGTGTTTGGAAGGGGGATGGGCTCAGCAAGGAGGCTTGAGAAGAATAAGCATGCATAGGGAATTTCTATCATTAGCCTGTCATGATTAAGTGTGTTTGCAATGTTTTTAATTAATCTAGAATTGTTTGGTGTGAATTGATTATGTCTATTGCAGCGCCTAGTATTAAGGATTGCCATTATCTTGATTTAGAACATATAGAGGGCTGTGATTATGGCTCAGCGGTAGAGTGATCACCCAGCATGGGCAGGACATGGGTTAGATCCTCAGCACCACATAAAAATAAAGGCATGGTGTTTTGTCTGTCTACATCTAAAAAATAAATGTTAAATAGAAGAACCTAAAGTGTGAAATTGTATTGAGTAATTTGAGTGAATAAAGCACCGAAAGGGGCAGAAGCACATGGATATGCTTTCTTTCTCCCCTGGCCTGCATACATTGCAATTTTGTCTCCTTGTGACAGATGCTTTGAGAGGGGGCTTCTAAATCCCAAAGCTGAGGTTCTGGAAGTGATTTTTAAGGTGTATAATGAGAGAGGTGAGAAGGCCTGAAAACAGAGATAGCAGATGATCACTCAAACCATCTGTCCCTGGTGTCACTGGCCCATGGGATGGTCCCTCAAGACCACTCAGACCCTGTTTTAAATGTGGTCAGATGGATCACTGGGCTCGTACCTGTCCCAAGCCTCATAATTTCTGGATTTTTGTCCTAAATGACATCACGAGGGACACTGGGCTGTTCATATTCCCTGAGCACATGGGGGCCCCCCCAGCCACCTGGCCCTTTGGGTTCCCCTTTCCAACTCTTAGGACTGGCTGCAGAGGACTGAAGAGATCCAGATCCCCATCACCCAACCACTACCATCACTCCAGGGAAACTCAGGGTAACATTGCATATGTCAGGTAGGCCCGACTCCTTCCTCCTAGACACCAGGGCTACATATTCAGTCCTCAAGGTGTACTGGGAGCCGACTACCAACCCTTACAGACACCTAGCCTTGTTTGTGCTTGTGGCTCCCTAATTTTTACTTATTCCTTTTTGGTCATTCCACAGTGTCCTGTTCCCCTTATGGGAAGGGACATCGTCACAAAATTGGGGACTATGCTCTGCTTCTCCCCTCATAGATGCTTCCATTAAAACTCACCTGCTGCTCCCCTGACCCTCACCCTTACCTTAGGACCATCCCCTATTCTGTTGGCCAGTACCTTCCCATTACCCGCTTCTGAATTGGATGTTTCCAGTCTTTCTATCACCTCACACTATGAGCCCATTCACATCTGTCAAAACCTCTTCGATTTTTGACCAATCACAACACTTGTTCTCCCTTCTTGCTGATGCTGTCCCTCTCTTTGCAGAGCAGAGTTGATGCTAACAGACTTTCTCTCCACTCTGAGGATTTGAGTTGGTTTGGACCCTGGTCTGAGGGCCCAGGTCAATGACCACACACCTTCTTCCATTCACCTAGGGCTCTTCTTCTTTATCCACACACTGACTCCCATGGGGAAGTGACTCTACCCTTCTCCTCTCCTCTCCTCATAAGTCTACCCCCAAGAGATGGCGGTGACAAGTTTCCTCTTGAGACACAAAATTTAACTTAGATCTTGGCCCAGCACCAAGATTCTCGACCTTCCCATCCCTTCTCCTTCACAAGTTCACTCTGATTCTTGGTTCACAGATGGCTCCTTCTTCCTTCAGGAGAGAATTCATGGGCAGGGTAGGCAATAGTCTCTCTAGCCTCAGTTGTGTAAGAGCCTCCACTCTCAATACCAGCAGGCTGAACTTGTTGTCCTCAATAGAGTCTTCACTTTGGCAAAGGGAGCTTCCCTCAATGTCTACTGCCCCTTGAATTACATTTAGACTGAACTAAACTTCTCTTTTGGCTCTTCCCCTGTCACAGGCCCTTCCAAAGAAGCCACTCAACATCTCCCCTTTAAGCTTCTATATGGACAGCCCACCTCCCTGCTCAGCTCACCACCATTTGATTCTCTACTACCCCTTGCTCCTCATCTTTTCTGCCTCCTTCTTGCATACACTAGCATCCTTTTTTGGCAACACAGGGATGTTGTTCTGGCAAAGCCAATTATGCCTCTTCTCTTTCTACCACTCTATATTCTGGTGACTTGGTACTTTTACCACCCCCAAAATCCTGCCTCCTCCTATCAATTCTCTGCAAAATGGACTGGTCCCTATCAGGTCATTCTTACCACTTGTTTGGTGGCCCACCTTGAGGGCATCCCATATTGAGTTCCTAACCCCTATTTAAAACAGTCCTCTCTGCCCTCTAATACAGTGAGACCCACAGGCCCTCTCAAGCTGCGTCTCTCTAAGGTTGAAACCCCAATCTTCCTTTGGTCTCTGAGGGCCACGAGGACACTGCAGAAACATGAGTGCAAACTTTCACTTTTTCATGTTTTTTAAGAGAGAGAGAGAGAGAGAGAGAGAGAGAGAGAGAATTTTTAAAATATTTATTTATTTATTTATTCTTGGTTTTCAATGGACACAACATCTTTGTTTGTATGTGGTGCTGAGGATCGAACCCAGACCGCATGCATGCCACGCGAGCACGCTACTGCTTGAGCCACATCCCCAGCCCCCCTTTTTCATTTTTTTCCTCATCCCTCACTCTGCACTCACCTCCCAGGGGTGCCGCCACCAGGGATTACTATTCAGTGTTCAGGAGACTTACAGCAACTTGCTCAAAGTATAGTAGCCATACAATGCCAGATTGTTTCTTTAGCTGCTGTGGCTCTGCAGAATTCAAGGGGCCTTGATCTTTTTATGGCCAAGAAAGGTAGATTTGTCTGAACCTACAGGAGAAATGCTACTAACATGGCAATCAATCTGGTAAGTAAAGGACAAGATAAAACAACTCCAACAAGACCTTGAACATAGGAAAACACAACTCTCCTCTGCTGAAGGAATACCAATCCCTCACCAAAACTGGGCCACCTGGGACAGCATTCCACCACCACTGAACCTCCATCATTGTCCCAATGATTGAAACATTGCCCCTTCCCAACAGAAAGCAATTTGAGAAGATTGATCTACATCCCTGTTCCCTATGGACCCAACAAAAAACTAAAAAAGAGGGAACATAAGGTCCTTGTTTAGCACCTCCATGGCCATCTTAACTGCCAGGTGCCATTTCAGGAAAAAACTTCACTTTCCCACCCAAGGGTGTTTCTGAGAAAGGCTCACCACCCCCTCATACCAACCCAATCCTTAACCAAGAGCATTGGGACCCTCTCAGCTCTGATTTCCCCCCACAAAAGACTCAGACCTCAAGGCTGTTTTGCCCTCTCTCCATAGAGAGATGGCCTTTCCTTGTCAAGTCTGAAAAGTAAACTCCCTTATGTATCTCTGCCTGGTCTCCGTGTTTCACTTCTAACTAACACTTCAATCTCTTCCATTAGGTTGTATTTCCTGAATTGAAAAAGACTAGAAATATGTTTAGTGGTTAACTGTCCCTGGGTTCACCCCTGGTACCAAAAAAAAAAAAAAGAAAGAAAGAAAAATGTGACTTGTGGCTGGGGATGTGGCTCAAGTGGTAGCACACTCACCTGGAATGTGCGGGACACTGGGTTGGATCCTCAGCACAACATAAAAATAAAATAAAGATGTTGTGTCCACAAAAAAACTTAAAATTAAATATTAAAGAAAATTCTCTCTCTCTCTCTCTCTCTCTCTCTCTCTCTCTCTCTCTCTCTCTCTCTCTCTCTCTCTCTCTCTCTCTCTCTCTCTCTCTCTCTCTCTCTCTCTCTCTCTCTCTTTAAAAAAAGTGACTTGGGTTCTCTTCTTTTTTTCTAAATAAAGTTTGGGGGAGGGTGTTTAAAAGAAAAAGTGGTTGTAGTGGACACAGTGGCACACACCTGTAATTCTGCCAATTCAGGAGTTGAGGCAGGAGGATTGCAATTTAAGGACAGCTTGGGAAAGTTAGTGAGACTATTTCTCATAATAAAAAACATAAAGGACCAGGGATATTCTCAGTGGTCAAACAAGCTTGCATTCAATCCCCAGTTCCTCCAAAAAAGAGGGGGTTGGGAATGTGTAACAGGGGATTACTGGATGCTCTTTTACTATTGTAATGCTCCAGTTCTGGACACCCAAAAGAACACCAGAGACTGAGATCAATGTAAGCAGCAAAGAGGCATTTATTAGGAGCTACTTTGGTCCTCTCCACACACAGCAGTTGGTGACACCAAGAGGACCTGAGCCCAGGGTTTCAGCAGATTTATACATTCTTTGGAGAAGGCAGGGACTTCACATACATCATAGCATCTCTTAGCAAATCATCACACACTGCGGGAAATACAGAATACAAATCTAAAACATGATTAGCACATTCACAGGTGGGAACACGTTGGGTAGGGGAGATTGGTGAGTACAAGAGGAGGATTCTTTTGAACTGATTGGTTTAAGCCATGAGGGGAGTATGTGCTGAACTACATGGTTTCCAAACATGTTATCAACCACCATAAACTACTGGGAGGGTCATCTGGCATCCCAGGTATTTTTTATGTCTCATGCTGATTAGTAGTTGCTAGGGGGTTGCTATGGGTTCTCACCTAGCCTAACTGAGTCAGGGACACTTGGTGTCTCAGATCTCTCCTGTTATTTGTAGATAAACAACTCAGCAGGGTGGGTATGTGCCTAGGAGTGCTCTGTGGGTTTTTCCAAAGACAAGGGTCATGCCCCCTTCCTTGGACAGGCTTTGCTCTGAGGTAGAGGCTGATTTCTCAAAAATGGAGTCACATCAGTTTCTCACTATATCCCTTGTGGCTTTGAAACTTACAATTTTTCCCCCAAAATTTTCTTCCTAATCTTCTCCCTGAACTTTCTTTCCCTAATCTTCTCCATCCAGGTTTCTCCTCTCTAATCTCATTTTCTCTGAAACACCTCTTTAAAAACAACCTGTTCCTGCTGATGGGCAGAATCACAGCCTTTGAGACAGGAGTCCCCTGTGTTCCTCCTTTGCTAGCAAAGAAATAAACATTCTTTTTTCTTTTTCTGAAAACTGTGCCCTGGCTATTGGATTGACATCAGGGAGACCGCCCTTTTCCTAACCCTTGTATAGTGCCTCTGGGTTCAATCTTTAATACTAAAAATAAATAAATAATCAGGCAAGCAAGCAGGATGAGCATACCTATCTCTTGGCCATTGTCAATTATTCTTTTTATAGTCTCCATGCTTGCCTTCCTGGCTTTAAAGGGTTTTAAACACTTTTCTACAACCACAAGCACTCCAAACTGTTGCCTTCAGTTTCAGACAACTCAAGGAAACCAACTCTGGTTGTGTCCTTGCTGAGGATGTCTATCAGCCGTGAACTCCTGTGCACTTACAGGTTGAGCTAATGGTGAAACTTTTCCATCAAAATGACACCACTCCATGTCAAACTCGGACAAAACAGGGCTAAGGGAGCTGCTAGGAAGAGGGCATCTGGAACTACCCAAGTAGCTGTGTAGTCACCAAACCTGGTACTACACAATGTTTTTAATAGGCTGGACTCTTCTGATCTATTTCTTTCCCTGGATTTCACTCCACAGTGGCACACTGTCATGTGTACAAGATACACATGACAATCGAGCCTCATCTCAAAATTAGAATTTTCCATCTCTTATTTCCTAATGCTCTCAAATACTATATGTGGCTTTTTGCATTGCTTCCATTTAAACTGAGCATGGTGGTACCTGTCTATAATCCAGCTATTCAAGAGGTTGAGCAGGAGGATTATGAGGTTGAGGCTAGTCTGGAAAACTTAGTGAGATCCTGTCTCAAAATAAAATATGGCTGGGAGCCAAATGTGGTGGCAAGTGTCTGTAATCCCAGTGGCTTGAGAGGCTGTGGCAGAAGGATAGTGAGTTCAAAGTCAGACTCAGCAACTTACCATGGCCCTAAGCAGCTTAGTTAGAACCTTCCTCAATAAAAAATAAAAAGAGCTGGGGATGTGTCTCAGTGCTTAAGCAACCCTGAGTTTAATGCCCAGTATGAAGAAAGAAGGAGATAAAGAAGGGGGAGGACAAAGGATGGCAAAAAGACAATAAGGAGGATGAGGAAGAGAAGAAGGGAAAGAAAAATAAACCAGCTAAGGGCAAGTGGACAACCCAGAACTGAGGCAGAGTCCACCCATGAGCTGATCATTCCCTTTACTGGGCACAATGAAATCTGGCTCTAGAACCCAGCAGTGGAAAATTGCTTGGGGGAGATGGGACACACTGAAACATGCCTGCCCCCTAGTTCCCTAGTGGTTCATATACAGGTGGCTCTGGCTTCAGATTTCATTTTTCTGTGTTTGGTGCTCACTCTGGAGAGCAGATTTGAAAATTAATTCAAAACTAGATCTCCCCCACCACAGAAAGTGATTTTTTGTATGTTTATTTTCGTTACTAGAAACAGTGGCGGGGGAAGAAGCACAGTTGGTGCACCTAAGTAGTGTCCTGATGCTTGGAGAGCTTGAACTTGAATGCAATCTGATGTTGGCCTTCAAGTCTTTTAGGGCTCACTTGAGGTCTCTCTCAGCTAGATATGAAGGTGCTGGCCCTAAGGCCTTGGGTTTTGCACCTGAGATATGGGGCATCTTGGAGGTCGCTGGGTAGATGAAACTGGAAACTGGATCCTAGTTGCTGGTGAATCTAGCTTTCCTGCTGGGTTTTGCTTTTCCTGGACTAGAGATCCCCTGAGTCCTGCTGCAGGCAGAGCCTGGCCTCATGTCCTCTCTGAGAACCCAGGGCCTCAACTCCCCATGTGCCTGCATGGACAGTCTTGCTACCCTTGTCACTACAGAAATATCCCTGACCCAAGAGAAGCTTTACTCCTCTGTGTAGTGCAAATCATCAACCTCCAGTCAAGTTACCCAGGGTGCCAAGCTTCCCAAGGTCACTCATGTGCAAGCCAGTCTTTCCCACCTGGTGCTACTGAGTCCTCTGATAGTGTCCCTATTTCTTATTAATTCACTCTGGGGAACTTGGTCCTCTCAACAGTCTTCTGTAAATGAAAATTACCTCAGGCCATGTTGCAACATTATGCAAGCATGCCAACTGCCTCTTGGCAAGCTTTGCCCTGGGGGCACCTCTCCAGGCCCACCTCCCCTCTCTCCCTAGTTCAAGGTGATGCGTTGCCATTACTCCAGCTAAAACCAGTCTTGTCAGAGGACCTGAGTAGGCCAGTCTCTATAATCTACTGAGGGTGGAAGATATAAGCTCTTTGAGAAGTTGGGGAGAAGTGTTCATGGGTCAAAGGCTTGTGTCCCAATCATGGTTTGGATATTAGGGATGTGTCCTTCAAAAGCTGCTGTATTAAGAAGGGTTACTCAAACTTTATGTGGGAAGGACAGAGTCACCGAGAAACCCAGAGGCCCTGGTAAGTCCCCAACCCCCCTCCCTCCCCCCACCCCACCCCCACCACCCCCCACCCCCTCCGCCGCTCCCACCTCCCCCCCCCAGGAAGTGCCCTTCTGTCCAGATGGGGAAGCTGTATGTCCTTGCAGGAGGCACAGACTTCCTCAGCTGCCCCAGAAAGCCACCTCTGACTTCAGAATGCCCAGGTCTGCAGGAAGAGCTGGTGGGGAACCCAAGAGCACACCACAGACAGCACCCCTGGGAGGAAAGCTACCTGCAAGGACTGGCATCTGCTCCCACTGTGCTTTGGGTGTTCCCCTCAAGTCCTTGCTCACTGTGCTCCATTAGAAAAAATTTACATAAAATTTACTTACAATTTTAGGGGCCATTAGCAAAAAGCAAATGTTTGGGAGTCAGTTTGCCCTCCCCTTGCCTCCATGAGGTTGGGAGTAGCCCCATAGGAAATGGTGGAAAGACTGGGGGCCTTCTCTCAGTCTGTTTCTTCATGGTTGATGGATCAGTGCTGCACAGGGCTGTTGATGCGGATCAGTGATAGAATATGTGCGCACTGTAGCCCCAGCACACCAGCCGAAATAAAATGCTTCAAATAATTTAGCACACACCCCCCACCGTGGAATTCTCTTCCTTCCTGCTTGTTTTTATGGAGCCAAACCTGGCCTTCCTAGACCATCTTCCTGCACAATGTCTCTGGTACAATATTGGCACATCCACATGATTTTTTAAGTAAATGGATAGAAACTTGAGAATTAAAGGGTTAAAGTCTTTGGTTTCCTATTGTCAACAATTTCCGAGGTGGCATATCCCAGTAAAGCAGCCCCTCTCCTGTATCCTCAAGGGACACTTTAAGACCCCAGTGGATGCTTGAAACCACAGATGGTAGTAACCCCGAGTTCAAAATTCTAATATTGGGATTTAAATTTACTCTCTACTTTGAAATATCATGCCCTGTAGATTATTAACCTAATATTCGCCTTTGTATTATACTTGTCAAAATACTGTTAGCTGTAAGTTCTCAAGACATCCCCTTTGCAACTTTTTGAGCTATAAAACCTTGTTCCTGGAGTGCTGGGGGGCTGGACTTTAGCCTGTGTTGGGAGAGACAGCCGCTGATCAGTCTCATCATGTTCAAAAACACAAGCTTGCTTTAATTTAATTGAAAATTGGAGTTGGTGGTCTTTTCTTTGCATCAGGGTTCAAAATAGATGCTTATGGTATATTTTTAGAGGAACTCAATTATGCTTAATTGGAGATGACATATGAGGTTTACTTTATCAAATTCATAGAAATTTTTTTGTTTGTATCTAACTTAAACTACACATTCCTCCTGTCAATGTGCAGAGGCAGAAGTGGTAAAAAACTGTGACATCATACCACCACCA
Organism: Ictidomys tridecemlineatus; assembly: GCF_052094955.1. Classification (NCBI taxonomy): domain Eukaryota; kingdom Metazoa; phylum Chordata; class Mammalia; order Rodentia; family Sciuridae; genus Ictidomys; species Ictidomys tridecemlineatus. Next base: position 131,476,014 of record NC_135484.1, read on the forward strand.
AGGGTTGGATAATGAGATTTACTTTGACTCTTTCTCTCCTGAATGGTAGATTATTATCCTTGTGTGACAACAACAAAGAAAATTAAAATAAAATTTTCCACCTAAGTGGGTTGAGCCCAGTAGCTCATCCTATCTCCTACCTGAAAAGGCCAGAGATGCCTATCAAAAAGCTGGTGACATCCCTAACTGAAGGTCCTACATAAATTGACCTCTGATTAGTTTGTCATGTGTTCCCAAGCCCAACTACCTTGTGCTTCAGAGAAATGTGGCCCTGTACTACACTCCAGGATGCTTGTGGCCCTAGATAATTGTCTCCAAGCAACGTATGTAACCTTCCCAAGGAAGGTGGGTCCATGAGACCAATACTAGGGACAGATAGACCCAGGATTGCATCCATTGCTGTTTATTGGAGAGTTAAGGACAGAAGCATGTCTCAGGCAACAGCAAAATGCTGGACTTCCACTGAAATGATACCTGGATATTCTCAAAAACAATAATGTGTCTGACACATCAGTGGATATTAAGAAACAGGTCAGGCCAGGCCTGGTGGGGGCATGCCTATAATCCCAGCATCTGAGGAAGCTGAGGCAGGAGGATGGCAAGTTCAAGGCCAGCCTGGGAACTCAGAAAAATCCTCAGCAACTTAGCAAGATCCTGTCGTAAAATGAAAAATAAAAAGTAAATGTGGGTAAAACATCCTTGGATTACATCCCCAGTACAAAAGAAATGGCGGAAAAAAAAGTAAAAGTCTGGGTATCAGAGACTAGGACAACATGTTTCTGTGATTGTTAACAGCTTTGTTGCCTCCAGGACTTGGGATGTGTGTCAGGATCAACTGGTGGGTAAAATGGTGGTTATGACTGAGATGGCTCTGGTCACATCAAGCTGTATCCCTATGCTATGATTTGGCACAGTTTCATGTATTAGAAAGATAAACCTCATTGTGGTGATTTTAGGAGGCAGAATCTCCTGGGAGGTCATTGGGTGTGTGTTCTTAGAAAGGAATGGCTCTCCTGGGATGCTGTGTCAGTCCTCCTGAGAGCTCTTTAGAAGCCTGAGCCTGAGCCCCGGGTTGTGCTCTGGCTTCCTCCCACAGGCCAAACCAACAGGGCTGCCTGATTTTGGCCTTGCTCTTTCAGAACTGTGGGATAAATAAATCTGTTTAGAAAAATAAACTGAGCCTGTCTCAGGTATTTTATAACAGTAACAGAAAATGGATTAATGCACCTATGACCAGAAAAGGCTCAGGATTTCATTCTTTTGTAAGTGAAATTTTACCTCACGTAGGAATCTCTAAATTGGAAAGAAAATCACTTATTAATATTTTAGCAACTGTTATAAAAAGTTTGAACACTTTGAGTTGTCTACTAGCAGTGCAGTCTGAGAGGGATTGGGACTCAGGAGGACTCCAGAGAAGTGATCTCTTTGACCTGCTGTTCATCAGGAAGTCACTTGTGCCCTAACTAGTAAAAAGTGACATTTCTGATAAAAATCTAATTGTTTTTAAAAAAGAATTTAGAGCCCTTTATAAAAGAGCACACTCTACATCACTGACATATTCAGCTGGACAAATCTGGGGTCCCTGGAAGCTTCCTCCAGAGGAATTTCACAGTCCAAGGCTACCATTCATCGTATAGGTATGGTCCTTGCCCCCTGGTGCAATGTAGTCTCTCAAGGGTTTTAAATGCTCTATGGCCAGGTACCAAGATGCACACCTATAATCCCAGAAACTTGGGAGGCTGAGGCAGGAGGATCAAAATTTCCAAGACAGCCTGGGTAACATACTGAGATCCTCTCTCATTAAAAAAGAAAAATTGTTCAGGATGCAGCTCAGTAGTAAAATGCTTCAGGTTCAATCCCCAGTACCAACACACACACACACACACACACACACACACACACAGAGTCCAGCAGCCATGTGCGTGCAATGATTGCCATCAAATTACACAACTCAAGGAAGCCAACTCTAACCATGGCTTAGAATATTCCATGACTATTGGTAGCCAGCGACCGCACCCTGAATATGGTGCTAGTCTCTGCTTCAGCTTCGTTAGCGGTTAGAGTTGTTAGAAGTAAACAACTCCTTATAAGGCCGTGGGGCTGGGCTCTGGCCTGCTTCCGCTGCGCTGTACCTATTAGACTTTTCCACGTGGTGCTAGTTCATTGGCGGGGCTGGGTACTTAAGCTAGGGCAGACCGACCACTTGCGCTCTTGTTCCTGTTTTCTCATCATGATTCAAAGGTCCTGAGTAAACTGCTGAAAGAAGAATCCTGTGTCATGTTTCCCTTGCTGGCGAGGGGTTGCCACACATGACCACAGTGTCCCTGCTGATGCTGCTACCGTGAAAGTCTGCAAATCAAAATGAATTCATTTGTACCAAAGCCTGACAAATTGGAGGCCAGGGGACCAGGCAGGAGAAGGTCCTTAAGCTTGATAGTTTGATCAAAGGAACTTTTAGGAGGACTCTGCCAAAACCATCACCTTATACAAAAGAAATGCTTCCAAACCCCTGACTTTCCAAACAAGATCATAAGATTTTATCTTTGGTTCTCAAGAGATTAATAAAACACAGAATGGGACCCAAAATTCCAAGGAACTCCAGAAGAGACTTTCTTCTACACTCCAGCTGAGACTATTATGGTTCATTCTCAAGCACATTTTGAAATTGGTGGGCAAGTGATACCAAAGATAATTAAAAATTGTGATGGCTTTCATGTGAATGTTCCAGATGAACAGCTGACAAAGAGCTGCACTCTAAGAAGTGCATTTCAAGACAGATGAAGTGGGCCATGCCTGTAATTCCAGCTTCCCAGGAGGCTGAGACAGAAGGACGGCAAGATTCAGATGAGACTTGGCAATTTGTCAAGTCTGTTTCACAATAAAACCAAAATGACTCGGCACATGGCTTAGTGGTAGTGTGCCCCTGGTTCAATGCTCAGTACTGGGGGGAGGTAATATTTTATGCTTCAGATTAGGTTTTATTTGGGGGGTGGGGTGGGGGCACAAACTGAGGATTAAACTCAGGGGCATACTCGACCACTGAGCCCTATACCCAGTCCTATTTCGTTACAGACAAGGTCTCACTGAGTTGCTTAGTGCCTTGCTTTTGCCGAGGCTGGCTTTGAACCTTTAGTCTCTGGAGTTTTACCTTGGTTTCAACAAGGTCTCTGATTACTTGAAACAAATGAAAGCTTAGTCATCTCAGATAAAACTTTAAGTACTATTTCCTATGATATAACTTTCTGTATTAGCTTTCAAAATCTTTCATCACTCTGGCTAAATGACTTATCTTGTATAATGATCTAAGACCCTACTCTCACTAAGTGCTTTAAACCTTTTGAGGTTGTTCACTAACTTCTCTAGGATCAAATTCTACATTGTTACTTGACATTGAGCTAATATTGAGATATTATGGAGGGCTCCAGAAATTCTCAAGGAATTTCTAGAAGAGAGACATTAACCCAACTAACCTAATTTGATATGATGGGAAACCCTCTCAAATAAGACATAATTTTTTCAACTTATATTTATTTGGCTGTTTATTAATATTTGCTTCAAAATTGCACTAAATTCATTAAAAAAACTAAGATATTACCAGACATAATTCTGGATACTATATTAAAACAACCAAATCACCTTGTTAATAGCTGATTATAGCATATTACCAACAGATTTTTAACCATGGCTCTTCTAAGTGTTTTTCTTATAAGTTACCATTTGGATTTTTTCCTAAAAGTAACTACAATCAGATTCATGGAAAGAAAAAACAAACAACCTCTAACAACTATACTTGAACACAGGTTTTGGATTTATAGATTTATTTATTTATTTATTTATTTTTTGGTGCTATGGATCAAACCCAGGGCCTTGTACATGCTAGGCAAATGCTGAACCTTTTAAAACTTTTAATTTGAAATGGGGTTTGATGGTCTACACTTGTTATCCCATCTACTTAGGAGGCTATTGCCAGAAGACCTCAAATTCGAGACCTGTCTCAGCAATTTAGCAAGAACCTGTCTTAAAATAAAAAAATAATAATAAAAATTAAGTAGGCTGGCAGTGTAGCTCAGTGGTACAGTGCCTGTGGGTTCAATCCTCGGTACCAAAACTACATAATGAATAATTTAATTAATTGAAATGAAATGAAAATTGCTGGGCATGTAGCCCAGTGGTACAACTCCCCTAGGTTCCATCCCTAGTGCCAAAGAAAAATAAAAATAAAGTCAGTACCTACATACATTGTTAAATTAAAAGGAGACTGAGGCAGGAGGATGGCAAGTTTGAGGCCAGCCTCAGCAACTTAGTGAGGAACTAAGCAATTCACTGACTTGTGAATTGCTTAGTTCCTCACTAAGTTAAGGACCTGTCTTTAACTTAAAAAAAAAAATAGAAAGGGCTGGGGATGTGACTCAGTGGAAGAGCACCAATGGGTTAAATCCCCAGTACAAAGAGACAAACTGAAGAAGTCTTTCCCTAAGCCTTGAAGACTGACTCCACCCTCCTTGTCCATGCCTCCTCTCTGAGTGGGCCTAGATGTGCTGTACAGTAACTGGATACCTACCTACATGACTGTTGGCAGTTGGATATCTGGTGGCCATTCTGTTTTCTTCACTGGTGATGCTACTTTCTTTAAAAACCTGTTTTCTCGCTGGAATTTTTAAAAATTACTTTTTAAACAATTTTGATAGGGCTAAGGTTTCCCTTACAATATATTTTGGAGTATTAGTTTTTCTTAGTTTAGGGATTAAGGGCTTTTCTGACTCACAGGCAGGAACAGGAGGGTCACATATGGGCAAAATTCAGTCCATGGCGTGGACAGAGGCATCCCTGACCTTCACTCTCCCTTATTCTGTGTTCATGCATGAAAATCCCACTCAATCAGTTAATCTCAAGAAAGAAAATCCAATCAGGGTTACATGGGTGGAGATTGGGAATGTGATCAGATTACTTCTATCTGATTGCATGCTAGTCAAAAGGTGGAGTTGTGGGCATGGTCAGGGAGGTCAATAAAAGCTTCTTCAGAGCCAGAGGAGAAACACAAGAGTCCTGGAGCCCAGGAATCCAACCCTGGCATGCTGAGGATCCCAGCCTGGCCCATCTGCCCAGATCCTGTAACTCAGTCACTGCTTTGAGCACTACCATGTTCCCGCCTCATCTGTGCGGAGGCAGGAACAATTTTGTATTTGATTTTTACTTATGCACGAATTTAAGACAGATTTTTCCTCTCAGTGTGATTTTAACTTTATGCTGAACTTTAGTATAAGTTCCACTTTAGTTTATGTTGCTTTCAATTTTCTTTCTTTCTCTCCTTTTGTTCCAGAGATTGAACTCAGGGCACTCAACCACTCAGCCAAATTGCCAGGCCTATTTTTTATTTCATTTAGAGACAGTGTCACACTGAGTTGCTTAGCACATACTCTTCTGAGGCTGGCCTTGAAACTCACTGTGACCCTCCTATCTCAGCTTTCCCAGCTGCTAGAATCACAGGCATTTGCAAAAGGCCCACATCTTCTTCTGTTTTGTTTTTGTTTTTAGTTGAGAGGGACACAACACATTTATGAATCTATCTGTGTATTTGGTGGTGCTGGGGAATAAAGCCAGGGCCTTGTGCATGTGAGGCAAGCACTCTACACACTGAGTTATATCCCCAGTGCATTATTTATTTATTTTTATGTGCTGCTGAGAATCAAACCCAGGGCCTCACACATGCTAGGTGACTGCTTCACTACTGAGTTCCAGCCAAAGCTGCTTTAATATTATTTAACCAAAGAGAATGATTGGAATTCTATATCATTCTAATTATTGTAATTCTGTTATTTGACATTTAAGATATTTACTTTGTGTACCCTTAAAATGAAACTTTATTGCCAGGCAAGATGGCATGTGCCTGTAATCCAATCTGCTCAGGAGGCTGAGGAGGCAGGAGGATTGGTGTTCAAAGCCAGCCTCAGCAACGGTGAGGCCCTAAGCAACTCAGTGAGGCCCTGTATCTAACTAAAATACAAAATATGGCTGAAGATGTGGCTCAGTGGTTGAGTGCTCTGAGTTCAATACCCAGTCCCAGTCCCAAAAATTATACCTTATGGCCTACGTGGTTTTGTAATTTTATTGATTGTTTAAACAAATTACACAAAAGCTTAAAACTATTTCATGCAACACTTCACAGACTCTGTTCTGATCTATTTGTTCTCTTCAACTGCCCCCTAAGGTGGCAGAATCTCTCATAGGTAACAGATATCCATGAGACTCTGTGGTAATTTCCAAATATTTTATAATATGGGCACGTGCTATTATAATGGCTCATTTAATGATTTTAAAATTAAAACTAATGTCACCCAGGCTGTGATTGTGGATCAGCAGTACAGTGCTTGCCTAGCACATGCAGGACCTGGGTTCAATTCTCAGCACCACATAAAAATTTTTAAAAAATAAATAAATAAAGGCATTGTTTTGTGTCCATCTATGGAAAAAAAAAAAAAAAAAAAAACTAATGTCATCCATGTGAGGACATGTCCTTTCCCAGCCATAGCAGTTGCTGAATCTGAGGAGCCTACCACTGCATTAGGTTACATGACACTCCTACTCCCTATATATTAGGACAAAATAATAATCAAAGGCTTTCCCCCATGAGGGTGATGTGAACTTTTAGACTCCCTATACCTCCTTCCCAGTGGCTGGCAATGGATAGGATAGTGGCCTTTTCCCTTGACCATTTTCCAGGATCCTTCTTCTTTCAGACTCACCAGGATGAGCATCCAGTCTCCACCCACGCTGCTGGAACTGGCAGGGCGCAGCCTGCTGAACGACAAGTCCAGGGCCATCCTGGATCTGGAGGACATGCCCATAGAGCTCTTCCCACAACTCTTTGTGGAGACCTTCAGCAGGGGACACACTGAGGTCCTGAAGAAAATGGTGCAGGCCTGGCCCTTCACCTGCCTGCCCCTGGGGGCCCTGATGAGGAAGCCACAGCTGGAGATGATCTGAGTGGCACTGGATGGGCTGGACATGCTGCTTGCCCAGGAGGATCGCCCCAGGTGAGGGGACCCAGGTGACCTGGAAGGGAACACCCTGGGGGTTCAAGGAAAGGACCGGTGGATCCAGGGAGAGTGGGTGTTGAAGGGTGGACCAAGGGCTCCCTACTCTGCCAACAAGGAGGGGTGGAGAGGCCTTGGCCCTGCTGAGCCCCATCTGGGAGGGGCTTCTGGATGTGGAGGTGCTTGTGGCAGCTGTGGTGACCCATGAAGGAGGCTGCACCTGCTTCTAACTCAGCTGGTACAGGTGGGGGCCAGTCATGATTGGAGGGAAGTGGGTGGAGAAAAGTGAGACAGAAGGAAGAGGTGTAGCATGGAGCAGCAGCTGAGAGGTGAAGGAAGGGGATTCAGGGCTGAGACTCTGCTGTCATCCCCATAGGAGGTGGAAACTGCAGGTGCTGGATTTGCGGAATGTTCACCACAACTTCTGAAGGATGTGGTCTGGAGCCATGGTTGATGCCTGCTCATCAGAGGCCATAAAGAAGAATCAAAAATTGAAACATGGTCCAGCAATGGCAGCTAAGCCAAGCTTGAAGGTAGTCATAGACTTGTGCCTCACATAAAGGCACCTGGATGAATTCCAGGCCAACTTGTTCCTGTGGGTCACACGGAGGAGGGACATGGTACACCTGTGTTGCAAGAGGCTGAAGATCTTTGGGAAACCCACCCGCCACACTAGGAAGGTCCTGAGACTGCTGCAGCTGGACTGTGTCCAGAAGGTGGAAGTGCACTGCACCTGGGCAACCTCAACCTTGGCTGCATGTGCTTCTTTCTTGGGCCAGATGAGGAACCTGAGGAAGCTGCTTGTCTCCCAGGTCCGCGTGCCTGCCCACATCTCCCCAGAGGAGCAGGAGCGGCTGCTTGCCCAGCTCACCTCGCAGTTCCTCAGGTTGGACTGCCTGCAGACGTCCTGTGTGGATGCTGTCCTCCTCCTCAAGGGACACCTGGAGCAGGTGCTGGGGTGAGTAAGGGGGGTGAGCATCCTCTGCAGACCAGTATCAGTAAATATGAAAGGGTATCTACTGTGTGCCAGCCACTAACACTCTCATGGTGAACAAGACATAGGAAGGTAAATAACCCCTCATCTGTTCCTTTTGTACCCTGAAGCTCGATCTCCTAACCTGTTTTAGAGCAAAAGGCTAAACCAGGGCCCATGGTCTGGGAAGCATAACTCTGCTTGTAAGGCAGCTGTGGGGGGGACAGAAGCTAGTGAGGGTGGGTGAGGATCCTTTTCTGGGAGGCCTATCCAGCGAAGGTGGTGGGAGACGATGTAGAGGAGAGGGCACTGGCAGAGGGAAGCCCCCACACCTGCACCTTGCAACAGGGAAGCTCTGTGCTCTCCAGTGGGGAGCAGAGGAGCTTCTTCTAATGCCCCCCTGGGGAAGGCTGCTCTGAGCCTCAGATGGTGATTCTGGGGTTGAGGGTGAGGAGCAGGGATGGAGGATACAGGGTGTGAGCGTTGCAGGTGGACAACTACTGTGGTTTCCTTCATCTTATCTGGGTTTATCCTTTTTAGATGACTCCCCCTGATCTCCTGTGGACAGAGCTGTGCTCTTCTGCTTGGCAGTGAGGAGGGGAGCCATACAGATGTGCACCCATCTGTTCACAGGAGTGATGGTGAACCTCGCCCTGACATGGGGGTGATGTGAATGACCAGATTCTGCAAAAGGCAGCATCCTAAGTGTGGACCATTTTCAGATGACCAGGGTGACTTTATATTTGGGCCAATTTATCTTCTCCTACCTTGACATTGCTCCTCAGAACTAACTGCCTGGTTTCTCCTTAGGCACCTGAAGACCCCCCTGAAGACTCTCTCAATAACCAACTGCCGGCTGTCAGATTCTGACTGGAATTATCCTTCCCGATTTCCAAATACCAGAAAGCTCAGACACGTGGAACTGAGGCACATCAAACTGACCTGTTTCAGTCCAGAGCCCCTCAAAATTCTGCTGGAGACTGTTGTAGCCACCCTGAAGAGCCTGGAGTTGGAATCTTGCAGGATCACTGACTCCCAGCTCAAGGCCCTGCTGCCTGTCCTGAGCCGCTGCTCCCAGCTCAGGGTTTTGAACTTCCATGGGAACCACATCTCCATGTCAGCCTTAAGGGACCTGCTGCTTCACACTGCCATGCTGAGCCAGTTGAGCAGAGAGGTATACCCTGCCCCTCTGGAGAGCTATGATGCCCATGGTGACATCCACCCTGGGAGATGTTCCCAACTCTGTGCCGAGCTCACAGCAATAGTGAGGGACTTTAGGCAGCCAAAGGTCCTTGTGTTCTGTGCTGTCCCATGTACTCAATGTGGCAGCATGTTCCTCTACAACAAGGGCCTCTTTTAGTGTTCCTGTCCAACAGCTACCTAGTTGCCTGTGTTTTAAAAGCATACTTCTAGGCAATTGGAGCTATACCCAGGATGTAAGGTCATCTTAGAGGGAACTCAGAACTCACCATTTAAGACACTGCCTGAAGTGTGGATGGGAAAGGAAAGTGCAGCAGGGGGCTCCATTGGAAGGAAGCCCCCTGAGGATGGGACCTTCAGGACATGTGTCTTCATAGAGACATACATAGGGACCTGGATTTCTAGAATGGGATTCAGGCTTGATGGGAACAGGAAGAAGCTATTGTGTTTCATGGATGGTCCATAAATAGTGAGAAATGAAGGGAATTTCAAGGTTAGTCTTCTGATGTTCTCTGTGATGGATTTACCTGGCTTTCTGATGAAACCTTGGGATTCTCCAGGAGAAAGATGGCCCTGGGTACTTGGTGAACAATGAGGTTCCCTGTCTCTGGATGTGCTGGGCAAAAATATCTGTGCATACGACAGGCCCCAATGGCCAGCTCCCAGTGCCTCCAGGAGGTGTCCATGCAGTACTTTGATCAGAGCCTCTGGGTCTCACCAAACATTGCCTATCATGCACCTAGGTAGTCTGTCCTCAAACTATTGGTGCCCATTGAAGGTACCCAAATTCTCTTTCAGCAAAATAGTAGAATCATATAGGTAGAAAACACTTGCAAATATTTCAAAATGAAACTGAATAAATTACAAGCTCTGGTGGGGCGGGGGTTGCACATAACTGACAGACCTTCCCCTAACACTTCCCTCCACTGAGGACTGGGCTAATGGGCTTAGGCAGCGACCTTAGCCTTAGCTTTCCATCCAAGGATGAGAACGAGGTCCACTCAGTCTTCATTTGAGGTGTTCTAAAGCCGCCTGTGAACATGTTTTAATTATGGCTTGAATAACTCTCCATACATAGTGAACTGGAACCCACTTGAATGTATAAGCAGACTGCAGCTCACTCTTAGAACTGGTAGCAGAGTCTGGGCCATGCACATCAGCTCATCTGTCTCCCAAACAGTGAACTATGTGCCTCACCCCCCTCTTCATGGAAGTTCCTTTTCTGTGGCTCTAAGTCTAACTGCACACGTGGCAGGAGGAAGGTTCTGAGCAGCATTTGTTCTGCACTGCTGCTGGACTCTAGGTTCAAATAAAGCCAGAGATATGCAAAATGAAATCTGTCATTATTTGTTGTTTTAAGAGTTATCATGACTAAAAAGGGATTTAAAGATATTCTGGTGTCTCCAGACCCCTTGAACACTGGAAGGGTTGTGAGGGCTCTTAGTCTTCCCAGAGCCTGAGGGATAAAGCACTCACCTCTCTTTGAGCTGCTCATTTTTGACTCTAGGTTCATTTGTGCTGTGAGACAGCACACAAATGTAGGATGTCATGACAAGCAGGACCGGGTGTGTAAGGGTGGCTGGGTCAGGCAGATGGGACTGGGTTCCACTCCTTGTGTGGTAGTCCAGCCAAAGTGACTCCATATTGTTTTGTGACTCCATCTTATAAAACAACCATGCGAAGTAGAAGGGTCATGACAAGGGCAAGATGTTCTTTTCCTTTGGCTATAGAAACCTTTAAGAACATGGAATTACCTAATGGGCCATTGTTTCTGTAACCAGGGAACAGGACTCTGTTTCTGTAACTGGGGTGACTGGGCTAATTGTGATTGGCTGTGCATCCCTCCAGCTGACTGCACTTTCCCGCTTCTGTAACTTGGCTTCCTTGCATTGGCTGGACCCCCAAACACCCCTTTTGTGGTTTTCAGGCTTATAAGGAACAACCTCGCAATTGTTTGGGGCTGATCAGGGGAATAGCTTTATGTTGTGGTTAAGTCACCATCTGTGTGCTTCAATAAAGGCTTGATTCAATTATATGTGAGTGGTTTAGAAATCAATCTGTGAAACCCCAGGAGGATGCTTTAACTATAACACTTGGAGCGGCTACTGAAAGATGTGGAGCTCTTTGTGCATCTGCATCAAAACAGTGTAGAACCCCTTCTGGAACACTGGCCAATTTCACCTGTACAGTCTAAGAACCCAGAACCCATGCTTTTCTAGAGAAATGAGTGAACTTCATCAAAGCTAATTCAGGGAGCTGGGGAATCACTCAGTGGTAGAGCACTTGCTAGCATGTGGAAGGACCTGGGTTCCATCCAAAGCATCACAGAAATAAGTAAACAAATAAATAAGTCCAAAAATGATGTGACCATATTGGGAAGGTTAATTGGAATAGAGCTATCTACCTGGTTGAAATATTCAAAAAGAAAGAATCAGAACCCACATGAAAACAATGGAATGCATTCTTTAATTGGTATGCACAGGTATGTAAAATTGATGTCCTCAAAGATTATTTTCCAAAAACAACTGCAAAAGCCAGCTTGGTGGTGCTCAGCTCTAGTCCCAGCAGCCCAAGAGGCTGAGGCAGGAGGGTGGTAAGTTCAAAGCCAGCCTCATCAATTTAGTGAAGTTGTAAGCAAGTTTGTGAGACCCTGTCTCAAAATCCCCCCGTAGGGTGTGGCTCAGTGGAAAAGCACCCTTGGGTGCAATGCCTGGTCCCCAAGTCAATAACAAGGATGAAAAGCTGGTTTGAGTGGCACATGTCTGGAATCAAGCTACTTGTGAAGTTTAATTAACTCATATCTTCTCCCAATTTTACTAATCGGGAGCATAGTCCATGCTTGACATGGACTTGACAGGGACTTCCAGTCCCTTGACATGCAGTACTGGTCCATTTATTTGAGATTTTTTCCTAATGTAGGTATTTCTTGCTGGAAACTTCCCACTTAGAATTACTTTTGTTGTGTCCACAGGTTTGAATATTTCCTGTGGCCCTGTTCATTGGTCTGCAGGCATTTTACACTTTTATTTTGATTTCTTCAATGACCCATTGTTGTTGGGGAGCAAGATGAAGAATCCCCATGCTTTGTAACTGCCTGGGGGTTCCTCCTGCTATGGACCTAAACTATGCACATTCTCCTCTGTGCTTTAAATCACCTCAACCTTCCTTATGTCACTGCGTACAATGGGAACATTACATAGTGGTTTACAATGTGCTGCTTAGAGGATAATGACAAGAAAAAGTCTCTACACATTCAGCCCAGAAGCACTTATTTTCAACCATGTTCAATGCAAGGCTGATTGAGTTCAAGGATGCAGACCCTACAGCCTCAGAGCCCAGACAAGAGAGGCAATAGCACAGAAGTGTGAGAAGAGGCACAAGCAAACAGAGACATCAGTTACAGAAGATGATAAAGAACCAGGAAGAGCAGACTCAAGAATTAGAAGCACAGTAGCTCTGCCATCTGCTTGGTGTCTGCATAGAGAGACCTACACCCCTGGGGCCACTAAGGGCATTTCTGTGAAATAAGTTAGTAACAATGAAGCTGGTAAAGTTCATTCAGTGCCTAGGTTTCAGTTGTCTCTATTAATTTTTCAATGGGTCAGTCCAATGTTTCATCTTACCTCAATGCAATAAGCTTCAGAAATCAGGGGACTGAATAATAGAAGAGGCCTAATTACCTATCACACTCTATAATTAAACTATTCTTTCATTTAGGTTGTATTTATTGAATGAAAAGAAAGAAAGGGGAAAAAAAGGCTGGAAATGTGGCTCAGAAGTTCACTGTCCCTGGGTTAATCACCTGGTACCAAAAAAAAAAAAAAAGAAAAGAAAAAGTGATTAGTGGTAATTTGTTCTTTTACTGAACACAATTTGTGGGGGGTTAAAAAATGTGGATTGTAGTGGACACGGTGGCACACACCCTAAGTCCACCAACTCAGGAGCTGAGCAGGAGGATTGCAAGTTCAAGGAGAGTCTGGGCAAGTTAGTGAGACACTGTCTGAAAATAAAACATGAAAGGGGCAGGGGATGTGGCTCAGTGGTCCAACAACCCTGCATCCAACCCCTAGTTCCTCCAAAATGTGGGGTTTGGGGATGTGGTTAAGTGCAGAACAGGGGTTCCCTTGATGCTTTGACTATATCCCTTGTGGCTTTGAAACTTACATTTTTTCCCCAAATCTCCTCCCTAACCTTCTCCTCCCTGATCTTCTTTTCCCTGATCTCCTTCCTGGTTTCTCTGTAATCTCATTTTCTATGAATCATCTCTTTAAAAACAACCTGTTTCTGCTGATGGGCAGAATAACAGTCTTTAGGACAGGTCCCCTGGGTTCCTCCTTTGTGAGCAAAGTAATAAACATTCTTTTTCCTTTTTTCTCAGAACTGTATACTTGTTACTGGATTGTTATCATAGAAAAGGACAGAGCTTTGGGCCTCCAGTGGTGTAGTGCCCCTGTGTTCAATCTTTGGTATGAAAAATAAATAAATTAGCAAGAAAGCAGGATGAGCATACCTATCCCTAGGCCACTGGCCAGTGGTCCTTTCATAGTCCCCATGCTTGTTTCCTGGTTTTAAATAGTTTCAAACACTGTCCTACAACCATACACACTCCAAACTATTGCCATCAGTTTAAGACAACTCAAGGAAACCAACACTGGTTGTGTCCTTGCTGAGGATGTCTATCAGCCGTGAACTCCTGTGTACTTATAGGTGAAGCTAATAGTGAAAATTTTCCATCAAAATGACACCATTCCAACACAACAGAACTGGCAAGGTGCTAGGAAGCAGGCATCCTGAACCACAACTGCCTGCTAACTGGAGCCATCACAAAAGACTCACAGAACCACAGCTTTATGCAAAATCTTAGGGTCTCACTAAGTTGCTCAGACTGGCTTTGAACTTGCAATCCTCCTGCCTCTGCCTCCCGAGCATTTGAGATTTTAGACATGCACCACTGAGTCCCGCTCATAATTATTATTATTTTTTTTTCTGAGGAGAAACCCGCACAGCAGGTCCCTGTCATCCTGGACCAAGGCCACCCTTGTTACTGAATCCTTGCAGCCAATGATAATGGTTTCAAAGCACTTTATGTGGCCTTTGAAACCCTGTTTTCCTTTGCCTCCTGGAGGGGCCTGACTTTACTTGGGGTCCTGCATTTTCTGTCTCTTCTAAAGTCAGTTTTTGGAGAGCCACTCTATTGTTACCTGAGTGGCAGAAACATCTACCTGTCTCTAGTCCCAAGCACCAAGTCAAGGGTGGCAGCCGAGAGTGACATCTTGCCATTTCAACCCTCTTGCTCAGCTGCCTCAAGAGATGCCCCAAAGCAAGAAAGAGGTAAAGACACATCAAATTTGAAGGCTGGGCTTCAAATATTTCTTATCAAAAACCCCCCATTATGTCTTAAAAATAATCCTAAGCAGGCTTCAACTGGAAACATAAGTGAAGTGAACATGGGTAATTTCTGCTAAACACTTAAGAAAAAGGCACAGCCCAAACCAACAAAAACAAAAAGAGCAACTATCTGGGTGTGGTGGTGCACACTTGTAATCCCAGTAACTCAGGAGGCTGAGGCAGGAGGATGACAAGTTCCAGGCCAGCCTTGGCAACTTATCCAGGGATATCTCAAATTTTAAAAAGGGCTGGGGACACATATGACTGCAACATACATTGTGAACAATCAGAGAAATAAAAAAATGTGCTGCAATTGTGTACAATGAATCAAAATGAATTCTGCTGCCATATAGGCCTAATGAGAATAAGTAAATAAATAGGAAGATACTTAAAGAAAGAAAGTTCTAGTTGGTTGAGGTTCATTATAGAGACTGTCATTTAACTCAGACAACAGAGAGTGGAGATATGGGGAATAGGAAAGAATGTTTTGGTGATTTGAGTTTTACAATATGAGATGGTTTGTCAACTTTCAAAGAATTAGAATAAAATTTCACTGAAGGTAAAATAAATAGATAGATAGATAGATAGATAGATAGATAGATAGATAGATAGATAAAAAGGGCTGGGGTGGAGCTCGGTGGACAGCACCCTAGATTCAATACCTGCAGCTGCAACACCAACACACATCAACAAAGATTCCTTTTGCATTTTCCCATAGGCACTTGCGTCTGACAGGTTGCATGAACGTGCTCAACTTTTTAACTCTGATGCTCCCCAATTCCTGACTGGCTGTTACTCAAACTCTCCTTTCATTATGCTACAGAGAATTCCCTTATGGGCTCAAGAGACACAGAAACTGATTAGGGTTGATGCAGCCTGGGAAATACTGCACTTTGGGAGGAACAAAAAGGCTTCAGGTGACAGCCACAATGGAGACAGGGACACATGCCTTTGGCCCTGTTTCTATCTCTCATGTCCCTAAGAGCCCACCATTCACTCCTGGTGTTCACTCAGGTCTATCTTTCTTTCCTTCCTTCCTTCCTGTCTCAGTACAGGGGATGTAACCCAGGATCTCTAGGTGAGTGCTCTACCACTGAGCTCCATGCCCAGTCCTTTTCATTTTTGATCTTGAGGAACGACCTTGCTCAGATGCCCAGGCTGGCCTCAAACACAATTATCCTATCTCGGCCTCCTGAGTTGCTGGAATTACAGGTGTGGGTCACTATGCCTGGCTCTCAGTGGCGTTTTTTTCTTTAAAGAGAGAGAGAAATGAGAGAGAGAGAGAATCTTTTTAATATATATATATTTTTAGTTTTCGGCGAACACAACATCTGTTTGTATGTGGTGCTGAGGATGGAACCTGGGCCACACGCATGCCAGGCGAGCGCGCACTACCACTTGAGCCACATACCCAGCCCCTCTCAGTGGTTTTTTTTTTTTTATCTAGACTCTCTTCCCCTGGTTCTGACCTTGAACCTGCTCTCTGGCTTTCTGTGTTAATTCACTTTTTTGGAGGTAATCTTGTCCAGCAGGTTGACTGTGCTGATCCTAGATGGAGACTCCCTTTTATTTATTGGGGAATCAAAGAAGGCATCTTCCTCCCTGACCTCAAAAACAGCACTGAGATTGAAGGGTCTCTGTTGTCCCTCTTGTAGCTATTTCCCTTCTGACCTCTAAACTCCTTCTAAAACAGATATTTTAATATTTCTAAGCCCACCACCCAAGAGAACTGCACCAAAACAAAGCCCCAGGCAGGTACCAAAAATAGCTGCATGTACTTCCCACTGCCTTGGTGATCCAGAGTTCCAGTGTCCAGCAGCCTCAGCATCCCAGGCTCCAGCTCTGCTCCCATTATAGCTGTGGCCTAATCCTCTGGAACCAAGTTTTGGAAGATCAGTCATGTCCTCAGGGGTTCCTCTCCTTGCCTGAGTGGGCACATGAACTGGTATGTTAGGAAATATAAAACCCAAGTGACAGTTAATACACTGAGTAACTCTGACATATGTGTGTAAATTCAATGTGGCCAGTTGGGCATGGTGAGGCATGCCTATAATCCTGGTAACTCAGGAGACTGAGGCAAGAGGATGGCAGGTTCAAGGCCAGCCTTGGCAACTGAGTGAGACCCTGTCTCCAGGAAAAAAATACGAGGAGCTGGAGATGAAGATCAGTGGTAATGTGTCCCAAGGTTCAATCCCCAGTACGGAAAAAACTCATTTCTGTGTATATATAGAGAGACAGATAGGAGGGCATGGCCAAAGAAATCCCAAGAATGATGCTTTCAGTTGATTTTCCCTAAGACCAAAAACATATTTAACCCTTTCCTGTCTCACACTCAGGACTATAAAAGTCAAATACTAATAAAATCAATCAATAATATAGAGTGAACAATTAATGTGTCCTTTATTGAGACCCTACTCTTCAGTTATTCCCTTTCAGGTATGGACTTTTGATTAAATCAGTTAATTTGAGGGGAAAAAAGAAGTTCAGTGGGATTAACTGGGTGGAGATTCAACTATTTAACCAGATAACTCTGATTGGAGCTAGGAGTTGAAAAGAGGAGGGGGGGTTAGAAAGACCCCATAAAGCTTCAAGGAGCCATAGAAGCACAGAAGCCTGGAACCTGTGTCACTGTCTGGCACTGCTAGGATTCAGAACTCCCTGCCAATGGTCCAGCTCTGGTAAGTCACCAAACCCCACGGAGACCCCATTCAGGCTGCCTGGTGGCATATACCTTTAGTCCCAGCTACTCGGGAGGCTGAGGCAGGAGGATTGCTTGAGCTCATGAGTTCAAGACCACCTTGGGCAACTAAACCCAAAACAGAACTTCTATGGGGTCTACTCTCAGCCACTCTTACCCAGTGACCTAGAGCCTAGGAGAGGTAGCACATGTCTGTAAACCCAGCAACTTCAGAGGCTGAGGCAAGAGAAGTAAAAGTTGGAGGCCAGCCTCAGCAATTAAGAAAGATCCTGTCTCCAAATAAAAAATAAAAGGAACTGGAGATGTAGCTTGGTGTTAGAGCACCACAGAGTTCAGTCCCCAGTACCAAAAAAGAAACAAAAAATGGTGACACCTAGTTTGTGATGGCAAAGAGAATATCATATTCCTTTTCTCTAAAGGACCAGATGTCTGCATTTCTTGTCTCTAAATGCAGTTTTGCCTTCATCCCAATAATTTTGATTTCTGCTTTGGTTTAGGTCATATTAAATTTCTTTCCTTCTGTTTTTCTTTTTTTCTTTTAGATGAATTTTCACATATTTATCAACTTTAATTTCAAAATACTTCTTCCTTTGCATCTTCATGGTAACTTTGATTCCAGTTAGAGAAACAGACTCAAAAAAGTAAATGGGACTCAAAGGAATGGCTACTGCAATTTTCCAAACATAATTGTGCTTCCTTCTCTCTGGGTCTGATACTCTTAAGACAAGTCTCTTCTTAAATAATTCGACACAACATCTTCAATGGTGTCTGAACTGGAGCAGGCATTTCAGTAAATATTTGTTGAATGAATGAAGACTAAAGAAACCCTTATTCAGAGCAAAGCACTGATGTTCTTATTTAACATTCAGCCACTCAGTACCTCAAAGTTTCTTAACACTCTCATGCTTGGGCTTAGTTGCCTTCACTTAGAATATTTTTTTTTTCTGGAACCAATATTTTTCATAGGCTGCACTCTATTCTGATCTATTTCTTTCCCGGGACTCCACTCCAAAGTGGCATGCTGTCACGTATACAAGATATATGTGACAATCAAGCCTCATCTCAGAGTTAGCATTTTCCATCTCTTATTTCCAAATGCTATCAAATACAATATGTGGCTTTTAGCATTGCTTACATTTAAACTGTTCATGGTGGTACCTGTCTGTAATCCAGCTATTCACGAGGCTGAGGCAGAAAGATCATTAGTCTGAGACTTATATGGACAACTTTGTGAGATCCTGTCTCAAAATAAAGCAGGGTTGGGAGCTGGGTATGGTGATGGGTGTCTGTCATCCCAGTGGCTTGGGAGGCTGAGGCAGAAGGATCGCAAGTTCAAAGCCAGCCACAGCAAATTAGCAAGGCCCTAAGCCACCTCAATATAAAAAACAAAAAGAGCTGAGGATGTGGTTCAGTGGTTAAGTACCCTGAGTTCAATCTTTGGTATCAAAAACATTCAGGGCTGGGGATGAAGCTCAGAGGCAAAGCACCTTGAGTTTAATCCTGAACCATAAAGTTAATAAATACAAACCAAAAGGGGTAAGGGTATAGCTCAGTGGTAAGCTACACCTTGCTTCAATCCCTAGTATCACCAAAAAAAAAGAGAAAAGTATAAGTAAGTAAATTAATTTAAAAATTGCTCAATTTAAAAATGAAAACCAATGACACCCACTTTAGTTATTTATTTACTGAAGCTAGGGATTGAACTCAGGGGCACTCTTGTACTGAGCTACATCCCCAACCCTATTTTATTTTTCATTTTGATACATGGTCTCACTAAGTTCTAGCCTGGCCTGGAATTTGTGATCTTCCTGCCTCAGTCTCCCAAGCCGTGAGGTTATAGGCCTGAACCACCAGGCCCAGTTTGCCATCCAAAGAGTGAAATTGGATCAATTTATTGCCAAAGGAGCCACTTGGCTGAGTTGTTTCTTCGGGGTGGGTACAAGGTAGAGCTAAGGAGCTTGGCTGTGAATGATGTGCTTGGGTAGGATATTCCTCAAGGATCATTCCATGCAGACTTCAGAGGATGAGCAGCGGGCCCACCCATGCTCCAGGAGCTGGCAGGGCACAGCCTCCTGAAGGACAAGGCCAGGGCCATCCTAGTTCTGGAGGACCTGCCCATACAGCTATTCCCACCACTCTTCATGAAGGCCTTCAACAGGGGACACACTGAAGAAAATGGTGCAGGTCTGGCCCTTCACCCGTCTGCCCCTGGGGGCCCTGATGAAGATGCCACAGCTGGGGATGATCCGAGTGGCACTGGATGGGCTGGACATGCTGGTTAACCAGCAGGATCGCCCCAGGTGAGGGGGACCCTGGAAGGCAGGCCTCCAGGGAAGTGATGGCTGTGGACAGGGAGAGTAGGTGCTGAAGTATGCCCAACAGGCTTCCTGTGCTGTCAGCAAGGAGGGGTGGAGAGGCCTTGGCCATGCTGAGCCCCACCTGGGAGGGGCTTCCAGATGTGGAGATGCTTGTGGCAGTTGCCATGACTCCTGAAGGAGGTTGTGCCTGCCTCTCCCTCAGCTGGTACAGGTGGGGGAACTAGGCTGGATTGATGGGGAAAGGAATAAAGAAAAGTGAGACAGAAGGAGGAGGTGGAGCAGGGGGCAGCAGCTGAGAGGTTAAGGAAGGGGCCTCAGGGCTGAGTCTCTGCTGTGGTCCCTGCAGGAGGTGGAAACTGCAGGTGCTGGATTCGCAGAAGGTTCATGGGAACCTCTAGAGGATGTAGTATGGAGCCGTGGTCAATGCTCGCTCACCAGAAGTCATGAAGGAGAGGCAAACAGTGATGGCCTCTCCACACACAGGGCCCACTCTGCCTTTGAAGGTGTTAGTAAACCTGTGCTTCCCGCAAAGACCCCTGAATGCATTCCTCTCCTTCCTTTTTCGCTGGGTGGATGAGAGGAAGGGTCTGCTTCAGCTGTGCTGCAAGAAGATGCAGATGTGCTCTTTGCCCATCCATAGCATAGAGAGGATCTTCGAGAGGTTGGATCTGGACTTTATCCAGCAGTTGGATGTGCAGTGTTTCTGGAGACTGTCCACCTTGGCCTTGGCTACTTTTGCTACCTATTGGGGCCAGATGAGCAACCTGAGGAAGCTCTTCTTCTCCCACATCTATGTGTCTGCCTATGCTTCCCAGGAGGAGAGAGATCAGTTGATGGATGACATTACCTCACAGTTTGCCAAGATGGACAGCCTCCGGAGGCTGTACCTGGATGGTGTCTTCCTCCTAGAAGGCCGTCTGTGCCAGGTGCTCAGGTGAGGAAGCAGAGGGAACTTTCCTAAGACATCAGAGCAAACTCTTTGTCACATGAAACTTCAGCAGGCACCTGCTGTGTGCCAGCCATGGTAACTTAACATTGATGGAGATGTTAGAAAGTCAATGAAATGATTGTTTCACTCTGTCCTGAAGCCAGGTCTCACATAAAACCCCACACAGAAGCAGAGTCCTAAACAGGGGTCCATGGTCTGGGGAGCAGAACTCTGTTGGGGAGCCCGGTGGTGGGGAGAGGAGCTAGTGAGTGGGTGTGAGGTTCCTTCCCTAGGAGGCCTGTCCAGTGAAGGTGGGGAGAAGCAGGGTAGAAAAGAGGGTGCTGGAGGAGGGAAGCCCCCACACTTGACCTTTCAACAGAGAAGCTCAATGCTCTCCAGCAGGAAGCAGAGGAGCTGTCTCCAATGCCCCCCTGGGGAAGGCTGCTCTGAGCTCTGGGTGGTGATTCTGGACTTGAGGGTGAGGAGCATGGGTGTAGGGTACAGGGTATGAGCCTCACAGGAGGGCGACCCCAGTTTGTGCTGCTGCTCCATCTTGCCTGGGTTTGTTATTTGTGCATGTCTCACCCTGACCCCCCTGCTACAGCTGTGGTTTTCTGCTTGGCAGTGAAGAGGGGCGCCTTAGAGATGATGGACCCACCTGGTCACTCAAGTGGGGGTGAAAGGCTCAGCATGAAACAGGGTGATGCGAATGAGCAGATTCTGCAACAGCCAGAGTCCTGGGTGGAAACCATCATCAGAAGGTCAGGGTGACCTTAGGCTTGGGCCAATTTGTCTTCTCCCACCTTGACATCACTCCTCAGAACTAACTGCTTGATCTTTGCTTGCTTAGGCTCCTGAAGACCCCCCCTGGAGACCCTCTCAATAACCAACTGCCAGCTCTCAGATCTAGACTGGAATGATCTGTCAGGGTCTATAAACCTCGACCAGCTAATACACCTGATGCTGTGGGGCAGCAAATTGATGAGTTTCAGTCCTGAGCCCCTAGTAATTCTGCTAGAGAATGCTGAAGCCACCCTTGAGACCCTAAACTTGCAGGACTGTGGGATCACCAACTCCCAGCTCCAGGCCATCCTACCTGTCCTGAGCTGCTACTCCCAGCTCAGGGTCTTGAGCTTCAGTGGGAATGACATGTCCATGTCGGTCCTGAGCAACCTTCGGCTTCCAGGCTGACCTGGTTGAGCCTAGAGCTGTACCCTGCCCCTCTGGAGAGCTATGATGCCCAGGGTGCTATCCACCCAGGGAGACTTTTCCAATTCATCGATGAGCTGATGGAGAAACTAAGGGATGTGAGAAAGCCAAAGAATGTCCTTTTCTATACTAAACCCTGCCAAAGATGTGGCAACTGATTCATCTATAACCTGCTGTCCAGTCCGTATCGCTGTTGGCTGTCTGCCTAGTGGGATGCATATATGAGAAATGTTCTCCTGTGCACTTGAAAATAAAGGTAAGACACGAGTGTCTCTCCAAAGGGAACTAGAAACAGGATGCCAGGGCACTACTTAACACGAGTGGGAACAGAAAAGCTGATGCAGGAGGCCTGGGTCACAGAGGCTTGGTTCCCATCAGGAGACTTGGATCTGATGGGGACATGTATCTTAGGAGTCAGAAACAGGAATCTGAATTTCTGGAAGTAGATTTGTGCTGAGAGGTACACAGGGCATGACCCCTGCATGGATGGTTGAAAACAAGCGACTTGGGGAACTTGTGGCAGAGCCTCTGCTATCCTCCACGGTTTTCAGCATAAAGGTCAGGAAGCTAACCCAGTGGCTGATCAATGCTGATCAGTGACACTGGAGCCGAGGACCTCATGCCATCACAATAGTGCAGGGCCATTCTGAGTATATCCTCCATTCTTTACTTCTTTTTGGGTGCCATTCCTTCAGATGAATGTGGCTTTTCAGTGGGGTAATGCACCTGTGGTTGCCATTGGAACTGAGAACACTAACCCCCTCTCCAAAGGAGTTTATCTGGGGATAGTAGGAGACTTCCATTTGAGATATTCAGGTCATAGTGGACCACAGACCACAGCTTTATCCACAAGGGCTGAGGTTCAGGGAAAAATAGTCTGAGCCTTTGTGTATGTGTTGGGGATTGAACCCAAGGGTGCCCTACTACTGTAGAGAACTTCATAGAATACAACTTATAAATCCTTGTACAATTTAACAACACATCAGTCAAGAACCCTAAAGGGAGGTTGGACATGTACCCAAGAGTTAGGTGCAATAGATAAAATTATAAATGCAAGATTTCCAGCAATTCCAAACCCCAGCACCTGCCATCTAATGGGACTGCAGACTCCAAATGGTTTGCAGCAGATACCTTCACTCTGCTGTCTCTGGTACCCAGGTGATAAGCAGAGCCAACACTGTTGAATTCTGAAAAATCAGCAATATACCCAGACTGGGAATCTACAAGTGTGCCCTGAAAACCCCACATCACTCCTCTCAGGCATCATGCCAAGACCTCTCAACCATATAATGTCCTAAAAATGCTTCTCACTCAATTTGCAAATGATTTGTTTTATGGTCTCCTACTGCACAGGATTCTAAAATTGTTTTTCTTCACCTTTAACAGTAGGTGGCAAATGAGAGCCATAAGACCTCCTTGGATAAACTTGAGTTCTCTGCAGAAGAAATCCATTGTGCCTGGAGTAGTGGCACATGCCTGTAATCCCAGCAGCTTGGGAGGCTGAGGCAGAGGGATTGCAGGTTCAAAGCCTGTCTCAGCAAAAATTGAGGCAGTAAGCAACTCAGTGAGACACTGTCTCTAAATAAAATACAAAATAAGGCGGGAGACGTGGCTCAGTGGTCGAGTACCCCTGAGTGAAATCCCAGTACACCCCCCACAAAATAAAACAAAGAAATAAAGAAAAAGTCTATTACTTAGGTTATGCTCTGGTTATGCAGGAAATTTTCCTCTTACCTGAAGAAGAAAAGACATCCCAGTTCTCACTAAACCCAGAACTGAGATAATTAAGAGGTTTCTCTTCCATCTCTAAGATTCAAATCCTCTATGATATTGTAACCCAACTTTTATAATTTCTCTCTAAAAGTTTTTTTCAGTACTTGGGATGGAACCCTGAGGCTCTCTAGCACTGAAATACAACCTCAGTTCTTTTAATAATTTTATATTGAGCTAGGGTCAGTTGCCTGAGCTGCTGGATACAATGGCACAGAACTAAAAGCCCTGCATCTCAGGAGGTCGAGGCAAGAGGATCATAAGTTCAAGGCCAGCTGCAACAATTTAGGGAGACCCTGCCTCAAAAAATAAAAAGGGCTGGGAATGTGACTCAGTGGTAGTGAACCCCTGGAATCCATCCCCAGCACCATAAATGGACAAATAAATTGCACTTGCTATACCCCAGCCACTGGTGATGTCAGAGAAGGAGATGCTGGAGAGTGACCGAGAGACCTCGGGGTCTGGTCCCCTGTTTAGTACTGAAGGATGGACTCATCACCACCCACACAAAAGCAGAGGGTTAAACAGGGGTCTGTGGTCTGGGAAGCAGAACTCTTCTAAAAAGCCAGGTGGTGGGGAGAGGAGCTAGTGAGGTGGGTGTGAGGTTTCTTCCCTGGGAGGCCTGTCCAGCGAAGGTGGTTAGAATCAGGGTAGAGGGGAGGGCGCTGAAGGAGGGAAGCCCCCACACCTGCACCTTGTAACAGGAAAGCCCTGTGCTCTCCAGCAGGGAGCAGAGGAGCCACCTCCATACCCCCCTGAGGAAGGCTGCTCTGAGCCTCAGGTGGTGATTCAAAATTGAGGGTGAGGAGCAGGGATGGAGGCCTTGCAGATGGTGGACCTACCTGGTGTAAGGCTTACCCTGAAATGGGTGATGTGAATGAGCAGATTCTGTAACAGGCAGAATCCTGGGTGTTGACCATCATCAGGGGTCAGGGTGACCTTGGACTTGGGCCAATATGTCTTCTCCCACCTTTACATTGCTCCTCAGAACTAACTGCCTGGTGTCTCCTTAAGTACCCCTTCCCACCAGACCCTCTCAATTACTAACTCGCTGTACTTAGAATCAGAGTTGAAGCATCTGTCCCTGTGCCTGGATATCAGTCAGCTGAATCACATGGATCTTGATGGCATCAAATTTAATGCCAGGTGTGGTGGCGAACACCTCTACTCCTAGTGGCTCAGGAGGCTGAGGCAGGAGGATCAGAAGTTCCAAACCAGCCCCAGTGACTTAGATCTTCAGCAACTTGGCAAGATCCTGTCTAAAAATAAAGAAGGAAGTGGCCTGGGGATGTAGGTCTGTGTTAGAGCACTCCTGGGTTCAATTCTCAGTCCCTCTTCCTCCAAAAGATGTCCAGTTGAAGTCCCGTGCCCCTCCAAGTTCTGCTATAGAAAGTTGTAGCTACTCTGGAGACCCTGTAATTGCAGGACTGTGAGGTCATGGACTCACAGCTCCATGCCACCCACCTTCCCTGAGCCGCTGCTCCTAGCTCATTATGTTCAGCTTCTATGGTGCCTCCCCATGTCAGTCCTGGAGAACCACCTGCTGCACTCTGCCAGGCTGAGCCAATTAAGCCTAGAGTGTGTGCCCCGCCCCTCTGGAGACCAATCAGTGTTGTACTCTCCATATTGGTGGTTTGTCCAGCTTCATGTTAAGCTGATGGGGATAATGAGGGACATTAGGCCTCCCCTGAACATCTGGATCTGTGCCCTCTCCAGTGCTTACTGGTCAGATAGGCACCCTTTAACCTGGTGCAACTGGATGTTTCATGGCCCAGGTCCCTGTCAGGAAGCAGCTGTGCCACTACTGTATGCCTTCCCAGTTGGGTGCATAGGAAAATCTTTCCCCTGGGCACTTAGAGATGAAACTTAGCATGTAGCTGCAAATTCAGAGGACACAGAATCCTGGCTTCAGGGTAGCTGGGAAAAGACTGAGGTGAAGAAATCCCTCCTTCCTGGGGTGGGAATAGAACTCGGCCTTCCTGCCCACTAGGTAAACACAGTACCCCTGAGCTGCATTCGCAGCCTCAGCAAGTTAGCCAGGCCCTCAGCAATTTAGTGAGAACCTGTCTGAAAATGAAAAAAAATTGAGGGCTAGGGATGTGGCTCAGTGTTAGAGCACCCCTGGTTTTCATTCCTAGTATCAAAAATTTATTTAAAAGTAAAAATTAAAGGGCTGGGGATATAGATCAGTAGTAGAGAGCCTCTGGGTTCATTCCCCTGGACCACAAACATGAATGAAAGATGAATAAATGGACTGGGCATGGTGACACATGACTGTAATCTTGGCAGCTCAGGAAGCTGAGGCAGGAGGATTCAAAGTTCACGTCTAGCCTCAGCAACTCAGTGAGGCCCTAAGCAATTTAGCAAGACTTTGTCTCAAAATACAAAATACAGAGGGTTAGGGATGTGGCTCAGTGATTTACCATACTTGGGTTCAGTCCCCACTACCAAAAAGGAATAAAAAAATAAAATTTTAAGGAAAATTAGCATTCAGCAGCCAGAAGAGGGTGGATTTGGAGAGCATAAGACTGTTTACCTGCAGTGATCTCAAGATAAACTTTTTCAAGTAGTAGATTTCACATGCCACCTGCTGGTAGCTCAGAACTCATGGCATGAGTTTTTATAAGCATAACTACCATTGACTATTTTTCAGTGGTATTTTTCAAAACCCAGTACTGTAAAATGATGTTTGAGAACAAATATTTGTGCTGGGATTTTTTAAATAATGTGCACATTAATTGATTTCAAAACTGTAAAAGAAATTTAGTACTGGGTTAGCTTTTTGTTATTGTAACCAAAATGACTGACATAATGAACCTAAAATAGAGAGCTGGGCAGGGTAGCACACACCTGTAATCCCAATGGTTCAGGAGGCTAAAACAGGAGGATCATTACTTTAAAGCCAGCCTCAGTAAAAGTGTGGCACTAAGCAACTCAGTGAGACCCTGTCTCTAAAATACAAAATACGGCTGTGGATGTGACTCAGTGGCTGTGTGCCCCTGAGTTGAAACCCTGGAACCCCACCACCAAAAATAAATAAAATAAATGGGCATGAAAGTGCCCACCTGTAAATCCAGGAGATTGAGGCAGGAAGATCACAAGTTCCAGGAAAAGTGCCCACTAGGTAAACACAGTACCCCTGTGCTGCATTCGCAGCCTCAGCAAGTTAGCCAGGCCCTCAGCAATTTAGTGAGGAACCTTAGTGAAATCCTGTCTCAAAATTTAAAAAATAAAATTAAAATGGACTGTGGAGTAGCTCAATGGTAGAGAAACCCTTGGGTTCAATCTTCAGTACCAGGAAAAAAAAAAGGCAGAAGATTTATTTTGGCTCAGAACTGGAAAGCCTCAGCCAGGGTTAGCCAGCTCCACTGTTCTGGCCCCTATGTGAGGCAGAACAACATGGCCCAAGGACCTGGTGGAGCAGAGCTTCTCAGCTCCTGGAAACCAGAAAGCACAGGAAGCAAGAAAGAGGTCAGCAACAAGACACAACCCCCAGGGACCAGCACGCCCAGTGACCTACCTGCTCCAGGCACAGCCCCCTCTTACAGTTACAGCTCAGTAACCCACTCAAATTGTTGACCCACCCAGATTAAACACTGAGGGGTTACAGCCCTCACTGCCTAAGCCCCACCTCTGACCTTGCTGCACTGGGGATCATGTTTTTGTTTGTTTGTTTGTTTTTCAAAACGTGAGCTTTCAGGGGTGTTGGGTGCAGATCAGGCTGAACTGTGTTGTCTGCAGGGCAGGCTGAACAGATGTTGGCTGCAAGATAGCTAACACACTCAAACCCCCCCTCTATCTGGTCCTTTATCACCTGTTTGTGTCAAGTCCCGCTCAAGGCTGAGCACTCAACTCCACTTGGGCCAACAAGGAAGCTTGCAGACCCAGAGGCCCCATTAGATTTGGGCTATAAAAACTCCCTCCTGCCAGGCCCCTCTCTCTCTTGCTCTTTCTCTCTCTCTCTCTCTCTCTCTCTCTCTCTCTCTCTCTCTCTCTTCTTTTCTCTTTGTTGCACTGCTGCAATAAAGATCTTTTGGTTGCTCCAAGTGTTGTGGTCACTTTCCTTTCAAGGGGAACATTTCTAGATCCAAACCATAAGAAGTACTTTCAAATACTACAGTAGGATATTTAAAATAAATGTCTAACTTGATTTGTTCTCTCAAGGCAAACAAGATTTTAAAAAATAATTTTAGACATAAATGAGTGAGATTTATTTCTTTAAATAAGCATTCACAATAGTAAATGTTAGCTGGGCAAGGTGGCTCATGCCTGTCATTCCAGCAACTCCAGAGGCTGAGGCAGGGGGATCCCAACTTCAAAGTCAACCTCCCCAATATGGCAAGGCCCTGAACAACTTAGTGAGAACCTGTGTTAAAATTAAAACAAACAACAACAAAAACAGGGCAGAGAGGGTGGACCAGGGATGTTGTTCAAAGGTAAGATGGCCCCAATTCAATTCTCAAAAGGCAGGGACTGGGGATGTGGCTCAATGTAAAGTGCCCTAGAGTTCAATTCCCAAAACAGAAGAAAAGAAAGAAGAGGAGGAGGAAGGAGGAAGGGGAAAAGAGAAAGGAGGAGGAGAAGAAGCAAAGCCAGATTTTAAGAACAGGTAGTTAGTGTAGTTAGGTAAATTGGGTCAAATATCAAGTTTCATAAAGAAAATGGAGACCATAGTGGGAATGGAAGAAGAGGACATCTGATCTGAGCCTGGGAAACCTGAACAACACCTGGGTTATTAAATGTTTAAGTCCCCAAGGCCTGAGGCGCACCCCAGAGAACTGTTCAGGAAGTAGCTCTCAGCAAACAAGGAGGTGCTAATCAAACCACCCCAGGCCCTTCCTGCCCAGATCACTCCTCCCCTTGCTCCTCTCTGGCCCATCCCTCCACCTATTTCCCACCTTTTGGCCTTCCCTCCTGCATCCTCCACCACTGCAGGATGGAGGGAAACAAAGGACAGGGGTGTGGGAGGACTAAAGAAAGACCTTAGCTATAAAAATGAGGAGACCCCCTTCCACGGATTCTGCTTTTCAGGTCCCTTTCTTCTTCTGGGGGGAAGTCATTTCTGCTGTCCTTTAATAAAGCCTTCTGTTAAACCGCAATGCAAAGATCCTCAGCACCACATACAAAACAAAGATGTTGTGTCCGCTGAAAACTAAAAATAAATAAATAAATATTAAAATTCTCTCAAAAAAAACTGTTTACTTATTAAAAAAAAAAAAAAAAAAAAAGAACACAATCTTGCATTCCTGATGGATTTTCAACACCTAACCAATCTTGCCTGGTCTTGGTCTCTATACTGCCAGAGGCAATTTCTTTCTTCCCCTTCCTTCCTTCCTTCCTTCCTTCCTTTCTCCTCCCATACCCTCCATTTCTTTCTTTTTTTCTCCTTTCTTTTCCTCCCCCCTCCCTTTTTTTTTCCTTCCTTCGCTCTCTCCCTCTATCTCTCCCTCCTTTCCTCCCTTCTTTTCTTTCCCCCTGTATGAAGGATTGAACTCAGGAGTCCTCTGTCACCAAGATACATCTCTGCCCTTTTTATCTTTTCTTGTTTTATTCTGAGACAGGGTCTCACTAAGCTGTTGAGGCTAGCCTGGATCTTTCCCATCTTCTTTTAGCTTATCTGAGTTGCTGGAGTTACAGGGGTGAGCCACCTTGCCTGACTGTCAAAGGCTAATTTACCCAGACCTCAAAGTCAGAAAAAAAAAAAACTTGAACTTGACTTAAGAAGTTCTGCTAATACCAGAAACCTGCACTGGGACCCTCAGGCTTGTCTCAGGGCTGGCAGGCTCCCAACAAAATATCCAAATGTGAATCTGAAGATTCTTCTGGAATCTGTAAAGCCCCTAACTCACCACTTTCCCCAGAACTAACACAAGTAAAAGATTTAATGCTTGAGCCTCAGCTTTCTTCTTCAGTGATAAATAAAACTAATGCCAGAGATTTTCTCTCCCTCTGGAGATAGCCTGCACTCCGCCTTTGTTATGCTCAAATTCGGGACCCTCAAAAGACCACCAGAGATCAAGATCCATGTAAACAGCAAAGAGGTATTTATTGTGAAATAGCTTGGTCCTCCAAGTGCACACAGCAACTGCTGTGGCTGAGAGGCCTCGAGCCCAGCCCAGGGTTTGCAGCAGTTTTATACATTCTTTGGAGAAGGCAGGGACCCCCACATACATCATAGCATCTCTTAGCAAATCATCACACACCTTGGGAAAATTAAACAACAACTCTAAAACATGATTAGCACATTCACTGGCAGGAACAAGTTGGGTAGGTGTGACTGGTTACTACCAGAGGGAGTTTCATTTGAATTGATTGGTTTAAGCCAAGAGGGGTGTTCATGCTGAATTACATGGTTTTCCAACACCATAAACCACTGGGAGGGTCATGTGGCATCCCAGGTATTTCCCTGTCTCATGATGATTGGTGGCTGCTAGGGGGTTGCTATGGGTCCCCACCTAGCCTGACTGAGTCAGGGACACCTGGAATAGCAGATCTCTCCTGTTATTTGTAGATAAACAACTTAGCAGGGTGGGAATGTGCCTAGGAGTGCTCTGTGGATCTTTCCAAGGACAAAGGTCATGTCCCTTCCTTGGACAGGCTTTGCTCTGAGGTAAAGGCTGGTTTTTCACCTTGAGTGAGTATTCCTTGCTTTACCCCAAAGGCATCTTGAGATTGCACCATTCTCCCTAGAATTTGTATCTACTTTACCAAACAAACCTCTCTCTGTGGCTTAGGGAAAAAGCTAGTGTCAGAGCCAAGTGTGGTGGCAGATACCTATAACACTGGCCACATTGAAAGCTGAGGAAGGAGGACTGCAAATTCAAGGCTGAACTCACCAATTTATCATGGCCATTAGCAATTTGGCCAGTACTTGTCTCAAAATAAATGAAAGGACTGGAGAGGTAGTTAAGTGGTAAAGCATCACAGGGTTCCTTCACCAGCATTTAAAAAGGGTGGGGAGGGGGTGGGGATGTGGCTCAAGCAGTGGCACACTTGTCTGGCATGCATGTGGCCGGGGTTTGATCCTCAGCACCACATACAAACAAAGATGTTGTATCCGCCGAAAACTAAAAAATAAATATTAAAAAAATCTCTCTCTCTCTCTCTCTCTCTCTCTCTCTCTCTCTCTCTCTCTCTCTCTCTCTCTCTCTCTTTTAAAAAAATTAAAAAATAATAAAAAGGGTGGGGAGAATGAAGATGGTGGGCCAGAGGGAGGCAGCCTTCTGTGTTGATCCGTGATCCAGATCTCACCTAGTTGGAATACTGCATCACAGAGAGTGTTCGAGGACTCCTAAACAGCTGCTTTCCACAGAAATCACCAGCGCTGTGACCCTGCACAGGGCTCCTGGCCTCAGCATTGGAGCAGGAATGAATAAAAAAAAAGTGGCCTATAGAATAAAATCATGGCATTTGCAGGTAAATGGACAGCAGTGGAGAAGATAATGCTAAGTGAAGTTAGCCAATCCCCCCAAAACAAATGCCATTCTAATGTTTTCTGTGATATAAGGTGAGGGACTTATAGTGGGGTAGGGAGGGGGAGTTTGGAAGGAATAGATGAACTCTAGATAGGGCATAGGGTTGGGAGGGAATGAAGGGGAAGGGATGGGGCAGGGGATTAGCAAGGATGGTGGAATGTGATGGACATCATTATCCAAAGTACATGTATGAAGACACAAATTGGCATGAACATAATTTATATACAATTAGAGATATGAAAAATTGTGCTCTATATGTGTAATAAGAATTGTAATGCATTCTGCTGTCATTTATTTTTAATAAGTCAATGAAAATAAAATAAATAAAATAAAAGTGTGGGGTCTGGAGAGGCAGAGCCAAACTAAAACACCCTGGTTTCAAATGCCAGTACCACAAGTAAGTAAATAAATAAATCTAGTTATCATAGAGTTTTAAAAAGTAGTTACTATCATATAATATATGTTAAAAACAGCTTTTGCCAGGTGCTGTGTCTTATGCCTATAATCCCAGCAATTTGGGAGGCTGAGGCAGGAGGATCACAAGTTCAATGCCAGCCTCAGTAATTTCTCAAGGCTCTCAGCAACTTAGTGAGATCCTGTCTCAAAATAAAAAATAAAAAGGGCTAGGGATGTAGATCAGTGGTAAAGCAGCCCTGGGCTCAAACTCCGGTACCAAAAATAAATAAATAAATAAACAATGGTTTGTGTGGGTCTTGGTGGCGAATGCCTATAATCCTAACTACAGAGGCTAGGGCAGGAGGATCTTGAATTCAAAGCCAGCCTCAACAAAAGTGAGACACAAAGCAACTCAGTGAAACCCTGTCTCTAAATAAAATACAAAATAGGGCAGGGGATGGGGCTCAGTGGCTGAGTGTCCCTGAGTTTAATCCTCAGTAGCCCCACCCCTGGAAAAAAACAGGCCAGTTTGGGCAAGTCAGTGAGATCTTGTCTCAAAATAAAAACTGAGGAGCTGGGGATGTGGCTCAAGCGGTAGCACACTCGCCTGGCATGCATGCGGACCGGGTTCGATCCTCAGCACCTTGTACAAAACAAAGATGTTGTGTCCACCGATAACTTAAAAAAATAATAATAAAATAAAATAAAAATAAAAACTGAGAAGTGCTGGGGATGTGACTCGGTGTTAGAACACCCTGAGCTTCAGTCCCCGGTGGTGCAAACAACCAATCAGAACCAAACAAAGATGAAACCAATTTGTTCTTATATTGTATTTTATGAAGTTGTTTTTAAAAGCTGAAACAGTAGTGAATATGTGAGAGAAGGCTTGAGACTCTCAGGAGCAATTATCATACACCTTTCTCACTGTTTTAGTACTTAGAGCCAGTATCGCTGGTTGGGGAGGGTTTTTTCCTTCCTTTCTTTTTTTTTTTGCTAAAATGTTTCATATCCAATGTACCTGAGCTTGCCTCCTGTTTGCCCTGCTTCCAGAATGTTTTCAGCTGAAGTCTTCAATCTCCCCTTAGGAGGGCAAAACCTGCTAGGGAGATCTAGATGAGCTGCACAGGGGAAGCTGCCTGTGATCGCAGCATCTGGGGACATGGCACCCTGTGTGTGAAGACGAGTTCACTGTGGAAAGACATTGGTCTTCAAAAGCAGGCGGGAAGGGGAGGGTGGGGGACAGAGGGGTCCAGGGGGTAGGAATGATGGTGGAATGAGTCAGACACCATTACTCCAAGTACATGTATAAGACACGAATGGTGTGAAAATACTCTGTGTACAATCAGTATCTTGAAAAATTGTGCTTTATATGTGTAATATGGAATGACTGCATTCTTCCATTGTGTATAACAAAATATAACAAACAGAATAAAAAATAATAAAATAAATGAACTAGACGTTCCCTCAATATTTTCAAAAATTGTTCATAACATTAGCTTATTTAGAGAGTCTGCTGGAATTACGAGAGTCTGCACCTCAGGGTACAATTGACTGATATTTCTTTTTTTTTTTTTTTCCAAAAGAAGGACCTGTGTATTCAACACAAAGGCAGGCAGTGAGGGGGTGATGGAGAACAAGGGAGGCAGGCAGGGTGGAATGTGAGCAGACTGTGGCAAGAGCAAGGCAAATGCCTAAGGCATGTTGCTTGGAGTCCACTGGAGGACAAGGTCATGAAAAGGTAGAGAAAGGGGGACATGACACTGAAGCTGGGGTCTATGGGCAGCACATGGAGAAACTGACACCCTAGCCTCTTCCAAGCTGAAGGTAGTGGGTAGAGCAGGGCCTCAGGCCAGCAGGGTTGGGAGAAGCAGTGTGAAACCCAGAGCCTGGGACTGGTGGTGCTAGAAGTTGGCCACACAAAGTTCTGCGGCTCCAGCAGATTTTTCTCGAGGGCAGGCAGGAGGGAGGGTTGGAGGCCCAAAGCCGGTGGTTCCCATCTTGATAACTTCCCCACTAAGGAAACCATCAGGCAATGGGCAGATGCAGGCCTGCATTGGCTTCAAAGAAGGGAGGCCTGGGACATTCGAACTACCAAGTTATCACTGCAAGCTCTTAAGAGGTATATGTCACTGACTTGAAGTACCCCATATTCTCACTCTCACTCACATCTGGGACCTACGGGAGGAGGGCAGGCCTCCAGAACTCCAGGAAGGGACACACCTTCAGGGATGGGCATGATGCTGAGGAGCTTGAGGTGAAGGCTGGGAACAGGTGCCTCCCGGATGTCCTTGCTCAGCCTGCGCACTGGGGGCAGGGTGAAGGTAATCTCATACCTGTGCAGGATCTTCAGGAAGCCAACCTTGACCAGAAAGCTGCTGTCACCCTCCTGGTTGACCATGACCACTGAGTCATGTAGCTTCTCATCAAAGTGGACATGGCTCTGGGAGCCTTCGACATCATGGCCTGCTGCAAAGTGGATACTCCAGACTCTGGGCTTATTGCCCTTATTGGCTGCAGCCATGGACGCCCTCCCTGCCACTGAGTGAAACATACAGCTCCTGCTGTATACCTCCGCTCCAGCTCAGCAGCCTCCCATGCTCCAGGGACACAAGCAGAAACCTTGTAAGCACACCTCTTGGATGGGCCAGGCAGGGACAACCGCGGTGGTGGCTGTGGTGGCTGCGGTGGCGACAGCAGCAGGCGGCGGCTACAGCCCGGCCACAATGCTGAGCAAGAGGAAGAGAGCCCCACGCCACTGCCGCTCGCCTCCTGACTGATATTTCTTTATGACTAGACTCAGGTTAAGTATGTACAACTGACTGAAATGCTATAAAATCGATTTAAAAAAAAAACAGATTCAGGGAAAACAGCAGGAGCAGCAGAGGCTGCAGCTCTGCAGAGGAAAATAAATGCTTCCAAGGAACCTGCAGCAGGAGCTCTGTGCCGCCTTGCAGGACTCCCCTGTGGCTAAGCCTCTGGTGGACAATGTGGGCTGGCACTGGGAAGGTCCACAAGGGTTGCCCGGGGACTGGGGTGCACTAGAGATTCCCAGAACTGGCAGTAAAGTGGATGCCAGCCCCAGAGGCTGACCAGGTATTTTCTGTATTTCACACAGAACATAAATTATGACAAGGACCCATAGTTCCTGAGCATTTTAAAAATATTTTGGACTCTCTTCCAGCAGTGTGATCTGAGGTGAATAAATTGGGCTCAGTATTAGTTCTTGCTTTATTTTATTTTATTCTATTCACAGAAAGAAACTTGTACCCTAATTGATGAAAAGTGATGTTTTCCTGTTAACAAAGCACTACCACGCTCAATTTTCTTTTCTTTTTTTTCTAAATCGAACTCAGGGGCATTCAACAACTGAGCCACATCCCAAGCCCTATTTTGTATTTTATTTAGAGACAGGGTCTCACTGAGTTGCTTAGCGCAACAGCATCCTTGCTGTTACTAAGGATGGCTTTGAACCCAAGATCCTCCTGCCTCAGCCTCCTGAGCTGCTGGGATTACAGGTGTGTGCCACAATGCTCAGCTTTTATTTTTTATTTTAAGACAGGGTCTTGCTAAGTTGCTGAGGGCCTCGTTAAGTTGCTGAGGCTGCCCATGAACTTGTGATCCTCTTGCCTGAGCCTCTCCTATCTCTGTGAAAACAGGCGTGTGCCACCATACCTGGCATCACCCCAAATTTAAACACCTTGAAGAACAAACAAAGGAATATGCGTGCATGTATGCGATGTATATATTTTATATCAATGTTTTATTACTGGATTTTGGTGTCACGGTTTGGATAGGATGTATTCTCCCAAAGGTTCAAGTGTTAATGCAAGGGGTGAGACAATTGGGTTATAAGATTCATAATCAGTACATTCATCTATTTAATGGATTTGATAGGACTACATACTGGTTCTAAACTCTAGGCAGGTGAGGTGTGGCTGGGTTTAATTTTTGCAACCAAAGTCTTGGTCCCCATCCTCCATGCTGATCCAATAGCAATGACAAGATATTTAGAAAAAAGAAAAAGGGTTATTGTTTTGCTAGCAAAGAAGAAACACAAGGACTAGTATCCCAAAGCCTGTGCTTCTGCCTATCCTCAAGAACAGGGGGCTTTTATAGAGATGATTTAAGAAAATGGGATTAGGAAGGAGAGATCAGGAAGGAGATCAGGGAGATCATGAAAGAGAAGGTTAGAGAAAAGAAGAGGCGGGGGTGGGGGGAGAAACATGTAAGTTTCAAAGCCACAAGGGATATAGTGAAAGCATCCCGTGAACCCCTGTTAAAGTTTCTTGGCACCTTGCCCACCACCTCCAGGCTGCCCTGTACTGATCAGCTTTTCTGAGGCTCTGTTTGATCATGTTCTTCTGCCTCTTGAGCAATGGAGCTGGCTGTCCGTGGAATGAACCTCTGAAACAAGGAACCCCAAATAAACTTCCTCTAAGTTCAGCAACCAAAAGTTCTGATTTTCATTTTGGGGGTCCAATGGGATCTAACCCAAGGCGATATGTGGGCTCAGTAATCTCCTATATCACTGAGCTACTACCCTCAGCACAGCTCCTAAGCTATAGCTATATCTAGATTTACATCTGTGCATGTCCACATATGTATATAGTTTTGTGTGTGCATGTGTGGTACAGGGAATTGAACCCAGGGTCTCACATGCTTGGCAAGCTCGCTACCACTGAACCACATCTTGAGCCTCAGACAAGGTCTTGCTCAGTTTCCCAGTCTGCCCTCGAACTTGAGGTTCTCATTTTTTAAAAAACTATATATATATTTTTTTGGTAATGGGGATTGAACTCAGGGTGCTTTAACACTTAGCATTTGAACTCAGGGTACTTTACCTCTTGAGCAATTCCAGCCCTTTTAATTTTATATTCTGATTGGATCTCTCACGAGGGCCTTGGATCTTGTTAAGTTGCTGAGGCTAGACTTGAACTTGTAGTCCAACCACCTCAGTGTCTCAAGTTGCTAGAATTACAAGCTTGTGCCACCAGGCTGGGTATTGGCCCTGTGACATTTCTATTCTCTTTAAGGGGGTCCTAAGTGAGGTTTAGGTTTGGGATGTGGATCAGTGGTAAGGAAATTACCTGGCATGCATTCAGCCCTTGGTTCACGCCCCAGGATCTCAAAAGTGAGGATGAGTCACCTGTCCTAGGGGGACTGGTGAGCCTTCAGACTCCTTGATAACCAGTGGGATTAGAGTTGGGAGGACCAGAGGTGGAAACTGGATACTGGGGATTTGATCCCCACCACCGCAGTGCTATGGCTTACCAGGATTTGGACCTCGGCTTGTTGAGAAGGGTTTTTTCAGGCTTGGCCTGAAAGGGTGCCTCTGTTCCCTGCAGATCCAACAGGATGAGCTTCAAGACCGTACTCACACTCCAGGATCTGGTGATACAGAATGTACTATGCAAAAAAGACTTGCCCATTCCCAATCTGGAGTACCTGCCCAGGGTGCTCATCCTGCAGTTGTACAAAGAAGATGGTGCTGTCCTGTCCCTTGGCTTGTCTGTATGTGGACTACCTGGTGAAGATAGGAGATCTGATGGCCTTAAGAACTCTACTGTATGGGCTAAGCTCGCTGATTTTCAATAATGTTCACCCCAGGTGAAGGGGGGCCCAGAAAGAGACATCTGGGGGAGGCAGGGCAGGGTGAAGGGTGGACCAGGTGGTGCCAGGGAGGAGGCTGCCCTTCCCCCTCCACGGGAAGGGTCCCTGGCTGGATTCAAGGAGAAAGGACATGGAGAAAAATAGGAGAGCAGAGGAGCAACCGCCCAGAATAAGGAGTTCACTGGGGTCTAATGTACAGATTGGAAGTTGGCGGGTCTTTGTCTATTTTTCCAGCATCCTTCCCGTTTTTTCCATAGGAAATGGAAGCTGAAAGCAATCGATTTCCGATTGAATCAGGACTGCCCCAATGAGTGGTCCAGAGCCCCACTGGGCACCTGCTCACAAGAGGCCACGTCTCCAAAGGAAAGAGAGAAATGCAGCCAAAGAGCAGCGAAGCCACACTTGAAGATTTTCATAGAATTCTGTCCGGGCAAAGTCTTCCGAAGATTCCTTGGCATCCTCACTGAGTGGGTGGGGGAAGCAAGGAGGGTGGTCCATATATACTGCAAGAAGCTCCAGGTCGATTGTTTCTGCTCAGACTATCAAATCCGGAGGACTGTGTCCTTTTACTACCTGCGGGAACTGGAGGTGAATGCTGACCACTAGAGTTGGAAAATAATGGAAAAATTTTGTTTTATCCTGATCAAGATGAGGAACCTTTGCATCCTCCATCTCTCCAAAATGAGCCCTCAGGTCTTCAGCAGGCGCTCCATAAACAGATGGTATTTCCATAGACACAGCCTTCAACTGCGGAAGGTGAACAAACTCCGTGAGCTCTACGTGAACAATGTCTTCTTCCTCTACTGAGCGCTGCACAAAATCATCCTATAAGCATGAGGGGTTCGTATTGCTGCAAAAGCCATTTTTGCTTACTGAGCAGTTAAAAGGCTTGTGCTCCGGCCACTGGCCATGTCAGGGAAGGAGATGCTGGAAAATGACTGAGTGACCTCAGGTTCTGGTCCCCTGCTCAGTCCTGAAGAACGGTCTCATCACCACCCACACAGATGCAAAGGGCTAAACTGGGGTGCATGGTCTGGGAAGTGCCATCATGCTGGGAAGCCAGCTGGG
The DNA here is from genome assembly GCF_052094955.1 of Ictidomys tridecemlineatus. Classification (NCBI taxonomy): domain Eukaryota; kingdom Metazoa; phylum Chordata; class Mammalia; order Rodentia; family Sciuridae; genus Ictidomys; species Ictidomys tridecemlineatus. The sequence continues at coordinate 131,514,081 of NC_135484.1, forward strand.
GGGGACAAGAGCTAGTGAGGGTGGATGAGGTTCCTTCCCTGGGAGGCCTGTCCAGTGAAGGAGATGGGAGATGACGTAGAGGAGAGGACGCTGGAAGAGGGAAGCCCCCACACCTGCGACTTGCAACAGGGAAGCTCTGTGCTCTCCAGTGGGGAGCAGAGGAGCTGCCCCCAATTCCCCCCTGGGGAAGGCTGCTCTGAGCCTCAGGTGGTGATTCTGGAGTTGAGGGTGAGGAGCAGGGATGGAGGGTACAGGGTGTGAGCCCCACAGGTGGACAACTCAGGTGGTTTTCCTTCATCTTGCCTGGGTTTGTCCTTTGTACATGACTCCCCCTGGCCTCCTGTGGCCAGAGCTGTGGCCTTCTTCTTGGCAGTTAGGGGAGGAGCCTTAGAGATGATGGACCTATCTGGTCACTCACCTGGTGGTGAAAGGCTCACCCTGAAAAAGGTTGATGTGTATGAGCAGATTTTGCAACCTGCAGTGTCCTGGGGGTCCACCATCATCAGAAGGTCAGGTCGACCTTGGGTTTGGGTTTAGACAGTTCTCACCTACCATTTCCCACTATATCCACTTGGTGCCTTCATTCTCCAGAAGTAACTCTTTGTTTTCTCTCCAGGAGTCAGACCCCCTTGAAAACACTTTCGCCGAGAGGTTGACCACTCAAGGAGAAGGATTTAAGGCATCTGTCCATGTGTCTGAGCACTGATCAACTGAAGTGTCTGAATCTCAGCTCTTTTTCCATGAAAGATATGAGTCCTGAGCCCCTCTGGGTCCGGCTGAAGAAGGTGGCACACACCCTTGAGACCCTGGTCTTAGAGTTTTGTGAGATAACAGAGTCCCAGCTAAATGCCATCTCACCAGCCCTGGGTCACTATTCCCAGCTCAAAACCTTCAGTTTCTGTGGGAACCAAATCCCCCTGATTGCATTTAAGAACCTGCTGAGCCACACTGCTAGCCTGCCACTGGAACAAGCAAAGTACCCTGCCCCTGTGGAGAGCTTTGATGAAATCCTCGGGGATTTTTGGATTGAGATCAACCCCATGAAATTTGACCAGGTTCGGAAGGAGTTGATGCAGCTGGTGAAGGACATCAGTCCTGTCCATGACATCCAGATTTATTCTTACAATTGTGTTCTTCACCTCAAACATACAGATTTTATTGCCTGAAACCCAGTGGCATTGGTAGGCAGGGGATTATTGACATGCACAACACATTAGCTTTCTTGGGCTGGGGGTGAGGCTCAGGTAGAGTGCGCCCTGCAGGCATGAGGCCATGAGTTTGATCTCCAGAACATTAAGAAATGCTTCTTATAAATTTCTGATGGGGTTCATGTGTGCATATGGCCTCAAGTTTGAGTCCAGTCTTGACAACTCAGGATGATCATATCAAAATAAGAGCTGGGGATGTAGCTCTGGTCAAATGTCCTGGCTTCAATCCCCAGTACCCCTGAAAAATGGGTTAGGGTTGGCCTGCAGGAAGATAGGTATAAGGGCCTTCATTTTACTATGTTACTTGGTTTTTGGCTCTATTATTCCATAATAAAAATGTACTATGATGATTTTGTGTGTGTGTGTGGGGGGGGGTATTGAACCAAAGGGTGCTCAACAATTATGCCACATCCCCAACCCTTTTTAAGACAGGTTCCAAGTTGCATAGGACATTGTTAAGTTGCTGAGGCTGGCCTTGAATTTGATCCTCCTGCCTCAGTCTCCGAAGCCACTGGGACCAAAGGTGTGTGCTACCACACCAGGCTGCTAATTTGAAATCCTTTGGAAGCATGGGACATAACTGCCATACCTGCCTTGCTGGATTTGAAGCCCTGCTTTTTTTCTGTGCCTCTGTTCAGGGCAAAGAAGCAAGTCTGATCTACCAAGACAGACCAGCAGTCCTGTAAGCCTGGTGCTACTTGCAGATTTGTTCAGGGAAGTGAAGGGGGATGTTAACTCGGAAAGATCAGACAACTGTAGTCAAGGTCAGAGGACAGAAACCACAGGTACTTTAGAATTTTAGCCTGCACTGTGTGACCAGGCTATTTAAAAGGACTTCCAGTTGCCTAATTCAGATACCACTGGAGGTTCAAGGCTACTTTATGGCATAACTGAGGAACAGGATTCAAAACTAGGATTGTTTTCTGTTTGGTGGGAGCTAAAAATCGATTTTTTTATTTGGTCATTTGCTGACAATCTGCCCAATGTGATCAATAAAGCAGGACACTCCTGAACCCCTTCCTGTGAATTTAACCAAACCATTTCTCGATTGTTGTTTTTGTGATCAAATAAGTCTCTCCTTGCTCCAAGCATCTGCAGCTTCCAGAACAAGTGGACAAGTGTTCTGAAGGGGCTCAGATCTGTAGAATTGTGGCCAGGCTGCCATTTGGGAGGAGTGTGGAGAAAGATCAAAGTGCTGTCACCTTCTGCAGCTGCAGCATGTTGCCAAGGTCACTCTCCTTCAAGCAGACTGGCTCTCTCTCCCTCTTGGGGTGAAAATCTGCTACTTGCCAGGCAGGAGCAGCTGCTGAAGCAGGGGTTCAGCTGCTGTGGTGACTGTGGCTCTGGCTGTGGAAGGGGCAGGCAGGGGGCTCTCTGCTGTCCCCATATGCCCCCTACTTCCAAATACTAGACTGGCTCCTTCTCCAGTTCTCAGTTGGCATCACCTCAGAGGCCCTCCTTAAACACCCCATCATGCACACTATGGTTGTTCCATAGAGGGAATGGATCACAGTTGGCCACATTGCACATTCTTGCTTCTTATATGTGGCCAGCCCCAGAGACAGGGACTCTCCTGCCATCTTCATCCATGTGGACCCTACCTGAACCCCTGCTTAGCCACATAGGTGCTTAATACATAGTGTTATGACTGAGCTACATTTTGACACAGGGTCTCAAGTTGCTAAGGCTGGCCTGCAACCTGTGATCCTCCTGCCTCATCCTCCTGAATTGCTGGGATTACAGCTATGTACCACAGTGCCCTCTGGTCTTCTCTGTATGTGGCCTGTTGCCCACCAGGGCCTTCCCCTGATGGGTGTACTTCTCAGCATGGTGGTGTCAGGAGGGCTGAGCTTCCTACATGACAGTGGCTCCCAAGGGGCAGAAAGCACAGCCTGCCAGGTGTGTTAGGCTCCTCTCCAGGGCCCAGTTCAGCAGCACTCCAGCATATTTATATTCTATTCCTCAGAGCAGGGCTGGGGATGTAGCTCATTGGCAAATGTCCCAGTCTCACTCCCTTATACCAGGCTCAATTCCTTATAAATAAATAATAATAATAAGGAGTGCTGGGTGTGGTTGCACATGCCTGTAATCCCAGTGACTGTTGAGGCCAAGACAGGAGGATCTCAAGTTCAAGGCCAGCCCCAGCTATTAGCAAGGCCTTAAGCAATAGGGAGACCCTATCTCATTAACAAATTAAAAGGCCAGGCCATGTGGCTTAGTGGTAGAGAACCCCTGGGTTCAATCCCCATTATAAAAAAAGAAAAAAGAAAAGCCAATGTCCTGTGGATGCCAGAGAACCTCTGTGAAGCTTCCTTCCCCGTTCCATCCAGAGCCCTTGTACTGGCTGTTTCTCACTGGGCACATGACTTCCCTTGTGAGCCCCAGTGTCCATGAGAAAAAAGCAGCTAGTAGGATCACTCTGGTTTGGATATTTGAAAATTATGGAAAGTACTTGGCCTGTGCTAGGAGCTCACCGGGTCAGCAGGTCATCATCAGCCTGACTCTCTTCATTCTCCATCCTCTCAAGTTTGGAAAGACCCCAGGGCACATTTGTAGTCACTTTCCTTGAAGGAGCCCAGGGTTCAAAGCCATAGTGACCTACAAGAAGAGCAAGCTGCAAAGGGAATTGGGGCCTCCTCTACCCCACCTTGAAATCCACTTATCTATCTCAAGAAAGAACACTGGAGGTTGCTGCCTCTGGTCAGATGTCCCTTACAAGATAGTGTCTGTCCCCGGAGCTCATTCAGATTCTAAAGAGGTAGCCCAGTGCTCAGACCTGCTGGGTTCCATCCCCAGTGCATGTGTACACACACATATACACACAAACACATACACACACACACACACACACACACACACACACAAATGTGCACGTGCGTGCATGCAGTTCCGGAACTATTCGTTACCCAAATAATAATTTATAAGCCCTCAAAATTGCCTACACTCTACATTATCTTCTTGCTGTATAGACAAAAAAAAATGACATATAAGTTTGGCTAGGCATGATGGCACATGCCTGTAATTCCAGTTGCCCTGGAGGTAGAGACAGGAGGATTTGGAGTTCAAAGCCAGCCTCAGCAACAGCAAGGTGTTAAGTGTCGTCTGTGGCCCTCAACAGCTAAGCACCTCAGTGAGACCCTGTCTCCAAATAAAATACAAAAGAGGGCTGGGGATGTGGCTTAGTGGTGAAGTGGCCCTGAGTTCAATTCCTGATACCCCCCCCCCCCAAAAAAAATAAATAAAATAAAAGATAAGGTTGTGGATAAGTTTAAGCATGTGGGAACACCTGAAATCCTAGAGACTTGGGAAGCTGAGGTAGGAGGATTTGAAGTACGAGGTCAGCCTCAGCATTTTAGTGATACCCTGTCTCAAAATTTAAAAAAAAAAAGAGTGAGGTATGATTTAGGAGTGAAGCAACCTGGGTTCAATTCCCAGTGCAAAAAAAAAAAAAAAAATCAAGAAACCCAGAGACAGCTAGGTTCCAGGCAGAAGTACCCAGAGGAGGCCCAGCTGGGGAGCCAGGAAAAATAGATCCCCAAAGAACAGCACAGCCAACACCCCTTCTCCCAGTGGCAGCAGGGCTTCCCTGGGAGGTACAGGGATGTGGCCCATTAAGCTGTAGCTCTCTAGGTAAAGGGAAGGACTTCATTGCCAAGTGGGTCTGGGCTCAGTGCTGCCTCCACTGATCCCATCTTCTCTACTCTAAAAGTTCTAATGTTCCAGCTGAAACTTAGTTACTTAATTCACCCTTCCTGATCCCAGGGCTGAGGTGGAACCCAGGGCCCTGTACATGCTGGGCTGCTCCACCACTGAGCCCCCTCACCAGCCATGTCTATCCAGGACTTGCTCTGGGCAAGGAGGTTCACCACCTGTCTCTTCCCCTGCCCAAACAAAAGTCCTGTGGAACCACTGGGGCCAGGGCTGCCCATGAGATGTGGAAATGGGAGGGCAGAATTGACGGTGAGCTGACTCTGGGCTTTCAGCGGATCCTCTCTGTGTCTGCAACACTGTCCTCCCAGCCCCTGTGGCTGCTCAGGCGAAAAGAGAGTTGTCCATTGACGGAGGGCTGCTGTCGGAGGCAACTGCCTTACATGGAGGACTGCAGAATCCTGGAGTCTTCACTTTCCACAAATCAGGAACTAACAGATTTCTTTTATTCTTTCTGATTCTGAGGCAGAAACCACACTGGCTCTAGCATACAAGTAAGAAGTTGCTGCACCTGGTGCCATGAGTTCTGAACTCAGAAAGAAAGACACAGAGGTATTCAGGTAGCATTTCCTCAAGAGTCCATTGTCCATTTGCCCCTTTGGAGAAACATGCCTGGAGAGATCAAAGGACCTGATCACTGTCAGAGCCCTCAAGTCTATGCAGCAGTAATGACAGGAGGGGGGCTCAGGGGTGGGGGGTGGGGCTTGCCTAGCAGGATGGAGGCCCTAGGTTCCATCCCCAGCACTGAAAAATAGACAAATAAAAGCTCCTTAGCAATAAAAAGAATGAACTTTTAATATGTGTAATAAGGATGAACCTTGAAATAGTCATACTGAGTGAAAGAAGCCAGACCAAACAGAATAGGAAAGTTCTAGAAAATACAAGTTATTTTAAAGTGACAGAAAACATACATCTTTGATAACAGCAGCCTTGAAGTCCATGAGGCATTGGCAATAAATTCCCACTGAGTGTATCTGCAATATCTATTGAACTTGTGTGATGTTAGTAAGGTCATTCACTGTTTCAAGTTCATTATTTCTGTGTCCTGTCTGTGCTTTATCTGAAGGATCAAGACACATTACCCCAAAATATGCTGCACTGGCCTAGGGACTAAGTGGAGGAGAACTAAGGGCAACTGAGGCTCCCAGTTGCAGGTAGAGTTCTCTGCCTTTGCTCTCTCTGCAAGACAGGGCTGTCCTGGAAGGAAGGCCCCAGGCCTGAGGACAGCAGGGCAGAACTGTTGTTCTCATGGAAGATAGGGCCAATGCCACTGCCGAGAGAAGTCTGCGTCCACAGCCCTCCTGGCAAAATCCCTCTCTTCCCTTACTTCTGTCCTATATTTCCATCCTTCCTACTCACCACTCTGAGCTCACATGATTCTTGGCAGAATTCATTTCCCAGGGCTGGGGATGTAACTCAGTGGTAGAGCACTTGCTTAATAGTGTGAAGCCCTGGGTTCCATCCCCAACAATGCAAAAAAAAAAAAAAAGTGAAGAATTTATTTCCCTGCACCTGGAGAATGTAAGGCAGCAGCAGGCTTCTTCAAGTCCAGAGGGAGACACAGTCTGCCTCCACTATTCCCCATCAAAGTACTCTCCCAGCCACATGCAGTGGTGCACACCTGTAATCAATCCCAGCAGCTCAGAGTTTCAGGCAGGAAGATTGCAAATTCAAGGCCAGCCTTAGCCACTTATCGAGGCCCAAATCAACTTAGTGGGATCCTTTCTCTAAATAAAAAGCTGGGGATCAAATAAATTTAAATAAATTGCTCACCCAATATGTCCTGCTCTCTTTGATAAACCCAAAGTCAACCCTTCACCTGGCTTTTTTTTTCTTTTTCATTTTTTTTTCTTTTTGTGCATGCTGGGGTTGAACCCAGGCACACTCTTCCAAGGAACTACATCCCCTGCCCTTTTTATTTTATCTTGAGATAAGTTCTAAATTGCTGAAGCTGGCCTTGAACTTGCAATCCTTCTTCCTCAGCCTCCCAAGTAGCTGGGATTATGGCTTTGACATTTCAAGGTTGAAGAATTCAAGTCTTAGGGTGGAGCAGGGGGGAAGGCCAATCCTCCCCCTGGGGAACATTTGGCAGATTTTGAAGACATTGTTCGTTGTCTCAATTGGGGAAGGATGCTACTGACATCTGGTGGGCATAGGCCAGGGATGCTGGGTGCACAGGACAGCCTCACCACAAAGAATGATGCAGCCCTGGGGAGAAACCAGAAATGGAGTGAGGGAAGCAGGAGAGGAAAAAATGAATACAAGTGGGATTCCAGGCATGTCCAGACTTAGCCCTATCCCTGGGGGACTCTGGAGCACGCATTGTCTCCCAGGACTTGTTCCACCTTAAGTAGATCGAGTGGGCTTTTGTACCCCAGTCGCCTCTGCCCTTAGTCTCTGGCATGGGCTTGGGAGAGTGTGGGGAGAGGGCACAGGCCTCTGGACATGGCTCCCCCCTGTGGCTGAGTCCAGTTATGCTCGTGTCTTCCTGAGTCTGCTATAACTTCACATTGGTAGCCTGACATTGGCCAAGACACAGGAAGGGTCAATTACTACAAACCAGGGGCATTTTTTTTCTCTTCATGCCCTTGTGGGAAGGGATGTCAGCCTGGTGGAGGCTGTGTTGGCTTGAGGGCAAGTGCCATAGAAGGCTGCCCCTGTGCCCTCCAAGGCTGAGCAGCGGTGGTGGGGTGGGCAGAGCCTGACCCAGGGACGTCTCTTCTTGACAGGCAACATGGCTGCCTTGGGAGGCCAGTGCCCATCTCACTAGTGGGGACTGCAGAAGAGGATGGGGGTGAGCAGTGGAGGCAGTGCCCCTATAAAGAGCAGGGATGGAGGGAGCAGCTCCTTCCTGCAGCCTCCTGCTGCCCCTAGCCTGCTCCTTGCCCCACTGTCCCTCCTGACCCCTGTGGGGTGTGGTAGAGGACAGGGCCACATTAAGGAGAGGCTGGGACGGTGGAGGCTGGAAGCACCACAGCGGGAAGACTCATGGAGCCTCTTACCAAGTAGATTTTAAATGGAAAGAGCCCAGCTGGCAGCCTCAGGCCTGGGAGCCAGGCAGCTCTGGTTACCTGCCCTCCCTGGAGCTTTAGAAAGGAGGGGCAGTTCCTTGAGAGTCCTTGGTAGGAGTGTGCTCAAGGTCTCATGAGGCTTTCTCCTCAGCTCCCAAGGGGAGCTCCATGGCAGCTCGCACCACCTCAGGCCACACCAGACCACATGCCACCTCACACCCACGGGGATGGCAGAGTCACAGCAACAAGGGCCATTGAACACACAGAGAAATCGGAACCCTTGTCTGTGTCTAGTGGAAAAGGGCCCAGATTTTGTTCCCATAGGCAGCTCCTGGAGTCACCAGGGGACCCAGAGATTCCACCCTCCCACATTCACCTGGGGGGACTGACAGCATGCTCAGGAGACACTCGAGCCCACGGGCGTCCTCAGCAGACCACTCACAGCTGCCCAGGGGCAGAGGTGTCCAATGTCCAGGCCCCACTGAAGGGATAAACAAGGTGTGGGGTCCGAATAGCAGACGCTGAGGAAAGAGCTCATAGGAACTGTCCAGAATAGGAAGTGGACACAGAGGTAGATCGGTGGCTGCCAGGGGTTGGGGAAGTGCCGCAGTCTGGTTGGGCACAAACCAGGAGCCACTGAAGCAGGAACAAACTTTATTTTTGAACTCCACCAAAACACTTCACACATGCTCCTGGGGAATTCTCCCGAATACCATGGGGCTTGTCCAGAAACCAGCCAGTGGAAATATCTCCTCTGGAAACCCCTTCTCCTGCACTTCCACAACCAATGGGAACTCTCCAGGAATCCCTGGGCATCCCCAGGAGAACTCCAAAGTAGCAGCAGAGACAGATAGTAATGCCTCGTCTGTCAACCAATACTATTGGAAAAATGCAGGGGCCATTCTGACTCAGCTGTGGCTCTCAGCAGGGAAGGGGCATAGGGGTCACTGCTGATGGACATGGAGATGAAGTGTTCTGGAGCTGGACAGTGGGGATGGCTGTGTGATGCTAAAGGCCCCTGGCTGCACCATTGCAAAGGCTGAGCTTCCAGGCTGGCGAGTGGCTCTCGGGGAGAGCACAGCAAGCTCCAGGTCCTAGGTTCCATCACCAGTGCCACAGTGAACAGAAGAATGAGCGTTAGGTGTGTTACCCACATCCCAGTTTTTAAGAGAGGGAAGAAGCCCTGTGGTGTGCATCCTCTTGGTCTCCAGAGAGGGCTGGACAGCCCCAAAGCAGCCCAGCAGATAGGGGGTGGGACCTGGTAGAGCAAATCCAGGAGGGAAGAGAAGCTCCAGGGAAGCAGGAGACGCCCTGTGCCCCTGAGAGGCAGTCATGGGGATGCGTGGGCAGGCTGCCCACAGGGCAGAGGAACACTTGTGCCAGGGAGACCAAGGGCCCCAGTGACCCCCTCTCCTCTCCACTCCAGCTCTTCTGAGCCTCCCTTGGTTTCCCTTATTCTCTGCCTAGAACATCCTCCACCTGCCCCCTCGCTCCAAACCCTCCCACTTAGCCTGACCAGCCCATGCTCTGCTTCACAATGTCCCTCTCACAACATCAAAGAGAAACAAGAACAGGCTTAGTTAGACAAAGCATATTTTTATAGTGGGGCAAAAGCAGACCTCCATTCTGGCTTATACAGAGGTCACCGGGCATTTTATTTTATTTGTAGTCCTGAGGATTTGAACCCAGGCATGCTCAGGTTTTTGGTTTTTTTGTTTTTTTAAGGCAGAGTCTCACTAAGTTGTCCAGGCTGGCCTTGAACTTGTGATCCTCCTGCCTCAGCCTCCTGAGTAGCTCATACCACTGGGCATTTTAGAGGCTGCATGAAGGAGGGGGAGGTCGAGGGCTCAGGGGAGTCAAAGAAGTAAAGAATCACACAACATTGGCCAAGGAGAGTGTGATTAGCCCAGGGTCTGCAGCTGGCAATGAAAAAAGTTAGGGTCCCACCCTCCTGTGAGGCTTGGAGGCAGAGGCCCCACCTTCCTGAACACATGTCAAAGAGCTGGTCCCCAAGTCCTTGAAAGGGACACACTTGAGTTGCTGGCATGAATTTCACACACATCTCAAAAGGACAGAGGACACTGTGCTAAGCCCTTTATGTAGATGCGCTGAGGGGAGGTCGGCTTTGGGGGCAGATGGTGTCCCAGTGCTCAGTGTTTCCACCACCCCTGGCCTGGCCTCCCACTGCTACAAGCCCTGCTAGAGTCTGGCCATCTCCAGACATTTGGACAGACCCCTTATTGCTGAGTATTCCACAGATCTCACCAGCAACTCTTTCCCTTACCCCTGAGCCATGACCCTGAGATGGCTCCTGCTCTGGGAACCCCTGATGTAATCATACCTGTGACAAGTGGTTGCTTCTGTACTTGTCTTCTCTGGCAGGAAACCATCACAGTGGAGGCCTCATGGCCTGCTGCCTGACCAGAGCCTGGCCTGGGGTGGCTACTTAACAAATCCTGAATGAGCGAGTGAACTGGTCTTGCATACAAAGCCTCTAGGACAGGGAGGGCTTAGGCAGGAAAAGTGGAGGGAATGAGAGGAAAGAACGACCAAAGAACCTGGTACCCGTATGTAATGGCACCCTCCCTCCACAGAAAACCTTAACTAAGCTTCTCCAGAAATCTTCACCATAATTGATTTTAGAACTATGAGCAAAAGAATCTCTACAAAAGAGTTCAATGGAGGTAAACTTTCTATTTTCCTGCTGCTCTATTACTTGACCACTGGCCTGGAAGAGATCAGCACCCAGGTGCTTGAGGCCCCTTTACTTATTTTCCACAAACATGCATCCAGTATAGTAGTATAGTACAGAAGTGTGTTCGCAAATGCAAAATGTGATAATAGAAAGATAAATCCTTTAACAAGGCCTCTGGCCTTGAGCTGGGCTTCACAGAGATTTCTACATTTCTAATATCAGAGAAGTTACCACCTGGGCTCCATGGTAACAACTGGCAGGGGAGGAGAGAAAAGGGAGAAGAAGCTCTCCCCTTCTCAGGTGTTGTCCTTGAAGGGTTAACTTGCCCAGCACAGTGAAAGAAGAAGCTGCTTTTATGTGAACTTCTGCAGACTGTGAACTTCTGAGCTCCTCCCCTTACATGCTGGGTATAAAGTTCTGAAACTGCCTGAACTCGGGGTTCAGGAAATTAGTTGATTACAGTGAAAGCTGTGCCCTCTGAACCTGACTGCAGCCAATTAAAACTGTTTCCTGCTATCTTTGGTGCCCTGCCTTTCTGCACTAGAGGAGGGGCCAAGATAGTAGCCCTGTGCATCAGGAGATGTTTGAGGGATGGTAGGAGCTGTAGGCTTTTGTTCTTGTATGTGTGTGTGTGTGTGTGTGTGTGTGTGTGTGTGTGTGTGTGTGTTGTGGGGAGAGTGCTGGGGATTGAACTCACGCATTCTGGTGAGTGCTCTACTACTGATTGACCCCCCTAGGCCCAGCTGTTTCCCCCTATGACTTCTGTACAGGGTTACGGCTGCTATAGGCGGGTCTTTCCTTGGTGGAAATCAGAGAGGGGGCCACAAATAAAAAGACCAGTTAATTCCACACTGCACAGTGGACCGAGGCCTCTGCCCTCTCTCTCCTTTCTTCCCACTATCACACTCCTTCCCCACCCCCCCATAAGCAAATCAGTCACTTTAGAAAACATGGGATTAGCAGAGCATCTGGTCTTTGAGGGAGTCCATCAGAGGACAGGTTGACCTCAGCCCGGCTCAGAATCTGCAAAAATCGATTTCTGGGGTATAAAATAACCTAAGCTGTGTCCAGTCTCCTCCCTGGAGAGGCAGGTGGTGGACAAGGACAGATGAAGAACACCCCTCCCACTTCCCTAGGTTTTAAGCTGTTTTTATATGGAAATCCTGTCCAAGTAATTAACAGAAGTAATTAGGGGTCAGATGGTCACAAATGAAAATCACTCAGTATCCAGCGCTGGTGCCAGGCCCGGAAGTGCCAAGGGAAAAGAGAAAAGAGAGAAGAAGCTCTCCCCTTCTCAGGTGTTGTCCTTAAAGGGTTAACTTGCCCAGCACAGTGACAGAAAAAGCTGCTTTTATGCGAACTTCTGCAGACTGTGAACTTCTGAGCTCCTTCCCTTACATGATGGGGTTGGTGACATGGCAGTCTGACTAGGACTCTGGGGGAAGGCCAGGTGTCCTAGCAGCCTGAGCTATGACAGAGACAGACAACTACCAAAGAAGGAAACATAAGCGGCTCCCAGAGCCCCAGGCTCAGGGATGTGCCATTTGCAAGGCAGAGAGGGAAGAATTCCTTTAATGTAAGGAGTGTGAATCTCCCTGTTCCTGGGCCTCACACAGGATGTGCAGCTTTTAAATCCTTGAAAAGGGCAGGAATTTATCACCCATCCATTCATCCCACCCACCTGCCATCCACAACCCACCCATCTGTTCATAACCTACCCACTTATCCAAACCCAAAAGAGAGAGAGAGAGGCACAGAGAGAGAGAGAGAGAGAGAGAGAGAGAGAGAGAGAGAGAGAGAGAGACAGAGACAGAGACAGAGACAGAGACAGAGAGACAGAGAGACAGAAAGAGAGAAAGGAAGGAGGGACTGAGAGGTATCAGAGGGATTCCTTAGGGGAGCTGGCTCAGGTGATCATGGAGGCTGGGATGTCCCATGATGTGCAGAAAGTTGGAGACACTGGGAAGCCTGTGGTTCAGTCCAAGTCCAAAGGCCTGGGGGTCAGGGGAGCTGGCAGCACAAGTCCAGGTGTCAGAATGCTGGAGAACCTGGGGTCTGACGTCCAAGGTCAGGAGAAGGGTGTTGGCTCCAGAAGAATGTGCCAGTGAGTTCACCTTTTCTCTGCCTTTTTGTTCTGTCCAGGCACTCAGCTGGTGGGACAAGGCCTGTCCACACTGGGTAGAAGCCACCATCCACCAACTGAAAGGTCAGGCTCTGCCAGACACCCCCAGAAAGGGTGCTGTTGCAGCCCGCTGAGTACCCTTTAGCCCCAGGCAAGCTGATGCCTTAAACTAACCATCACAGAGGGTGACAGGGGAGGGTTTCTTTGCCTGGGATTGGCAGGGAGGGCCTCTCTGAGAGGGTGATCTTGAGAGGAGATCTGGATGCCAAGACAGAGGAAAGACTTGAGGGAAAGCATCCTAGATAGAGAGGACAGCAGGAGCAAGGGTCCTGTGGCTGGGACCAGCTGGAATTATGCAAGGATTTCAAGGTGGGTGGGGGGCTTCAGGGTACTAATAATGGGGAGAGGGACAGAAGCAGGTCTTTTTAGGACCCTCAGGACAGCATCATGGGCTAAGGGCCATTGGAGTGAGCAGCAGGCCCCACTCAAATGCCCCAGGTGCTCAGGTAGAGTAGAGATACACTGCTCTGTTTGATTATTTTGTGACTCTAGCATCCTAACCCTTGGGTACAATATTCCTCCCACCAGTCCTTCACCTTCTATGGTTTCAATTAGCTGTAGTCAATCATAGTCTGGAAATATTACATGGAAAATTCCTGAGATAAACACTTCATGAGTTTTAATAACATTTATTTATTGTTTGTTTGTTTATTTTGTACTGGGGATTGCTAGTACAAAATTTGGGTTTACCACTGAGCCTAATCCCCAGCTCTTTTTATTTTTTATTTTGAGACAGGATTTTGCTAAGTTAATTAGGGGGCTTCGATAAGTTGCTGAGGCTGGCCTCAAACTTGTGATCCTCCTGCCTCAGCCTCCTGAATCTCTGGATTACAGGCGTGCACCAGCACACCTGGGTAAATAGCTTCTATTGTAGTATAATGCTAGACTTACTATATTTTATTAGGAGTATTGCTGACCTCTTACTGTGTCTAATTTATTTATTTATTTACAGTCCTGGAAATTGAATCAAAGGCCTCACCCATGCTAGGAAAACACTCCACTGAGCCACATCCCCAGCTCTTTTTATTTGATTTTGAGACAGGGTCTCACCAAGTTGCCCAGGCTGGCCTTGAAGGGGTGATCCTCCTGCCTCAACCCCCTGAGTAGTTTGGATTACAGATTTGTGGCCACTGTGCTGGGCACTGTGACTAATTTATAAATTAAGGTTTACATAGGTGTGTATGTGCAGGGGAACACATGGAAGAAGTGGGGTTGAGCACCCTCTGTGGTTGCAGGCATCCCCTGGGGTTGTTATGAACAAGGGTTGCTGTGAAGCTTCCCCAGATGCCCAGCTAGACGGCTGCTGTGGGCTTCTGAAAGGCCAGCACAGTGGGCTCTGGTGTGGACCAGCTGCACTGTGCCCCGCCTCCCCACTCCCAGGGACTTGCCCTCCAGCCAGGTCACTTGCTGTAGCTCTTGACCTGAGAACCATGTGTCTGTGTGTCCATCTCTTTGGGCCACAGTTGAGGAGCCCCCCTGCCAGGCCTGGGCCAAGGTTGTTATTTAATGACGAGTGAAAACCTCAGCTCTGGCCTCATCTGTGGGGACAGAGGATTCCACAGGGAGGAAGGGACCTATCCCATGGGGCCACCATAGAGCTCCTGAAGAAGTGCCTGCGTTTCTCACCTCCAAGGTCATGGCTGGGTTGTGTGCCGAGTCCACAGCCTCCCCGGGAGCCCCAGGTCTTTCTGGCTTCCTTGATGTCCATCCTGCACCTGCTTCGGGGCCGCGCTACCCTGTCTGGGCAGCGGCATCCCTGCCCCAGGGAAGCTACTCAAGTTTCTAAACACGAGTGGAGGGAGCCTGAGGAAGGGGAGGTCTTAGAGTCCAGGGAAGAGATGGGAGGCAGATATTAGAGGGCTGGTCCTCAGCCTGTCCATGGGACTAGGCCTGGTCCCCGGCAGCGGGCATGGTTCCCATTTCTGTGACAGGCAGGGTGGCCCTGTTGTGTGCTGGGGGCTGAAAGGAAGCTCAGTATGTGAGCACCTCCAGAAACAGGCACTTCCCGATCAAGCTCCTGGGCAGGCAGGAATGGCCTGAGGAGGGCCCCCAAGGGGCCAGAGCAGCACTGGTGGTGGCCATGCTGTCCTGGACAAAGGTGAGCAGACATGGTGGCCTCTGGATGGATGCCGTCAGACTGGTTTATTCAAGAGGAAGTCTCCCTGGCCCCAGCTATCACCTGAGGGTTACAGCCTGGGCCAGGGGGACTCTTGCATTCAGGCAGGAAAAGTGACGGTGGCCAGGACATTACTTAGGTGTTCAGGTGTCCTCGTTTGCCTTCCTAGGTGAGTGAGCACTGGGGGTGGGTGGGTCGCATGTGTGGAAGCAGCTCCAACATTCATCCAGATTCTGAGTGCAGAGGGGCAGCTGGGTCCTTAGGCCACCACAGCAGGGCTGGGGACAGCTAGAAAATGGAGAATCCAGAGGCTGGTCTGCAGACTGACTCTGGGACTCTGCTCTGGTTCCCCAGAAGGCACTCTGGGACTCTCAGGGACAAGGGCAGGGAAGACAGTCAGCGGGCAGGGTGCATCCCTTGCTGCATGGGGCTCTTCCCATTCTGCCAAGAAATCAGGGTCACTGACCCTCCAAGGAGGGCTCCTGGCTCCAAGAGGATCTGCAGCCCGCCAAGGCCACTGGCTGTGAGGACCAGCTGGTCACTCCCTGAGAGCTGCTGTGGAGACAGCTGACATTCATTTGCTTTGGGGTGGGATTCCATTCAGAGGCTGAGGGGACCTGAGCACGGTGGTCTGTGCCAGATGCTGAAGGGATGGTTTCTTGGAAAACAAGCTCCTGGCTGGACTTCCAACGGGACTCGGAGCAAAGCGTGTGCAGGAATTGGTCCCAACTGTGGGTGTGAAGATTTCCAAAAAAAAGTACATAGTGTTTTTCCAGGGCCAAAATATAAGTCACACCCTGGGAAGGTATGTTATTAAAAAAAAAAGATCCCATCTGCAAACAGCAGAGAACAGTGGTCTTTCTCATTTTTAAACTCTCTTTTTTCCACGGAAAAACATTTAAAGTTTGGACATGTGTTTATTAGCCTGGGGACTTAAGAATAAAGCTACCTTGTTGGTTGCAGGCAGGTGACACCCACAGGGGCCTGCAGATGTGGCTCAGGGGTAGAGTGCTGGCCTCACAAGCAGAGCCCCGGGTTCTACCCCAGCACCACAAAGAAAAAAGAAAAGAAAACCCAAAGGGGTTTCCTTCTCAGATCACTGCACAGGGTTTGAACAGATCACTTATGCAAATAATGAGTCACTTCAACCTTGAGGCCACTGGAAAGGAGTTTTTAGCCAAGGTACAGAGATGGTGGCTATGTTAGTAAAAAATATTTTTTGACTGTGAGAGATTTTTATTCAATTTGTTGGTGTTTGGGGCTGGGGATGGGACCCAGGGGTGCTCTCTCACTAAGATACAGCCCTAGCCCATATATATACATATACACATATATATGTATACACACACACACACACAGTTGTAGATGGACACAATACCTTTATTTTATTTATGTATTTTTTAATGCAGTGCTGAGGATCGAATCCAGTGCCTCATCCATGCTAGGCAAGCATTCTACCACTGAACCACAATCCCAGTCTCACCAGCCCTTATTTTTTATTTTGAGACAGGGTCTCGCTAAGTTGCAGCGGCTGGCCTTGAACTTGGAATCCTCCTGCCTCAGCCTTCTGAGTAGCTGGAATCACAGGCAAGTGCCACTTCACCCAGCTGTAATAAAAATAGTTTTAAGACAAAATATTAATGCACTCTTAAAACATTGTTTTTTTTCACTTGACGTTTTATCTGTCTGTGCCCGTTATTACAAAAAATCATAAACATCAAAATTCAGTACAATATCTGCACCAGTAGTTGCCTAACAAAAGTTAATTTCTATAAAACCATTAACTTATTGCAGTTCTATTAAAAGAAATTCAAATTTCCCTCAGTTAACAAGATATAAATAGTGGTATATATGTTTTAAAGCAGAAAAGCCCAAAAAAACAAGGAGAAAATGTTAAATATTTTGGTCTGACGGTTCCTACAAGTGGTAACTTCCAATACATATAATGGAAATGTTCATGGTTAAAACTCTAAAGTGCAAGTAGAAAAACAGTCAATCATAATTTACCCCAGGCTACATCATTAAGTGACATTAAGTGGGGGCACCATGTATGGCCCCATGTCACCGTGTTCTACATCTAAAGCCTTCCCTACAAGGCAAGTTACAAAGTTTAAATGAGAAGTCAGGAAAAAAGACACTCTTTTTTTTTTTTATTTTTTAGCTGGGCATTGAACCCAGGGGTGCTTTACCACTGAGCCATGTCCCCAGTCCTTTTTATTTTTTTTTATTCTGAGACAGGGTTTCCCTAAATTGCTGAGACTGGCCTTGAACTTTTTTTTTTTTTTAGAGAGAGAGTGAGAGAGGAGAGAGAGAGAGAGAGAGAGAGAGAGAGAGAGAGAGAGAGAGAGAGAGAGAGAGAGAGAATTTTTAATATTTATTTTTTAGTTCTCAGTGGACACAACATCTTTGTTGGTATGTGGTGCTGAGGATAGAACCTGGGCCATAGGCATGCCAGACAAGTGCGCTGCCGCTTGAGCCACACCCCCAGCCCCTGGCCTTGAACTTTTGATCCTTCCTGATAGGAACAGGTGTGCTTTGTTTGGCTCTTTTCTTTGCACAAATCACTACTAGGCATCTCTGTGAGGCTACTCCTTGTGCTGGGAAGCAGCCACGTCATCAGGAACTCTACAGAGAAGAGCAAACCAGCTTTTCAAAACTACACCCATGTGTAAAAGGTAAATAACCACACACACCATTTATTGCCCCAGTTTATCATGATTAGATATAACTCACAAGAAGAAAAATGGCAATTTCTAGTGACAATATTAAAACACATATAGACACTGGCATAAGGAAAAAAATATGCATTTTTTTGTGGTAGTGGGGATGGAACCCAAGGGAATACCACTGAGCCTCATCCCCAGTTCTTTTAGGTTTTTTTTTTTTTTTTTTTTTTTTTGAGACAGGGTCTTGCTAAGCTGCTGAGGCTGGCCTTGAACTTGCCATCCTCCTGCCTCAGCCTCCTGAGCTGCTGGGATGACAGGCATGCTCCACCGCAAATGGCTTGCTCCCAGTTTTTCAAAGGAATTTTATATTCAGGAAGTAATGGTTTCACTGAGCATTATGTGAAAACCTCTCTTTTTTCCCCCCAGAATAATGTTCATGCTAAAACTGTGGGATGTGGAAAGTACTGTCCCTGCCTCACTCATGAACCCCTTCAGGGACTGCTGCACAGGGCTGGTACCATGACCCTCGAGGGGCAGCATGACCCTCGGGAGGCAGGTTGAAAGACTAGAGGAGACAGGGTGAGAACTTCATCCTCTAGAACCCACTAGAACAGGGCTTAGCGCCATGTCCATTGCCTGGGCACCACCTCCTGAGGATTCTGGGAGAAACACACTCTTCAATGGGGCCGAGAAGGGTTCAAGCCTTCAGCTGTGACCCAGAGAGTGGTGCTCCTGGGGATGGGGAACAGGTGATGGCAGCTGCTCCACACAAGCCTGGAAGAGTGTGTGGCCAGGCTGTGAGCAGCAGGTGACTGACAGGTGATGACATTAAGTAGTGTCTGTCTCCTGGCTTCTGTGCTCCTCCCACTGAGCTCTTCTGGAGTCTTCTCCCCTCCCTGCATGGCCCAATGTGGAGCCTCCCTCTGTTCTGAGTGAAAACCTTCCCCCAGGAGCCTTCAATCCCATCAGGGTGTAAGTGTCGGCTGGAGCTTTCAGACAGAAAATCTAGCAGTGTCTCATGGCTCGGGATGACCAGTTTCCGAGTGCCTACATGGTTTTCTCAACAGAAGTGCCACCTTCCCCGACATCAGGGCCCACTTGGCAGCTCCCTAAAGTGCTGAGGTAACCATGGAGACCAGGAGGAGGCTGCTCACTTCTCTACCTGCCCGGGGACTATGAGAAGACAGCCCCTCTGAGCCAAGGATCTCTTCTGGTGACCATAATGCTGGACCGAGAGTCTCCTCAAGGTTGGCAAGGGTAAAGAAGGGTAGGAAAGGAGAGTGGAAGAAGAGAAAAGAAGGGAGAGAGGGGAGAGAAGAGGGAGTCAGAACCTGGTTTGAAGGCTACCAATCACAGGAATACTAGTTTAATATGTCAGCTTGACTGGGCTACAGGGTGCCCAGATATTTGATTAGTTCTGTGTGTCCACTGAGGGTGTTTCTGGGTGAGATTAACATTGGAATAGGTAGAGTAACTTAGATGACTTTCCCTTAAGTATTCGACACCATCCATTCCATTGAGAACCTGAAGCGAACAAGAATGTTGAGAAAGGGGACATTTGCTCTCTGTCCCCCTGACTGCTGAGCTGGGGCTTTTCCTACCCTTGGATCAAATGTCACCATTGGCTTCCAGATCACCAGCCATGGCTCCTGCTCCTCAGCTTCCACAGCTATGTTAACCAATCTCTTATAGGAAATCTCCTTTTATACCTCCTATTGACTCTGTTTCTCTACTCCTCACAGACCCCTGAAGATTATGCCCTCTACCTGCTCTACAGCAGCTCCCAAGTTACTTTCTATCACAGGAGTTCATTGATTTTCTTTGTGGAGAGTTTCTCTACATGTAATGATACTTTTGGCTCCTTGCTGGTTCTATGTCCTACCCATAAAAATATAAGGCCTTCCAAAGAGAGCAGGACTGTCTTTCTTAATTAAAGCAATATCTGGCATTTAGCAATCACTCAATAATTACTAATGGAAGCAAAAATAGAGAGATGAAGGAAATATAGCAGATATATTATGAAGCTTGGCACATTGGTGCAGACTTGTAATCCCAGCTCCTCAGGAGGCTGAGGCAGGAGGATCACAATTTAGAGTCCAAACTCAGCAACTTAGAACCTTAAAAAGGGGTGGGGATGTAGGTCGGTCGTAGAGCATTCCTGTATTCAATCCTCAGTGATTCAAAGAGAAAACAAAAAGATATCTATTATGAGTAACAAAGGAGAAATGTTTTCCCAAATTTCCCAGGAGCTTCTTGAGAGCCTTTCATCCAAGATTTTGTCGCATCCGTCCAATGCTGCTCATGGGCCGTCTTGCATCAACCCGGGGACACACAACCTCTCACATGGTCTCCAACCAAAGTGCTGTATTCCACATCGTGAAAAAATGCTGCCTGTCACAGCCCACTACAAGAAAAGTTTTCCAAAATTTCCAGAGAGGATGGGTTGGGGCCTGTAGAATGGCCCAGTGGGACAGGCTGAGGAGGACTCAGGAGGGGCTGGGGGACGGGGAACACCTTGACTCCAAAGAGACAAAGTGACTGTCCCTCCTCTGCAAGTTGCTGCCTCTCAGAAAGAGGGTCGGGTTTGCGTTATACCAATGAAGGTTTTTCCAATGACTTACCAAAACAACAGCAGTGAACGCCCTGTGACCAGTTCTCATTTCTTTCCTTGATAACCATTTTTAAAAATTTTATTTTTCAAGGTCCTAGAGATTGAACTCAGGGCACTTTAACATTGAGCTACATGCCCAACTCCACCTCCCTTTTTAAAGACAGGGTTGCTGAGGCTGGCCTCACTGTGATCCTTCTTCCTCAGCCTCCCGAGGAACTGGGATTATAGGCATACTCTTTGTTCCACCTTAGCTGAACACGGTCTTCTAGGCTGCTTGGGCCACTATAACAGAACACCACACCTGGGGTGATTTATAAACAACACATTTATTTCCCACAGTTCTGGGAGCTGGAATTGGGAGATGGGGGTGTCAGGACTGAGCTCCAATTCCTGGTTCATGGATGGCTGATTTCTGGCTGTGTCCTACCTGCTGAGGGAGTGAGGGGTTCTCTGTCATCTCTACTCTGAGTGGGATCAGGAGACTCCCACCCTCACGACATCCCAAGGGCTTCACCCATCCTGGGGATAAGGAATCCACACAGGGAAGTGGGGGGAGGAACACAAAGGGTCTATTGCACATAGATTGATTTGTTCTCCATACAACATCCCAAGGCTGCTGAGGCCTTTTATATGGAGAGAATCCTGCTTCTGTGGAAGAGGCTGTGAACTGGAGGACCTGCCTGGGCAGCTTCCCGGCCTTGGGGAGGATAGGTTGATCCTGGTCTCCCAAGCACAGCTCAGGCCCAGAAAGAAGGGCTGGAGATGCATCTTGGCATCTCCTGCAGAGACCCCAGCTGGATCCTCCCCGGCCTGCAGCCTGCACCAAGAGTTGGCCCTGCTCAGGAGCGACCCACTCAAGCTCCCCAGGCTTCCTGGCGCTGCGATGGGCGGGGCCAGCGGGCGCCCCAGTCCCCTTGGCGGAGGAGGCTCTGTTCTGTTCAGCAAGGGTGGCAGATGCCTCCCTGTCTTGGTCGCTTTCCCCTCCCTCTCCTAGAGGCTCCGCCACCAGCTAGGTGTTGCCAAGTGACGCGCCTGAGCAGGAGGTCGTGAGCAACAGGCTGAACTTGCACTTCCTGAAGCTGGCCTCCAACAGCTGCCACAGCGCCACCCTGCGGTTCTCCGGGGACAGCGAGCACTGGATTTCATCCAGGCCTGTGGAGAGGTGGGTGGCCAGAGGGTCAGTCCCGCCCCACCCCCAGCGGAACAGGGACTTCTCTAGCCCTCAGAGTCACCATGGTGGGGAGAATCAGGCCTCGGGCCCTTCCCTGGGCTCCTAGAGGATTAGGCGCCCTTTGGGTTTGGAGTTAGGGTGGCATGGGGGGCGCTACACTCCACTTAGGGCTGGGAACCTCTCTAGACCCGGTCACAGCCAGCCATGGCGGGGAGCAGGAGGTGGCAGCAGGTGCAGGGACTAGGAGCAGGGCCCACCTGGTGGCAGGACCCTCCAGGCTGCAGGGCCATCACCCCACTGGATGCCACGCTCCTCTCCACCGTCCTCAGGGCAGAGAGGAAGAGAGGCTTTCCATTGTGTAAAGCCCCACCACCCCGACACAGGAGAGGGAAGGAAGAGGAGACAGCTGAAGGGGATCTTCCGGTGGCATCTGATACTTTTATTTATTTATTTATATTTTTTGTACTGGGGACTGAACCCAAGATTGTCATCCACCACTGAGTTACAGGTTTCATAAGCTGCCCAGGCTGGCCTTGAACTTGGGATTCTCCTGCTTCAGCCTCCTCAGCGAATCACTGGGACAACAGGCATGTGCCACCACCCCCAGATGGAGTATTTGGTACTTGGAACTTGAGTGAAGCTTCCATGTGCTGAAGAGTCACCAGAAGACTGTGCTTGGATGCAGGCTCCCCAGGGATCCATCCAGAGGTCCTGGTGGGGGAGGCTACTCTGCATTTTTTTTCTTTTTTAAGTACTGGGCATTGAAACTAGAGGTGCTTAGTCACTGAGGCACATCCCCAGCCCTTTTGTTTACATTTTACTGAGAGACAGGGCCTTGCTATATTACTGAGTCTGGCTTTGAACTCCTGGTCCTCCTGCCTCAGCCTTCTGAGCCACTGGGATTTCAGGGAAGCACCACTACATCAGCCCACTCTGCATTTTCTAATAACTGGGGGATTCTGTTGTGGCCGGAGGCAACTTTGAGAAGCTTCACTATCCAAACATCCAAGGAAGAGGCCTGAGCCCACCCCTGATATGACCAGAGGAGGCCTCTTGCACTCTGCTTTCTGTATTAGGTTGACTGTAGGATTTCACTTGAGTGTTTGACTAATTTAAGAAGAAGCCTCAAACCCTCCAGTCTAGAAAAATGTTAACAAAGGAGTCCATGCTGAGTAAGGGCTTGCTAATAATAACCACCACACCACCATCTCCAAAAGGATTGCTCCATAGGACTCACCCAAGCTCTGTTCTGAGCACCTGACTTAGATGAACTCATTTAATCCTTACAACCATGCCATAGAAAGACCTCAATATCAACCCCACTTTTCAGATGGGGAATGGGCTCAGACAGCTGAAGTCACTACTCAAAGTTGCACAGCTAGTAAATGGCTGAGCCTGGATTCAAACCCAAGCAACCTGGCTCTGGAGCCAATATGCCTCCAAAAGGAAGAGAAAGAGAGAGAAGCCAGGAAGAGAGGGCAGGGTGGGAACAAAAGACACAGACACTTCCTCCCCATGGCTGCCATCAGGTAGCCACCTGGTCATAGGAGACGCAGTTTCCAGGGTAAACAGTTCATAACATTTTTAGAGACACCTCTGATGACTCCCCGATTTGGGTGAGCTGTTTCTCTTGGGGTCCCCTGTCTGTCATCAGTGAAGTAGGAGGCGGTCAGAATGGCAGGCAGGTGAAGTCTGTACCTACCCTCGACTTAGATGAGGAGGGCAAAAATGAAAAAGGGAAGGATGGCACTCATGGTTCTGCAGTATCCCCATGGTCCTCAGAGACCAAAGGAAGATTGGGGTTTCAACCTTGGAGAGACGCAGCTTGAGAGGGCCTCTGGGTCTCACTGTATAAGGGGGCAGAGAGGACTGTTTTAAATGGGGGTTAGGAACTTGATATGGGATGCCCTCAAGGTGGGCCACAAAACAAGTGGTAAGAATAACCAAATAGAGTCCAGTCCATTTTGCAGAGAATTGAGAGGAGGCAGCAGGCTTTTGGGAGTGGTAAAAGTACCAGGTTACCAGGAGACAGAGTGGGAGAAAGAGAAGAGGCAGAATTGTCTTTGCCAGAACAACATACCTGTGTTGCCAAAGAAGGATCCTAGTATATGCAAGAAGGAGCCAGAAGAGATGAGGAGCAAGGGGTAGTGGAGAATCAGAGGGTGGTGAGCTGAGCAAGGGGTAGTAGAGAATCAGAGGGTGGTGAGCTCTCCATATAGAAGCTCAAAGGGGAGATGTTGAGTGGCTTCTTTGGGAGGACCTGTGACAGAAGAAGAGCCAAGAAAGGATTTTAGGTCAGTCTAAATGTAATTCAAGAGACAGTAGACATTGAGAGGGGCTCCCTTTGCCAAAGTGAAGGCTCTGATGAGGACAACAAGTTCAGCCTGCTGATATTGGGAGTGGAGGCTTTTACACAACTGAGGCTAGAGAGACTATTGCCTACCCTGCCCATGAATTCCCTCCTGAAGGAGGAAGGAGCCATCTGTGAACCAAGACTCAGAGTGAACTTGCGAAGGAGAAGGAATAGGAAGGCCGAGAATCTTGGTGCTGGGCCAAGATCTAAGTTAACTTTTGTGTCTCAAGAGGAGACTTGTCACTGCCATCTCTAGGGGGTAGACTTGTGAGGAGGAGGGGAGGAGAAGGATAGGGTCACTACCCCATGGGAGCTGGTGTGTGGATAAAGAAGAGCCCTAGGTGAACGGAAGAAGGTATGTGGTCACTGTCCTAAGCCCTCAGTCCAGGGTCCAAAGAGGTGAGAAAAGCTGTTGGGGTCAAGTCTGCTCTGCAAAGAGAGGGACAGCATCAGCAAAAAGGGAGAGCAGGTGTTGTGATTGGGCAGAAAATGGAGGAGGTTTTGAGACAGATGTGAATGGGCTCATGGTGTGAAGTGATAGAAGGACTGGAAATGTCCAATTCAGAAGCGGGTCATGGTAAGGCACTGGCCATCAGAATAGGGGATGGTCCCAAGGTAAGGGTGAGGGTCAGGGGAGCATCAGGTGAGTCTGCATGGAAGCATCTATGAGGGGAGAAGCAGAGCATAGTCCCCAACTTTGTGACGATGTCCCTTCCCATAAGGGGAACAGGACACTGTGGAATGACCAAAAAGCAATGAGTAAAAATTAGAGAGCCACAAGCACAAACAAGGCTAGGTGTCTATAAGGGTTGGTAGTTGGCCCCCAGAATACCTTGAGGGCTGAATATGTAGCCCTGGTGTCTAGGAAAAAGGAGTCGGGCCTACCTAACATATGCAGTGTTACCCTGAATTTCCATGGAGTGATAGTAGTGGTTGGGTAATGGCAACCTGGATCTTTTCAGTCCTCTGCAGCCAGTCCTAAGAGTTGGAAAGGGGAACCCAAAGGGCCAGGTGGCTGGGGGGCCCCCATGTGCTCAGGGAATGTGAACAGCCCAGTGTCCCTCTTGATGATATTTAGGACAAAAATCCAGAAATTCTGAGGCTTGGGACATGTACTAGCCCAGTGACCCATCTGACCACTTTTAAAACAGAGTCTGAGTGGTCCTGAGGGATCGTCCCATGGCCCAGTGACACCAGGGACAGATGGTTTGAGCGAGCATCTGCTATTTCTTCTTTCAGGCCTTCTCACCTCTCTCATTATACACTTTAAAAGTGACTTCCAGAACCTCACCTTTGGGATTTAGAAGCCCCCTCTCAAAGCATCTGTCACAAGGAGACAAAATTGCAATATATGCAGTCTAGGGAAGAAATAAAGAATGTCCACATGCTTCTGCCCCTTTTGTGCTTTATTCACTCAAATTACTCAATGCAATTTCACACTATAGGTTATTTTATTAAACATTTATTTTTTATATGTAGATGGACACAACCTCATGCCTTTATTTTTATGTGGTGCTGAGGATCGAACCTGTTTCCCGCCCATGCTAGGTGAGCGCTCTACCACTGAGCCACAATCCCAGCCCTCTATATGTTCTTAATCAAGAAAATGACAATCCTTAATGCTAGGCACTGCAATAGACATAATCAATTCACAGCAAACAATTCTAGATTAACTAATTCACAGCAAACAATTCTAGATTAATTTTAAGCACTGCAAAGACACTTAATCATGAAAAGCTAATAACAAACCTTTCCTCTGCATGCTTATTTTTCTCAAGCCTGCTTGCTGAGCCAATCCCCCCAAATACCCTTTACCTTTCAGGGGAACCAAAGAATGCTTCTCCCTCCCTTTCTCACGGGTAGGTTTTGGGAGTCTCTGCTGTGTCTCTAACAACTTTCTTCCAATATATTCTTTTCTTTTTAGTACTTATAAGGTTCTTGCTTAGCACCTGGATGACCATCTTAAATGACAGCTGCCATTTTAAGAAAAACATTTCACTTTCCTGCCCAAGGGAGTTACTGAGAAAGGCTCATCACTCCCTCATACCAACCAAACCCTTAACCACCTGCATTAGGGCCCACTGAGCTCTGATTCCTGAGCTTCCCCAATAAAAGTCCCAGAACTCAAGCCTGTTCTGCGTCTCTCTCCTATAGAGAGATGCCTTCACTTGTCACGTCTGAAAAATAATCTCATGTGTATCTCTGCCAAGTCTCTGTCTTTCATTTTTTGCTCATCTATCTTTCATTCCTTGCTTTACCTTCACCCTCATCCCAGGTTTTCAGTTTTTTGGTTTTTTTTTTTTTTTGGAAAAGAATCTTTAAGGACATCAATTTTACATGCCAGTGCATACCAATTAAATGTAGAAAGTATAAGGCCTCGGCTCGCGTATTGGCTCCTGCGGCTGCGGGCCGGCTAGGCGACGCGCTCTCCTCGGAGCCGCTCACTGCATGGTAGTCTGGTGCGCCCGCCGCCGCCTGCACCGCCACCGCCGCCGCCGCCCGCGACGACCACCGCCACCCCCTGCCCTGCAGCCGCCGCCACCGCCGCCGCTTGTATCGCCGCCGCCTCGGGACCGGCTGTATGATTAGGCCACAATCTTCAATGAGTAAACATATTCCTTTCTGTGGTGTTCTTGGTCACACATTTATGGAGTTTCTGAAGGGCAGTGGAGATTACTGCCAGGCACAGCACGACCTCTATGCAGACAAGTGAACTGTAGAAATTCATTACTACTCCACCAAGAAGCCCCCATAAGAGT
The DNA here is from genome assembly GCF_052094955.1 of Ictidomys tridecemlineatus. Lineage (NCBI taxonomy): Eukaryota > Metazoa > Chordata > Mammalia > Rodentia > Sciuridae > Ictidomys > Ictidomys tridecemlineatus. Next base: position 131,540,561 of record NC_135484.1, read on the forward strand.
GGTTAACCTGGACACAGACGTATTGAATTGAAAATCCACCGAGCATTTTACAAGAGTTCTGACCTGGATGGGGTAAACCTCAGTGCACTTCCTTTCTATTGCCTCAGTATTACTGGATTGAAGAATTGCTGCTTCTTGTTAGGAGGTTCATTTCATTTCCCATTACTCCCAACTTCATACTCAAAGCACTGAGAATATCAAGTGGAGTATATTGAAGTAGACTTCAGTTACTTTGCATCATTTCTGTATTCAATTTTTTAAATTCTTTCATAACCCTATTGAGTGTTTTTTAACTAAATTAACATGGCTCGAATGAACCGCCCTGCTCCTGTGGAAGTCACATACAAGAACATGAGATTTCTTATTACACACAATCCAACCAATGCAACCTTAAACAAATTTATAGAGGAACTTAAGAAGTATGGTGTTACCACAATAGTAAGAGTATGTGAAGCAACCTATGACACTACTCTTGTGGAGAAAGAAGGCATCCATGTTCTTGATTGGCCTTTTGATGATGGTGCACCACCGTCCAACCAAATTGTTGATGACTGGTTAAGTCTTGTAAAAATTAAGTTTCGAGAAGAACCTGGTTGTTGTATTGCTGTTCATTGTGTTGCAGGCCTTGGGAGAGCTCCAGTGCTTGTTGCTCTGGCATTGATTGAAGGCGGAATGAAATATGAAGATGCAGTACAATTCATAAGACAAAAGCGGCGTGGAGCCTTTAACAGCAAGCAACTTTTGTATTTGGAGAAGTATCGTCCTAAAATGCGGCTGCGCTTCAAAGACTCCAATGGTCATAGAAACAACTGTTGCATTCAATAAAACTCGGGCGCCTGATGCTATTGCCTTGGAAGTGGAACTTAAGACGGCACCTAATTTGTCGTACATATTAGCCAACATGTTGGCGTGGTGAATAAGTCTGATGAAGCTTCCATAGGAGTATTGGAAAGCAGTTTTACCAGGCCACAAGCTTGACAGAATTTCAACCTCTATGTTTGGGTTATGATCAACCTGTTTGGACACTTAGCAAAAGATTCTTGCTGTTCACAATTTAAAATGTGCTTATCATTTGTACCAGTTGACCTTTCCTGAAATCATGCGGTATTGAGTTAATGTCTTTAATATTTCCATGCCAGAATCTTACATAAGAAATTTAGAAAGATTAGGTGCCAAAATACCCAGCACAATACTTGTATATTTTTAATATCATACAAAACCAAAATTCCAGGAACTAAGAACACTCTAGACCTTATGTGATTTATTCCTTCAGTCATTTCAAACATTGTAGGCCCTATAAGATTATTTGCCTGCTCTTTTTATGTTTACATCTCCCACATTCATACCAGTATACATCAGGTTTGCTTTTACCTATTGGGGTTTTTTGTTTTTGTTTGTTTGTTTGTTTTTTCCTTTTACCAAGTCTTACAGCAATTATTTTTATTTAATATCTTTCTATAAGTCTTATTTTTTTTGCTGTTATGGGAAACCTCCATTTTGAAAACCTAAGTTTTTATAGAAGCACATGTCTTTAAGTCTCCAGACAAAAAAAAAAGCCTTACAGTTAATTTAATGTTTGCACTCTGAGGTGCAACTTAACAGGGAGGGCCTGACAAAAAGAATGGGAGGGGGCTATTAAATATTTTTAGTAAAATGTTGCCTTTGTCTCGTGCAGAACCTGTAGAATATATGCTCTTTAATTTAGTAAATATTTTTTTAAAAGGTAGAGATGCTCTGTTATTGTAGGTAAAACAATCTTAATCATAAAGTTTCTGAAATTCTTGTAATTTTTTTTCATAATTATCAGAAGTTGTTTACCAACTTTTTGTTTGAAGTGTGATTTTTTTTCTTTTATTCCCAACCTCTTGCAAAAAAAAAAAAAGAAAAAAGTGGGTTTCTGCTATGAATTGAGCAGACATCTAATATTTTATATGCCTTTTGAGCTGTGTAACTTAATATTTGGATACTTGATAATTTTGTTTTATTATGTAATTGATAAAATGGTGATGTGTATTAATGTTAGTTCAACCATATATTTATACTGTCTGGGAATGTGTGGTTATAGTTCTGTGGGAGAAATAATTTGTCAGTGTTCACCAGCTTGTAAAAACTTAGTGCGAGAGCTTAAACATCTAAATAAATAATGAAATGCAAAAAAAAAAAAAATGTAGAAAGTATAAATACAAATTAAAGAATGTATATCATTGTGTTTATATGGGCTCTGGTTCTCTTCTCAAATAGACAATTTTCTTCAAATTAAAACTCCACCCCCCTGGAGACACATCCATATTGGATTTATTTATTCACTTATTTGTTCACATACTTTTGTGGTTCTGGGGATGGAACCCAGGTTCTTCCACATGCTAGGCAAGTGCTCTACCACTGAGCTATGTCCCCAGGCCCTCAGTTATCTTTTATGAAGTTCACTGATTTCTATGGAAAAGCATGGGTTCTGGGTTCCTAGACTGTACAGGGAAAATTGGCCAGTGTTCCAGTAGGGGATCTAGACTCTTTTGATGCACATGCACAAAGGAATGTGCACCTTTCAGTAGCACTCCAGAGAGTGGAACCCAGTCCCCTTCTGACCTGGCCACCCTTACACACCCGGTCCTGTTTGTCATGACATCCTACAGTTGTGGGCTGTCTCACAGCACACATGAACCTAGAGTCAAAAGAAGAGTAATTCAAAGAGCAATCTGGGTACTTTATCCCTAAGGCTGGGTGGAGACACATGCAGCTCTCAGTACTTATACAATTCAAGGAGTCTGGACACACCAGAATATCTTCAAGTCCATTTTTGGTCATGAAAACCCTTAAAACAACTAGTGATGACACATTTCATATTGCAGATTTCCTTGCCTTTATTTGACCTAGAATGCAGGAGCAGAGCAGAATGAATGCTATTCAGAACTTCCCCCTCGCCACACACACAAGTTAGACAGAGAGCCAGAGGAAAGGAAGTGTCATAAAGAGAAGTGAGGCACACAGATCGCTCTGTGGGGAACAGATGGGCTGGCTGTGTAGGACCTGGACTCTGCTACCTATTTCAAGAGTGAGCTGCATTCTGCTTACAGATCCAAGTGGGTTCTAGTTCACTGTGTATGGAGAAGCCTTCAGGCCCAAATTAGAACATGTACACAGGCAGCTTTAGGATAACGCAAAAAAAGTTTGGGTGGACATCCTTCTCCTCCCTGGATGTGAAGCTAAGGGTAAGGTCACTACATAATCCCACCAGCCTGAGTCCTCCGCAGGAGTCATCATTTAGGGCATCTTGGTCTAGGATCAGGCAGCACAGGCAGGGCCACCCATTTGCCCACAGCCACCTCATCCTTACTCATCCTCTGATCATCTGCTGATTGAAAACCTTCTGTCCCTGGGTAAGGAGAGATGGGAAGTGTTAGGGGAAGATCTGTCAGTTATGAGCAGCCTTCTCCCCCACCAGAATGTGGTAATTTATTAAGTTTACTTTAGACACATTCACAAGTGTTATCTACCTATATAATTCTACTATTCAGATGAAAGCTAATTTGGATGGTTTCATTGGCTATAACTACATGATTTCAGGAAAGACTTGGTAGCAGGATGACAGGCAAGGTTTTGTGAGGCCCAGAGACCCTATTTTATTCTCATTGCATCCAAAGACCAAGATGCCAAGTTTCTAGGTCTATGTGGAGACCCACAATGATGGGTGTACCTTGAGTGTCTGGGTGGCACTGAGGTGGCCTAAGAAGGGCTTTTTGAAATTTTACTGTGCACTTAGAATGCTCCAGGCCTCCTGTGTTCCCCTACATGGATTATGCCACAGTGTAGCCACAGATAATGACCTGATTTCAGTTTGATGCTTTGAGTTTCTGGGAATGAACCTCATTGGTCATCAAGTACTTGGTGATATTTCTCCATCAGCCCCTAGAGAATTCCAGTGTCAAAATCAGAAAACTGGGTAAAAACCATCATGAAAGATGTCAGAGGACTAATCTTGAGATTCCATTCATTTCAGACTATTTATTTATGGACTATCCATGGAACAAATTAGTTTCTTCATATGTTCATGAAGCCTAAATCCCATTCTAAAAATTCAGACCCATTGATATGACTCTATACAGTCAGATATGGCTCTATACAGAAGGTCCAATCTTCAGGGGCTTCCTTCCAATGTAGCCCCCAGCATCTGTTTCCTTTCCCCATCCACACTTCAGGCAGTGTCTGAAATGCTGGGCTCTGAGTTTCCTTCATGATCCCTCTACACCCTGGTTATACATCCAATTGCGTAGAGGGCATCTTTTTATACACACCCAACTAGGCAGCTGTTGGACAGAAACAGTGATTGAGGCCCTGGTTATAGATGAACATGTGGCCACATTGAGGACAGGGCACAGTATAGAAAATAAGGACCTTTGGCTGCCTAAAGTCCTACAAAATTGCTGTGAGCTCAGCACAGATTTGGGAACATCTCCCTGGGTGGATGGCACCCTGGGCATCATAGCTCTCCAGAGGGGCAGGGTATAGCTCTATGCTCAACTGGCTTATCCTGGCAGTGTGACACAGCAGGTCCCTGAGGACCCACATGGAGATGCGATTCCGGAAATAGCACAAGGTCCTGAGCTGGGAGCAGCGGCTCAAGGCAGGCAGGATGGCTCGGAGCTGGGATTCCGCAATCTCACAGGCTTACAAGTCCAACCTATTCAGGGTGGTTGCAACTGTCTCCAGAAGAATTTGGAGGATCACCGGACTGAAATTGGTCAGTTTGATGCCTCTTAGATCCAGGTGTCTGAGCTGGCTGGTGTTTGGGCATCAGGAGAGATAATTCCAGTCAGAATCTGAGAATGCGCAGTTGGTTATTGAGAGGGTCTCCAGGGGCATCTTCAGGTGCCTAATGAGGAATCAGGCAGTTAGTTCTGAGGGAGAAGATGAATTGGCCCAATCCCAAGGTCACTGTGATCATCTGAACATAATTGACATTTTGTAGAATCGGCTCATTCCGGTCACTGCATATCAACCTGAAACTTTCACCACTACTTGTGTGATCCAGTGGGTCCTCCATCTCTATGAATGTCACCCTCAATGACAAGCAGAAAGCCCCATATCTAGCCACAGGAAGTCAGGAAGTGTCATGTGCCAAAGACAAATCCAGGAAAGATGTGACAAAACACATTGGGGTTAACCCCTATAGGGCTCACTGCCTGTCCCCTCAGCAAGGTCTCACTCCCTGCTCTTCACTCACAACCCCTGAGTCATCACCTGGAGCTCAGACCTGCCTTCCCCAGGAGGGCAATAGAAGTGGGCTCCTCTGCTCCCAGAGGAAGGACACAGAGCTTTCTTGTTGAACAGGTACAGGTGTGGGGGTTTCTCTCCTTTAACGTCCTCACCTCTACCCTGCTTTGTACCCCTGTCATTGGACAGGCCTCCCAGAAAAAGAAACTCACACCCAACTCACTAGCTCCTGTCTGGATCAGCTGGCTTCCCAGCATGATGTCACTTCCCAGACCATGAACCCTGGTTTAGCCCTTTGCTCTAACACAGGTTAAGAGATCAAGCTTCAGGATACAACAGAAACAGATGATGGGTTATTTACCTTCCAGTGCCTTGTTCACCATGAGCATGTCAGTGGCTGGCACACAGTAGGTGCCCTTTCATATTTTCTGATACTGGTCTACAGAGCATGCACACCCCCTTACTCACCTCAGCACATGCTCCAGGTGGCCCTCGAGGGGCAGGACACCATCTACACAGAACTTCCGCAGGTAGTCCATTCTGAGGAACTGCAAGGTGAGCTGGGATAGCAGCCACTCCTGCTCCTCTGGGGAGGTGTGGGCAGGCATGTGGACCTGGGAGACAAGTAGGTTCCTCAGGTTCCTCATCTGGCCCAAGAAAGGAGCATAAGAAGCCAAGGTGGAGGGCACCCAGGTGCAGTGCAATTCTACCTTCTGGACAGAGTCCAGCTACAACAGTCTCAGGATCTTCAGTTGTGGCCGGTGGGTTTCTCAAAGATCTTCAGCCTATTGCAACACAGGTGCAGCCTGTCCCTTCTCTGTGTGACCCATAGGAACAAGAGAGTCAGGAATTCATCCAAGGGCCCTTCTGTGAGACACAAGTCTATGAATATCTTCAAGGGCATCTTAGCTGCCATTGCTGGACTAAGTTTCAATGTTAGATTCTTCTTAATGTCTTCTGGTGAGCAGGCATCGACCACAGCTCCAGAGCAAATCCTCCAGAAGTTCCTTGCAACCATCTGCAAATCCAGGACCTGCAGTTTCCACCTCCTGCGGGGTACCACAGCAGAGTCTCAGCCCTGAGGCCCCTTCCTTCACCTCTCAGCTTCTGCTCCCTGCTCCACCTCTTCCTTCTGTCTCATTTTACTCCATCCACTTCCCTCAAATCCAGCCTGGTGCCCCCATTTGTACAGACTGAGGCAGGGGCAGGTACAGCCTCATTCAGGGGTCAGCAAAGCTTCCACAAGCACCTCCACATCTGGAAGCCTTTCCCAGATGGGGCTCAGCAGGGCCAAGGCCTCTCCACCCCTTTGCTGGCCGCACAGAAAGCCTGTGGAGCACACTTTACCACCAAATCTCCCTGGCTATACCCATCCCTTCCCTGACACTGAGGGTACTCCCTTCTAGGCCACCTGGGTCCCCCTCTCCTGGGGTAATCCTGCTGGGCAAGCAGCATGTCCAGCCCATCCAGTGCCACTCGGATCATCTCCAGCTGTGGCTTCCTCTTAAGGGCCCCCAGGGGCAGGCAGGTGAAGGGCTAGGCCTGCACAATTTTCTTCAGGACCTCAGTGTGTCCCCTGCTGAAGGCCTCCACAAAGAGTGGTGGGAAGAGCTCTATGGGAAGGTCCTCCAGATCCTGGATAGCCTTGGACTTGTTGCTCAGCAGGCTGCGCCTTGCCAGCTCCAGCAGCGTGGGTGGGGACTGGATGCTCATCCTGGTGAGTCTGAAAGAAGAAGGATCCTGGAAAATGGTCCAGAGAAAAGGCCACTATCCCATCCATTGCCAGCCACTGGGAAGGGGGTATTGGGGAGTCCAAAATCTCACCCCAACTTAATGGGGGAAAGCCTTTGATTATTATTTTGTCCTTATAAAATGGGAATTGGATTGTCATGTGACTTAATGCAGTAGGCTCCTCAGTTTCAATAATATACAGTGGCTCAGAAAGGAGTTGCAGTCACATGGGTGATGTTATTTTTCATTTCAAAAAATTAAATGGGCACTTATAAAGCATGTGCCCATATTATAAAACACTTGGAAATTGCAACATTGTCTGATGGATATCTGTTACACATGTGAGATTCTGCCACCTTAGGGGGGAGTTCAAGAGAACAAACAGATCAGAAGAACAGAGTCTGTGAACTGTGGCATGAAATAGTTTGAAGATTTTTGTTTATTTGTTCAAACAAATTATAAAATTACAAAAAACATAAGCCTCAAAGTATAATTTGGGGGATGAGGCGATATTGACGATTGAATTCAGGACACTCAACCAGTAAGTCACTGCCCCCAGCCATATTTTGTATTTTATTTGGAGACAAGATCTCACTGATTTGTTTAGCACCTCTTGTTGCTGTGGCTGGCTTTAACTCTAATTCTCTGGCCTCTTCAAACTCTGGAGGTGTGCGGATTACAGGTGTGTGCCACCACGCCCAGCAAAACAGTATGATTTTAGGGGCACACATAATAAATATTTTTATTATCAGAAAATAGAATTCCAATCAATTAGAATGAAATAGGATTGCAATCCACTTCCTTGGTTAAGTAATTTTCAATTGGCTTTTCCTGGAGCTCAGTGGAAGAGGACTTTCCTAGGACATGTGAGGCACTGGGCTTGATCCTCAGCAGCAGGTAAAAATTATTAAATGTTGGGCTGGGGACACACCTCTGCTGATAGAGTGCTTGCCTCACATGCACAAGGCCCTGGTTCAATCACCATACCCCCAAATAAATAAATGAATAAATAAATTAAATTGTCCACATAAACTTTAGAAAACAACAATTTAGAAAAAGAAAAAGTGCGGGGCATGCATGCACTAGCCTGTAATCCAAGGGTCTTCAGAGACTAAGACAGGGGGATCATGCGATCACAGTCAGCCTCAGCAAGAGCAGGCACTAAGCAACTCAGTGAGACCCTGTCTTTAAATACAGCACAAAACATGGCTCGAGATGTTGCTCAGTGTTTCAGTGCCCCTGGGTTCAATAGCGTATAAGAAGGAAAGAAAGAAAGAAAGAAAGAAAGAAAGAAAGAAAGAAAGAAAGAAAGAAAGAAAGAAAGAAAGAAAGAAAGAAGGAAGGAAGGAAGGAAGGAAGGAAGGAAGGAAGGAAGGAAGGAAGGAAGGAAGGAAGACAGAAAATTGAAAGTGACACAAGTCAAAGTGAAAATCCTAGTGTTCAGGATCAAGGTAAAACTACACTGAGAGGCAAAATCAACGTTGTAAATTGGTTCATGAGAAAAGACAGGAAAAAAATTGTTTCTGAATCTGCACAGGTGAGGCAGAACAGGGAGGTGCTCAGGGCAGTGAGGGACTTACTGGATCTCTCCAGGTGTGCAGGGTTCTCCGAGCCTCAGCAGGCCAGGCTGGTTCTCCTTGGGCTCCAGGACTCGTGTGTTTCTCTTCTGGCTCCACAGAAGCTTTTATGGACCTCTCTGAGCATGCCCCCACCTCCATCTGATTGACTGGCATCCAATCAGAAAGCAGTATCTGATCAGGTTCTCCAATCTCCACCCACTTAATCCTGATTGGATTTTCTTCCTCCAGATTGATTGATTGAATCCGGTGATCATGAAAGTGTACAGAATCCAAGAGAGTGTGACAGTCAGGGGTGCATCCTTCCATGCACTCCACACCATGGACTCAATTTTGTCCATATGTAACCCTCCTGTTCCGGTGAGTAAGAAAAGCACTGAATCCCTAAGAAAAAAAAAAGAACACCTAAAAATATCCTTCAAAGGGGTCTTTGGCCATATCAAAATTATTTGAATTTTTTTTCCAAAAATTCCATAGTAAAAACAGCTTTTTGAAGACAGTAGTATCATCCACGAAGACCACAGAATGGAAATCATGTTGACAACAGTCACACAATGTCGAGTTACCTTGCAGCAAATCTGGGCACACTCAGAGAGGAAGAGCAGACAAGGAGGGTGGAATCAGTCTTCTAGACTTAGGGCAAGACTTCTCTTGTTTGTCTGTCTGTACTGGGGATTGAACCCATTGGTTCTCAACCACTGAACCACATCCCCTGCCCTTTTATTTTTTGCTTTTATTTGGAGACAGTGTCTCACTAAATTGCTTAGGTCCTCACTAAGTTGCTGAGGCTGGCTTCAAATTTGCCATCCTCCTGCCTCAGTCTCCTAGTTTGCTGTGATTATAGGCATGAGCCAACATGCCCCATCAGATTGGAAAAGTCTGAAATCCACCAAGGGTGGAAACTGTGGGCAACTTGGGAATGGGAGAGAAAGACACAGGGTTGGACAGCAGGTGTTTCTGACATCAGGGAGGCCGCCAACTGGAGAGTCTACCTGCAGAATCAGGGACCCGAGGGTACATCTCCCAGGCAGCCTTTGCTCCAGGCAGTTTCCAGGGCTCTTTAGGCTGTGAGAAGTTCACAGGCAAAGGAAAATTTGAAGAGCCTGAGTAAAAAGTAATTCAGGAATTGAGGAAGGAGAGACGAAAAGAGAGGGAGTGCTTGGATGATGAGTCATGTGAGGGGAGTACTTGCAGGGAAGATGTAGAAGAAATGGTTTGATTGAAGGCAGTTACAGAATTGCATTTCTGCTTTGTTGTTCTGTCTTTGTGTTAGTCAGCTTTTTCACGCTGTCACTACAACACCCAACACCAACAACTACAAAGTAGAAAAAGTTTATTTGGGGACTCATGGTTTCAGAGGTCTCAATGCACACACAGCAGATTCCATTTCTTGAGCCCTCACCTTCAAGGTGAAGCTGACTATTATGGTGGGAGATTGTGACAGAGGGAAGGTGCTCACATTATTAGAGAACAGAGAGGGTGAGAGATGGCCCCTTGCCAGATACAAAATATACACACCATATTCACATCCCCAATGATCAGCTTCCTCCAGCCCCACCCCAGGTGCCCCCTATTATCACTCAGTTAATCCCATTAGGAATTAACTTACTGACAAAGTTAAGGCTATAAACCAATCACATCTCCTCCAAAACTATTCTCTCACAGGTGAGCTGTTGGGAGACACAGCATCTAAACCATGATGGTCTCCTTGGGTATCTGTTGGAAAATATCCCTGTTCACATCACAGTTTAATATTTACAGTTGGTTGAGATGATCTTTGGTATCTGTTTCACATAATGACTTACCACAAATGACCCACATTTAATCTCCTATGTGTGCAGTGAAATAGGGCTAAGGCTATTTCAGAGACCTCATTGCTTTTTAGGCTCAACAATAATGGAAATCTAGTCTCTAAATTGAATTATTTTTTATGGTTATTGATTTCATTAGAATTTCTTTGAAGTTTTGGATCAGTTTTGAAGTTCATTTTTTTATGAAAAACTAAATACATTTTATCAAATTTTAAAATGTTTATGGGTGGTTTTAAAAATCCCTACTTTATAATCAGGTGTTCTGGCTCCTAGTCATAATCCCAGTGACTTGTGTACTGGGGAGATGAGGCACGTAACTTAGTGACAGTCTGTCCCAAAATAAAAACTAATGAGGGCTGGGGGTTCAGTGGTTCAGTACTTGCCTAGCATGCCCAAGGCCCTGGGTTCAATCCCTGTATTACAAAGAAAATAAAACAAAACAAAAACAAAACCCGTCAAATCTACAGTTATTTTACAGTTGTTCTCTTTTTTTGTTGCTATTGTTCCAAATATTTTTAATGTGTGAATGTCTCTATTCTCTTATTATTTTCATATCTTAGCCCCAAACCCCTCCTATTCTTTTAAAATTACTTTCTTCTGCTTTTTTTTTTTTTAAGTTTTATTCTTTTGGTAACTTCTTGAGTTGAATGCTTTATTTACTATTTTTCAATATTCCTTCTTCAAAACACACATTTAAGCCTATAAAAGGCATTTCTAAGCAATATTTTTGCTGTGCCCTATAAACTTTGATACATAATACATTTATTATCATTCTGTGTTCTTAAATATGCTGTAATTCCTATTGTGATATCTGCTAAAATTAATCCATAAATTATTCAGGAGTCTATTTTAGAATTTCCAAAGGTGTGTGGATATTATTTGATTAGTACTTAATGTGCTTTGCTATTTTTTTCATTGTTGATTATTGAATTGTTATCTCATTTCAATGTGGCCAGAGAACGAATATGGTCTTTGTTATATTTGTTTTTTTGGCCTTTTATTTTTCAGATTTTTTGTTTGTCTTTACACAGTTCTTTTTTTATTTAGACAGGCTCTCATAAAGTTGCCCAGGATGACCTTAAATTTGTGATCACCCTGCCTGAGAAGTTGGGATGACAAGTATAGGCCACCATACATGGCTTTTCAGAGTTTCATCAATTTTTAAGTTTTTTTTTTTAATATTTAGTTTTTAGTTGTACACAAAAGTTTAATTTTGTTTATTTTATGTGGTGCTGAGGATCGAACCCAGGGCCTCGAATGTGCTAGACAAGCACTCTACCACTGAGCCACAATCCCAGCCCACGATCCACTGATGAGTTTTTGTTCCATTTTTGGAAAGTAATAACAGATCATGGGAAGAGCACCCTTTCTTAATTTACAAACCAAGCTTTGAGTGTGACCCTGTCAGAGCCTAATCTTTCTGTGTATAGCTTAAATAAGGTAATTTGAGTCAAACTGATTTGTTCAATGAGGCTCTGACTCTTCATTTCACCTATGTGTAAATGTGTGTTTGACCAACATTTTTCTTTCTTTCTTTCTTCCTTCTTTCTTTCTTTCTTTCTTTCTTTCTTTCTTTCTTTCTTTCTTTCTTTCTTTCTTTCTTTCTTCTTCTCTCTCTCTCTCTCTCTCTCTCTCTCTCTCTCTCTCTCTCTCTCTCTCTCTTTCTTTCTTTCTTTCTTTCTTTCTTAATGGCTTTGTCAGAGCCCGTGTTCTCCAGTGCTGCCATACTTGAGATCATGACTTGTTATCATGTCCAGGGTTACCTGACGCATTGAAAAAACCTGCCTGGCCTCTGGAGGCATTTGAGTCTGTGACTCCTGGAATAAGATCTATCCCACTGCTAAAAATGGTCATAAATAGGCACTTGCTAAATCCACCAGGGGTCAGCACACAAGCATTATCACCCCAATATGGCTGTGAGTTGAACCAATAAAAAAATATTAAGAAAGCTTAAAAGAGCCAAATACTTTCTGAAATTTGCATATGCACATAGCTTTAAAAAAAATCCCTTTCAGGCAAATTTCCTTTACACTGCTTTGGTCCTTCCCTTTGATGATCAGGAACTTGGCAGTCAATTCTGATTTCTACCCAACGTGACTTCATCAGTTAACCTTTTAATTCATCCCCCTCACCTGAAACCCACAGCAAAGACTGGCCATTAAAAAAAAGTCAACTGTTAAAGTAGAGTCTGGTTCAAAAAGAAAGTAAATTATTTCATGGACCACAAATTGATCGAAAATGCAATATTACAAATTGAGCCCCAAACAAAGACCCTCACTAAAGCAAGGGTGAAAGAATATACTTTGCTGGAATGAAAACAGAGCCTAAAGGGAGGCAAAAAGGGGAAGCACAGAAAGTGATAGAGTGTAAAACTAATGTTTATAAACTGTTGGCTGTAAAAAGAAATCTCCATTTCTGGTTTGCTTCAAGAGCAAAACAAGCTCTAGATAACAATAAACGATGGAGGACATGTGAATGCCCAGTTAAAGTGTGTTAATGGCCCTGTTGTCATTCAGGACAAAAGTAAAATTATAGAGCATTCTAGGTATTTAGAAAAGCATATGATCTGTATATGAAATAACTAAAGGTGAAACAGTTGAAAAATACAAACCCTATTAAATAGCTTCTAAAACAAAAAGGGTCGAGATAGAAAGTCAATAGACTATAGGAAAGGGAGAGAAAAAGCAGCAAAGATAAATAAAGGTAAGTGGAAGGTCAAAACCAAGAGGAAGAAGTTATTTTCAATTAACAAGGAATTCAAATATTTTAAATAGAATAAATTGAACTTTTTAAAAAAGGAGAGACTGTATGATCAAAATTTAAAGAACAAAAATCTTGACATAATGTTCTAGTGCATTCAGCTTAGTATAACAAAGTACTGGAAGCTTATGAACAAGGCATATTTATTTTTTATGGTTTTCAAGGATGCAAAGTCCAAGGCAAGACACCAGAAGATTGTGTGAGGACCACTTGCTGATTTCTAGATAAAGCCTTCTGGCTGGGTCCTCATGGGACTAAGGCATATTTGGGGGGCCTCTTTTGTTAAGGACAGAAGTTATACCTTCATGACTTGATCTCAATTGAATTCTAAATTCCTCTGCCATTTGTCTGTGTGTAGCCAGCTGGAAAGGGTGACTTCATGCCACAGCCCTGCCTTCTCTTACCACCCTTGACTTGGTGCAGGAGGCATGTTTCTGTCAACCTAAGTCACAACAGACAGTGACTCTCCAAAGAACAACTATAGTCAGACATAATAGGGCAGGAATGCAGGACACCTAAAAAAAGATGAGTCAGAGCCCCATCCAGGAGGCAAAGGGAGACAGGATGTCAATCACTGACTCCACAAATTGAGTACCAAGGGTGGCCTCAGTTCAAGGACAACAGGCGGCTACTGGACAGGTGTCTTCCTATGTTTGGGGGTGCAGGTTGGGGTGGATTTTATGCACAGCTGAGGTTGGGGCTGACTGGTTTGTCATAGTTCCTGCTATCAGGAAGGGCTGCCTAGAAACCCTCCCTTCATAGCACCCTGCTTCCCCTTCATCAGGATTTGACACAGTTCCTGCCTGTTTTTTTTGAGCACCATTATGTTTCCCCCTTGGGATGAAGATTTTTTTCTCTGGATGCATCACATAATGGTTAGGGTTTGATTCTCTCTCAGTGCCAGAATGGAATTTTCCTGGTTGGTCCAGTCTCCCATTGGAGGGAATTAATAGATGACTAGGAACCAATGTTAAAACTCATTGAGCCACATTTGAACAAGCTGGGTTTGGAGGGACTGGCTCTCAGTGTTCCTCCACCAGGAAGTCACTGTTAAATTCTATTTTGCTTGTTCATTAGGCCTTGGGTACCTCATCTCCAAGCTCCAGCCTTTATTATTCTATGAAGAGTTAGACTTTTGCAGAAATTTTATGAGTACAGGTGTTCATTTTTAAAAAAATGTTTAGGCCCTGAATTTATTTATTTTTATTTTTTACTTTTGGGCATTGGGGATTGAACTCAGGAGAGCTTTACCACTGAGCTACATCCTCAGGTTTTTTCATTTTTAATTAATTACTTAGTTAATTAAATTATTCATTTATTCAGTTTGGGTATCAAGGTTTGAACCCAGGGGAACTACACCACTGAGCTACATTCCAGCCTATTTTTTTTTATTTGTTTTGAGACAGGTTCTCACTAAATTACTGAGACAGGCCTTGAATTTGAGATACTTCTGCCTTAGCCTGCTAAGTAGATGGTGTTTTGGGGAGTCCCTCCAGAAAGTACTCTAAGTCTGAATTTCAAATCAAAAGAGAGCTTTACTTACCTGACTAGGGACTGTCACACACCACAGAGACTCAAGCTCTGTGACAGCACAGCAGCTTCCTGGTACATCCAAAAATAATAAAAGCACAAAATCCACAACTCAGTAACTTGCTTATCATCATATAAGCTAGCCAATCATAGAAATTAAAGCATTAATAAGTGGGGTCTCTGGGCTCTAGGCAGGACCAGAATTTTCCAGTCAGCAAGCCAGCACATTAGCTTTACAGTTCAGTTGATCACGGTCCTGGGTTCAAGCAGGTGCTAGACAGTCACATCCTGAATTTGGGTGGGGGTCAGTGGGGCGAGAATGTACTTCAAAGTCATGCAGACCCACAATAGCATTCAAACCCAGGATGTAGCTCTCCATGACCACCACTGCATCCTGAGTAGGAGTACAGAATGGCATTTTTTTTAAATAAGAAAACAGCTTTCATTTCAGTTTCTCAGAAACAGCTCTTGTAACAGTTTTTCATAGGAGGCACCAAAATGGAGTCTAAGGCCTGCCTATGAAGTTCTTGCTTTATAATTGTCTTATCTCACTTTTCAAAATTTTATATCCATCATCTATATTTTTTTACTAATCCATAACCAATATCGGACACACTTATTGATTGTATTTACAGTTCACAGGACAGCAGATGGTATTACAAGTGTTCACCACCACACTCTGTTTTGAATTACAATTTTGAAAAGGCAGAGAATTTGCCTAGCATGCATGAGGCCCTGGATTTGATCCCTAGCAAAAGTAAATAAAGAAATGAATAAATAAATACATAGATAGATAGATGAGAGACTTGTGTTCAAGTAAACTTGTTAGAGGTTTTTTTTTTTTCTTAATCAATTAATCTGATTTTAGTTATGTTCAGGGAAGAAATCCAAATGATAGCTCTTGATGATAAAAATTTAGATTTTTAACATGGTTAAAAATCTGTTGGGAATTTACTATAAACAGCTATTAACAAGGTGATTTGATTAGCATACATTTTATATAGTGTCCAGAATTATGTCTGAAAACATATGAGATTTTTTATGAATTTTTGCCATTTTAAAGCAAATATTAATAAAATATCCAAATAAATATAACTTGAAAAAGTTATGTCATATTGGACAGGATTTCCCATCACATCAAATTAGGCTAATTGTCTTAATGTCTCTCTTCTAGAAATCCCTTCAGCAACTATGGAATTCTCTAGAACATCCCAATGTTAGCTCAAGGTCAAGTGACAATGTAGATTTGATCATAGAGAAGTTAGTAAATAATCTCAAAAGATTTAAAGCACTTCATGAAACTTGGAGTCCTAGATCATAACAAAAGATAAGTCATTTAACCAGAGTGATGAAAGATATTTAAAGTGAATAAGGAATGTTATGTCCTATGAAATAATACTTCAACTTTTAACAGAGATGACTCAGTTTTCCTTTTCCCAACTTGATAAAACCAACTTGAAGCCTAAAAACTTACTCTCCCCTCCTCCAGTACTGAGCATTGAACCAGGGGCACTCTACCACTAAGTTACCTGCCCAGTTCTCTTTGTTTTATTTTCAAGCAGGCTTACCAAATGGCCAAGTCTGGCCTGAATCTTGCCATCCTCCTGCCTCAGGCTCCTGAGAATCTGGAATTACAGGTATGGCCCACCTCACCTGGCTTAAAGTGTACGTCTTAAAGAGCATTTGTTTGAGAGATGTTCAACTGGAACATTCCACGTGGAAGCCATTACTTTTTTAATTGTCTTTGGAATCATTTGCCCACCAATTTCAAAATGTGCTTGAGAAGGAACCATAATAGACTCCTCTGCAGTGCAGAAGAAAGGCTCTCCTGGAGTTTCTTGGAATTTGCAGGTCCCATTCTGTGTTTTATTAATCTCTTGAGAGCCAATGATATAAATCTTATGATCTTGTTTGAAGAGTAAGGAGTTTAGAAGCAATTTTTTGTGTGTGTGTGTGTGTATAATGTTGTGGTTTTGGCAGAGTCCTCCTAAAAGTCTATTATCAAAGGACCAAGCTCAAGGACCTTCTCCTGCATGGTCCCCTACCCTCTACTTTTGTGTGGTTTTGGTACAAATAATTCCATTTTGATTCTGCAGTCCTTCACAGTAGCATCATCAGCTGGGACACTGTGGCAACGGCATATTTTAAGCTGTTACTGGGTCAGTGTTGGCTCCCTTGAGTTGTCTGAAGCTTATGGAAATCACTTGCCATTCATGAGGCTGCTGGACTGTGTGGTGTGTGTGTGTGTGTGTGTGTGTGTGTGTGTGTGTGTGTGTGTGTGTATGTAGTACCAGGGATTGTGTACCTGGAGCACTTTACTACTGAGCTATACCCTCAAAACTTTTTATACTTTTATTGGAGACAGGGTCTGACTATGTTGCCCAGGCTGGCTTGGAATCTCTAATCCTCCTGCCTCAGCCTCCCAAGCTACTGGGATTGTAAGTGTGCACCTCAGTGCCTGGCCATAAAGCATTTAAAACCCTCAAGAGATTACATTGCATTGAGGAGCAAGTGCCATAACTAAAAGGAGAATAATAGCCTCAGACTGCAAAATTCCTCTGGATGAATGTTATACCAATATGGAGACTCTCAAATAACTCTCAGACCACACATTGCCATTCCAATTAAGCCTTTATTGCTGGCCAGCAGTAAACACTCTACTCTCTAAAAGCAAGATGGCCAGAGTAGCACACCACCTTCAGTAATGTCTCATATTTAAGCCAAAAACTACAAAAGGGAGATTTGGGGGTCTAGTCAATGTAAGCACATTGAATATGTAAGAAGAGTAGTGTACTACAATTTTATTGATGTTTTTATATTAACCAAGTTTTAGACTCTTAATGTGGAACAATACTCTAAAATAAGAGTTGCTGTTTCACTAGAGTTGTACAAATCTTCATTTGTCCAGTTAGTTACTCTAGAGAATACAACTTAACAGACACAATATAATTAATATTTTAAGAAGTGTTTGTCATTTTAATGTGTAAATAAACTTTGGTTTATATCAGCACATTAATATTTGCTCTTAGAGAATAACTCAGGGGTGGGAAGGGGGTGAGGATGCACTGGCCCTAGGCATCTCCTTTCAGAAGGGAAGGTAGCAGCTATGGCTCCCATACTGGGAACCAAAAGTCCCAATGGATTAGGAGAATAGCTCAGAGAGCACATGAAGGGAACTGAGAAAGGAAGAGCCCACACTCCATGCCCTGGAGCCACGGACCTACACAGTAACAGCTCCACCAAATTGCCAGTTCCACAAACAACAACAATAAAAACAAGAGCTCCTACATTAGAAAGCCTCTGCTGTGTGCTAGGCATTGGGATTAGGGCTTCATGTGGCACCCGATATAATTCTTGTAGAACCAAGGCTGGTTCTACATTTATTTCTCAAGAAGAAAAGCACAACAAGGAGTCTCTGACTGAGGCCCTGTGCTGCTCAACAATTCCACACAGCCTGCCTCAAGGAGAGCCACGCGCAACCAGGCCTCCTGCTCAAGGTTACTCATTGGAGTATTGTGTCCATTACAGAAGGTGGAAACCTTTTGAACATCCACCCAACAGGGCATGGCTCAGCGGGCATGGTACATGCAAACAGTATAAAGCAGACAACCTGATGGACTGGATCCGTATATTAAGAGTTAAGAAAAGCCCGAGTACTTCAGCTTCCTCCTCTGTAAATCAGATTTGTTTCCAGTGATTTATAAGGGTGACACTCAATAACAAAACTTGCCCATCAGCTCTAGGGAGTTGTTGGCCTTCTCCAACCACTTTCTAGGTTTGACCAGTTGAGGTGAGCTGTCCAAAGAAGGTGAGTGGGCAGATGCACTCACTTTGAATCAGACAATCCAAGAACACAAGTCCCTGTTTCCTCCTTTCTCTACCACATTGGTTGTGGCCACTCTATCACTCTGAGTCCAGAGTAAGGGCAATGCAAAGCAAAAACCCCGGCTGATCTGTGTTGGATATAGGGTGTGGACAAGAATCAACCTCCATTGTTTTGAAACATTACAATCCAGTAGTTGCAAGTAATTTGGGGGCATGTTATTTTGACTATACATTCTCAGAGCAAGGACAAAAATTACTGTAAACACATATTTAATTCTGTCTGGGTTGTTCTCTACAGCAGTGAGGGTCAGCAGTTCCAAAGCTCCTTTAGTATCTAGGAATGAGAAAACAATGTGATGGGTAATGAACACCAGGATTCTCTCTGCTCAAAAAATGGAGAGGATAAAGAGTCAGGGTAAGCTCTACACACAGGACCTGGCATAAGTGGCCAGTGGGAGTTCTGGGTGGTATGCCCATGTGTGCATATGTGGAGTGTGGCCATGTGTGTGTGTGCATAGATGTGGCTTTCCCTCAATTCTCTCCAGGAGAAGGGCATAGACCCAAAGGGTGACAATCCTTTAGCAGCCAGCACACTTAGAGCCCAGACTGCAGTTCTGAACACCATTCTCCAGAAAAGAAACCAGAAGCTTGGAGAAATGGCCGATTCACAGACTGAGGCAAGGACTGTGCATAGTCACCAGCTAAAAACACCCAGAAACTTACAGCATGCTAAAGAAAATGTCAAATGGACATGAGAGAGTGGTGAAGGTGCTGGTGTAGAATTTGGACAGTTCAGCATCATGGCAAATGATCCTGGCAGGTGACACGAATCTGAGTCCACACCAACATAAGAACACAACTGGAACAAAAGCTGTGTCTTAGGATCAAACTCCATCCAGTAAATGTGAAAGGAACCATAGAAGGAGACCACCAACTTCCACAAGCACCATGTATTACCACAGCTGTTTCAGGCAGAATCATTCATGCATTTGGGAAGTGATTGAAAGAGCAAGAAAAAAAAGATATCTGCACAGTGACAAAGGACCTCTATGCAGGAGATGTCTTCATTTCAAAAAGGACAAACAGAAAATGTGTGGTGTGAATACTGCACACACCAGCCACTCCAGGCCATCAGTGACATCACTAGTGACAGGTAAATATACCCTGTGCTCCACAGAGGAGGAGAAGTGAGGCTGATAAGTAACAAGGGTCAGGCCATCCTGGACTGTGGCACTGCACAGAGTGACTTCTCTGTAGCCTCCAGTGCATCCTAGTCTAAGGACAGAGACCTAGGAAACCCTTCCAGATCAAGGGGCACAGTTGCAGTGCACCTATCCCAGACTTTGGTTGGTTGGTTGCTACAGTGAACATTAGTGGAACAAGAAATAAGAATAAAGAATAAGAATAAAGCCCAGGGATGAGAAAATTCTTGTGTTGATGTTCATTTCTGAATTTTAAGGTTCAAGGGAAATTCACAGCAAAGTATTTATATATCTCATATGTGTAACTTACTCTTGAACACTTTATTAAAATAATATTATGTGTTTATATTGAGAGAGAATATTAATATTTAGGAAATTTTAATGAATGCATTTGGGAAATGCATTTATTCAGATTCACATATACAATAAAAATAAAGAAAGAAAGAAAGAAAGAAAGAAAGAAAGAAAGAAAGAAAGAAAAAGACAATACAACTGATGGGACTGGGGATATAGCTCAGTTGGTAGAGTGCTTGCCTTGCATGCACAGGGCCCTGAGTTCAATCCCCAGCACCACCAAAAAAAAAAAAAAGAATTAATTAAAGATGAACTGATGAACAAATATGTAATAATACAGAATATAGTATATAAGTACTTACAAAACAATTAATGAATAATGGCAATTAGTTTCTCTTAAACCCTTAGATAAGTGATAGGCACTGGCCAAGTAATTTACAGGCATTTTCTGTTCATAATAATGCATATTTGTAACACACAGAATGATACATATCAATACCTGATAAAGCACCAAAACCCACTCCTGGGACCTTCTAAGTGCCTGATATATTTTAATAGGTCTTATTAACATCTTAACTTCTTCCTCAAACATTGCTTTTGAAGGGTTACCATTTGTATCCCCATTTTACCAATGATGAACTAAAGCTGAAAATCACTCAATGATTTGGCCAGAATCACACTTCTGCTAAGCGACAGAGCAAGGACAGCAATGCAGGCGATCAACCACAGAAGCCACCACCTGGCCGCCCTGCAAGATGGCTCAGCTCCTTGCCTATGCAATGAACCTTGCCAAGCCACTCCTTTGCCTAACTCAAAAGAAATCTTGAAGGATCAAAGGTACATTTATAAAGATTTAAATTTTAAAACCTCTACAAAGATGTTAAATGCATGTGAATCTTAAATTTTAGTAGGCACAATCATACGTCCCCAGGAACCCATAACATGGCCTTATTTGGCTTCTGTATGCTCTCCCCAATTCCTCACTCAGCCTGTGGTTCTGGACCACAGCCCTGAGATCTGGCCATCTACATGCCCAGGTCTCTGACCCAAGAATACAGTCTAGTGGCAGACACTAGACTGCTCATTTTGACAGTTGCAAGGTGGATAAGAACTTCACCCAGAAAAAAGGAAAGATGCTGGCTTCAATTTAAATAAGAGATTTCAATCCCACTGTTATGCATTATGTAACTCTGAAACCAGTCCTTCTTCCCTCCCCAACATATCCAAGGGATATATTTAGAATCAGATAATTTATTATCCACAATGCAGTAAATGATTTCAAGATTCAGCTCTTTATGAGTTCTTGACTAACACAAAAGATATTCCAAATAGGCCATTGTGCAGAGGGTCAGGAGGAGCTCTTACATGCTGTCCTAGGCCCCAGCCAGCAGCTGTGGAGGCAAGACCAAGCTGTAGGGGCCCCCAGCTCCCTCACCAGAATCCAAAGTGGGTGTTTTCATTCCAGTTTCTAAGAGTAGAGGCCATGAGTTTCTCTAGATAGTGTGAGAAGAGATCTCTATCAGGGCAGCTGCTAGTCCATCACAAATACTCAGTCCCTACATCTTCTGCACTGCCAGGGGGTGTGCAAGGGGTGGGCCCTAGACCCTTTAAAGCCACAACTCTAAACTACAGCAGCAGAAATCATGCTTGTCTTCCCACTGCCTCCCACATTGCCCAAGGGAAAACAAGATGCCAAATTCTGAATGTAGGTAAAGCTACCCAAAATGATACGGGGACCATCCTTTGGAAACCCCCCTCCTCTTCACCCCCATCACCTTGGTAATGGTGACAAGGTGCCAAGTCACCACTTTATACAAAATGGACTTGTCCCCCACCAGTCACCATCAATTGGTCCAGATATGACTAATGAACCTCTTTCTTTAAAACATGTAGAATGGGGATGAAGAGATCTCAGCCTCTGCCTGACTCCTTTCCAGAAAGGAAGACATTAACTAAAAGGCAGTTACTGGGCATTTGCTGTCAGCAGAGCTGAAAAGGAGGGAGCCAGAGAGTTTGATGAAACACTGGCAGGGAGCAGGCTTCTTACATGGCTGCAGGGCAGGTAGGCCCCTGCAGCCTTTGGATTCCAGGATTCCAGGACACCTCATGTCCTTGTCAATAATTCACCTGAAGAGCAGCTTCCATGGATCCTAGCTGGTTTCTGCTGCTCACCAGAGTCACCTTACCCCAAGGGCTCAAGTATGCCAATGTCCTTTGATCCCTGAGTCCTTGGGGAAGACAGGAGCTGCACCCCAAGGTTCCAAGTTTTCAAAATAATGCCAAAGAGGTGGCATCCTCAGTTTCTCAATGTTTCACTTTGCCAGCTGGAGATGGACATGGGATCCTATATCCTTCCCTGGAGGACCCCACAACTGTGGCAGGTCAACATGGAGAGTCCTTCATTTATACTCAGGAGATCTGTCCACTGCTTCAGACTTCCTAGGTGACCCCTCGAGCAAGCAATCATCTCTTCTGTAAAGGGGGCAGTAACTTCCAACCTGGGCCAAAGGGAAAGAGCAGAGATTCCCACAGGCATGGCTAGCAAAGCTGGACAGAGACAGGGAGAGTGGCACAGTACTGAGAACCACAAGGCTACAGAGATAGGTCAAAGGAGCCACAGGAGTGCAGGATGCATGGAGCATCTGCTCTGTCCTGCTCCCAGCCTGCTTCCTCCTCCATTCCATGTCAGTGGGACGTGCCCACCCCACACACTGGCTGCAACACTGAACAGCAGCCACCTGTGTGTTCTCTACTTGCCCTCTATTAGCAAACCTCTAACTACAGCATAACCTGTTGAATATTTCTCTCTCGTCAGAAAAAAAAAAAATTCTCATCCAGTTTGAGATGAATCAAAATTGAAAACAACTTCCAGTTGCCACACAGCTAGCAAGCAAATGATATCTGTTCAATTTAAACTTAAAATGTGGCCCGAGGGCACCAGTGAGGAAACAATTAGCTCTCCTGAAACCCAGGCTCGCAGTGATAACTTTATTTAAATATGAATAAACCCCCTGTATAGTTGCTGTGAAATGTCTGAGGTCTGGGTGACTGCAGGGAACAGTGGGAGCCCTGGAAGGAGGCTCCACTGATTGTTAACACTTTAGTCAGGCCCCTGGGTGGATGAATGGATGGATGGATGACTCAGTGGATGGGTGGATAGATGGATATATGGATGGATGGATGGGTGAATAGATGGATGGTTGAAAGAGTGAATGGTTGGATGAGTGAATTGATCCATGAATGTATCAATGGATGGATGCATAGATGGGTGAATGGATGCAAGGAAGAATGAACGAATGAATGGGTGGATGGATAAATAGTTTGGAAAAGGAAGAGAGAGGAGGTGAGAAAGGTGGAAGAGTAGAGCAAGAAGGAGATGAAGAGGAAGAGATGGAAAGAAGAAAAGAGGAAAGGGAGACAAAGGACAAGGAGGTATGGTCCTAAAGAGAGAGAGAGAGGAAGAGAAAGAGAGAAACAAAGAGACAGATATACAGAGAAAGAGCAGTGGAGTGTGATTAAATGAGAAAGGACAAAGGGACCTGTACAAACTGGAAGGGGGAAATCCAGAGAGCTAGCAGGGCCACCAGGTAAGGCAGACCCACTGGGTTTGCATGCAGAAAGAGAGAAAGAGGCATCAAGGAAGAGCCAAGAAGGAGACTCGGACCTTGCAAGCCAGAAGCCTTCTGATCTAGACAAGCCAAGAGGCTGGTGTGCCCAGTGGTGCCCAGATGTCCCAGGTTAGCCCGTTGACTGCTGCATCCTGCAACTATTAGGCTGAAGTTGTTGGGCTGGGCCCAGTGTGGAGCAGCTCCTGACAGAGCTGGGACACATGGCAGAGTGCTCCTCATTCCAAGGAGATCCAGCAAGAACTTTACACTTGTGTCCACTGATGTATCCTGGTGGGAAGCACTTTATCTATAAAGCTAATTGTTAGGCAAACACTTAAGGTGCTGGTGGGTACACAAGTGAAAATTATTAGGACAAA